>NC_140347.1:18761542-21161542 GCF_963514085.1 Chelon labrosus
TGATGCTCTTATATATATAAACTGTTGTGGCAGATACTCTACTATAGTGCCATAGTGTCGTGTGTTTTTGTCTTGTAGTGATCCAGATAGCCGTCTGACGGTTCTCTCTGTGAAGGCGATGCTGGCTACACTGTGTGGAGGGAAGCTGGTGGATAAACTCCGCTGTGAGTATCAGTTCAACATCAGTATCACTTTCAGTATCAGGCACAAGGAGAATGTGGACCAGAAAAGAGATGGATGATGATACATGCATCTATTTTCTTTGCTGTAGCAATTCAGAATGTGATATGTAGCCTAATTCTTTGTGAATACCAAGCGAAAGCAGAAGAAGAAGAAGAAGCAGCAGAAGAAAGAGAAGGAGAAAGAGAAGAAGGAAAAGACTTCTTCTTAACTTAACCCAATTTATTTGTCTAACAAGTGATCTAAGAAAGCACAAATAAGATTAGAAGAGTCTTTGTGAGTCTCCAAAGGAGGAAATTTAGTTTATTCTAGATCGTATGTGTGGGTCGGACCTGGACTCGGATCGGCCAGTACTCAATATTAAAAGATAGAGATTTAATTGGCGGCAAAAAACTTTGTTCGGGACATCCCCAGAACCAGCACTTACTTTGGTTTTCCACTTAAAGCATAATCAGCACCTCCAGTCTGAGCCTACAGCTCTTCTAATGTTAATGCACGTTGTACAGGAGTCAACTTTCATGCAAAATGTAAATGCACATCTCCCTCTTTATACCTGTGTGGCACTTTGTAATAATGTTCAAGCTTTTACCTATTGATAGATCTACACTCTGACTTGCATGAGAGAAGGTGACACCCCCCCACAATATCTAGCGCCGACACTGCGTGTTCATATAACACATTACAAAACAAATGCAATGAAGGAAATGTAAAATCAACCTTTTTCTCTTTATTAGCTCTTAGAAATAAACAAAATATGGAAGAAATTGAAGCAAAAGATCTCTACACATATTCTCTCTGAAGGGTTTTTAAAGCTGATGAAGCGTTATAAAGATTTATTGCACACATATAGAACTGAATATAAACACTATTATGTATTTTAAAGGAACACTTACTCATGCACATCAAGGGACTGGTGTTGGAAATTAACTTAGATGAATTAACCGATTCTTCTCCAGCTGTCAATTCTTTACTGGTACATTTTAAATAAATGAACGAATAGTTAAAATACACATTAATTCAGCTTT
Organism: Chelon labrosus; assembly: GCF_963514085.1. Taxonomy (NCBI): domain Eukaryota; kingdom Metazoa; phylum Chordata; class Actinopteri; order Mugiliformes; family Mugilidae; genus Chelon; species Chelon labrosus. Next base: position 18,762,748 of record NC_140347.1, read on the forward strand.
TTTTTCTCCGTGTGTAATCAGAGCCTCAGACATTTTAATGTTATGTGATGTAACTTAGTCAAAGGGTCGCTAGATCTTTCAGCCATGCATGTTACGTATGTGCCACCTTGTGGAAAACACATGTCAGTGCTGCTGTTTGTTCACGCTGTGCACAGATCAGACTCACCTCACAGCTCCCCACAAGTTTAACTGTTTTTAGGGTTAATACTTGGTTTTGGTTTAATGCGACTATATGCAGAGCCTTCCTAACTGTGTGTGTGTGTGTTTGTGTACAGATGTATTTTCTCAGGTATCCGACTCCCACGGGGTTTTGGTACAGTCCAAGTTTGACAGTTTCCTGCGGGAGGCTCTCAAGCTGCCGACTGCTGTCCATGAAGGTCCGTCCTTCGGCTACACACCCACCGCAGCGCGCTCCTGCTTCCCACAACAGGTAAACACACACACATCAATCATACGACCTTCACTACACAGAGGGTTGCTTTATCGTCTCCATTTCCTTGCTCTGTTTTTATCTGTTGTTAATTGTCTTGCTGTGTAGAAGAGGGTGATGCTCAACATGTTCCTGGACATTGTAGCCGAACCTCCTCAGTGTCTCGTCTGGCTGCCTCTGATGCACCGTCTGGCCAACGTGGAAAATGGTATGCACTCACACACAGACACACACGACTTGTAACGCAAATGTTTATTAGCTGAAACTTACTTGCTGTTTACTTTGTTAATATTGTTTATCTGCTAGTGTGTAACGCACAGTATGCTGCTTTTATCAGGTTTAAAATAACCAAGTTAACCTGGAAGCCAGCCCAAGTTCCTCCGCTCACAAAACAGTGTGTCGAGGAGTAAATGCTGTTACATACTCCGCGAGAAGTTTGTGCTCGCTATTCGTTCGGGCTTTCTCGCAGCTTGTTCTCGACGCATCAACCGGGCAGAATTTTTTCCCCCTGTGGTGGTGGTGTCCTGTTGCTGTTCTGTGATTGGTCAAAAATTGGAAGTGGTTGTGGTTAATGCGGAAAAGCAGAAACACTAGCGGCCACTCTGATTTCACAGTGTGGGTTCTCCTTGGGTTGAGATCGGCATACTGATCGTCAAAACGACTGGCCGACATCTGAAAATAATAAAAAAAAGTGCCTCGTCGTCCGTCTCCCACATCTCCCACAATGCTTGTGACGTATGCTGCGGTGGGAGGGGCCTATGAGGAAGGGGCCTATGAGGACTTCACTGGAGTTTGGCACTTGAGTTTCTCATGAAGTATAAATTACTTGGCCAAAACCAACTTTTTTCTTGTTGTGGCAGCCATAGGAGTGAGGACAAATGTCTCGCTTCTCCCAGAGTATGTAACAAGCTTTAGTCTCAAAGATCTAACAGGCCAATCAAATCGCAGAGTGCAGGAGAGTAACAGCTTTATTTTCATCGTGTAGTATTCTGATTGGCTGGAGGTCAAACTTAGGCCACACCTCCAGCCAATCAGTGTGTCAATTTTATGTAAATATAAAGATAAATATATGAATATAAAAGACTTCTGGTGAATATAACATCACACATGTACACAAATTCTGATACTGATGTGTGTTGTCGTTTTTTTCCCCCCAGTCTATCACCCCGTGTCGTGCTCCTACTGCCGTGGCAACGGTATGACGGGCTTCCGCTATCGCTGCCTCCGTTGCCGGGGTTACCAGCTCTGCCAGAACTGCTTCTGGCGCGGCAATGCCAGCGGCTCTCATAACAGCCAGCATCAGATGAAGGAGCACTCGGCCTGGGTGAGTCACCCTTGTGGTTACTCATTCATCACAGCGGGGGGCACTCACACTGACTATGTGTGTGCGTGTGTGTGGGGGGGACCTCTATCTTTGTGAGTACCGTTAGAAGGTAACATGACAGGGGCAAATGAGATTAAACTGAAAGGTTTTACTAGAAAAGCAGAAAATGTAAAGTCACAGCTGATCGGCATAATGTAGCCAAACATCTCTGGACAGAAACAGATACTGTATTTATATCCAAATGACTAATTATGACGTATTTATCTCTAAGAATCTAAATGGAAATGGCACCATCCAAGAGTTTCTCCTGCCTGAAGGGGAAAATGATTTCAATGAGGAAATTATGTATTAATAGACAGGGACATAGTTGCTGAATTATTCATCGCCAAGTCTTGGCATAATTTGTCTTATTAATGTTTCAGTTTCGGGGATTAATTTCTTCTGTAGTACAGCTCAGCTCCTTCCTTCTCAGCTCAAGAAGCACAAGCTGACAATCCTCTGAAGACTTTACGTGCAGTTCTACTTTGAAGACTGAGTTATAAAGCACATTTAATCCTCAGTTTATGTTCGATTTATATTTACTTTTTAAAGTTTTATTGTTAGATGAGGGAACATGATTACATCTGCCTCTGCTGTTTGGTTACATAAAGAGCGTTAGAACATAAAATAAAAAAAAAACAAAAAAACTTGAATTTGAGGTCTCAGATCTCTTCAAAACTTAAAACTCGGGACATAACCTGGGCTATTTAAATACCACCAACACCACAGGATATTATAAATAGACTTTGGAACAATGAAACTCCTCTAGTTATGTTTGGTTTCTAACAAACGTCTATTTTACTAACATTGCTTCAAGACACATCTTGACTACTAATGTACACAAAGTCAGTGTTTCAACCTGGTTTACAGCTTTTGTAGGGAGGGTAACCGCCGCTATGTAAATAACATAAATAACATATTTAGTTTTAGTTTGCTTAATAAAAGAACCTGTTCTATGCGAAAGGTAACCTCAAATGACTTCTCTTGTGATTTGGCGCTATATAGAAAATAAAATTAACTTGACCCTCCTAATATAATGGTAGGGGAAACACTGAAAGTCACATGGTTCATGCACTTTGACCTGGCGTGTGTGTTTTATATGTGTTTGTTTGTTTGTTTGTTTGTGTGTAGAAGTCACCGGCGACAAAGCTCGGCCGAGCCCTGAGCAGGACTCTGGGCTGCGTATCGTCGAGGGAGCCCCCCCACCCAATCTACCCGGAGGAACCCGAGAGGACCCTGAACCTTGCCAACATTGTGTACGACACGACACACTGCTTATAACATATATGCAATGAATGAAGTAATAAAACACTGAAAAATGTCATCAATTTGCGATTAATCGCCCGATAATTATTAGAAAATCATGCGGTTAATTGTGATTTAATAATCGATTGACAGACCTAGAAACTACTAGTCTGTAAAAGAAATATTTAGATTTAGTACGGTTTTATTTTAGACTTAGTGCTGCCTGTCATGTAAAATCATGTTGTCAACATCTTGTAAAGAATGTGTTTAAAATTAGTTTAATTGTAGATTTTGTGTATTTTTGCACTGCATTTAGCAAGATGTATTGCGTATTAATCTGTGTGCACAAGTGACACTGCTGAACAAATCAGCTCAGACACGCATAAGGCTTCATAAAACGTTGCACAGCACAATAAAAGTTAGAGAGCTTTGTGGTAGCTGTTAATGTTTAACAGTGAAACATCTACTACCATGATAGTGAGCTAGTTAGCCTCCAAACAGTTTGTTATTATCGGAGCAGTTGTGCTGTGAATTAAATTAAAGTTCCACCTCTCCAGTCAAACGCTGTGGTTTCTCCGCCCCTCTTTGAGCTGGGTCCACTCTGTTTGATTTTCCAATCTGCGGCAGACCGGGTCGTTCCAGACCCGCAGGCGTTAGCTTTACATTCAGGCTGACACACGCACACACACACAGAGGATGAAGCTAGCACAGATGTGAGTATGCTAACACCAAGTCTTTAAAAACTAAAAATATTTTAGGGAATCTTCATTTCTCTCTGGATCTACATTTTCTTTTTTTTCTCTCTATCCCTCTCTGGCGATCTTCGGCCTGTCTGTGTTTGTTCAGGACATTACGAGTCACTGTTGCATGATTGCACTCAGAAGCACGTGAGAGAGAGGGTGAGAGTATGTGAGCGTAAGACTATGTGAGAGGCAGGCCCTTGTGGTTTAATGATTCAACGTCGTTATCTTCGCTCTGTGTTTACAAGTTGATAATGCACTGCTAATTTATCATGTCTATTCGTCTGTGTTTGTGTGTGCAGCCCCTCAAGACCTGTTGGGAACACCAGTGAGCCCATGTTGTTGTCCCCACCGGCACCCGAGTCGTCCAGAAGGTAAAGACTCACACAAAAGAGTGTTGTCTTATTTATTTTTACTGTTTTATTAGACGTTTGCAATTTTGTTTGTCGCCTAAATTAGTTCAGCTTCATAACTTTACCTTGTAAATTGACAGTTAACTAAACTTTTAGGTTCAAACTTTGAGCCACAAAATTTGGAAATTAGCCTGGCAAGGCCTCAGGGATGTTGAACTGACACACATTAGACAAACACACTTGATTTGGTTGGCTTGACTTAAAGCTAGTTCAGTGTCCGCCTTCAGTTTGTAGCCTCATAAAGAAGAAAAAAAAAGACTCTCACGCATAGACTGTATAAATACGGAGGGCGGAACTGCTCCTCAAAAGTGAAGCCAAAGCAAGTATAGGTCGTAAACTCCACCTCCTCCATGTTAGTGGATGGGACTGGGGCCAAAATAAACATCAAATAATTTTTTTTCAGTCCTTTTAGGTAGTTAATATAATGCTGATGTATGTTTAAGTGTCAATTTTTTGGATACGTTTAATTTTAGTAAGTGATTTGACGCTAAAGAAACAGGATGTGTGGCGGCACAGTGGCGAGGTGGTTAGCGCTGATGCCTCACAGCGAGAAGGTCCCGGGTTTGAATCCATGGGCCGACTGGAGCTGTATGTTCTGTTTTCCCTGTTCTCCTTCTCTCCGGGTACTCTGGCTTCTTCCCACCGTCAAGGAACAAGCGGTTACAGAAGATGAATGAATGAAACAAGATGTGATAAAATGGCGACTACCAGTTGCCATGCCAGAAGTCTTTAGGGCCGTGAAAGTTCATTCATTCAACTTCTGTAACCACTTATCCACAGGGGGCTGGAGCCTATCCCACCTGTCATCGGGCGAGAGGCTGGGTACACCCTGGACAGGTCTCCAGTCTATCGCAGGGCTAACACAGAGAGACAGACAACAATTCACACTCACGCTTTCGGCCAATTTAGAATCACCAATTACCTAACGAGCATGTCTTTGCACGGTGGGAGGAAGTGGGAGTACCTGGAGAGAAACTTGTGGAGGTAGAGCAGAGCGTAGTATTAATTAAGCGAAAACACGAGTGAGTCTGGAGGAAACGTGGTCAAGTCATTGATACCACGCTCAGGCCGTGCTGTGCAACTCTGGGTCCAAACTCGTAAGATGGCGCTGCCCCTAAAATAGCGTCAGTTTGGCCGATGCAAGGAAGATGCGAGTCCATATTTATATACAGTCTCGGCTCTCAGTAAAAAACATAATTTTTCTCTGATTGTAGTTTATGCAAAATAAAAGCAAAACATGTGCTAAGACATGTTATATATGAGACAGGGCATACTGACATCACACCGACTTGTGCACATCCATTAAGAAAATTTGAATGAAATAAAGCCAGTGTTATTCTTGTAAACTTGGAGGGAAATGGTGACATGTGGCATCACTGTCCAGGTGTGTGTTTGATGCTGACTGTCTTGTTGTTTTGTGTCCGTGCAGTTTGGCGGCGGCTCAGCGTATGAACGAGGAGCACGCTCTGATCGCTGCGTATGTGAACCGCCTCCAGAGCAGCCCACGGTGAGCGAGGAGCAGGTTTCATAAACAGTTAGACCGTAACTGGATCCAACATTAACAGCTTTAAAATGAACATTACTGCACTGTTTGTGTTTTATAGCAGTAATTCTAGTCCTCCAAGGTATAAATGAGGTCTATTACCCAACTCTAATATCATGTATTTATGAATAAACTATGAAAGACGGTTAGCTGCATTTTCAAAGCTCAGCTTGAATATTTACTATTGACTCACAAGACGTTCTGTCTATCTATCTATCTATCTATCTATCTATCTATCTATCTATCTATCTATCTATCTATCTATCTATCTATCAGTTTACTGAATGTGCATATTTACATATTAAATTGGCCAATGTTGCAGTGGGTAAGTTGTTGTTTTTCTGTGTGTTTCAGTGGCATGGACAGTCCCAGCAGGCAGGATGAAGAGCACAAACTGATCGCTCGCTACACCTCCAGACTGGCAGAGACCGACGGCTCGGGAGTGAGTCAAAAACATTTTATTTGGAGCCCTTTTAGACTTAGACTTAGATAAACTTTATTCATCCACAAGGAAAATCGCTTGGTCACAGTAGCTTAGTTGTACATAAAAAACACTCTTAAGAACCTCAGATAAAAGAAGATTAAATAAAATAGAAATAAAAATAAGTGAAATAAAATCTAGTAAAATAAAATAAAAATAGTATAAGCAAAAATGTACAAATTAGCATATTAGCATATGGACAAATGTACAAGAAATAGAGACGGAAGAATATAAATTATTGACCTTGTATTTAACATCCGACCTGCGAAATACGATTTCAACTGGCCGGCTTTAAGTAGCTGTCGTCACACCTGGGATTAAAATGCGTCTCCACATGTGTCCCCAGCCAACACTTGAGATCCTATCTAAGTTTCTCTGTATGTAAATAAACAGCGACATTATATTGTAACAGCCGCTGTCTCTTAATGGATTGCTACCGCTGTTTCAGAACCATGAACAACTGTTTGATGTTTGTGCATCATGACTTGCAGAAATGATATATATTTTGGAACAAGCTGTAAAGTCTCTCTCACTTTAAAGTTATTAAAAAGTAAATGAGGGCGACACAGTGGTGTGGTGGTAAGCACTGGTGCCTCACAGCAAGAACGTTATGGGTTCTAATCCATCGGCCGACTGGAGCCTTTCTGTGTGGAGTTTGCATGTTCTCCCTGTGTCTGCGTGGGTTCTCTACGGGTACTCCAGCTTCCTCCCACCGTCCAACGACATGCTGGTTAGGTTAATTGGTGATTCTAAATTGGCCGTAGGTGTGAGTGTGAATGGTTGTCTGTCTCTCTGTGTTAGCTTGTGATAGACTGGAGACCTGTCCAGGGTGCACCCAATGACAGCTGGGATAGGCTCCAACTCCCGCAACCCTCCAGAGGACAAGCAGTTACAGAAAATGATTGAATGAATTATTTATGACATCATATTGCAACAGCTGCTGTCTCTAATGGATCGCTACCGCTGTTTCAGAACCATGAACAACTGTTTGATGTTTGTGCGTCATGATATTTTGTTACAAGCTGTAAGGTCTGTCTCACTTTAAAGTTATAAAACTTCAAGTAAATGGTATTTTAAAAGCCTCTCATTACTAATGGACGGACATCACTCACACATCACTTTGTTTAAAATAGTGGCTGCGTATTTTATTTTTTTTTCTGAATGAATGAGGGAAAACTCTCCTTAAATAAAAGCACTACAATCTTTAAAGTGACCAAGGACTCATTGTGTGTTTACACTACTAAAGGAATGAGGTCGGATCACTCAAATCTTGCCCCAAGCTTCCTGCTTGGGTTCACACCTGTACTTTAAGGTGGTGAACTTGTGATTAGATTGCCCAGGACGGATATTAATACAAGGTTTGTTCAGTTTTACTGTAATTTGCTCTTTAACTGTTCTCTGGCACAAGAACTTCCTCCTGGATTAATGAAGTTCAGTCTTATCTTAAACCAACAGTCAACCAGTAACTAATGTTTGTTTTTCAGGTGATCCCGACCCGGAGCATCAACTTTGATGCAAACAAACAGAAGAGGGAGCTCATTGCTCAGCTGGAGTGTAGAAACAGGTAGAGACGTGTGATGATGATTTTTGCTTAAAACTCAACTAATTGACGCCATAGCATGACATAAGAATTTTGCAAAATCCCCGTCTGATCTTTTGTGTACGTCCCTTCAAGAGTTTAATAGTTCTTTGGATTAACATTTATAGAAGTCGTTTTAGATGTGGTTCATTTTAATCAGTAAATTGGGAAAGTATTTTGCTAATCAGTCGCTTTGATCATTTTGGAGGCTTTATTTTGACATTTTACTTAGTGGGCTAGAAACAAAAACAGTTTGGTGTTTAATTTAGTCCAGTTTATCACTAAAATAATTATTATTTGTGGCTGTATCCTGCACTTATTGACAAACAGTGCTCATTTTCTGTAACTGCTTGTCCTCTGGAGGGTCGTGGGGGGCTTTTTCCCCACGTCTTCACAGTCTGTTCTCCCTGAACGTGACGCTGCTCCAGCCTCAGGTGACCGGCGTGTTTTGTCTTTTCCCAGAGAGATCTTGGCCGAGATCAAGCGTCTCCGCGTGGAGCATGACGCGGCGTGCCAGCCGAGCCCGGAGAAAGGCAGCACCAACCCAACTCTGCTGGCCGAGCTCCGCCTGCTCAGGTAAACACCAGGGACCAGGCCGTCCCATACATAAATCCTGTGACGATGATTTGTGTTTGGTTTTATCTGAACGCTTCAAGTCCCAGCTCCGTGTTTTTCGGTGTCTTGTGCCACGATGCTGGTCAGAATTGGCGATAAATTTGCTGCGTTGCTGTGCAGCACAGAGGGAGAGTTCTTTATGGCAGATGGAAGTGACAGATGGTGGATTTTGCTTAAAAGCCAAAGTAGAAAATCACTTCCAGCGTGTTTATGGTTTTCAGTAAAAACAGAAACTCACAGGGAGAAGGAGGGGGAACGTGGTGATGTTTGTGTGGTCTTGATGTGAAGGGATAACAATCATGATGTAGAGGCAGAGACGCATTTAAACCGATAAAGTTATTTTCTTGTGAAAAGCTTCTTTAAATTGTTGTGACTGTGTTTGATTTAAACACTGATGATAAATGATAGCGATATACTTCGCTGTCTGGCATGGTATGACCACATGAGGGCGCACAGCTCAGAAGTTTTTTAAATTCAACATGCACTTGTACTTAAGACTAATCAGCCATAACATTATGACTACTGACAGGTGAATAGAGTAACACAGATTACCTCATTATCATCGATCACCTGTCAGTAGGTGGGCTATATTAAGGCAGCAAGTGAAAATTTTTTACTTAAAGTTTATGATAGAAGAAGGGAAAATGTTTACTCGACTTCACAAAATTTTGGCCATGGTTGAAAGTGAAGCGAGGAGTAGAAACAAAAATGAACCCGACTGCAAAAAAGACAGAGTGCAGACTAGCGTTTGGGTGGTGTTTTTACTGAGCAAACACCCTAGCGAACACCCCTTTTCCGTTGCCACAGGGGTGTTCAGGCGGTGGTACATATCAAAGTAAAGCTGAATTTATGCCTCTGCAGGACATAGACGGCGTAACCTACGTATGTAGCCGACGCCGGTGTGAGCCATTTATACTTGTGCGCTTGTCAGTCTGGCTCGCTTTATAAAAATGCCACCCAAACGCTAGTCGGGTTAATTATTGTTTCTCCTTCCTGTTTCACTTTCAACAATGGAGACTGAAACTTTTGCCGAAATTTTGCCAAAGACGAATCCTACAAAAGTTTGTATCTGTAAACCTCCTCAGTTAATCTTTCCTCGACGTGTTCCATCTTTATTGATCCAAAACAATCAGTTCGAAAATTAGGAAGATGGAGAAGCAGCCAGAAAGTGGAAACGCGCTACTACCAAGCAGACCAATCACAGCTCTTGTGGTCTGCGTTGCCATGACACGTAGTTACATTTCTAGGGGAGGTGCATGTCAGTCTATTTGCCGCAAAAGCCTAAAACGACTATAACATCCACATAAATGCCATGTTTCCCAGAAGAATATTATATAGCAATAAGATTATCAGTGTTATTCACTTCACTAGTTGGTGGTTTTAATGTTGTGGCTGATTAGCATATCAAGAGTTTATCAAACTGCTTGTCCCTATATTTTATTTTTAAATATTTATTAAAACCCACTGATTATCTAATATCTCAAATTCACAGTTAATTTAGCAGATACACATAAATAATTACTGTAAATAGAACCCCTCTCTCCTTCATCTTGGCAAATACTTGGAACTACTCACCCTGTGTGTGTGAATTATAAACATAACCAGAAATATTACTGACTGCCGTGACCTCTTGTAAGTCATGGGGATCGTCTTGTAATAAATAGCAACTGATCCAGATAAAGCGTCCTGCTGTTAACACTATTTATTTCTAGGACCATAACAGAAATCATTTTCTTTTTTTCTGTGTGAGTCAGACTCTTGTGTTTGATGTTTATTTACTCTCCATGTGAAACGGAGCCAGGAAAGAGAGGCTGCTGCTTTAATGTCCTGTCCAGACCACATACTGTTGAATGATTGGAGAGATATGTTTATATATATGTGCCGAAAGAAAATGTCAAGAATTTCTAATCTAATTTTCTCCGGTCTTTTTTATCTCCAGCAACTCATGTCTGTATTGAATCCCTTTTCTTCTGTCAAAGCTTTCACACAGGCTTCTCTTTAGTTTAGTTGTCTGAGGCTGATCATGTGTTCAACAGCCTCAGTCAGTAACATCAGTTTTCATTTTGTGTCCGTTTGCCTGTGTCATTGATCGTCTGTGGCCCTAGTTTTCCTGCTGCTATCTAAAAGCCCATTAATTAGGATGTTAAATCTTATTAGTTAAATTTAAAACCATCACCGGATGTCAATGAGGAGACTTGACCAGGTTTCTAAATCCAGATAAGGCCGTGACACACTGATTTCTGGTGTCTCTCTGATTAGCTGATCAACTTAGAGAACCAGAGCACAAGAAGAGAAATGTTTTTTTTCCATCTTCATCTCATCTGAACATTCAGATATTTCCACAACAACATCTAAAATAAATAAACTGTAGACCAACTGATGACATAATTCGGGACAGGTCGTCTTTGTTCATCGGTTTGCAGTTCTTCCTAGCTTCCTAGCTAATAGTAGCTCTTCCTGTTTCTGAATGTCTAATACCGACTACTGCCACCTGCTGGTATGAAGAGCTATTACCTTCACACAGTAGCAGAAAGACTACACCAGCTGGTTCTTGGCTGTAGCCTTTGTGGTGTGTTTAAGAGCAACTTTTTGGTCCAGACACAGGCGACATCTCAGTTAACCTCCGCTGTTGGTGTTGGTTTGATGGAGGGATATCAAACATATGCCCCTCAGGCCAAAACCAGCACCCCAGAGAGGGTCCAGTCTGGCCCGCAGGATGAATTTATCACATGCAAAAATTACATAGAAGACATTCTAAGTTTTCAGTGTTTTAGTCAGAGTAGCAGACAACTCAACACAACACAGACCCAGAACTAAACTGTAACATGTTTTGTAATAGGATAGTTTATTAAATGTACACCTTCTTATGTCGTTAGTTAGATGCTATTATGCTTTTAAGTTACTGGTCCGGCCCGCTTGAGATCAAATTGGACTGTATGTGGCCCCTGAATTAAAATTAGTTTGACACCCCTGGTTTCATTATCTTTAAAGAGTCCCGAGGAGAAGTAGATAAAAGTGTGAATTGTTATGTATTAAATTGGTCTGAAATTCTTAATTGTTTGCATTTCTTTTTATATTTTGAACATTTTATGGCTGGGTTGTGCGCTGGCTCAGTTTGTTGGTTTATTTTTGTTCCTGCCTCTTGACGCTCTGGTTGTGTTTGTGTTGCAGACAGAGGAAAGATGAACTGGAGCAAAGGATGTCGTCTCTGCAGGAGAGCCGGAGGGAACTGATGGTACAACTGGAGGGACTGATGAAGCTGCTCAAGGTGACACACACCGAATGCAGTCTCACACTAGAGGGCAATGTTTCCTCCTTTTTCCTCCTTTTTCCTCCTTTTCCTTTCTGCTTTTTCCTCCTTTTTGTAGTTTTCTAGCTCCGACTGTTTCTGACCTCTTCCTTTCCATCCTTTTCCTCCCTGTTTTTTTCCGACTGTCCATGTTGTGGCCCTGTAGGACGAGGAACAGCGGCAGGCAGTAAGTTTACGCCCCTCTTGTTGGACACTCAGCAGATGAAATGTTTGAGCAGTTTGAAGCATTAAGGACATGACTTGAGGACCAGAATGTGAGCTGCCTATCATGATAGAAAATAATAAATGATGATGTGTAACATGAACTCATCTTTTAGGCGCAAGCAGCTGGCTCTTCTCATGCCTCTCCATCTCGACCAAGTCCGTCAACCGTCCGCTCTGTAGGGGCCGTGTCACCGCAGGCTCACATGTATCCTCCTCAAGACTCCCTCGCTGGGGTTGGTGGTGATGTTCAAGAGGCCTTTGCTCAAGGTCAGACTGAAATTTATGTACAGTAGCATGATAAATGTACATAATTGTATGTATTCCTGTTTTTACTTGTTTCTTCCATATTTCTATGAAGAAAGTTTTGTAGTGGATTGTTTTTTCTGTCTTTGCAAATTATATTAAGACAGTTTTGGTATTAACATACATCCTGAGACATCAGTTGTTCATGGTTCTGAAACAGCAGTAAATATAGATAAATTTGAGACAATAGATGTTCGTGGTTGTGATACAGCAGTAGATAGAGATTAATTAGAAACAACAGCTGTTCATGGTTCTGATACAGCAATAGATAAAGATAAATTAATTAGAGACAACAGCTGTTCATGGTTCTGATACAGCAATAGATAAAGATAAATTAGAGACAACAGCTGTTCATGGTTCTGATACAGTAATAGATAAAGATAAATTAATTAGAGACAACAGCTGTTCATGGTTATGATACAGCAGTAAATATGGATCTGATACAAAAATAGATGGAATTAAATTACTGACAACAACTGTTCATGGTTCTGAAATGGCGGTACATATTAGATACAGCAGCTGTTGGCACAATATTCTACTGCGCCCCAAATGACGTTGGTGTTTGTTTGCAAATGGGGTGCATTACTGTGATCGTTTCACAAGTGGTTACTAAAGATGCATGTGGAGATGCATTTTAATGTCAGGTGTGAACACATGTACTTAAAGCTGACCACTTTTGACCTGATCACGCAGGACATATGTTAATACTTGGTCTCAAAAAGTCAAAGTACAGGAAGTGAATTGTTTTGAGTGATTCAGTTTCAGGCTCCATCAACCGAGAACTCCCTTTTGAGTTCTTTGAAGTCATTGCAGAGATGTTTCTGGTAGCATTTTGTCATGGACTTATAAACTTTACATGTGTTTTCACTAAATCTCTGGGCAGTTCAACATTTTAAGAGCTTAAAAACAAAATGCTCCGTATAACTGCGTTTCTCAAAAGTATCATGTGCTGTTAGATTTCTGAATGAATGTGTGTCTCTAACCTTTTGCCAATTTTTAATACTCATCTGTAAAACAGTTGTTTGTGTCGTAATTACAGCTGCTTTTGCCACATGTATTTATTAAATCTCTGACTAACTACAGACACAAACATACAGTAGTTTCCAGCCAGTGTTTCAGATTAGTTCAAGGTGCATTGTAAAACTTTTAGACTCCAATATAAATCAACTGAGGAGAACAAATCGTTCAAGGAGTGTTTAATTTTCAGGGAAGATTCTGCCTTATTTATTTAGAATAAAATCACAATTTGGCTTTAAAGGTGGTGGTTCTTTTGCTTCGTCAGATAAATGGCATTTTCTATCCGTCTAATTGTTCCGTTTTATGATGACACTGAATTAATTAATTATTGTTTTCTACCCTCCAGGCCCGAGAAGAAACCTGAGGAACGACCTTCTGGTAGCAGCCGACTCCATCACCAACACTGTGTCCTCGTTGGTCAAAGAGCTCCACTCAGGTACACTCAGCTGTTTTTATGAGTGTATTTGTAGCTTCAGTATAACATTTTAATGGTTAATTTTTTACAACCAAGTCGTACTTTGTTGACCATAATAACTAGATAGAGATAAATTAGAGATAACAGTTGTTTATAGTTCTGATACAGCAGTAGATAGAGATTAATTAGAGACAAAGCTGTTCATGGTTTTGAAACAGCAGTTGATAGAGATTAATTAGAGACAAAGCTGTTCATGGTTCTGATACAGCAGTACATCGAGATACACTAGAGACAACAGCTGTTCATGGTTCTGATACAGCAGTAGATAGAGATACACTAGAGACAACAGCTGTTCATGGTTCTGATACAGCAGTAGATAGAGATACACTAGAGACAACAGTTGTTAATGGTTCTGATACAGCAGTAGATAGAGATACACTAGAGACAACAGCTGTTAATGGTTCTGATACAGCAGTAGATAGAGATACACTAGAGACAACAGCTGTTAATGGTTCTGATACAGCAGTAGATAGAGATACACTAGAGACAACAGCTGTTCATGGTTCTGAAACAGCAGTAGATAGAGATACACTAGAGACAACAGCTGTTCATGGTTCTGATACAGCAGTAGATAGAGATACACTAGAGACAACAGCTGTTCATGGTTCTGATACAGCAGTAGATAGAGATACACTAGAGACAACAGCTGTTCATGGTTCTGATACAGCAGTAGATAGAGATACACTAGAGACAACAGTTGTTAATGGTTCTGATACAGCAGTAGATAGAGATACACTAGAGACAACAGCTGTTCATGGTTCTGATACAGCAGTAGATAGAGATACACTAGAGACAACAGCTGTTCATGGTTCTGAAACAGCAAGTGATAGAGATAAATTAGAGACAACAGCTGTTCCCACTCAGGTACACTCAGGTGTTTTTATGATCATCTTTGTACCTTCAATATAACATTTTAATCTTTTTACAACCTACTTTACTGCTTGTTTGAACATAGTAAGATTTTGGTTCACATGCTGACTGACAGTTTATTCTCCTTTCTGACCAGATGACAGTCGGGAGGAGGAGGAGAGGTTGCTGAATGGGAAGGACAGAGGTAAATTAATCTCTTCAGTCTCTTCAGCTGCTCGCTCTACTCCCACTCCTCTCACTAAACTTGACACTAACATGGTCATTAAACACTAACTTGACTGAGATTGAACTTAATTAAACACCTATAGTTAGATATTACTTGTAAACGTCTTTAAATTATAATGTTATTATATTAAATTATGGGAAAATATACACTGAAAAACACTGCTGAGTCTTCAAGAAGTTTCCCTAGAAACTGAGGTCAGCATCTAATCCAGTTTTCACAGACAATGTGCGGTTATTAACCATGGAAAATTAGATTTGTTAATGAAACACAGAAAGAACAGAGATTAGATCTCATGGCTCTTATTGTTTCTAGTTTGCCCCGAACGAACCTCTGACTCTCAGGTGATTTGTGTTTCTTAATTATATAGCCACACAGACTTAAATCTGTTTAAAGATAGAGCTTCAGGAATATTGTAAAAGTACCATTGCCATATCTTAAAAATGGTATGTTACAGTAAAAAAAATCTATATTCAGTGTCCATACTAAAAAGGATATAAAAATGTGTATATAGACCCTAGCACTACTAACCCTGACACTAATAGTCTGAATAAAAATGCATTATGTAACCACGTCAATCAGAACAGCCTCCTGGTATGATCAGAAGGAGTTTTCAGTCAGATTGAGATGGGTGGTGTATACCTTTCATAGTCTGTTCACTACTTGAATATATTAGCTGCTAATAGGGTTGCAAAGGGGTGGAAAATTTCCGGTAAATTTCCAGAAACTTTCCATGGGAAGTTAAACTGGGGAATTTTGGAAATATTCCAAATTAGAAACTTTCCATGGGAATTATGCGAATTATGGGAATTATTGGGAATTTATGGGAATTAAC
This sequence comes from Chelon labrosus, assembly GCF_963514085.1. Classification (NCBI taxonomy): domain Eukaryota; kingdom Metazoa; phylum Chordata; class Actinopteri; order Mugiliformes; family Mugilidae; genus Chelon; species Chelon labrosus. Next base: position 18,778,394 of record NC_140347.1, read on the forward strand.
TGGAAATTGGGGGTAATTTAAACAAACTGTATCATATCCAAACATAAATGTAAATATTTTTTGTCATAAGCAGACATCCATGCAAAATAATACAAAAACATGACATTTCAACAGCAGAGATTTCAACAATCTCTTCTCCATAGAGAATGCCCCTGTCCTCAATAGCCCTGCAGTAAGCAGTGTGCTGTGTGCATGTGATTGAGGAGTGTACTTGCATTAAATCTGGTTGTTTTAGCCAAGACTATGCTACAATATATTCCCCCCAACTATATTTAAGTTCCCTGTTAAGGGCCAACCTTCAATTTTGTAAATTTCTTATTTATTGCTGTTTATTCCCATATATTCCCGTTAATTCCCGTTAATTCCCATATATTCCCGTTAATTCCCATGGAAAGTTTCCAACTTTGAAAATTCCCGGAATTTTGCAACCCTAGCTGCTAATAACCGCGTAAACACTTGATCTGATCGTTTCTCTCTGGTTGGAATCAAAAAATCAGTTTCCAGGAAGGACCGAAACATGGATGTAGAAACACAACCAGTTCATGGTTCTGATACAGCAGTAAATAGAGGCAAATTGGAAACAACAGCTGTTCATTGTTCTGATACGGCAGTGGATAGAGATAAATTAGAGACAACAGCTGTTGCCATTCTTTCTGAGCATGTTTGCCACACGTGGGTTAAATATCAAGTGAAAAATCAGTTTAATGGAAGAACAGAAACATGGATGTAGAAACTCAACCAGTTGTTTGAAAAGATGAATGAAGACAGAATCAGTGAACATCAACACTGAAAATGTGGCTTCATCTTGATTCTTCTGTTGAATAAATTCAGAGTTGTCAATAGATTTGGTTTTTATGATGGTTTTAGGTGCATGTAAACACATTTATCTTTATCAAATCATTTTTTTTAGTGTCCCTGTCAACACTTAAGTCTGAATCTCTGACAACAATTCTTCAACCTTATTGAAATCTTTCTGATCAAAGTCAGCCACATAACTTGAATCATCTGATCTGGTAGGAGGGAACTCTAAATCTATAGTTTTTCATATTTTATAAGCTACGCTGACTAGTGTTAAGTCAGAGTAACTGTGGTTTACAGACAAATGTGGTGGAGTCTGAATTAAAGTCAAATACCAGTAATACAGGTCTGGTATTTACATGTAGCAGGTGAAATATATTATTAGAAATATATTATTAATTGTTCTTATATTGTATGTCAGCACACATTGTGTCGTCACTTTATATTTCCACATCATCAGCTATTTCCCAAGACTTTAAATGCAGACTCCTGCATGTTCCTGCATGTGATTCCTGCATCCGAGTTCTCTCGTCTGCTCCTTAGCGAGCTTCGTTAACGTCCCATCTCATTAGCTGTGCTTTATGGAGCCCCTCCTCTTTACGAGGGGAGCACCTGCAGAGAAGAAGTGGTGAAACTACTTCCTGGTCTGCTTCCAGGGCTCTGCCTAAGTGCTCATTAGCATACTAACCCACGGTACTAATCCACTGAACCACGAACAGCCAGACAGACAGGAGGCCAGGGTTCAGCCCCGCGTTCAACACAGTTAAGTCTTAAAGTTTAAAGCGTAAATTTACTGTGGTAGACAGTTCATAATATAGTTTTGTTTTGTCTGTGTTGCACCTGCCAAGTTCAGCCGTGTTTTATGTTTCTATGCTATGAGCTGGTCTGCTTCTTATTACTGTTCCTGGCACAAAACCTGTAGCACTTGTTTTAGCTTCAGACTGCTCTGTGCTAACGGCTAACAAAACTCTCTCTCTCTGTTTAGCAGGTTAAAATGCAGGCAGAAGAGACAAAAACAGTAAGTAATCCTGTCCCCCCCCCCCCCCCCCCCCTTTTTTTTAATTACATGATGATAGTTTAAACACTTGTGAAGCATGAAAACAGAATTACAAAAGTTTCAGCACTCACTACGATCTCTGACGTCCTTTTGTGCAAATCCAGTTTCAGTCGTCAGATACTTCAACTTACGAAATACAAAAAGGCTGCATTTTTGTTTTATGGGAAAACCACAACTGATTTGATGACTCAAACAACTTGTTTATGCATTGTGGACTAGTTTGCACAGGCCTCCCAACGGTCTTTGTGATGTTTTATTTTAGTTCGTGTTCAGTAGCAAATCCAAGGACAGAAACTCCAGCAAGCACTGCTTGGTTGTTGTTTATTTTAAATGAAAGCATCATTTTCTTTATTAGTATCTCTAGTTTTGTTTCATATGATTTTTCCAAAAGCTAGATGAGAGGATTGCTACTATTTTCATAACTGTGCTGTAAATATAAAGCTACATGTTAGCTTAGCTTAGCATATAAACTAAAAAGAAGGGGAAGCGGCGAAACTGATTCTTGTTTAGCAGCAACAAAATCCACAAGCATATCTTTAGTTTGAGCTAGTTTACAAGTGAATATTCTTTGAATTTAACTAATGAGATATAACGTGTCTCTCCTTGTTTACAGACTTTGTGATAAGCTAAGCTAATCACCTGCTAGCTTCATATTTACCATACAGACACAAGAATAGCGTTGATCTTCTCAGCTCGGCTCACAGCCAGACACTGATTACCTGTATTTATCTAAAACATAGACCAGTTTCTTTGCTATCATATGACAAAATAACTTCTGATTGTTTGGATTAGTTGCCTGATTGATCTATCCCCCTCTCTCCTCAGGCAGAGTGATGTTTCATCACGGCCAAAGAAGACCGACCCCGCTCGGGATGAAAATATATCTAGTCATCGTTAGCCAATGAGGGATTAGATCTCCTCTGCCAATCAACCAATCACGATGCTGGACACCAAATGGCCGCTGGGTCCCTACTGATGTATAGCTGTGATTCTGTGTGTGTCTTGTCACTGTGGTTTTACTTTTTGATTTGATCATGCCTAGCTAAACGAGGACGCTGACGCCTACTGATTTGTACTGTAGCATGAGTGTGTGCTTTTTGTTTTGTTTTTTTTGACGTGAGAGAGGGTTGAGTAAGTGAGAGGGACTCTGTGAAGAGAAAGAAAGATGTGTTTGTAAAGGGTTAAAGTGCAGGAAAGTTTCAGGATCAAGATGGAGATACAGTATGTAATCATATGTTTGAGAGAAAACAAAAAAAAAAAGAGTCAAAGAGATGATGAGATACGAGTTGTAAAGTTTTACGTTTTGGCACTGTGTGCTTAGTATTTATTGCTTTGATTTGAGTTTTGCCATTTACTTGTTAGGTTTGAGTGTTTTTGTGTTTGTGTGATTGTGGTCAGGCCCTGCTGAGACAATAAGCTTTAATAGGACGTTTCCTGTTTTATAGACTTCAGACTTATCTAAGTCTAAGTCTAGGTCTATTAAGCCGTGCTGCATCTTCTGGCTGAGGTGATGCAGAGTTTAAGTCCTGGTGCTGGCGTCTGAAACCATAGACTGTATTTAAGATGGACGACGCGTGACCACTTCCTCCAGCTACAAAAGTGAAGCCAAAATATTGCAGAAATGGAGCTGCCCTGACCAAAGTGTGAACTTCCTGTAGCCCAGTCGTTTAAGGCTGCACTGCCTTGGAGGCCCATTGAACATTCATTCTCATCCCATAGTTTGGTTGTTAGCTTTGTCTTCAAACTGAATCTCATCGACCGTTGTCTTTTGACTTTTGCCAATATTTTGGGGCTTCCAGTGTAACTAGTTAATATCTAGATATTGGATATAGTAAATAGTCTCGTATTCGCTTTTATACCTATTGGTTCTCAAAGCACTTCACAGTCACAATGACACATCTACCCATTCGTTCACACTGGGAATATGAGCAAAGGACACTTCGACATGTGGTCCATGTACCGGGGAACCGCTAACCCTCTGGTCCGTGCACATCCCGCTGTACCTACTGAGCAATAAAAACCGTCCACAAATATCCAGCCAGATTGATCTGATATGACTGGTTCTGGCTTCTAGTTTTTCTTTGTCACCGTTGCCTTTGTGCTTGCTCTGGGGGTGTTCGGCTCTGTTGCCCTCATGGACAAAATTGCGTTGAATATCCCGGCTAAGACTGAATGCTTTGTGCACCATAGTCATTGTCTAGCGTTTGGGATAAGAGGCCATTGTGATCTGTAAAAGCCCCTTTCTCATATGAAGTGATTTGCTTGGTGGCTTACAGTTGGTCTTTAGTAGATGTTCCGGCTCTCCACTCCATCTAGGATCACCCGATACTTCAAGCTTGCTATCAGCATGGTGTATTTGGTGGTATGATCCAAAGTTATGGATGGTGTCCACTTGCAGTTAGTGATTGGGGAAATCATGTTGATCATCTAGCATATGGATGGAGCTAACTTTTCTTGACGTCACTGCTCTTTATTTGGAAAGAAAACACCTTCAGTGATGCTGGGGCTCCATGTGGGTTCACCCGACGCTCGAAGCACCGCTGTCATCATGGTGAATTTGGTGGTAGGAGCCAAAGTTGTGGATGGTGTTTCCATCTAGAGCTAGAGCTCTGTATTTGAATCATACGCCAATGGTAACTGTCGCTACCATTGGCGCCACATCAAAGTTGAAATTAGTACACCTTGGTACCCACCCAGTGGTTCTGGTTGCAAATGACGTGACCAGTTCACATTGGTCAATTCCAATTTCCAAGTTATTTTCGGCTTCACTTCCGAGGAGCTTTCATGTCGTAAATGTTCATGTACAGTCTGTGTTTCAAACCTGGAAGAGATTAAATGCGCAACAGGTGCTGGTATAATAGCAGCTCAGGGTTGTCCAGGCCTCTCTGTGTATTTCCCGGTACTGCAGTGGGACTACAGTCCAAGAGGAGGCATCTGATTACTGTGGCGTGTTTGTGGCTTCAACAGAGTCAGTTTAGCCAAAGAGTAGCAAAGTCTGAAATCATGCCATCCACCTGTTGAAGTATCGGTTAACCCTACACCTCTCTAGATCTCAAGATAAGTCTTAGGCAACACAAAGAATGAGCATTTCTATCCGACTTGTGTTTTCCTTGTGAAATACTTGTCACCTCTTAAGAACAGGATCAACTTATTGTGAAGGGAAGTGCTTTATTTTAAGGCGTCACAAGTCAGAAAATGTTGGGAACCACCTCTTTTTGGTTTATTTGTCCAAGTTTTTAGATGTTGAATCTTTCTCATAAGCTTTGGTGGAGGGAAACTGCCTTCGAATAGAGTTGTGTTTGGGCGAATTGATCCTTTAGGATCCTAGCTACCTCAATGGTTCTAGGAAATCTTAATAAATAATACCCATGAGCCTCAGCAGTTTTTGCTGTGGCGAAAAAGAGTCGCAATCGGGAGCAAAACTTGATGCTTATGTTGCTCGGCAGACCCAAAATCAACCCAGAATAATAATAGTAATATAATAATGTTTCTATAGCTGCAGTTGTGGCTGGGAGTTGTATTTGACGTCTCCTTTGGCCTTTTATATAATAAGAAGATGATTCAAGTAAGAGTCTGATGTCCATCCAATTAATCAGATGTCTCTTCTCTAAAACACTGCGTTCCCAGACTCACTCTATGCTACTCTTTGCTGCCATTTAAGCTTCCTATAGATATATATAAAAAAGCAGGGGATTCTGGGAGTTGCATGCAAACTCACGATGACCCAAAATGACTTATTTTTTATTCAACAGCTGTGAGGTTTTTCTTTAATCAACAATTTTTATTTCAACATTTTTCAACATTTCAGGTTTGGGTTTGTTCCCATACAAAGCTGTTTCTTCTTTGCTGTTTTGTACATTTACGGTTCCTCAGATTTCTCCGGCCTCTTTTTTTTTTTCCCTTTTTTTTTGACTGACTTTTGTGCGACTGGGGTATGACTGACAGACCATATGAGTGATTTAATAAATGAATGAGCTCAAGTTTTGAGTGCGTGTGTGAATGTCAAAGCGAGGGAAGAGTAATTGAGTCTGACGGGACAGACGCGTCCCGACATGAATCTGTACAAACACCTTCAGCTCTGAACCTGCCACAGCTGAGTGGTGTGATGGAAAAAAAAAAAAAAAGTGTGGATCTGTGTTTCATCTGCAATAAATAATATTTAAAATCAGGCTGAGTCTGAGTTTCGTCTGTCTCCGCACGAACGGGCACAAAATGCTGCAAAGCGTCCAATTAGCTATAGCATGAACTTTACTTTCCCTTCTGGTCTGGTTTGCTCGACAACTTGGCAAAACACACATATCTAATGTAATAAATCTGCGAAACAAGCTGGAAACCTTGACTTTCCTCATCTGGAGTACAGCTTTTCTAAATCCTGTAATATTGCTGCAACTCCAAATCCACCGGGAAGGAGGAGAATAATAAAAAAAATAAAAAAAATAAATAGATGCCAGAGAAGTCTGAGAAGTGCAGCACATTACTATAAAATGTTTGTAAAAAGACAAATATCCTGCAAAGTAATTTATTTAATGTTTTACTCCTTCACACTTTTGAATGCTCTGCCTGATTTAATGTCCTCATCACTATGGATGAGCTCTCTCTCTTTTCCCAGGAGCTTCCTTCAGAGGTCACGACTCTTGTGCGAGTGTTGTGTGGAAGTTTGGGGGGCGGTGGTGTGTGTGAACTGTCGGCTGAATGAAGCTCATTGAGGCCTGTCTGTTGTTGGTGACCTCACTGACTGCCATAAATAACCCTCCGCCTCCTATACTCACACAGTTATGACCCTGCGTAGTAAAGATAAGTGCATCCCTTTTTCTTCTCTGAGGTCAAACGGAGTTCTCTTCAGCAGCTAAAATCAAAATAAAAGTCCATTAGACCTCTAAATCTTTAAAATGATGACAAATAATTAGGTAATTTAGTGATGGAAAAACTACGAATATTATTTAAATAAAAGTGTTTTGGGATGTCCGTAAGACTAAAAAGTACATTCAAAGACAATATCTTGCTTATTTTTTAACTGTTTAACGACTAAACAATCTAAACTAAACTTAACAAATAAGTTGCTCAAATATGTTTTCAATAAAGAAATGAATTAGTAACTTCAGCTGTAAGGGCAAAGGATTTGTTTTCAGAAGTGTAGAGGAGGAAGAATAAATTGTCATTTGTTTATATATTTTGACAAAGATTTAGTTTTTACCCATTTCAATTTGAGCCTACTACAAAAAATTAGTGCAAAACATTAAGTACACTACAAAATGCTACAGAAATGTTATATGTCATTTAAAAAAATAATGTATACTGTCTTTATAGAGGTGGCATATATTCAACCATATATTCAAGTATTACCCTGGCAAAATCCATAAACATAACAACAAAAAACAAAACAAAAATCACTCTCTCGTTTGTTTTTTAACCAAAAATAAAAATTTTATCCATTTAATGTGTATAAAACAAAGGGAAAGCATTTTCTAAGTACACTACATGGGAATGTAAGAGCATACTAATGGTAGTACACAACAAAAATGCTACAAAAGTGTATATATAATTTAAAAAAGATAGAAAAATAATGTATACTGTATTTGTTTCCACCTTCACTACAATATTTCAGTTCTTTATTACACTATCTTGGATTCGTAATCAGTTCCAGCTTTTTTATATGTGGAAATATTAATCGAAAACTACCCAAAATGTAGAGGTGGCATTTATTAAACCCTGAGTATTGTCTGTAGACTCATATTCTGATATGAAATGAGTCTGGGTAAGCTGGGCTAAAAACAAACCTTTACTTTTAAGAGGACTGGACAGCCTGTTTATTGCCTGGGGGCAAAAACAGACACAACAACAAAAAAATGAAAAAGACCTACTTTTTTTATTTATTTATTTTTTAACATTTTTTTTTTAATTCAAATGTATCTACAGCATCATATTCCATAATAATAGTAGCAAAGAAGAAAAGAAAAATTACACCAAAAATAAACTTGTTATAATATGAAACACCTTTGTTTCAGTTTATGAAGGCTTGACGTATATAAAATATTAAAAAAAATGACTTTTTAAAAGTTCAGTAATAAACCTGAAAAATAACATATTTTGTATAATATAGAAACAACCCAATATGTAGAGGAGGCATTTATTAAGCCCTGAGTTGTGTCTGCAGGTTTCATCACATGTTGCATGCAACCAAAACAACCTTTATTAGGACTGGGCAGCCTGCACATTTCCTCTCATATTGAATTGACTGTGAAAAGATATTTTGATAACAGGAACAAACAAGTTTAAGCAGATAAAAAAAACATCTGTGTTTTCATCCATCTTTCTACCTGAACACAAAATAAAAACACCATTCATGCAACATCAACACTATGGTGAGTTTACAGAAAGGACTTATTTTTGCTCTCTGTCTGCTTAACTCTTTCTATGTTACCTTGAATGCAATGTCCTTGACCGTTTGAGAGCAGGTTTCAACATGCTGCAGCAGGCTTAAACTTCACCTATTGAAGAACCTGCAGACAAAGTAACCTGTCGAACAAGAAAACAAGTTGAAAGACACAGAAAACTGAAAGAATAACACAGCAGTGCTTTGGAAACCTGTGTCTTAACTAAGAAAAGTGAATATTAGCCCAAAATAAAACTCGTCTAAAGCATCATACAATCATTAAAAGAAAAAAAAATAAGAAAAATACACATATTTCCTGCACAAAGTGTTGACATTCCTCTAACTTGACCATTACCGATGCCACAGAGGAGATATTAAATCAAAAGCCCTGACCTGTTTGTTAGGTGAAGCTCATCTCACCCTTACCAGTGATCATGATCATGGCAAGACATTAACCAGGGTCAAGAACGAGCAGATGGGCCTTTATTAACGCCCCATTCATTCCACTCTGTCTGCGCTGTGTACAGTACACCTGCGCTGGACTATTACATGGCTACAGGCTGCTTGTCAGGTTTTTACAGACAATTATTCCGACCAGTTAACTTCCATACTTCTGCAGCGCAGCCACAATCTGCTTTTAAATTACACGCACTGAAGCTGCAAAAGCAAGGATTTTTTTTTTAAATGGCAGCCACAGGATGATAAACAGTTTTTTCTCAAAAAAACTTAACCACAGCCTGACGCTAGCTCACAGCCGACTGTCAAATTGGTGCGGAGTGACTCTAAAACATGACACCAGCAGCTTGAGCTCCCGTTTCTACAAGAGCCTGACTAATGCTGCCTTTAAATGGCGTGGTGTTTGTCCTGGTCACGATATTAATCGGCGCCCTCTTGTGGTAGTCACAACTTCGTAAATGTAAATTTTTAAGTAAGTAAGCGGTCGAGATTCATGAGCTGTGACGTGTTTGCTGACGTTTTCAGATGTGGAGGTGTTGGCAGTGTTGCCAGATCTCGCGAGACAAATAAGCAACCAGGCCTGTGAAAACAAGTCCAAAACAAGTGACTTTTTCCACAGTTTATTTATTTTTCTCTCCCCTGAGCTTCAGGAACTTTCTCTTTCTCCCAGTCTTTGTTATATTTCTTCCTGTATTTCGACCACTTTGTCCCGGCCATTTGTTCCTCAAAAACTCTCCTACAGCCCAAAATCATCCGCGCATATTTTCAATTAAACGTCCTAACTAGAAACAAACAGATTGCCCTGCTCTGCATCTGATTGCCTCGTACTTGTTACATCTGGGTCAGAGCCAAATAAAAGCAGGATGCGGGTGGGGGAAAAACTCTGCTGTGTCTTGTGTGTATGGGGAAAGGGGAGGGACACTGGGAACAGGCAAGACGAACTCCTATGTTTAAATAACATATCGAAAATATCTGCTTGACAACTTGTTATGGATCTGGGAACAAGACCAAATAAGCAACTACACTTTAGAAACAAGCCCAAAAAAAAAAAAAAAAACGCGACCTGCAACTACCAATATTTGTAAGCGACTTTACAGAAAAACAAGCCCAAAGTTGCTTATAATATATAATAAATGGACTTGGCAACACTGGGTGGTGGGTGTTATGTTAATGTAATGTAATTTTATAGAATTTTTTTCATAATCTTTGAGGACATTAAGTTAGGCGCTCGTTAGCTTGCTAAACTGCTAGCCACAGAGGCGTTCCCATGATTTACGGCTGATGGTATCAATAATTGAACGTCACGCATTATGTGTACACGACCTACCCATGTCGTAATCATGAGCTCCCATTTACAACATTTATCTTAAAAATTTACAAAGAAAAGGTTTTACGACTAATTTACAATACGTCAACGTACATTCCTACCATATCTGAAAACGTTAGCAAACATGTTCACAACTCCTGAACTCTGACCTCCCTGTAACTTTTTTTTTTTTTTTTAACACAATAAACATAGTAAATGTGACCCTCTGTTAAGTGGCTATATAAGGACAGGATCTGGACTCGTTGTATCCATGGCAATGTTATACTTCCTGTCTTTTGTAAAATTTTATGTGCGTTTTTTGTGCAAACTAAATTTTTATCCATCGTGCATGTGTGTGCGTGTGTGTGCGTGTGTGTATGTGGTGAACATCCTGCTGTCAGAGACGATCTTTGTTAGACTTTATTATTTTTTTCTTTTTCTACACCTGTCCTGTGTCTTTGCGCGTGCGTTTTTTTTTTTGTTTGAGCGTGCGCGAGGTGGTACGGTGGGTGTAGAGACTTTAGGACCCCGCGGAAGCTTTCTCTCCGGTGCGGCAGCCTCTGCGGCTCGTGAGAGTGCGAGCAGGCCAGAGCGAGAGAGAGAGAGAGAGAAAGAGAGAGAGAGAAAGAGAGGCGGGGGAGCGCGAGCCAGCAGCGGAGAGAAGACCCGGTAGAGCGCGAGGAGAGAGAGAGAGAGAGAGTGAGAGAGAGAGTGTGTGTGTGAGCGAGAGAGATCGAGAGTGAACGAGAGGAGAGAGAGCGACGACCGTCGGGGTCCGGGTGCCTGAGGGACGGACGACACGGTAAATATAAACATTACATTTTGGCTCGCGCACCGGCACCCGTTACAGCCGTTAAGTTAGGTGCAGTCATCTCCTAAAGTCATCGCTCGCGCGCTCCGGAGCCAAACCGTTGGTTCCGTTTCAGCAGATGATGTGCGCGTGAAGACGGAGCGGTTCGTACACGGAGCGAGTGAACTTGGGGAGTTCTTTTGTGCCGTGGGAGGAAAATCACGGCAACCGGACAACCGTTAATTACCGAGTGTGTGTTAAACGTTGTCCGGTGTGGGGGGGGGATACTTCCCCTCCACCCGCTCGCCTGATTCCGGCCCCGACACCAGCAGGTAACGTTAAACCGGAGCGCACCGTCCTCTTCAGCCACCAGATGCAGACAGACACATCAGCGCGCGGAACCGTCGCCTTCGCGGAGAGCGAGAGAGAGAGAGAGAGCGCGGGCGCGCGCCCGGCGGGGTTAACGGGTGCATTCGGTCTGAAACGCGCCCCCGTGTGTGTTTTTTACCTGACCCAGTAAAGCTTATCGTGGCTACACACTCAGACACGTGCCTCTCACCGGCAGCCCGCCCCGTGCGAACCCCCGCCGGCATTATACACCGTTGATGAGGGGCCGTCCGGTAAAGGCCGCGTGAGGTCGCTCACAATATTAATTGTCATAAAGCAGAGCTGCGTCAAGGTAGCAGGAAGATTTGCGACACATCCGGGAGACACTTTAAAAATAAAAGCATGGACGAAACACGAGCTGTAAACTCATTTTTAGATATTAAACACATAAACGTCATAAAAGCGACCAGTAAACTATTATTATTAAGATTGACATTTAGTGAACACGTTACTTGAGCTTGGTACAGCGACTGTAAATACTTCCATACCCTCAGCATATTTACTCTTGTGTCATGTTTTCTGTCCAAACTGTATTTATTCCCTGTCTTGCACTTCCAATAAAGTCTTATATCTAATCTTTATTTTAACACAGTGGAGGGCCTTAAGCAACTATTATCTTCATCAGTGACTGTTCTCTTCTTGATATGTCAAATAATATTAAGGTCTACAAAGTGTCAGGAAATAGCCATCACGTTTCTCCACGGTACGAGGTGCCATCTTGAGAAAGTTAAAATGATAATGTGGTCATCTCACTGCCACAAAAGACTATATATAATTTTAGAAAGTGGATGCGGTGGATTTGTGGCATTTCTGCCCATTTATTGTCTTTTGATCAACTTATCAGCAAACTGCGCTATCTTTAAAGTGTCCTTTATGTCTAGATGGCTGTCTTTTGGACAAGGCTTGGTCAGACTATTTGGTCTAAATTTGCAGAAGAAGGATTGACCTCAGATGACCTCAGCATTTTTTCTAAAATCCTGTATAGACTTGAATTTCTTTGAAAACAGGCAAACTGAAATGCGTTGTCTTTTGGAAAAGTGTATCAATTAGATTATTAATTTAGGGAACAGTGTTACTTTCTACTCAAACAGAAAAAAAAGTATCTTGTCTTGATGCTTTAATTGAAATATAATTACCATATACTTTATTCATATAAAACATGTATCCGCTATGTTTCAGTCGAACAAAATGAAAAGCTCAGCGTTGAGTTTGAAAACCAGTTTCCATTATATGTCATGCTTTTATTGTGAAGACAATCCCCATACTTCCCTGTCTTGTCACTGCCCAGCTCTCATTATCTTGACACACCTCTGAAGCTTTTTCTCTGCGCAACCATTTCTCCTCCCACCAGGACAGGCTTCTGCTTGGGCCTCTGACTATGGTCTAATTTAAACCACTGCTGGCATGAGCGCTGGAACAATTTAAATCAGCGTATATTGACTTGCTATAGGAGCGTTAGGTGTGTGACCTAAATACTCCCGAACTTGGAGGGGTTGGCTGGCCTGCAGCCTGGAGCTCCTGCTGGGAGCCCTTGGGAGAGGTTGGAGTGGATACTGTACACCCATTTCTGCAAAGTTTCCACCCCTGTCTTTTCCGCTGGTAACGCTGGCCGGCTGCCTGCGGCCTTTACAGTAGGTGATGTAAGGCCACAGCATGAGCAGTGACATACTGTACAATACTCCTTGAGCAAAGCCAGACACATTGGCTGCACTCTCGCTGTGCTCAGATCCAGATCACTGCGTAGGTCCAGGTTTCTTTTAGGCACACGCAAACATGACATTTTAAGCTGTTTGTGTGTTCAGACTATCAATTAAATGGAGGATACTTTGATTCATGTAATCACATGAATCATGTAGTCTGTTTAAATCTCCTGATCAACAATTTAACCACTGATTTCCTCTTTGCAGGACATGTGTGGAAACTAATTAGTGTTTGTGTGATCAGTTTCATTCAGGCACAACTGAAATCCTAGGACTAGGCAGGTCACAGTTGAAATATTAAGTTTTAATCTCTTTATTATTTTAGCTCATATCTTGCTTTCAGTTTAATCTAGTCAAAAAAACAAAAACAATTGACTAACAGGAAACCTGGCAAGAAAGTGTGGCACGGAGGTTGGTTTCTGGGTCTTGGTTTATAGCTGAAAACTAAAACTAAAACAAAGACAACTGAATTTTCTGAATTCCAAAAGATTGGTAGGGGGTTTAGGTTTTTATTTGGAACATCTGTAGGTGGTGTGCGCCTGGAACTCACCTGGCTTGGCTCTGTTAATAATCCAATACTCACCTACAAGACACATCTTTGGGTAAAGTAGACACATTGCACAATTCAAGCACAGCTGAATCTGCGCACGTCTGCTTTCATTTTTATAAGTTACTATATAGACTACAAACAGATTCTGAAAACCGAGTTAGGATTTGAGCACAGATCTGATCCTCCTCACTGCTGACATGTGCCTAAAACCCCTGCAGTCTGAGACCAGCATGACCGGTTATTTATTGTCTGTATTTCTACTCAGCTTGACACCTCCGGACAATTGGCTGAGAAAATCAGATTAGACAGCCGAAACAAAAATAATCTCTGCAGTGGCTCATCAGACCCTCATGTTCCACCACTATTTTATTCGCATCTCATTTATTGTTTTGACATCTTATGATTGTATTTGGTCTGCCTTTTATTTTTTTTATTGATTGAATGTTGGGCACTCGTTGCAGACGTCTGCAGAAATTTAGTCTTCTGCTTTTTATTGTCATTGCGAAGAATTACAAAGTTATGGTGATTTCTTCTTTTTGTTTTGTTTGGTGCATTACCGCCACTTACTGGACAGGAGAGTGGATCACTAGATTCACAGTGAATTGTTACTCCATGACAGTGGTGCTTTCACTGGTCCATGATCTGGCTCAGTTATCTAAATAATATCCTGTATTAAATGGTAAATGGTGAATGGCCTTGCTTTTATATAGCGCTTTTCTACCTATTGGTACTCAAAGCGCTTTACAGTCACAGACACATCTACCCATTTGCTCACACAAGCACTCACCCATTCACACACCAGTGCCACGCACTGGGAGCAACTGGGGATTCAAGTGTCTTGCTCAAGGACACTTCGGCATGTGGCACATTCCGGGGATCGAACCGCTAACCCTCTGGTTCGTGGACAAGCCGCTCTACCTACTGAGCCACAGCCGCCCAAAAGAGAAAAGAATATCTGTGAAGATTTTCCTTAAGTGTGTGCCGCAACCTGATTTCAAAATCTGATAGGATTTTAGGACTCCATTAGTTTGACTCAAGACATGAGATGCTGACCATATACTGTGACTTGACTGGAAATCTTAGCCTCCTTTTTCGGATGCTGTAGTTATCACAGACATGGCAGGTTTCGGGTTAGGGCTAAGGTCGATTTTAGGTCGACATAAGGGGAAGCACAGATTCTGATGAGTCAGATTATACCGGCTGTTACAGGGATAGAAATCTGATTGTAATCAGTTCTTCAGTCTCCCAAGTTCATGGGTCTTCCTTCGCTTGCTACCTTAAAGTCTGCTCGCCTTGTTTGATTTGTATGTTTTTGTAGTGACAACCTTCGGCTGGTTGCTGGCTGTAGTCTTTGTGGTGTGTTCACGGGTTCAGACACAAGGAACAACCACACAGTCGGCCCTTGTTAGGAGTTGTTCTTTGATGCGTCCATACGTTTAAAGACTCTCATGGAGGAGTGGCTAATTTAGTCCGAAAAGTAATGATTTATTGCAGTCGAATCTTTTCAACATTTTTGGCTGGTTGTGGGCCGGCTCAGTTTGTCGGTTCATTTAACTCCTGCCTCCTGACACTCTGTAATAGAGGCTTGTGTTTATGTTGCAGACGGAGCAAAGATGAATGTTGCAGCTGGCTGTTGGCTGTATTGTTTGTGTTGTGTTCAAGTGCAACTTTTTCATCCGGACACAGGTGATATGATGATGTTTGCTGCTGGTAGTTCTTTGCTTGGTGTGTCCTTACCTTTATGCTCTTTAAGTGTTAACAATCTGTCGAAACATCTGGAAAAAAAGACACGCGAGCAGTTTTCAGACTCGATGTTCTTGAAATCGAAATCGAAAAAAAGCTGTTCCGTTACAAATCTGTCGCCATCTTTCCTCTTTCCCCAAGTTTTGTCATGAATAAACTTCCGTATAACAAAAAAATGTTAATTAGGGTGATGAAACGAGAGCCAATGTAAGCTCAAGTGCTTACAAGGTCACGCATGGCTGACGCTCCGCTGAACACCTGCCCTCCACTCTCCCGTACGCGCTCCACTTAAACGCACAGTGTGCTCAAATCAGGCTCATAACAACCAACAATTATTTGCTTGTTACATCTTCTCATTGTGAATGTTTTTGATATTGGTAGGTTTTAGACAAAGCGAGCAAGTTTAAGATGCCGTCTCAGCTTTTTGTGTCGTGGAGGTTTTTCTCCATTCTTCTCTCTTCTCGTGTGCCCTGGCATCTTTCCAGTATCGTCTGTCAAATAAAATCATTCAGATTTCGTCCACGTGTACCTGAACGCATCCATTTTGTCTAATAAAGAGGGACAGTCTTAACAAGCCACATCAATCACACGGTGACGGCCATGCTGAAAAGCTACCCTGACTCAAGCGGACTCCTTTGAGGACGCCTGCATGAGAGAGTGTCTTTTAACCAGTAACAGATCAGAAATTTAATATTTTCTGCTGGGCAGGTGCAGGAGTCTCATCCATCAAGTACAGTTCATAGAAACACGCACACACCTGTTGAACACACTTTCCCCTCAGGGGTGTGTGAAAGGCATGACAAAGAAAGATGTCAGCCGCACACTGAGAATGATCTCTCACTCAAACCTGACAAATTTCCTCTTACTGTACCTCTGCTCATGTCACTTGTCATTATTCTCCCAGGAGAGGGGGAGGACCGAGTGAGCAAGTGATCGTCCGACGGACCGGCAGATTGAATGACGCCGCACCTGGTGCTTCTGAAGGACTTTCTCATGTTTTGATTTGCTCAGTTTTAGTTTTCTTTTTTTAACTTTATAAACCTGGTTTTCGCCGAGCCGCTCCCTGCCATGCCGTCCAACAGTCCCGCCGCCACCGACCCGGCCCAGACGCCAGAGAACGACATCTCCAATGATGTGGTGAGTGGAAAATATTATTCTTAATGAAACCTGAGAAGAAGAGGAAGACGTTCTGTCTCACCACACCCTCTTATAATAGTGACTCCCTATCTCATATACACTGCCCTTATACATAGAATCACGGTCAATTTAATTTGACTTTAAGTGTGGCTCGTCTGTTGTGACAGCCTTCCCTTCCTGCATGCATTACCCTGTCACTGGTTCACCTCTTTCCTTCCTGGGACCACTTTAGATAGGTATTGTCCGCTGTAGACCAGGAAAACCCAACAAGAGCTGCACTTCTGTCAGTTTGTCCTGCTATTCATCCATAGGCTCATTTAAGGTACTGACATAGACGCCGTGTCCTATGCCCATGCCAGTGTGAGCCATTTATACTTGTGCGCCTGGCTCACTCTGTAAGAACACCACCCAAACACTAGTCGGCGCTGTGTCTTTTTTGCCAGTTGGCTTCATTTTTGTTTCTACTTCCTGCTTCACTTTCAACAATGGCGACTGAAACTTTCGCCGGAATTTCACCAAAGACAGGTCATACGAATATTTGTATCTCCGAACCTCCTCGGTTAGCCTTTCCTCGATGTGTTCCATCTTTATTGATCCGAAACAATCAATCGTGTGGTTACATTTTTGGGGAGGTGCGGAGACAATCAGCCACAACCACATTAAAACCACTGGCAGGAGAAGTAAATAACATTAGATCCCAAACTGACCAAACTGTATCTGTGGGATCATCCACAGAGGCCCCTCCCCTCAACCCATAGGACCCAAAGTCCCCCCACTAACAACATTCTGTTGCCAAACACCACAGGACACCCTCAGAAGGCCCATGAGACCTACACAATATTAGAAAGGTGGTCATAATGTTATGCCTGATCGGTGTATTCTCGTCCACAAAATCTACAACATCTCCACTTGCAAATTATCTCATTAACTGAAGTATTCAGCCACATCTACGGCCGTTTCTCTTGCCGCTCTGAGTTTTATCGTCACTGCTTCTATTATTATACACACTGAAATACTATGACTGTTATTTTTGCTCGCGCAGATATTATTACAGCCGCCACCACTTTTACTACAGCTGTCATTACCACTACTACTACTACTTTGGCTTGTCTCTCGAAGTCAACACACACACAGAACCTGCCAGCCAGCATGTTTGAAATAATTAAACGTACAGTTATTTATTTACGTTCGCCGCATTCCCCTCTGCATACCACACTCTCTCGACCACATGCAGGTGAGTCGAGTGCAGTCCCTTTTTCTTAACACAAACGAGCACACACAGACATCTCTGCAGACAAGCTGTAGACAAGTGAAAAATGGCACCTTTTCATTTGAGCCTCCAGAGCCCAGGGCGGCTGGCCTCGTAAATCTGTGAGAAGTTTGAGCTTCTATTCTATAGCGCTGCCACATAAAGACCCGCCCTCGCTGGCTTACTTACCACATTCAACCGCTGGCATCAAGCCAAGACAAACGTCCCCTTATAGAGCTGTTCTTCTCCGGCTTCCTGAGATTTAACACTCTCACAAAGAGTCGAGAAAAAAAATGAAAAAACACAGCCCAGAGAGGAGATGGAGACAGAGAATCGAGGGCGTTTGACTGATGCAAGTTAAAATCTGTTGAAGATAGAAAGACACGTCTGGCGAAAGTTTTTCAGCTTGTGAAATGACGCTCTACATCACTTTTTTCTCAACACAAAAGAAAGAAGTGAATGATTAAATAAAGTCCACACTGAATTTATATTACTGCTTTTTTTCACAAATCTAAAACTTTGATTTTATACATTTTTACAGCTTGAAAATCTCAGATTAGCACCAGCTCTGACAATTTGGCCTCATTTTTTATCTCTAATGCCCTGCCTGTCAATATTTATAATACGTTTAAACTACAAAGACAGTGAGAAAACCGTCAGAAGATGTGCCTCCAGGCGTACCAGCTATATGTAACATCCTGATCATATTCTGTATCCATCTCCAACGCCTTCAGGCTACAGAGCGCTTGAAAAGAAGTTGTGATTGACCAAGTCTCAAATGTTCATACCTCTTTTGAACATACATTAAAACCTTTTAGCTTCCCTTCCTGATCTCTCTAAGAATGAGAGGTTTCAGCGCCTCGAGCAGTCTCTCTTTGAAGGTTGCGTTTACATGGACAGTGTTTCTTCAAACTGATTCAGCTGAATCTCAATTTATTTAGAGATATTTCAGTTTTGAAACATTTTTACTCAAAACTAAAGTTTTCATTGGTTTCAGAGATTGGTGGTACTTGCACAATATTTTACGTCTAACGGATCTCTTAAGGTTCATTTAAGATACTGCGGGACTGGATGCTGTAACCTACACATGTAGCTACGCCGGTGCGAGCCATTTATGTGCTCATCAGTCTGGCTTCCTCTGTAAAAACGCCACCCAAACACTACGCTGTGTCTTTTTTGCCATTCGGATTAGTTTTTGTTTCTACTTCCTGTTTCACTTTCAACAATGGCGACTGAAACTTTCACCGAAATTTCGCCAAAGATGAGTTGTACAAATGTTTGTACCTCTTAACCTCCTCAGTTAACCTTTCCTCGATGTGTTCCATCTTTATTGATCCAAAACAATCTATTAGAAAACTGCGAAGCTGGAGAAGCAGCTGGAAATACTAAAGTGGAGACACACTACTAACAGGCGGACCAATCACAGCTCTTGCGGTCTGTGTTGTCGTGACGTGTAGTTACATTTCTGGGGAGGTGCACGTCAGGCTACGGCGTTATGGTCTGTGTAGGGTCTAGGCTGTTGCTGTAGCTGCGGCGTCAAATTGATGCAGAAACCAAAACCGGCTGTTGGAGTTATAGTTTCTGTCAAGTTTTGAATCTCCCTCACATGTGGACTAATCTTGTACTCCTGGCCTTGTATAAATACCAGTCTTGCAAGATTTCTTACGAGAGGATGCAGGATATGTAGTCTGTTTAAAAAAATGGATCCAAGGATTTTATGAATCAATATCAGATCTTTCGAAAGAAAATCTTATTTTTTTAAACCAAGTCCTAAACTTAAGTGCTTACAAGGTCATTTAATGAACTGAACTGATAAGAGATACAGTATGTGTTTAAATGCCCCAAGACATTGTTCAGATCTGCTTTTTTGACAACAATGAATTCATTCAACTGAGAAAGAAAATATGTTTTACTACCTCAGTGTTTCTGCTGAAAACTCATCACGTCACCTGATGTTTACTCCACATGGAGCAGACATGCTCAGAAAGAACCTATTTATTTCAACCAGAGAGAATCAGATCAAATGTTCACATGGTTATTAGGAGGTAATGCTTTCCTATTGAACAGATTATCAAAGGTTTACATGACCCCTCTGCATCTGATTGAAAACTCCTTCTGATCGAGGCAGCCTGTTCACATGGAGGTGGTTACATGAGTCATTTTTATTCTTCTAGCGGGATACTTGTGTTCATGTAAACACAGTCAGTGTTTCACAATCAAAGTTTATTTAATCGTGCAAAGAGTGAGAAGTTCAAATCTTGACCTCGCCAGTTACTTTTAACACTCATTTGCAAGCGTTTGTAAGAGTCTGGATCTGTTGAGTATTAGTGGTTCAACATGGCTCTAACAACAGTAATTGTGTTGTTTTGGACTGGTCTTGTCTACAGGTAGATATGTAAATATAATCTTGTGTGTTTAAATGGGATTATTCTTCTGTATATGTAGTCTACATGTGGATGAAATGTGGTCTAGTCGTACCATATGATCAGGTCAGTAGGGGATTCAAAGGCAGACGAGGACGGAGATGTAGGAAACGAGCACAGGAGAGAAAAGGGGAGCGAGACCAAGAGGAGGACGCGGGGAAGGGGAAAGAAAAAGAAAGAGGACAAGCTGTCTGCTGCTGATGGGATCCTCCTCCGCCAGCCTGGTTTGCAGTCTGGTTGCTTGGCAACTGCAGTGTCCTAAAATAACCTGCCAGGAGACAGAAATAGACCAAAGATATATGTACAGATTGGCAAGTGTGTGTGTTTGTGTGTGCGCTGACACATTTTTGCAGGGATATGTTGATTTTGTTGCTCTAGTCAGTTTGTATTTTAGACTTTTTTGTTTTTTTAACGGCGCACAGTTGAGTACGCTTGTATTGTTAAAAAAATGTGTTTTGGAGTTTTCGTCGTGACACGGGCATATGGACAGCACACCAGGCACTGAGGCGCAAAGCCATTAGCCGCTCTCGCCGGTTGCTATGCCGATCGTCAGGGAAGTGACATCACAGTGTTTAGTCAGCACGGCGGCGGCGGCCCCCGTCGGAGACAGTTGCTAAGCAGTTTCTGCACCTTAGCAACTGCTCCACTGTCAACGTAGCGCAGGGTCCAGCAGCAGGAGAGAGGGGAAGGGAGGACGACGTTAATGGAAGCAGGCAACGACCGGTCCAGTCGCACAGAGTAACAGAGCAGCAGACAGGATCAAGAAGCAGGAGAGAATATTATGTCTCAATGACAACAGACTGATCAGATTTAGTAAGGGAATACGTCCAAATACCCAACAATTATCTCTGCAGTTTAAACAACTCCACTTCCAGTACTTAGTGTGAGTAAAAAAAGCTCCCAGACCCAACACTGAAGATTTGATGTTTTTTTTTGGCTACATTTACATGAACATGGACAAAAATGCCTAATTTAACCACCTCAGTCAGAACAGGACTGGAAAATGTGCAACTATTAACTATAGTTAACTTTATGTACTGTAGAAAATTTGATTTTAAAAGAAAAAATGTGAAATTAGTTCATCTTGCTGCTCTGCTCTCTCTCAGAAGTTTGTTCCTTATTTTATTATAGCCACACAGACGTAAAACTATTTAAGGGCAGTGCTGCAGGAATATTCTTCACTTAAATAAAAGTGGCATCACCAAAACTTAAAACTGAAATCTTAGAAGCAAAAGTAGAATTTACTAAATGTCCAAAGTAAGGAGGATCTTTTCTGTAGCAGCACTGCTCACAACTTTATCATTCCTATTTTTATTGACTGTGTTTACATGGACACTAGCGCTACTGCCCCTGACCTGATCAGGAGGAATTTTCAGGTTGTTAATCTGTTCAGCAGGAAAATATTAGCTCCTAATATCCATGTAAATGCTTGATCTGATTCTCCCTGGTTGGAATAAATGGACTCTTTCTGAGCATGTTTGCCCCACGTGGAATAAAGATCAGGTGACAAGCTTCCAGGAGAGGAAAAACAACCAGTTGTTTAAATGTTGTTTTGCTTTGTTCATCCTGGTCGTCTTTTTCTGTTGAATACATTCAGCAGTTGGGCAAAAACAGATTTGACGTTCCACAGAGGACAGAACCACTTTGTCAACAAGATTTTACTGTGATGTTTTGGGGCATATAAACAGTTGAGTTGGAATGTCTGATCAGAATGTTTTCAGTCTGGTTGAAGAAATATTGTCCGTGTAAACGTTGCCACAGAAAGAGGCTACAAAAAAATATAAGTTAAAAACAACCAACCTCAATATAACACATGCACTGAACAAGTATAAGCAGGTACTTTCACCTGACTCTTTTCTCTAGATTGCATTATTGTTTATCACACAAATAAAGAATTTACTCAGGATCAAAATCATCAACCTTTAATTTAAAGCAGGACCAGCTGAAATTGTAACTTTTGTTTGTCTTTACGATTCTAAACAACATGATATTAAAATTAACCGTTTTACTAGTTAATTTGTTGTTTTCAAATGAGGTTTTGCATGCATTTTACTTATTTTGACATGTGTTGATAACTGAAAACTACTGTAGATGTTATCAGTAATATTATACAGAGCATTAAACAAACCTAAAGTAGGTCTGTTTATTTAGGGACTAAAAAAAATGCAAATCCAAACACACCCAAATGCAACTACGCTGGAGTACAAACAGACCCCAAATAAATGGTACCCCACGTTGTAGTCCTGCAGGTGTCTCTGTTATCTTAAACAAGCTTTGAACAAGTTGGGCAAACCTCGGATTAAAGCCTAATTTACGTCTCACTGATAGATTAAGACGCCCAGCCCACTTCAGCAACACAACAGCCTAATATCTCACTCTCTGGTGTCAGAAACATTTTCGCCCGAGGCAATGATGCACAGGGAGGGGGCTCAAATATGAATAAAAAAGCCTGGAGTGAAGCCTCCAAGCTAAAATACTCTTAAAGCACCATGATCTCTTTCGTGATGAAGACACATTGAAGTTGTAACTTTGACCAGAGCTGATATAAAAATAGGAAGTGTTGACCTGACTTGAGTTTGGTTGGACCCTCAGATTATTGACTTTACAGTCTAGTCTGATTGTGAATGAGTGGATGCTGTCTTGTGATGGATATTAGGGGTACATTTTCCTTTTCTCAAGTCCCTATCTCTATATTAGCTCTTTTGGTATTCATTGATTGTTTATGCCTTTAAAAGAAGAGAAAATCAACCTGTCTTCACCCTGAGGCTGTTTTTTTCTGCTTGAAAAATCCAATCAGCAACTGCTTCACAACTCCCAACAACCTTTGGCTCTTTGGGGGAATTTTGAAATGTAATACAGTAAATCTAGCCTGGAGTAGTCTTGACTCAATTTGTCTGGTAACACGCCATTTGGATTTGAAACATGTTTCAACCAATACAGAGGAAAAAAAATACCTCTACATGCAACTGGATCGTCCTTCGCCCAATGAGAGCTATTTTATTGTAAATAAATAAAATTCCATAGTGCACATGGCACATACTGTAAAGCTCGTACAAATGAGTTGATTGTCCAAGCAGATCACTTCACAATAGGCCAACTTTCTGCCACAAAAAAATGTGTAGGTGGCTAACTTAGTGGGATTTGAAAACCCCCAGGAAGGATTTTTATGCAAATAACAGCTCTATAAGAATAAAAAACTGCAACTGCATTGAGTTCGATGCAGCAGAAATGAACCACAACCAATGCTACATGCATTTTGACCACAGTAGTCCAAAGCAGCCCTTAAACTTAAAGTGGTTTAAGTTTCAATTTTCAATTTGATTATTTCCTAATTTCCTGCAATAGACATTTCCCACAACAGAGATATGGAAGGTGGAACTGCTCCTGAAAAGTGAAGCCAAAGCTAGTAGAGCTCCCCCTGGTGACTGGCTGCAGTATAGGTCATAAGCTCCACCTCCTCCATGTTAGTGGATGGGACTTGGGCCGAATTAAAACAATTCAATTTCAATTCAATTCGGTTTTATTTATAAAGCGTCAATAACAATACAAATCGTCTCAAGACGCTTTACAAAAACCTAAAACACTAAAATATGTAAAATATTTTCTTTTTCAAGGATGGTTTCTGCCATTGTAAGTAGTTAATATAATGTTGATGCATGTTCAAGTCTCAAGTTATTCGATGCTATAGAAACAGGATGTGACATAATGGTGAGAGTTGTGAAATTTTTTTTTAAAATAAGTACAGTGAATAATCCAACATTTCCATGTAACTGGTGGAGGTAAAGCAAAGCGTAGTATTAATTAAATGAACTTGAGTCTGGTGGAAGTGTGGCCGGGTCATCGATATCTCGGCTCCCTGTGGCTCCACTCTCAACATTTATTCAACATTTATTAAGTCCAGCTCCGATATGAGCCACTCAGTTCTAGTCGCCATTGTTTGAAGTACATGAAGAAACTCAACACAGCTGACCACAGTTTTAGCGGCGTAATCACTGAACGATGCCGACACACCAGCGCACAAGTATAAATGTTTACAATAGCGCAGGACACTCGAGTACACATGAGGTAGACTCTGCATAGAACTGTTGGAAAAGAGTCAACCAACCTCAACAGTTGTCTTCTTCATCTCTCTGCCAGGACTTGTTTCTGTACCATTATGATGAGAATCTGCTCAACATTTAGACCCAACCAGATCAAATGTTGCTTGTGCTTTTCATGTGACACAGTGACAGTTATTTGTAATTTCAGAGCCGACTGTTTTGCATGTTGCCATCTGCTTATTTGGAAAAACAAAGGCTTGTTTTGTTTGATTTTGTCAAGTTGAGTGACAATATGACAAACTAAAAAGTTGAATGAGAAAAAAAACAATGTTATACGAGCTCCTCATCCAACCAAGCGTTTTTATTAAACACCCACCACACTCACGCTGTCTGGTTGACACACAGGTGCTGCAAGCTATTTTTATTCCATATATAAATGTAAAATTACACCATTACTCATCTATAAACTCGGCTGTAGCAACACAAACTTATACACTTATCAGGCACCTGATGACCACCTTCCTAATATTGTCTGGGTCTCCGTCATCAGAGAATGGACATGGGCCATCTGAGGGTGTCCTGTGGTGTCTGGCAACAGAATGTTGTTAGTGGGGGCCTTTGGGTCCTATGGGTTGAGGGGAGGGGCCTCTGTGGATCATCCCACAGATACTTGATCAGTTTGGGATCTAGTGAATTTGGAGGCCAGGTCAACACCTTGTGCTGTTCTTCATGTTTTTTTGAGTCCTAAACCATTTTTGTGTGTGTGTCTGTGTCAGGCTGCATCCTGCTGGGGATGGCTGCTGCCATCAAGGAATGTTATTGCTATGGGGTGGGGGTACCTGGTCTGGTCTAGGTGGGTGCTACATGTCTAAGTAACATCCACATGAATGCCAGGTCCAACAGTTTCCCAGCAGAACACTGAATTGTCACAAGATGGTCAATGTTATTCACTTATTTACTTACTCGTCCTGTCAGTGGTTTTAATGTTGTGGCTGATTGGTGTATATTGATACAGGCCAGAGCAGAAAGACGTTATGTTATGAGGGTTTTCCCAGCTTCACAAAAGACTTTAACTTGTGAGTGGAGCAGGTCTGGCAGTACAACATGCATCCTGTCTGCTGTACTAAACACAGCTGGATTTCATGTCTGTAAACCTATAATTTAATGGTTTTCTCTCTCATATGTCGCCCATTTGTAGCTCGAGAGCTGCTTTGTTCACTTAGAACTTGGCTTGAGTTTGACATCTAATTCTTTAAGTGAAAATGCCATAAAAAGTGTGAACTCTGGGTTCATAAAAACAGCAATCTAGTTACTAATACTGCTGTCAACCGTCTGTTGCCCTTGATCCATTTTATCCCGTTTTCCTGTCAGTACCCCGTAGTGTTTCTTTAAACCACACTGCCTTTGAATCGTTCTGTTGCAGCCTCACTGCTGACATCCATTATAACTTCATACAGTCTTGGCTCAGTGTTTGATGTGGGCTCTCTGTAATCAACCCAGAGTGAAGACGGAGCAGACCAGGACAGTCCAGAGGAGGGGACGCCAGCGAGTCCCCGCAACAAGCGCAGAGTGGGTCGTCCTGGCAGGAAACGCAAACAGCTGCTTCCTGTGAGTACTGTAATTATGGCACATCGCTGGCATTTAATTTTATACCTTAGTAAGATGACTGATTATCTATTCATGTATTTCAAAAATTCCCCCCATCTGATTTGCAGAAATATGCTTAACTCACACACAAACAGTTTCCAGGAACACTTAGACTCACACCTGCGATCTTCTGAGTATTTTCTCATAATACAGAGGCACGAACAAGAATCTGGAGGAATTACTTACTGCATAAATTAACCGCCACATCTGATAGATAACGTGATGGAGCATGGCAGCATGTGTGGGTCGCTGCTCTTCCGTCTTCTTTTGCGTGTTACATGCGAATCCTGTTTCTTTACCAGCATGTGGTGTCTAAGAACGGGGATTCCCCGGCACATCGACTGGTTGCAGTTGCAGTCAGCGATAACTTCATGTCCTCGCCCTTTTCACTCATTAGCATGGCTCCAGCCCACATAATTTCCATATATAACTGGTACAGTCTTGGCTAATCTGAAGGTGCGTCGCCTTTTGTCGTCAGTCATGTGACTAATGTGGCTACGGGTTTGAGTGGATTGCTCTTAAGTGGGCTTGATGAGATTTGAATACTGAAAACTAAAATAAGAAACCAAGCCTTTGGGGTTGGAAAATTAAACTATACAACACCCTGCAGTTCCTTTAATGTCCACTTGCGGACAACTCCAAAATTGAGTCAATCCCCATAGACCTCCAAGTTAAAATGTCCAACTTTACAGCAGAAATAAACGTATGTACAGCAAGGTACAAAAAGCAAAAAGCTAATTTATCCATTCATGATAACTCTACGGGTTGAACTGTTTTATAACTAGCTTAAAGTTACACATAATTAAGGGCATAGGTGCAGTGAGTGACAGGTGGGTGCCCTCATAGGTTGCTAGCCATTCATTAAACTAACCATTTGTTACCAAGATGGTGGAGCTTCAAAACTGCTCTTTGGTAAGCTATAGGTGATGTCATACAGGGTTTAATACATCTTATAGACAGTCAATGAATAACAAAACTCTTATTGTGTTATTTTATGTCATATTTATGACCAGGTAGCTGCTCCTTATGATTTTTATTTGGATAAATTGAGCTTTACGCTCTGGTTCTCCAGTGAGTAATAAACAATACACTAAGTTGCCAGTTTATAAGGTACACTAGTGAAAACAAATGCATTATAATATAACAGTACTGCACTAAATCGTCCTTCTAGTCTGTTCTAATGTTTGGTTTATGATGAAACAGCATCAGAAAGATGGTAATTGTATGATCATTTTTAAGGATATAGTTGGTGTTGCTCTTAAACCACACTGAATTAAAAAAAGTGTTGAGTTGTCATCAAAATGATAGAAGCGTGTTGGTACAACACAACATAATTCAATAGTTCTACAAACCGCAGCCCCCACAATGCAACAGTTGACTTAACACCTCTCTCTGTTATTTTAAACTAATTCTGAGTGTACTTTAATGTTTTAGAGGAAAATATATGAGTAACACAAGTCAAAAAGTTTATTTTTATTCTTTTAGTGTCTATTAACATGAAGATTTCTTGCCAGAGAGACCTGAGAACTCGTGTTATATGAGAAAATGTGAAGTCAAATCATTGTTTCCTGCTCTGAATGACGGTGCTACTTACACCTCCTCTGTGTGACTTTGAACTGGCAGCCTTCCAGTCCACTTGTAATCCAGCTGTAATAATCAGTGAGTGGTGTCACAGAGCTGCATTATGACTGTAATGACACCGACTTCAGGTCTTTGGCTGTTCCTCTCCTTCGTATTCCTTTCACCACTCGTCGTCTTACTGCTCACCTTGTGGGTTTTTCGATTGTGCTGACTGAACTGAATGGAACCGAATCAGCAAGTCGTTATAGCTGATCAAACGTCCTCGGACGTGAGGAGGACTGAGTGGGCAGCTGTGAGAGAGTGTGTTATCTGCGTGTGTGTTTGAGTATTCATGTGTGCAGGAGAACAGGTCTGATCATGCTTTGATGTCTAAGCTCTGACAAGGCAGAGAGGATTAATGTGGGGCCTGTCCCTCTCTCTCTCTCTCTCACACACACACACACACAAACTGGTATTTCTATCTTTGTGAGGACCTTCCAATGACACAGTGAATTCCCAAGAATCTCACCCTAACCATCTGAACTAAGTGCCTAACCCACAGGTGTCAAACATACGGCCCACAAATAGAACAAATCGGGAGTCATTATGCTATTATCTTACTGGTCAGGCCCGCTTGAGATCAAATTGGGCTGTATGAGGCCCCTGTACTAAAAATGAGTTTGACACCCCTGGTCTAACCCTAATTATAGTTTGTCTGTAGTTAGACACTAGGGATGTCCTGATCGAGATGTTTTTTTGCCCCTAAACCGATCCCTACCATTTAAGTAGTATTGGCTACATTTCCTCTTGTGGAGATTCATAAAAAAAATCATAGTTTTTTTCTTATCTTCCTTGTGTTCTCCTATATCACACATGTATTAATTCTTAAATAGGGCTGTCAAAGTTAAAGTAGTGTCGAGAGGGTAGCTCATACCTTGGCTACACAAAACTCGTGTGTTCTCGACTCCAGAAATGTTCTGGTCATCCAACCCCATAAACTCCCTCACCCTCCGTGTGATATATTTCAACTTGACGTCGTCTCCAGGAAACTTTTCTTGTCTTTTAAAAGCAGCGTTCAGTGTTTGTTGTTTCGGTGCAGCCTTTACCATGAGCCAGGAGTGTACTCCATGTGTACTGTTTTGTAGTTTTACTTTTTTTGTGGGTGTTGAATCAACTTGGTAGTATTGAATGACGGTCTCTGCTGATCTCTTGCTGTCTGACTGACTTCATTTTCCAGAGTAAAGGCTCTTCACACACCAGACACCAGTGATTTTTGTTCTTCCTCCTCTTTGTTTTCTTTTTGGCAGCTTTCACGCTAGACAACCGACATTAAAACAGAAGAAGAAGAATTTTGACGCTACAGGGACATAAGTTTGGTTTATGGCAAACAGAAAACAGAAAACTACAAAAGATCAGGCTTGACTAAAGACCGCTCTGAATTTGATCATTTAAAAAAATGCATGGATCATGCATCCCTCATTGCAATCTTTACCTTTACACCAAACCTTAGAGTTGCTGGGCCTAAACAGAGGACACAATGGCTCAACAATGCTAGTATTCCATAAAAAATTGGCCCCCACAGCTGAATAAAATCAATAACCACAGTGTTAAAGGAAAAAAAACATTGTGTGGATCTTTAGGGTGGAGTTTGCAGACACACCACCTGTAATAAAATGAAGAGAGCAGAGATCATTTTCTTCTTCACTCACTCGTTCTCCTCTATAATCGAACACACAAACACACACTCTCCTGTCCAAATATATTATTCTGGGGATAATTAGATTAACTTCCTGGTCCTAAACTATTCCCAGCCTCCATCTTTTCCTGTTTTTCTTCAACACTCGTCGCTTCCTCATTGTTTCTTTAAGTTAAGACCGACCTCTTCCTATTTTCTCCCTCCCCTGGAACCATGTGTGGAGCAGCAAGAGGGTTATGATACGTGTGTGTGTGTGTGTGTGTGTGTGTGTGTGTATGTGTTTTAGAGATATATAGGAGGTTTTCCCAACATTTATGCAAAACTTTTACATGAGCAATCATGTAAAAGATGAGATGCCAACTGATATAAATATCTAAACAATTTAAGTCAGACTAATTGTTGAATTTAATCCAGAGTATATCTAAACTTTAACTCCATCATAAACTTGAAAACTACAGCTTTCAATTTGCTTCTGGCACACGTGCAGCTCGGTCTGGTTTTTCTTTTTGGGCCCAAACCACAGAAGTCACAGAGAGATTGTGGAAAAATTGTGGTTTGCAGTGTTTGACAAAACAGTGTTGGGACTTGCGGCTGGTGGCTATAAAATAACTTTGTGTTGCCAAAAATTAAACTGCAGTTTTTTGCTAGAGCAGCAGGGCCTATGTTTTAATTTATTTAAATATTCTCTGCTGTGTTTGCGAAGAGCTGAAACTGACTTTAAATATAGTGTACACACACTGGATATTAATGCAAACTGTTTCAAAACCTGAATTAAATCATCTCCTCAAACTCCTTATCTACTGTTACTGTGAAATACATGTGATTTAACCTAAAATGAGATCTGCTAGGACACATTTTATAACATTTTCTTTATTGTGAATAGG
The DNA here is from genome assembly GCF_963514085.1 of Chelon labrosus. Taxonomy (NCBI): domain Eukaryota; kingdom Metazoa; phylum Chordata; class Actinopteri; order Mugiliformes; family Mugilidae; genus Chelon; species Chelon labrosus. The sequence goes on from NC_140347.1 coordinate 18,808,190, forward strand.
CTTTCCAAATAAAAGTTGTGTGTATTTGCAGAGATCTTAATTAGACATTTAACTGGTGCTTTAACTTATGTCAGTTTGTATTATTAGCTGTAGCAGACAACACACTGGCAATAGTTCATATATTTAGATATTTGTGTATTATTAGAGATTTATGTGATTCAAGCATCAAACAGTGATGTTGGTAACACCTATTTAGATACATTTTGCTAAAACTATGTAGTCTAATGCAACAGTTCAGCTATACATAATCACATGAATCAAGGTTAGAGCGTCTGGTTCTCAAGGTCCCGAATTGGTTTCATTTGCTTCAATATCGATTTTGAAACGATTTTACTTAGTTGTGAAATCGATTTATACTTGGTTCCAGGGATTTGTGGTATTTCCACAATATTTTATTTTCACATCAATTTAAATTTCTAGTTTCACGTCCTTCATATGTCTTTGCTTTTGTGTAGCTTTTCATCTGTCGTCACACTTTTTAAATCCAGTCAACTTTCTGGCCTTCCGTTGCTCTCAGGGTTGGAGCCTCTGTCATGTTTTGTTTCTCCATCACACGTGAACTAATCACGAGATTTGTCGTGAGAACCCAGTCTTGCAAAACCTCAGCGAGATTTCTATGGATGCAGGAAATGGCGTGTAAAAAATCGATGAATCAAAAATTCGTAAATCAAAATAATTTAAAATAAAGATTGAATGGTAAAAGAAGTCACGATGCCAGCTTTAAATATCACACAGACAATTACAACACCAACAAATAACACACAGACATAAAAAATGCTTCCAATACCAAGAAATACTGCTCAAAACATAAACAAAAACTCAGACCACTAAGTACTCACAACACTATCAAATACCAACAACAAATACTCACAACACCATCAAATACAAACCACAAATACTCACAACACTAATAAATACAAACCAACAAATACTCACAACAACAACAAATACAAAACCAACAAATACTCAAATAAAGTGAAAATGGTCCCAACACCAACAAATACTCACAACACCATCAAATACAAACTAACAAATACTAAAATAAAAAAATGCCCCCAGTACTAACAAATACTCACAACACCAACAAATACTCAAATAAAAAGAAAATGGTCCCAGTACCAAGAAATATTCAAAACACCAACAAGTACTCACAGCACCAACAAATACTCACAACACCCACAAATACTCAAATAAAAAGAAAATGGTCCCAACACCAACAACTACCACACAGACATAAAAAGAAAATGGTCCCAGTACCAAGAAATATTCAAAACACCAACAAGTATTCACAGCACCAACAAATACTCAAATAAAAATAAAATGGTCCCAACACCAACAACTACCACACAGACATAAAAAGAAAATGGTCCCAGTACCAAGAAATATTCAAAACACCAACAAGTATTCACAACACCAACAAATACTCACAACACCAACAAATACTCAAATAAAAAGAAAATGGTCCCAGTACCAAGAAATATTCAAAACACCAACAAGTATTCACAACACCAACAAATACTCACAACACCAACAAATACTCAAATAAAAAGAAAATGGTACCAGCCACAAAAAATACCACACAGACATAAAAAGAAAATGGTCCCAGTAACAATACATATTCAAAACACCAACAAGTACTCACAGCACCAACAAATACAACACATTGCATTACATTTCTGTATATGTTGGTGTTGTGAGTATTTGATTCACGTGTGTTGACAAATAGACGACTATTTGCATGTCTTTTGTTAAGTTGCGATGTGTTGGGTTCTCCCTGCCACCCAACAAAACACAACTCACATGCATTTATTAGGTCGGTGTCATTGCTGATTTTATTATTTTTGGACAACTATTGTCTTATTGTTTGCTACGTCCTGTGCTCTGCTTAGCCACCCCTCGGGTACAATCAAGAGTTTCATCCAACTAAAAGCTGCCATTCGCCATGACTGCTTCGCTGTACACACTGCTTGGGTTAGAGTCAGTCAGCTGTAAAGTAAAGTCGGGTACTTTCCACACGGTCTCATTCAAGATCAAGGCGGCAGATAGAAGAGGAAGTGTTGTTTGAAAAGGTGAAAGACAACATGAGCCACTAGTGTACATTTTTGAGCCACTCTCTGTCCTAAAGTATTATCAGAGGTGGTCGGTGCCTAAAAATATCTTATGGTTTGATGCAGCGTGGTCTTGTTTCTGTGGCAAGAGTTTGGTCATATCTTTCTCTGTCTTCAACTTTAAAGCTGCATTAAGCAATATCCTGTGATTCTGAATCATACCGAGACCGTATGATTCTGCAGCCTGCAGATTCAGGTCATAGTTTTGGTTCACCGGCTCAAATGAAACTCATCTAAATGCACCTGCTCTCACTAAAAAGAAATGTGCAGCCAGCTCACTCGAGCCGGCTGTACACTTCCTGCTTAGCACTTAAAAGGCGGAGAGGCGAAGTGGCTGAAGAACGTCGAACACATAGCAAGCCAAAGATATTTTTCTCAGGAGTCTGTGGACCACAAGCCAGGGCTGAAATGAATTTTACATTCAACATGTGGCCAAAAAGATGACTGCGAGTCCAGATTCCTCTGTTTCTGCTGAATGTGTAAGTAGTCAGTTGTTTGCTTAAAAGTTAGCTGATAGAGTTAAATTTAACTCGTGTTGAATTGCTTAATGCAGCTTTAAGTTCGGGCTTAAATGTTAAGGCCATGTGCTCAGGATAGATGCGCTATTTTTTTTTTTATTTTAGAAACTTTCTATGACGCTTTCATCGGTTTGAACTCATACCATGACTGTTTTTGTTTTTTTAATCCGTGTGAGCTAAAATATTATTAGCTGCCCAGAACGGTTGATTTTTACATAGCAAGTTGTACACTAAATCAAACACTTGACTCAAGTGGTTGAATTTAGTGGCTTTATTTAGTTTGAATGTGTTTCCTGCAGTTTATGAAGTCTATGAAATGCTACCATCGGGAAAAAAAATATGTTTTATATTTTCCACTCATGTTCCTTCACTTTTCTCTTTAGCAGTTCATTTCCTAACGTTTGTCTCAAACCGTCAACTTGTCTGCTGCTTCCAGTGAAATGTAATGAGAGTTAATGGTCACTTTAACAAAAACAAATGAAAGGATTATACTGCCTTCTAAATTCAGAATGGAGACATAAAAAGCCTGCTGCCTTTTAGCGCTTGATCCTAAATTAACTTTTCCAGCCTGGTTAATGCAGCAGCAGGACATAAGTGACCCTACACTATTTAAAACACAGCAACAGCACACTGTTAATGCGAGATATTACATTTCTCCCTTTATGTGGGCCTGTTTTATGCACTGAAAGGAAAATGTTCCTTTCAGTTTGAGCATCAGTGTGAAACTTGTGTAGTTCAGTCTGTCCTGAGGCCATTTTAGCCACCTTTTCTGTTCCCTGGCCTTTTTTTTTTTTACAGCCCTCCTCAGCTGCTCATTACAGCCTTTGTGGGCTTGTTAGCGCGAGCTGGTGTTAGCGTAGCCTTTGAGCATGACATTCACCCCTGCTCTCCACTTTTTAACCACCCAGCTATAAAACACAGACACACACATAAAATAAAAACCCTGCTGGCCATTAATGCTAGCCAACTAATGGATAAGACACTGAATTAGATTAGTTTGAGTTTATTTATACATAACATGAGGATTTAGCACCATTCCACATGTGCTCATTATTCATTAGCACTGTTGATAACATCAGTGCTCTGTGTCTAAGGTGTCTGTGTCTGTTTGTGTGTGTGTTAATGAGCGTTGGAGGTGTTTATTAGTCCTGTGCTGGGCTGACCTGCTCTTTATTGTACTAACAAGAGTAGACTAATAGGAATGTGCAGTAGCTCTTTGATTGTATGTGCGTATGCATGCGTTTTATGTGTATTATTACTATGTCTGTGGAGCTTTTTGATGGGTCTGGGCTAGATTTTCTTACAGCCTAAACTGTGCTCTGTCTGTTTCCCAGGAGATGGCGACCTCTGACCCCTGTGCGAACGCGCCCCCGACTCCGCCCGAGGAGCCGGAGCCCTCGCCGTCCCCTCGCAAGAAGCGCGGACGTCGGAAACTCGAACAAACCGAGAAGAATAAGGGTATAGACTTAGATTCAGAGTCACATTCACATATATACACATAATGTCACGGAGACCACAGATTTCTGTCAGTTTTGATTTTTAATCTTTTAATTTGAAAGGTTCATCCAAAGCAATCTGGATTATAGGAATCTTTTTGCCCACGTCGCAGCTAAATAACTTCCAGATTGCACTGTTTTGACTTTAAATATAGATATCCAGGCAGAGTGATGAATACCACGACTCTACCTCCTCATTAAACCTCTTGTTAAATCTGTACAAATGAGCCACTTCCTGTAACTTCCCTCTTTCTCTTACAGACGAGCCAGACGACAGAAACTGTGACTCCCCCAGAGAGGTGAGAGGACTTTTTTTCTCCATAAAAAAAAAAAATGGAGCTCCAAACTTTCACAGTGTGCACAAGTATAAGACATATTTTTTTTCTTGTGTGTGTGTGTATGTGCAGGGTGAGACTGGGAGGCTGCGGAGGAGGCCAGTCCCCAGGGTGACTTTCCAGGCTGGAGATCCGTACTATATCAGCAGGAGACAGAGAGAAGAATGGCTCAGCCGCTGGAAGATGGAGGTGGGAGACAAGCAGGTCTCTGTGTGTGTGAATTTATAGCTACACTAAAAATATATTCAATTCATCGACAGAGTCAGGCCAGTTAGGAAGCAGATGAAAGTTTTGGATATTTGTTCTTTTGACCTGGATTTATCGGTCGATGTTCTTCTAAATCAAACAAGCCAGACTATAAATTAGCTGTGGTTTTGCGCTGCATGGTGCTGAGTAATCAAGTGAAAGGGAAATATCCCCTCCTCACAGTTGAAACAAACCTCTTCTGAGCTGTGTTGAGCTTGAGCAGAATCGCTATGACTGACTCTCGACTGACAGTTTCATTTCATTTTTGCTCGCTCTGTTAAATGTTCATTTTTACTCAAATAAAATAAGAGAAAAGTCCTGAAAAAAAAAAAAATACAAAGATTCTTTTGTTTACACATTAAAGGACTGCTATCTAGCTTGGGTAGCCATTTTGCTGCCACTCCACCTGCTCCACCTGAAAGCCATCACTTCACTTCTGCTGGTCTCTCAAAGCATGTAACCACCTACACCTGGCATCCACCTGTAGGCTCTGAGTCAGTGTTTCCCTAGAGGGCGACGTCATTACCACCACTCTCTCCTGCCTACTCTGCTGAACTAAATGTTTGCTTTTAGGGAAGTTCAAAGTATAAGTTCAAAACATAAATCATGTACATATTCACATAATGTAATCTGTGTGTTTGCTGATTATCCATGGAGATATCAGGAAATCTGCAGGTTATGAAAAGTCTTACATTTAATTTACAAATTCATTATTTTCTCTTTTTTTTACTATAACTTGGAAGGACATTGACTTGTAATGGACAAGTGTTGATCTGATGATCTTATTACTCACCCTACAGGGGATCAAGCAACACTCGGCCCCCATCACTCCAGTATAAGGCTAAAATGTTCCTTTTTGTTGGTTTTTGTGTAATTTTTTGTTTTAACTAATCCCTGTGACTGTTAAATAATAAACATTAGGACACATGTCAGGAGCCCTGTTATGGGTTCCTACATGGCCCAGGTTCTATTCATTGATTATACACCTGGGGAAAACTGAAATTTAAGTGTCAAAAAATTTTCGCCTTTCTTCATCTGGTAGTGAAAACTGCATTAAATAATATTGTATTTAGTACTAAACGGTCTTAAAGGTATCTTCAGGTTCTACTTTCCCTATTTAGTATTTCAAAGTCGTGTATTGTTATATTCATAGTATGAAAGTCGGCCATTGGGGAGCGATGCTCTGTATGAAGTTTTGTAAAAAAAAAAAATACAGGAGCAGAATAGCATTGATGTCTCACAGCAAGAAGGTTCTGGGTTTGAATCCATCGGCCGACTGGGGCCTTTCTGTGTGGAGTTTGCATGTTCTCCCTGTGTCTGCGTGGGTTCTCTGTGGGTACTCCAACTTCCTCCCACCATCCAAAGACATGCTTGTTAGGTTAATTGGTGATTCTAAATTGGCTGTGGGTGTGAGTGTGAATGGTTGTCTGCATTTAAATATGCGTTCGTTAGCGTTTGATTTGAAGACCAGCAGCGCCAACGAGCGCTTGAAAAGCTGCCCACACTGACGCCCATGTTGTAGCTTTTGTTGTTCATAGTGTCAATGTCGCGCTTGATGTTGGTTTGGTGTGTCCATAACTCAACGACATATGATGTAGTTGGAAACAGATGTAAGTGGATTTTAATTTACTAGAACTCCTCCTGTGGGCATCCGCATCATGAACAACCCCAAGCATAATTTTGTTCACTAACTCATTGCAACATGACAGACTCCTCTCTCATCTCTTCCCTATTTAGATATAAAGGGTTTATTTGAAGCTATTAAAAACGTATTTTCTTATTGTTCTTGTACAATAAAGATAAACACAATTTTGAAACACATTTATTTATGAAACTATGAAACTCTTTTCCACTGGCTCATTCATTGCTCTACTGCCAAGATTTTTTTTTTCTTTCTTTCTTTTTTGGTCTTCATCGCGTCCTTGTTTGCATTCTTCCCGTCCTGCACTCCTCTACGCTGCAGTTTGTTTGTTTACACTGGAGGGGAGTGGACTTCCTCTCTACACAGACGCACTGTTGGCTTGTGAAAGATGGACTGGGTTCTTTTGATCTCACTGGCTTCTTCTCGCTGTGACATTTGTCAGCGGCACGTGACAGTGAAGTACCACTGAAAGTGAAAACGGTGCTTTTCCTTTCTGCATGTCTTCTCCATCAAAGACATTTTACTTTTGGTTTATTTTAACAGGTATTGCTCTTAATGCGGTGATACATCTGTTGCTACACCTATTTGTCTGATGTACTTTGCTACTTATCAAATAAGTATAACTTAAATGAAGCTTTCATTAAAATAAATGGGTCCTTTTGTACAGTTTTCTTTTTAGTATACTTGGTGAGGTTTTCACATAAAACATTTACATCACACAAGGACAGAAACACAATTGTCAAAGGTTTCATTAATTGTTTAAGTAACATACAAGCAATTGGCTTTGCAGGCGACAGTTGGTCGCTAGTGGATGTTACTGGCTTTTTGGGTCTTTATTTAAGGAAGTAAATGCCACTCAATCTGGGTTCATCTGACGCCATCGGCTTGGTGAATTTGATGGTAGCCACCAAAGTTATGGTAAATGTTTTGAGTACATATGTCCATCAGCTGTATCAGTCGCTCCCATTTGTTGTCGCCTCAAAGATCAGATTTGTCGAACTTGGTATCTGTCCATTTTTTCACCGATCATAGCTACGACTTCGTCTCTTGTCTCAACACAGCGCTGTTCGTTTCTTCCTGTGTGTTCACCCCTTAAGTCTTTTGGATGAATAATTGTAAGACACTCCACTGAAAGCTTAATCTTTCAACAATTTGTCCGTTACTTTTCAACGTCTGTTATGACTTTTCTGCTTGTTTGTTTAACAAAGATCAAAACTACCGATGAGGCCAAGAAGTTCAGTCTTATTCCTGTAATTCTTGAGACGTAAAGCTGAGTTTATTATGTGCATCTGATGTGTGCCTCTTTTAAAGGCTGGTTTAATACAAGCAATTTGCTCATCACGCTTCGCTTTGTAGGCGACAGTTGGTTGCTAGTGGACGTTACTAGCTCTGATTGCCCAGGCAAACCTTTTATACTTTTTTTCCAAGGTTTTTGAGTGAAACAAGCTGAATATAAAATTATTTCTAGTGTATGGACGGAGCTAGCTCTTCTTGGGTCTTTATTTGAGAAGAAAATGCCACTCAGTCTGGGTTCACCTGACGCTATCAGCTTGGTGAATTTGATGGTAGCAACCAAAGTTATGGTAAATGTTTTGAGTACATATGTCCTGTTATGGCTTTTCCGCTTGTTTGTTAACAGAGATCAAAACTACTGATGAGGTAGTAATATTCCTGTAATTCTTGAGACGTAAAACTGAGTTTATTATATGCATCTGACATATGTTTGCCTCTTTTAAAGGCTGGTTGGGATATGTGTTGTGACTCTTGTCTTAAGCAATTGTTGTTCTCAGTAAAATACATTTTGTACCAAGTCATAATTTCTGTTTTCAATCAGTGCTCTGTAGTCTGGTGCCAGAGTGCCCCGCTATGACAGATGGTGCAATTTCAACCAGTTGGAAAACACATAGTTTTTTAAACCTTTTTGGATATTTACCGTGGATCATGTGACAACGTTCAGTCAGCATAATAGTAGATGGTTCTCTCGTCAACCATGTCCGCTTTGAGCTGCAGTAGACAAGCAACTAGCTGGTGAAATATTTTGCAGATAAAGATGTAAAGACACAGATATGTCCCTCAGGAGTTGGTGGAGACCAAAATAGAGCTAATAAAGTGTGAATATTGGGCCTTAACTGACCAGGTGGCTGCTTGCTAGCTACTTTGTCACATATACTCACAATATAACATCCTGTCACTGTGTTTGCAGCTTCCGCTACTCTCAAGGATCCAAATTATTGCTGACCAACCATTTGATACTGTAGTTTTATAAGATTTTCTCACATTCATGCACGTGTGACCTGTTTGACACTAGTGCACACAGTTTATTGTGAGGAAATAAAATGCTGCCTTGATGTAACCAAGACCAAGAGGTAGATGTGAGGAAAACCTGCACGTGAAAGAAAGAGTGACTGAGAGAGACAGGATGTGTGGTCATGAATGAATGTGGCATGGAGGTGAGAGATTGTGAGGCTGCAGTTTCCTCTAGTTTGTTCTGCTTCAGTCGAGACTCAATGGACACAAATCTTTGCGATACGTCACAGGAAATCACTTGCAAAAAAAATCAACAAAAAAAACCCAAAACATGTTATAATACAAATGAATCAATCTGTACGGCTCATTTGAAGCATATGTAAACACACACACAGTCTAGTTGGACAAACTGATTCCAGCTCGTCTTCACACTGCAAACTGTTGTATGTGGCAGATGGAGAGCGATGTGTGATGTGTGACTTCCTGTCAGCACTTTCTCCTCGCTCATCACCACCTCTCACGCCTTTGGGTGATCAAGATTGAAAGGTTTGAGCTTCTTGTAACAATAATCTATTTAAAACAAATACAGAAAGGAGGTAAAAAGAAGGAATGTCGCTGATAAAAGTGAGCAGAAAGGAAAATTTATTATAAAACACTGAAAGGAACCCCAACTGTCATAAAATTTGTATAAAAAGATTTTATTAAAAACTAAAATATACTTAAATTAACTGATGTGTTACCAGTTTTTTAATGTTGCAACTGGTTGATGTGTAATGACCACATCATACACCGCTAGGTATTTTAGTCTAGTGGTTCCCAGACTACTGATCAGAACCCTTTAAAGCACAGGTGTCAAAAGTAGCCTGCCAGAATGTCTAATCTCGCCCGCAGCATGAATTTGCAAAGTGCAAAAATTACACAGAAGACTGCAATTTTTCAATGAAAATAACATTGCACTGTTTTAGTAAGAAAAGTGGACAGAACACAACACTGAGACTCAGGACTAAACAGCAGACAGCAATGTGCCCAAAGAGCTACAACCCGTTGTCTCCTGAATCTTGCTGACTAGTAGGTCTACAGGTTATAGATGCTAGATGATCAGGTTGTTGTAAAAATATAGTGAAAACTAAACTAAAAACCCACCATCTGAGGTTTTACTAGTGGCAATGGTGTAAAGAGGACTTCTGAGAAAACTTCTGAGATGATTATACAGTACCTCAAACAACTATTATAAGCATAGAGGTGAAACGTCTCTGGTATGCACTATGTGATTTTAAGTTTAATTATTAGCTACAGATCAGATAAATGTAGTAAAAAGTACAATATTTTGACATGTTCTGCAGGAGAATTAACGGAAACTGAGAAAGTTATCGAATGAAAGGAAAATTCAGAGATTCTACAGAATGACAGAAAGAAACAATGACTGGAAGGAAGAAACGCTCGAGAGCATGAAAGAAAACAGGATATAGAAAGTAAAGAATGAGATCTGGAAATAAAATAAAAGCAGTCCAGAGACGTAAAGCAAAAAAAGAGACAGATATTGACAAAAGGTAGGGAGTGAAAGAAAAACAGAGAGAAAGAAGAGAGTGTGAGTGAAAGAAGAGAATGGGGGTGAAATCAGTGAAGGAGACAGAGGTTAACCAGTTCCAGGTTTCTGCTCGTGTTGAACAGCAGCCAGCTGTTTGCACCCCCATCAAATATCCCATCTCGCTGTTGTCTAAAGGAAACCCGGTAACTCTGCAAAGTCGTTTCCATTTTGGTTTCTACAGAAAAAAAAAAAGATCTGGCATCCTATTACTTCATGTCCACAGCCAAGAAAATAAATCCTGAGTGGGTGTGTTGTGTACTGTATGTGTTAGAGTGGGCCTTTTCTCTTCCTTTAACACTGCCTTAACCTCATTTTGTGTGGATTTAATTTAACAAGCCGCACTCTGCACGCTCTCAGCTCTAACCTTGTTTCGACCTCTAACCACTCAGTGTAGTGTGCAGCGCGAGGCAGATGAATAATCTCCAACACTTTCCGTACAAGATCTAATCAGTGTTGGCTGACAAGTTACTTTCAGTGTTCAACAAAATTCATTTGAAATACGTACATTTTGAATCGTTTAAACCTTGTTTACGTCAAACACCATTTTTAATTTTTTTAACTTTGTACTGGTGCTTTATGACTTTCTTGTAGAGCTCGACCAGAGATTTGTTCCTTTGCCAATCTGGATTCATCTAATTGCTCATTTAGTTTAATAAACAGTCCAAAACCTTAAAGTATTTCAGCAGCATGTCCTCATGTTTGGTCTGATGGTCAGTTGTCATAACAATAATAGTAATAATACGATTTTTGACACTCATTTGTGCAGAGGAGCAGGATTAATGCTTCGTTTTATTTAAAAGTCTTGTTTGCTGTTCACAAGTTGGCCTGTAAATCGCGGTCATGTACCTTATAAATTCATTTGATAATGTTTTATAGTTGGGGTCTGGCTTCTTTCGGCATTTTTCTGCCCCCTAGTGGCCAAAAAGTAAGTTAGTGCAGCTTTAAGTAGGCGTTTTTACTGGACTCAGTTTAAGAAGTTAAAAATAAGTTTATTGACATTATGTCAGCTTCATTTAATTGTCCTTCTTGTAACTCTAAACTGTCTCATGCCTCTCTCTAAACTGCATTTCACATTCACGTGTTCATTTCAGCGCTTGTGCTCGTACATGTGTGTGTGAGGTCCCGACCCTAACACATCCTATTACCTTGTCAACTCAGAGGCTTACCTAACCTTTGACCTCAGTCCGCGTACACAGCCTCAAACACTAACCTGAATTTATGTGTGTGTGTCGTCATCACCTTTAAAACCCCAGGGCTACCAGACCAGACATAACTCTACACCGCCACCACTCTCTGTGCATGTATGAATGTGTGTCGTTCACCTAAGCATCTGTTAGGTGAAGAAGCCAGTAACTCACACACTTCACCGCTGGCCAATCAGCAGAGAGGGTGAAAAAGGGGCTTGAGGGAGAGTGTAGCCGAGGAGACGCACAGAAAGGAAAGAGTTGGAGGAAGAGGAGGTTAGAGAGAGAGAGAGAGAGAGAGAGAGAGAGAGTGAGAGAGAAGAAGAAAATGACAGAGAGGAAGAGAGCCAGGGAGGAAGGGCTGCAGTTGCAGAGCTGCTGTGTCCGGCCTGTAAGTGATTTCATTATGTTTTTTCTTTTCCATGTGTGCACGTGTAAAGAAGATCTTTGATTAAGAGTTTTAAAGGTTTTAACACTTTCCCACTGGCTGGAACAAGGATGCAAATGGCTCCCTCTTCTCTCTTGGTTTGGTCTAACTGCATAACTAGATTGTGTCTTAGGGCTTCATTCATGACTGTTTTGTTTGAACGTTTCTGGATATACTACAATTCATAGGACCAAAACACATTTTAAGACAACGGGCTCCATCTTTTTTGACTGGTGACTAAACAAAACAAGCTGCTTGCACAAAAGAAAGCAAGTCTACAACAAAAAACAACTCGTGTTATTTTGTTTTCTCCTTTGTTTACCTCTTCTTTCTAGTCCGGACCCCCAGTTTAGAAACCACCAGTATAAGATACACTAAGAAGTTAAATTCAAAACAGCAGTTTATGCCAACGTTTTTATAATCCCAGATATTTGCTCAAATGTCACGTCAATTGTCATCGTATAAAACTTTATTTTAGAGCTTTTGAAATGTCAGGTTTGAAACATTTTGGTTTTAAATGCACTAAAATACCCAACAGATGTTTTTGGTCCATTTTTTTTTTCTTTTCAGATGATTATACTTTTACTCTGACAACTCAATGATTTGAACATATTCAAGATAGGTTTGAGGCAGTGTCAAGAAGATTCATTTGCAAGTTTGAAGCTTTTCTTATTAGTTAAAGGGCATGCAAATGGTTGTAAAATATTTCCCTAGCTTGAAAACAACTCCAAACCAGCAGCACAGTTTTACAGAAATGGTTTTACCTATCATATTCCAGTAAGATTTTTTTTTAATTGAGGCTCAGATTTGGCTGAAATTTAAATCTTTTACTCTTGAGAAAATAGAAGCTGAGAAGTTGGGAGAAATTCCTGCAAACAGTCGCCAAACTATTTAACTGGAAAAAGTGTCAAGCAAGTCCCCAAATATTACACTGCAGGATTCTTGTATTTTGGTTGTTTTCTTCCGCTGCCCGGGGAGGCGTCCACATAACCAAATTATCCTGCAATCAGGTCAAACACTTTTATTTTTTGTTGGAGAGATGAAGGACTGAAATTTTCCCACTTTTCCACCCTGCAAACAATTGCCAAACAATTGAACTGGGAAACATGTCAAGCAAGTCACCAGATATTACACTGCAGCATTATTATTTGGATTATTAATTTATTTCTGTTTCTTCCGCTTGCCAGAAAGGCGTCCAGATGTTGCTAAAACCAGGTCAGACACTTTGTCATTGTCTTGAAACTGCCATCAGACACATGTGGTCTTGCCTGTTTCATTAGAGGAGACCTCAGGAGATCTGGATTGTTTTTCTTGAACCCGCGGCTCTGATCGAAGCTAATGAAAGAGCAGTCACTCGGCCTGTCGCCTACTGACAATCTGAGAGAGGGTCCTTACTGCTCTTTTATTTGTGGTGTGTGTGTGTGTTGAGCAACGTCGGGTTCGTCTTGAGGTCAGGGTCGGTCACGCTCGTAAAGGGGGCGTGGCTTAAGGAACGGCTCATTGGTTAGGTCACGGGGGGAAAGGGTGAGAGGTCGAGGAGTGAAAACTCTGACCAGGCCACGAGGTTCGTCAAAGTTCAAAGTTGTAACTCACAACCGACTTTCTGCTTTTATTTGTCGTTCGCACATCAGCATAGTATCTGCATGCTCATGTTATGACGCTCCGGAGAGCACTTTTATATGATGTCAACATGTCTATAACAATGGTTTTACTAATATCTCCCACAAAAGCTGAAAGTATTTGGTGGAGGCGTTTTTTTTCATGTGTTTGTGTGGTTCATTAAAATCGTCATGTAGTAGCAGGAATTTGAGGACTTTTCCTTTGACAAAAAGACTCACAGTAAAACGAGCTCCAAGAGGCCATTAATTATAGTTGATAAGGACATGGCTGTGTGATGACCTTTGGGACCAAACACGCTGGTTATCCCAGAAATATTCCGCACCACAGCCCCAGCAGAGCGGAGGCCTTGAACGCAGCCCAGCAGAGTGGAAGTCTTCCAGTGTAACATGCTGCCAACAACTGTCCTAATTACTGTACGTTTTATAGTTTAGCGGGTGATTTAAAATCTCACAATCATCACACTTTTCACTGATTGCAGCGGCTATAACTCAGGACGCTGTAAAACATTATTATGTGAGAAATTAAACTTGTTCTAATGGCGTCGGTAGACAGCTGTGTGGCCAGGAAACAGAAGATGAAAACGTCTGTTGCGTTGGATTTTATCGGCCTCGGGAGCAAGTGTAAAGTGTCCAGAGCTGTGACAATGGAGCTAAATTTTATGATTATACGTCAGTGAAAATTGAGTGTGAGTGTTCCCGGTAAGAGGTGAAAATTAGAGCTTCGGGACCTAAACGGATGTACAGACTTCCTTAATATTTTTAAAGCCTGTTTCTTATGCTTTAAATACAAAAGCCCGAACAGAACCAGCGTGATAAGCTTTCTTTTTTATATTATAACAAAAATGCCAAATAAGTCATTATGGGAAAAGTCTTTTTATTAGTTTATAGCTTTAAAAGCATATAAAGATATCAAAATAATGAGCCAAATATGCAGTGAAACATCCTTCTCAAAAGGGTTGCGCTCCCAGAAAGCAGATGAATACAGATTTATCTGTCACCAGTGAGTCATCTCCATCCCTGAAAGCTGCTGAACTTCCTGGTGGAGCGTTCAATCAGTGGCTAATGTTGCCAGGCAACAAAGGCACAGTTTCATCCAGTGAGCAGGACTGATTTCTCTTAGCAACACGAGTCAGGTCCAAGTCCACTAATGAGATGATGTGGTCCAGATGTTGGTGCCGAAACCGATCGAAAGTTCAGATGAAACTCGCAGATTGCCTGTAGGAAAATTAGATCCTTGTAACATTTACAAATAAAGGAAAAAAATATCTGTGCAAGATTAAAATACACATGCGGAACTTGTGTTATACTTAATATCTTAAACTGTTAGACTAATTTAGTTTGAAAACATAAAATAAAACAGACATTAGGTGTGCAGACACACAGCAACACTTTGAGCTAACATGCTCATCATCGCAGCTTCATCATGCAGCTGTTAAGCAGGCATAATGTTTATAACATATAGTGTACCCAGTTCACTATCATAGTTTAGCGTGTTAGCATGTCAGCATTAACTGGCAGTACTACAAATGGGAATGTTGTTAGTTGTGGGCAGGGTTGGGTCAGATTACTTTGAAATGTAATCGATTACTGATTACAGATTACATGGCAAATTTTGTAATCAGTAACGTAATCTATTGGATTACCCAAAACATGTAACGTAATCTGATTACTTTAGGATTACTTTTTACACAACTTGTACAAGACATACACAATCTTATTTTCCTCTGTCTTTAATTCAAAGTTGTGGCGATTTTGCCAAGTACTGAACGTATTTTTGCCGACTGGAACAGGTCTATTCCCAGATAGCAAGAGGCTGGCGGACCACCGTCAGCCCACTGGGGATAGACCTGGCAGTCCGCTGGAGTTTTGCTCATCGGTTCACTGGCGGTCCGCGAGCGAGTTGTCGTCAAATGCCCCAATATTTTGTCACTATTGGTCAAAAACCTTTTTCATTTATTCAGTTATACTTCATCCATCACTTTAATAACATTTATTTATGTATTTTCTTAATATTCATGATAAGTTAAATTTCAAGAGATGGTGGTCCAACGGTGGACCACAAGTGGTATGCCACCAGCGGTCTGCTATCTGCCAATCTGATTTTGCTATCTGGGTTGGTTGACGTTGACGGTTCCTCCATCTTGGGTTTTGATTTGAACCTTTTTCTTGTCAAGAAACTACACAGGCAAATGGATGATAATGACATCTAGTGAACAAACAAATGGGCTGCTTGTCAAATGAAAACACTGGCTAGGCTATCATAAAAAAGTTGCATTGTTTGCATGATAAAATGTAATCAGGTAATCCCCAACAATGTAACTGTAATCTAATTACGCATTTTTGTATTGTAGTCTGGGCTGATTACAGTTACTTGATTTTTGTAATCTGATTACGTAATCTAGATTACATGTAATCAGTTACTACCCAACCCTGGTTGTGGGGCAGCTAGCGGTTTGAGAAGCTGGCGTGGGTCACAGGACTGATAAGAATACGTGTGCGATGGTGGAGTGGATGAGTAGCTCCTTCCCCCTCTGCATCCATGACTAATATGGCCTTGAGCAAGACACTTAACTCCCCTGAGTGTGCCCACAACCTTGTGTGTTTGTGTGTGTGTGGTTAAATGCAGAGAACAAATTTCCATGTGTAGCACAGGATGCAAATGAGAATGAAAGAACAAAGTCGGTATGCATCACCCTGAGAGAAATACATGCATTTAAATACCAAATCTTGTGGTGAAAAGTCAGGGGATCGCTGAAGTTATTAGGACACATAATCTGTTGGATAAAAATGTCCATAGAAAAACAAATAGCTTCTGAGAGAAAACCTTGTGGCTCTAAAGGTCATTCTTCAGGGAATCATGCGCGCTAAACTGTTGACTAGGATGCTTAAATGACAATGGAAGGGATTTACACATCTGCATCATATATGCAGTACATGGTTGCTGTGTAAACCCATTTTTTAATCTCATAAAATGTAATCTGATCGGCCCCTAATTAATCCTGCTGCCTGACAACGACCCCAAACATACAGCTAAAGATGTGAAGGCGTAAATGTTCACACACATGAAAAACAAAGAGTCATACATAAAGATAAACTGTGTCAACAATTCTGCTGAACAACACCTTACAATCAAATACTGACATTATTTAATTGAATTTAATTGTTGTTAGCTGATAAAAGTATTCATAGCTTCATTTACTTTAAATCTGTTTTTATTTTAACTTATTATAACAGAATAAAAATCCACCAATAGATCTTTGAACTCATCTTCTAAGCAAAATTATATTTACTCTCACTTGCCAGTTCATTGGGTACGCCAGCGTAAATGAATGCATCCTAATGTAACAGTCCTGCACTAAATGCCTCTTTAATGACCGTTATAATTTTCAGTTTGTGTTGAAACAGAGTCAGTAATTCAACTTAAACTGGACTGAAATAAACACTAAAGTGTCTCTGACTAAAATGGGGTTGTCAAAATAATAGAAACCGTGTGTCGACGCAACGCAGTACACTTCAGTAGTGCTACAAACCACATCCTCCAAAATGTAAACACAGTTGAATCAACAGCTCTCTGTTATTTTAACCAAATGCTGAAAACCGTAACCTTCATGAAGATAAGATTAAGTGCCGGAGTGTTGTACTAGAATGTTTCTGCTGGTGTACCTATCTGGCAAGTGGGTATATATTTTTAATTACAGTCCCCGCAATATCTGTCTTTAGCTATTTTCTGCAAATAGGTTTTTGATTTGCATTATCCTAAACATGTATTTACCTCTAGATGTTCTAAAGGCTCGTTTAAGGTACCGCGGGACATAGACGCCGTAACCTACGCACGTAGCCAACACCAGTGCGACCCACCCAAACGCTAGTCGGTGCTGTGTCTATTTTGCCACTCAGGTTAATTTTTGTTTCTACTTCCTGCTTCACTTTCAACAACGGCGGAAAGACATTCAGCTGTTTTTTTTTTATTTTGGAGTGTGTGGTTTCTAAAACTATTGAATAGTGTTGTGTAGCATTATGCTCCTCAGTTAACCTTTCCTCGATGTGTTCCATCTTTATTGATCCAAAACAATCAATTAGAAAATTGTGGAGATGGAGAAGCGACCAGAAATACTAAAGCGGAAACACGCTTCTAACAAGCAGACCAATCACAGCTCCTGCGGTCTGTGTTGCCGTGGCGCGTAGTTACATTTCTGGGGAGGTGCACGTCAGGCTACGAGGTACCTGGGTCGTAATAAATGGAAATGGAAAAATCAAAGTCCGGCCCATAAAAGGCGATCGAGGGACATCCCCATTTTCTCCAACATCTCGTATCTTGATTTGTCTTTCATGTCAGCATTATAAAACATCTTATAATGTTTTTCAGTGCATGCACAACAGAATATGCATGTTCTGTTGTTCTCCACTGTGGCTCAATAACATTTGCAGAGTAAGGAATAAAAAGAAGATGAAAGCTGCAGGGATTTCTTCTTCTTCTTCTTTTTTTTCTTTTTTCTTTTTTGGTTCAAGCATCACAGATGGTTTTTAGAAACCAGTGACGACATATGGAGATTCCCTTACAGTCTGAGTGTGTGTTTGTGTGTGTGGTCTGCCTGCGATCCATGTAACAGGCTGATTAGGATTTTATGAGGTCGGAGGTGAACAGGAGCGACCCTCTCACCTCGGGGTCAAACTGAGGAGACCCGACACTCTCGCTTTACTCCTGTCTCCTCCACTTGAATTTATGCCATCAGTTCCTCTGTTACGTTCCCCTTTTTTTTCTTTGCGGAGGAATGCAGCCGTGTTATTTTCCCCCCAACTTGTTTGACACTTTCATTTTATTACATTACTGTTTCCAGCTGGGGGAAATAACTAAATGGTTCTCTGCAGCATTAAAACGTTTTTAGGTCACGGAGTCATGGGATCTTACATCTGGGCCACAGAGAGATTCTTGCATCCAGCTCATGATTATTTTTAATTTGTCTCTTTTTTTTTTTTTTTTGAAGTTAATAGCTCAATTTTCTGCAGATCATTGTTACCAGTTATCAGAGACGGAAACTAACTAAGCACAGCTACTCAAATGCTACACTTGTGCATATTTTTTAGGCAATTGTACCTCCATTTTTATATTTATTTATATGTGCATTTCCCTGCATTTCAGAGGCTAATGTGTTGCACTAGATCATTTGGCAACTACACAACTTGTAAAACATGAAGTCCGGTTACTGATTAAACTCCTCAACAACCCAATTTACCCCACATTTAAACACTTTGCACAAGGAAGCATTAATAATAGGCATAGACAGTTATTTGCTTCTGATGTTTTATTGTCGGTTGGGTCGTGGAATCCTTTATGTATTTTGTTTTTATTGTGTGTTATCAAAAAATAGCCCTAAATACTACAAGGCATCCTGTGCTAACACATACATACACAATCAAAAGTAACACATCTGTCTTTATATATGAAAGAAATTGCATTCGAACGCTCAACACAAAGACAACAGCCAACGACGTATACACACATACAGTACGTTCTGGAAAAATAACTCTTCTGGGAAACAGGAAGAGCTACTATTAGCTGGGAGGCTAGGAAGCTGTTAGGAGCTACAATCCGTCAGAGTACAGAGCTGGTCTCTCTTGAATCATGCTGATCAGTCGGTCTACACGGTTTGCATATTCTAGAATAGATGATCACGTTGTTGCAGAAATATTTGTCTATTTAAATGTGGAGATGAATGAAGATAAAAAACGAGAAATGGTTTCTGTGCATCCTTCGAGCGTTGCTGTTTTGTCTTTCTCCACCCCCGCGCTGGTTCTCTCGCCTATGGCCCAACAACGTCTGTTTTGTGTCTCGCGGCCTCCACCTCCAAAACGCTTCATTTGAAGTAGTGCGTTAGGTACAATAATAGAGTAATACGATTTCACCATCACCAAAAAAGTTCACCTGTTTAAATAAGAAGCTAAAGCCAGGTAGCTTAGCTTAGCTTAGCACAAAGAAAACTAAATCAAATCCCCCTAAAATCATCCCAGTAATCAACCATGTATCTAAGCTGTTTAATCTGTCTAAGTGTAATAATGGACTAAAGGCTAAGCTAACTGGGTGTAGCCTCATATTTAGTTCTTTGCTGATCTCTTCCTTTACATACACTGATAATACTTTCATACTTTAACCGGATTGAAATAAAGGTGTGCAGAATTTTTACTTGTTTTTTTTGTCTTTTCCTCTCTCCTCATGTCTCCCATTCACAACTCTCCTCTCTCCCTCTGTCTGTATTATAAACTCCAGTTTTCTAATATAATCCTATTTACTCTCTTGCTCTTCTCCCTCTCTCTCTCCCTCTCTCTCTCCTTCCTGTGTTAAACCCGTTGAACTGCGTCCCCCACTGCTCTCTTTCTCCTCACTCACTTCCTGTTTGGAGGAACAATTAAAGGATTGTTCCTACGGTCCCGGACCGATATGGCCTTGATCTGCCGTGGAGCGGTCACTGAATCGGCAGGAAAGATCCACAGAAAGCGTCAGTTATGAGAAGATTAACAAGAGTAAAACAAAAAAGGTTGTGATAAGGAAACAGACATCGGACCTGACCGATGACAGTAACATGCAGGGAGCTTTGTAGCTTTTAAGGATTGACCTGCAGTGTTTAAAGGACTGAACTGAGGACCATACTCATTCATTTTCATCATGGCAGTGATGACAGATCTGCGTGTGCCTCCACAGTTATTTATTTCTTTGGAAACCTTGAAGGTGGGAACCTTTATGCAGTTGTGTGGTAGTTTTGAGAACATAAGTTTGAAATAAAATCATGTAAAATCAAGATGCGGTCACACTGTTGAAAGTGTTGCTCAGGCTCTTTATTGAAGCAAACTCAAACTTTGATATGTCGTCCGTCATGTAGCATCAGTTTGAGTTTATCGTCGCTATAACATTACACTCACCGGGCGTTTTATTAGGAACACTAGTGAAAGTGTCTGCACTAAATCTTAGCTTCGTGCTTCGCTTCAGCATTTGTTGAATCAGCGGCTGAGAGAGCTCTTGATTCAACTGTGTTTTTTATTTTGGAGGCTGTGGTTTGTAGTACTATTGAATAGTGTTGTATTGTACCCACGCATGTTTCGTTATATTGTTGTCTAACCCTCGGTATAAGGATAATAAAGACCACCTTCATTATTTTTCCCTATTTTTTGAAGCCCATCTTAGTAAGTGGGCTAGGCAAAAAACACTTTTGTGTTTTCTTCAATCCAGTATAACAGCGCCACAAACTACATTCACTACTCCACAATGACCATCCAGTTGAAAAACCACCTTTCTGGTGCTGTTTCAACATAAACTGAACATTATAACAGATTATTAAATTGTATTTTTAAGAAATTCTGAATTGAGGCAGATGTTTTAGCTGCATGTTATTCTCACCATCATTTCTCATCATCTTTTTACTCTCAACTTTAAGATGCAAGGGTAAAATAGCCCACAAAATAATAAAAATGTTCATAAACAGCCAAGAAGGTAAAAAGAAAATGAATAAATCCACTGTAAATGTGGATTTTAACTTTATAAAACATTGTGATGAGTAATCTATTATCTAATGATATGAGCTCTAGTGGAGGAGGCAGTGTAATGTATGTGTAGGCGATTTGCCCGAAGAAAAAATCTGAGAAGAATTTGGTCATAAATGATGACTCCTGCAAACACTGTGCTGAATTTAGTTTGTTTGCCTCAGATATAATGAAAAAAAGAAGCAAAGATTGAGTTTATTTCCACAGCGCAGAATAAATATTCACTTGAAATGAAAACAGAACATCATTTTGTTTAAATTTGCAGTTTCTTCGACATTCAGCTTGTTTCAGAGACAGAAAACAATAAACAGATCATCCTAAAACTAAACATTTATATTCCTCTTGTTTTTTTTTTGTTTTTTTTTCTACAGGCAGAGCGACGGGCGCACAGAGAGGCCGAGATAAGCATGATGGACGACCTATCGGAGGCCGACTTTCAAAAAGAGGAGGAGCCGAGCAGCCCGGCCCCACCCCCCTCACAACAACACACAGACCCCGCGTCTCCCACGGTGGCCGTGACGCCAGAGCCGGTCGCCAGGGGAGACCAGGGCACCCCCAGTGAGATAGAGTACCAGGTGAGACAGTGAGGTTGGATTTACAATCAGCCATAACAATATGACCTCCTGAGAAATCAAGTGAATAATGTTGACTATGCGGACGAGACACGACAATCCTTTATTTATGCCACACTGTATATGTTATGCACATTTCTGTGTGTGTGTGTCTACAGGACGGCCGGGGCTTTGGCATCGGGACGCTGGTGTTTGGGAAGCTGCGAGGTTTCTCCTGGTGGCCCGGCAGGATCGTCTCCTGGTGGATGAGCGGCCGGAGTCGAGCTGCAGACGGCACCCGCTGGGTGATGTGGTTCGGTGACGGCAAATTCTCTGTGGTGAGTATCATCCATGAGCCACACAGACATTGTTTAAAGACGACGGGCTGGGGCGGGGGTTCAGAGCAATGTGTACTACAACTAAGAATGGAAATATAATGAGATTTCAAGATGTGAAAAAAATGACCGATCAGCTTAGAGTAAGAGAAAATGATGAATGTGATAAATGGAAAAAATGGAAGATTTATGACACTGTGGAGAGTGCTTATGGCCTTACTGATAAACACATTTCAAGATGTTGGATCTGTATATGAACCTCTAAAAATAAAGACGACAAGCCGAATGTTTTGGAATCAAGGCCCAGACCTTAATCCAACAGAGGATCAGTGGCAGGACTTTACAAAAAAACACTTTTCACACCTGATCCTCATGCAGCTTGAAGTGCAGATGTGCAAGTCTGATTGAGACCTATCCACACAGACTCAATGATGTAATTGTGGCTAAAGTTTCATCTACTAAATACTGACATGACACATTCATTCATTCATTTTCTGTAACTGCTTGTCCTCTGGAGGGTCACAGGGCGGGGGGCTGGAGCCTATCCCAGCTGTCATTGGGTGAGAGGTGGGGTACACCCTGCCTCTCGCACAATGACAGCTGGGATAGGCTCCAGCCCCCCCGCCCTGTTAGATTAACAGCAATGCATTTTTGTCTGGATTAATTTCACTTTTTACTTTCCTTCAAAAAAAATTTCAATGTTTTTTTTTTTTTACTTCACGGAGGATGACAGTTAATTGTTTCCTTTTGAGGATTGTTTATCTTTGCGTGATGATGACCATTCGCGTCTTTTCTGTTTTGCAGGTCTGTGTGGAGAAGCTGATGCTTCTGAGCTCGTTCTCGTCTGCCTTCCACCAGCCAACCTACAACAAACAGTCCATGTACCGGAAAGCCATCTTCGAGGCTCTGCAGGTGACAAACACACAACTTAAATCTCCTCGTGACAAGTTGTTTTTTTTGTTTTTTTTTTTAGAAAGTAAAACGTCCCTTACAAATCTGAAAAGAGCAAAAACAGCTTAGATTCTCAAAGGTCATTTTCCACTCATTCTTCTCTTATGTAACATGATCTGCATCGATGGTGGTTTGGAATTTGTGGATGTGTTGTTCTCATCTGGCTCTGCCCACTGTTTATAACATGTGGGTACAGGAGAGCAGTCTTTTTTTCAGTGAGTTTTTCTCTTATTATAATATTTTCTTGTACAACATGACCATATTTATAGTTTTTGACATGTTTTCATACACTGAACTTTGGTGAGTCCCCAGAAGAATAGCGTTGGCCAGTTGAGGTGGTTCACATGGTGAGAATGCCTCCTGGTTACTTCTCGAGGTTTAACGGGCATGACCAGCTTGGAGGAGACCGTAGGGTAGACCTAGAATTCGCTGGAGGGGTCACATACCTCGACTGGGAACGCCTTGGGATACCTCAACCTCGGATATGATGAAAATTGAGGTGGATGAGATCGTACACGTAATTAAACCGTAACTGGTTTGTTTGTTTTTCCGTGTTCAGGTTGCCAGCGTGCGGGCGGGGAGGCCGGTTCCTGCCTGTGATGCGAGCGACGACGCGGAGGGGGTGGAGCTTCAGACCAGACAGATGATAGAGTGGGCCATGACCGGCTTCCTGCCCACCGGTCCACAATCACTGGACCCTCCCGAGGGTACGCAGTCACCTGTCACAGTACAACACACACAACTCTACGTCTTTAGTAGTTACACCTGCTTAATGACGTGGCGTGAAGGATTT
Source organism: Chelon labrosus (assembly GCF_963514085.1). Taxonomy (NCBI): domain Eukaryota; kingdom Metazoa; phylum Chordata; class Actinopteri; order Mugiliformes; family Mugilidae; genus Chelon; species Chelon labrosus. The sequence goes on from NC_140347.1 coordinate 18,831,763, forward strand.
AACAATGTTCTGGACGGACCAGAATATAACCTCAAACCACTACAATAAGAGCTTTAAGGGTTTATGATGAACAGAAAGTAGTTGTTACACATCTTGTTCAAGGGTTTGGATGTACAACACATCTAGTGTTACTATTGTGTTTAAATCCACAAAAGAACGGCTCAAATGCAAGAACGATGTCATACTGTTGCAAATATGACGACTTTACGACCTGAAGGCTTCTTAAAGGGAAACAAAAAGGTGAAAAGTAGATTTTGAAATATCACAAACAACTAAAACTGTATTAATTTGAAGTCCTTATGTCAACAGAGGAACAAAACCCATATAAGGAAGTGTACCCAGAGATGTGGGCGGAGCCTGAGGCCGCGTACACACCTCCACCTGCAAAGAAACCTCGCAAGAACACGGCAGAGAAAGCAAAGATCAGAGAGGTGATCGACGAAGGGACCAGAGGTGAACACACTTAAAACCTACGCTAAAAAAGTATCGTATCAGAACATAGAGAGTAACATCTATATATTAATTTAAATGTTATTTATGTGCTGTGTGTTATGTGACGTGTTTTCTGATGTGTTTTCCAGAGAGACTCATACACGAGATCAAGAAAAAGACCAGGAATATAGAAGGTAAAGGAGTGTGACATTATTTAAGCGCCATTCTGTGTATATTAGAAATTTATATACTTAAAGAAGTGATGTTTAATTCTCACTCTAGCTAGCTTGTGTTTGATATTTTGTCGAGTAGGTAATTAATTTAATTGTCTGAATGGGTTAGAAATTAGATAAAAAGATTTACACCATTGATTAAAAATGTATTATCCCTTCATGAAGTAATCAACTCAGCCAGTTCCCTTGGTCAAGAAAGGAGCAAAATCGTCTTCGTACCCGCCTGACAACGTGTTTATTTCTGCTGTACAGTTGGACACTTTAAAATGGAGGCCTATGGGGGATTGACTCACTTTTGGGTCCTGTCTCAAAATGAACTACACCCTGGTTTTGCTGACTGATTTAAGCAATTTATTATTTTTTTTATCTCGTTTAAAATCCAAATTTTTAATCTTGCATTCACTCTGCGCAGACAGCTCCATAATTCACACAGTAGAACGAGGGCCTGAGCTTCTTAAATAGGCTGTAAATTTTTAGTTTATTCATCATCTGGCTGTGATTGTTATTGGTCATAAACATATTATGGTTATTCGCGTTGTGGGGGTGAGGGGGGGCAATAAAAGTCTTTATATTCCTTGATAATTAAAGTACTAAATAAACTAGCAGACGTTGAAATTTTGGCATGTTTGCTTCTTCAGACATTTGCATCTCCTGTGGAAGTCTCAACGTGTCCCTGGAGCATCCTCTCTTCGTAGGAGCAATGTGCCAGGGCTGCAAAGTAAGACACTTACTCTGTTTGACTCAGGGCAGTGATTTACTGCTATCATTAAGAAACTAGAAGAAGAAGAAAGAGAAGAAGTAGTAGTCTTTTTCTTCTTCTTCTATATCATTTCCAACAACATAAAACAGACAAAAGTCTCACATTCTCACATTAGAGAAGCTGCTACTAACAAATATCTCAGTCTCCTCTCTAGAAGTTGTTTCTTTCTGGTTAAATATTGGTGACCTGAGATATTTAACAGTCACCGAAGATCTATCAGGTGATCTATTGTCCCTGCTCCTTCTCCTGATAGTGTGTTGTTTCCCTGACAGAACTCGTTCCTGGAGTGCGCCTACCAGTACGACGACGACGGCTACCAGTCCTACTGCACCATCTGCTGTGGAGGCAGGGAAGTGCTCATGTGTGGCAACAACAACTGCTGTAGGTCAGTACCGTGCGCTGTTGAGTCTGCGATTGGAAGAGGACGAGGTTTTTGGGGTTTCGCGTCTACAGAAACAATTTACTTGCCCATAAATGTCAGAACGTGATGGACGGCTCCGTTTGTTGGCGGCTGAGTTGGCCAGCACACGTGGAACGGATTTATTTGTTTGAATACAGAGTACACAGTTGATTTTGGCATCTGGGCTTTAACCTCCTCACTGCAAACACAGCAGAGAACTGTATGACACAGGCACATGGAAATGAGAGGGATTCATTTGAACCCAGTGATCCACTTTGTCAGCCCTCTGATCTGATACCGACCTTTAATATTCAGTGTTGACCAATCTGAGTCCCTTAAATAAACTAAATTTCCTTATAAATTCCTTATAAAGGCTTTTCTTCTATTCCTTGTATTCTCCTGGATCACATATGTATTAAATGCAGTAAATTGGTCTTTGATTTTTGGAAGCTTTGACGCTAACCAACCACCATCCAGAAAAAGAAGAAATTGTAGTTTTCCTCTTTGTCTTTATATTCATCTTCTTCTTCTTCTTCTTCTTCTTCATGTTTGAGTTCATATTTGTATTTGTCTTCTTCTTCTTTGAATTCATCTGCTTCTTCCTTTTCTTCTTCTTGGATTTTTGGCAGCTTTGACGCTAGCTAACCGCCACTAAACAGATGACGTGATGCTAAAGGGGGCATGGTTTTGGTTTATGGCAGACCTACAACAAATAACTTCAAAGAATCCGATCCGATCATTTTAAAAATGCCTGGATCAGGCCCAATACCAGTCGGTATCTGAAAAGTCGCAGAAGGACAGATTTGGTGTCAAAGCCCCCGATGCAGTTTGTAGGGACCACTTTTGCTGTTTGTTGGTACATAATCTTATAATAATAATGACTCATTGGCAGGATATTGATCCGTGTTTCTCTGATGATGCAGCATGACAATGACTGGTCTGTATAACGTCGTGTTTACAGCTGATTTGTTTTGAATAAGCCATTTTGAATGCAAACTGGACCAGAACTAAAACACTGTATAATTGAATTTGTCCAATTTACTGGTGACAAAGAACCCGAATTGAGAAGCTGTTCTCATTAAAAACATGTTCATGGACAATCTCCATAAAGGACAAGAAGACACAAGGAGAGAACCGATCCCGCGTTAAACTGCTGCGCGTGTTTCTGTGCGTGCAGGTGCTTCTGTGTGGAGTGTGTGGATCTGCTGGTCGGCGCCGGGTCAGCGGCGGCGGCCATCAAAGAAGACCCCTGGAACTGTTACATGTGCGGGCCCCGGAACACCTACGGGTTGCTGCGGCGACGGGACGACTGGCCCTGCAGACTACAGCACTTCTTCGCCAACAACCACGAACAGGACTTTGTGAGTCATGGTTTAATGTGATGATGTAATGATAATGACTATACATCTATCCGTCATAACATTATGACCACTGGCAGGTAACACAAATTAGCCTGTGGTACCTGTCGGTGGGTGGGATTTATTGGGCAGCAAGTGAACATTTTGCCCTTAACGTTGATGTTAGAAGCAGGAAAAAGTGCTTTGAGCGACTTGAGGTTTTGAAGTTTAATGAAATTTCCCTTGATGCATTTATGCATTATAAATAGAAATTATATATATATATATATTTGCTTTATTATTCAGTATTTTACTTTAGAAACAGCAGAATAACGTGACAAATGTTCTCCAGCAGGAGTCACCATTTATCTGAGATGTCACTGGTGACACCTCAACCACTAGGATCATTAAAATAGAGGACTACTATCCTTGTAACCCTGTGTCTTCTAAACAACAGTGAGATGTATTATAGTTAATCCGACTGATCTTTTATTTATTCTGCATCTCATCTTTACTTGAAATAAGAGGTCTACCTTGAAACATTAATGTCAGTGTGGGTTACGCTCCTGGGCTTCACATTTAGTTATTAATGTTCTTCTGCATAAATAAAGCGATTTGCAGCTCTGCTCCTTTTACAAACTCTTAACATCAACTCTCTCTCTCAGGAGCCAGCCAAGTTGTATCCTCCAGTTGCAGCCGAGAAGAGGCAACCTATTAGAGTCCTCTCTCTGTTTGACGGCATCGCCACAGGTACGCTGATACTGACGAGCTGCTGACACGTCGGCCAACTTTTTTAGTCTAGACTTTACGAAACTACTTTGATTTTCACGAGAAGTTGCCCCATGTTGCCATTGTCTGGACCAAAAAGTTGCAGTTGAACACACCATGAAGACTACAGCCAACTACAACGCAGATCTGCGCCTAAATGATAACCAGCAGGTGGCAGTAGAGTACGTTCATCATACGAGAGGTGAAACAGGAAGAGCTACAATTTAGCTAGGAGGCTAGGAAGAGATACAAACCTTCATACAGAGCTGCCCTCTCCTACAGTTTATTTATTCTAGAGGATCATGTTGTTATTTGTGGATTTGAGTGTTCATATGAGATGAAGAAAAACGAGAAAGGTCATCTGTGTTTGTCACTTCCCCTTTCTCTTCTCTTGCACCGGATCTCTAAGCGGATCAGCCAATCAGAGTGGTCTCTCGCTGACCGACTCAACAAAATGCTGAATTGCCCAGAAAACTGCACAGCGGTTCCGCTAGTGTAACCGTATGTGACACACCGTCATAACTGGGGTGTGGGCCCGAATGCTTTGGTACCTTATCCCAGATGGAAGCAGGGAGAAGAGTGTGTGTGTGAGGAATGTGTGGGGTCATTCATGACACTGTTGGCTTTGCTGATGCAGCGTGTGGCGTAAATGGTGCACATTTCTCGTCAAAACTATGTAAAGGGAACTATTTACATCATGAATAGTCTGTTACATGTATAAATTATGATGAGCATGTGCTGTGTTCAGGCCTGCTGGTGCTGAAAGACTTGGGCATCCAGGTCGACAAGTACGTCGCATCTGAAGTGTGTGAAGACTCCATCACCGTCGGCATGGTCCGACACCAGGGACGCATCATGTACGTGGGAGATGTACGAAACGTGACCCGCAAACATGTGAGTGAAATATCATCATCGTTCCTCCGAGAATTTAATGACATCTGTCTGCTTGTTTTTACACGAGATGCATCTCTGGGAAAGGTTTGTTTTCAGCTTAGATATGGAAAAGATGTAATTGTTTGTATTTTTTTCCCTGTCAGATCGAGGACTGGGGACCATTTGACCTGGTGATCGGAGGAAGCCCCTGCAACGACCTCTCCATAGTCAACCCTGCAAGAAAAGGCCTTTACGGTGAGAGGAGCTGCTTTAAGTCAAAACATTCTTCTGATGTGAAGTAAAAACACAGAGGCTGAGCTTTCTCCTTCCTCCCGCAGAGGGAACCGGCCGCTTGTTCTTTGAGTTCTATCGTCTGCTGCACGAGGCTCGACCCAAACCCGGCGACGAGCGGCCGTTCTTCTGGCTGTTCGAGAACGTGGTCGCCATGGGGGTCAGCGACAAACGGGACATCTCCCGCTTTTTAGAGGTACAACGAAGGGACTCACATTTTGACTTATTACAGTAGGGAAATAACAGATGTATTAACGATGGCTTTATTGCACTTAGGAAGGTGAAAATCATATTTCCCGTTAATGTAGCTCTTGTCCTTCCTGAACTCAAACTGAGAGCTGGTTCCAAATGAGAAATGACCACATAAAACCTTAGAAGAGAAGAAAAGTCTTTATTGTCCTTATGCTTTAACACTTGGAAATTTGACCTCCACACTTTCCCCATACATTTGTACACACAGACAAGGATTAGTGAGCAGTGCATGCAAAACCAAGTGGAGTACTTCAACAGTGGATATTGAGAGGGGGAAACTCCGCCCTTACACATTTCTTCTTGTCAGCCGTGGGATTTGTTCAAAGTATTTCTTATTGATTTTTCATAATAAACAAACTAAAGCGCATCGTTCACAACGGTGGTTACGGCAACACAACATTCCCGCCCAGTAACATTACTGTACCATTAGGTCACCAGACAGAAACAAACTGTAGACGTAAAAACTCACCGATAACTCTTCAGCGTGATCACACACTGCTACACAAAACAGGAAGTAACCCTGCTGTTCGTCTTTGTCAGTGTAACCCTGTTATGATCGATGCCAAGGAGGTCTCTGCCGCCCACCGCGCTCGGTATTTCTGGGGGAACCTGCCAGGCATGTCCAGGTGATTAACACACACGCATATATATACCTCACTTCCTGCTGATTTATGTATACAGACACAGGGGTTTGTTTATCTTTCTCCACCTTCTGTTCTCTGCAGACCTCTGGCGCCGATGGCCAACGACAGGCTGGATCTACAAGAGTGCCTCGAGCACGGCCGCACAGCCAAGGTATCCAAATGCGTGTGCGTGGTTTTGTGTGTGAGTGAATGTATCTGGATGTTTATATGGTTTCCAACTTTCTTACTCGTGCAACATAAGACGGTGGGTTTGACACAAGTCTGCAAGTATTTGTAGACATTACATCGTTCTGTAATGATGTGGGAACCCTGTAAATTATATATATGCTCATTAAACAAAACACACCAGGTACACTGGTGTACCTAATGAAGTGGCAAGTGAGGGTACAGTAAAATACATTTCCTGCTAAATCGTTCCCGTTATCTTGCCATTGTTGCCTTTTTTTTTTAGCGTTCCTTTAGAAAATAATCTCTTGATAACCGTCACTTTGTTGTGTATCTCTGAAGGGGAACAGCTGTAGGATTAAAAGAAGGATGCATGTGTTTGTTTGTTTGTTTGTGTCTGTCTGTGTTTGTGCGTGTGTTTGGCTCTGGATGCTAATTCCAGTTTGAGAAGTTGCGTACGATAACGACACGCTCCAACTCTGTGAAGCAGGGGAAAGACGAGCATTTCCCCGTCTTCATGGACAACAAGGAGGACATCCTGTGGTGTACCGAGATGGAAAGGTAAGCGATGCTAGTTTCAGCGAGCTACTGGACGTCAACAATCTGTTTGTGTAGACTGCTTTTGTATTTGTACGTAACTAAAACACGTCATCGTCCAAGTCCAAGCGTCCATCCAAACGATCCATTCTTGTTTTTTTAGAGACACATTAGAAAAGTTTCCTGTGTAAATACAAAAAGTGAATAAATCAGGCTAAAATAAATGTGTCAAGGATATATATATTTTTTAGTTTTGCTTATTTAAGAAAAAGCCAAAATGTGTTTCCTGTTGCAAGAGAACACTGTTCAATACAGACTACGGTTAAAGTCTTAGAAAAGTCATGCACTAAAGGCCTAGACACAAAGAACTACTGGCAACAAACGCTGTGTCTGGACCAAAAAGATGCACTTGAACACACCACAAATACAGAAGTCAATGACTCTTCATACCAGCAGGGGGCAGTAGTCTGTCTAACAACAGGGAAAACAGGAAGAGATACAAACCATCAATACAGAGCTGACCTCTCCTGAATCCTGCTGATTTGTTGGTCCTCAGTTTATTTATTCCAGATGATCACGTGGTTGTGGAATAAATGTTCAGATGAGATGAAAAACAAGAGCAATCTTCCGTGTGACCTTTAAACTTGGTCGTACCGTTTCTCTTCTCGAGCGTTGGTTCTCTAAACTGATCAGCCAGTCGAGAGAGATATTACTAGCCTACTTGTTTCCACTTCCGATTAACTGACTAGTGCCGACAGTGCAGGATAAACCGCAAAAAAACTAGGACCACAGACGCCAACCAATAAATCGACGCTGGAAAATGTCTGACCAATCTGCTCGGTGCCTAAAAAAGTAAAATGATGAGAAATTATAGATGAGTTGCTAATTGTGTGCCTGAGTCTATTTAAAAAGTCAATAACTTATAGTTAAATCAACAAAAACAGCAGCTATCAATTAATGTATTGTTTTCTGGACTAATCCAATAATCTTTTACTCCCCTAAATGTGACAGTATTCAGATTACAAATCAAAACCGTCACATATTTCTGTTCACAGTGATAGAGGACAGGGAAAAGCAGCAAATCCAAGTTTTTAGATGCCAGGATCAACTTAATTAAATGCGCTTTTGATTAAATTATAAATTAATACTGAAATAGTTGCGCTCAGAATCGGTCGGATTGAGCGTCTAAAAGTTTAGTTTTTTCTTTACACGTATTATCTCAGCTCCTGTCTGATGTTACGTGTGTGTTGTTGTTTTTATTCCAGGGTGTTTGGTTTCCCTGTCCACTACACCGACGTGTCCAACATGAGCCGTCTGGCCAGGCAAAGGCTCCTGGGACGTTCCTGGAGCGTCCCCGTCATCAGGCACCTCTTCGCCCCGCTCAAGGAGTTCTTCGCCTGCTACTAGTCACACACACACACACACACACACACACACACACACACACAGCAACTCTCTCTCTCACACACACACACACACACAAACACACACACACATATATATATAAACAGTGTGACAGACGCACACTGATGACTACACACAATATACAGCTAGTACATGAAGGTTGGCTGACACCGAATGACACAGATGACCAGACATACACACATAAACACTGTAAAGGACTGCTTCCCTAGATCCCATGCAGACCCCTGGTGCTACCTTGCCGATTTACACACATGCTGGTGCAGGGTCTCTGTACTGTAGATCTTCATACACAAAACTTCCTGTCCGACCTTGAAACTGATGTCTTCTGGCTTTACTGTGGCGTGTGAGCTGGAGCTCAAACCTCCAGCAGGTGTGGGGGGGTGGTGTGGGGGCTAAACTAACAAAGATGCCCAGACTTTTATGTTTTTAACATCTCTCTGAATACTTCAACACACCAATGAAACCCTATGAACCGTAAACGTACTCATGTGTGTTTGTTAGTGCTGCTGGTGTATTACAGTGCAATGAACACAAATATATCTAAACACACACACACACATATATATATATATATATATATAAAAATACACACCAGTTAATGCTCATGGTGCTGGTCAGGCAGTGACAAAATGGTGCCGCTACAAGTGTAGTGCTACTACAACACTTTTACAGTTTTTGGTGCTCTCTTGGAGACTGAAAGGTCTCTGGTTGTTTTAGTCCGCTGCAGTTTTGAGTCCCTAACCTGACGAATACGAGGAGGTGGCCACGAAGATCTGTTTTTTGGGCACGATAATGGCAGATAATACTACATTAGTTGTGCTCAGATTGATTGGATGAGAAGCTTTTTTATTATTATTTTTTAGCACGACTAGAACTGAATCAGATTGTAACGTGTTCATGTTTCTCGAAGGAGGAGTTGCTCTGGTGCTGCAAATTGAGTTTAAGGCAGAGTGGGTCCATACTCACCTGATGATGACCCCGTCCGGCTGAAATGACCACACCAATATACCCGCCTTTTTTTTTTTTTTCGTGGCAGAAGGTTGGACTGTAACTGATTATGCTCTGGCAAAGATCTGCCGGGCAAATCAGATAATTTGAGACAGGCTTTCAGAGGTGACGGCCAGAAGAGTAACTGTGGCGTAGTCATATTGACAGCTGTTACACCCCTCTGCACCCCCACTGGCCTTGCATTGCCAGTGCAAGTGTTAATTACCCCAATCAGGCACTCTTGAGAATGGTGTGGCTGAAAAGGCCTGAGGAGACAGTCAGTCAGTCAGTCAGTCAGTCAGAGATAACTTTAAAGGAACAGTCAACAGCTATTAAGGCATTTTTGACATGATTTGTCGCTCTGATTGGTAGTCGGACTATCCAATAGCTCACAGTAGGTAATTAAATCCCAATAGACTGTTAACAGACTCAGATTCTGATAGGAACTGAGTCTGACTACGCCAGGCTACCACACAACAGGACATACAGAAATAAATATAATGTACATAAATATAAAAATGGGCAAAATCTGGACACAAAATGAACTTTAGTAATGTAAAATACGGCTAAAATAACAGGGTTAAATGTATAGAAACAAAATCCAGACCTCCATGACTAGATCGCCCTCTAGTGGGTAGAAAAATGAGTTATCAGCTGACACTTACAGACTGAAAAACTTCTCAATCTTCATCTCAGAACTGTGAGATTAGTCTCATCCTGGAAGATTACTTCAGCCCACAGAGCAGCGCCGCCCCCCCCCCCGAGAAACATCAAACTAAAACATCTCCTCACAGCAGCATTTGATACCATTTAGTACCTTCCTCTTACGATGCATCGTCTCTTGTGCCTCAGCTCCAGTGTTGCCCTATTATTATTATTATTATTATTTTTATGTCGATAAAAACGTAAAAGTAACTGGTCCACCGACCCTCTAGCATTCATGCTCCCACCTTGCATCATAGGGATCCAAAATGCCCTCCAATTACTGGTCTGCAGCGACGTCCACTCACACCAGAGGCGGATCTTTACTCTTTAGACACAATGCTGGTTTTTGTACTTCCTACGACTGACACGGATAGCCCTGAATAAACAACAAACACCTTCCTGTTGTAGGTGGAATTAGCTCTATGCCTATGACTAGAAATAAGCATGAAAAGAATATGTCTCCTCATCACGCGTGGCGGTTATGTTTCTATCAAGTCTATTGCTGCCTTCTAATGGTCGTGTTCACTTCATATGGACGGCGCCCTCTTGTGGTAATTACAACCTTGTAAGTGGAAATTTGTGACGTGTTGGAAGTGAATGGTAAATTGTAATTTAGTCGTACTGCGTTTTGACTTTGTCTGAGGAAATGATACTCCTCATCCTTTAACCATGTCGTTAGCTTGCTGAAGTGTTGCCCTCAGTGGTTAGCCTCACATCCTACGACTTGAACGCCAAACCACAAGCACACGGTTTCCATTTGAAGGCAGCGTGCGACCCACAGCAGACACTATGAGAAACGTTTTATTTAGACAGGGCTGTCTTTTGGGGGAAAACATTTCAGTCTGGTGCTTTTGGTCCTCGGACAACCGTCTTTTCCAGGAAGCCTTCCGATCCTCTGACCTTCCTCAGATACCAGCTGAGCACTGGACACGTGCAGTCTACACTCAGACAACATTCACACTCACAAAAACACGTCTCTCAAACCAACAGTCGACCAGCAGGTTCAGGTTTTTTTCCATCATGTTTACTCTCCGTTTATACAACCAACCTTCAGGTGCTTTTTGAACTCTGCTCTTTTTTACAGTGCTCTTGCAGGTCAAACACACAAACACACGCTGGAAACACGTTGGCCGTCTTTCACGCTTTCTCCTCACACCTCCGCTACGAAAACACATCGTCAGCACACACGCCTACATGCATACACACTGTGTTCTTTGCCGGCCGCCTGTCGCCATCAGGCTTCCCATGGCGCTGCTGGGTGTGACATCATCACCCCGCGTCGCTTGGTGCTCCCAACACCTACCCATGACCCCACCCTGAACCCCTTCCAACAACCACCCTCTTTCTCCATTCCCCAGGTGCTGCATGTCAGTCAGTCAGTGTAATCTCCAATTCCATGTTAGTTTAGGGAGTGATGATAATAATAATAATAATGGTAATAATAATTACAATAATAATCTGTTATTGTGTGTGTGTGTACTGTTCCAGGTTGGTGCTCAGTTCAGTTCAGTCTCAGCCTAGAGAGGGGAGAGAGAGAGGCTAGAGAAAGCATATATTACAGTTAGTATAGTGACTTGTTCTATTGTACCCGAGAATGCCAGAAGAAATTGTTAAAGCGAAGAGCTGCACGATGTTCTCATGCCAGAGATGAGTTGAAATAACACGCTGTGCTGTGGCTGTAGGTTAAAGAGAAACACAAGGCTTCTATTGGTGGTTTCTAGTCTGGGTCAGAAATGAGCGATTAAGATAAGAAAGAAAACATGTATTTCGTATTTCATGATTTTTTTTAAAAGACTATAATGTCAGTCTGCAGAAATATCTTAACAACTACTGGACCGCCATGAAATTTGGTCTAGATATTCCTTGTCCTCAGAGGACGGATCCTAATGACCCGATCCACGGACCACTTTTGTTAGAAATTTGCTTTGTGTTTCGTGCTAATTAGCAAATGTTAGCATGTGCCACAGTAAAATGGGAAGCATGGTAACATATATTAACATATTAACAAAGGCCCTGTTCAACCACGATGCTAACGTGTGTCCTGAGGGATCCAGTCACAACCCAGACACATTTGACATCCGGTCACTCAGACCACATTTGAAGTGGGCCACTGTGTGAACACACAATGTGTCCCGGCCACACTGATGGACCATCTACTCAACTGACGTCCTCTAGCCGAGTTTTGTCTTGAGTGTTCCAAAATTTGTATCATGTCCACATGTCAGGACGTATGCACACAACAAACCGTGCGGTTCGTGGTTCTGAAACAGCTGTAGGTAGCGATCCATTGTCTTGAGACAGCAATATTCTACTGCGCCCCGAATCATGTTATTGCTTATTTACATAGAGCAAAACTGTGATTGGATCGCAAGTGGTAGCTAGAGACGAATGTGGACACATTTACCTAAATCTGACCAGTTGTGATTACATTGCTCAGGGCGCATGTTAATACCAAGTCTGAACAGGACCTTAGTCACTGTGAGCAATGTTAGCATGCTAACACTAGCATCGACGACTGTATATAGAATAGATTAGCATACATGTGCCATGGTACCTTGAGTACAGAGGATAGACTGTAAACAAAAGATGGACGTAGTGTTTTAAAGTGCAATACCACTGATGGTCACTAGGTGGTGGCACATTAAAAATTTCTTATTCAAATAGAATTACATTAGAAAAATCAACTTTTCTCCTGAAAGGTCACTAAAAGGTTTCAACGAGTCATTAATAAGATGTCATTAGCTAAACTCCCTAATTCTGATCAGTGTGCTGGTGGTGCTTTGGAAAAATACAGTGAGTCCAACATTAATTAGATATTCAAAGAGAGGTGTGAACCCCTTGCTCCTCCCCAGTTCCTCTTTCTCATCCTAATACGGTCACTTCTGGCTCCAAAAAACAAAACAAACAAAAACCACTGTGTTTACGTCCATCTTTTCTATACAGTCCATTGAGCAGAGAGAAATATTAAGAGTTTTTTATTCATACATATTAAATGAAAAACATACAAGAAGAAAGAAATCTGAAAGAGAATATACTGATTGAATGAAAATATATATTTGTTATTACACAGAGAATCAAAGCAGCACTGTTTTAAAATGCTTCGTTGGCATTTAAGGAGAGTGTTTCAACCAAAATCCAAAGCTATTTTATTTTTATTTTTTTTCCATTTTCCAGCTGTGTTATTTCAACACGTATCTGCCTTGAGAGTGCAGCGGGACAAAAGACATGAGGAAAAGAAACGATCTTTTTAACAGATGGGTGACACGGTGATGATGTTTCTGTTCGCCTATCGACAGCTTTTAGGCTGAGTGATGCGCTGTTTTAAACACTGATACACATTCAAACAAAAAAAAAAACACACAGAACACTGTTACTGACACTCAGATACATGCACAACACCTACAAATAACAAATGCTGTGGCGCATGCAGACACTCATCTCATGGACTAAATGAAAGATGAGCTTTTAAGGAAAAGGAGGAACCCGGTGGTGTTTCAAAAGGTGCTAAAATTTTATCTGAAAATAAGAAAAATATATTGTTAGGAGTATAAATCAAGTTTGTCTTTACAATGACTGTATTTAAGTTTGTCGTAGTAATGAAAAGGCACTATTATTATTTTACTCTTGTATGAATATGAACTAATTAAAAAGGCATTTTAACTTTGTACTTGAACAATGTAAGAAATGAACCGTGAATAAAAAAAAAGGACTGTTTCTTGTGATTTGGCCTGAAGGCTCCGTGTTATCTACCTGTCCTGTCAATGAAGGGTCTAACTTAACTAATTTAATTTAAGCGTCTATATTTGTTGTTGTTTGATGTCAGTTTCCTTTGTCAGTCTCTGCTGAGGCTCTGCAGAGTTTGCTGACAACAAGTTATCACGCTAACAGTCAGCAGCATTTTCAGTCATCAGTTGTTAGTGTGATTGTGGAGAACACACTCTTGAGGGTGACAGTTTCTCGACTGGGAAGGGTTTGTTGTTACATCCCTAATGTCACTGTATGTCATGTCTGTCCTGTTTTAAAGTTACGGTGCAAAAGATGCCCAGTGGGGAAAAAAAAAAAACAACAGACTTCAGTGTGTTCATCTAGAAGTCGAAATCATTAATGAGGATCTCAAAAAGAGGTATGAATTGATTGACATGTCTGTTATGGCGTGACTGATAAAACCATCCTCAGGTTTTCAGTCAGATCAACCCCTCGCTCTTCCCCAGCTCCTCCACTCCCATCCAAATACGATCACCTCCGGCTCTAAAAAACAAAATGGTGACGACTAAATTCCAAACTCTTGGCTTCAAAATGTCAATATGTTAAAGAGTTCTACACAAAAAAATGCTTTGTCAATGTTTTAATTGTCAGATGGAAGGTTGGGTCTAAAATGCTTTTATTGGCTAAACCATAAGTACAATTTTCTAATTTTTAGTTTTGCTCAGATTTCAAAATAACCAAGTAAATGCACAGTGCACCTGTCAGCCTTTTTATAAATAAAGTCACGGCATAAATTGTTATTACTGATTATGGAAAGGTCCAAATAGTGATTGCAGTTTGTAAATTTGTGGTAAAGAAAAATAATTTCTTAATTAAATAGCTTGGAAAGTCCCTTATTGTTACATCCAAGTTAATATTTAGATCATCCATCATGCTGAATACCAAAACTTTCAAAAGGCTAAGATTTATTGCAGGACTGTTACATTAGAATGCATTTGTTTTCACTGGTGTACCTAATGTAGTGGCAGTTAAGTGTTTATTAGTGGGTGTGACCTTTCTGGTGCTAATCAGCACCCTTGGATATCCACTCTTATTATTTACTTCTCCTGAATTCCCAGCACTGCAGCTCTGAGGCCGAGCTGCCAAGTGGGACACCCCTGTCTCCAGACTGTGGCCCTTCAGCACCGTATTGTTGCCTTCAAGTGCTCCATGTAAACTCTTGACACTGGATGTGAAACGTTCAAGTGTTCAGAAATAATACCTAACTGGATCACGAAATTATATAATATACCGTATATGTAATAGGTATAGTTATGGCTCATGAATCTCATGAATACGTTATAAGTCATCCTTATCCTTTTAGAAATAAACATCCAAAATATACCGAAAAACAATAGTTTTTAATTAAAGTATACATTTATATCACTAATACCAAAATATATAGGTTTATTTATAATATCATGGGTTAATAGTTTATATTTTCATTCACCTGTGCCAAACGGATCAATCTTAGTCATGATAAACATCCACATTTGTGTAATCATCGTTGGATTTATCAGCTGTTCGGGTACCAATCGACATGTTTTCGACAGCGCTTGAATGCGTCTCCGGAGACAGGAGACACGCCCCTGCTCTCTACTGAGAAGCGAGGAGGAGACCCCTTCGACAGGAACATCTGCTCTCCCATTGGTCGGTTGGACCGTTGCTCCGGTTCGAGCGGCTCCTGATTGGCTGCTGTGGGCCGACGGCCAAGAAGCATCTGCGGCTCGCGCTGTGCCAGCTGTCCTCGAGCACTCGGCTCAGTGCTGGATAGCGGAGAGAAGCTGCTGAGGAGGGACCGGGAGGGAATCTGCTGGAAAACGGGTAAAAAAGCCACAAAAATATACGAAAAATGAACATGTCAGTGCTTATTTCCTAATATATATCAACTGTTGTCAAAAATATAGAGAATTTATCACTAATTATCTGTATAAAATGCGTTTTATGTCTAATTTAAGCTTAATTACGGAAGGTTTCTAATGTTAGCTAATTTCCATACATTAGCTTGATGCCAAATAATACAAATGTTATGCTAATTTTATAGCAATCGAATTTTTTTCGTTCACACAAGAGGGAATTAATTAATGGGAATCATTTATTTTACTGTGAGAGAAATAAATGAATGAAAGTCACAGTTAAAATAGCGAAAAAAGGAGCATTGACAGTGTGTTGAAATAGCATCGTGTGGCTTTTTGCGATGAAATATGGGTGAGATGTGAGTGTGAGGCCAAGTGTGTGTATGTGTGTGTGAGAGAGAGAGAGAGACGTGCTGTCGGTGCAATAAGGCTGCACGAGCGTGTGTTCCTAGTTATGTAAGTCCGTTATTCTCGGTTCTGTCAAATACATTGAGTCACGGTGATGATGAATATGATGATGGTGAAGGTATGTGGTCGTCATGCATACAAACGAGCCTGGTGGTGTGTGTGTGTGTCCATGGAGGTGTGTGTGCGTGTGTGTGTGTGTGTGTCTGGGTACAAAATGTGAACAGGTGATGTTAAATCCCTCCTCTCTTTGTCGGATTGGGTGTGGAGGCCTGTCTGCATGCTTGTTCTGGGAGGATGAGGATGCTGAGGCCTTCACATCATTTGACTTTAATGCATCTCCAGTCCTATAGCTGTAGCATAATTACATTATCCCAGTTAGATGATGTAGTATCTGCAGGTATATGCATGTGATATGTTGCATTAAACTGGTTGTCTTGTTATCATGGCATATGTCAGTGGGTGGGATATATCAAGGCAGCGAGGGAACAATTTGTCCTCAAAGTTGTTGTTAGAAGCAGGAAAAATGGACAAGTGCAAGGATTTGAGTGACTTCAACAAGGACTATATTGTGAAAACTGCAGTTTTCCTGGTTTTCCTGGTCTGCAGTGGTCAGTATCTATCAAAAGTGGTCCAAATAAGCAAAAGAGGTGAGGTCTGTGTACCCGCAGACCAGTCAGGGTGTTCATGCCGACCTTTGTCCACAGATGAAAGCTCCTACAATGGACATGTGAGCATCAGATCTGGACCACGTGGCACTGGAAGAAGGTGGTCTGGTCTGATGAATTGCATTTTCTTTTACATCATGGATGATGAGATGCATGTGCATTGCTCTTGGTGAAGATATGTCACCAATATGCCAGGTTCAGCCCCGTATCGTTGCCGTGAGGGTGCGATTGGCATCAAAGTAACATCCACATAACATCTCCTATTCATCTCCTATTAATGGCCTCAGTCGAATGCTGGGCGAAGAGCTGCTGTCAGGACACAACGAATCATACAAATGGGATTAAGGGCACGCGCTTTCAGACAGCCTTTCCTCGAAGGCATTCATAGTGTTGCACACACACATGAAAAACGACTGATGAGGAAGTTCAAACCCAGAATACTCTATCACCTCGTCTATAATATTTATAATCGCTCCTCGAAGTGGCCGATTATTGGAAATTAACTAAATTTAATGTTCACGGCGGCTTCCGATGCTGTTCGTCCATCCAACCTCCATTTACTCTGAAGTATACTGACCCCTTAATGCCTTTAACTGGCCCTCGGAGGCTTCTTTTATCTTTATCCTCGTCATTATGAGACTACTTTCATGAGCGCCTGAATATCTCATTATATTTCCTAACATCCACATAGCTTGGAAAGTCTGGAAGGTATAGGGAAGCTCAGGCTGTATATGTGCAGACAAGGGACTCTTTTAATCTGAGCCACTTCTGATTGATAGGAGACAGTGGCATCATGCTATATGCTACTAGCATGTAATACGTTCTGTTCCAGTGGGTTTGGACGCCTTGCAGGAGTCTTTTAATAGATTGGTTGGTTGAGCTGCACCTGATTGTCTTCCAAGTGGGAGTTGGCAAATTTTTTTTAAATGTTATGTCTGACTCCCAACACATCTGCATCTGTTACTGGTGCAACCACCTGCTCATGTAACACTGGTTACTTATTGTAGCTCTAGATTCTATGAGTATAGGTGTAGTAAATTGCTGTAAATTAGGTGAGGTCATATCTGAGTTGTTTTAGTGCATTATTGGTATTAGGGCGTAGTTTGTTAAGGCCTTTATCAGCAGCAGGACTCAACATTTAAACTTTGTCCTGATGGTGTCGCTGAAAGAGAAATATCATGGAAAATCAGGAACATAAAAATGCTCATTAAACAAATCATAGAAATCTTCCCATCGCACGCAAAAGTTGCATTTTGGTCGCACTAAAAAGGTCAAAGGTCAAAATAAGAATAAAAAAAAAACCCCATCTTTTATCCAAAACATAGAGTACAAGAGTGTGTGTAGTAAGAGAGATGCCTCTAATCCTCAGAGTGATGCCCTACTTTGTCGTACGGTCGTTGTTGTTGTTGTGTATTTATCTGTGTGTGATTCACTAATGGCTCATTCATCCGTGAACCTCCAGCAGCACCCACAACTCTCCAAACTTCACGCTCCGTTCCTGCGCTCTAATGTCTATTCTTATCTCTGAGCGGCTGTAAATTTGTATGCTGCACGTTCGGTACTCTGCTTTTTAAATAGCTCGACACACACATTATTGACCGTGGCGCTCAAACGCACGGACCGGCGTCCCTCCTCCCCGTGGCGATTACTGTCCCGATCAAGCAGGAGTCAGCAGCTGTCCACTCCTTTCTTCTTCTCACTTACACCATGCACCAACTTACACACTTACATTTCAGTGCCACACATGAAGCCTGCACACGCCCAGGAACAGACATCTGAGCATGTCAGCAGCTACTACGTGAGATTTAAGGTGTTTCTAAACATGCAGGCTTCTACTGAAAATAGACTTTTGGAGGTTGTAAATTTTACTTTTCGTTTCTAGGTAATAAGATTTACACAGATTAAGACAGAACAGTAATAACCTAATTTTATGTTTGATTACGGCCTTAAATTGCCATTTAAGTTGAGTTTACATATATATTTAAATGGTTTGTAACATGTTTTTTTATATTGTGGAAATGACTACTAAAAATGACGACTTATTGTAATCAAACATTGAATTAAAGTTTCACGTATTTTGTTTTTGTAAGACATATTACCCAAGGTGTTGTTGTTGTTGGTATTTTCTGGTTGGTTTATTCTACTAAACAAATAATAATTAGTTTTATTCCTAAACGAAGACTGAAGTATTAGCATGCAGTTTATTGTAGGAAGCTGTGAAGAAGTTGTGTGTTGTGACGCTGAACTAACTCTACATTTCTGCTCCTCATTAATTATTAATTAACGCCCCCCACATTAGAAAAAAAACAACTGGAGAGCAGAGGAAAGTTAGGGTGTGTCTGCAAGTGTGTGCGTGTGTGTGCACAAGATATTTGTGTGTGTGTGTGCGTGTGTGTGCCGAAGCAGCTGGTCCAAGGGTGCGTGAGAAATGCTGTCTGGTGTGCGTCTGTCTGTTAAGCCTGCTATGACACAGCAGAACGGCAAAACACACACTCACATACATTAGACCTGCACTGAAGACGTCTAAAATAGCTTCTCATCCTGGTGGTCTGTAAGTCTTCGGATGCAGACGCCCGCGTGCATCCTAGAGAGCAGTTTTGAAGCTCAGCATGTTGTTTCTGGCCGTCGCCATCTTGAAGGCTAATTAAAAAAAAAGAGGTGGAGCGTGAGTGGAGCTGAAGAGGACACCCACCTGTCACTCAAAGCTGCCACACCCTTAATTACGGTTTAAGCCGTGATATAATTCAGACAAATGATTATCAACATGTTTATTTCTGCTGTAAAGTTGGACATTTTAACTCAGAGCTTTATGGGGATTAACTTGCTTTTGGACATTAGAGGAGCTGCAGTCGACCTTGTCAGCTTCAATAAACACTCACCGTTTGATTTTGTCTGTCTGGCAACACAAGGCCAGAATTGTTTTCGCGTTTGAGTGTGAAATAACCAGTGTCGTGTATTTCAAGTAAAAATTAAAACGGACTTTCAGAATTTCTGTAGGCGTTTTTTTTTTCCAGTGGTAATTTCAGGGCTCTGAGATGCAACGCCTGACACCTCACACTGCATCACATCACACCACGGCTACTCACACGGCCTATAGGCATTTTATCACATCTCTACAGTCACCTCAGGTTGCTTTAGGTTTCTTTGTGTTACCTCAAATCTCTTCAAGTTATCTATCTATCTATCTATCTATCTATCTGTCTATCTATCTATCTATCTATCTATCTATATGTCTGCATTGTTAAATAGAATTTGCTGTTTGTACATTTCACTCAAGTCTTTTTTAATGGTTTCTAGTCAATGGTCAATTTCAAAATGACAGTTGACACTATGACCGTGTCACTGTCCAGGATGTCAGTTTATATAAGTTGACTTTAATTTCCTTTGGCTTTACAGTCCTCACAAACTACACAAAGGCATCAGTGTCCGGCGGAGCGGTTTGTTTAGTCAGCGTTCCCGTTCCCACACACAGTCAGACGTCTGTGTGGGTTCGTACTGGAAAACAGTGACAACAGAAGCCTTTAAATATCAGTTGTAGAGGCCAGACTTTCATGTGGATATCACCACCTCACACTGAAGGCCGTGGTTATTCAGCATCAGTACATTTGTTTTGCTATCGTTTTTAAAAGCGGGTTTGCTCGTGTGTAAGCCAGTGGAATTACATTTCCAGACTGTATTTACTGTGAGAGCGACTATCTGTGAATTATCCGGGAGCTGAGTTTTTATATCAGTAAGCTAAAAGGCCAGCAGAACTTAATCAGCCCTTCGATTTGGCGCCGAGCCCGCTGGACTGTTTCCAGTACGGTGTCAGTTTCTATTGGATTTGGTGCCGGTGGAGTTGGTGGTTCTCACATTACAACTGTCAGATCTTTTTTTCTATGTACAAGTGACTGAGGGTTCAGCTGCATAATCACGTAATTATTACGTAAGATACATAATTTATCAAGATGAAAATAAGCCTTGTTCGTGAATAAGACAATTTCTGACGATTGGAATACATTAGTCTGAAGTATTTGCATCTTTTAACGAAAATAAAGAGGCATTTAAACAAAGCTGGTGGTGACAACACAAAAGTGAGTCAATCCCCATAGACCTCCATGTTTAAAAATGTCTTAACAGCAGAAATAAACATGTTTACAGTCTCTTTTTGGTTTTTATAGCTAATTGATCCACTTATGTCAGCTGAATGCAGGAGACTTTTTATATAACTCACCCATTTAAATAGTTTTCAGGACTAAAGTTATCAGCTAGGAGTTAGGCGGAGTCGTGCACTTTCAAGAAGACAACGACCAGAGCCATGGCATTGAGCTTCAAAACCGCTCTTTATGAGATGTCACAGAGGGTTTGTTCATATTTATATAGAGTCAGTGGTTGACAGAGGCACAAATATGAAAATGTGGTCTCCTAAAACGATTTACCTAAAAGATCAAGAGGATAGTTTAACTGTTTAACTGTGGTTAAACACTGACAGTATCACTAATGCATGAACATTAGCCCAGTTCCAGCTGTAGGTCCCAGCATTTCTGCAACTGTCTGCAACAGTTATTTTTATTTATTTAGTCCATAAAATATGGCAGATTAATTTAAGTAATTTGCAATTAAACGCAAGTTAGTTATTTTAATCTTTCTAAATTAGTTCCACTACATTGATTGGCCTGATGGGGGCAGCACAGTTAACGGTCAGAAGATCGGGAACACACATCTGTGTTAATGTTCAGTGTATAACAACTGAAAAAGGAAACTGGGTCTCGGTGCTTTAACATGCCTCAACACAGCGTGATGCACGAGTGTGTTGCGTTGCGTGTTGCTCGTTTTTCGCTGAAAGCACTCCAGCTCTCATCTCCTGGGAAACCAGTCTTTTATTCCGGCTGCCACGCCTTCGGGCCACTGCTTTCCATACATGCACACGCCCCTCCACCACCATGTTTGCCACTTTATCTTTCATCTCTGAACAATCATCCACTCTTCGTCTATCTCCTTCTTTGGCCACTCTTGTTTCTCAGCCTCTTTTTTAAATTCCCCCTCTCTTTGCCCTCAATCTTCTCTGAGCTCGATTGGACCTCATCCCAAATGATTTCTGTTCAGCTCTCTAGCAATAGGCTTAGGGTATGGCTTAGAGCAGCTGCTGCCTTTTTATTCCCTCCTTTAATGACTATATATTTTCTAAAACACACTGACACATCTCGTCTGGTTGGAGTACAAATTTCTGGCTCTAGATCTCCTCATTATTCCGTTCACTGTTTTCTTTCTTTCTTCCTTCCCCCCGGTCACTCTCCCCCTTCCTCTGCTCTCCTTCCTCCCTCCATTCTCCTCCATCTCTTTGACTTGATGCCGTGTGACTGGGAGGCTATTGTGTCCCGCCATCAAACACATTGCGTACAGCCAGCCATGCAGAATACACACAGGGAGATGTTTGTAGAGTGTGTTTATCCGCGTAGCTTCACGCAAGCTGATTTGTTTCAGTGAGTAAGTGTCACCAATCGCACCAACACATGGCAAAATGCACTTTTCTGATGTGGTGTGTGATTTTAACTATTTGGAAAAATATATGAAAATAAAAATGCATGAAGTACTTTAGCTATTTGTCCTATTTATTCAGTAATTTATGTGGCAGGGCGGTTTGTAGCTCTCCCTAGCTTCCTAGCCTCCCAGCCAATGCTAGGTCTTTGTGTTTCCCCTTTTTGAATGACTGCCACCTGCTGGTATAAATTATTGTTTCCTTTCACGCAGAAGCAGTCTAGTCTTTGTGGTATGTTCAAGAGCAACATTTTAGTCCAGACACAGAAAGCTTGAGGAAATGTCATAGCTGGCCTAAAAACTCTAATTACATTAAGGCACTTTGAACATGCAGAGAAAAAACTGCAAATCGTCTTTTAATCCCAAATGAACAAGGCTCAACTTTACAGATATAATTCTAAAATGTTTAAACCTTCTGAAAACATGAAACATCACGATCGTACAGCATGTTGAAAAGGATACTGTGTGGGTGCAGTAACACAAACTAGACTCTTCGTAGCTAGAGGTAATAATTATGCACGTAATGACCAGCAGGCGTTCATTTTGAAAAATGCTCACACAGCAAAAATGCTTGAACTGACGCTCATTGTTTTTGTTTGCATCTTTTAACCTGAAGTGTTGTTGGGTCATTAAAGTAATCAATATATTGTCGTTAGATAAATCATTAAAAAAAATAAAAAAACATCTATTTATTGATTCGTCTTTTTAGCTCATGGCTAATTCTGGGCTCAGACTGCAGGAGTCTCAGGCTGAGTTATCTCGAAATTCAACCCTCCGTACAATCAGCTGATAAATCCAACCCAGATCTTGCTTGGTACAGAAGTCAGGCCCGATTAACATCACACACGTTTGATATTTAGGATTTAAAATCTGGGTGATTATGTCAGTACTTCAACAAAAAAGGAGACAGAGCGGCTAATGGTGTTACTAGCAACGGTACACATACTAGCTCTTGAGGCTAACGTTAGCTAGCATCCTACTATATTCTCTCTGGAGAATAGAGAAATCGTATCAACTGAGTTTTCTCAAAACATTTTCTCATCCACGCTCGTTTAGCTTTCGGCTTTTGCTTTTCCCCACTGTATTACAAAATGACTTACTCTTACTCTTTTAGTTTGGTTTGTGGCTGACAAACCATCTTGCAGGTGTTGTTATGTCACCTAGTGAACTTGACTGTGGTCAGTAAATTTAAAGTTGTTGCGCCACAGTCTCCGTTTTGTCTACATCCGTCGCCCCGTGAGGTGGTGCATTCAGTTGGGCTAGTATTTTCAAGTCTTTTGCCTCTCGTGTGTGCAAATTTGACATTACAGAAAAGAATATCTGTGAAGACTGTCCTCAAGTCTTGTGTTGTCCTCAACCTGCTCCAAAATCTGACAGGATTTTAAAACTCTTGTACTTGTTTGTTCCTCTTGTAGGACAATGGCTGCTAACATGGGGTCCATGCGTATCCTCATCAAGGGAGGGAAGGTGGTCAATGACGACTTCACCCAGGAGGCAGACGTCTACATCGAGAACGGCATCATACAGCAGGTGTGTTCAATGTTTTTAAATCAGGGGCTCGTGTCACATTCACATTAAAATCCAAACACACTCACTGTCCCACTATGTCTCCAGCTGTTAGTGTGACTCACGTTCCACGATAATAGAGTATGAAGACAACCAACCGCACAGTGAACACTGTGATTAGCTTGTATAATGTTGCCATGGAGATAAGCATCAGTTTCTGTGAAGAGGATCCTCAGACTCAAAAAACCTATCTGCAATAAAAAGGGTCCATGTTCACTTTATTTAAATTACACTGTAAAGGATCTGTATATCATATCTGCTTATTTTTGTAGTATTTCTATTCATTTTAATGCATAATATAATATGTAATAATAAGTAAAACAAAGGATAGAACACAGCAGAGTAAGCTTGGCATTTCTCTCTCCTTCTCTCTCGAAATCATACTCCCACTCAAGTGGAAATATTTGTCTACAAGTGAACAGCTACTACGCAAACATGTAGGAGAGGCTACAGCTTAGTTAGACAATAAATTACCATGCTAACAAATGTAAAAAACATATTAAGAGATTAGCTTTAATAGCCCTACTTATTGGACTTAATGCAGTCACATTGTGCACATGTGATCTATGAGAAAAACAAGGAAGATAAGAAAAGATTTCATGAATCTCCAGGGGAGAAAACTCGATCGGGCGATACTCAATATTAAAAGATTTTTGTATCGGGGGTTATCCCTACTGTCAATTAGCCAAAATAGTGGTTAGTATAATTTAAAGGAACAGTATGTAAGAAATGTATTTCAATTAATCATAAAATGGCCCTGATATGTCACTAGACATGAAGAAATCATGTTCATTTCAAATACTTATATCACTGACAACAGTGGTCCGGCCAGGATATTGTCATTTAAAAGTGAAAGTTGCAGCCCTCAACTGATGTTGATGTTGTCATGTTGTGTTTTGGCCTGAGGCGCCACCCTCCACCTATCTACCAATCACGAAGTCAGTAGAGTTTCGTCTTCCGGGTTGCCAGCTCTGCTCTAGTTACCGCAGCTGCAGCTACGAACGTGTTGGATAAAACATGTATAACGTTACTAAACCTAAAAGACCTCGTTATGAATCCGAAATACGTCGTGACAAAGTCCGGAATGGCGTGGAATTGACCCTCGACTTTTGGATGCTATATTCTACCATGTTTCTTGGTATAGGCTAAAAGCCCCGTGCTTCCGTACATATAGACAGTGGATTTTCCATGGTTGCCCGTGCTAAATGCGTTCATAAAAAGCTTTATATCGCACCACTAGCAGGGTATGAAAACAATCTATGTTCCGACTGAAATGTGGTATTACAGTACATCTTTACGAAATATTTGGCTAATCGCCATTAGTAAATTTTTGCGATACTTCGCAAAACATCTCTCATGAAGCATAAACTTTATTAACAGAAAAAAATACTTACTGTGTAGGACTCGTCACTTGCCATTGGAAGCTCCTTGTAGCAGCCTACGTTCCTGCTGGATCCTGCAGCTTAGCTGGCAACCTCGAGTCAGGGGGGAGGGGGAGGGGATACACCGTTCTACAGTATTTTGAAAGTGATTCCAGTACCAGTTTTGGCCAGTTTTGGCCACAATCCTACATACTGTTCCTTTAACTTAGATGGCTTCTGTTGATTGTAATTGGAAGTTGCACCTGTATTATTTATCTGTTCACACTATGAGCAACAGCAGCTACAAGTTGGTCAGCGTTTCCAGTGACATTGTCTAGAAAAAATACTGATGAGGACACAAGGACGACTCCTAGACACCGACCACCAACAATGAGACAAAACTCACTATAACAGTCCCAGTATTGATATTCCTGTCTTGTAGATTTAAGGACAGAAAACCAGCGGATCTTGTCTGTGGATGTGTTTGTGCTTAGCTGCTTTCCAACAGTGGTGGTTTTATTTTTACAAATTTTGCTGTTGAATGAAATCCCACACTTTTAGGGTCTTGATCAATCTTTCTTGGTAATTTTATAAAATATAACGTTGAGATTCACGCTATGGGCACAAAACACGTTAATTAAATTGTGTATTCTTGTTCTTCGTGGCAGGTGGGAAAGGAACTAATGATCCCAGGTGGGGCTAAGGTGATCGATGCCTCTGGAAAGCTGGTGTTACCGGGTGGAATAGATACCAGTGTGCATCTGCAGGAGACGTTCATGAACGCCAGCATCCAGGACGACTTCTACAGCGGCACCAAGGTACACGCCCACATATATATACACGAGGCTCGGCTGTGACTAGTCCCAACAGCATGCCTGTGATTAAACACATTTAAAGTCTGGAGACAGCTGACGTACTCAGACATAGTTTCTCTCTCTCACTCTCTGTCTTGTCCATCGTTAAATATTCACCGACTCTTTCAGCTTCATGTGTTCGTCAGGAGTAATGACCACATGTTTTCACACTGGACCTATAGGAAGCAGACAGCTGTCAGTGGTTTCTGGTTTAAAGCGACGACGTGAACACACAGCTGTTCAGCTTTCATGTGGATATTTGCACCAGTTCATTAGTTCGTTTCCTCTGGATGCTTTCCACTCGTCCCCTGAGACTCACGGCAAAATTTAATAATGAGGAGAATTAAAAATTCAGAATATGCAGTGTAATTGTTGCCTGCAGTGGTATTCATGCAGTGGAGGATATTTTTATTGTTTTGTTTAACTTTTTTTTTTTTATCGGTTGAGGCTTCAGAGGCAAAGATCTCCCTCACAAACTCACTCTGCAAAATGAACATAGTAGTTGTTTGGATGACAGTCGTGCAATATCTCACATGATCACTTTATAGCTAGTATGTGACTTATTTTCACATACTAGCATACACAATTACAATTATCATAACCAAAACACTGATTATTTAATTTAGATCTAACAAATAACAGCAGTGAGAAAGAGCAAAGCAGAGATTGTATTTAATAGTATGTAGCTTTAGTCTGAAATGCTTTGGTTCCTTTAACATGCTTTCTGAATGTGAAGCTGAAGTCGAGGGTGACATAAAAACCCCAAACAGTGTTTAACATGAATCCCCCACTCCATTAAACACCCCCGACCCCTGCTGTGGGGATAATCCGCTGACGTGAAAGCAAAACAACCAAAGAGAGGGGGGGAAGAAATGCAGAAAATGTCTAAATAAACTAAACTACCAGCTATATTGATAATGTCATAGATGATTAATGGAAAAAAAATAATTGATTGTGAAGGGAAATAATCATTATTTCACCACTTTGTTCAGCAAAAGGTCACATGAGTACGCTAAGCTCCATTTACTTACTGTGGGGGAGAAAGAGTGAGAGTGTGGGTGAGTGATGTGAGGGGATGAGAGGGTCTATGAGGGGGTGTACATCTGAGAAGGGCTATCAGTGTCAGACAGATTACCACCACAGCTCTCTGATCAGCCTCTATCTGCTCCACTCACACGTCACATACCAGCTGAACATCCTCGTCCTCCTCAGACGTTGAAATCATCTCTGCTGTGCCTGTTGGGATAGATACCACACTGGCAATATGTCAGTCTGAATAAAACTCTAATAGTTAGAGCAGATCAAAGGTTTATGAAGCTTTAATTGAAAAGAAAGTGTCAGAAAGAAAATATAAACACTAGAGTGAGATTTCAGACGTTTGGCCGATTTTTCTTATTTAAAACATTAATTACGGATATTTTGTTTGTGATTGTTGGAATCTGAGATTGGATTAATGTCAATCACTCTCCTGCTGCAGAACAGTGTGAGTCCACAGAGGGGGGAGGTGAGTGGAGAGACAGAAGAGGGGGAAGCAGAGTAACAGCGAGAGGAAGGAAGGAAGGAAGGAGAAGAGGGAGGAATTAAAGCGGACGAGGAGCGAGAAATAGTTTTGGGGGGTTCATCACAACAGCACATGAGCCGTTGCTGCGGTAACGCCATCACCATAGGGGGACCGCACAACGCTACCGTGGTCATGTGTGCACCGTGCATGTACTCCCACAGGGAGGGGGTTGGAGTTGCCACGGCAACGAGGGCAGCGGGTAAGAGGTTGCTGGGGGAAAGAATTGGCGTAGAGACGATTCAGTCCTCCACCAGATTCCTCTCTGGCATCGCGTTGAACTCAGGCCTCATTTCACTGAGCTGCACCAGAAGTCTTCCAGACACGCTGGCAGCATTTTGAAGATGTGAGAAGCAGGACGTGAATCAAATGCACCCCAGATAATCACTCGCTGGTGAAACGAAAGAAAGCAAACATGTCAGGATGGATGGATGGATGGATTGGCCTTTTTTAGCAGTGATACATATATGCTGCTAAATGCTGCACCTGATCACACTGTTAAAGAGTTTGCACATTAATCCTGTTCATATCAAGTCTTCAAGTTGCATCTAATGGCAGTTTGCTAGTGTCAAAGCTGCCAGAAATTGAAAAAGAAGAACCAAAATCACGTGACTAAACATGTCTATGGTGTGGAGGTTACTTTATTGTGGAAAATGAAGTCAGACTAAAATGTGTAAATTCTTTAATGGTGAGGTGGTGAGGGGGTGGTAGGAGCTTATCATTCAATACTGCCAATTTGATTCATCACCTACAAAAAAACCCAAAACAGATTACATGGAGTTCATTCAGGCAAATGCTGCACTGAAACAACAAAGTTTGCACAAAGTTTAAAAGAAGAGAAATGTTTCATGGAGACATGGTCAAGGAGAAAAATATTCCAGAGAGGCTTGAGTAGTTTGGCGTTGGATGACCAGAACATTTCTGGAGTAGAGAACACAGGTTTTCTGGAGCCAAGGTACAAGCTACCCTCCCCACACTACATTAACTTTGACAGGCCTGTTTACTGGACTGAATCCAGTTCCATCGTGAAGAATACAAGGAAGACAAGAAAAGCCTTTATGAATCGAGACTTGGATCAACCAGTACTCATTATGAAATGATAGATATAGATAGATAGATAGATAGATAGATAGATAGACAACTTTATTGATCCCTTTGGGAGGTTCCCGCAGGGAAATTGACATCTCCATCGCATACAGCACTGTCAGACATACATGTAGGAAACAGTACAATAAGCCCAAATACCAAAACACCCAGTAAAGAATAATAATAATAGTAATAAAAATAAAAATAAATATTGTGACGACTGTACATAAATGGTTGTTGCATAAATATAGAAGTACCAGGTACATCGTTATTGCACATGTTGTAGGTTAATTAAAAAAGTCATTCAGCCCCTTTCTTTATTGTCCTCCTCCCCCCAAGTGAGTGGTGGTTGTACAGCTTGATGGCACGGGGGACAAAGGAGTTCCTCAGTCTGTTAGTCCTGCACCTTGGGAGGAGCAGCCTCTCGCTGAAGGGGCTTCAATGATCAGGATTGGGGCAAAAAAACTTGATCAGGAAATAGTAATTATTTCATTCGTAATGTCTTGATTAATTGTCTTGCTTTTATTAGTAACCTTCTGTGGAAGTTTGGAGTTTATACACAAAAAACTATCAAAGGTGCTTCATGAAACATCTGGATTAGCAGTGTAAACGTCAAAACACCTTTCAAAAAATGAGGATGAACATGATTTGCATTACATTCCTCATGTATTTGGTATCTTGGAGAAGTTTGAGGTCTCAAATAAAGCTTCGTAGACGTGCTCACAAGGAGTTTATAATGATGGAACTGGGTTGAAGAGTTTAAACAAGAAGAGATTTTTAAAGTGACATATCTAAAAATATTTTTTAAGGATGCTCGTTGTTCAGAGGCATCAGATTGGACCTGTTAGTCTCCAGTGGATCTTTTGAAGATTAAACTCATCTCATCAGACACTGTTAGTATGTTTATAGATCTCCTTTAGTAGATTTGTTATTTAAACCCGTCTAAAACTGGATGTTTATGTGGTGAGTTGCACCAGACGATGCATAAAGACACATGTGTACTTGAAGATGTCTTAATCATGCCTCTTGTTTCCTCGCTTCCCAGTGTCTTTGTCTTTTTTCTATTCTCTGTATCTTTTTTTTTAAAGAAGTGGACAGGCAGTAAATTTTAATTAAGGTAAAAATCCCACAATCCCTTGCTCTGTGTCCCCTGATCTTAAAACCCTCATGCGTTAACTTGACAGTGATCAACGACACTATATGGTACGCTATTCGATGCTGAGGCTGCAGATGATGATTCAGGCTGGTTGCTATGGTAATTGTAGACCTGATGGCTCACTGGCCGGTGGCGCTGTCTCTCAAGGAAATGACCCCGCCCCTGTCTGCGACACGTCTGGAGCGTGGAGACGAAGGAATGCCTCAAATCAAGTCACGTTTCATTGAGGTTTAAATCGTGGAAGTGATGGAGATTTGAAAAGAGAAAAAAAAAAAATGAAGGAAGAAAAATGTAGCGCAGCAGACGCAAGATTAATTTCCTGTTTCAAGTGTGATTATTATTTTTCCCCCATCACGTCTCAGTCCAGTTTCCACCATTAGAGGATATTAAACTGAGGCAACCGTCAACTGTGGATGGAAAAAGGGAGGATGAGGAGGACGAGGAGGAGGAAGAGGGTGGGGACGTGCGACAGGCATGGCTGAGCAGTATTTGTTGTCATGGTTACGCGAAGAGACGAGTCGCCACGCGCCATCTCATTCTCCTCATCAGTTTTCTAGCCCGTCTTCCTCCTCTCTTACTTTTCCTCATCAGTTATTTCATCATCCTCTAGTTCCTTCTCCAGTTACCTGCTCCCATCGAGATGTTATCGGATGATTAAAGTTGTTTTTCTAAGAAGTATTTACCTATAACTTTATATAAGCTTAAAGTATAATGTTGTAAGATTTGTTTGTATTTCTAGAGAGTTGATAGATTAGTGATAACCGTTCTAAACAAAGGCATTCAGACCATCTGACTCAACCACGCCGCTTCAATTGAGTTCAGCTTGATTGTTTTGTGTGTAAATAATTCACCGTGAGACAACAGTTCATAAGGAGGGATTGTGTGAGTCCTGTCTGTGTGCTTCACAGTGGAATCATTGTCCTCTCTTCTTTCCTCTCTCTCTCTCTCTCTCTCTCTCTCTGTCTCCCCTATTGTTGTCACCCCTCTCA
Organism: Chelon labrosus; assembly: GCF_963514085.1. NCBI lineage: Eukaryota > Metazoa > Chordata > Actinopteri > Mugiliformes > Mugilidae > Chelon > Chelon labrosus. The sequence continues at coordinate 18,862,332 of NC_140347.1, forward strand.
CCCAGGCGGCTCTGATGGGTGGTACCACCATGGTGATGGCGCTGGTGCTGCCCGAGCAACACTGCTCCCTGCTGGACGCCTACGAGAAGTGCCGAGCTCTGGCCGACGCCAAGGCGTGCTGCGACTACGCTCTGCACGTCGGGGTGACCTGGTGGGGGGCAAAGGTGAGATTCAGTCAGGGCATCAAGGTGCGCCATGTCCAATTATTTCTTGCTGATTGAATAATAAAGCAGCCAAACCTTTTTTTTTATTTATTTATTTTATGGGTTGAATGTGTAATGACCTAGATTAAGCCTTTACAAGAAGTGGGTTAATGCACATGCTCAGTGGGCACATTAGGCAGAATCTGTGATTCATATTCAGCCTTTGGCTCTAATGTCTGCTGCCTTTGTGCTTGTGCCACGTCTTATTACGTACACCAATCAGCCATAACATTATGCCTAATATTGTGTAGATCCCCCTTTTTGGTGCCAAAACAGCCGTGATTTGTCAAGGCATGTACTCCTCTAGACCTCTGAAGGTCTGCTGTGGTATCTGGCACCAAGATGTTAGCAGCAGATCCCTTAAGGCCTGCAAGTTTAGAGGTGGGGCCTCCATGGATCGGACTTGTTTGTCCAGGATGTCCCACAGAAAATCTTGGGAATTTGGAGGATAAGTCAGCACCTTGAACTCAAAGAATATCATTTACGCTGAAGGGTGTACAACTATGCAGTGGTCTGCAACAATGCTTATTTATGTGGTACATGTCAAAGTAACATCCACATGAATGGCAGGACCCAATGTCTCCCAGTAGAACTTTGCCCACACACTACGTCTACTAGCTTGCCTTCTGCCTTCTTCACATCCTGTAATCTAAAGGCTGATTGGTGTATAATCACGCGTTTAATAATGTGTTTTAATGCGTACGTGTCTGTAATCTAGTGGTTATTAACACCCTGGTTACTGTACAGTATAATTTGTTATTGTCAGTTTGGCAGTTACTCTATTTAAAATCATCAAAACTATTTCTTCTTCTTTTATGATTTTGTTTGTAGATTGTACTTTTATCATTCATTTGTCAGATGAAAAACCTTTATAGCAACATTGACACACCAAATTCAGTTCACAGTGCATCATAAAACATTTGAACAGAACAGTGGAAATGTTAAAATACCTTTAAAAATATGAGAGAAATATAATATCCCTATAATAACCCATCAATACGTCATCTTTCGTATATTGGCATTTAAACCGTATTTACTGCAGATATTATTTTAACTGATCATCTCTATACAGAATACTTTCCTTTTATTGCAGTTTGATTGAATCAAATAGATTTTTCTGTGAGGCCAATGTCTCTGATCGTCTTCTCTGTTGTGCCAATACAGTGTGATCTCATACTGGGTTCTTTCCAAGCTCATTTCATGCTCCATATAACAAACACACACACACACTAACTCACAGCTTCTCTTCCCACATTCACACCATCTAAACTGACTGCCAATATGAACCAGAGCTCAGCTGTGAGAGGCTCTTAGCAGTGATTCAGATCTCTGACCTCTGACCTTTTCGACTGCGATCAGGTGCGTAACGAGATGGAGACCCTGGTGAGGGAGCACGGGGTGAACTCCTTCCAGATGTTCATGGCCTACAAAGACACGATGATGCTGCGGGACTCTGAGCTCTACCAGACGCTGCAGACCTGTAAGGACATTGGAGCCATCGCACGTGTCCACGCCGAGAACGGAGAGTTGGTGGCAGAGGTGCACATTTAATTTCCTCCACTCGTTTTATTCTGTGTTCATCGTACTGAAAGTCTAGATTTGCAAAGGCCTGACATTTGTGCGTGTTTTTTAAGGGCGCCAAAGAGGCTCTGGATTTGGGCATAAGTGGACCGGAGGGAATTGAGATCAGTCGACCAGAGGAGGTAAATTTCTTCTACCATAGTAGAAGGGGAGATGCTACTATTCTAATTGCATACAACAACTCTTACAAGCATAAATATTCCAATTACCTCTGTCTCTCTGTCTGCAGCTGGAGTCTGAGGCGACTCACCGGGCCATCACCATCGCCAACAGGGTAAAAAGATTTTAACATCCTTCCTGTGTGCAGTTAAAGCAGGGGTGTCAGACATATGCCCCGTGGGCCAAAACCGCCCCACCAGAGGGCCAGGGCTATTCCTAATTGTTCCACTAGGGATCACACTGTTTTAGTAAGAGCTGATAACACAACACTGAGACCCAGAGCTACACAGCAGATGGCAGCAATGCGTAATTTCATTTTAATTAGACGTTTTCATAATGCTCTTCTTTGCACTAAAACAAAGGGAAACATTTAGCGTTGTCGTTATTTATTAGGTTATTATGCTGTTATGTTACTGGTGCGGCTCGCATGAGATCAAATTGGCCTGTATGTGGCCCCTGAACTAAAAGGAGTTTGACACTTCTAGGTTAAAGATTTGACTGAGTAAATTAATGAATATTACTGTGACTGAAGGCTCGCTGCCCAATCTACCTGGTGAACGTGTCCAGTATGGCCGCTGGAGACATGATCGCTGCTGCTAAGATCCAGGGTGAGTTTTCTCCCCCAGTAAAGACAAACTAAAGGGAGTGAGTGTGATAATAAAGAAGATAAACTTACTTATTTTTAAAATATTTTATGTTTATTCAGGTAAGGTGGTCCACGCAGAGACCACAGTAGCTCATGCAGTGCTCAACGGGATGCAGTATTACCACCAGGACTGGGCTCATGCTGCCGCCCACGTCATCGTCCCTCCTCTCCGCCTCGACCCGAACACACCCAGTTACCTCATGGGCCTCCTGGGAAAGTATGTGTACTGACATCAATGACTTTGAGTAAAGATTAGTGAATATTAAATAAAAATGCTGAGCATGCATGTCCTTCCTCACAGTGACACTCTGAGCGTCGTGGCCTCAGAGCACCGTCCGTTCAGCACCAAGCAGAGAGCTCTGGGTAAAGAGGACTTCACTAAGATCCCTCATGGACTAGCAGGAGTCCAGGACAGGATGAGTGTCATCTGGGAGAGGGGCGTGGTACGTACCCTCAAGGAATAAAAATCCAAACATTAGAATTGCCTGATTATATCAAAAAAAATTTCCCTTTTAATGCATCGTACCTGCAGGTAACAGGAAAGATGGACGAGAATCGCTTTGTGGCAGTGACCAGCTCTAACGCCGCAAAGATCTACAACCTGTACCCACGCAAAGGTCGCATCATCCCCGGCGCCGACGCTGATGTGGTGGTCTGGGATCCGGACGCAACCAGGTATACAGTCATGTGACAAGATAAGACAAAGATAGGACAAAGACAAAGATCGGACAAAGATAAAGATAAACGACAAAAATAAGATAAGATAAGACAAAGATAGGACAAAAATAAAGATAAGACAAAGACAAGAAAAGATAAGACAAAGACAGGACAGAGACAAGATCGTTGGCTGCAGTTTTTCTGGTGTGTTCAAGTGCAGATTTTTTACTTGAAGGTTTTATGTGTTTATAGCTGAAAACATCTTCATAACTTGATTAATTTATTTTTTTTATTAATTTTCTGTCTGTGTGCAGGACGATCTCTGTGAGCACTCAGGTGCAGGGCGGAGACTTCAACCTGTACGAGGGGCTGCGTTGCCACGGTGTCCCCCTGGTAACAATCAGCCGGGGACGCTTGGTTTGTGAGAATGGCGTGTTCATGTGCGCCGAGGGGTCTGGGAAGTTCTACCCACAGCGCACTTTCCCCGACTACCTCTATAAGAAGATGGTCCAGAGAGAAAAGGTGCGTTCACACATTAACTTTATAATGTCTGAATCAGAACATAAAGGTTTTCCTAATAAAGTAGTTCTTGCTGAACGGCGAGGGTCATTCTGTGGTCTGCAGCGTCAGCAAGCTTCCGGCAAACACTCCCATCATGTTGTGTCTAACTCCACTGATCTGACAGTCCGTATAAAGGATTTAATGCCTCTGCTCTCTTTGTGCGCTGACTCTGGTTTTCTGCTGCTGCTGTCTGCAAGAGCAGTCTCCAAGCCAGCCTCTGCTCTAGTTTATGGGTGGTTTATAGTGCTCGTGCTGTTGTTGTTAATTAATTAATAATTAATTTATGAATTTAATTCATCATTAGCTTTTATCCCTTGTTCGTTTTAGAGCATCTCTTTCAAACAATTTCTGGGTGATATATCAGGTTCATTTGATCAATATACCAAAAGCAGTTCTCTCTAGTGTGAGTAAATGCAGATGCATCTGCTGACAAAGACAATAAAATAATACCAAATAAATAAAAGATGAAAATGCTTCGCTTTCCCAGCTCGGACATGGTTACGATTTATTAAAACTAAATGCAACAGGGGCAGACAATAGATTATCTGGTCGTTGCTGGGTGTTGTCCTCTCTCTCTGAATCCATTACTTCATACTCTCTATCAAAATAAAGGAGTGAAAGGCAAACCTGTAGTATCTCTTTAAAGTAAAGCATGCAGTGATCTTTTTCAGACGTGTGTGACTCGAAAAGATTTTAATCCTAGCTGCAAAGCTGCTACGAAAAAGCAGCAGACTCATTTTTAGGGCCAGGTTTTAAAAACGATTTTCCAATTGAAATCTATCTTGACTTGAAAGATATTAGTTCATGAAATCCTCTGATCGATTTATTAAATGTACTCGCCATTTCCTGCACCCTCACGACGCTGATTTCCGTGACAAATCTCACGGCACAACACAATGACATTAGTCGACAAGTGAGGGAGATCCAAAACATGACACAACTCTGAGAGCACCATCAGGCCTGATCGGATTTAAAAAATATCACGACAGAGAAGAGCTGCTGCAAAGCAAAGCCATTTAGAAGATGTAACAACTGAATCAGGAAATCATTAGCGATACCCACTCCTACTTATTTTCCAGTGTCACCCTATATGGCAAGACAGGGTGCCAGCATTTCATATCGGGACAGACAAAGAGAAACTGGGCTTCTTTGAGTGCTTTGAATGTTTCATCACTCATCCAACTGGCTTCTTCAGCTGGCTATGTTTGTGAACTGAAGTCAGCTAGTCCAGTTTCCTTTGTTTTAGATTCACTGTGACCTGTATGACTGAGACTTTCTCCTCTTCCCTATCTGCGTCAGACTCAGGGCTATAAAGGGGTTGTCAGGGATCCTTACTCTGGCGATGTGGCCAAGGTCGCCAACACCATGAAGAAGGAGCTCGGTTTGGGCCCCATAGACGGAGAAACGTCCAACAAATCCACCGCTCGGATCCACCAGGGAGTCCGAGACCTGCACGAGTCCTCCTTTAGCCTCTCAGGTAGGCTGGAATACAACTAACAACGCTTGTGTTTTTTTTTGTTTAATGTAGTAAGTCTTAGTTTAATGTATTCATATTTGTCTCAGGGTCTCAAGTCGATGACCACATCCCGAAGAGGTCCTCGGCTCGGATCCTGGCCCCTCCCGGCGGCCGCTCCAGTGGTATCTGGTAAAAATCAGCTGCTGGAGCTTCAACCGTCCACGCCTCCGTGTTTTGTAAATTTCTAGACAACCAGGAAAACTGCACTGATTTTCAGTCACAGGTTTAAAGTCAAGAGGGGGGAGAAATAAAAATTAAACCACGCGTCTGGTGATGAGTGGTTCACCCAAAGTGACTTTTACAAAAAATCTAATTGGAGTGACAGATTAGACGAGAGTGAAGGGCTATCTATGAATTTAAAAGTGTTTTGCCCAATCCAAGCCGATCATACATTGATGAAGCCTGCTCATTACCACCCTGCTTCTTGTATCTCCTAAAGAAACTGTGAAAAATCAAAACCAGTACAGTTTTTGATGGTTTGAACTGAAGTGATGTCGACCAGAATAATTTAAAAATAGTAGAACTGGATTCAGTAAAAAAACAAAACTATCTATTATACCCCTGTCACACACACACGATCATGCAGTGCACTGTAGACACCATAGCTTTAGACTCATATGAAGATGTGTGTGAATTCTGTTTGTGATTATGACGCCCACTGCAGTGTGTTTTAGTTAACCTATCGACCAACTGTGCTGTGTGGTGATGAAATCCAACTGCTTTGAACACCGCGTGCGATTTTACAGCTAAAATCTCTCTCTAAAAAACAGTCAGACCCTGTCCATCCTTCTACTCACACTACCTCCGAGTGGAACAGACACAAACCCCATAACGTCCCTGCCTCACATTCCACTGAGTTATGGAAGCAACAGCGCTCTGTGGACGGTTCTGGTCCCGTAAAAGCTAAATGTAGGCGTTTCTGTTATAATCTTTTGCAGAGTGCAAGAAGAGAAGACAGTTTGGGTTCTTAAAAGGACAAAGAGCAAGTGATTTAAAGATCAAAGTGTGGATTACAGAGTCTGTTTCTATTTGCTTCCGTTAGAATAAGAGTTACTGCCAGAGAGATTATTTAGGTCCTGTTCTAACTTGGTATTAACAACTGTCCTGATTCAGCTGATCTCACGTTGACGCTCTGTGTGCAAATAACATCAATTATAGTGCAGTAGAATATTGAACAAACATCTGCTGTCTTTAATAGATCGCTAGCACTGATTCCGATTCGTGAACAGCGCCGTTTTGTCGTGTGTGTGTCATGATGTGAGGACATGATGCCGATTTTGAAACAAGCTGTAAAGTCTCTCTAACTGCCCACAAAACTGAGATTATAGCTTGAACTCTGAAAGCTTCCATACACACGGTAATCTCTAATTAACTAACAGGTGAATATCGCCGTATTCATATATAGTCATTTTTAAATTCTTGTTTAGATTTAGTCATTATTTAGTTAGTTAACAGCTACAGGGACAAAATATTTTAAAAGGCTATTATTATAATAAATGGACTGGGCCACCTGTGAGTCGATCACTGAGGACACATGTTAAATAATACCAGGTCTGAACTGGACCATAGAGTCTTCTGAGTGAAGACAGGAAACATCTGGGCCTCATTTATTAAGAAGACAGCATAAAACTAGGAGCGTTTATCAATACATGAACAGTACATAAACTTTGGACTCATGCACTCTATAGTTTATTAGTCTGACTCTGAAGTTCAGATAGGAGTGGTGTCATAGCAGTCATAAATAACAAATACATTTTAAATCAGTTTCTGACAGGCATTGTTTTTGAGTTTTTGAGAGAATCCCATAAAAGACCAAACCAAAACAGTACTTTCCTCTGTGTGCCTCTCATTTCTCAGTGAGTCACAAACGTGTAGATTTTTAAAACTGCTTAAATAAATTATTCAAGCAGCGCTGTTGATTTTAATTTAGTATGACTTTAAGCAAACTATTTTTAGAGACAATTTTTAGTGGGCAGGGCAGTCTCTGTTGTACTGACTCAAAAATAAACTACACTGTTACAATTATTAAGGAACATGGGCGGCTCGTCCATATGTTTATATTGCGGGTTACTTCATTCTAGAGTTATGGCACAGAAGAATAATCAAGATCACGTAATGGCTGCAGACGGACCCTTTTAATGTTGTTTTTATGGGATTTATTGACATAAAGATAAACATACAGAAGAATGAGGAGATATCAGAGAAAAAGAAGATTATTTTAAATCATGTTTTAATCATGAGAGCAAAAAAAGAAGCTAGCTAATTTAAAATTATGCAAAAATATTAGATTATCTTATTTTACTTTTCTACCTGAGTGTTTAGACATAACCATGCATATATTTAATAAATGAGGCCTCGGATTCTGGATAGAGTCACCTGAACGTAACCTCATGATCACGTTGTTGAGTGTCTGCGTTTTGAAAGTGAAACTCCCTTCCTGAAGGAAGATGAAGTGTTGGTTGTTATTAGAGCACAGAGCAGAAAGATTGAGCTGCACAGGCCGAAGAAAACCACTGATCCTCCTGATGATGTTTCATTCCTGCCTAACAGTATTATATTTATACATGATCACGTCTTCTTGTCCGTGTACTCTATATATTTAGGATGTTTTTTTTTGTTTTTGTTTTTTGTTAAAATAATAAATGTGCCAATGTGATTCACCTGTGCCACACCGACACCCATGCATGAAGAGCACCACACCAACAGGAGATGGAGGAGAGAAGTCTCCCCTCGAACGCCACAGGTTCACACAAACTGGTGCTGTTTTTTTACGATTACCTACAATGACGTTATTTTAATGTTGGATGGCTTTTGTTGTTTCGAAGGCGCTGTGACTGCTCAGTGGCTGTGTGTGTTTGTAGATTATTGTTGTGTTGGACGGTGAACCTGTTGAATCTGTACGTGGCTGCTCGTTTCTTACCACAGTAATAACAGCAAAAGAATAAAGTGAGAAAAAATGAACAAAAACGCTTTCTTGTGTTTTTTTTAATGTTAATACAATATATCAAAATTGATTTGTAAACGTAACAGGAGCAACAAAAAAAAAACATATCGAAGAGAGAAAACTCATTCTCAGTGTATCCACCCATATCAAAATAAACAAAGACATTTAAAATTAAAGGGAGATGCAAATGAGTTTGCAGCTACAACGCATGCATCACAAATTACAAATTACACCTGAATAATTTCAATACAATTACATTGAACTGTACTGAAATGTACTGTTCTGTTTAATAAAATCTACAAAACGTTGCCACTTCATTGGTATATTATAAAACTGTTTTGTTTTGATATAACTTTACTGTATCCTTATATCTCGAAAATATAAGAATACAATAATAATTACAAGTAAAATTGTAATAAAGTTGAATCTGTTTGTGGCTGCTTGTCTAAAAAAAAAAATATATATATATCCTATATATCAGAAGAAATACTCTTTATTCCTGTGTGTGATGTATTATTTAATGTGTTAACAGGTGCTGCAGGAGAAAAAAAATAAAAAAACCCCAATACAATGAGATAAAATTCTTCATCCAGGGAGAGAACTGTATGCCACAGAGCTTTTGCAAATATATTAACACCCTTATATAAAACACTGTAGACAAACTGTGTGTACACCCATACCAAAGTAAATAAATAAAAAATAAATGACGATGCAAATTAACTGGGTGCGCACCTGCAACACATGCATCACAAATGACCACATGCAAATATAATAAACAGCAAGAAACAGTAATACAATTGTCCAAAGAAGTTCAAAAGAAAAACTACAAAAACTGCTGCTTTAATTTCAAAAATAACAAAAAAAATCTACATAAAAAAATGGCACAATGTTTCAATAATAATTAAAAAAATACAAGAATATTAAGTACAAATAAATATGTAGTATTTTTTATCACAGTTTTATTCGATTTATGCACCTTTTCCCATATAAACGGGCAGACCTGAGTCACGTTGTCGGACCAAGTCTCCACCATGGCCGCTATGTGTGCGCAGTTTCACCAAAACTCAAGTAAACATCCCTCAACTGTTTTACGCATGCGCAGTCACGGCGGCTTAGGTGGGAGCAGTCTCGCGCAACTTGCTGAGGCGACAGTCGGGGTTGTAGCAACGGAAAAAGCCCATCTCCTGAAACAACGGGACGGTGGATAGAAGGGACCGCGTCTGCCACAGTGAGTAATATTAACTTAACTTATTTTTTTCCCCTCTGTTAGAGTGAAGTTTTGTCATTCATAACCCGCGTATTAATTCCTGGGATAAACACTTGAACCGTCCCGTAGGTGACAGCCAGTGTTTCATTGTAATGTGCGTGTGTATTATCCAACAGGCCTCCAGAGGGGGGTAACGTTTGGCTAAAAAAAAAAAAAAAAAAAGTCCCGTTTTCAGTTACACTCGGATATGTTTTTGAGTTCGCTCGTATCACGGTGGTGGAATAAAACTGCGTGGAAATCCTCTGAATTCAGCAACAACTACAGCAACAGCGGGAAATGCGCACCGAGCAGCGTTAGCAGTCTGAGTAGTTAGCTGGGAGCTAGCTAAGCTGGCCAGTCACAGCGGCTCCGCAACGGCTGTAACGTCAACTGTCAAAACCGGCCAAAACACGGAGGCTGAACCGACACCGGGCAAAGTTTACTCATTAACTCTGACCAGGGTTTACATGCGTAATAACCACCCACTTTTATAGGCCTCTGAGCTCGATGTGACCCAGATTAGATCTAATGAAAAAAACATTATATTGTAAATATGCACTTGCCAGTTTATTAGGTACACTGGTGAATTAATTCAAATATAACAGCCCTGCAGTAAACCGTAGCTTAATGAAGGCTACGATATTCAGCATTTAATTGATTACGTACTAAAATTACAAGTATATTTTAACAACCCTTAATAACAGAAATGTATAAAATCAATCCTCTGACAGCACAACAATCTGCATCCTCCAAATTGATCACAGAGTTGAGTTTTGTCTTCTTGTTTCAACGTAAACTTAACAGTCATGAGGTGGGGGTTTAGTGCCCGACTGTTATATTATAATACATTTATTTTCTCTAGTGTGCCTAATGAAATGGCAGGTGAGTGTTTTAACACACTTTTATAGCCATCTAAGCTCCATTTAACCCTACTACAACTAATACAAAACATAATATACACCTGCCAGTTCATTAGGTACACCGGTGAATTCATTCTAATATAACAGTCCTGCAATAAATCCTAGCTTGATGAAGGTTATGGTATTCAGCATTATTTTGACAACCCTAAATAACAGATCTTTATTATTATTAGTATTTTTAATCAATCCTCTTTCACAGCACCACAAACTACATGCTCCAAATTGATCATATAGTTGAACTGCCGTCTTTTCTGACGCAATTTCAACATAAACTGAACATTATAAGAGCGGCTGCCATATTATAATACATTTATTTTATCTAGTGTGCCTAATGAAATGGCAGGTGAGGGTTTTAACACACTTTTATAGCCATCTAAGCTCCATTTAACCCTACTACATCTAATACAAAACATAATATACACCTGCCAGTTCATTAGGTACACTGGTGAATTCATTCAGTCCTGCAATAAATCCTAGCTTGGTGAAGGCTATGGTATTCAGCATGTAAATGGTTAAGTACTTAGATTAAATACACGTGTTTCTATTATTTTGACAACCCTAAATATCAGATTATTATTATTTTTAATCAATCCTCTTTCACAGCACCACAAACTACATGCTCCAAATTGATCATACAGTTGAACTGCCGTCTTTTCTGACGCAGTTTCAACATAAACTGAACATTATAAGAGCGGCTGTTATATTATAATGCATTTATTTTCTCTAGTGTACCTAATGAAATGGCAGGTGAGGGTTTTAACACACTGTTATAGCCATCTAAGCTCCATTTAACCCTACTACAGCTAATATAATAAATAACATACACATGAATGAATTCCAATATAACAATGCTAAATCTAAATCTATGATGCTTTCAACCTAAACTCAACACCTTATCATTTATCTTTTCTTAGTGTATATTTACTTCTGTTTCTATTTCTTCTGGATGTGTACATATGAAAATCTTGTAAATATGTTGCTTCTATTATTTTATTTATTTCTATAGTCTAAATCTAATCCTTATAACAGTCATGAAGAAGGATTTAGTGCACAGCTGTTAATAATGCATTTGTTTTCACTAGTGTAGCTAATAACCTGGCAGGTGAGTGTTTTTAAAACACTTTTATTGCCTGCTAAGCTGCAGATAACATTATTACATCTGCTCACCTTTGCTGTCAGATAGATAGATATCCTTTATGTCATTCAGACATCCTAGCTTAGAGTTTTTATAACCAATAAAATAAGGGAGGTTCAATAAAAAGACTGCATAACTTTCACCGCTATTTTCTCATTTTAAAGAACTAAAATTATTATGATATTGTGTATTAAAACTTTATATTTAACTCTGTTTTGTCATTAGTTTAAGCATTGTTATTTCTTGTGTGCGTTGGTCTTAAATTGATGCTTTTATTGACTTATAATTTAAATTTCATTAACTTACCTGTTTGCCAGGCGAACAGAACTAAAACAATACATCACCTTTACTTACATTCACTGGCCAGTTCATTAGGTACACTAGTGAAAATGAATCCATCCTAATGTAACGGTACCTGCACTAAACCTTTAACTTCATGACTGTTAAAATGATCAGTTTATGTTGAAACAGTGTCAGAAACGTGGCGACTCGACTGTATGATCACTCTGGAGGATGCAGCGTGTGGTGCTGTCGAACTGGATTGAATTAAATATGTTTCTGTTACTTAGCCCGGCCCACTGACTACAATGGGGTTGTCCAAAATAATAGAAACACGTGTCGGTACAACATAATTTAACAGTAGTACTACAAACCACAGCTTCCAAAGTCGAACCACAGTTGAATCGACAGCTCTCTATTGCTGAACACCATAACCACTTAGTGCAAGACAGTTATATTATAATGAATTTGTTTTTGCTAGTCTACCTAATAAACTGGCAAGTGTGTGTATGAAAAGTTAATAAAACAGGGATTTGTTGTGGTGTCTCTCTGGGACTAAGTTCCAGTGACCTGACAGCTAACTGTGCAGCTTACTTCACGTGTGGATGTGACAATAAACTCTAAAATATTCACGCTGTTTCACCATCTCTGCTTCATGGGCTTGTAAACCTTTTATATTAGGACAGGACTGGAATAACTGGGAGATTCAGCAGCGCTTGGATCTCCGTGAAGTGCAGGAGTCAGGAAGCGATTGTTCGGACAATATCCTGCACGGTGTTTATTTTGGAGGCAGCCAGCTCACAGGAAATGCTGCGGGACTGCGGGACTTCTTATCTCAGTCTGTCAGTGGCGATGTGATGCATTTATGCCTGTTGGAAACATGTACTGTTGATCTGTGCTAAACTGCGATGGGTTACAACGTGTTGTAGCTGGGCTAAAAGGATTAACTGAGGCAGAGATTAGTGAACTAGTGACTGGCTGCTCGTTTATCTGTGACATGTCTCTTTGTAAACCTACGGAGGTGCTCTTGAGCAAGACAGTAAACTCTTTGACCATTGAACAGAAGATTAGATCAGAAGATTTCAAGCAAAGGGTTCTGTATTGATTATATCATTGCGAGCTGAACATCTTTAACACACACACACAGTTCCAAGGCCAAACAACAGAGAAATCAGTCAGAAAACTGATCAAGAATTAAAATAATTATTGCCACCTTAGAGGAAGTACTCTTCAAAGGTGACTCAGAAACAAAAAACACACGTTACCTTTGACAGATTTGCTAAGAAAGTACCTTTAGTCTATTATAATCTCCACAACGCAGTGAATGCAGAGTGCATGATACTCTGTTTCTGTCTTCAGGTCTTTCTGTGAGGTGGTCAAACACAACCCAGTTTGCAACAGTACACACCAACACACACCCAGCACAGGTAAGTAAAGTGTGTGACTGTTTGTCGTTAGCTTAATTTTCCTTTTATCGTACTGTAATATTAATGTCTTGCAGTAATACAGGATATAACTCTCGGTGTAGAAAGGCAGTAAATTAAATTGCATAAATGTAATGAAAGAAAAGGATTACTGCCTTTCGCTTTAGAGGACTCAGGGTTTATTTTTAGAAATAACTTATTTACTCTCATAATTTACCATTTTTAGCCTTAATGTTGTTACTGTACTCACATGATAGACACATCGCTTCAGAGTTTGTTCTTCAAAGTAGTGTTTCATCTAAACTCTGAGCTAATTTATCCCTGAATGCACTGGAGAGTCGGTGGAGAGACATCAGGTTTGTTCCAGATTATCTGGAAATGTTAAGTGTTTACGGATCCGATGTTAAATCTCATGAACCACTCACGGACTGTTTGGTTTAGTATTTAAAATGTTGATGGTTACGTCAGTGCTTTCACAATAACCAATGAGAGAAGATTTGTCTACAAGGACACAGAGCAGTTGACAGTGTTGTCAAGCAACGTTAAACACTCTAGCCCTCTAGGTTAACATTATCTAACACCCTCCTGCTGACAGATATTAAAACCGACAGTTTAAATCTCACCTCTAGTTCTCTCTCTGAAGAATACACACCTTGTCCTACACTCTTCTTTAGCCTTCTGCTTTGGTTATTTTCGCTGCACAGTCGTCTTAAGTTACAGTTGTTCTTCTTCTTCGAGAGGCAGTTAGCTGGCGAGCTAGCAGGGGCATTACTGCCATCTACTGGAGTAGAGCGTGGACTAGTGGACTTGGAGAAAGTTTAGTTTTGTTTACATTCCCTTGAGATCACAGGGGATGGTGCGTTCAACGCTCCATGATCTAGGATGATAATCTAAGCAATATCACGTAGCGTGTGCAGGTTTTAGATTAGAGAGAAGAATGTCTGCCAACATTGTCCTGAAGGATTTTAAAAGCTCATGTAGTCTGAGCTGACACAAGTCTATCTGCTCTTATTATCCACACTGGAATAATACTTGTTCTTTGTGACTCTAACTACATTTGTACACGTGTGTTTCTCAGCTTCTCTCACAGCTAAACGAATATACAAGTGTCAATTTTAAAAATGGGAAGATATTCTCATTTATGTGTGGTTGTTTTATCTAAAGTTTAAATATCATAAATCACTGTTACGTCCCTAAGATGGTCCAGGGGAATTCAGGGACAAACACGGTACAACCACGTCTGGGTGTAAGGAAAGCTTACAGGGAGAGAGAAACAAGAGAAATACACTGCCCCTGTCTGGCACGTAACTGAAGAGATTAATCATTGTCTGCTGCCTGTAATATCCATGTACATGTGTTTAATGCAGGAGGATGGCGGTGAATGTCTACTCCACCTCTATGAGTGTAGAGAACCTGAGTCGTCATGACATGTTGGCGTGGGTCAATGACTCTCTGCAGCTCACCTACACGAAGATCGAGCAGCTCTGTTCAGGCAAGGACGCGTTTTGTGTCAAGCCCCTAATTAAATTCTTAATATTGCTGAAAGTAAATTAATCTCTAAAAAATATGTGACTTTTTTTCACAGGTTCTGCATACTGCCAGTTCATGGACATGCTGTTTCCAGGGTGCATATTGTTGAAGAAAGTCAAGTTCAATGCTAAACTGGAGCACGAATACATCCACAATTTCAAGGTCCTACAGGCTTCATTCAAGAGAATGAGTGTGGATAAGGTGAG
This sequence comes from Chelon labrosus, assembly GCF_963514085.1. Lineage (NCBI taxonomy): Eukaryota > Metazoa > Chordata > Actinopteri > Mugiliformes > Mugilidae > Chelon > Chelon labrosus. The sequence goes on from NC_140347.1 coordinate 18,877,339, forward strand.
AGTGGGTGAAGTTGTATATATAATATGTCTACCGTTCTCCTTTACTCTGAAGCGATGCAGTACTGTATGGTTTTATTTTGACTGCAGACTGTGAAGAGGTTGTAGTTTTTTTTCTAAAAAGGGGGCCACACGCACACTAGGAACGAAGGATGAAATAATTAAAAAGTCAATTTAATAAAACTTACTAGACCAACAAAAACACTGCAGAGTGAAACAGGATAAATCTAAATCCAACAAAATAATCAAAACATCTAATGAAGTCTGAGGAGAACACAGGATGACAAGGGAAGTAGATGAGACATCACCTGTGGTGGAATCACAGACGAACTGTCAAAAGAGCAAACGGGAGACAGGACTATATTTAGACCGAGGCCTTGAGGGAAAATGAGAGACAGGTAAAACTAAAGGAGGATCATGTGAACTAGACGCACGGACATAGAGATAACAAGACACTAGGTGAGGAAAATGAAGTAGGAGCAAAATCCTGTCATCATGTCGCTCCCTCTCCCTCTCAGATCATCCCTGTGGAGAGGCTGGTGAAGGGGAAGTTCCAGGACAACTTTGAGTTCCTTCAGTGGTTCAAGAAGTTCTTCGACGCCAACTACGACGGGAAAGAATATGACCCTTTGCTGTCACGGCAGGGCCAGGAAGGAACGCCTCCTCCACCTCACCCAGGTACGCTTGTGTGGAACAAGTAATCCATGTGTGCAAACTCAAACACTTCATTTCATTGCTCTCCCCTCTTCATACTACCACAACCCCACCTCTAACCCAGGTGAACCTACTCATCACAAACCTAAGAGACCCTCTCGCTCAGGTACCTGGTTAAGCATGTGTGTGTGCCATTCATGCTTGCAGTGTCAGATATATAGAAAGTTATCAGAACCAGGAGGTGATCGTCTTTTATCATAAACGAGAGGACATTAAGCATGTGTGTGTTATCATTGTTGATGCTTTGATTTCAGACTGTGGTGATAAAATTTGTTCAAAAAACAGTTCTTTACACAGAATATTAGCTGTACTGTGGACGTAGCTGTACATGAAGTAAAACACGCCAAAACTACAGTATTTTTCTTCAAAGTAATAAAACCCAAACACACTGCTAAGTCATTCTTTTAACCATGAACCTGTGTGTGATTGCATGTATGTGGGTTTGCTCAGAAACTCCTTGTTGTGCTAAGTGAGGGCTGGTATCATCTCTTGAAGGCACTTCTGGATGGTGTTGACTTTGCTTTAGGCTAAGCTAAATTTAGTTTAAGGGTAAGGCTGGATTTATGGTGGCATTAAACTTCTACGCCATATGTATGCCTTAGCCTGACCTCCCTAGAAACATAATGATATGTCACGGCGACGCAGATCGCAACAACCATCTAATCAGACATCTCTTCTCTTTTCTATGCCCCAGTGATTTCAGTGAAAGTAACTCAGTATTTATTAGCTCCAGCTCCAACATGAGTGGAACCGAGCGGCTCCTCAGTTCAGTCCTACAGTTGGTTTGAAACTCAACACAGCTGCCACCAACTAGATTTTTAACTGCATAATTACAGAACAGTCTGACACACCGAGGTATTTGTGAGGTGTTTATACAGATATAAATGCTTTCTCCCATGTAGCCTGCTACAGCGTAGGCTCCGCACAGACCTGTTGTGGGAGTAAAACCAAGCTTTAGAGTTGATATTGTTTGTTGCAGCTAGTAGTTTTAAGTCCTTAATCTCCACACTACTGCTGCTGCTCAACAGTACTTGGGTGTGCTCAGAAACATTTGACCGAAATCACAAGGAAACCCAAGCAAATACACTGAAAGCAAACCTTGAGTTACTTATACACACATGCAGGTAAAGCGCGGAGTAGTGTAGTGTAGACACCTGCACTGATTAAAATGAAGTGTTAACCCATACAGCCGGACAACATCCAGGTTAAACGTCCTGAGAGTTAAGCCACTGTCCACATATAAAGCGTTCCGCTCACTGCTCATCACTTCCCAGTTGACAGCTGGTTACCAGTGGATCCTCAGAGTTATCATCTTAGTACTTGGTGACCATAAGTCGCCAAAGATTTTTTTTTACCTGTCATCATTACAACTTCGTATGTTGTCATCACATTACTGCTAGTCTCTTCCACTGAATACTCTGCTTTAGCAGTTGCAGACTAAAAGTTTGAATACATTACTGAAGACTTCAACATGTTTATATTCCTAAACTAAAATGTGTATTTCCATCTTTTAGGATCTATGAGAACATCTCCTACAGCACCAAAGACCGTCCCCACCCCTCAGAGACCGGTCAATGTATCAGCAACTCGCAGGAACGCTCCTGTGACCCGTAATGGAGGAGACGCTGAGCTCCTAGAGCTCAACCAGCAGGTATCACTACACTAAGAAAGCTGTGTGCGGGTCACACGTCAAATTGTACGTTAGTGGAGACATTCAGCATTCATTAGGATGGTGGTGACTTGGAAGTTTCTCATTGAAAATCCTTCTTGACTCAGACAGTTTCGTGTAGAGGCTACCAAACAGATCTGATACTTTCTCACAATGATATAATCACAAGGTCACTGTTTTTGTGGACATATCATGTGTCATCCCTCGTGCTGTTTATCTGTTTGTTGCATGTTTTGTGTCAAACCACTATACTGTTTGACCTCCCTTTCTCTCGTGTTTCTCACCCACTCTATGTGGTTGTAGGTGTTGGATTTGAAGCTGACTGTAGATGGACTGGAGAAGGAGAGGGACTTCTATTTTGCAAAGCTGAGAGACATTGAGCTCATCTGCCAGGAGCACGAAAACGAAAACAGCTCAGTGCTCAGCAAAATCATGGACATACTATACGCTACAGAGGTAAATACAGTCAAAATATCAGACAAACATTTAGTGTTCACTTACATGCAGGGACAGCGGCACAGATCAAATATGTCACATCACTCACTCATCAGTGTTATTTTTTAGATTCAGATTTACTTGAAAAATATCAGCATGATTTAGACCTGTTAGATAAATGTGTTACTTTACGTACATTACTATCAGCAAATTTATGTGTTTTCACAAAATCCATTTACGCATGACTCCAGTGTTCAGATCCCTCCATTACCTTATTTTGGAAGCATCACTTATATCTTCAGTAGAAGATGAACAGGATGATTCTTTGATGCCATTTGACAGAGCATCAATGTATTTGAATATGTTTAAATAGTCAAATTGAAATTTATTATTTATACAAATGCTCTTCCTGTATGTACAGTATGTCCTTCTCGTGCTCATATGTGTGTGTGTCTCTTCTTCGATTAACTACTGTGAAAATAATTTTAAAATCATGGTACTGTAGAAAGCTGACTGCAACCCAGAGCCTGGGTATTGTTTATTACTTGTGGTGTGTTCAAGTGCAACTTTTTGGCCTAGACAAAGGCAATGTGAGGCGCCGTCACACTTGGTCTTTGTTGCCAGTGCTGCAGAGCGATGTTTCATGATGAGGCAAGTCTAAAATTTAATCAGAACATGAACAAATGTTAAAGATTAGATTCGCTCTACAGCAGCACAAGCTTCTGCCTTAAACACTTACAGTAATTGTCTTCTACAGGAGGGATTTGCACCACCAGAAGATGAGGAGCTTGAAGAGACACGAGGAGACCAGGAGGAGTTCTGAGCTCTTCCTTTTCATCACCATCACCACCTCCTCATCTGTCATCCTTTAATCTGACCATTACATCATTTTTTCCCCCTTTCCCCCTCTTATTTTACTCTTCTACAAACTCTCCTTACGTCTCCCATCTTGTCCATGGCTGTCCATGTCCCTGACGTCTTTGTTGTACAGCCTAGCTTCCCAAACTCTTACTAGCAATGGACAATTAACCCAGACCTGTCTGGACCAGCCCCCAGCAGCCTGGCTTGGCTTACTGTACTATTCTAACCTGTTACCAGAGGAGACAGCTACTCTATCAAAGGTTTAAGGTTAACAGCAATGAGATTACAGAGAGCAGCAAAGAAGCTAACAGTGCTATGTATTGTCACTTTCTCTCACCGTGCACTCTGACTGGTGACCGCACACATTCATCAGGGTTCTCTGCAGAGTTTATATATGAAACCACACAATGTGATCAATTTGAGGATATTTGGGCTGGAAACTTCACCAGGCTTCACCCAAAAGCAAAGGGCCCTTAAGAGAGAGGCCTGCAAATGGATATATTTTGATTATATAGCTTATGATGACACATGTGAACGTTTAGCCCACAGACATATCACAGACTTTGAAATGCTCACATGAACATTCATAAAAAGGTAATTGTCATTCTGAGGTTAAAGCATCACAGATATGTTCTTATTCATCAAGTTGTCCCATCACTGGGGGTTTGCTCATGAAAATGTCCTGACAGCTTGATTAGGAGACAGCTTGATGTATTTATGTTTTTATTTATTTATCTTTTTTTTTTTTTATCTGCTCTCTCTTTCTGAAGAAAAAAGTTTGGGAGTTGGGGAAATTAAAAGTCTTGCACTAAATGTAGCGAAACAAACCGACTGAAATTATCCAAAATGCCAACATGCAGTGACTGGCTGCAGCCAGAAAGATACAGGAAGATGCAATTTTATATTTTGTAGATTTGTTGTAGAGAAGCTTGTTTTTTATTTGCATTGAATTCCTCAATGGCCAAGTCAGAGGCGTCAGTGTAGAACTTATTTGTCGGTTAGAATCTGAATTCTATGAATGAACAAAAGTAAGACTACAGACAGACACTACTTAATACTAATGTTTGACTGTGTTGATTGAGTTAAACATTTAGCTGCTATCATTACTCTTCTGTTGCCGTATTTAATTGCGTTTTCATATGTTGCATAGCGTTAAAACGCCGCAGCGGCTGCCAAGGAGCTAAAGGTTTGGTTTGTTGTGATTGATCATTAGTCGGACCAGTCAGAGAGAAGAAAGCATCAGACCCTCTCTCACCATTTGTTGCCATGGCGGCCATGTGATAAACTTGCATCATTTGGAGTTACTGCTGGAATGAAATAAAGCTCTGAGGTTCAAAAAAGAAATAAACCTCATCACTGTGTGCTATCTGCCATGATGCTGCTGTCTGTTTATTTACCAGGAGATTTGTTTTATTATAACAATTATTATTTTTCTTTATGCACATGAGTAGCAAACTATTCACATTGCACCCACACAAATGCATATACATAATGCAACAACCTGGATGCGTCTAAATGTTCAAGAAATCATTTAACTTGAAGAAAAAACACTGTGATTTGCTAAGGACAGCTTGACCCAGCATGATCTTCCATTGCTATTGAATGGAGGAGGTCTTGAGGGAGATCCAGGAGGTTCGTGCCAGACACTAAGTGACTAATTTCACCGATGCTGCATCCAAAACTCACCGTCTGTTCCCCAGACAGTAGCCAAACATGAAATTGCAGCAGGTCCATGGTTTAACTGGACCTGGCACTGGTCAGTGATACAGTTAGATGACTTACAGGGCTGAGATAATACACGACCAGGACAGGATTTTAAATACACTGGAATGAAAGGTCTTTAAACTATTTTGACTAGACATATATATTTTATCCCAAACCCAAATATATTTATTAATGGTCTCACATTAGATGTAGAAAAGAAGGACACTTACATTTTATTTTTTTCTTGATTAACCGATTAGCTCACGATTGGTCGTTTCAATTTTATTTTAAACTAGCAGGAAGACGCCATTTTTAAATGTATTTTTGAACAAAACTGATTTATATTTCTCATTTGCAATGCCGTTTAGCATTTTGGTAAAAATATATTTTTTTGTGTGTGCATTTTGAAATAATCTGGGTCACCCGAGGAAATGTTTTAAAGATCTCTTAAATAAAAAAACGTAACATTAACGTGGTGTGGACCAACGGCAGATATGAAAGTTAACGGTCCAAACGCATCACTGTGACGTCAGGCCGACAAAGAGACGTGGCACGCGGACGAAATTGATAACTGCCGGAGCGTCCCGTCGTCGAGTTCCATTCAGCAGGGAGGAAGGAGGCAGGAAGTCACGGTAACCGAAAAACCAACAGCAGCACCCCGACTGGACCAGAGACATGGCTTCGAATAATGGCTCCGCCGGCAAATGGGAGGTGGTGAAAAAGGGCAAGAAAAGCAACAGCTCAGGGGGAGCAAAGAGCACGACTGACAAGAAAACCGGCAGCGGGGGAAGGAAAGCCCTTGGCGAATCAAACCAGCCGTCCAGACGTAAGTGAAAACGGCCCGTTGTACTGTACCACTGCTAGCTGCCGCTGCTCCCCTTTGCCTCCCTGCAAAAGTTATTAAAAAGAGAAAAGAAACTGCCTTTCCGCACATTTAGCTGTCTTTTTAATGTGAACTTTCCGGTGTCTTCACTGATATTGTTGTAAGAAAAAAAAAAAAAAAGGCTCATAACTGTCATCTGATTTGACAAGCTAGCTAGCTATCACAGCTTAGCTTCACACACTATTTCCTTATTATGTTTTATCCTTGTCTCATTCCGGACTTACCATATCATGCCTGAATGGGTTCTTATTTAGTTTCTCTGTTTACAAACGGACTTATTTGTCTGTTCTTTCTTTGCGTCCCTGTCACACAGAAGTGATTGCTAGTTAGCTAGCATGTGTAGTTAGCTTATTAGCAGTGTGTCAACAAAGTCAACGTCATCATCTGTGAAGCAGGTGTTATCAGCTCTGCAACCTTTTGCTTTCTGCTGTTGCATTTTTAATATAATCTAAATGGTGTTTAGAGTATAATAGCATTAGCCAGCGTTAGCTTATTTCCAGCGAGCCCAGAGTGGCAGTTGACTGTCACTGTTCAGAATGGCCATTGAAGGACGTGGCGTTTTAAATCCCGTGTTTTCCCTTTATTTTCATTACTTAATACGACCGTCGGCATAAATTATTTTACACGTTTGTATTCTATTATGTACACATATCTATTTGTATTACTTTTATTCCTTTTCTGTGGTGGATTTGTTGGAGTTAAGTTAATATAAAGATATACTCAATTGCCAGTTCATTAGGTACACTAGTGAAAACAAATGCATTTTAATGTAACTGTCCTGTACTAAATCTTATTTAGGTTATGGTGGTCAGCATTAGTTTGATTGTTTGATAGTTGATTCAGCAGCTTTATTTTAGAACAAAGAGGGAAGATGGAATAAATTTGCAGGTTTTATGTTTTTATGCGTCTGTAGTTTGGTTTTCATTTGTAGAACAAGAAGAACGTAACTCTGCTGAGTCCTGCAACAAGTTTAGAGCTGCAGGTGAGAAAACATCAAGGCTGAACTACCAGTTGGGTAAATAGGGCAGCTGTTGTGAGATCCCAGTGCTCCAGCGGCAGTTTGTTTGATCTAATATACCTCATCAGTAAATCATAATATCAGTTGACACAAAAATTGCTAAAAGGTGTGTCCTGATTTATGAATTGAATACCTTTGGGCAAAATCTAGTTTCAATGGTTTCAGTGTTTCAGTTTAGTTCTTACCTTTTTCGAATGCCTGAATTAATGTATGTTTAATCATATCTGGGTTTGTAACTTGTTATTAGTTACTAGCTGGTTGGCTCATTTTACCTGTGCAGAACCTAATCACCGACTTATGATCAGTTGTTTTCCTTTATATTCCTCACTATACACGGCGGCAGCTACACTTAAATTCTGCGACAATAATCAGATCAGCTCTCAGTTTGTTTATTCACTACTTTTATTAATGAATCGACCCTGTCCAAAGTCTGGTCACAGCAACCCTGATCGTTTACAGCCAACGTTTTGTCTAAAAGAAATAACGCTTCTCCTTTTGGTAAACAAAAGTCTTTATGTGAAGTATTTAGTCTAAATGTGGCTCAAACTATGTCCTGAAAGCGTTGTGATTCCTTATTAAACTGATTAGTTTACTAACCACTAATAAACAATCAATGTAACTGCTCAGTAATAACAATAATCTGTTTGTTCCTTTGAGGCTTTCTGCACTCGATCATGAGACTCCTGCTGTTACTGCTTGTAGTTAAAGCATCTATATAAAGCAGTCCACACGCCTAAAGTTTGGCCTATGGCTTTTTTATCTGTTAGAGCAAGAAAAGAAAAATGTTGCTTCAGAGTTGGACATTATGTAAGTGTTGACGCAAGTCCCTCAGAAAAAGAGTTAAGCAGAAAAAGGGGAAACGGTGCTATTGCCAGATTTTTAGAAGGTTGTATTCAGAACGGCGTTGTTCTACATCACATGTCTGGACATGTTATAGATAAAGTGATAAAATAAAATATTTCAGGTATAATATAGCTATTATTTGCTTTATAAGTAGTCTCTTGAGCAGGTAAAGTTAAAAAATATATATATATAAAATATTACTTATTTGTTTTAATTTTGTTGATTTATTTTTTGTTGTTTTCTAGTCAATAAACATTGTAATCTAAACCTGTGATCAGATGAGCTGGACATTAGTCTGAACTGGTTTTCTCTGTTCATTTGAAGAATCCCTTCAACTGTTCTTCTGTTGGTGTGAGAATCCATTTGAGCCTTGATTTGTTGAATCGGCGGTGAGTCACAGAGATCACTCTGATTGGCTGTTCAGCTTCAGGAAACAGAGTCAGAGAAGAGAAACTGAAGCCATGAAGCAAAGAGAAGAACAAAAGGACACATTGAATGCTTTCCATTGTTTTGTTTTTTTTAATCTTCATCTCATATTAACGTTCAGTGATTTTAGTTTGGTGTGAAACGTCCTGAACAGTCTCCAATATCAAATGATCTTGGAAGGACTGGACTTGATTGTCCAAGCCCCAAGGGCTAGTAGGTGAACATTTGTCAGGTATTCACTGATCCTTACTGGATGAGGTATACTCCTCTTTTACGTGCATACTTTTCTGAATCACCATGTTCAACTGAGCAGACACTCCCATCTTTGTTTTGTGTTGTCTGACATTTACAAGGACTGATGGCATATCTCCAAGTGCGTTACATTCATTTGCTTGATTGAAGAGATGTTGACAAGTTTCTTGGAAACGCAGGAGTCGTACATTCACACGAGACTGTTTGTTGGTTAGAAAACAAATGCCAGTGCTCAACACCAGTTGATGTGAGGTTGTCTGACACAAATAAAAAGAGATAAGTTTCACTTTCACCATAATACGCCACAGGTTAGTTGAAACATGGAAATCTACTTCCAGTTCTTTATGGGGTTATGTCGGGCAAATTACTTGGAATGTCAGTTCTCATGAACTCACAGCTTTGCACTGATTTCAAATGTTGTAATTTAAATCTTGTTTAGTGAAATGCAGCCAAGCCTTAGATCACATCTTCTTCTGTGCGTCATTTATAGGATTCGATAATGTCACAGGCATAAAGTTCCAGTATTCATTCATTCATTCATTTATTCTCCGTAACCTCTGTCCTCTGGAGGGTCGCGGGTCTGCTGGAGTCTATCCCAGCTGTCATCGGGCGAGAGCAGAGGTACACCCTGGACAGGTCTCCAGTCTATCTCAGGGCTAACACAGAGAGACAGACAACCATTCACACTCACATTCACACCTACGGCCAATTTAGAATCACCAATTAACCTAAGGAGCATGTCTTTGGATGGTGGGAGGAAGCCGGAGTACCCGGAGAGAACCCACACAGAAAGGCCCAGTCTGCAGTCTGGTGATAAGAAGTGCAAACAAATTTAAATAACAGCTGGGGACAGGAACCGAAGTCCATTTCCGACTTAGAACCGGTTAAAATTTTTATGATTTATAGGAACTTTACTGGAAATCCATCGGCCGACTGGGTCCCTTCTGTGTGGAGTTTGCGTGTTCTCACTGTGTTTGCGTTGGTTCCAGCTACAGAAGATGCCGTCTCATGTCAGGCCTCAATAAATGACTTCCTGACACTTGTCAGATTTTTATTTTGTACTAGTGGCCTCGAGCACCTGGTCACATTACCTCGATCTTTGCTTTCGGTGGTTTTCTGGCTCTTCTTCTTTCTACTACTCTAATGATCCTAAGCTTTTTGTGATAACATGTCTGGTCTTGGTCATGACACATTCACAGATGGACTTCAGTGTCGACAAAAAATGGCTCTAAATAGTCATAAGTTCAGTGTTCAAGGACGTGAAGTTGAGTCACGACTGACTTTGAAACTTTTAAATGGGGAAGTTACGGTGATGGCACTGAATCCAGACGGAGAAGGAAGAGTATGGTGAAACACACTCCTGGTCACAGTCGCAGCACCTCATGTCGTTGTTGCCGACTCACACAGACCAGATATAGATTCAGATTTCTCAGCAACACGTATAGCTGAATGATCTGCGAACAACTGGTGACCTCTGTCAACAACTGCTCAAGTTTGTGGGTGGGTCTGACCGGGACTCTTGTATGCGGTCGTGCGGACTTAAATACTGTGGATGTTTCTGCAGCATGTGTTGGGGTTAGTAAAGAAATTACCTTCAAAGTTGTGCCGAAGCCTGAAATTGCTCGAAGTGCTCCGACAGAGACACGTTTATTCATTGGATTCATTCAGTCCAACATTTGTTTCCCTCCTGTTGTAAATACTGACTCGAGTACAAAATATGCACTAATCAACAAAAATAAAACTATGGAACTGGGTCAAAGATGACAGGAATACATTTGGAAACTAAAATGTGTGTCGTCACAAGGAAAGAAGGGTTTTGATGATCTTATGTAATTTGATGAAAGTATAATTTTATTATCTAAAAAGATGGACAACATTATTCTAGTTGCTAGTTCAACAATGAATCAGCTGAAAAGCTTCAGACAAGGGAAGGTTTGTCATCTCTTCTGAGGAGCTCTTATGTCGTCCATCTTTATGTGTGATCTTACACATTCAGAGTCTCATTCTGGGACTTTCCAGATATGCACTTCACTTAAACACATTAGGGACTGAGAATTTCAGAATAAAAGTCTTTGCATGGACCTTCAGAGCTTCATTTACAAGAGTGTCTTACAAAGAGAATATTTGGAATACTTACGGTGATTATCTCTGTTCCTTTGTGAATTGTAACGAGTGTTGCAGGAATATTGCTTTGGATTATAACAGCCCATTACACAACCCGCGGAGGGAGGGAGGGAGGGATAAGTGAGGCTCTGAATGTGAGGGGAGTGAGCCAACCCTAAAGGGAAATGCCATGGTTTCATGGTGTAACTTGGGTTTTCGTGACACAGTGAGGAGAGTAGAAAGTGTTCGGAAAGGCGTCGCTTTTAACCGCAGCTGCCTTGGTTTCCTTCTCAGCGCCCGTGAAGATGTCAGAGACTGTGTACGACGGCTTCGAGAAGATGGGAAAGAAACAGAACAAGGAGCAGGTCCCGCCACCGGCCGAGTCTCAAAACAAGAAGCCCTCATCGAATAAACCATCCAAGAAGTCGCAGTCCAGCAGCACAGTCACACCGTCGGCTCACAAGACCCTGGAGGAAGCCTTTAAAGCTGTGAGTTTCTCAGTTTCCTTTTGGTTTTATTAAACTAAAGTTCACATCAGATAATATTTATTTTTGTTTATTTATTTAATTACAAGGCTAAGAATTCAGGAGATTAAATAAATACGTGCCTTCAGAGCCAGAAATATCTTCAAACAAAGCAGCATTGTAACCTCCTCAAAGTAAACGATCACATGCTGAAACACATCTCGTCTTTGCTTAATGGATGCGTTGTTTCTGAGAGTGCAGGCCTAAAGTTTTAGCTGCTCTGTTCTGTCCCTAGTTGGATGTTGGGGATCTGAAGCAGCAGTTGGCTCGCAGTCAAACCCTGTTCCCAGAAAACCCTTCAGTCTGGCTCAAAGATCTGGCAGGATACCTCAACCTCCATCTGACTGCGCCAGATCATGAGCCCACACTCAGCAACTACGCTCATGGTCAGTGAAACTCAGACATATCAATAAACACTCTGCAGTACCGATCACTTCTATCCTCATATCCATCTCTTCTGCTTTTACTCCCCAGACTACCCGTACTGCCTTACAGGAAAAGAGCTGAAGGGTGTGATCAGAGACCTCATCGGACGCCACAGCGATAGTCTGCCAGATTTCTTCGACCACTGTGTTTACACTATGCTCAGGGAGCTGGACAGACAGTCAGGTAAACCGGGCAGTGTTGGAATAGCTTTGACAGCTTTCTGTTGTTTTTGCTTTCATTAGTGTCACTCTGTGTCTGTGAGGATTCTCATTCATCCAGTTCATTTTATTCATAAAAACAAAGCATTTGGACTTGTTTGAGGACGTTTCGCTGCTTGTCCAAGTTTAAATGACTGATGAGGAGTATAAGTTTTTATTAGGAACATCTGTGGGGTTTATCCATGAGCCAATACTCCTAAATTACCTAAATTAGATTAGGTTATTGGTTCTATAACAACCAATAAATGCTCAAGATTCAAGATATGAATGGGTGTGAAACGTCTTGTCCACGACCAAGACACTTACAATGTAGTCCTGATGTCCAAACCATTAATAGTGAAAAAGAAGGAAACCACGAAGGTCAAGATTTGTTTTTATTAAACAATGAGTAGAGACTTAGGAAGGGGGACTGGGACACCAAATATCAGCCACTTAAAACACAGTCTTCACATCTAAAATGTTTGACCTCCAGTCAAACCTTAAGTCTGGTTAGTTTCTGGCCCACCATCCAAATTGCCCCCATTTGAGGTGAGTATTGGGTGATTAACAGATAATAGTCATGTGATTTCCAGTTGGACACCACCTAGAGTTGTCCTTAATAAAAATCTGAATGAGGCTGAGAGGTGAAATGTCAGTTGCCAGCTGACTTTTAGTTTTATTTTTGGCTATACTATGACCTGGATAACTGAGACTCTTCACAGATACAAGAAGAAAGGGCTGGAGAAAATTATGCTCGATAGTGGAAAAGCAGACTTGGACCAGATTCTTATAAATAAGAAACATCTTTTAACAATCGGTGGGTTCAAATTTAGATTCAAGAACAGACTGAACATTTTCTTTTTGTTTCCAGGAGAACCTCTGCACGGCTACAGAGTTTGCATTCAAGCAATCTTACAGGACAAACCCAAAATAGCCACTGAGAACCTGCCAGAGGTGAGTCTCTGTTTGCATCTGACCTTCAGCGTTGATTTTATAACCAGACAATTATTCCTCACTGCTCCCCTGTCTGCCCTAAAACATACTTACAATCTCTTATATGAACCTTTGCCTTTGCTGAACCTGGTCAACGTATTGCTGGATTTATCTTTTGCAATAACCTTGCAGTATCATGTTGTAATAACCTCCTCCCTCCATTTTCTTCATTCTCTAGTATTTGGAGATGTTGCGATCAGTTCAGAATCGTCCAGTGAAGTGTTTGACCATCATGTGGGCTCTGGGCCAAGCTGGGTTTTATGACCTCAGCCAGGGACTCAGAGGTAAGAAACACTCGTACACAGCGGCAGAAAATAATTTACATACTTTCATCTACAAAGCCTCATTTTTATCCATTTTTTTAAGATATTTAGACATCATCTGCTCTATATTAGCTCTGGTTTGTGTCTACCCTTTATTCCACTTTCGCAACAGTGTGTGAAGACATAAATTCTAGGCTGGGGGTCACTGTAGCTGTAACACATCCACTGGAATGATATTTGGTGAGACTGTGAGTCTGCAGCATGTGGGCATGTGAGGATGAATATTCTTAGAACATTATATAATCTGCATAATAAGGTTAGAAAGAAACATTTGACTCCCTGAAGGAAAAGAAAGAGACAACGACTCATTCTGAGGCTGTGTGCAAAGATAAATATGCAAAGTGTTCCTCACATTATCTTGATGTTATGCAGAATATTTAAAGAGAATTAAGCTGACCCTGCAACCCTGAGAGTTTCCTCACTTTAGGATTAGTACTGGCACACGTACAAGACAAATACACTGATACTGAACAGGGGTGAGAATGAGCAGAGGCCTACAAAACAAAGTGAACACTACATTTGAGTCATGATACAATAATTTTGCAGTTTTTAGTGATTTATCGTGGCAAAAACATGAATATATTCTAACAATAGTTAAATAAATTCAAAAATTTTCAGGTAACTGTTCATTCCTCTCCTTCCTACTCCCCTCTACTGTTGAATTACTTCATGTCCATGTATTGGTCCAAAAATACCATGCAAAATATTGTGATAAGAGATTTTTATCTGTATGTGTGCTATGCAATATGAAAAGGAAACAAATATGTCTAAAATGTCTTCAGAGATGTCAAGTGTTATAAAAATAACTGTGTATCTGAGGGATCCTTTCTTCTCCTATGGAGGTCATTCATTGTTAAAGCAGCTTTTGTTTTAGGTTACTTACTTGTTCTTACTTAAATAATTAAACACGTAAGAAATCTTTGATGCTGAATTTGCTCCAAGCTTGTCTTTCTTTTTTTAAATTTGATACTATTAAGTTCCTAAATGGTGAATCGTTTGTGTTGCAGTGTGGTTGGGCATCATGCTTCCGGTGCTCGGCGTAAAGTCCTTGTCCTCGTATGCCATCGCCTATCTGGAGAGACTCCTCTTGTAAGTCTGACAGAGAAATATGTGGCTAATTTGAATTCATATTTCAACAAAATCCTCATTTTTCCTTTGACTTCATTCACAATTCACACGTGTGACGCCCAGACATTTATTTTCCCCTTGTATTTTTTGCTTTTAGACCAGAGAAGATAATTATACACACTTTTAACTACAATAACTCTGTTGTTTCTCTCCTGTTGCATGGTTTTTTTTTATGAGGTTCTCAGCAGTGATAATTTAATAAGAACTTTATTGTCTATTTTTTCCCAGACTTCATGCAAACCTGACAAAGGGATTTGGCATCATGGGTCCTAAAGAGTTCTTTCCTCTACTCGATTTTGCCTTCATGCCTAAGAATGCCCTGTCTCCAAGGTAAACAGAAACTAATACCAAGTCACATCCATTTCCTTTCATTTATTGTTAAGTGTTTCTATGTGTACGGATGACTGTGTAAGAGTGTGTGACTGTAGAAAATAGATGGTAGAGGGTTGTACACACAAGTTTAATCAGAAGTTGAAGATAGGAGCAGAGTGACTGGGAATTTAAGAAGATTACTTCTACAGTTTCCACCTCCACGCTTGTAATAAATAATCTTCTTTTGTTTGTATACAGTCTGCAGGAGCAGCTCAGGCGCCTGTATCCTCGTCTGAAGGTCCTCGCATTTGGAGCCAAGCCCGAGAGCACATTACACACATACCTGCCGTCATTTCTGTCCAGAGCCACGCCGCACTGTCCGGATGACATGAAGAGAGAGGTGAGACGCTCACAGATATCTGCTACACTGGTCTGGGTGCAGCGTTCACACTGATAAGTGGCCTGTTAGACAGTATGTTGTTAACAGCTTTATTATGGAAATCAGTGTCCTAAACGGTTCAGACGCCAAGTCAACAAATGATTAAACTTGAAGGGAAAGCACACTATAAAATGAGGTTTAGATCCACGAGTCACCAGCTTCATTACTTTGGTTAACCAGTCAAATGTTTTCACTGACAAACTACAGTATTTCCTTCCTTATTGGAATTGAATTGTTAGGAATTTATCAAAACTATAAAAGTAAACATTTAGTTAAAGAGCAGCAAAGTATTTTTTTGTGAAGCAGACTGACCAAAACAAGGTCTTAAAAACCAGAGTCATAAATGTTACATACACTTGATAACTGTTTGTTGTACCAACTTAACTGAATGCAAAAGTTGCAAAAGCACCATCTAGTGCATTGAAACTGGTATTTTAATAACGAAAACTTCAGTCTAGGTTTGCAGGTTAAACTATAAAAGATTGATGCCGCCCCAGCTGGTAGTTTAAGGTTTGCATTCTATCTCCAAAGATTAAGACTTTCTGTTTCTCTTATGTGTCTTGCAGCTTCTTACCAGTATGACGGAGTGTTTATGTGTGGATGTTCAGAGTCTAGGAGTGTGGAGGCAGCTCTACACCAAACATTTACCGCAGTCCAGGTAAGTTACACATTATTTTTATCCTTTAAACTGTGGAAAGTAAAATGATTTTGACACTCCTCTTTTCCTTCTTTAGTCTGCTGTTGAACCACTTGCTGAAGTCCTGGAAAGTCCTGCCGCCAAAGGTACGACCACGACGTCTGGTGTTTGATAAACCAAACTCACCTCCCTTCTTCTTCTCTTGATTTGATCGTTGGGCTCTCCTTTGAATTTTTAGCTGCGGAAGAACCTGGAAGAAACGATCCAGTCCTTCAGAGTGACCAATGAAGAGATGAGAGACACTATTGAAACTAATGACCTTCAGGAGTGCAATAATCTGTGTCAGGTAAAATGATTTGAACTAAATTAGACATAAAAAAAAAAATGATATTTTAATTTGACTGAAATAATCAAATATGAAGATAGAGGTTTATCTTGGTCACACTTGTTGTCTTGTGTCTCCAGAATCTGCAGGTAAAGATGCGAGGTCGCGGGTTCCCCTGGTCCAAACTGCTCTTGGTTCTGCTCGTGTTCGCCGCCGGCTTCATCGCCCACGACATCCGATCTCACGGCTCCGTCAAAGGTCTGATTGAGATCAGTTTTTATATTTACGACAGAACTTTTACGCGATGGTTGTTGTAGTAATGTTGCTGCGTTGCTCCGTTTCAGATTCCATCACAGCCAAGTATCTGCGCACCTCAGGGGTCACAGCTGTGTCTCAGCAGGCCTGGAGCAAAATAACAGTATACTCAAAGCAGGGCTTCAGGTAGGACCTCACCTGCATCACATGACACCAGTAGAACATGTGTCTGCCTCTTCCAGACTTTGACCCTGTTGACAGTTGTCTTGTCAAGAGGCAGAAACATCCCTGTAAGAAATCAGCTTCTGAGTCACTTCCAGTTTAACGTCGCTGCAAACAGTTTCTTCACTGTCGGCTTTATTTCATCAGTGTTGAAAACGTTTTCACAAAGCAGTGTTTTAATCCTACAATAATATAGTTCATTTAATATTCTCTCTCTCTCTGAGGCCACTTTTGTAAAATCTAATCCAATACTGTTTACATGGACACTAGTATTCCATAATAATGCCTCATGTAATCAGAACAGACTGGTCAAATCAGGTTTTGCAGCGTGTACATTTTATCAGATCACTGTAGTCTGAGTTTCTACATTTAAAGATGTGTTTTAGTTTCAGAGTCGGAGTCAGAACCTGAGATGTCTTTAGAGAATTCGTTTTAAAGTTTCCAAACCTAAATGTGAAGAAACGGCGAAAGACACAGAGTTCACGTCGTCATAAAAGTTTCTGCAGAAACATTTAGAAACCTTGAATTTGACTTTAGTGCTTTCTGCTGTTTTTGTCAGTTATAAAGGAAGCTGGGTGCTGCTGCCGTGGAGGGAGAGGCATGAGGCATTTATTTATTTATTTAAAGATAAATATTAAAATGTAGAGGTTTATCTCAGGATGAAGTGGCCACTGAGTGCATATGATACATCTAAACATTCAAAGTAGTTCCCTACTAGTTAATAACCGTGGTAAACTTTCCTTTTTTAGCTTTGTTTTATTACTGTAGTTGTTTTCCGGTGTGTTGTCTTAAATCGTTGTTTAATCTTTTGTAAAGCACCTTGGTTCACCTATGGGTCGATGTAAGGTGCTATATAAATAAAGTACATTTACATTTTAAGTTTAATTATTCTTCATGTAAACAAACCATTTAACTTGTCTTCCTCTGTAGCTGGTTGGAGACCAACACTCCTTATTATTACTCTGAGAGTGTGCGGGTTCTGGGGCCACTAATGGAGCAAGGTGTGGAGAAGGCGAAAGCAGCAGCCATCTTCATCTCCGAACACACCACACAGTTTATCATCTGGGTCAAAGAAACGACACCGCTGGTCATTGAATGGGTGAGGCTGCATATCCTTTGCCTCATCCTGCCGAGTATCAAACCGTACCCCAAAGCTCTGTTTGCTCTTTCATTGTGGGTGTCATGGACTGACTCAGGCTGATGTCTCTGTTGCATCTTTATCTCCAGGTGTACACCAACACCCCAGACAGCGTGTTCCAGATGTTGGCTTATTTAAAGGAGCTCCTCATCTTCCTCCATCAGAACTACGTCCTGCCTGCGCTGGCGTACATGTCTGACCTGCTCCAACGAGCATGGACAAACCTACAGGAGTCCTGCAAGTCAGTACTTGGAGATGATGATTTGAAAACTGTGTTTCACATAAAAGACAGAACATACCTCAAATAATATATGTTCACCAGTGTTGTGTCTCTTTCACCATTTCCATTTCATTTAGTATGGAAACCTATATTTGCCATCAGCTTTGTTCTGCTCTTCTCCCCTTTTTTCACTTGTCATTTTTAAAACGTTCTCGTTTGTTTTTCCTGCAGCGGGGAGGTGTCAGTATCGTGTCTGCAGAGCCACGCTTTGTCCTTCACCAACTCAACGTGGCAGCTGCTCCAACACACGACCTCGGCCATCAAGACGTGGGCTCAGGATCTGCTGACACGAGCGGGATAACGACAGATCCACACACACACACCATCACACCCACGAGAAGTTATATATATACTGTACACACACACACACACACACACAGACTGACCCAGTGTGAGGCTGCCTTTCAGACGGTCATCTCTGAAGCCGTGATCGGACACTGTGGGATCAGACGAAAAAACAAACTCCAAAAAAACTTGTCTCTTGTTTTGGCTCAAAATTTTCAAATCAATTTGCTGTTCTATAGACGTTGGTTTGTTTTCTACCAATCCTGTTGTCACTGCTGGAAGTGGAGTTTGTATCTTTTCTCTCTTTCTCTGAGTTTTCTACTGCAAGTTTGAACTGTTTCTTTAACAGATTATGTAATTTATAGGAAGAAAATGTAGGTTTGTAGATGATTTATAAACCATTTTTATTTAAAGATAAATTTAAAAAAAAGTATTATATGAAAACTTTGGTAAAGGGAAAAGACCAAAAACTTCTCCAACCCACTGAAGAGCTCATCAGTCTGAACGCTGAAGGCCACTTCACCTCCAACATCATGAAGTCAGATCAGACGCAGAAAACTAAACTGTGAGGGAAGGAGTCACATCTGCAGGTGGATGGGCTCCTCCAGGAGTGGGAGTGGACAGTCCGGAAGAAGAAAAACTACCTGCTGTTTCTTTGTCTCGCACGCGGCCTTGACTTTGCCGCTTCTTTTTCCTCTTTCTTAAGCTTCATCTACTGTCAGCAGCTCGACTACAAGACGCGCTGCTGATTCACTAACCGCTCCTCGTACGCATCATATCTGGATGGAAATGGCGGGCGACTAATGTCTTACTTTGTAATGTAAATGATTTATAATAAAGACTTCAACCCCATGTCCCCATGTGCTGTAAATATTGTGAGTGACATGGAATTGTTATGATGCTGCTTCCTCCTCCATGCTTTTACAGTTGGTATGGTGTTCTTATGGGCAAACAGATCAGTTTTTGTTTCAGCAAACCGTGGACACATCTCCATAAAGTATGACATATGCCCGGATGTATACCTGCTAATCATTATTTGGCTCCTTCCTTGCTGAGCAGGTTATGTTGATGTCAGACTCTAAATTTTTTTTACTGTAGGTATAAATATTTTTGGACCTATTTCTGCCAGAAAATAGGCAAAAGCACATATTCCAGCACAATATGACCGGAGGGCTATTGCACAAAACCAAGATAAGGGATTAAGCCGGGATATGTTGGTTGCATGAAAGCAGCTCAAACTTAACCCGGCCATGTTCTCATCAGTGATTCTGTGAGCGATCGCGAGGTCTATTTAAGTGTGCCGTGAACACACACTTAACCCAGCTATCTTCACCTGGCTTAACATAGCCGCGCCTTTTCATCCTGGCTCGGCAAACGTGCAACCAATTAAACCAGGATGCACCGAGCAGACGAGGTCAAGCCGCGCTTGCTCAATTATCCTGGATTTCTTTATTCTAGTTTTGTGCAATACCCCTCAGGTCATCAGCTTGGCTCCTTTCTATTTATTTTGTGAGTAAATTTGTATGTTGATGTACGATTAGGAACTAATGTAAGGCCTTGCACTTTTTGCTCAAGTCATGGGGGAATTGACTAGTTAATCTAACTTGCTATCGTAGCAATGATAGAGAAATTACATCAAACATTAGAATGTTTCAATTACATTTTTCACGATTACAAAATTGCCCGATATATTCAGTACATTCGATCCATTGCCTCATCCCCTTCGATAGCTCAGTTGGTAGAGCGGAGGACTGTAGTGTGACAACAAAGACATCCTTAGGTCGCTGGTTCAAATCCGGCTCGAAGGAGGTGGTTTCTTTTCCGTCTTCAAAGCAGACAAAACATCCACAGTTAAACTTATTAATTGGACAAACTGGTTTGTATACCTCTTGAACTTAGCCTTCTGCTCTAGTCTTTGTACTGTCTGTGGTTCCAGTGCTCAAGAGAGTGTGTGAGTTTTAATTTCCCATCCCATTCGGTCTCTGAACGCCACAAAAAAACCACTCAGAAAGTGTTGAGTTGCTAAGAAGGTACGCTACCGCAGGTCCTTCATCCTAACTGACAGCAGGCTGTACAACAACACCAGCCTGAGTCAACAATTTTTTTTTTGCACTGCCTAATTTCGCACAAACCACTTGTCTTGTCCAATATACGTTTTATAGTTTTTTAGCAATTATTTATTTGTTAAGTTTCCACAACCACACTGTATATACAGAATGTCTTAATGTATTTATTTTTCTCTATATATTTTTCCAGTGTTGTTATTTTATATATATGTTATTGTTTTTTAGTAGTTTTTTTTTTTGTAATATTCCAGTCAAATTCGTTATTGTTTTTTGTGTATATTTGTGCGAAATTCCGCGCTACTGTGACATGGAAATTTCCCATACGTGGGATAAATAATGTTCTTTTTCTTATGTCTTAATTTGCCCAGTTAGCACCAGAGGTCACTAGCCGCTAGCTGTAGTCTCTGTATATCCCCACCTGAGCTCGTGACAACCTCTTGGCCGTGTTTGAGGTTGTGGTCCATTTTGGATAATGTTTAACACAAATAATGCCTTGACTGCTTCTGCTGCAGCGACTGACGGAGCATCGAAGAAATGTGTCCTCCACTTCGGTGAGTTAATTTTGAGTATTATGACAACTGAAGTGCCTAAATAGCCAATTAGCCAGCTAATGGATTAGGACAGACATGTAAAAGTCAAAACGAGATACAGGTTTGCTAGAATTGAAAGTGGTGATACTTTTAAATAAAGTGTCTTTATATGGTCAGCACCTAGCAAGCTAAATGGTGCTAGCGTGTAAACGTCACTTTGTCAATACTTTGTTCTGGGAGATATAAATCTGGTTCTATTGATAATTTAGTGTTTAAAGTTCCAGTGAAGTTAATAATAATAAACAAACAAATAAATAAATAAATAAAAATGTAGTTGTTCTTGCTAATCCGGTTTTCCGGTCAGACAATCTCACAGGTGAAACTAATTGGAGTAACAGATAACACCGAAACCCTCCCTTTCACGCAATTAATTGATAAAACACACATATATATATATATATATATATTTTTTTTTTTTCCAGTTGGTTTATTCTATGTTACTTATTTTAACTGAGCTTTTCCACTCAGTCTTATGTCGTTGTTGCCTGCTATGTGTTTCCTTAATTGCCCCCTGAGGACAAATAACGTTTTTTGATTCTGAATCTATCTATCCATCTATCTAACCTATAATTAAAACAAGAATCACAAATAAAGTGAAATGGTCGTAAAACCTGTTGTATAAGAGGAAATAATTACAGAATATTGTTAATAAAGTTGGTGAGAATCAGGAGTATTCGGTTTGTATGATGACGTCAGGTTGCTTTCTGCAACATGGGGGATTAGCTCAAATGGTAGAGCGCTCGCTTAGCATGCGAGAGGTAGCGGGATCGATGCCCGCATCCTCCAAACCTATTAACCTCTTTTACAAAATGACGGTGTTCTTCCGCCGAAACAACACTAATTCAGTAGCAGTCATTTATACTTTCAACTAGTAAGTCTCTGTCCAACAGAGGTTCAAAAAAGGCAACTGGACATGTAGAGTTTTTGAGAAGACGTTTCACCACTCATCCGAGGAGCTTCTTCAGTTCTAGGGGACTGGTGGGAAGTTTGAGGTTTAAATAGGAGCTCCTCCTGAAAACTTGCTTGTTATGCTGACAACCAGAAACTGGTGCAGCTAAAGTCTCTAGACATAAGACATAAGACATGTTTTGTAATATACAGAAAACAGTGACGACCTCGACAGGGCAAAAAACACAAATACAAAATTTTGAAAAATATATACAAAAAAATAACAATACTCTGAAAAAATATAGAGAGGAAAAACTAGAAATATAAAGACATTCTGTATATACAGTGTGGTGGTGGAATAAACTTAACAAATAAATAGTTGCTTAAACTTTGAAAAAAACTATTTTTTTTTAGAGTTGGTGAGGTAGTGGTTCGTGCAAAAAAAGCAGTGCAAAAAGAAGTGACTAAAACAGGTGCGATTTCTATTTGATAAGTTAACCATATTAGTACTTACTTTTGTCGTCATCTGTAATGTCCTGTGTTTAGAACGCCTAGCGTCTGAAACGGAAACTGAACCGGGGGATTAGCTCAAATGGTAGAGCGCTCGCTTAGCATGCGAGAGGTAGCGGGATCGATGCCCGCATCCTCCAAGCTTCTTTTCCATCAGCGAAATTACAAGTTATGTTGTTTATAGAATAGAATAGAATAGAATGACTTTATTGTCACTAGACACACGTACAATGAGATGAAAGCCCTCACCAATAACAGTGCAAAAAACAAAAATACAGTATAAAAAGACATATGAAAAATATATACAGTATAAACATAGAGGTGCGCAGTCCTGAGGAGATTTTCAGAAATAAATATGGTGAATGTACTGTATGTAAGTATAAATATATATTGCACATAATGTATGTATTGCACATTAATGGAATATTGCACATTAATGGAATATTGCACATTAAAACAGTGGAGTATTGCACATTAAAACAGTGTTACAGTGGAGATGGAGATTGGAGAGAGTCCATGAAAGAAAAAATCAGAGCATGTGGGAGTTCAGGGTGGATATTGCTTTGGGAAAAAAGCTGTTTTTGAATCTGTTTGTTTTTGTCCTGGTGCACCTGTAGTGCCTCCCAGAGGGCAGCAGGTCAAACAGGTCAGAGCCAGGATGGGAGCTGTCCTTGGTGATGGTTTTGGCTCTGCTGAGGCAGCGGGAGGTGTAAATGTCAGTCAGGGAGGGAAGAGAGCAGCGAGTGATCTTCTGTGCTGCCTTTACGACTCTCTGCAGCCTTCCCCTGTCTGCAATGGTACAGCTGCCGTACCATACTGTGATGCAGTATGTCAGCAGTAGAGCCCGACCGATATATCGGCAGGCCGATATTATCGGCCGATATTAGGCATTTTCAAAACTATCGGTATCGGCATTTATAATGGCCGATAAATGAATATTTCAAAAATAAAATAAAAACGAAACACCCTTCAACCATGTCATGAGTGTTGGCGTTGTATAGTTTAGTTTGTCCACCAGAGGGCACTCTACACCGTCCCTGTTGGCAACACTCCAGCGAGAGTCGGGCAGAGAGAACCAGTTATCCGCGAGTAAGATCATCGGTGAAGTGTGTTCATGGTGAGTTGGTCACGAGACATACATTGCTTGAATAACAATTAAAAGAACATCCCCATCAGTTCTCTTAACTCAAATAAGCATGACAAAATTCGTGACTATCATGTCCAGTTTTGCTGCTGTTAAATAAGCCGAGAGTGAAGCGGAATTAGCTAATTACGTTACGTTGTTACAGTGTAGTTGACTGACTGTCCTTTTAACTTTTGACAATGTGACTTAAGTATTTCTTTAATAGCGTGACAGTTATAGCAATGAGACGTATCATCTCTCCTTGGCCTGTTATATTGAAAATGTATGTTTTACAATTTGCAGTATGACGTTATCCATTGCTAAATTATGGCTCATCATAGACTAGCTAACCATAAAGCTAGCTAATGCCACTATCAGTGGAAGACCGCTAACGTTAACATTAATGAGCTTGGAAACCACAACGAACTTATTCTGCCTAAATAAAGTACTGTAATGATTACTGTATTTATAACTAGCATATCTCTAGTTACAGTCCCTGCATTGTAAAATGTAAGTTAGACTTGCGAGGAGTGAACATTTAGACATAGAGAAAAAGTATCAAACGTAGCTTGTGCATAAAAGTTAGCTTTTCTTTTACACGTGTGTGAAATCCAATGACGCCAAGTGTGCGTTGCAGACTGTCGTTCAGTCGCAGCATTAACGAGTCACATAATGGATTTAGATCGCTAAATAGTAGGTTAAGAAGGCAGTCAGCAACTGATGATTGAAAATGGTTTGATGTAGCTTGATGGAAAGAATTTAAAAAGTGCAGGTAAAGGGATGCATTATCATATTATTTTAGTTAAAACTCATAAATAACTACAAATAACTAATGTTAGGGAAATCAGTTAATGTTTTGTTGCGCGTTTCTGAAAAAAAAAATATCGGCCGATATATCGGCATATCGGTTTTTAAAACCAACAAATATTTGTATCGGTATCGGCCTTCAAAATCCTTTATCGGTCGGGCTCTAGTCAGCAGGCTCTCAATGGATGAGCGGTAGAAGGTCAGAAGGCCTTTTTGATGATTGAGGTGACGTTCTCTGACCAGGAGATGTTGGCGGCGATGAGGACACCAAGAAACCTGAAGGTGTGGACCCTCTCCACACACTCGCCATTGATGTAAACAGGGGCTGGGTCAGTGCTGTGCTTCCTGAAGTCGATGATAATCTCTCTGGTTTTCTTGCTGTTGAGAGCGAGGTTATTCTCCAAACACCAGGCTGCCAGCTTCAGGACCTCCTCTCTGGAGGCAGCCTCATCACCCCTGGAGATGAGTCCGACCACTGTAGTGTCGTCAGCAAACTTGACGATGAGGTTGTCGTTGTGGGGCGGACTGCAGTCGTGGGTGTAGCAGCAGTACAGGAGGGGGCTCAGCACACAGCCCCGTGGGGAGCCGATGCTCAGCGTGCGGGTGGAGGAGAGGTGGCGGCCAGGTCTCACAGTCTGGGGTCGGTTGATGAGAAAGTCCTTTATCCAGGCATATGTGAGAGGGGGAAGGCCGAGAGTGTCCAGTCTCTCTGGGATTATTGTGTTAAAGGCTGAACTGTAATCCATAAAGAGCATCCGGACGTAATGCAATTAAAGTGAAGCAGAGATTTTTTTAAAAAAAATCATCTAAAAAGCTTTATATTCTCCTGGGACCTGGTGGTTAATTTTTGTCATACAGAGGATATTAGTCTTTAATATATAAAAAACTATACAAGCTAGGGAGATGAACCCAAAACCTGTTGTGCCATGTAGAAGACATACTGGCCTTTCCAGTGGTATACACTGGAACATTTTAACCACACAGCAGTATACTATAAGTTGAAGTCCCCTATGGTGAACATTGGGACTCAATTCAGCAGTTTTTATTTAACATTTGTGGTATCACAGGTGACAGCAATCTGACAGAAGTAGAGAGACTTTTACTCAAAATTGCAGATGGAATCTGAAACAAATTCCTTGTATGTACAAACATAATTGGAAATAAATTATTTTCTGAAAATTTGCTTGATTTGGTTGATTTTTCAGAAATATCAGAGGCTGGAGCCTCTGACTGATTGTGGGTCGTTAGAGCACCATTCATAGGAGAAAGAAGACACCCCCCACCCCTCCAACGACAGGTCAATATTTGGTCGTTAATGGACATCAGGTGTGAACGGGAGTTAAACTTTAAGAATCAGTGGGATCACTTTCACGCAAATTATTTTTCAAGTTGTTAATCAACGTGTTCCTGGTTGATGTTTATAATAAGCCTGGCTAAGCGACATCATGTGACTGCAGTGGGCACATCCCCTTCGATAGCTCAGTTGGTAGAGCGGAGGACTGTAGTGAGCACCCATTGACATCCTTAGGTCGCTGGTTCAAATCCGGCTCGAAGGAGGTGCCTGTGTTTTAGCTCTCTTTAACCAAACAAACCACCCTTTAACATGGTAACCACACTCGAGTTAGCTAATTAGATGAGCTGGTACTATTGCTAATTGGCAGATATAATCTGCCATCAATTTACAATACACTTCTAACTTCGGCCTCCAAGAAGTTTCAATTCCATTCACACCTTGAGACTGGAGCCTCTGACTGATAATGTGTCGTTAGAGCACCATTCATAGGGAAAGAAGACAGGACGAATAGTCCCCTCTCAAGAAGAGCCAAGTATGTAGTCATTAATGGAAAGTCTGACTAGTCAAGCAGGTTTCTGATGGGTTACACCCACAGATGTCCCTGTTTAGACCTCAACTTCCCACCAGTCCCTTAGAACTGAAGAAACTACGTGGATGAGTGATGAAACATCTTTAAGAAACTCTGCAAGTCCAGTTGCCTTTCTTAGATGGTTGTTGGGTAATCTAGGTTAATTACTGTTCCAGAGACTACTGCTAATCAAGTCTCCCTCTGGTAAAAGGCGGACACATGCAACACAGCTCAATGGGATCAAAGAAGGTTTGGAGGATGCGGGCATCGATCCTGCTACCTCTCGCATGCTAAGCGAGTGCTCTACCATTTGAGCTAATCCCCCATTTTGGCACCGTCCAACCTATGGCTGACGAACCCATCAAATGACACTCAAACGATCCAATGATGGCCAGAGACTGTGCCATCAAGTTAAAATATAGTCCTAACATTGGTCACCAAGAAGTTTCCACCCCATTCACACCTTGGGACTGGAGCCTCTGACTGATTACGGATGGTTAGAGCACCATTCATAGGAGAAAGAAGACGTCCCGCTCTCCAACGACAGGTCAGTATTTGGTCGTTAATGGACATCAGGTGTGAACGGGAGTTTAACTTTAAGAAAGTGTTTGTAAAGGCAGGTGTTTATGGCAGATTAGATCTCAGTCCACCTCCTCTGTTTAGAGAGAGGGTTTTAAACTTGGCATTCCACTCAAAGAAGTTAATAGGGTTAATCGGATCCTCCAGTGAATGAAACACATTAATGGCCAGAGACTCCAGTCTCAAGGTGTGAATGGGGGTGAAACTTTTTGCAGAAGATATTAAGAGTGCAGGTGTTTAAGACAGATTATATCACTTTCACGCAAATTATTTTTCAAGTTGTTAATCAACATGTTCCTGGTTGATGTTTATAATATCCTGGCTAAGTGACATCATGTGACTGCAGTGGGCACATCCCCTTCGATAGCTCAGTTGGTAGAGCGGAGGACTGTAGTGAGCACCCATTGACATCCTTTGGTCGCTGGTTTAAATCCGGCTCGAAGGAGGTGCCTGTGTTTTAGCTCTCTTTAACCAAACAAACCACCCTTTAACATGGTAACCACACTCGAGTTAGCTAATTAGATGAGCTGGTACTATTGCTAATTGGCAGATATAATCTGCCATCAATTTACAATACACTTCTAACTTCGGCCTCCAAGAAGTTTCAATTCCATTCACACCTTGAGACTGAAACCTCTGACTGATTATGGGTCGTTAGAGCACCGTTCATAGGGAAAGAAGACAGGACGAATAGTCTCCTCTCAAGAAGAGCTAAGTATGTAGTCATTAATGGACACTCGTCAAGCAAGTTTCTGATGGGTTACACCCACAGATGTCCCTGTTTAGACCTCAACTTCCCACCAGTCCCTTAGAACTGAAGAAACTACGCGGATGAGTGATGAAACATCTTTAAGAAACTCTGCAAGTCCAGTTGCCTTTCTTAAACGGTTGTTGGGTAATCTAGGTTAATTACTGTTCCCGAGACTACTGCTAATCAAGTCTCCCTCTGGTAAAAGGCGGACACATGCAACACAGCTCAATGGGATCAAAGAAGGTTTGGAGGATGCGGGCATCGATCCCGCTACCTCTCGCATGCTAAGCGAGCGCTCTACCATTTGAGCTAATCCCCCATTTTAGCACCGTCCAACGTATGGCTGACGAACCCATCAAATGACACTCAAACGATCCAATGATGGCCAGAGACTGTGCCATCAAGTTAAAATATAGTCCTAACATTGGTCACCAAGAAGTTTCCACCCCATTCACACCTTGAGACTGGAGCCTCTGACTGATTACGGATGGTTAGAGCACCATTCATTGGAGAAAGAAGACATCCCCCTCTCCAACGACAGGTCAGTATTTGGTCGTTATGGACATCAGGTGTGAACGGGAGTTAAACTTTAAGAAAGTGTTTGTAAAGGCAGGTGTTTATGGCAGATTAGATCTCAGTCCACCTCCTCTGTTTAGAGAGAGGGTTTCAAAATTGGCATTCCACTCAAAGAAGTTAATAGGGTTAATCGGATCCTCCAGCGAATGAAACACATCAATGGCCAGCGACTCCAGTCTCAAGGTGTGAATGGGGGTGAAACGTTTTGCAGAAGATGTTAAGAGTGCAGGTGTTTAAGACAGATTATATCACTTTCACGCAAATTATTTTTCAAGTTGTTAATCAACGTGTTTCTGGTTGATGTTTATTGTAAGCCTGGCTAACTGACCAGAGCATGAAATTGGCACCCGCCCACCCGTGAAACTTTCAATCTATCTGCCACGTTGGCGGGTAGCCAATAAGACAACACAACACTGAGCAAGTGTTGTGTTGTTGACCAATCACGTAGGTAGCCTATTGTTTAAGTAAGCCCAGCCATTTTCTTGGACATTCGAAACAAAATGTGGCGGCACATAGCGGGCTGTAGAGCAACAGAAAGAGGATGAGGAGGAGGATTCAAAAAATAAAAACAAAAAAGACGTTTTAATAGTAAGTGGAAAGTGGAAACAAATGGAAAGGTTCACGACTGGCTGGTATACAACGACACAACCGAGGAGATGTACTGTCAAGATTGTCGTGTCTATGGCTCAGAGAAGGCGAGTTCGACCCCATTTGTAATAGGGACTAAAAACTTAAAATTAGAAGCAATTAAGGACCACGAGTCCTCTAAAAGCCACTTGCAAACTTTAAGCTGTAAAATGGGGAAGACGGCTCCCCCGGAGCAGACAGTTGCGGTCATGGCACTGACATTAATGAAAACAGCGCAGTTGGAGAGGATGAAGCTCCTGTTTAGGAACGTCCACGCAATTGGAAAGAAAATGAGACCTTTCTCCGACTACGTGTGGATGTGCGAGTCAGTACCAACCTGCTTTAATGCTAGTAGATAACTAAAGTACAGCACAGTGCAATGACTGCTCTGTTATCGTTACAACTTAGCTGTGTGTATGTGCTTGCGTGTGCGTGTGTACAGTACAGTGTACTAGCCAACGTGTGTGATCAAGCTCACTGTGAATTGTCATTCATTCGTATTTTTAGGGTGGATGAACAGAAAGGGTTAGCTGTAGGGAAGACATACAGAAATGCAAACCAGGCCCCAGTCTTCATGTACTCCATAGCAGAAGTTGAAAGGAAGAAGGTGGAAGTGGAGATATCTGCCTCCAAGTTTATCTCCATAATGGTTGATGGATCCACAGACAGCAGTGTA
Organism: Chelon labrosus; assembly: GCF_963514085.1. Taxonomy (NCBI): domain Eukaryota; kingdom Metazoa; phylum Chordata; class Actinopteri; order Mugiliformes; family Mugilidae; genus Chelon; species Chelon labrosus. The sequence continues at coordinate 18,906,783 of NC_140347.1, forward strand.
ACAGAAGAGGAGTTACTCTACGTTAGATCGAGCAGAGCAGGAAATGTCAAGGTGCAGTTTGTGGGGATCCAGGCTGTAGAAAAGGCAGATGCTGAACATGTAACAGACGTGATATGCTCCATGATGTCTGCAGTCAGTGGCAGTGAGGATGAATGGAAGGAGAAACTAGTTGCTTGTGCAACAGATGGAGCCGCAGTAATGACAGGATCCAAGACAGGTGTGGTCAGTCGGCTTCGTGGGCAGAAGCCCTACATTCTAGGAGTCCACTGTATGGCACACCGCTTAGAATTGGTTTTTAAAGATGTAATGAAAACCAACAATCGGTGTAGAAAAGTTGAGGATCTCTTGACCGGCCTGTTCACCTTCTATCACAGAAGCCCATTGAACAGAGCCACATTAAAGAAGAGTTTCTCAGTGCTGGGCATGAAACCCCTGATGCCCACCAGAGTAGGAGGTACAAGGTGGGTCTCTCACCTTTTGAGAGCCCTGGACCATTTCCTTAAGGGGTATAAAGGAATTGTTCACCACCTTGAGCAGGTATAGTGATAGTTAATAGGTAGTATTGTACAAGTGCTATTTATCTTTGTCAACAGTTTGAGTTTGAGTTTTAATCCACCAAATGCAGTTCACTTTCAGTCTAATGAATTTTGTTTTTGTGTTCTAAAGACCAAATCACCAGACACTGAAGGGGGCAATGCCAGTCATCGGAGCCAGGCACAAGGATTCTGCAAGTGGGCAACAGATGGTGCCACTCTGAAATTCTGCTGCTTCCTGCATGACACCTTAACTCATCTTGGCAACCTGTCAGTCACACTGCAGCAGTCATGTTTGACAGTGGCTGATGTCGACAGTTGTCTTACTTCCACTCAGGCTGTGATCCGCAAATACAAATCCAGGTACATATTGCTTACTGTTTGTAATTTAAAATGTTCTTGCTCTTCTTAAGGCCTTTGCACACATAGTCCATTTATTTTTACCTCCAGCACATGTATTTGGAGGGTTTATTCAAATGATACAGCAATAACCTCGTATTCACAGCATGTATCCACTGAACCACACCACTTATAAATATTTTCACTGTGATGGTATTGTGATAAATAGAATTATAAATTCTTGATGTAAAAAACCCTTTAAAATAAATGTAAACTACAACTTCATTTTGTATTACAGACCTGGACCTATGCTGAGCAAAGTGTTGGATTCCAACAGCTACCAGGGTGTCAGGCTTAGCGATAGTGACACCAGCCAAATGATGGCTAACAAAGACAAACTTCTGGACAAGCTGTCAGAAAGCATGGACAACAGGTTTAGTGATGTCGGGTCAGGAATCCTGAGCAATACGAAGATAGTGCCCTTCCAACAATGGCCTAATGAAAATAATACAGGTAAGCATCTTTAATAAAAAAAATAGAACAAGTATTACTGTATATGCACAACAAAATCACAGAGCTTTAGAACTGTTGCAATAAAATCAGAACTATCAAACTGTAAACATTTCAGTCAAAATGGTCAAATAGTCAAAATATTAGACTCTTGTCTTGAAACATAAACAAAAACTTATAGTACAAACTTCCTCTTTTCATATAATTTCAGACTTCGGCGATTCAGAGGTGGAGAGGCTCATAGATCACTTCAGGCCAGTATTGATCTCTGCTGGAGTTGATGTTGATCTGATCCCAGATCAGTGGACCATTGTCAAGTCCTATCTCTACAAGGAGCCAACGACCTTGGAGAGACTCACCTGGTCTGAAGCCAACCGGAAGCTGAGAGGATCGTGCCCTGACATCCTAGACCTTGTGGATCTGGTGTTATGCATGCCAGCATCAACAGCGGACTGTGAGCGTGGGTTTAATGTGATGAAGATGGTGAAGACTGACTGGCGGTCTAGTCTCAAGTGTGAGACACTGTCTGACCTGCTCATGGTCCATCTGTCCTCTCCGTCAATAAAAGATTTTGACCCAAGCCCAGCGGTCAATCTGTGGCATGCTAGCAGCTTGAGGTCACGGAGACCAGACCTCATGGAAAACCCAGCTGCTGCAGTGGTGGAGGAAGTGGAGGAAGCAGAGGGGAGTGTCTGCTCCTCCTCCTCTTTTGAGGACCCGGAGCCCTCAGTCTATGCTCTGTGAAAGGGTTTTTCAATTGCTGCCTGACCTGACTGATTGTTATTGTTGTTGTTTATCTAAATGTTTAATGTTATTCAGTCAAAATATTAGACTCTTGTCTTTAAAAAGCAACACTCAGAGCCCTCAGTCTATGCTCTGTGAAAGGGTTCAATTGTTGCCTGACCTGACTGATTGTTGTTTATCTAAATGTTTATCTAAATGTTATTCAGTCAAAATATTAGACTCTTGTCTTTAAAAAGCAACATGAACTTATAATATGTACAAACTTAAAAATAGTCTTTTGATATAAATGTGATTAAAATCTAAAATGTAAAAAAAAAAAAAATTAAACTGAATACACTACAGTGACTAATGGATTGCAGTTAACTAAATAAATGAGACCGTCAGTGAAATGATTGGCTGTTTGTATTTATGTTATTTTTTATTCTAAATGCCTGCCACGACACCAGGTCAGATACAGTTGTAATCATTATGTAGGTCTAGTCATAAATGAGATTGGTTAAGTTGGTTAATAACCAGACAGCACTTTAATGTGTATTCTGTACAAGTTCAAGAACCATTCTTATGCATTTTCTGAGTCGTTCACCTTTATTTTAGACACAAAAAAACTACTGTGGCAGGTGGATTTCAAAATCCACCTGCCACAGTGGCTGGTGGCCAAAAAAGTTAACTTCAGGCCCTGTAACCGACATCATGTGACTGTAGTGAGCACATCTCCTTCGATCGCGGTCGAAGGGGATGTGCCCACTGCAGTCACATGATGTCGGTTATATCATTTTTTGGTGGTTTCAGATTAATAAAATTCTGATTTAGCCTTCTTGATTAAGGAGGTACATTTGTTGCGGAGTTGACGAAAATTGAGCCAATCAGCCTCGAGTTTTGTTTTTCGTGCTCTGGCCCAGGCAAGATCTCTTTCTTTGAGGAGGTTTCCAATTTCAGTGGAAAACCATCGATTGTTTCGCCCCTTTATCCTAAACTTACGTAAGGGAGCATGTTTATTGATTAACTTCAAAAATTCAGAATGAAAGAAATTCCAGGCCAGCTCAACATCATCAAGGAGGGAGATTCGTTTCCACTCAAAGTTGGACAAATCATGCAAAAAAGCCTGCTCATGAAAAAGTTTAAAATCTCTTTTAAGTAAAATGGGGAGTTTGGCATTCCTGACCACTGCAATGGCACAATGGTCACTCAGATCATTCCCAAAAACACCAGCATCAGTATACCTGTGGGGGGTATTTGTTATTATAAGATCAAGGAGCGATGATCTTAAGGGGTATTTAATGGTAGGCCGGGTTGGGCTGTCTATTAATTGGCTTAGGTTTAATGAATCACAGATAGATTTCAAGCCATCTGAGGCTGATGACAACCAATCAAGGTTTAGATCCCCCACTAAGACAAACTCACCAGAGTTTAACCCTGAGACACAGTTGTTTAAAGAACTTAGAGCCTCAGTGCAGGCTGAGGGAGGCCTATAACAGCCCATGACTGTAAGGGACTGTCTCTGTTGAAATTCAAGTTTCAATGCCAAAAATTCAAACTGTTTGCTAATGGATACAGAGGAAAGGAGAGTAGCATGAAACTTATTTTTTATATAAATGGCTACACCTCCACCTTTCCTGGGACGATCACAGCGGAATACATTATAAACATTTATAGAGATATCCTGATCTGAGACTGATTTATTTAACCAAGTTTCAGACAACACAAGAATATCAGTTTCAGTTGTCTGTATCCAGATCTTAATTATATCAATTTTAGGGAGCAGGCTCCGGACATTCAGATGTAAGATGCCCAGGCCTGATCTGGCTTTGAATTCATCAGGGGTACTAATATTCTTCAGAAAGGGGCCTGGGTTAGGCTGAACATTGCCTGATAGTAAAAGGAGAAGAAGGACAAAACTTTTTCGTTTTATATTAGAAGTTGACTCCTTGTCATCAATATTGGAATTTACCAAGTCAATGAGCGAAGTTTCTGTGTGTATAAAACTGTCTTGCAAGACAGATATACACATCAAAGGAAGAAGAGATACGTGAATTTCTCCTAGCAGGACAGCATTGGATGTGGGTCCAATTTATCAACAGCCAATTACCAGGTGCTGGTCACTGACCTGGAAGGACCCAAGGGTGTGTGGGGGGCATGTCCTTGAACCCCACTACCACAGTTCGACAAAACCGACCCACGAGAAGCAAATGAAAATTCATTGTTTTCGTCTATATGTAGCAGTTTGATATTTAGTGTTCATGTACGGTATGAATTTCACCAAAACAGGAGTTCTCGTTTTGTTGTGGTTGTATTTCCTGCCTGTGTGTGCGCGTGCTCGATGCGTGTGTATATGTATGTGTGTGTGGGGACGTGTTTGGCGTGGCGACGCAGGTGCGTGCGCGCTCCGGCTCAAAGCTGTTCTGACTGTACACGGAGGTAGGCGCTACTTTCCTGCGCTCAGTAGTTTTATATTTTTAAAGTTTATTATAGTTGGTATTAAGGCACACGGACTATTGAACCTTTTTGAGCATTATGCCCAAGTTGTCCTGTGTGATTACCGTGGTTTCAAATTATTAATTTGTTGGTGTATAATGGTGTTTAGTCGCGGAAAAGTAGCTAGCGCTAGCGCGCTACGTTAGCCGTATTGCTCGTCTCGCTTCGTTATCCCCTATTAACGTAGTTTTGCTCTTTTCTCCAGGAGAGCGGCTGGTTTGTGCACACTCAGCTCATTTTCATGTACCACAGGTATGGGGATAACTATTGCCTTGATAATGTATTTTGTACTTGATATTTGATGTATTTATGGGACCAAGTTTATTGTGATGTTTTACAAAAAAGGGGGAAAAAACGTGTTTCCTAGTGGCCAAATGAAATTTGTTTGTATTTCTGAATTATTTGAATGTAAAAAGCTGTTCTGACTGTACACGGAGGAGAGCGGCTGGCTTCCATGTGCACACGCAACTCATTTTCTTTTCATGTAGGCTACCACAGATCGGCCAGTAAAACAGGACCAGAAACTCAAGATCTGTTTCCCGTGGCATTATTGAACACAACGCAGAGAAAACACGCACACACGGGTTACATATAGATATAATGATAAGGAAGGCAAACAACAGATAACATTTGGAGCGCAGCAAATGGATTTAGCCAACAGGCTCCCGCTCCTCCAGCGGCCAGCGGGCTCCGGCGGCGAGCGGGCTCCGGCAGCCAGTAGGCTCCAACCAGCGAGCTCCAGCGGATAGCGGGCTCCAACCAGCGGCAGGTCGACTCCAGTGGCCAGCAGACTCCAAGCAGCGATATGCGGGCTCCAGTGGCCAGCAGACAGTCACAGTGGCTACAGGCAGCCGAATACCTGTTTGCTGGCGGACAGCAGCTCACGACATCAGGAGGATCCAGCCCAACATCCATAGCCAACAGGTAGACGAGACCAAAGATCAAATCAGTCCGGAGACGCCGACGGTCAGCAGTAGGAGCCGCTCCCATCGATCTACAACCCACAGCGGAGGACCACCTGAGCGGCGGCTGGAGAGTAGATCACAACCTGGACAAGTCCGGGAAGGTGACCTCGACGAGGTGTCACACAGAGATCCACAAAAAAGCGGGCTTTGTTGTGCTGGGGGTTTTAGAAGCCAGCAGTAGCAGGTAGGCTACGGTAAAACCCCTATGGTAAAAACTTCAGTTGCAACTCCTTAACCCGCAGTGTGGTGTAATTTATAAAAACGTTCAAGGAATTTAAAGGGATAATGATAATCATTAGAAAAACCTCATTTAAAAACTACCTTAAACAACCATAACGGAGAGTAATACAAATACCGACGTGTGCATGCGGCCATCTTGGATTGCGCGAGAGAGTTAGTTCTAAGGGACTGGTGGGAAGTTGAGGTCTAAACAGGGACATCTGTGGGTGTAACTCCATCAGAAACTTGCTTGACTAGTGTCCATTAATGACTGCATACTTAGCTCTTCTTGAGAAGGGACTATTCGTCCTGTCTTCTTTCCCTATGAATGGTGCTCTAACGACCCATAATCAGTCAGAGGCTCTCGTCTCAAGGTGTGAATGGGATTGAAACTTCTTGGAGGCCGAAGTTAGAAGTGTATTGTAAATTGATGGCAGATTATATCTGCCAATTAGCAATAGTACCAGCTCCTCTAATTAGCTAACTCGAGTGTGGTTACCATGTTAAAGGGTGGTTTGTTTGGTTAAAGAGAGCTAAAACACAGGCACCTCCTTCGAGCCGGATTTAAACAGTCAATTCAATAATACACTGTTACTCACGACTAAAATAGACACAAGCAGATTGTTTTTATGGCTTTAAAGTACTTTTCTTGTGGCAAATGTTTATATATTTTTGTGTTAAAATCCACTTACACAATTTTGTATCCATGAAATTAAGGTCGATTGTTACCTGATATTTCATTCTTTGCCAAGACTGTAATAGTTTTATTTTCAATGACATGTGCTGAACATGTTTATTTATCCAGCTGTAACTTTCATGATCTTTTTCTCTTTAATTTGAAGCTGAAATGTGGCCTCCTTTCTTATTTGATTTGCCAATGAGCTTGTTTTTTTTTTCCATTATTTATTTAGCATTTTCTAATTGTATTATCTGTGTGACATTGACACAAACTTGTTTAACTGAAAGTGATTGTCTCTTAATTAATACCATAACACATGATATTTTAATTTTCTACAGACAGTATAACCCTAAGCACCATCAGTAACTATGGTGTCAGTTAATCTAACAATATATGATCACACACTTGCAAGAAAATATTCATGAACAGATTCAGCTTTAATGGCCAAATGCATTTACATACAGGAAATAAACATAAAAGAAGACACAATATTAGCAGCAACCACTCAATACAGATAATAGCAAGGACAATCAGAAACATTAAAAATAAGCAGGGGAAACAACTGACAATGAAATATATACACGCATAACTAAAATGTAATGTTGAGGCTTTGCTCATAGGCTGCACTCTGCATGGCCTTTAACCACTGTTCTTTTGTTAGTGTTTCAGTGTTTGGGCAGTATATTTTGCCTTTGTACTGGCTGTGGCCAGTTTCTGTTGAGCGAAACTGTCCACACCTCCTGCGGACATTTGATGAGGCTGACCTATTATATCTGTGTTTGGTGGGTGCAGCTTGGTCACTGGTATGTTCATTGGTGGCAGTTGTGTTACAGGGTGTTAAAGATGGGACAGGGCAAGGGAGCAACAGCTGCATCCCTGGCATGACAAGTGCAGGTGGTGCTGCAGGAAACAGTTGCCTTTGTGCCGCTATGGGCCTTGGAGCGATCAGCCTGGGCCCTGCTCCAGACCCTGGCTGGATGTGGGAGGCTGGAGGCTGGATGGAAGTCGCTGGAGGCTGCCTGAACCTGGTTCTGGCCTGCCCTGCTGTACTGGGTGGCACTGAATAAGAATGCAGCAGATGTTGGTCATGATGCTGTACAGGCACATCAGGCTGTGTGTTAGCAGGCAACAGAGGCTCTGTTGCCACTGGCCATGCCTCTGTGAGCTGCAAGACTTTGAGCAGAAGACCAACCTCCTGAGCCTTCAGGCGTCTATTGCGCCACTGTATTAGAGTGGTTTGGTTCACCTCTACCGGCCGAATTCTTCTGTCGTCTTGAAGAATGAGAGACCATCTTGACCGGCTCTCTTTTCCCTGTTTTCTAGGGCTTTTATGGACTTGACAGAGCCTGATAAAGATGGTCTGTATAAGTCGTCAGCAGCTTGGCCACTGTGCAGGGGAGCCCTTTGAGCCCAGGACACACCTCTTGGTGCTCTCCACTCCAGGGGGGAAATCCGTTCCCTTTGGTGATCTGAAGCGGCCAGTCGAAAGCCTCTCCTGGTGTCGAGCAGCATACACGACCCGCTGCCTGTCAAAATCCTCCAGGTTCTGCCACAGACTCACTACTGTGTAGGCCTGCTGGTTGCTGAGGGTGAGGCCTGTCTGATGGCGCAGCTCCACCAGATACTCTGCCAGTGCATCCACTTTATCCATACCTGGGATGTTGTGTTCATCCACAGCTTGGAGAGGTGCATGAACGTGGATAGTGGCTGGAGGATGGAGAGCAGGGGACGAGTGGGTGGGTGCTGCAGGGTGGCTGGTCTCCACAGAGAGGAGGGCGGCTGACGAGTGGGTCGGTGCTGCAGGGTGGCTGGTCTCCACAGAGAGGAGGGCGGCTGACGAGTGGGTCGGTGCTGCAGGGTGGCTGGTTGCTACAGAGAGAGCGGCTGATGACTGGGTCGGTGCTTGTGCGTGCAAGCTGCTGGAGACGAGAGAGCTGCTGTGGTGATAAACCTCTTCACAATCCAGACCTGCCAGTGTGGCTTCGTCTCCAGGTGCATCTGCAAATCCTTCATCGACTTCTTCCATGTCGAGCTCCTCCAGCTGCTGGGAGGTCTCCTCAGAAGTAGCATTGTATATATCTGCTCTTATTCTTTATTTTTATGTGTATAGATTGAGATTTAGTTTATTTTATCTTATTTTTATTTTTAATTTTCTTCGCTTATTTAAGTTTGTGTGTCATGTACAAGAGAGTAAAGCTACCGGAGTCAAATTCCCTGTATGTGCACATACTTGGTCATTAAATTTGATTCTGATTCTGATTCTGATCAAGGTTTTGCAGTGGCTCATTATTTTGCCGCAGCAAATACTGGATGCCAATGAGCTCCCCTGAGAAGACATCAAAAGAAAATTAGATATATGTAAATGAGCATGTATGACACCAGGTATAAACACAGTTATCATAATACCCTCACCAGTGTATTTAGCAGGGGGCACAAAGTCAGGCACCAGTTTCCTGCCAAACACCCTCTCAAAATTGCTGTTCACACAATGGACCAGCTCCCCAGTGTAACTGTGCAGAGGAGATGGTTTGGTCGACACAGCATCAGCAGCGCGGTCCTGGTTCCAACGATGTAGCCCCTCCAGGAGATAAATTTGGAAGTTGACACTGTTGGCACTGTTCCCTTACAGAAAGAGCAAGAGAAAGAGTTTAATTAGAATAATGTTGGCAGCCAGTAAAAAGGTTATAATGAGAAGGTGGTTAACTAAACATCTCCCAACAAAACAGGAATGAATTGTAATCATAAAAGAAATATATTCTATGGAAAAACTAACTTTCGTCCTTAATCTGTGTATGGATAAATTTACTAGTTACTGGAGGAAGTGGACGTCCCATTTTGATTTAGTGGATTCTTGTGACAGGTAGAGAGAGTACAATGGTATGTAAGCATTTGTGTATACAACAGGGATTTAAATAACCGAACTGCAATGGACTGAAATGGACCAGAATGAACTCTGAAATTTCATCCCTTTTATTTTATTGTATACATTTTAGCTATTTGACTCACGGACCTACTCTGTTCTCCTTTTTATTTATTTATTTTTAGTTCATTTGTATGTCTATTGTTCTCTGTTCCCTTTATGTATGTTCTATCACACCTATAAAAATAAAGTTAAAAAAAAAAGCAAGAGAAAAGCTAACAGACACTTAAATGTAATGCTCTTTTTACACCAATATGTTTATCCTTCATTTGGAGAATAACCAGTAGCCATCGTGAGACTACAGTTTAAGGTAACACCACAGGCATGTCAGCCCTTTTTAAGGGACTCGCCACATCTCCGCTGTGGCATGGACTGTTCTGCTGAAGAGCAGTAGGGGCCACTGGCGCAGCAACAGAGGGTACCTGAAAAATACAGCACACACATACATGTCCAGGGCGTATGTAGGCACAGATAGACAGGGACTGGTAGACAGAGAGAGAACAGGCAAAAACAGATGGAATTATGGATTGAATAACTGCAAGAGCTTTAGAGGTTATATTTACCACAGATGAAGTAGATGATGCATCAAGTCTTGAGCTCTGGCCATCGGTGCTGCTCGCTGAAGCAGCAGGAGAAGGAGCAACCTGTGGAGTCCCAGGAAACACAATAATAAATATTTGCAGGGTGCAGAATGAGAATCCACATAGAGTGTGAATCCACCTAAGTGTTCAACAATTCTTTTGTCTTATGGAGATGTAAAGCGTAATTAACCAGGATTCTACCACCACCTTCTGTGCCTGGTTAGTGCCTTTTGCATGCATATTTTAAAGTGAGAAATAAATAGTGTTAGGATCTTTTGGTTAGTTTAAGCTTTAATCACCTGGTGTGATTTTACCTTCTGATAAAAGTAATGCCATTTCTCCTGCTGAGACCTGTTGCTTTGATGGCCTGACCCAATTGAGCCAGGCTGGAGTTAAACCACTGCAGTCCATACCAAATGAAAACATGGCAGTCCTCCCATAATAACACACTCCACAGCCGATACAAATCTGTCACACTCAGACCTAGAGTGAGGGTAGGTATGCCAGAAGGCTAACTGAAAAAGGTGTAATTTAACCTTCAAATATTGAAAAAAGTTGCAACACTAAGCCCATTTGATGCCAAAGATGAAGTGGTTTATTGTCCTATAGGTACCGTCCACGGAAATGTGAGCAAACAAATGCAAAAATGCTGCAGAAAAATATATTTACAATGTACAAACCAAAAAACAAAAACAAAAAAAAAACATTAGTCTACACAGCACCACAGCCCTTCACTGACCCCCTAGGCAGTGTAGAAACCCTCCATTTAAAGGCTTGGCCCCTCCCACTGGACCCACCTTAATTGGAACCAATCAAATAATCATTTAACCCAAATAAATTAATTCTGAGGCACTCACAAGGAATATAAATTAAAAAGCCTTTATTTAAACTTGGCTATCCATTAAAAATGCCAACATGTTTCGGCCTCTGTGGCCTTCTTCAGGGCAAATTCAAAATGGCAGTCTGTAGACTGCATGCTGTATATCTGCATGTGGTCACATGACCTAGAAGCACAGGTGCTCATCTGCCCAGGTGTCGCCTGTCAGAGAGCAATTACAACAAGTTGCTTTAAATAAGACAAGTCACATTTTCAATATTTTACCACTTCTCACATCAAGATAGTTTAAAATATCAATATAAATATATACATATCGCAACAAGTTACTTTACCAAAGACAAATTACAGAAAAAGGTTACATTGTGGAAAAGGTTTAAATTCATTTCATGATCTGATAAATATGTGCAATAACACATTCCACATCACAATACACTTTGAAATATCAATATACTGTAGATAGATACATATAGCAAAACACTGATATGTGCATATAGTCATTTACAAAAACGGAGACAGATCCAATTCTAAATTTAGGCCAGGGTATTGATTAGCTTTTAGAGTATAAATCCAAAAGGATTCTCTCTGCAACAGTTTTTTTAGTCTATCCCCCCCTCTTGGTGATATTTTAACATGTTCCATCCCAAAGATTTTTAGAGTGTCGCTACTTCCATGGTTCGCCTCTTTGTAATGTAGAGCCATAGGATATTGGTGGTTGCTTGTTCTTATAGCATATTTGTGCTCTGCTAATCTTTCTTTAAGCTTACGCTTAGTTCTTCCAATATAAAAACAGCCACAAGGGCATTCAAGTCTATACACAACGAATGAGGTATTACAATTAATAAATGTATACTGTATTCACGATTTGATGTCACATCTTCAAAAGTGTTGGTCTTAACCATATTGTTACAGTGATTACAGTTTCCACACTTATAGTTACCTCTTTTTTTGTCTAGCCAGGTTTTGTTCTGTACAGGAGGCATATAGCTTTTTACAAGACTATCTTTAAGAGTAGGGGCTCGTTTAAAGGTGATAGTAGGTACCTCCGGGAGTGCATCTCTCAAGACGGTATCACTTTTTATTATGTCCCAATTCTTCTTAATTATTTGCTTAATCTTATTGGCTTGACTACTGTACTGTGTAACAAAGTAGACTTGGTTTGGCTCTTGTTGTCTCCTCTGTTTCTGAACCAACAGCTGTTCTCTGCTAATTTCTTTAACTCTACTGTAGGCTGTATCTAAGGTCTTGTGTTTATACCCTCTTTTCTTAAACCTTTGAATCATGTCTTGGGCATTTTTCTCAAAAACGTCTTCAGAGTCACAAATGCGTTTAATCCTTTGAAATTGGCCAAAAGGGATATTCTTAACCAAGGTGGGTGGTAGCTTTCTGCCCTTAGTATGGTATTCATTTAACCCCACAGGTCATTTTCCATATTCAATATCATTATCATATGTATTTACAGATATTTACCACACATAACGGCGGTCCTCAACACATTCACTCCAATCCTCAATCCAGAAATGTTTCAACAAACTGATTTCAACCCCACAGTTGGTATGTCTCAGTAAGTAACTCAGGCACTATAAAAGACAGCCTGAAACAAAGCTCGGGTCCTTTGTTACGGCCCAGCACCAGGAGACACTGTGGTAAGAAAACAGCAGAACAGCATAATTAGATACAACTCATGATACTCATGACAGTCCTCCAATAATAAAAAAAAGATACTCAAAACAATAAATGTGTTTGTGTATTATTCCGGAAACTTTATGGAACTAAATGGCACAGGAAACTTACTTAGCTGTTAAATGTAGCTCTGTGTGTGCACCCACCGAACTACCCATAGCATGCTACCTGGCTAACATGCGGTCTGTGTACTGGATGATGGTGTGATGTGCTGGTGTGGTGTATTGCCAGTGGCAGGGGAGACTGCCACAAAATCGAATGTCTTATTGCTAGACCCTACTAGTAATTTTGACTTTTTTTAAAAAAATCCAGTCCAGCTAGTGCTGCTTAAGGATCTCATCTCATCTTCAGTCATTCAGAGAACTACAGGGGTCTTAAGCAATTAGTATAACAACATAGATTAAAATAAAAAATCTGGCCTTATATCATGTACTTAATGTAAAAAAACTCTCTCACTCACACACATTATTGCTAAACTTCTAGATTGGTTGAACTGATGATTTACTGCTACAAAACTACACTGCATGACAGACACTGTGGAGTCGCCTTAGCAAATTCCTAGATGAAGTTGTGAATTGTAGTTATTGTTTTTCTCTAGAAAATGACATCAAGTGCAGGCAACAGGCCTGCTCCCAGGCAAAAATGGTGGCACGGGTGCCTGAAAACATGGGAGAAATATATTGAATTGCTAACATTCTTTTAATACAAGCAGCCAACTTCATATTGGTAACACATTCATTTATGTTTGCATCTTGCAGACTTAAATGTAGTTACCTTTTGAGTGTGAAAACCACATATACACCTTGGCAGCTCTCTCATTAAGGTCCTCTGACCCTTCAGCTGCAGGGGGCACCTTTCAATCTGTAACCATAAAGAAAATCTCTCATTGACTACTAGTGTTCTTGTCAGTGATAAGAATATGCGTTTCTATTTGTTTTCCTTCTCTTATTTGTCCTTTTTATTGTATTATCTTATTTACCCACTGGTGTAACACAGTGATTTCCTAGCCTGGGATTAATAAAGTAGCCTACATCTTTATCTTAAGTAATTAAATAAATAAAAAAGCGTGAGCGATTTACCTTTTGATATAGCTCGTACCACCGTTTTTGCCTGGGAGCAGGTCTGTTGCCTGCACTTGATGGCCAGGCACTTGTGGTGGCAAACGTTGTGAGTCAGGACAGCCACTCGCTGTCGTACATGGCTTTGGTCGTCATTTTCTAGGGAAAAACAATAACTACAATGCACAACTTCATCTAGGAAACATTTGTGATATGAAGCAATGAGAAAACATCAGGCTAACTTGCAGCAATTAGCTACTTTGCGGCTTCTACTACTTCCACTACAGCCTAAAAACGGTGTAAGAAAATAACATGTGTAATACAACCAACCAAACTTCCAATCGCAAATCCTCCCATAGCAATGTGCACCAGCAGAGGTTGTTAAAATTAACGCTGATGGCAGTGATCAAAATGAGAAAAGACTTTGAATAAAATTTAATTCAATTCAACCCAGACAAGTAAATAGATATTTTACCTGCGCGCTGCTTCCGAAACTGCGAACATAACGGTAAAGACGTGAAAAGAGCGGGGGCGGGATGCGTCACTGGTAACGTAAACACAGGATTCGGGATCTGATTGGCTGTTCAAATTTGGTTCTTGTCATTTTACTGGTGGAAAAACAAAGATGGTCTATGCAGTGTGATTGGTTTTCAAATGATTGACTTTGACATTTGATTGGCTTCCAAAAGATGGACCGCGTCACGTGATTGGTTTCCAAATGTTGAGATGTGTGATGTGATTGGCTGTGTCTATACGGACGAGCTGTGTCTACACCTTGAGACGAGAGCCTCTGACTGATTACGAGTGGTTAGAGCACCATTCATAGGGAAAGAAGACCTCCCCCTCCCCAACGACAGGTCAGTATTTGGTCGTTAATGGACATCAGGTGTGAACGGGAGTTAAACTTTAAGTAAGTGTTTGTAAAGGCAGGTGTTTATGGCAGATTAGATCTCAGTCCACCTCCTCTGTTTAGAGAGAGGGTTTCAAACTTGGCATTCCACTCAAAGAAGTTAATAGGGTTAATCTGATCCTCCAGTGGGTGATACTCTAACAACCCATTAATGGCCAGAGACTCCAGTGTGAAGGTGTGAATGGGGGTGAAACTTTTTGCAGAAGATGTTAAGAGTGCAGGTGTTTAAAACAGATTATATCACTTTCACGCAAATTATTTTTCAAGTTGTTAATCAACGTGTTCCTGGTTGATGTTTATAATAAGCCTGGCTAAGCGACATCATGTGACTGCAGTGGGCACATCCCCTTCGATAGCTCAGTTGGTAGAGCGGAGGACTGTAGTGAGCACCCATTGACATCCTTAGGTCGCTGGTTCAAATCCGGCTCGAAGGAGGTGCCTGTGTTTTAGCTCTCTTTAACCAAACAAACCACCCTTTAACATGGTAACCACACTCGAGTTAGCTAATTAGATGAGCTGGTACTATTGCTAATTGGAAGATATAATCTGCCATCAATTTAAAATACACTTCTAACTTTGGCCTCCAAGAAGTTTCAATCCCATTCACACCTTGAGACGAGAGCCTCTGACTGATTATGGGTCGTTAGAGCACCATTCATAGGGAAAGAAGACAGGACGAATAGTTCCCCCTCAAGAAGAGCTAAGTATGCAGTCATTAATGGACACTAGTCAAGCAAGTTTCTGATGGGTTACACCCACAGATGTCCCTGTTTAGACCTCAACTTCCCACCAGTCCCTTAGAACTGAAGAAACTACGCGGATGAGTGATGAAACATCTTTAAGAAACTCTGCAAGTCCAGTTGCCTTTCTTAAACGGTTGTTGGATAATCTAGGTTAATTACTGTTCCCGAGACTACTGCTAATCAAGTCTCCCTCTGGTAAAAGGTAGCCTCATGTGACACAGCTCAATGGGATCAAAGAAGGTTTGGAGGATGCGGGCATCGATCCCGCTACCTCTCGCATGCTAAGCGAGCGCTCTACCATTTGAGCTAATCCCCCATTTTAGCACCGTCCAACCTATGGCTGACGAACCCATCAAATGACACACAAACGATCCAATGATGGCCAGAGACTGTGCCATCAAGTTAAAATATAGTCCTAACATTGGTCCCCAAGAAGTTTCCACCCCATTCACACCTTGAGACTGGAGCCTCTGACTGATTACGGATGGTTAGAGCACCATTCATAGGAGAAAGAAGACCTCCCCCTCCCTCTCTCCAACGACAGGTAAGTATCTAGTCGTTAATGGACATCAGGTGTGAACGGCAAGAAAAAATTTGTAAAGGCTGGTGTTTATAGCAGATTATATCTTAGTCCACCTCGGCTGTTCAGAGAGAAGGTTTCAAATTTGGAAAACTCTCAGTTATCCGTGTGTTGGTATGTCCAAAACACAAGATAAAACAAGGGAAACTGGACTCGCAGTGTTTCTTGAAGAAGTCATCCAGCTTTGCGCGTTTCAGTGCTCTACCATTTGAGGTAATCCGCCACGTTAAAGTCGTCCAACACAAGGTTAGCGAACCCATCAAATGATAGTGGAAACAAGCAAACAGTATGTGGTGTTGTAACCTACGCTGTACTTTGCTTTTTTGAGCAGGTGTAGACATCGGGGGATTAGCTCAAATGGTAGAGCGCTCGCTTAGCATGCGAGAGGTAGCGGGATCGATGCCCGCATCCTCCAAATCTTATTCTTCCCATCAATGTAAATAGGTTGTGTAATCACGGTTCCAGACATATACTTCACAAACCTTAACGTAATGAAAATGTAATTTAAATTTAAACGTAGTAAAGATTTATCCTCGACATTGCTTTGTTCTTAAGTATCCTGCCCAATCTTGTTCTTTTGCCAACTTCTGTAACAGCAACTTTACAGAAGTAGCACCTTAGTAGCACAAGAGCCCCATTAAACTAAACCCATTAAACTATTTGGAGACTCTAACTAAAGTGTAACTCTGTCTGTATGAAGTTAACTACCTGCTGAGTCTTCAGCATCTTCTGGCTTAAGACATTCCTTTAGGGCTAATAATGGGATTTTAGTTAATTTTTTAACTTAACAACATGAACTTTTATATCCTGTCCATCCCCAGAAATATTTAATCAACCATAGACATCCAGATGCACCAATAAAATAAAATAAATTATGAGTAGATTAGCTTTATAACTATAAAAATTAGTTGAAAGATTCCTTCAGCAAGTTCATACAGATATATTTTATGACTAAATCCTGTGTTTATTGCAGATGCAAGACAGTAATCAATAATTTTGTAATTTAAAGACTTAATTGAAGCTGCTTGGTGTTGACAGGTGATATTTCTACTGTAGACCCAAAGAGGCACATCTAAATCTGCTGCAGTTTAATTCACACACTGAATCGTGTTCAATAAAATTTGACATGCACAGAAACAATTAAGAAGAGGGAGCAGGAGGGCTTGCAGCTGTTATTAAAACAAATGCACTCATACAGACACCAGTTTGATCAGTCAACACTGGGAAAAACCCATCCCAACACAGCTCTGCTTTGAAATGACCCTCGTTATTCCTGTCGTCTCTTCTGCTGCTGCTGCTTCGTCTACAGTCTACTCCTGTAGTGATGGGAGATCAGTTTCGGTCTGAGAACCAGCGCCGTTCCTCGCTGGCTCGCTTTTCTGCAGTGTCCGAAAGCAAAAGGTATCCATTTGTCTCTTGTTTTTTATTTGACAGAGTTGCAGCAAGCAAAAGCAGCAGGGGAGTGTCCTGACAGCAGATTGTCTCGTCTGCTTGCTGCCTCATTTTCACAGCTTCACATGAAGTCATCTGAATCGTAGCCGTCCTGCAGACAAAAGGAAAATATTAGATAGTCCAATTTGTACTACAGTCATATTCTGGCTTTTATTTTAGTTTACTAATGTTGGTAATCTACACCAATATGATTTACGATTAGAAACTCTAAGTCCAACAAAACTCTAAATTCTCCACCCTCTAATGCTTATTGATTGACACAGTTTAATCTCTCCTGTTTGGTTCAGATCCTCACCTCATTAGTTTTCATGTTTTCACACTTCATCAGCGACGTGTAGTTCCTGCAGAGACCGAAACACAGATTTATTTAAAAAAGAATGATTTCTGCCAGGTTGAAGAAATACTGTCCAATCAGTCAAGTAACAAGTAAGTAAACTTTACTTGAGCTCCTCCATCTCTTTTTTCCTCTTCTGCTCTTCCTTCTCTCTCCTCTTATGTTCCTGGAGCTGGGCTTTCTTCTCGTTCCTCTCCTCCTGGTCTCGTGATTCCTTCTCTGCCGCCAGGTCGGGGAATTGCTCGACTTTTGTTTTCTCCAGACGGTTCACTATCTCATTGACCTTTTTCTCCACTGCTACAATCTTCACCTGCGAGGAACAATGCAGAAGGTCAGATTGTGAAAATAATGTACTGTAACACTGTACACTGCAGAAAAGAAGATTCATGTAATAATATTTGGTTTCCAGGGTCTTATCTGCCGACCTCTTTCTGTCGATGGAAGCCGATCTGCCCGACGTCCATGTCTCCCGTTTTCTTCAGGTTGGCCCACGGTGTGTAGACCACATTGATGTTGTTCATCTTACATCCTGACGGCAAACAGCACGGTAACCATTATTATTTTGAACACAAGCAGCAGAAAGTGGCTTTGGCAGGATGATTTCTGACGTTCTTTACCTTGGATGCTGTTGTTTTTCACCAGCTGTGCGCAGTCTATCAGCACCTCCGGGGGAATATCATTTATGGTTTGACCCTAGACATTAATTCACAGAACAGTCAGAAGAATAGGTTAGACACCAAATAACACTGTCTAACCACAATGTCGCTTTGAAACTGACAACTGATAGGGGATTATTGTGAATGCGTAATTATTATGAGAGTTATTTTCTTTAAAAATTAATGAATTGTTTAGTTTTACTAACCAGAAGTCAAAAACTTTGTCAGTTACTGTAAAATGTGATAAAGAATATTGTGAACTTGACGTCTTACCTTTTGCAGTCTCAGATAAACGTGAGCAGAGGACAGTTTGTCCACGTGAAACCTGGGTGTGATAGATGTCACAAAATATACTTTTAATTCTTAAATTTACATATTTTTTCATTGTATTGTCCCATACTGTGTCAACAATGATAATATATATAAAAAAGTGACAATTAATTAATTTTGCTTCCTCTCAATGGACCTTTAAACTGATGTTTAACTCTATACTTTTATTAATTACTTTTGTAGTTAATTCTGAAATACAAGACGCATTCAGGCCCCTTCAAACACCAAATATTGTTTTAGTCTATTTGGTTCAACTCTTAAATCTTGCTGCATATTACTTATAAAGACTCTCACCAGATGTCTTCAGGCCATCCGTACTTGATTAGATCCTCATCTGTTGACAAAAACAGCCTCATTTATGATTCTTGACGATAATCAAACAAAGTAGCACAACACTCAGAAGAAAACAGGGCGTGTGTGTGATAAAACGATAACAATACTTACTTTCATACTTGTCTTTTCCCATGTAGATTGTGAAGGGAGGGTTCACCACTACAAAAAACAAAACAAAAAACAATTACTGAGTGAAAAAGGAAGCTCTCACAGTCACATTTAACAGCTGTATAGAGTACTAAGCTAACCAGGCTAACAGCTAACACTGCTGCTCGCTCCGTGGCTATACTCACCGGCACTTGTGAAGTAAAACACCATTTTACGTGAATTAAAACTGACAGACCAACAGCAAATGTATAAACATTAACTATAACACGCTAATTATGAACACAGTGAAGTATCATCAGCTGTGTACCGACAGATCGTTGCCGCTGCTGTCACTTTTCGCATGTACCAGTTGACCCGGAAGTTGTTAGCTAGCTCAAAGAAGCTACAGACAGTTAGTATACAGCAGACCGGAAGCAGCTGCGTTTATCTACAAAATAAAACCTAGACGTTGCATAAACTGGCCACTGACTTTATTATTGAATATAAAATTTCTCAAAATGTGTTTAATATGTCTTTTCATATCATGCTGTTTGTTTTTAAGACAATCTGTTAACTCTGTGTGCTATTAAAGTAGTCATTTTAAAAATAGACTACAGATTGATATAAAGTTTGTTGTAAAGTTTTGTATCATCAAACTACTTTAATTTTGTATGTGTCAATTAATTCATTCAATTCATTCAATTTTTTTTTTATCGTATAAGTAGCCAATAATTGTTCAGAATAATCAGATTATTATTATTATTTAAATAAATAGTAAATAATAGTCAAAGTTAACATACGAAAGGAATGAAGGAATTAAGTTGCTGATCAATTATAGTTAATTAATAAATAACGACATTATTTTTATAACATTATTTTCTTCCCTTTACATTTAGTACCTTACACAATTAGCAGCACTAGACGTTCAGCTTAATTTTTACTATCTCATAAATCGCTACTTTCCCGGAGAAATATGCTTTATTTTGAAAGCAAGGACCAGAAGGCTTTCCAAGCTTTTATTGTGGTAACGCTTGTCGATCATTATAACGTTTCCGGTTCCGGTCAGGTTGTGTAATTTTTTTTTTTTTCTTTTAAGAGTAGCGCGCGCTCTTCAAAACACAGAAAAGAAACGCGGGCAGGAGACGAAGGCGAGTCGCCGACAACTCAAACCTTATAACAACATATATGTGACACTACATAAACGTGTTCGGTAAGAGACATTTCACACGTTTCATTGCCGTGTTTTAGGTGTTTTATATTCTCTTCTTAATTTTGTATTTACTCAGAAACCGACAACTTACTGTTACTCGTCAGTCATCGTAACTGATGCTTAGCGTTTGGTTTGTGTAATCTTTAGCTAAAAACACACATTTTTTCCGAATATGTTTGAACCAGTATTGCAGATCACCGTCGACACACTTGCTGGTTTGTTATGGGGCAGTATTTGTTTTTGTATAAGCTAATTATCCCGCCAGTTATCCATTCACCTCCACTATTGCCCTTAAATAAGCGCTTCGCTAGCTACAAATGCACAGACAAGCTAACCTAAGCTAGCGTCGAGATACTTTGTATTTGCGGCGACAAATTGGAACTTAGTGAGGTTTCAGGGATAACGTAATATCAAGATGTTTGATCAATATCCTCATCGATCACTGAGCTCACGGATGTAAAGGGTTTGGGGGTTGTAATTTCCCGCGGTGGCCACTACATTGTGTCGCCAAGCCGTTCAAACCAAACTCCAGCTGAAAATCATTCAATTTAGCATCAAACGCAAAAAACAGACTTAAAGTTTAATTTAAGTGTGCGACCGTTTTTGACCTCTAATGAGACGTTTATGTCACCAAGACGGCTTTAGTTAAGTCCCAATTTCAGAGTAATAATTAAAGATATCAGCTCAACTAAACGTACTACAATTTATGCTACTTGTACTTGAGTTTTTTTTTAATCATGACCTGATAATGTTACTGTGTTTAGGTGAACTTTACGAAAATGATGCCCACGACTACTACCAGGAAGAGAAAGCTCTCCTCTCTGGACTCTGACAGGTAAACTGGGAACACATTAGCATTACTTATTTTGTCCCGTGTCCATTTTCACATGAGGATTTATTGAGGTATTTCTCATCTGATCTTTTGTTTTTAAACACCAGTCACCCGGCCAAGAAGGAGATGTCTCCAGTGAAGAGGAGGTCACCAAGAAAGCCCCAGCAGTCTCCGACCAGGAAGAAGGCAGTCAGACGTCTGGACAAGGATAATTGTCCCTCACAACAGAAATTGCTAAATAGACCAGCAGGTAGGAGGATGTATGGTGGAAAGAGGATTGGAGACACTGTTTTGTCATCGATGTATGTGGTCTTTATGGTAAAAGAGAGACTAATTCTTCTAACATTCATTAATATAATTTATTAATTTGCCCTTCTTTTTCAAGGCTCACCTGCCAAGTCACCCCGTAAATCTCCATTCAAAGGCTCTGTGGTTACAAGCTCCTTCTATGGCAAGCAGAAGCCCGTCTATCTCACTCCTCTGGAGAGGAAGATGCTAAAGGAGTCCCTGCCCTCTCCTCTTCCTCCTCCTCTTCCTTCTACTTCTTTGGCCAAAAAGCCAGAAAAGAAGACTAAGAAGAGCCTTAAAGGAGGCAGCAAGCCAAGAAAAGCGACTACAGGGTCTAGTAAAGGGACAAAGATGGGCATCAAAACCTACTCTGTAACATCTCTGTCAACTACAAAGAAGTTGAAGCTGCCCAAACTTAACAGCAGGTTTGTTTTCACTCAGTCCAATCATTGCTGTTGCAGCTTCCTTACACCAGTTTCTTTATTTTTCACCATAAGTGTTGTTTTAGTCATGTTCAGTAAGTAACAGGTATTTAATTCCACAGCGTCGATGCTAAACCTAAGCCCACCATCCCACCAGCCAGCACAAAACCTGTGGAGTCCAAGAAGGCAATCACCATCACTTTCAGCAGCTTGAAGCCCAAACCAAAGATCTTTGTTGGAGCTGCTTTCTTTGGTACCGGAAAGAAACCAACGTCCATGTACAAGAAATCTGCTCCAAAGTCTTCAGCCAGGCCGGCTTCAGTCCCAGCGAAGAGCAAAGACGCCCTGCCGCAGACGAAGACCGAGAAACCGAAGCAGCAGCAGCAGCAGCAGCAGCCTGCACCAGTGGTGAACAAGCAGCAGAAAGAACCAGAGAATGTGAGTTTATTCGTTTGTTTTTGACAAATGGACGAAAGTGTTATAAGAAAGGAAAAATAACAGAAATACAGATTTGGTTAACACATTTATTAGTAAAAATTTGAGAGTCAGGTGCACATCTGACAACACTTTACTCTGATGGGCATAAAAAGCAAGATATTTTGAGTGGTTTCTCTCGCTTTGGAAAAACTCCAAAGCGAGAGAGTGCACCATTCAATTATGTTGTTGCATGTTGGAATAAATAGAAAACAGTTTCTTTTCTGTGTTGCCAAAGTTCAAGTAAGAA
This sequence comes from Chelon labrosus, assembly GCF_963514085.1. Classification (NCBI taxonomy): domain Eukaryota; kingdom Metazoa; phylum Chordata; class Actinopteri; order Mugiliformes; family Mugilidae; genus Chelon; species Chelon labrosus. The sequence goes on from NC_140347.1 coordinate 18,929,222, forward strand.
TCAAATCAATCAAAAAATCAAGGATGAATATTTCTGTGCTCATCAACATCCATACACATGTAACATAAGAACATCTGGAGTGCATCTCTGTAGCCAAAGTTTAACGTTTGAAAAAAAAAAAAAACAATGATGCTGTTTGGAGTCAGGACACGACAACTACGACTATACTTTAATCTGTAGTCTGCAGAACAAAATTAAAGAAGAGGAGACGTCTACTTTCTCAGTGTATTTTGATATTTCCATTTGTTTCAAAGGAACATACAGTATTTTAGATGTATTGATTTTAAACTAATGAATCATCACGGAGTCTGACAGGTGATGCTTTAATCTGAACATTTCTTTCCTTTGTATTATCGTAGCGTTAGGCTGATCTGAGGCATGCACAAGCTAGAGTTTAGTCATTTACAAGATCTTATTTTATCCTGTGTGTTTCCTCCAGGCTGCCGTCCAGCCGGTCAAAACAGACGAGAAACAACCGAGCATCAAGCAGAGAGTGAAGTTTGATCCAACAGACTGGATGGAACCTGTCAACGAAGAGCCTGAAACTCCACAGCCTTTCAGGTGCTTTACTGATGTGTGGAAGTCTGGCTGCTTTTGGTTTGGTTTTTAACACTTTCCTCCTCAAATTAAAAGTACTAGTTTGCGATGTTTGATCCAGGATTGGCCCTGACTCTATTTAGAGCCTTTTTCCTTTCAAAATCTTTCTTTACAAGATTTTTTTGTGTCAGTGAAATATACTTTTAAGCTGGTGTATTTTTATGAGACTGATATTTAATGGTTGAAGAGGAAAAGGTGAGTAATAACCTTGATCTTCTGCCCTCAGCTCCCCTAAAATGTTGTCAGAGAAATATGGGATCACCCAGGATCTTAGGATTGTCTTGTCGAGGACGCCATCAACAAGTCCTGCTTCTACGTCCTCATCCTTCAACACTCGGGTACGTGTGTCGTACATTATTTTTGCTCTTTGAGTTTAGAAAGTCACCCTCTGTCAAAGAAAAGCAAAAATCCAAAAACGTGATCATAAATAAATGGTCTATAAAATAAAATAAAATAAGATAATCCCGGCATTCATTTGTCCCACTGTGGGATAAATTACATTTTGAACTCAAATTACTCAAGTAACCTATATTATTTTTAGATTTATTGGATTCTAATAAACTTTTATCTTCTCCAGGATCATTCTCCTACAGAACATAGCTCTACACCCGTCCTAAACCTGAGCGATATAAGCCCCACCACTGCTGCCTCCAGACCTCCTAAAGGTGAAATATAAAGTGTAGCTGGTTTCACTGCAAACACACAAACTAACGTCACACCAAAAGTCATTCCAGTTCATTAAAATCTTCATTAATTGTTTGTGCTTTCTCCAGAGACTGCAGCGTTGTATCCCATCTTTGGTTCGGCCTCAAAAAGGTGAGACAGTTTGTTAAGATTGTGACACTTTAACATGACATAAAAGGTGTGTGTTGTATGATCAATGTAAACTGAGATAAATAATAAAAAAAAAAAAAGATGGTGGACAAATTATCCTTGATAAAGAAACACCAAGAAAGATGCTCTACCCTGAACATAAAGGTTTAAACCAACTAATAACATTAACTGGTTTTAATTCACTATTATAAGTATTGTTATCGATGTCAACATGATCGCCTTATTACTGACACCAAGAGTTTTATTTGTCATTCAGGGTAAAGAGTGTTGCTCTGCGGCCTCCGGTGTCCTGCAGCACCCCCACTGGGTCGATGGCGTCACTACAGACTCCCTCTGCAGCAGCCAAGGAGCGAAGCGTTCGCAAGAGGAAGGACAAGCAGGACGAGGACCAGCTCATCATCGTAAGTTCATTCTTTATATGTGTGTTAAAACAGTGGACAAACTTTCCATTTGGTCATTTAATTCTAGTTGGTTAGATTTTGACGTGCAGCATTGTTGCAAGACGATTAACATTTCCGTGATCAGTGGGTGGTCATAGTGTTTTTGTTTAGTGAAAACTAGGCTGCAGCAGTATTGTTAATTGTTTGTGTTTTTGCTGCTTGCTTGTTTTACTTCTTTCTTGGGTGTTTTACGTGTTGAACATTTCTTCCTGTGTATTTATTTTTGTAACAGGACGCCGGTCAGAAGCAGTTCGGAGCGACGACCTGCAGCTCATGCGGGATGGTGTACAGCGCTGACAACCCAGAGGACAGTTTCCAACACACCCAGTTCCACCAGCGCTTCCTCGACTCCATCAAATTTGTGGTAAAAAAGCTTTTCTTCTTCCTTCGGTCTCTTCACCACAGAAAGGCAGAATCTGTTTTATGAAGCTACATGAAGTGTGATTACTGCTTTAAAACTGCTACTGTGATTATAGAGCGCTATCACAACAACAACAGCCTCAAAAGTTAAACTATTTATTGGCTATCAACAAATGTCACCCACCTCCATTTTCTAGTGATGTTTGCCTGGTGTGGTCTGGAGTTGTTTCTTTCTGTAGTTCATGTTAAACAACTGTTCTTCTGTCTGTGGTGTTCGCAGGGCTGGAAGAAGGAGCGAGTGGTGGCTGAGTTCTGGGATGGAAAAATTCTCATGGTCATGCCTGATGATCCCAAATATGCCATCAAAAAGGTGAGAGCCCGTACTCTGGATGATGCCCGTTTGTTGTTCTCTGTGATACAGCGATACGATGAGTAGGACAAAACTATCCTTTCACTTCTAATACCTTCTGGCTGTTTGGTTTCAGGCTGAGGAGGTGCGGCGTGTTGCAGACAACGAGCTGGGTTTCCAGCAGGTGACTCTGAGCAGACCAACGCAGGCTAAAACGTACCTGTTCATCAACACGGAGCGAATGGTGGTGGGATGTCTGGTTGCTGAACCCATAAGACAGGTAATTCATTAAGATTGTATAGTTTGTGACTTTGCAACATGTTGACGCTGTCTGTCAAATCTTTTTCAACCTAAAGTCCCAGGATATTAAATATACTTGACTCTAAGTAGGCGCTGGGTACCGCTACTGATTCAGATTCATTAGGTCCCGGTTTAATTTATTTCAGTTAATTGAGAGTGAGATGAATGTGTGGTGAAGTGTGTCGGTGAGAGCGATCACTCAGACTTTGATCACCATGAGCCAATAGAGGTCAATCAGAGAGATCTCTCCCCTCGACTTGTTCCACTGCTCAAAAGCCGTCTAAGTTTCTCATAACCAACCCTGACAGTATCTGGTCGTTACATTTTAATTTCCTGTTTCTTTACTTTGACCTGAAACTGCTCTATTTCTCCTCATAACTACCAAATGGAGCCTGCAGGCGTCACAACTTTGTGTTTAAGGAAACCGTGTCCTTTCAGGCTTACAGAGTCATTGAGCAGCCGGATAGATGCAAGGATATGAAGAAGGATGACTTCATGGACCGACACCGGGCCTGGTGCTGCTCCACCGTCCCAGAACAAGCTCTGTGTGGAATCAGTCGGATCTGGGTCTTCAGCCTGGCCAGACGACAGGGCATCGCAACCCGCATGCTGGACACGGTCCGGTAAGACGGACACTCCACATGGACCCACGCACTGCTGCGTCACGATGTAAAACGATCACAGCATTAATTTAACCCTCTCTCTAACCTCCCCAGGAGTTCGTTCATGTACGGCAGTCATCTCACCAAGGAGGAAATCGCCTTCTCTGATCCGACTCCAGATGGCAAACAGTTTGCCACCAAATACTGCAACACCCCGACCTTTCTGGTTTACAACTTCATAGCGTGAGGTTTGGAAAGGATTCAGTAAATTCTGATTTGAGGCGTTGATTTGCCAAGTGCCACGTTAAACAGATTGGTTGTTTAAAAATCTTTCATATGCAAAGCTGTTCAGGTTTGTCAGTGTCGATCAGCTGTTAGTTTTGTATGTATGAGCCCAGGTTGTATAACTGTGATAGATTTACTAGTTCCAGAGTTTTTAAAGGTTCACGATCAGTATTTATATTCAGCACTGCTTACTTTACTGTTGAATGTGTAATGGCAGAGCTTTCATGTGTTTATTTTTGCTTCGTGTAGAGTTTAAACATTTCACAGGTTTATTCTTTGAAGAATCATTTGGTCTTTGAGTCAATAAGAGAAAACTAAACGTTCATGTTTGCTGATTTTTTTTTCTCTTGCTACAAGCTCAAGGTTTTCTGGGCACTTTGGAAGGAAAATATGTTTATGGACACTGACCTGTTGAAAGGTGGATGCTGTTGTTGTTTCAGGGCGTTTCTACTTTGTAAATAGATTTAATAAACGTATTGCTTTTGTTTTATGAACGTTGCTTATTTCTTGAATCATTTTTCGATGCATTTTTGCAACTTGGAACTACAAAGCTGCTAAAAATATGTTTGATAGTTAAATCTCAGGATAACATGTTGGAAGATAGATGGGTTTTTGAGAATTAGAGTCAAAGCTAACACTGCTACAGCACCACAAATGTCTCCTTTTAGGTTATTGTAGGTGTGGACTAATTTAAGTCCCGCTGTACCAAACAGACATTTAAACATTTACCACTGATGCATCATAAGTGTTTAATATGACTTAAAGTTTAAAAGAAGTACACTTGTTTGTGCTTCTAGTCGTCTTATTTACAGGTGGAAAGGGACACACAGAAGGTAGAAACAGAGATACTATAAAAGTCAAAAGTACACAATAGAAAAGAGAACACACAAAAAGAGTAACATGGAAATGTGAACACAAACATTTAAGGCATTACAGTAAGTAAGTCTGTAGCTTATTCACTGAACCGACCACAGTGGTGGTGTGGTGAATTAGTCGATGACGATCACCTCACAGGGGGTTTTGTCCAGCGGGGCGTTGTTCTCTAAAGCCTGGACGACCTGAGCGGCCGATGGTCTCTTCTTGGGGTCCTCCTCTGTGCACAGGTAGAAGAGCTCCACCATCCTCTGGTATTCGGCGCCCAGAGTGTCGGCGTCCAGGCTCGGCCTTGTCCCCAGCCGCTCGTAGTAGGCATCCTCGTCAAAGCTGTCCTCTATGGAGTCATCTGAAATACAAATATCAGTGTTTAGGACGGAGTAATACTCATTTTAATTTTAGTTTTTTTAGTAGGAGGTTATTCTTGTTTGTGTTTTGCTGCAATTCTAGATTTTTATAATATAATGATCAGTTCATCATTTTAGTGCCAAGACATTTGAGATGTTAAAACCTCCAAATGGTTGGTTTTCTCCTTTTTAAATGTCTAAAATGACCCATGTGTGTTTGGCTGCCATTACAAGATAGATCTATGTTCTAACAAAGGCTGCTGTAGTGTAGCTCACCTTCTTCATCCTCCTCATCGTCATCATCATCACCCAGCATCTCCAGATGAGGCATGGCCAGCGTCATCATCTCCCACAGAGTCAGGCCGTAGGCGAAGATGTCGCTCTTGTCTGTGATCTCTCCATCCTCATCCAGAGCTTCCTTTGGTTTCCACGGCTCGGTGCCGATGTATTCTGCTTTTGGGTCGGACACTGAAGACGGAGAGAGAAGAACGTTTTTGATGAAGCACTGTTTGGACTGGACAACAATTAAATAACAAAACAAACACTCAAATTGTCTGGGTTTGAGGCTAAAATAATAAGCTCCAGAAGTTTGCAGTTAGTTTAAACTGAACCTCTGACCTCTGCTGATGACATGCATGTACGAGAAGAAGAATTTGTGTCTCTGCCTGGGCAGAAAATCAAAGTCAATCAACTGTTGTAAACAATCATTTCCACACAAACATTTCTGCCAATTCGGTGCTTTAATCCTTGATTAATCCCACTCTCTGCACAATGTCTGAACCAACAAGCATCGGTTTTATTGACGTGACCTTCATTAAAAGGAACCACACGTTTGTGATCAAATGGAGAGGAATCAGTTTGTTGTACAGTTGACAAACTCCACGTTGGCACAAATAACAAAAGGATAAAGTGTTCTGAACTCTGGGAAGAGATGAGTCGGCTTCGGTTAATCATCCGGCGCTGCAGCAGCTTTACTGAACCACGGACCGGTTTGTTATTGGACTGAGTGGGGATCTGGTTTTGAAATAACTGGTGCTGCTATTTTATTTACACATTAGCAACTAAACATTAATTCAGTGTTGACTCAATTAGGAAAGATGTGGTTATTCTGACAACAGATGTAGGAAATAAACTGCGGGAGGTCTCTATTTTTGTTATTCCAGCTCTAGATTTCCCTTTTCAGAGCTTTAAACATCATAAATTAAACCTTCAGGGTACCAGCATGAAAAGAGAAAAAAATGATTCACTAGGCAGCACACATAGCTCATAAATCCCTTCAAGCTCATGTTTAAACAGCGTGATTCATGATGATTCAGATCAGGACTACTTAGAGAAAAAGATCAGAACAACTACAAACAATACACAAAGCATTACTGATTTACTGTGTTGATGTTTTCAGACTCAGATACTAACAGTGAGCACTGTAACAGATTTTTTCCACAGTGCCGTACACACAGTCCCATCAAAGCTGCTTGTCTGTTTACCTCTCATGTTCTCGTCCAGCTGCAGAGACACGCCGACGTCACAGATCTTCACGGTCTCAAAGCTGCCCTTGACGACCACGTTACATGACTTCATGTCGCCGTGCAGCAGCTTCTTCTCGTTGTGAAGATACTGCGGAAACACAAATAAACAAAGCTCGTGTCGGCCTGGTTTGGTTAAACAGTTTGTAAAATTGAATTAAGACAGCTGATGACAAGAAGAGATTAATATAATACAAAGAAAAAGAAAAACAGTGAGCGGATTGATGTGGATTTAAAAAAAAATGTTTTGAACCCAATTCACACACATGTTCTTCAGCTGTAACTCAAGACATTAAAACTAAGTCAAGAAGGGAAGAAAGGACTTAAAATGAATCTACCTGGAGGCCGCGAGCCACGTGTAGAGCCACTTTCTCTATGTTGGCGGCAGGGAAAGCTTTCAGGCCTTCCTCCTTCCTCTTCTCTATCAGGTCATTGAGGGACTGCTCTCCCCCGTACTCCATGGCCAGACACTTGGAGCCGTCTTTCGCCGTGGCAAAGGCACGGAAACCTTGAAGGACGTAGAGAATGAACGTCAAATATTCAAGATACAATGATATACCAGCTGGAGTCAGAGCGCACAGTGGGAATTAAAAACACTGTATCTATCAAACAATCCATGCAGCAGCCCAGATGTTTGATGGCGAATTGTGGGAAGTTTTTGTGCTGCTGTTCTTTCAAAATAATAGCAACTACATGTATGTAGTCCCCATGTCCAGCTACAAGTCTTGAAAGGTTGGGCTGTCTTATCAAATGTAAAATCTAACTCTCAGCATTTACCTCAGACTTTATGTTTTAGAGGTTACCAGTGACAAAAAGCAGCACATTACTTCGTCTATTTTAACTGTTCATCGACGTACGAGTCAGAAATCTACAGAGTAATTAAAAACACAATAATATTAATGACAGGGACAATTTACAATCACCAGTTAACCTAACCAGCATGTCTTTGGACAGTGGGAGGAAGCCGGAGTACCTGGAGAGAACCCACGTAGACACACAGGGAGAACATGCAAACTCCACACAGTCGGGGCCGATCTGAGGCATCAGTGCTAAACACCACACCGCCGTGCCGCCCCTCTTTGGACTTAACAATGACGTGATAAATAATTAAGCACAACTATTATTTTCTAAATGATCTTTCGAGCTCAGAGCCTCGGGCAAACTGAGGCATAGTTGATAAATAAATAACAAGAAAGATGATAGTAGCTTCACTTCTGTTGTCTGAGAAGAACATGAGCATTTGTGATGATAACAGGATTTTTTTAAACTTGAAAAGTATTACACATACTGTTTAAATCATCTACTTTACTCCTCCTCTCTTATATAACCTAGAATACAACATCCTGCCATTTCTGTTAGCCTTATATTAAAGAGAATTTAATATAAGATTTGTTGCATTTCTCGTTCTTGTACATATTTTACATTTTACCTAGTGGACTGTTGCTTGTTGAATTCAGCCTAATTAACAACTCCAATAGTTGGAGTTAAACCCAGAGTTTGCAGAGCCAACTAACGACCAGTCCACTTAATCAACACAGCTCACTGCATGGTCTTAAAACCTCACCACAATAAAAACCTGAAACTGTTCTTGAGCCCGTTGTCTCAGCTTACCAACAATGTTTGGATGATTGATTCCTTTCAGGATTTTAGCCTCGTCGTTGAGGCGCTTCTGATAAACAGCCACCTGCTTGGACGCACATTTGCTGTTGATCTTCTTCACAGCCCAGGGAGACACGTTCAGCTTCCCCATTCTAGGAATAAAATGATCAGTAACGGTGTGTTAAGTCTGTTTGTTTTTATTCTTATGCACACACATGAATACGCTGCAGCTAAAAAAAGATAAACACCAGTGATCAGATACTTAACTGTAGATTGATTTACAATGATTTATAAAACTTAAAGCTACACAATAAATATATATATTTTTTTTATTGATATAATGGTACTTTCCAATGTTTTTCAAAAGCATAGCTCATTCATTGTGATGTAACCTTAGATTATGTTCTTGATCATTTGGGTTATTAAATACATCCAAATATACAGCAGAGCTGTTAAAGCCCAAGGAGACATATTTAATTGACATCTGATCAGCAGCAATACAACCTGGAGATAAAATAACAAGCAAAACTTTACATCTGAGAAGTTCAGTTTAGCCAACATTAATACGAACACTAATAAATGTTTTATTCTGCCCTGTAAAGCACAAACTAAATCAATAAGACATAGTATAAAGAGGGCATATACAGAAGTGATAGGAATCAATTCATCTCTAGTTCAGAGAGCACCACAAACCTGTCCATGAGGTAAACGTTGACTCCAGTCCCACAACCCAACTTCTTCATGAAGGGTGAGGGGGGGATGGTGATGGGGGTCCCTCCGTTACTCCCAAAGCTCCTCACCCGGACAGTTTTCGGAGTTTTAAATGAGTTTTCGTCGCTGGATGTGATAGGGGAGGCCATTCTGCCAAAGAAATAAAACAGATGACATTGTACTTGGAAAAGACGTACTCGGAAACAAACCGCAATCAGACATAAAACGTTAATATTTAACAGAATTAACTGATGTATGGTGTAAATGATACACGCCGAATTAAAACCTAAAGTTTCTTATATCTTATGCATTTGACATAAAGTTGTCTCTGGACGTGACAACGTAAAATGACAATTAAAAGTAAAATTTTGCCTGGAGGCTGGCGTAACGACCATTGATAATGGCGTTGGGAGGAAACGTAAAGTATCTCAAACTCCTACGTTAAACAGAGTGATTATGGCAACGATTTGCAGTTTATTTTTTTGTCTCAGTTAAAACTATAAGCACCAATAACGGGTACTTTTCAATAATATAACATTATTTAGCGAATATTTAGCCAAACCCCGAGACAGTAGCGGCCAAACAGCAACTCAAATTACAGTCAACCGTTAAGTTAGCTTGACGGTGAACTATTTAAGTTAAAGTTTAAATAAAGACAGTCGGATTAAAAGCGATAAATAATAATAATAATAAAAATAATTACACGAGTTTCCTCTCACTGTCACCACACAGCAGCTGCCGTTAAATCTAAACTGTTGTCACCGCGCCGAACGTTCAAACTAACGGCCGGCCTCCTCCCGGAGCAAGTACGGGGGCTGCAGAAGGACAATCGTAGTTCGCGATTTTTAAAAGACATTAGCAGAAATGAAAAACGATTGTGTACATAACTAAAACTGGGAAATATTAGTTATGTTACATATTTAACATATTATTAATTATAAACACTGAATATAGCTATCAGATTTATTCTAACACAACTATAATAGCATTGAATGGTTGCAATACTGGTTGTTACCAGCTGAGGGCAGTCATGTTAAAAAATGGTGGGTGGATCAGGCGCAGGTTAAAAAGAGGTGCAGGTGGATAGATAGATAGATAGATAGATAGATAGATAGATAGATTAGGAGAGAAGACTGAAAAGAACATGAAGAGGGATATAAAGTTTGTGTGTAAATGTGAGCAGGATAATAAAAATAATTTGTGCATTTGCAATAAGTTAAAAAAAGAGCTTGGCAGTATATGACTACATACCACTGAGCAGATAGACAGATAGGTAGTCTGTCCCTACATCTACATCAATGGCTTGTCTAGAACGATTTCCTAGCTTGAGTTGACCTAGACCTCGACTGTTATGATCCCAGTTTTTGATTCATCTCCTTGACACGCACATACTGCAGATGGTCCTGCAGCTCAGTCTCCTCGTTGTGCAGAGGGATAACCGTTTCATTATGAGGCAGAGGGCCAGGAATGTGGTGCAATGACAAATAAAAATGGAAAGGAAGACTGGGGCTTTCTCTCTTTCTCCCTCTCTTCTCCCAGTTGCTTCTTCGCCCCGAAGGGATATGAGCTCATGTTTGTGGGCTCCTCTGCCACATGTTGTGGGGAATTTTATAGTATAAGGATGAGTTAGTCTCTGGTCAGAGCACCACAGAGAAACAGCCACAAATAAAGTGACGAGGGTGCTTCACCGTCACGAGACTAATAAAGAACAGTTGCATGATTTACTGCGAGAGGTCAAACACAAAAATAAGAGGGAGTTGAACTGTATGAAGCTGTATTGTCTGTATTGGCAAGTCACTAAAAAGCAACGAAAAAAAACAAATCACTGATGAGTAGTGAACTCCAAAAGTAATAAAACTTTCATTAATAAGCTTGTCCAAGCATGTTGCATCACCTTTTGGGTTCCCATGGAATCATTTGTGTTGTCAATTGCGCTTCTTGCAGCTTGTTTCTGTATTTGCTGGAGTATTTGCAGAGCATGCTTTGTCAAACCAATGACAAAACATCAGTTTTTCTTGGCCGCTGTAGGTGTCACTGCCTCAGGTTAGGGTTACTTGAACTCCACCTCTTTGACCATTTTTGAATGAGCTGGGGGTTAGTTGGAGTCAGGCGCTGACAAGATGGCGATCGCCGTGGACACCGGGCTCCAAAAGGTCTTCTTCAGAAAATGTGTGGAGTTCTTCCGTATCTCGAGTCTAACATCCATCAAACAGTATACAGATGTGCAAAAGTACCGTTACACTTTGATGTATCAAATAAACAGTTTTACCATCTCATGATGAGTGAAACCACACTGACACGACTCTGTGATCACATGACTTTTTTTCCAGCAAATCATTTCTACATTTGCTTCACACGTGGGAACGTTCACACGTGTGATTACTGCCCAGAGGTGTCAGTCAAAGCAGCAAACACGTGGCGTACACCTCAATGTGCGACTCACGCGCTCACATGTCCCGGTCAACTTCCTCACCCTCCCCTCGACAGTGTCTGTTCACCTCCACGCGTCACCAGGAATAACAGAGTTCACCTGTTTAAACAAATCTACATTTTATTATTTCAGCAGTGCATATGCAGCATTTTAGTGGTACAAATCAACGGAACATAAAGTGAAACGCTCCATGTGTTTTCAGGCGAAGTACTGGATCCAGTATTCATAATCACGTCTGATTTATAGTCATATGCATTTTGTTAAGTCCACAGCCCTTATATGTGCACAACGTAATAAAAAACAGAACACTTATACTGTACAGAGAAGGTCTTGGAGCCCTTATCCCAACGTAGCAAGTCCTTGTACAATCAGTCCGTTGTAAAATATGGACTGAAAATGACACGTTAAAGAGGTTAAGTGCACTTGGTTTACAATGTGTTCTCACTTTCAAAGGTTTCAAAGTGGAAGTATTCAAAGTATTCGACCCATATGAGGCTCAAGCTCTGATCTGAGGTCTGATCTGATCAACAAGGAAATCACATCACGACAGTTTAATCTTGTTGATATCAGGTGCAGCTGGAAGGAACATCAGTCCAAATGTAAAGAGCTGAGAAAAAGTTCACACAGAGGAGACACTGGCTCTGCATGTTTGTGGTGGATGAATTATGATCATAAGGTTTTCAACATTTGATAAGTCTGAATTAATTTCGCTCAAGAACCTGTATTTACCTGGCCTGGAAGACAGACAAACTTCATATCTTGTGGTGTAAACTTGGTCTGGAGTCGGCCGATGGATTCAAACCCAGAACCTTCTCGCTGTGAGGCATCAGTGCTGACCACCACAATTACTGTGTCACAAAATTCTGTCTGGTTTGGGATAATTTTGGTGGTATTTCTAATTACTTTTTATGCTTATTTGAAATAAAACTAAAGTGCATTTATTTATTTTTTATTTTACTAAATCTGCCCGAGTGGACTACATGACATCATTACATGGCTTGTTGCTGCAGGATTTGTTTGTTTCCATCTCATTACTTTGTGTTTGCCTCCGTTAAGAAGGGCAACAGCACAAATGTTGACTTTACCAACACTTGAAACATATTCTGTATCTGTTATGTGAAATACTACACACCTGGTTTGTGATTTAACACAACAGTTCACTATTTACCCAAATACCAGCAGTGAGTACAGAACTATTTTCTGAGAAAATGTTTCACCCTTCTACATTCTGTTTGCTTTTTGTGGTTAAAACTTTATTTTTTTTAAATGAGATGACAAATAAGCTGAGTGAAAATATTCGGATGGAGCCCTTGGTATTATCTTTGGCTGTTGTTTTAGAAAAGAAGTAATAACTCAGCGGCCAAAGTGCCGAGTGTTACGCCTGAATGAGATAAATCAGAGACGACAGAGGCTGGACGCAAAGAGCTGGACAGACAGAGAAGATATTGCTAGAAACTATACAACAATAGAGCACTGTAAAGCTCAACCATGCCATACGTCAAGTTGCTCATACTGTCAATTAAACATTAGCTTCTGCTGTTGTAGCAGCACATTAAAAGCAACATTGGCAGCTCCATTTTGAAAATTCGAAAGACTTTTAAAAGGTAAAGTCAGAAAAACAGTGCAAACTGTTCAGTAAAGTCTTTAATGTGTGTGGAAGACGTTCTGTTAGTGTGAAAATTTCTCATGTCATATTTTATTTTATTGCTTCCTTGCTGACAAAAGACTTTCCACCGATCCTCCTGTCTGATATGAGAAGATTTCGAGCAGTTATGAAGGAATCCTCTGTATTTCAGGGCTTTTAAAATGTCACATAACTTTGTCTCCCTGTATGACATGTGGTTTAGGGCTGCAACTATTATTTATTGTCATTAACTGACTGATCTGAGATCTTCAGGTATCTTGTTTTAAAGATACTTGATAAGTTTAAAAATCAAAGAGGCTCAGTTTAAAGGCTGCGACAAACTCTAGTTTTTCCAGTGTGTCCTGCACCACTGACATTAGTTGGACCGCTGTTGACGGCTTTTTGACTGATTCAGCGTCTGAATGAGTCAGTGAGACTCTGAACATTCTTCATTTCATCTGAACACTCAAAGACATGGTTTATGGTTTAGGCTAGACTCATTTAATTTAAGGGAATTGTGTGGAATAAAATATTTTAACTCCCAGACACACCAAACTGACACAAAAAAACTAACATCAACTCACATAGCCTCTGCCTGGACCAAAAAATTGTACTTGAACACACCACAAAGAGTACAGCCACATGGATTGAAGTGTACATACTTTATAATTTCAAATGGGAAAATACACCAATCAATCATAACATCATGACCACCTTCCTGATATTGTGTAGGTCTCCCTTGCCTCCAAAACAGGTGTGACTCATCAGAGAATGGACATGGGCCTTCTGAGGGTGTCCTGTGGTGTCTGGCAACAGGATGTTGTTAGTGGGGGCCTTTGGGTCCTATGGGTTGAGGGGAGGGGCCTCTGTGGATCATCCCACAGATACTCGATCAGTTTGGGATCTAGTGAATTTGGAGGCCAGGTCAACACCTTGTGCTGTTCTTCATGTTTTATGAGTTGTTCCTAAACTGTTTTTGTGTGTGTGTGTGTGTGTGTCAGGCTGCATAAGTAACATCCACATGAATGCCAGGTCCAAAAGTTTCCCAGCAGAACACTGGATTGTCACAAGATGGTCAATGTTACTTCTCCTGTCAGTGGTCTTAATGTTGTGGCTGATCGGTGTATGTGAATAGAGTTTAATAAGCAAGTAATGAATCGGTCTGATCTGATTGTGTATGTAATATTTGTGTATATGAATGTCCAGATCCTTTGAACTTTGTCGTTTTGTTAACTCTCATGAACCGGTTCACTAAGCTGAGCAGCCAATCAGAGAGCTTTCGCTGACCCACATGCTCCTGGTAGTTTTCATCCTCTTTCATTAATGGGAACAAGTGTGCAGAAAGATGTGAATATCTGACGAGACTCGATGGCAGTGGACTAACAGTCTGAACCAAAGACAATAAATACAGCCAGACTGTACATGAGCGAGTGATCCAGCCAATATCTGCAGAAAATATAAAGGAAACATGTCGCCCACTAATCATCATCAGTCTGGTTTCTCACCTCGTTTTCCCTTCCTTCATTTGTCTCCTTCTGTGGCAGAACCGCGGCTTAAGACAGAAACCTCTACGAACACAAGGCTCTTTAACGTCAGGCAGAGAAAGTCGCTCGTGGTTTCGCCGGCATAAAAAAAAAAATTCATCTCCAAGATATATTTTTTTTTCTTTTCTCACTTGGAAGGATAACAGCTCACAGACTGTTAAGAGCAGAGGGAATTTAACTTTCAGTATTTTGGAGAACGAACGTGAGGTTTGTGAGCTCGCCAGACCGAAGAGCTCTGAAAACATGATAAAGTTCCTTCATATGTTTGATTCCAACCTTGCAGCTCTTCGCTTGGCTGAAAAGAAGAAGCGACACTTTTGGAGGCATCAGCTTTTTTGGATTCCAGAGCAGCTATAAAATGTGAAATCCCTCTCGGAGAATTATGGGAAGAAGAAAAGCCCTTTGTGGTTTGTTTTGCATGTGTGCATGTGTGCATGTGTGTGTGTGTGTGTGTATGTGTACGTGTGTGGATTAATGCTGAATCAACCCTGGTGTTGGCAGTGAACACTGACAGATCCACCGTGATAAATTGTACGGGGCGGACATCCATGCATCCATCTGTTTATACTCATCCATTCATAATTGCTTCTGTCAGCTGGAGTGACTGTTAGTCTTTTATTTATTTAATTTCTATAAATTTAAAGCACACAGTATGCACTGATTGGCGATTTGCAGATTAAATGATGCATATATCTTTATGTTACAAGAGAAAACTGCTCTTACATACACTATATTACCAAAAGTATTCGCTCACCCATTCAAATGATCAGAATCAGGTGTTCTAATCACTTGGCCTGGCCCCAGGTGTATAAATTCAAGCACTCAGGCATGCAGACTGTGAAACAAGACATTTGTGAAAGAATGGGCCGCTCTCAGGAGCTCAGTGAATTCCAGCGTGGAACTGTCATAGGATGCCACTTGTGCAACAAATCCAGTCGTGAAATTTCCTCGCTCCTAAATATTCCACAGTCAACTGTCAGCTCTATTATAACAAAATGGAAGCGTTTGGGAAAAACAGCAACTCAGCCACGAAGTGGTAGGCCACGTAAAGTGACGGAGAGGGGTCAGCGGATGCTGAAGCGCATAGTGCAAAGAGGTCGCCGACTTTCTGCACAGTCAATTGCTACAGAGCTACAAACTTCATGTGACCTTCAGATTAGCCCAAGTACAGTACGCAGAGAGCTTCATGGAATGGGTTTCCATGGCCGAGCAGCTGCAGCCAAGCCACACATCACCAAGTGCAATGCAAGGCGTCGGATGCAATGGTGTAAAGCACGCCGCCACTGGCCTCTAGAGCAGTGGAGACGCGTTCTCTGGAGTGATGAATCACGCTTTTCCATCTGGCAATCTGATGGACGAGTCTGGGTTTGGAGGTTGCCAGGAGAACGGTACATTTCAGATTGCATTGTGCCAACTGTGAAATTTGGTGGAGGAGGAATTATGGTATGGGGTTGTTTTTCAGGAGCTGGGCTTGGCCCCTTAGTTCCAGTGAAAGGAACATTGAATGCTTCAGGATACCAAAACATTTTGGACAATTCCATGCTCCCAACCTTGTGGGAACAGTTTGGAGCGGGCCCCTTCCTCTTCCAACATGACTGTGCACCAGTGCACAAAGCAAGGTCCATAAAGACGTGGATGACAGAGTCTGGTGTGGATGAACTTGACTGGCCTGCACAGAGTCCTGACCTGAACCCGATAGAACACCTTTGGGATGAATTAGAGCGGAGACTGAGAGCCAGGCCTTCTCGACCAACATCAGTGTGTGACCTCACCAATGCGCTTTTGGAAGAATGGTCAAAAATTCCTATAAACACTCTCCTCAACCTTGTGGACAGTCTTCCCAGAAGAGTTGAAGCTGTAATAGCTGCAAAAGGTGGACCGACATCATATTGAATTCTATGAGTTAGGAATGGGATGGCACTTCAGTTCATAGAATGAGTAAAGGCAGGTGAGCGAATACTTTTGGTAATATAGTGTACATTACTGATGGCTAATGTGTTTAGACGTTTTGTGAATGAATGCAATTCGTAAGAAATATCTGACCTGATCTTTACCTGCTAAATATTTCATTTTTAAACACAATTCTTTGCTTTATGCTTTGCAGCATAACAGCAGGTTTATCAGAACATTTGTGGCTGAAAACAAGCTGTGTAACCGCTTGTTCTGGGGGGCTGGAGCCTATCCCAGCTGTCACTGGGCAAGAGGCGGGGTACACCCTGGACTGGTCTCCAGTCTATTGCAGGGCTAACACAGAGAGACAGACAACCAGTCACACTCACACCTAAACTCCACACAGAAAGGCCCCAGTCGAACCTAGAACCTTCTCGTTCCGAGGCATCAGTGCTAACCACCATGCCACTGTGCCGCCCACAACTAAAACAATCAGCTACAAATCTCCGGAACATTCAGCAAAGAGCAAGTACTGCATATTTTCAAACCCATCAGAAATCAGATGAAATTATAGCCGACCAATGTTTACGACCAAAAACTTGCACTCAAACACACCACAAAAATTACAACCAAGGACCAGCTGCCAAATATTGTACGTTCAGCGACTACATGACGGGAAATAACTCTTTACAGCAACTATTATTTGGGAGGCAAGGATCGTACAGAGCTGCAGATCAGCTGGTCTACACTTTATTCATTTTAGAATCTAGATGATCATGCTGTGGTGAAAATATATGTGTATTTAAATGTTCAGATCAGATGAAGACCTATACTGTATATAAAACCCTGCTGTGTGTGCCCTTCGAACTTTGTTTCGTCTACTTTCGTCACTAATGGTTCTTCAAACTGATCAGCCAATCACAAACATCTTTCTCAGTGACTTGTTCCACCGCTGTTTCAATATGCTGAATCAGCTGAAAAGCTGCAGACAGGGGTCCGACACCTGCAAATATCCTTGGTGAGTGTCGGCCGGTAGAGAAATACTCAAATGATATTGCTTAAAAATGGACGCCCGTTTTCAGACAGTCTCAAATCATGATGTTACTGTGAAGTAAAATGACGTAGCCTCTCATAATCCTATGCTTGAAATGTGTGGGAAGAGAGACGCTTTCCAAAGCACTCCTACTGTCGTCTTCTGGAATATTATAGTACAAAGAAAAGTAGCTAAATGCAAAGTTAAGAAAGAAGAAGACTCCCAGACAGTAGGGACTGATGTGAAGAAGACGTGATCAACATTTGTATCTCTGTCAGACCTTAAAGAAACACTGAACGTAAACTGAACTTTTCTTTAAGCAAGGTTGCAGTTTTAATCTATGTGAAAAGTTAATTTGAAAAACTGTGAATTTAATCTAGTTTTAACTCAGGCTTCTTGGCAACCATTTACCTACTGGGCAACGCTGTATTACCGTATAAAGTATAATAAGGCAACAGTGTGGTATGCTTAGCAAAAGCCATTCCTGCATAATACTGTGAAGAGCAGCTGCCTGTAAATATAAAATCAGTTCATCAGTCTTCAGTTCATTTAAGTGGCTCTTTTCATCTTCTCTGTAACTGGAGGCGACACTCTTGGAAGACGAAGGATCAGCCCGTACTCTCTGAAGGACGTGTCCCAAGGTGAGCCTCTAAGGGCGGCTTTAACCCGCTAATCTTTCCCCTTCACTGAAGACTCTTTAATTCAGCCTGATGAAACCTCCTGTTATGAGATCACTCCCCCCACACACCCGGCGTTCCAGCTACAACTGTGCAGTCAATGAAAGCTTGGAAAGAGGCAGAGGTGTCTCCTTGTTTCAGTCTTCTGGCTGAAATGTTTCTTCACGAACTTCTAAAAAAGCTGCAGGTTACGTAGATGCACAACGTGAGGGTTTGTCAGGTGAGTCTGCACTTTTCTCTCGCAGGTAAATAGGTGACGTACTGCTACTGTGAAACTCCCGGATGTTCAGCACCTCGATGTTTGAGGAGATGCTTGGCAGCTGCAGCAGGAGGTTTAGATGGCGCAGGTGACACCAGCGTCCTCCACGTGGCCGCAATTGGTTTTGCCCCAGCCGGAAAACTTGCACTGGTGGATGGTGTCTTCAGTCCCCGTGCACGCAACGTCATCCATCCAGATCAGGCCGGTACCTGCACAGACACACATTACAAATCATTTCTGAACTAAGTGTCCTTTGTTCCCATCTGTTCTCCTTTGTTTTCTTTTCCCCCAACTTGCTTTTAAAGCACCATTTTGTTCATGCAAGAAGAACAAAACCGATAAATACGTCTAACAAAAGTTCATGAACTCCCATTTCCAAGACAAAAATAAGGAATGCAATGAATAATAAATGTTTCCTTTGACATTATGAAGATAAAAATTGTAGCAAAATAATCTATTTGGAAGACGTAGATTCACATCTGGACTTCGACACCAGCCGTCCAAGCTCAGAGCGGTTTCTCTGAAGGCTCATTCATGAATCACGTTCCCTCTTGTTCATGTGCAACATTAAAAAAAAAAAAACGATGCAACTGCAGCCAAAGAGAGCGAACATGCTGGATCTGATTGTGACTTTAATCAGCAGCTGAAGTTTGTGCATGCCGGAGACTTTAATTGCCTTAAACTATAGAAATCCTATCCTTATTTACTGTTGTCGGATGAAGAAGGCAGAAATTCAAACACATTGTCAAACAAAGCTTTTGGTGGCGTTGTCTTTATGTCTAAATGACCTTTGTGTTGTATCTGTTTGTGTCCCAAATTCTAAAAGTTGCCTCTCGTAATCCTACATTGGAAACGTGTGACAGGCTTTCCAGTGAAAAGTAGCTAAATGCAAGGGCAAGAAAGACGAAACCTGGCAGACAGTAAAGACTGATGAGAAGTTTGTGTGTGCTGGAGACCTTTAAACTGTCTCCAGCACGCAAAAGATCTTATTTCCTGTTGTTGGATGGAGAAGAAGCTGAAATTTCTCCACATCTTCAAACTTCATGTCTAAATGACCTTTGTGTTGCATCTGTTTGTGTCCTAAATTCTAAAAGTTGTAAAAACGTCCAAACATTTGGAAACAAATGACTTTAGTCAAAGTGAAATCGATACATCCCTCTTCACATTTAAAAGTCGGAGTCCAACAAAGTGTTCATGTTTAGAAATGAGAGTGTTTCAGTCTTGTGATTGAGACAGCAAGTACTCCCAGCACTTCCTCTCGGAGCTGTTGATCAGACAATATTGTATCCGCTAATAAAATACACAGTTCCAGCTGGTTAGCAGATCTTTTGGCACCTTTAGTTTTCAACATTAACTTTGGTTCCTGTTTGTCCAACTGAAATCACTGGAGCTTTCAGAAAGTCCCACATGCTTCGGTTTTGCAACAGTGTTCGACGTTTGGAGGAGACGGCCCTCAGCTTTGAGGGAATAAGAGTGAGTGAACATTTGGTTGCACTCACAATGAGATTCTGGAGTTTAACGGTTCACCACTAAAGGTTTGACTCTGGCAGGTGAAGCTCTTAAAGAAGCATCTGGAGATGGATCTGCTGCTCTGGAGTTAATCATTCACCCCCCTTGGTGTTTCACTCAATGTTTGACTCAATATTTTAGCAATGACTTACACTGCTCAGGCATATCATCATGACCGCCTTCCTAATATTGAGTAGGTCCCCCTTGTGCCTCCAAAACAGTTGTGACTCATCAGAGAATGGACATGGACCTTCTGAGGGTGTTCTGTTGTGTCTGGCAATAGGATGTTGTTAGTGGGGGCCTTTGTGTCCTATGGGTTGAGGGGAGGGGCCTCTATGGATCATCCCACAGATATTTGATCAGTTTGGGATCTAGTGAATTTGGAGGCCAGGTCACACCTTGTGCCGTTCTTCATGTTTTTTGAGTTGTTCCTAAACCGTTTTTGTGTGTGTTCCTGTGTCAGGCTGCATCCTGCTGGGGATGGCTGCTGCCATCAAGGAGTGTCATTACTATGGGTGGGTGTGCCTGGTCTGGTCTAGGTGGGTGGTACATGTCTAATTAACATCCACATGAATGCCAGGTCCAAACATTTCCCAACAGAACATTAGATTGTCACAAGATGGTCAATGTTGATCACTTCTCCTCATAATGTTCATATAATGGTCATAATGTTATGCCTGACCGGTGTAGGACACACACAGAACTTCAAAACAGATACTAAAAGAAAAAAAATGACCTCAACAATAAAGAAAAAACAACCGTAAGAGTCATACAACTCAAAACTACCATAAAGAGACAAAGAATGACAATAAGTGCAAAACACCTTTACAAAATAATTATAGAACAATAAAACTACACGAGACTACAAAAAATGGTCACACAAGTCACACAAAACCATAAAAATATAAACTACAAAGACACACAAAACGACTGTAACTCAACAACTACCAAGACCATCAAGAGACACAATATAACCATAAAGAAACACAAAATGACGAGAAAGAGACAAAATGGGACAATAAAAGGACACAAAATGACTAAAGACATACAAAACAAGCATAAAAAGTCAGAGTGAACACAAAGTGACACCAATAATGATAAACTATAAATAATTATATATATAATTATATATATAATTATAAACCACTATAGAGACAAAAACAACTACAAATAGAAGAAAAAAAGTTCAGAAAAATACACAAAACTACTGATGTCGCACAAACAGTTCCTTAGTTGGATAGTTGTTTGGCGTCTGTTTTCAGTGTCAGTCTGCATGTCCTACTTGTGTATGGGGGAGATTTAAATGTGAGTCTTAATCCACCTTTAATCATTTAAAAACAAACTTCGTCAGATCTGTCCACCAGCAGACAAGAAAAAGCACAGTCACATTAAACTGAGAAGAATAATTAAAAGCAGCATTAGTCCAGCTCCAGGCCAGCAGGCTCACAATAACAAATTTAAATAATTTTCAAACTAACTTTTAACCTTTTAAAATTTTTCTATTCTTAAATCTGCATACAATTAAAAGCAACGCCGAGATCAAAACAGTGGGAAATGAAATATGTTATTAGGAGATGATGGGAACTGCAGTGTCCTTAATTTATGCCTGACTTTATGAACTAAACAGGAAAAGGCTGCAATGTTAATTTAACTGTGAGCTCCTGGTGTGTAGCACAGGTTTAAATAAAATATGTATTAACTTTGTTCAGGGTCAAAAAATGAAAATAGTTGTAAGTGTGGCCCTTCAGCATTATCAGCTGCATGAGATTTAAGTGATTTAGTGAGTTTAAGAAGATTAGTTTAAGAAGATTTAGTGTTGATTTACTTTATAAATTAAAGTGCATATTTATTTATTCCCATTAAATCATGCAGTGGGAAACTCCCCACACAGTGGAGGAAAGTTCTTCAGACACTTATTGACATGACAGTGTTAAACGATTTGCCATAAAATGTTGGTATGCCCATTATAACTTAAAACACCCCACCCATTTGGATGGATGTATTATTTAAATTATGCTGAATTCACGCTCTAAGCTCCATATAATAAGCCATATTAACAGTATGAATGACCTCGAAGGTGATCATTCAAAATAACAGATCAGTCTGCAAACTTATTTCCTGGCAGGATTCACTGCACTGGTGAATCACCCTCTTTTATTTTTCCCAGTTTTCTTTTGGAACTGCACAAAACACACGTTTTTTTTGAATCCCACACCAACTCATCAGGCGCGTTTGAAGACACGCAAAAAAAGGAAATATATCCAAAATCTCTGAGGGGTCTGTCATTGCCAATTTGTCTTTCCATCCCATTAAAGCTGCACAGTTTTAATGGGATGAAGAAGGATTTTTATGTTTATGTAGTTCTTATTTTGCAGAAACAGGTCCAGACTCCAGTCCTTGAACTGCAGTGAAATAGAAAGAGCGCCTGGTGCAACACTGACGATGTGTTTTTGTGATGGAAAGGTTTACTGTACCCATTATGTTCCCTGAAAGTGCTGACTAGGTCTTGGGAACTAGTTTGGAGTCCAGTTCTGCCAGTTTTAACTTGGCCCTCTTTTTGTGTTTTGACATCACAAAGCTCAAAGGATGAAACTGCGTTTTACAGTATACAGTTTGGAAGGCTTTAAATCAACCAGATAACCTGAAATCCAAACTAATTAAAGTTTTGTTGGTGAGTCGAGTAAGGCAAGAGTTCAATATCACAAGTCAAGATTGCCTTTACAGGCTTTACAGTCTGTACAAGAATCATTCTGTCCTCTGACTTTTATTGAGATGAGAAAAAAGTCCACAAAAAAACAATAGTGAGGGATTTTAAATATCAATAAACATGTGTTTCATCTAAGCCCTTGTCAAATAAGTTCACAGTGTCCTTAAGATAACAACTCCAAAGCAATTTCCCTTGTGGATGAATAAAGTTTATCTAAGTCTAAGTCTCCAGGTACATATCGGTTATTTAACACTACAGCTGTAGTAAGTATGCTACAGCAAGGAGTACGGTGTAGAAACAAGAGTTACTAATGTAACCAAGGCCCTATGAATTCATGGTCTCTGACAGTCAGGCAGATATAAAGAAATAAATCTAGGAAGTGTCTGAGAAAACTTTCTGATGCTCCAGATAAAAAAGAAATTCTGTCATCAGAGGGAAAGCCTTATATTCTGGTGTCTGTGATGACATACTAGCTCTTGTGCATATTGAAATGTATTAAAAAAAAATGTTTAAAAAAATGTACGTTAATGTAAACATGGTTCTTTTAATTCATCATATGTGGTGGTCAGGAAGAATTAGAATATAAGAAGTGACTTTCTAACGCTCCTGATAAAAAAATCTTGATTCTGAGGGAAAGTCTTAAGAAGTCTAGAAACAAGAGTAGTATTTCTGGTGGTCAGGAAGAAAGAAACACAATCTATGAAGTTTCTGGTGCTCCAGACATAAAAAGAAACTCAGCATTTAGAGGAAGGACTAAAGACTGCATATATACGTCAAACTCGTTCATTAAGAGTGTTGAGTGTAATTACTCTCACTGCCAGTAGGAGGAGAGAAATGTTTCACACTGTAGCTTTAACAGGAAAAGGAAGATTGGTTTCTTTTGAGGATTTTTCTGTTGTTTCTGATGGAAAAATGTTGCATTAAATGCTGATATATAAGTGATAACAGCATCGTAGTCGTCATACTTCCCTGCTTCAGTCCACAATGTAACATAAAGAGAAACTGGCTGCTGATTTGACATCTTGAGAGCAGCATGAAAACATCACACAAACCCATGTGTGTCCTTGCAGGCGTGCACAGGATGGAAATTCGGTTTGCACCGCAGGAAACTACACATTGGCCCGGTGTTCTTGTACATGATACGCCAGCTGTTCTACTGCTGTGCCTTCTGAATGTTTACTTCAGTGAATGTGGACCTTTAAATCGTTTTCTCTGGATCTGAACACATATTTACAGAAAAGTCTGCAGGGCCTGTGTTATGAGTGCTCACACCAAATTTATGACACGTCTTGCAAATAACTGTTGGATCCCCAAAACACTGTGTGGGATTTCAGAAGAACACCCAGTAGTCATGCATTTCAGAGGGATTCAGAGAAATGAGGCTAAAAGAGCAGAAAATGGATCTGATTTTGCTAAAGGACATTTTTGTAAACCTGGAAACAGATTCTTCTTAAAGAGCTGATATCTGTGTTTCCTCACTGATTATGAGACAAACTGTCTTCTATTATTTATGCTATGTGGGGGCTCATCTAAGCAAAACAGACAACTATTTTATTTACATGAATTACAATGAATTGAGACAACGTTCAGAGCGTAAACAGGGAAGCTGGATCTGTAGCATGCGAAATGTAATTAATAAATTTAAGTCTCTTCATGACTTTGGGTTGTTTCTTGACTCCTCAGTGACTTCTTTGGTCCTAATTGTTTGTTCTTCCAGCTCAAACTCCTGACTCTTGGTTGTTACAAAGGGGTAATGTTAAATGACAAAGTAGACTGCTTTGTTAACACTACTTTTACTTCAGAGTAAATTCGTAGGGTGTTTTGGCATGAAATTGAATTTCAGGTTTGGACTGGAAGTTCACGTTTCACAAGCCAATTTCTCAGACTTTAACAGATGAAAGAAGCTTGATTATTCATAATTAAAATTTGCCATGGAGGACTGCTTGAGTGTTTACAGAACTAAGGGGGAGGCAGTTGCGTTAAGTTCTCTTGGGACGCATATCGGACAAACTTTTACCGTCATGGCTGATTGGCTGTGTCATTTCCCATGCTGCAGTTCTGGTTTTAAATGACCTGAATAAAGTCCTCATGATTTGTCATACAGCATTGTCAACCATCCAAAAGTTAAGAAAATGTTGCTCTGAACTAAACCTGTAAACCAGCTGCAGCACCATCACGTACTTTGACACCAGTGCGTCACGACCCAAGGTATTTACTGGAGGCTAAAGGTTCAGGTCAACTGTTTAACAAACACTTTGCAGTACAATACAGAATAATTTGAGATGGGTTTGTGTTGTGCACTTGCTTGCAGCCCTGATTTCCTGATGAGTACAGCTTTATGCAGCGGCTGTAGCTCAGTTTGAAAATCAGACTGTTGATTCAGTCCTTGAGCTCCTCGTTTCCAACATAACGTCTTGGATCCAATATTTTGACTAAAACTTCCGCCATGTCATTTAAAAGTACATATTTCATTTCGCAAAATAATCAGATTTAGGCACAACACTGGAAAACGTACAATGAGAAAGTCTTTATTTGTATGATGATTTTCTGATTTGATCATTTTGGCCGTATAGTATTTTGTGTCTCCTTTCAAATCTGTCTTGTCAAATATTCCACGGGTCAGATAAAGACTGAAATAGTAAGTCATAGTCAGAAATAAAAGGTATGAGTCACATCTGAAAATCTTAAAAAAGACATGTATGTGAATTCCAGATTGTTTCAAATTTAATCCAGCTATGATGTTAGTCACTGCTGTTGTCCTGAGGCCATCCTCTGGAACAAAAGCATGTTTTCCCCCAGTTTTCCAGACTTATTGGGAACAACTCTGCCTGGATGGAGGCTCTGAATGATGTAAGGCTGACTGCTGAATGAAATAAAATGGAGACAGAGAGAGAAGGAGAGTGAGAGATATGACCTCTGAGACCATTTTCTGACGACATCTGGCTAACACGGCCTTCCCTGTAAAACCTTAATATTAATCCCTGCTTGCAAAATGCAAGCAGTACCACTTAACAGCAAAAACTTAAAAATTCACCAATGACTGAGATTTCAAACTTTGAGCACTGACATAAAAAAAAAAAGAATACCTTTAAATTTATGATAAAATATAATCATGTGGTCATTCCTTTGTCACTGTAATGTACACGCCGGTTGATGTCAGTTGATGTCCAGGGAAGCTTTCCATAGTGAAGCCTGAACACTTGAAATGAAATGATCTATTGCTGATGTCTTGGTATCAGATGCCAGAAGGCACCAGCCTTGGTGAGTCTGAGTTGTTTCTACAGCTTGCAACAGACTAACAGAGATTTGTGGTCATAATCTTTCGGCTCATCAGTATATTGGTGCTTTGGGGAAAAAAAAACAAAATATTGCCATGGCAAAACACACAATGCATTTACACACCAATGATAGCAGCACTATCGTCAAGCTGCAGGGCTAAAAAATATGCTAACACAGAAGGCAGTTCCTCAAATGGCCACTAGAGGCTACCTTCGTAAGTGAGTCAATCTCCATATACCTCCATGTTAAAATGTCCAACTTCACAGCAGAAATAAACATGTTCACAGCCTGGTACCAAAAATAAAAAATACCTAGTATGGGTCTAGCTGACCTTTTATTGTAACTGTGCAGGAGTGATTTTTTATGAAAAGCACCTTTTTAAATTATATCAAGGCTTAAAATTACACATATAAGAGGATGTGGCTGCTTTGAATGACATGTGCGTGTTGTCTCAGGTCGCTAGCTGTCTGCAGAGGCGACACCCGGCCACCTTAGCTTCACTTACACTCCCCCAGTTTTGAATTAGCCAGGAGTTAAGTGGACTCAGGTGCTGCTAAGATGGCAATGCCCGGAGAGACACTGAGCTTCAAAACTACTCACCAAAGGTTCGACCATTTTCATAAGTGATCATTCGCTGCCACAGAGTCTTACTTTGAAATTTTTACTTTAAAATGATTGATTTTCAAGGATGGTTTCTGTCATTTTAGGTAGTTAATATAATGCTGATGCATGTTCAGTTGTCAATTGTTTGGACAAGTTTAGTTTTAGTTAGTTATTTGACGCTATAGAAACAGGATGTGACATAATGACTCTGACTCCAAACTCGCAAGATGGCGCCAACAGTATCCCCAGGAAAATAGCGTCAGTTTGGCCAACGCAAGGAAGTGGTGACACGTTGTCCATATTTATGCAGTTCATGGGTTTAACACTTCTTTATCACCTAACTTTGACAATAAAACAAACAATCAAAACGATAAGCTCATATTAACACCACACAAGAATTAAATTAACCAAATGACCGTATGAATGGTGGATGGAAAGTTAATAACAAAACGTTTCCTACCGTGTCCAAAGCGCCCAGTCCTATGGATCTCAGTTGCTCCTTTGTATCCCAGCATTCTGCAGACCACGTCGCCGTCCTTTTTGTCCCAGACGTCGTCGCATACCGTCCCCCAGCGTCGTTCATGGAAAACCTCCACCCGGCCTTCATGAGGACCTGACCCGTTCACCAGCCGCACCAGGGTCTCCTCCACTGCAAAACACACAAATACATTAACATAATGATCCGTGAATGCGGATACACAAATGCACTGGCAAAGGCAAATATACATTTTTGCTCCCCCTACTCAGCACAACATTTAGTCTTTATTATTTAAGCCAACACGAAAACATCAGAACAAAACGTGACTCTTGCTAGCTTTGTTCAGATTGTTTTCATTTTGAGTGTTTATGAGTCTAATGAAGCCCTCTGAATCAAACCAATATGGGAACAGACTCCGATGAATTGTTCGTTTTGACATGTTGAATCTGAATTTTTCCATAAACCGCAGGAATAGGCTTTGATTTGAAAAAGAACAATAAATAAGGTTACTCCAGGGAACTTTTCTTCTCATAAATTTTTGAGTTTGAAGTTCTGTCTGAAAATATTTTTTTTTTTCTGTGATTACAGGCATCATAATCTGGCAATAATCTAGTGGACCTGACGGCGTACCGGCTGACGGATTCTGAAATCCGTAACATCTTCTTTTGGAACTTCACCTTCCGCATCTGTAAGCATTTATCCAGTCACCTTACTGAGAGGATTGAAAAGCAGCTGTATATAAATATTGAAGAACGTACTGACGGCAAGAGTAGAAATAATAAAAATAAGATGGAGATGAGAGAAGATGGAGAACGAGAAGACAAACTTTCTTGGCAACAGAGGCAGGGACTGTAAAAGAGACATTAAAGATTTAGAAACGAGAAAATACAGAATATACAAAAGAAAATGAGATATTAAAGAGATTCAAATAGTGGAATGAGAAGTGATAGACACGATACAGTCGTATATATTATAAATGTTTAGATATATTTTAAGAAAATGAGACAATGATAGGTAAACATCTGATGGAAATTTTTAAAAGTAAATGAGAGATGAGAGATGGAGGTTTCATCTTAGCTTAGCATAAAGTTATGAACTGGGGAAATCTGCTCCAACAATAGCAGAAAAAATTATTAAACCAGATATGATATTAATATCTATACTGGATTTAGCAGACTCTGGCTCTGTGCAATGTTCAAGTACACTTATAAGAACTCGTTTAGACATTTATTTTTAACGTGATGCATCTCATGCATCTTGAATGTAGAAGAAATGCTGTAATTCAAGATGCTATTAGTAATAAAGTGCAGTATTTGTTTCCCGGTACTCAAGAGCTTTGCTATATCCGGAAGAAAAAAACAGATGCTTGCTGGGTTGCTTGGCTGAGGTGCACAGAAGTACTATGAACAGTTTGTTTGAAGAAACAATTCAAGCGTGCAACTTTTTAAAAAGTCAAATCATATCAATAACACCAAGTGTCCTTACACCCGTAACACCATGTGTGCAACTTCCAGTGTTTATGCTAAGCTAACTGTTTCCTAACCCTAGAATATTATGGATTTCCTAAAATGTCAAACTATTACTTTTGTGTATGTGTCAAGAATGTAAGTTACACAATGCAACAAATGTTTAGAGGTTACTCTATAGCGGAGGAAGTACACAATAAACCTGCAGAAGCTTTCGAGGATACGTGTTGTTGAGAACACCTTCAGTGTTTTCTCAGCATTTAATTTGAAATGATGCAATGTTAGCTGAACCAGTGATGAGGTCCAGGCTTTTGTTGAGCATTTCCGCACACAAAGGTATGTGGTGGAAATTTGAGATGGCTTTTGGCAAAGAGGAGGCCTACCTTCATTGTTATTGCCAAATAATTACACAGTGAAAGGTACTAGTCTCATCATGGAGAACCACAATAAAAAAAGTTCTAAAGGAAGTCCATCTCTAAAAGCTTTAATTGGAATGACCCATTTTGATGGATTCAGGGTCTGAAGGCCTTGCTCAGGGGGACCAAGTCCAAGAAGCCGCATGTATGAACTTCCCAACATCAGAATTAAACATGTTTGCAAATTTGTATTAGAAGAAGTTTTATGGATTTGCAGTTCATCCCGTATTCCTATGCAGCAGCTGCACTAGTATAATAGATTTGATTTATCACATTTTAGAAGGCAGAGAGAGGTAAAAACACACACAGCACACACTTTTCTGTAAAGACTGTTGACAAAGTGCTGCAGAGAGAAGCCAGACACATTATCTCGACAGGATATTAGTCTCATCAGACCATCATAAATTTTAACAGTGTACCATTTAACTCTCATTATCCAGTCAAGTGCTTTTCACTCACTAGCCCATCATAATTTAATATCAACCATAACAATATGCTGCCATATCTGTTATACATACTTGTGTCATATTCTGTCAGAATACCAGCGACTTAAAAAAAAAAGAAATCAGATATAATTTCAACCTCCTTCCGCTGCTCGATTTTCAACAATACAGAGAGAAGGTTAAAAGTGACAGAGGAAGGACGTGCTTAGTTTTGAACAAGGAATGTGTAACTGAATACGCAGTTACCTAAAACAGATGTTGAACTACGTCTTCACTCATTAAATTACAAAACTGACTAAGTCCAAAGTTTTAACAATTGGCAAATTGGGTAAAAAGTGCACGACAATAGAAACAGGAGGCATGAAGACGAAGAAGCATGATGATTAAAACAATAATAGTTACTGTTAAGTATGTCTCTAAATGGATCATTTGTTTACTTTTCTCTCCATCACCTCATAAAGCCTTCCCAAACAATTTGAATGACCCTGCAGCATAAATAGTTCCCTACAGATTGACTCCATGAGCTACACAGAGAGACAGTCAACCATTCATGCTCACACTCACACCTATGGCTGATTTAGATTCACCAATTACCCTAATGAGCATGTCTTTGGACGGTGGGAGGAAGCCAGTGTACCAGGAGAGAACCCACGCAGACACAGGGAGATCCACACAGAAAGGTGGATTTAAACTCAGAACCTTCAGGCTGTGAGGCATCAGTGCAAACCACAACACCACCGTGCTTCCATGTTTTGGCTTCCAAGGTAGTTAATTAGTACTTTTGAAATGGCCTAGGTGTGCACGTGTGTGTGAATGGTTGTCTTGCTGTATTACTCTTGTGATAGACGAGCAGCCTGTCCAGGTTGTACCCTGCCTCTCCAATGTCAGCTGGGATAGGCACCAGCCACGCTGCAACATTCATTCATTCATTCATTTTCTGTAACCGCTTGTCCTTTGGACGGTTGCGGGGCGAGAGGTGGGGTACATCCTGGACAGGTCTCCAGTCTATCACAGGGCTAACACAGAGAGACAAACAACCATTCACACTCACACATACGGCCAATTTAGAATCACCAATGAACCCAACCAGCATGTCTTTGGACGGTGGGAGGAAGCCGGAGTACCCGGAGAGAACCCACGCAGACACAGGGAGAACATGCAAACTCCACACAGAAAGGCCCCAGTCGGCCGATGGATTAGAACCCAGAAGCTTCTTGCTGTGAGGCACCCAGCAACACTTAAAAAGAAAATCAAATAATGGATATGTTAAGATAAAATTATATTGCACATGGAATATCAAATTCAACTGAGTCGTACATGAGTCATAAACGAAAAGGCTAAATCAGTCCTACATACTGCATATTTTTTATCTTTGTGTGCACGTTTGAATAACCTGCAGTCATGAATCACCACTTTTTTTTTTTACATCTCTCTTTCACTATCCATCTTTCTTCATTCCTTGCCTCCCTGCAAACTGCCTGAGGCTACCCATTGTGCAAATGAGATACTCTAGGGAGAAGAAGAGGAAACGCTCGGGAAGGAGGCAGCACATGTAGACTAATCAAAAACATACATCCAAAACTTCACAGACATTCACATCTCCGCCATGAAGAGCTGGACATAACTGACTTGATTTATGTTCTTTGGTTGAAGTGCATTTGATTTATCTTGCCAGAATATTTGGTAGAAATCAGTTGAATGTGTGACATGAATATTAAGGTAAAACAATCACTTTGTTGTACAAAGACAAAGAAGTGCAGCTGCATGGTTGGGTGACACTATGGCGCCCAACCACTGAGTAATGCCAAAATCTGCAACCTATTATCAAATAAAAAGAACAAGCCTTCCAACAAATACTAATAATATATCATCATACTTATTTAATAATTATCTAATCATTTTAATATTTCCCAAACCAAAAACACTGGAATAAAAGCCTGAGGACATGGATTAAACAGTGTCTGCAACACAAATTGTCATTAGCACTTTTGGCTAACTAGCTTAGTACCAACAGTAGAAACTCATTCCGAGGAAAAGAAGCACGTTATTTGCTAAACCTACACTATTTATGTGTTTATAAGTTATTTCAAAACCACTGTTCAAGCAAAAGCAGTTAAATAAATTGTGTAGTATTTTTCTACAGTGTAGAAACAGTTCTCAGACTGTACGATTAGCTTTGCAGCTATACTCCAGCAACCACGCTTAACAGTGCTACCTAACATGTAAATACTATTTGCCCTTGTGGTTCATCCTTTTCACTTTCTTCTCTCTTTACTTTATCATCAAACTGTATTAAGTGTTTATTTAAAACTTTTCTAGTTTTAATCTTGCTTTAAAATACTAAAGAAAGTTGTGACATAGCGACACAAGGGTTAGCCTTATAAGCTAGCTAGTCGATGAAATTAAATATATGCAAGGGATAGTTTTTGTTTCAGATGGAAAGAAAATAATGGTTTCATACTAGAAATGAGAAGCCTTCATTTATCACAGAGCTAATCTTGAGTGGTACACTGTTCTCTGTTAATGGAAACGCTTGACAGGCTTAGCAAAAGTAACTAAGGGCAACACATTGTTTGGTCCAACTTAATGACATTTCCAAAGTGGTCTTGTTCAAATAGTATTAAATGCCAACGTGTCATAACCACTAATTTTATTTTGGATCTGAATATGTGAATATAAATGTAGCTATTGGTGGAAAACAGGCCGCGGGAATACGTTTTCAACAATTACCAAGGCCTTCAGTTTATATGGTTAATGAGTTTCTCAGAGTTTTCAAACCTGATGACACACGTTCCCACAGAGAAAGTTAGCAATCAAAATAAATACTTCTTTAAGTACTTACACAAAACGTCAAGAGTCCTGGTCTCTAACTTATCCTGTCTCCACAGCCTGACAGCTCTCATGTTCACCTTGGATGGCCAACAAAGTTGTTCACCATAAAAGGGAGCGCACTCTAAAATTTAGAAATAACATGCCTTGTACCTTCTTTTTTTTGTTTTTTTTGTAAAATTAATGTGAGCTTTATGAGATATAATGGCTGTTTTTGTTCGGGGGAAAAGTAATCGAGAGAGCTTCAAGTGTTGGTGGTCGTCCAAGAGGTTCAAGCCTCAGAGGCCTGGGGAAGCTGCAGCAACCAGAACCTGAAGAAGGCCAGAACATGGAGTGATCGCGTATTACTAATGTTTATCTGGCAGGCAGGAAAAGTCTGGAACGGACTTAATGGCTTCAGGACAACAGCTAACAGGCTCCATGTGTTCATAAAAACATTCAAACTCAGATGTTATTGTCTTTCTCATCCTTTGCTCTTCGAAATCTTTAAATTGTCCTCGCTTAGCGTGCATTTCCATTGTCCCAGTCGTTTCTTTTTGGAGTAATTTGTTTGCTCCTAATTATTATTATTATTTTCTTGAAATTCTTGAAAACAAAGCACATCTACTTTTCTGATAAATATATTATGACTTCAGCCAACAGCTGAGCTTGGCATAAAGACTGGGAGCAGGGGAGAAAGAGAAAGCCTGGCTCAATCAAACCGTAATAGTCCTCTAAATCTCATCAATTATTATCATGTAAAAGGCTAACCCCCTAACCCTGGGTCTGATTCTGAAGATACCAAAATAAGTAAGTAAAATAAAACCTCATTGTTTTAAATGGGTTTTGACATGAGCAGGTCTGTGTTTCCTCAACTGTGTGTGCATGAAATTAGAAATGAATAAAATTTGCTCAAATTACACCGTGGGGGGAATTATTTTGTTCCAGCAACATGTAATTGGATTTAGCAAATAAAAACTGTACACGCTATAATAAATACAAATATTGATTCTGTGTGTGGGGGGGTCACAACAGGTTACAGGCTGTAACTTGGCTTCAGGTGGATTTTGGAGTCCCGGGGAGAAAACTAATTTCTCTTTAGATTCAGAGAGCTGAAATCATTTATATTTGGCTCCCTGCAGAGGTGCACGGTAAAAACAGTCTGTCAAACATTAAACCCTCGTCACTTAATGTTGGACCTGAGCTGAACTGCCAGATGGTATTTGTCTTGTAGTATTTTAACAGTCATGAGAAAATTACACCAAAGTTTGCAATGTCCTCCAAAATGAAACGAAAATTAGATGTTTGTTTCAGGGTACACGCCCCTTGGGAAAATGTCTTTTCGGGAATTATATTAGGCAAATTCTTGGACTTTAGCCTCGACTAATTTTGGACAGTTTTCATGCGTTTACCGTGAAAATAGTCAAAGCTAACATACAGAGAAGTTTATGTCATGTCTGGTGACTATAGGGAAGATTCACAGAATACAACAGTGCTCATGTGCTCTAATGCTGCCTTCAATGGGGTAGTATTTACCGTAAACTCCATGTCAGGCCCTCTTGTGGTATCCATGACCTCGTAACTGGTCAACGCAGACCGCAAGAGCTGTGATTGGTCCGCTTGGTAGTAGCATGTCTCCACTTTAGTATTTCCGGCTGCTTCTCTATCTACGCAATTATTTTCAGTCGCCATTGTTGAAAGTGAAGCAGGAAGTAGAAACAAAACTTAAACTGACTGGCAAAAAAGACGGACCAATCACAGCTCTTGCGGTCTGCGTCACTGTGACCCATAGTTACATTACTGGGGAGATACACGTCAGGCTAAGGCGTTAGGGCCTGCGTAGGGTCTGGGCTGTCAAATCGACACGGAAGCGTAAACCGCCTATAAGAACAGTGCAGTCAACATGCAGTGATGCAACATTTACATAAATACAGAATACCCTGCACATGTGACAGAAATATTGATTTTGCAGGACAGATAATAATCTGAAAGCTACACACAGGTCACGACTTAGTTTTCATCATTTCATATTTTTTGTTGTTTCTCCATTAAACCCAGCTTCTACAGTTTATTCTATCCCAGCTTTTGTCTTTCATTTTCCCTTCTAGTGCATTCCTGGCAAATCAAAATCCACATACAACAGAAGAAAACTGTCTGACACAGATGACAGACCTCCCTGGCTCTATCGCCGTCGCACACACGAATAGCTACAACCTGGGCTCCATTGGTAATCCCTTCAAGCTGCCGAGCCTTTGAACAGACCTAAAACATGTGATCCTTAAATGTATGGCAGGTTCATGTTACCTTAACACCCAACATGTGTGTGGACTAAAGCTCACGTTTCCCTCTCGAGTCACCCCTTTTTGCTTGTTCTGGTAAGAGTTTGTACAGGTATGAACTGTATGCTTTGAAGTTAAACACATGAGGTCTGTGACAGGAAAATGCATGACGCGGCGGTTTCATAGCCAGCAGCATGTGGGCTCGATCCGTCTTTTTTTTTCTTTCTCTGTAACATCAAACATGCGTGTCTTGTAAATGACGTGAGGAAAGAGGCGATCTTAAACGGTTCTGTAATGGGCAGAGACAAGCATGTGGTTGAAGGATCAAGGCTATTTGACGTGAACACCACCGCATCGCTCATCGCATGCTGCAGAGCTACAATGATGTAACGAGGGAAGAATAATATTTGTGTCGAAAAAATTAAATGCATGTGGTTTTAAAGGCATTAATGTTTTTTTTGCTCAATCTCTCTACCTGACTCCAGATTGGTGGTTTCAAACAGGGTTTTGGGTTCCAACCACATGACATGTGTGCACACATAATGGCTTTCAAATGCTTTTGATGTACGCCGTGTGGTTGTTCATCATGTGTCAAACTGTGAGATTACACTGAGAAGAAAAGCAGATCTACTGATCCTTTAAACTTCCCTCGACTCTTTGTGCAGGACATCAAGTGGACCAGAGATGCATGAAGCCCATAAAGTCATCAGCTCGTAAATTTTCGTTGGTTTCGGATCATATGCACTGATGTATGTGCTGCACTAGAGCAGAGGTGTTCCATAAGGAGTTTTAATACTACTATGCCTGTAACCAAAATATGATTAAATATTTTTTCTTTTTTTTTGTAAAATCACATTTTTACTCTAGTCTATAATTTCAATTTCTTCTCTGCTTGAACCAATACACTTTGACGGCAATCAGTTAATAAAATCCACATGTAGCCCGCCCTCTGTTCATCAGCTGTGGACACGTGAATGTAAACAGCACGGCAGATGTCTAGTTAAGTTGAGACGGAGGAAAAACAGAAAAACACAATGTGTTGCTTTAGTTCTTTGCAAGATATCACCATTAAATATAAATTCATAACAAGTAAATGATTTACACCCAGGAGGCATTTTATTAGGAACATGTGTACAATCCAACACAACAGGACTGCAATAGAAATCTACTTTTACGAAGCTTGTGCATTTTCAGTTTTTGTTGACAGAAAGGACATAATTATACTTTGTATTTTTATTGTACTGACGCAAACAGGCTGGGGATGTTGTTGGCGTTCATTCACAGTGGGTTTAAAGAGGCGTACACACAGGAAGTGACCAGCAGACGTGTGTTGACAAGAGACAATGCAATGTCAACAAGTTGTAGTCATGATAGGGGCAAAAACCTTTGGTGACGTGAAGTGGGATGGCACCAAGATGTCCTAATCTCGACCATTGGGAGCGACTGATTGACTAGACTAGCACAGAGTTCCCCAAATGTTTACCACAAGGAAACACAGTCCACCACTTTGGTTCCTACCACCAAACTGACCATGCTGATAGTGGACTTGGAGTGTAAGGTGAACCCTGATGGTATTTTCTTTTGAAATAGAGAGCGGCGACGGCAAGAAAAGCTTACTCTGACCATATGCTAGCAATATATTAACGTTACGATTATTTCACCTGGATACATTTAGGGCCCACAAGAGATTTACCTGGGCAACCTGAGGCAGAAACACTGATCTTGCAAATCTGGATGTGGAAAAATCCTCAATTAATGTTAAATGTTCATCCATCACATCCATCCTGGCAGAGGTGGCAGGTAACAGAAACGATTAATAAATTAATGTTTAATAAACTGCTGACTGCTTGACTGCTAATAGCATCTGCACAGGTAGTGCCACTTGATCAATTTGAGTCTCTATTGTGTCTCAAAGCAGAGCTAAATTATAGAGTATCAAAGCAACAACAGAACAATAAACGAAAGACGAGAAACTTTTTTTTATTCGCACATATAAAAAAACCAAACCAGGAGTATATGATGGAAAAAACAGTGGTTTGTTACAAGACTAATTAGTGGAAATATTACCGCAGCATTCGATATGCAGTCTATAAAACACTTAACTTCACTGCTGAATCTTTTAGCAGACCTTTACAGTTACAAATTTACCGACTCGATACTGGTCTGTCGGCATGCGTATGTGGTTACCTTACAAGCTTGAAGCTGCCGTTCCTGCTGGCAGGGGCGCATCAATGAAATAATCAAATTAAAGAGAGAGACTTGGCCTTACTGACAGGATGTTATTATTCAGGGGGAATTAAAGCCAACGATTTAAACAAAATCTTTCCAGCTCTGCAATTTTGAGCTTGTTGAAGTAGAACAGTAGTGGGATCAAAATTGTTTTTCTACACTGTAAAACATTACAGCCCCATTAAGTTATATGAACGTTTTTTCTTCACTTTAACTCCAATCGTCATACAAGTTCTTGATATTGAACTCAATTGAACTCAATTAATTCAGTTTTCTAAACTTAAACTTAAACATTCTTGACTTATTGTGAGTTTTGTCTGTGTGGTCAATGTTCACTTAACTCATGTCTTTAAGTTTTGAGTTGGAAAAAGTGCTGGGGAGGAGGAGGAAGGGGTGATATGATTCAAATACTGAGAAATCTAGAGCCTGCTGTGATTTTTCGCATTTTTTAACTAGATAGAACTATTACTATAAAATGGAGATACATTTGAAACAAGGCTCTAAAAAAGAGGGTTAAACTACTGTATTAGCAAAAATATTGGCATCATAAAGGCACATTTAAAGTACGTAAGTATGCCGTAACCTACGTACGTAGCCTACAGTGATGCGAGCCATTTATACTTGTGCTCTCCTCAGTCTGGCTCGCTCTGTAACAACACCACCCAAACACTCACTTTTATGCCAGTTGGGTTAATATTTGTTTCTACTTCGTGCTTCACTGTCAACAATGGCGACTGAAACTTTCGCCGAAATTTCACCGAAGACTAGTCGTACAGATGCTTGTATCTCTGAACCTCCTCGAGTAACCTTTCCTCGATGTGTTCCATCTTTATTGATCCAAAACAATTAATTAGAAAATTGCGGAGATGGAGAAGCAGCTGGAAATACTAAAGCGGAAACACGCTACTACCAAATGGACCAATCACAGCTCTTGTGGTATGCGTCAACGCAGAATTACATTTCTGGGAAGGTGCATGTCAGCTGCGGCGCTAGAGTCTGCGCTGTTGCCGTAGCTTCTGTGTCAATTTCACGCAGAAGTTCTCCCCAAAACATGATAAATGCATTTAATACTAATTTATTAAATGGGTTAAGGAGTTTCACGAGGGTCTATGCATCAGTTTTTAGCAGTTGCATTATTCTTTTTTTATTCCTAACAGGTGGAATCATACAACTGAGACACATTTCATCCTATTTATCTGTAACTAAAATAAAATAAAAATAATACTGTGGACTGGATTCTCATTAATTGTTCTGCTCTCACCTGTTTTCTCTCCCCGCTCCCCACGATCACCTTTCTCTCCTTTGAACCCTCTGTCTCCTCGTTCACCTGAGGACAAAAAATTATTTCATGATTGTTAGTTTGCAACATTTCATTGCTACAGGAGAAGATTTACTTAAAAAAAAAAAAAAAACATGCACAAGTGTTATCCCCAGATCAATTAAATAAAATGCATGTTCTACTGCAGCATTCCCATGATGTTATTTAAGAGATCTGTCCTAAATTGAGATCAGATATTGATAACTGGTTGCATGCTATACAAATGAGTCTTATTTAATCCTTAGATGCTCAAGAAATTCTAAACTATACAATCACATTTTAAGCACTAAAAATTTGAAATGAAATGTGACCAAAAGCAAGAAGCCTTAATCACATCTGCTTAATAATATTCCCCCAAAATCCAGATTTATCTAGAGAGAAACAGCCTATTCATCAGCTAAATATTGCACCACATTTTATCTTAGTGTGTGTGTGTGTGTGTGAAGAAATGGACTGAAAACAGCCAGGAACCCCAGAGAAAAGATGTGTTAAACCACCAACATATTTAAATTTTACAACCTTTCTCTGACCCACCCATTTCCTCTACTTTGTATTTTGTGTGTGTGTATGTGTGTGTGTGTGTGTGGCAATTTTTAGCAGAGCCCTGTAATTGCCTTGTGATATGAGCATAAAATTAGAAGCTACCACCCTGAATCCATTACTTACTGTACTTTGTTTCTAACCTCTGATTTTTCTGCTGTGGACTGTTTTTTCTCAAGGTATTTCTGGGAGTATCTGCACTTTGTCGATGTTTGCACAGTAGAAAAGTTAAATACCGCAGGATCGCTCTCTGTGAAAATCCTTTTTCCTTTTGTGGTTTCTGCAAACTTACAGCACATTTACGTGTAATACTTCCCTCCTCTCTGAAGCATGGATACGACTTTTTATTTGTTTTCATTCCAAAATATTGTCTCATTCCAAACTCCAAAAAGGAATAACCTCTAAAGTGAGTGAGCACTGGCTTCAGTGCCAGCCTGTGGCTAATTCTCAGCCATGGGGTTTGAAAACCACAACTCTGTTTTTGCCATAAAGCTATAAGAGGATCAGCTTCATGGGCACCTTTAATTTCACTCAGTGTTTTTTATATCCAAGACCACAGCGTTGGTGCCAGCTGAGGTGACTCTCAGTCCCACATACAGTACTATGTTAATGCCT
Source organism: Chelon labrosus (assembly GCF_963514085.1). Classification (NCBI taxonomy): domain Eukaryota; kingdom Metazoa; phylum Chordata; class Actinopteri; order Mugiliformes; family Mugilidae; genus Chelon; species Chelon labrosus. Next base: position 18,968,190 of record NC_140347.1, read on the forward strand.
GTGTGTGTCCGTGTCAACTAACGCTCCACCACACCCAGCCCGTGACGTCCTCGGCTGTCAGTGTCACCTCCGTTTTGACCACATCCTTAACAACTAAATACCACTGCAGAGAAAACCCAAACACATTGGTAAGCTACTGATGAGCCACAAGAAACAACAGATGCATTTGATTTATAATGGCACAAAGACATTTTGTTCACTGGTGTTCCTCGTGGAAATGAGCAAGATGTTTGCAAAGCCAAATACATCAACAGTTGTTGAATGGAGTGCCTTAAAATTTAGATCAGACATCCGCACGGACTCTCAGGATGAATTGTAATAATTTTGCTGTACACCTGAATCTTCCTGTAGCGCCACCATCAGGTCAAAATGGGACAGGTATTTTGATTTATGAGCAAATTCAAGCAAAATCAATGATTTTCCCAACAGCCTCAGCTTTACCTTGTGCTTAACAGCAATTGGTAAATTTTAGCATGTCAACACGCTAAACTAAGATGGTGGTCATCAGCTTTTTAGGTATTATTAGCCATGTGGCCATTTAATGCTCAAGCAAACATAAAAATGAACCATCTAGTTAGGAGGAAATAATCTTGTCATGTGTAGTCAGAAGGTGGTGGTAGAGGATAAATTAAACATGGCTGCATTAAACAGAGTATAAAGAGTGGACAAATACAAACAAGAGAAGAAGACGAAGAAGACGAAGAAGAGGAAACAAAACCTGTCATTTTGGCCATCAACAAGACAAAAATGATCCTTTCCCATCTAGTAGAGTTAGCTAGTTGTTAGTAAGCTAACATCGCTGTCTTCTTTATATTAACATGATTATCAGTTTTGGAAATGCTGATGGTGGTGGTGGTGAAAAATGACAAATCATCTGGTTCTGTTTGTCTCTTTCAGTTGGTTTTGGCTCAAGAAATGGAAAATAAACTGTGTTGTTCAGTCTCAGCTCTGTTAACAGTCTCATTTACAGCAACAACAAACTGATCGGAAGAAAAAAATCTGATAAAATGCTGCATGCTGGTACCAGATGGTGTAGAAACTAAGATAGCATTGAGACAGAAGTAAAACTCCAGCATCTAAAGTCTGAAATGTTTTTTTCAGGGGCTGGAGGAGACCCAAACAGAGCTAAAAGGAGCTTATCGATTGACTAATAATGAAATGAAAAAAAACAAACAAAAAAAAAAAAAAACCACAACGTTGCGGAAACAATTGAGGATTGATAACATGTTAGCTATAATCCAACAAACACTGTCTGGCTTTGGGCCTTTTATTGACCCTTAAGTGGACAAAATAAACAGTTAACACAGGATGTTTAACCCCAGCTGATCTGAGATGCCACCTAATGCACTCTATAAAAAGAAGCCATGAAGCTTCCCAGGGCTGTGTTTTTCAGTCTTTTCAGCATCCCTCCTCCCTCCTGGGTGACTGCCTTACGCTGAGGCCCCATTCACACCAGAAGGTCTACAAACTCTTCACCCTTCACTGGTCTGTTAAACCCACAACCAGCCCAGATGGGTGAAAGCACTGACACACATTGTTGGAAACTGCCAGTGCGTAGATGGCCAAACATCTGTGAAGGCCCTCGTTTTCTTCATCTTGTCTCATAAAACGCTTATTTGTGTGGTATTTTGAGCTTCTCTTCACATAATTAACTTGTCAATCAAACGACGTTGCCGGTGCCAGAGTATTTGTGGGTGATGCTCTTTTCATGTTTGCTAAGCCATGGCTGGTATCAATCCCTGTGCTAATTTTCCCACGTCTTCTACTGCTTGTTCCAAACAAGACAGGCCTCTTTCACCAGACATCTTTCAGCAAAACATGCACTTGATACATAATTGTGTCTGTTTAACCAGATTTTTTTTAAAACTTATAAATCAGCTGTTTGGAAAGAGTTGAATTTTTGCTGGATATTATACAGCTGTGTAAGGTTTCGCCGTCCAGTAAGTCCTACTGGTCATTGGTCCAGTAAATTTCGTTTGTTAAACAATTTTCTGAATCTTACTGAATAGACATAATCTGATGAATTCTATCAAAAGTTACTCTTGAGCTTACATAACAGGATTTAAAGATAGATAACTTGATATTTCTTGCTTAAAATTTATGTATGCAAGCATGGATTGTATATACTATATCTCGGGACCAGATATTTTGTATTGCCATTGTAAATCATTTCAAATGACTAATTGAACTTCTTCTCCCTTAAAGGGGGGAACTTCTGTTTTTTGCAACCTGGACCTATTTCTGGCATAAAATACGATCGTTTACTCACCCATATAACTTTTGTGTAATTTGTATTCCTTCCGGAGATAATTAGATCAACGTATATCCATATAGTGGGAGTGACTGTGGCACCGAAACACAGCCTCTAAATAATGCATTATCTGCCGTGAAACTCGTTCATTTCACCAATATTTTGTTATTGTACGCTAGTGCTATTCCCCACTGAGTCCGGAGTTACCTGTTATCATCATCCAGGATCTGTAGATTGACCTACAGACCCCGGATGATGTCTTTTGACCTGGATGATGTCATCATCCCGCGACAGTTGGCTTGTTTACCTGTAATTGCTACTGCTAGTTTTTTGCAACATGGCTGAATATTTTTCCGATTATGAGGTTGTGGACGAACCATAGCAGAAGCAAATTATAGGTAAACAAGCCGACCGTCGCGAGTGTGCGTGGCGCTCAGAGATGATGTCATCCAGATCAGAAGACATCATCCGGACCAATACAAATTACACAAAAGTTATATGGGTGAGTAAACGATCGTATTTTCAGCGAGAAATAAGGTCCAGGTTGTAAAAAACAGTAGTTCTCCTTTAATGTACTTGTTGAAGAATTACACGCTTTTACTAGAGTTGTTTTGTGATTGTTAATTTGTCGGTTGTTTGTTTAATTGTTTTGGGCTATCAGTTAACTACTAACCAAATTAGCCACTATACTAGCAGTCCGAGGCTAATGTGCTGCTACTTTAACATTTTAACTACTGTCTGGATAGAAACTGTCAAGTTTATGGTATAATTAACTTATTCAATTGAAACTACGGCTGTCATTGGATTAAAATATTTAATCGCAATTAATCGCATTATTTCCTTAGGTAACACACTTTTCAAAATCTGCTTTTAATGTACCCAAGTTTGTCTTAGTACTTAGTTCACATCGACAAGACAAGTAGCTTTGCTCTTGTTGAGGGAAGCACTTTATATTCTGGTTTCTTTCCACAGTGTTACTGCAGCTTCGATTGCTTCCTAATTTCACTAACTACGGCCCTATGCTGAAGTCATAATAATGTAATTAAAACATGAGTAGAGTTAAAATGAATTTGTTTTAATGTGTTAACTTTGACAGCCCTAATAGCAACCATTTATCACTGATAGGCTGTCTTGACAGTAACTGCCAAGAGGACTTGTTGACAAGTTAGCGAGCTAACTGACAGCAAGTTGTCAGCGACCTTGTTTCCCCCTTCATCAACTTTATCTCATTAAATGATGCCAGGCAAAGGGTAGCAAGCTACCCGGTACAAAGAAAATAGAAGGAAGCTTGAGAGGTACTTTCACTGACTATTTCTGGCGTCTTCACAGCTGACTTCAGCTTGCAAGCTAAAATAACTCACCAACTATCCCCATGAGTAGTGCCTCCATCACCATGCCTCTATGGCCAAATATTTTGTGACCAGGTCTTTAATGGTAAACCTAAATTAGCTAATAGCTAAAATAGCTATTCAATATAACTGGACTGGTCCAAATTCAAGCCCAGCTTATCACAAAGCCAGGTATTGTCATTAACATTGTGTGAAAGCCTGCTGCGAAGCTATATCCCTACATACATGACAGTTATATTATTGAGCTACAGACACATTTATCAAATAAAAATGCACCAAAACCCAGTGGAGTCTGGTGTGGAGTGTTCAGCCATGAAAACTAACAGATCAGCCTGGTCCAAGTTTTTGAGAGCTACTAGCCAACATCAGGACTGTGGGACTCAGTGGTGGACATTTCAGCCAAATCCTGCACTGATGGGCAACAGCTGCCGGCTAAATACACACACACATTACATGTTGACACAAGGAACTCAAAGACCACGGAGCCTTATCAAATTAGTTATAGCTGGAATTACTTCATCAGAGCTTAGATCATGTCATCAGAGTGTGTTTTTGTTATCGTGCAGCGGGTGATGCCAGAGAGGAAACACGTAACCACATATAATGTATAGATAATAGGGTCCAAGATTATGAAGCTATCTGGGATTTAAGCGTGATATAATGGACAGTGTTCTGTCTAAGAGGTGATATTTATCATGGTTTTAATTTCATGGAAAATATGACAAAGAAAAGGTATATTTACAGTCTGCAATGAAAAGAAAGAAATGGATTACTAGATTACCATTTACTAGACATAATGGTATATTTAGCTGTCCAGAGACTATGTTCATTATGGATTTTGCATAACTTAGGAAAAAGATTATCCTACTTAAAGTCTCAAAGATACATTTTCATGGTAAATGTTGACCTTTTTAAAGATATCTGGATGTATGGGAGTTTCTGGAAGATTAGTATGGGATTAAGATCATGCCATTAAACCAAATTTGCAAAAATAAATTGAAACTGTGAAAGAAAGCTTGAAATATAACCAACAAAAGTTCTGCGGGTCTGAAACTAAGGTATAAAAGTCTGAAAAGCAAATCCATTGGGTTTCGGTCATTGGCTGAGCTGTCTGTCAGTCTCACCTAACCCTGTTAATACAACATGTGATTGGAGTGGACTTTATCAAAGGGTAAACAACTCATCGAGATCAAATGTCTCCACATTCAGGACCCAGGGCATTTTTCTTTTTTTCAAACAGTCCATTTCAAAGTTTCAAAACAGAGCTGCGAAAGAGAAGAGTGTTGCCAAAAATCACTCGACTTGAAAGCTCCCAAGTGTGCGGTCAAATCTCTGCAAAGTGGCTGTTGTAGAGTCAGCTCTGAAAGAACAGAGCAGTATGAATGCAAATATACATCCTTCAAAGTTCCAGAATAAGGAGTTTTCAAGGGTTTCAGAGCTTCATTTGAAACATATGTGCAGCAGTTTTTTTCCAGATCACCATTCGCAAAGTTTCAGGCCTGGGAAAACAAAGTCATACACCGAGGGACAAATCTGAAACTTTGAAAATGAGTTGGAGAAACACTGTGAAAATAAAAGAGCTGCTGTTGTGAAGAAGGAAAACAAACATGACATAATAGTGACTTCAAACGGTCAGTTTCAACATTTCAAAAAATTATTTTTTGCAGGTTTGGATTATGGCATGAGACTAATCCCATACGATGATCGGAATGATCAGTACAGCAGGTATATTAAATCCAAGTCATGGCTTTTTTCTGTCTCTCTCTGTTCCAAGAGCTATATATCACCTGACTGGACTAGCAGCTGTTGTGCTGCAATAAACAGAAGAAGATATGGGTAGTTAAGCAATTATGGCTCTGCACAAAAAACATAAACAGTGGCACCTGTTAGTGATGTAAGAAGTGTTAATGTGTTTGGTTCCTAATAATTTGCAATGCTAAGGAAGTTTCTACTCTGGTGATAAAGTCAACATGTCATGCAACCATTTGGGAAACTTTCAGAGTCTTTCAGTTTGCAAATCTGAAATGATCTGGACTGTAAATGCGTTGACGAGTTTCAGCTGCGAGTTGAACAAGACCACAGGGAGAAACGTTTCTACTCTAGGAGAGAGACAGAATAACTGACCTTAATGTGGCTACTGCTTCGGCTGCTCCTTAAGTACACAACATCTCACATATTTTAGCTGTTGCGATAGTTATACTGTGTTTTTTTGTGCTTCTGTGTTTTGTCTTTGTGTAGAAATATTTGTGACCTCAATGAAGCAAGCCAGGTTTAAATGGGGATAAAGATATACCTTTAGGCCCGGCAGGTCCAGCATCTCCTTTTTCTCCTTGAACGCCATCAACTCCAACGGACCCTTTCATTCCCCGAGGGCCTTGGTTGCCTTTTTCTCCCGTAAATCCTGAAACACATAATCAGCCTCATCTCAACATGCTGAAGGATCAGTCTTCACAGATTACGCTAACGTTGCAAAGTCCTGCAGAGCCTTAACAAGTATATCTCATGAAATATGTTTAATTTACACATAAAACTTAAGCAAAACATTACGACCACGTTCCTAATATTGTCTAGGTCTCCCCTGTGGCTCCACAATGGTTGTGACTCATCGGAGAATGGACATGGGCCTTCTGAGGAAGTTGCTAGTGGGGGCCTTTGGGTCCTATGGGTTGAGGAGAGGGGCCTCTGTGGATTATCCCACAGATACTCGATCAGTTTGGGATCTAGTGAATTTGGAGGCCAGGTCAACACCTTGTGCTGTTCTTCATGTTTTTTGAGTTATTCCTAAAGTGTTTTTGTGTGTGTGTCTGTGTCAGGCTGCATCCTGCTGGGGACGGCTGCTGCCATCAAGGAGTGTCATTGCTATAGGGGTGTCTGGTCTGGTCTAGGTGGGTGCTACATGTCTAAGTAACATCCACATGAATGTTAGGTCCAAAAGTTTCCCAGCAGAACATTGAATTGCCACAAGATGGTCAATGTTATTTACTTCTCCGGGCAGTGGACTTAATGTTGTGACTCACTGGTGTATATCGGCTATTTTCTCCAGTATACACATTTTCACATTACTGGATGTGATAAAGGAGCGACTGAGTCAGTACATCGAAACAAACTTGATGACACAGTGATTCTCAAATGATCCTGTGCCAAACTCGTAAATTTATACTGAAATCCATGTGGGAAGAAATGGAAGAATGAATGAGGACTGCGTGAGATTTTAATGCCAGACTCTCAACACCAACTGAAGCAGACTGGAACTTGATCTGGTCAGTATTTCAAGCTTTTTATCCATTTCAGTGTGGGTCTAAATAAACAAGTATTGAACGTCTTTCTGTTAAATGCACCAAAATCTAATTAGAAAGCTTCCAATTATCAGCCCTATCAGAGCCATCTGCACTGTGTACACAGCAGACACACAGTCTGCATTGTGTATTAAAGAAAATTAAGATTTTGGAAGCCAATATTCATCTTGTTCCACCATCTGTCATCGCATCAACTTCTAAACGTTTGACTGACAAATGGAAAATATCAACATCGTTAGTAATTTTCTTTCTCCTTGGCACAAAATGAGAATGTCTCTTTACACCGAGCCCACTCAAATGTCTCAAAATTAACGTGTTAACGAGTTATTGATTGCACCGCTGAAGTACGCTGACCCTTTTCAAATGCCCTTGCACTCTGCTCTCGTTACACTGTTGTGACTGCTCAAAAATGTGAATGAAATAATTAGACATGGACGTGGACGAGCCAGAGATGCTAAATAAACCGATGATGGATGATGTAATGTAACTCCACTCATCTCAAAAACCCCTCTGGGAAAACGCCATCAATCATAGTTTGGATGCAAGTGCAGCAGAGTTCTCCTTGTTCTGAAGGGCAGTCCAACTGGATCCTTCAACAAGTGAAAGAAGATACAGGCTGGATGTGATGATGGATTTCTTTGGCTTCAATGCAAATGGAGCAACATGTGGTACAAGTACGTGTAGCGTAATGTGAACACATTGTGTAGACCCTGGTTAACAGCGTGGGCGATTATTCATTTTTATGATCAGGAACAGCATTCAGCATGAAAAAAAGGGAAAACATCCTGTACACTGAGGAAGAGACTAGAAGTGAGACCATGTGGTGTTAATGAAATTCAGAGAGTTGTAGTGATGATAGGCGAAAAACCTTTGACGATGCAAAGTGGGAAGGTACCAAGCTGAGCAAATTTTGACGCAATTGAGGCGACAACCAATGGCAGCAATCGAGGTTTGACATATGAAGCAAACAAAGGTAGCCTGTGTCCATGACTTTGGTTCTCACCAACTTCACCATGACGATTGCGGGCTTGGAGGATTTCTTGAACCAAGGTGAAGCAACAACATCATTTCCTGTTTCTTTTTCAAACAGAGAGCAGTGACAGCAAGAAGAGCTAGCTCCATTCAAACTCCGAGAATATTTCTTTATTCTGCTTGTTGTTTCACTTGGAAACATTTGGGTTTGGGAAATATACAAGAGGGTTACCTAGGCAACAAATGTCTTGAATGCCCCCTAGCGACCAATCGTCACCTACAAAGGGGTTCACTATTCTTTAATTAGAACAGTAAAGACCTGACCACATATAAAGAGGTTGAGTTGTCACAGATTGACGTTGATGGGCATTCCAGGCTATGGTCGCTTAGGTAACACTCTGAAATGTTTCAGAGGAAAACAAGCTCCACCTTAGAGTCCGCCTGATGGTCCTAGCCCGCTATCAGCTTGGTGAATTTGATAATCGTTTGGGGAACTCTCCAAACTCCCACTGGTTGTCTCCTCAAGGTTGAGATTAGTTCAACTTGGTACTTTAAACTTTGCAGTGTTGTCTACAATAATAACAATACATGGAGCCTCATTGACCTTGCACAGACAACAGAAACTGAGTGTTTCGTGACCTTGCTGTTTTGACTGATAAGGTGAAATATAAGTTATAATTTAATGAAGTCAGTCAGACAGCAATTAGTAAATTGAGCAATGTGGATGTTTGGTGAGGTGGTATTAGTTGATCTTCATTCAGTACAACCAACTTGATTCAACACCTACAAAACAGAATTCATGGAGTCCACTCAGGCAAAGGCTGTGCTGAAACAATAACAAACACTGAACGCTGCATTTAAAAGAAAGGTTTCCTCCACACAGCGTCAAGAAGAAAGATGTTCCAGAGAGGATTAGGGAGTTTATAGTGTTGGAAGACCAGAACATTTCTGAAGTCGAGAACACAGGTTTTCTGGAGCCAAGGCATGAGCTACCCTCTCCACACTACATTAACTTTGACAGCTCTATTTATTGGACTTAATACAGTCGCACGTTGCGCATGTGATCTAGGAGAATGCAAGTAAGATAAGAAAAGCCTTTATGAATCTCCAGGGGAGGATATTTTGTTTATTTAAGATCTGATTGGGACTCAGATTTGGGGCAAAAAGAAACTTGATCAGGACAACTCTTTGTGAATTTAGTGTGTATAGCTTCGAACTGTTTGGTCTCCCATGGTGTACATGCTGTTTTTGGTTGTTGAAATAATTTTTATTCATAATTTGAAGATAAAATCACTCTGATTAAGACCAACAAAACCAGCTGAACCAGATACAACAGGTTGATGAACATTGGGGGTTGTTCTGCTTTTCTCTTTCTTGGATTTGGCTCCATTCGCTTTGCAATGTTTTCATGTTAACCAGTAATGAGGCCTTTTCTTTTTTTCCCCTACAGTTAGAAATTCACTTTTTCCTGGAACTACGGCAGCAGTTTGGGGGGGGAGGGGTCACCTTTCAACAAGAAGATAATGCTTCTTGGAAAGATTTGTTGGTTGGGGAATGTGGGATGGATGATGACAGGGGACGACTTGAGGGGTAATGATTCAAGAGGTACCAAGCTGGAGGAGTGCCCAGAACATCTGGAATCATATTGCTGTTGATTGTATTATGCAGTGTCTTTGAAAAGTAGTAATGTCAATGCAGGTGGTGTTTCTATTTGAATGGAGGCTGCAGATTTGGTGGAATTACCTGCAAGTCAAAGACAGATGATGTGGCCACTTTGGCTCTAAAAATAAATCCCCACCCCACCCAAAGTCTGGGGTCTTGTTTTCCTTAAGCAGATTTATATGACTTTTTAATCTCTCCTCTCACACAGTATTAATGTAATCACAGAAGCAGAAGGTGTTGCTACACTAGCCAAAGTCTGATTTGCGTACAAGGTGTCTAGATTTTCACGTTTCGTGTCAATCAACTGGTAAATTCTGGTGGTTCAGAAAAAGAAGCTTGTAACTTCCAAATATGGTGTTTACATTGGACATTTACAGGACTGCTAAATTTTATGACCTGGACTCGGTTTGTTTACGCAGTCATTCACAAAATATAATGTACATAACGCTACACTTTAAAGAAATCTGAATGGAAACATTGGGGTTAGCCAATAAAATAAAATATATGGTGGATCTCATAAATACACTGTAAAACCTTTCAGATTTTTTAGACGATTGGTTGGTAGGTTTGTTTAAACCTCTTATAACACCTTAAAATCATCACTTTCACTTTAATCACTTGTAAGTCACTAAATATAATAATGTAATGTTAAAATATCTGAATGGAAACATTTGGGTTAGCCACTAAAATAAAATATATGGTGGATATCATAAATGCACTGTAAAACATTTCACATTTTTTAGTTGGTTGGTGGGTAGATTTGTTTAAACCTGTTTTAACGCCTTAAAATGATCACTTACAGACTTGTCAAATGGTGATGGAAATAAGACAATTGTGTTTTTATACATTAAAATATATGGGAAAAAAGGCTTGTAAAAATAACTCAAAATGAACGATTAGCACATACTCTATTTCATCTTCTTGTTTGTCTGTTTAACAATCATTCTACTATTCCCATGGGGGCTAGGTACTTCTTCTCAAATGACAAAATACATCAGGAGACAGTACAGTTGGAGCAATCTTGGACTCTGAAGGAGACGGCATAAACTTGTTGTACCTTGTCTTGGTTGGGGTAACAAGGTCACTGTCAGTGTGGGGACATTAACCACTTGAGCATAAGAACTGGTCTTTTAAATATTTTGTTTTTTGCACTTCTTGTTAATTTACAGGCAGTAGTCCAGGTTGTACCCACCTCTCAAGCCAGTCAAGCCAGGGGCCCCAGGTGGTCCCAGTTGTCCAGTGTCCCCCTTTTCCCCCTTCGGCCCTGGAGGCCCTGCACAAATAGGCAAAAAGAAAGGAAAAAAAGGTAAAATGCAAATGCAACAGCACAATCGATCATTAATAGATACCATCTTTGAGTTAGTCTGAACAAGACTAGTTTTACATGACAAGGAGCTGCACTAGGGTTTAGTTTGGCATAAATGAATACAGACATATGGGTTCACACTGAGTTGGACCACTTATCATCTAAGGCATTGTGTAGATTATCACCTGAAAAGAGGGAACACCAGGGACCCAGTCTCTGATTCCTGCAGATAATAATTTTATTAAAGTCAGGAGACTTCATCATGCGCACACATAGAGGGATGTGGCAGCCAAAATGAAGGCTGAACTGGGACTCACAAAAAAAGATTCCAAACGTTTGTTGTGCTTGGAGAGACTCGGGAGAGGGTGAGTGAAAAAAAAGCCAAATAGTGAAAGACCGAGGGAGAGGCCTGGCCACAATGGGAACCACATGTTTAACAAGGTGGACCACAACACGGCTTGTGGGAATGCTCAGTGTTATGACCCATTCAGAGCTCTAATTTGCAGCTTTCTGATGGTGATGATGATGAGCGGCTTTGAGATACAGATCAGCCTCCTGCTGCCTCTGACTGCTTCATAACTGCTTCACTCTCAACTGGAGGCAGGAGGTCGCGGTGCTGTGGAAAGGTCACAACGAGAGTGTGTGTGCTTTTGTGTTTTCATCCTTGTGAGGACAAGCAGAGGACATGGGTTACACTCAGTCAGACTTGATGTGAAGTTGTATAAACCAAATGATTAATGAGAATGAGGAATTACTGGCAGACTGATCTACAACAAAAATAATCATGTGTTGCAGTCCGTGTTAAGTGTAATTAAGGATCAAATCTGCTCAATGTAATTGCACATGCACAATTGAGAAAGAGGTGTTTCTGTTGGAAATAACATCCTGATGAAGGCTTATGTGAACTGTCAGCTCTGTCAGAAATCTCTCCCTTGTTCACGAATTCACTGCTCCCTATACATGAGACTCTGTAGTCTGCGGTAAATTGAGATTTTGCACAGACTTACACAAGATTTATGCTTTTGTGGTGGATGTATGGGCAGCGCCTTCCCCAGAAATGTAACTACACATGTTGGCGAAGCAGACCACAACAGCTGCGATTGGTGCGAAATATATTTACTCGTCTCTCGGTGGTCGAACAAGCATCTAAAATCTAAAAAAAATACATTTATTAAGTCCTTAATGAGCCAGTTCCAGGCGCCATTGTTTAGAAATACACAAAGAATATTTATGTCTACTGCTGTCTGAATTGATAATTCAACACATAAAGTATGCCCTAGTTGAACCTCTATCACATCTACGACATCCCCCTACAGACCTTTTGGTATTTCAGTCGTCTTTCTGCACGTCTAATCCGAGGAGAAGATGGTTCGCCCCAGTGGTCGTTAATGGTTTGTTTTAGCAGAGCTCCACATTATTAATCTCGCAACTCTCATAGTCAACCTTCGCTCATTTAGCTGACGGCGTTTCAACAATAACATGCCGAGCGGCCGCTGCACGTCAAGCCTGAAAACATCTGACAGCCTCAGAGTTCACTCCATCCAACATCCAGCCCGTCGCAGGGTGGAGTAAACATCTTGTCCTCTTTAGTCCAGCAGATATTTTAAGACTTCAACAATGTGTACGTTAAATGCACAGGGAGATGATAAAAATTCATCACAATGACAACAAATGACACAAGGCATTATCGTGTGTTCTGTGATTGCATTATAGAGGATGTTCTAACAGAAAACAGATGGAGCAGACTGAGGTCAGAAGGAGGCTACATGTTCAGTTATAATCCTAATTTAAGGATGTATGAGCTGTTTCTCTGTTTCTTTTTGTAGAATGATATGATTACAGGTCAGTACATGTACACTTAACATGTCATACACCAATCAGCCACAACATTAAGACCACTGATAGGAGTTAAGTTAATAACATTGACCATCTTGTGACAATTCAGTGTTCTGCTGGGAAACTTTTGGACTTGGCATTCATTCGTATGGATGTTACTTAAACATGTACCACCCACCTGACCAGGCACCCCCACCCCATAGCGACAATCCTTGATGGCAGCAGCCATCCCCAGCAGGATGCAGCCTGACACAGACATACACACACAAATGGTTTAGGAACAACTAAAAAAAACATGAAGAACAGCACAAGGTGTTGACCTGGCCTCCAAATTCAGTAGAAGGCCCCCACTAACAATATTCTGTTGCCAGACACCACAGGACACCCTCAGAAGGCCCATGTCCATTCTCTGATGAGTCACAGCTGTTTTGGAGGCACAAGGGGGATCGGTGTATGTGCTTCATGTTGACAGTACATGAGAAAATGTCTATAAATACTGTCAAGCAGCAAGTGAACCTCAACCTTTTCCTGAGATACAATAATCATGTAATGAGCTGAAACTACTATAACTTTTTTGATTTTAGCCAATAAAGTTCATGTTCTCCTCTGCTGCAGTCGGACGTCATTCAGTTGAAGTGCTGTGATCCTCCTGCACCCAGTCCCCCTCCAGTCTTCACATCTAGACCTAGGTCAAGACTCAGGGCATTCAGCCAGCTTTCCTATACTAAGCATGGTTTAACCTTCTATCTTGAGGCCATCACAGAGAAGACTAATTGTCAGATATCCAAAAAATGCTCAAAGAAAGAGAACTGGACTTGTAGAGTTTCTTGAAGATGTTTTGCCATTTTCTCCAGTTTGGCGAATCACCAAAGACTTAGCTTCTCCTTTTACCCCAGTTAGAAAAATCTGAGATAAAAGTGCAAACACTGTGCGAACACAAGATTGTACAGCAGATTTTAAGGGCAGTTTTTATGAGTTTTATCTTTATTAGACGTCCAACATTTCAAAACAACTATGACTCACTTTGGGGCAGCTGTCACAAACAACCTGTTTATTTGGTAGCCTCAAGTAACGGTGTGACGGTGTGTGGGCCTGATCATGAAAGTCAGCAGATGCCGACGCAATCGGCAAAAATGCCTGTGGCCTCGTAAACTCATACACATACTTATGCCAAATTGAAGGATAGCCGTGAAACCCTAGTATGTGGAATTTGCTTCGTACCAATTAAACACCGGCAGGGTAGGACATGCTACACAACGTAACGTACAAGCAGGAGGGAGATGGAATAAAAGTGAATGGCAAGGAGAGACTGTTACATTACTCTTGCAATATGTTACATGTACATAATTTAGTTTATACAGCAACACCATGTATAAATACGTTAATATCTGGAAGCCAAGATGTCTAATTGTGACTTAATACACAAAGTTGTAATTGAAACCATCTGACATGTTTGCCCTCGTTTGATTTTTGTGCCACTCATCGAAAATAACTTAAACAGCTTCTCGTGTTTCTATAAAAAACGCAACAAGTAACACGTGTGGCATCAAAATCCTTGGGAGTCGAAGAGAAATTTAAGACGAATGAACTGAAGGAAAAAGCGGACGGGGTTTAAAAGCGAGGCACAAGAAGAGAACAGAGGAGAGGAGGGTAAACATGCGCAGAGATGTAAAACCTTTCTTGGCTAAGGTGACTGGGAGCTAACAACAAGCGAATGGCCCTGCAGAGCTAAAACTAATGACAGACCGGAGCAGTCAAGTTTTCTTTCTAGATGTAGCATCTAAATTTAACCCACAATTGGTTCCAGGCTCCGGAGAGACGGTATCTCACCCACATGTGAAGCACAGACCAGATCAGGGGTCCCGTTCAGTTTGAGTTGCCATCAATCAGCCGCGTCCCCTGCCAGCATTACATCATGGCATACCAATCCTGATTTTAACAAGCCAGAGGAGTCATTTGGTATGCTGGCAGCGAGAGTCCTACCACGTCGGGACTAATCAGGCCCGAACAGATTGGAGGAAGAACATTCGGCGTTGCTTAATACCCCCGAGGGTAGTAATCCCACCACGGTGTAAAATCTCATTTGTATGCTACGCTTGGGTCACTTGATCACACTGCAAACATGTACTGGTTCAGATGGGCTGAAGGTGGGTCCACCCAGCGGGATTCATTAAACTCAAGAGTTCTCACGTTCTTGTGCTGTGTTCTCTTGTTTTTCATCTCACTCTCATGTGTGGTATACATACGGCTCGGATGTATATACACTGCACTCTGAAAGCACTCCAGGCACTTTAGCTGTTTAGATTCTTATCCATGCCCTCAGGGAGGCGTCTGATTGTCACTAATTCATTCTAGTAACCAGAGTCATAAAAGAACCATTTTTAATCATGGAGGGGGAACAAGGAGTCCTGCAACAGGTGGTGTGATCCCACAGAGCCATGATCTCAACATCGTGGACTCTGTCTGGGATAACATGGAGAGACAGAACAGACCTACAGAGGAACAAGTTCTCAGAGATACTGGGAACAAACGAAGTATGTGTTTCATAACGCTTCTTCTGTTTCTCTTCAATGTATATTATTCATGTTTTTTGCATAGTTTTGTTGGTTATTTGGTTAATGTATTTTGGTTGTAAAGTATTGATTATATAACGATCAGGCATAACATTATGACCACTTTCCTAATATTGTGTAGGTCTCCCTTGTGCTTCCAAAACAGTTGTGACTCATCAGAGAATGGACATGGGCCTTCTGAGGGTGTCCTGTGGTGTCTGGTAACAGATTGTTGTTAGTGGGGGCCTTTGGGTCCTATGGGTTGAGGGGAGGGTCCTCTGTGGATCATCCCACAGATACTTGATCAGTTTGGGATCTAGTGAATTTAGAGGCCAGGTCAACACCTTGTGCTGTTCTTCATGTTTTCTTTTGTTGAGTTGTTCCTAAACCTTTTTTTTTTTAGTTGTGTGTGTGCACCTGTGTCAGGCTGCATCCTGCTGGGGATGTCTGCTGCCATCAAGGAGTGTCATTGCTATGGGGTGGGGGTGTCTGGTCTGGTCTAGGTCGGTGCTACATGTCTAAGTAACATCCACATGAATGCCAGGTACAAAAGTTTCCCAGCAGAACATTGAACTGTCACTAGATGGTCAATGTTATTTACTTCTCCTGTCAGTGGTTTTAATGTTGTGGCTGATAGGTGTATATAATGATCTATATCAGTGTACATACTAACATATAAATGAGTAAATTAGAGTGTTTAACAATCATTAAAATGAGTATGAGTTTATAATTGTATTCAGAAGTTGAGGTCTGTTTTCAAATTAAGCTAAACTCACAGAGGTGGCCTCTACTCAATGATACTGATCAGTTGTTCTACAGTTTCTACATGTCACTGTGAAATTATTCACATATTTGAATGTTCAGATAAGATGAAGATGTACAACGCTGCTTCTTTTTCATTTCCCGTGCACTGGTTCTCTAAACTGATCAACCAATTTGAGTGATCTCTCTATGCGACCTCTCCTGCCGCTGATTCAATGTGATGATTTGGCTGAAAAGCTGCTGACAGACGTCCAACTGGAGCCATTTGTTGTGCCATGTTGTGACCTATTGTAGGGTCTCCACCAGCAGTTTAAAACTACTGATTGAGACATTTAGAGACTATCAATGAAAACCTGAGCCTACATTTGAGCAAGGTTCAGATCACTTAAATAAAGCTCCTATTTTGTGTATTATTTTTATTAATCCTTCCTTGTTAAGGAACCAGCTCAGCCGTGTGAACAGACACCCAGGTCTCTATGCTGACCTTCTAGTACTGTGAAGTTCTTCAGGGCCATGGAGTGCTCCCAGTCCTTCAGACGGAGGTCCTCCGTGATCGTGTTCAGGATCTCCATCTCGTTCCTCAGCTGGGCCTCTGTGTGGACGTGGGTCACCCATAAGCTGCTTGTGTCTTCTGTTATGTTGCTGATCTGGATCTGGACAAACAGAAGGAGTGATTTTCAACAACAGATTTAATGTGCAGGACTTTTTTTCTTCTACTGTAAGCTGTGACTAACTTCTCACCTGCAAGTCGTGTATCTTGAAGTGGTGAATATTGATGTCGTTGCTGAAGGTGTGGTTGACGGCTCCCACCGTCCAGTTGACCTCGTCCAGTTTCTCCCTCAGCACGCTCACCTGGCTTGAAGTTTCCCTGAAGTGAATCAGAAAACACAACGCAACATGATTCTTGATCTTCTTGAACGCTTTAAGCTGCACATGCTGTGATATAAATGTGCACCTGAGCAGGACTTCGTGATCGCGGAGCCATGTGGAGGCTCGGGACACCTCTGCATTCAAGCCCGTCAGGTTCCTGCCAGCGGAGTTACTTAGTGAGGACAGCCTGTCATCCAGCTGCACCAGGTAGCCTTCTGACTGAAGAGAGTGAGCCTGGACGCTCCTCAGCTCCACCTCCAGACCCTGCAAGAAGACAACTCATCAACCTCCGATTCATCGTAGTAGTTCGACATCGGCAGCACAACTGTCTTGGAGGCACAAGGGAGACCTACACAATATTAGGAAGGTGGTCATAATGTTTTAACTGACTGGCGCAAATGGAGCAAGTTAAGGTTGAATCTAGGACAGAATGGGAGAACATAAGGAACACAAGGGAGGACTAATTAACCGTCAAGGGAAAGAGGGAGAAACACACCCATGTACACCAGGGGCTGATGGGATAAGAAGTGAAACTAATGAGTGAGGAGCAGACACTGACAAGGGGCCAAGTACACAAACTTCAGACTTCTGTTCAGACTTGACATGTTCAACTTTTGGGTACAGACAGTGTTGCCAGATCAGGCGGTCTTAGCTCTCTGTGAAGATCAAAAATCAAGAATCAACTCTTATTTTGCGTGTGTTGGGTGGGCAAACAAAGTTTGTGCTGGTTATTGATCTATAACTAATAAAAGTATTATTAAAACCTGCTTCAAATGTTTCAGTTATATACGATTGTTTTAGAAAACCAATATATATATATCAGTCACAGTTCTCCATGTAAGCCAGTTTTATGGTCTTTTATGATCTGCCGTTGGCTGCATTCAGGAGGATTTATTTTTGTCCTAAATTTTGTTTTGGAAATCTTTTATGAGATCTGTGGTCATGATTCTTTTTGTAAAGCTCAGATCAGAACATTTTTGCCATTAATTATCATACTATACTGTTCCAAATTCTTAAGGTTGTTTTTGTTTTCATGTGATGCATGACTTAAATATACCACATGAACACATGTTGAAGGCATGCAGATAATCTCTACTTCCTGTTTCACAAACTGTTCCGCCGCCCAGCCAAATCCCCAGTAACTCCCCTCTTAGTCAACCACCCACACCCATTGTTGTCGTTTTTAATCCTGCATCGCACCTTGATGAGGATCTCCAGCCTCTGCAGCCAGTCGCTGTGGTTGTGGAAGAGGTTTTCCAGCTTCCAGATGTTCTCCAGCAGGTCGGCCTGAGTGGACTCCTCGCCCAAATTCTGCTGGAGCAGCCGAGAGCGCTCTGACATCCGGGTCACGTTCTCCATCAGCACCTCCTGCCGCTGTGAAGACACCTGGGAACGGGAGACTGGGGAAAGGGGAAAGAGAGAGGGGAAGAGATTTGTTCTGAGTGCTGATTCAATGATCCCTCAGCTACGGCAAAAGTCCCCAAATCGAGTTTCATTTACTATCAATCACTACCGTCAGCTCGCAGCAGGCCAGCGCCGTAATGCGGAGCAGATGTTCATTCAGGCGCCTGCGCACATCGCGGCCGTCTATTCTGGGTGAATGTATTGTTTTGCTAAATCAAGACCTACATATTTTTATGAGTTTCCTAACTTGGCTCGCTGTGAAGTTTTCTGTGCTGTAACGTCACATCGTGGAAATTCTGTCTTCATTCTGACTGATGTTGTAGTTGGCCTCTGCAGGCTGCTCTTCATCCAGGAGAAAGTGTGTTTTCAGAGATACGGCCGACGGATTCTCAGTGATTAAAAAGAAGACATTTTACTCAAGTGCTGTGCTTGACTTCTTTCAGAGGCGCGACCTGCTGAGTGGAAACTGGTGCTTACAATTTGCCTGCTTGTCAAGTTTATTATCAATCACAACTAATATTGATGTCATACAAATGCACCGGTCAGCCACATCATTATGACCACTGACAGGAGAAGTAAATAACATTGGTCATCTTGTGACAATTCATTGTTCTGCTGGGAAAATTGTGGGCCTGGCATTCATGTGGATGTTACTTAGACATGTAGCACCCACCTAGACCAGACCAGGCACATGGAGAACAGCACAAGGTGTTGACCTGGCCTCCAAATTCACTGGATCCCAAACTGATCAAGTATCTGTGGGATGATCCACAGAGCCCCAAAGGCCCCCACTAACAACATTCTGTTGCCAGATACCACAGGACACCCTCAGAAGGCCCATGTTCATTCTCTGATGAGTCAGAACTGTTTTGGAGGCACACGATGTGGATAATGAGGATGTTTCTCAGATCCTTCGTCAGTTGTATTTACTTTGTAAACAAATAACACTGCTCAAACAGCAGTGCAGCTGCAATCAGTGAAAATCACTCATAGTGGAGATTCAGGATGCGAGGGAGTCAAACTGAACAGACAGCGACTTTATTTTGAATAGTTTCTGATGGAATCTACAGGAAAGGGACGTATTTCTTTGATATCACTATTAAAACGAAATGAGATGTGCAACACAGCATTATTTTAATCACTGTTGTCATGAAGAACACACACACACACACAGATGAGCTAAAACACTGTGATCGCTCACAGGTGTGACATGTCTGGGATGTATAAAACTTAAACAGGCAACAGTGTCGATTCCCAGCTGAAGGATCCTGCTCCATCTCACAACTTACAATAACTCAGACTATCTGTTGCTAATGTCAGTATCATCTTCTCGCAGGCTTTAATGGGCTGCTGTGAGCTGTTATTCCTGCATGGGAAGAACTAACGTGTGGATTTCTCCCACGCTGCCTCCAATGTCGTGTAAATAAAAATAATCTTTGTTTATGCAGCGCTTATCTAAACTCACATTACGGGCAGATGAAAAGATCCAGCAAAACTACCATGCAACCAAATAAACGGACAAGTATCGAGCCAGTGAAGGAGCCTTTAAACTAAGTCAGCTTCACGTGTCGTAACAACAAACTCACTTCACCACACTCTTCAAACCAAGCTTCACATTCGTGCTCACGACACTTTTCACATCAACAGAAATCCTCCTTTTGTTTCTACATTTCTCCAGTCCTGCCTATAAACTCCAAACTGTTTTGTTTCTGTCTTAAACATTTCTATCTTATCTTTGTGTGTGTGTGTGTGTGTGTGTGTGTTCCCTGCCGCCGACAGACCCATCACTTAGCAATTAAACTCTGTGTGTAGTGGAGAAATTTCAGCTTATTTAGTTTTTCGGCTCATTACCAATAAACCTAACACACGTAACGAGCTGGAATTGCGACGGTTTGTTTGCAGCGGTGTGGCTTTGCAGCGCTTTTCTTCTTCTGAGGTCATGCCGACGAGTCTTGGCCCCGACGCCAGCACACAAATCTCTCAAAACGCGCACGGGAACGCACTTTTGTGTCGCACTCTTTGATGCAACCCGAAACATTAAGAGCGCTGTTAGTGGCATCTGTGTGTGGAGAGAATTATCTGCTTCCTCTCATTTCCGAAATCCTTTTTTCTCCATTTGAGTTTTTTTTTTTTGTTGTTGTTTTTTTCTTTTTCCACACTCTGGTCCTGCAGAGAGGATGTTGTCATGACGCAACGCTGAGGATCTGGTTTCAAAATATCTCCCGGGCTATGGGGTCGTTACCATGCGGCATGCTTTCTGCATAACACAAAACCCAGGAGCTTTTTCTCATTAGACACAGTCGAAAACAGACAAGACGAAGTAGAAGAGGCCTTTGTGCCGCAGCCAAGCTCAAAACAAGACAATTTTCGCTGCTTTATGTTAACTGTCAGTGAATCTGATGTTACAGCTAAATAAACTAATTAAGACCAGGCTGAGTCAGTTCTCACACCCACATGTTATCTTTATTCCTTCTGTCTATGATCAACACATCTGTTCAAATTATTTAGACGTAGGGATGGAAGATGATTATTTCAGAATCTGAAACATGCTTTGTTGTTTTTTATTGGAGAATATGTTGTGATATTGGGTTCAGGACATTTTCTCTTATCCTTTCTGTTTTATTTTGAAAGGATCCCTTATTGTGTGTCTTTCAGTTGGTTGTTTCCTTTGATTTTCCTTCATTAGTTTCTTTCAACTGTTTCCCAGTTTGTTTATTGCGTATTTTTTCGTCTGGCCCTTCCAATTGTGAATCTGTTTTGTCGGTTTTAACCTGGTTGTACAATACTTGTTGTCTTCCCGGTTTGTACTTTTGCCCTGGTTTGCTCCTCTCATGCAAACTGAAGGAGACCTCTCTAGCATAACCATGAAAATATGGGACAATACATACATATATGCTGTTACTGGACATTAATTTACTAATTACAAAGCAACAGCAGCAATTAAACTTTAATTTCGCTTATTCTCTAGTTTATAAGTTACTAGGCATAACATTATGACCACGTTCCTAATATTGTGTAGGTCTCCCTTGTCCCTCCAAAACAGTTGTGACTCATCAGAGGATGGACATGGGCCTTCTGAGGGTGTCCTGTGGTGTCTGGTAACAGAATGTTGTTAGTGCAGGCCTTTGAGGGGAGGGGCCTCTGTGGATCATCCCACAGATACTTGATCAGTTTGGGATCTGGTGAATTTGGAGGCCAGGTCAACACCTTGTGCTGTTTTTCATGTTTTTTTGAGTTGTTCCTAAAGCGTTTTTGTGTGTGTTCCTGTGTCAGGCTGCATCCTGCTGGGGATGGCTGCTGCCATCAAGGAGTGTCATTGCTATGGTGTGGGGGAACCTGGTCTGGTCTAGGTGGGTGCTACATGTCTAAGTAACATCCACGTGAATGAATGCCAGGTCCAAAAGTTTCCTAGCAGAACAATTAATTGTGGCAAGATGGTCAATGTTACTCACTTCTCCTATTTTCCCTGATGTTCTTGTTTATGTTTCCTTACTGTTCCTAGTTGGTATTTCTAAATGATTCCTGTTTCTTTGGATCCTTTCAGTCTTTTTTGGTTAATCTTTTGTTTGACTTCACTGTTCTTTTAAAGTAAACTTTTGATTCGTCCTGCCAATGTCACTGCAGCGTGTTTTGTTTATTGAGTACGCTTCATTAAAAAATAGCGTTTCCTGCTCTTCTTTGTGTGTCCTGTACTTTCTTCTTTGCTGTCAGAACATGACAAAGTCAGCCCCAGTGAGCTCCAATAAACCTCCCAGTCATAAAAAAAAAAATTATACAATGCAAGCAGACACTCTACTGTTGGCAAATACTTGCAGTCAGAGCATTAGGAAAAAATCTAAGCAGATGATAAAGGAGAGGAAAGACGAAGTCGGATCCCAAGAGTGCATCTCTTTACGTTTCTGAAACCCTTTCTAAACCCTGCACCAGATAAAAAAAAATGAGGCTTTTTAACAGTTTTTCTAACATGTCAACACGTTGGGAATCACAGTTTTTCCACATACCACATTTCTGCCTGGTAATCTTCTAAGGATAATTTACACATACACATGGAGCAGCGGTGCGGAGCTTAATGTTTCATCCAACAACGGTTTCCAAATTTTGTGAAATTTGTCAGAAGGAGCCGCAGTGTGGTTTAAGGTGCTGGATTACACTTCTTAAACCACAGACTCTCTGGGAGCTGTTGGTTTCTAACAGCCCACTCGCTGTGTGCCATCAGAGCGCAGATATTTACAGTAACTGTGTCTTTTTGCCAGAGCACATTCGAACGGATTTTCCAGAGTGGCTCACTTTGTTTCCTCGGGTTACATCACCTCGAGGAATCATTCATCAGTATTAGAAACCGCCCTCTGCTAATTAATGTCTGTCAGACTGCAGCTCCGTTAACGTTGAGAAACATCCTCAATCAAACCATAGAGGTCGTTGTCAGGTAAATGGCTCTTCTAAACACTAAGGCTGGATTGTTTTATCCACTTGGTGGCAACACAACAAGCCGCACAATTATCAGTCATTTTAAGCCTAGTGTTGACTTTCCTTTTAGCTCCGTTTTTAGTCTCCTCCAACTCCAAGAGAAGAACCCAGTGCTTAAATACCTTTAAAGTTCCACTATTTTCACCAGCTACATGTTAATTTTATTAGTCTGCTTTTGGTGCCACTAACATAGTGTCCGCTGGGGTTTTATTTTTGCTGAAAACAGCTGCCTCCTGAGAATGATGCTAAGGACAAACCTAAAAGGGCGTGAACACAGAATAAGACTAGCAGCGATGTCGCGACAATTCAGCGAGGTGTAAGGATGCACCGTCAAACCAAGGCAAACCAAGCAATTGTTTGGGGAAAAAATTAGAAAAAGGGCATCTAGATGGCTACTCTTTGGCATATTTCACAATGACAACCTATGAAAGCCCTACAGTGCATCGGCAATGGTCCAACCATCACCTAGAGGCCACCTTCTATCTGATGGTGGACCAAAAACCTTTGAACTCAACTTTAAGAGCGGTTGAGGCGATGTCGATTTGACAAAAACAGAGTTCCCCAAAGATTTACTGCAGGGAAACACTATGTTCAACCATGGTTCCTACCATGAAGCTCACCATGGTGATAGCGGGCTTTGTGCGCTGCGTGAACCAGGATGGGGCAGCATTGTACTTTCTGTATTTGTATTTTCTTTTCAAACAGAGTGGTGATGGAAGGAACAGCTCTCTCCATTTACACACTAGGTAAATATTTTAGCGTTCTGCTAGTTTCACTTGGACACATTTTGGGGGGAGGGGGGATATATACAAGAGCGTCAGCTACAAAGAGATGGACGAGGATGGGGTGGAATTCGCTCAGATAAGGGCCAGTAGTGAGAGTGAACTCCATCACAACATTTGAAATGAGTCCTCTCCTAGTATATAGTCCAAAAGGTCTTCAACAAATCCACAAAGTCCTTAAAAAAATACTCCAGAGATTCAATTTGACAGACAAAGACAAATAAAGGGACTTTTCCTGAGCTGCTCCCTGGAGACAACTAAAGAAACTGACCTGAGCATCCCCCTTTTATACTCAGACTATCCTCCATTCTCAACCTGCGTTTAAAAAAAAAAAAAAAAAAGTTTATTGGTGTATTGTTAAGGACTTCCCACTCTGCACCTCTCCACCACCTTTTAATGCTATCCTAACTTCTGGACATATCCTACTACATATGTCTATGGAGGCCAAAATCTGCCTAAAAATTACACCAATATTTTCAGGGGATTTTATATTTTTAAAACATTATTTCTTAAGTTTCACACATTCTCATAACGATGTAGGTTAACATGTTAGAAAAGCCCTCTTAAATTTGAGTTATAATTCTGTAAAAGCATCAGAAGCAGGCAGCGGCGCTCTTAACTATGCACTACAGAGTGGAGGCGAACTGCTTCTGATTAGTCTTTAGCTTACACACAATTTATAGAAAAACTGAAATTCTTGCTGCTTTTAAGAGTTTATTCCTTCGTTTTATTGGTTTTACTTTCAGATGTTTTCTCACTTTTTGGATCTTGCTGGGAATTTATTATTTTATTATGAGTATAACGTGATTCATAACCCCTAGGCAGGGTGTGAGTGACATCCTCAATAGCAGTAATAAAACATTAAAACTACTCTTTAAGTGTGTTTTCCTTTTTAAGAAGGCTGCCAAACGCAGGAAGTATGGCCAAAGATTTATTTTAGCCATTTATCAAACAGAAATACCAAACATTCACTGGTTTTCTCTGTTTCGCATTGTTTCAATCAATTACCAACACAGACGAGGTTATTTAAAGACTGCTGCTAGATTTCAAAGAAAGACTTTAACATTATTAATTTATTTTGCTATTAAAAGAAAGTTAAGGATCATTTTACCTTTTGAATAAAGTTTAAAAGATCACAGTAAATACTCACTTGACGCGTGTAAATGTTTGGAGAGGCAGGTAAAGTATTCTTAATAAGAATTAATAGATTCATCCACATTAAAGCACATCCTGGATCTCACTAGAAACATTCATTTCGAGTACAGAAAAGATTAATAACCTGTAGATCTGTAATTGCACCTCTCGCCAAGTCATTAACCCTTGTCTTAAAGGTCACCTTTGTCTTTAACGTGAACAATTTGTGACTTCAGGAAAAGATGAGAAATGGCCTGTAAGGCGACACGTACGCCTGACAAATCCATTTCAAACCTAGGATGGGAAAGTCATCTTGTGTCTATTCCCTGCTATTCTTTATTTTTTTTTACAGTGTATTTTCACACACACATAGTGGCATGGCAGCGATATTCCAAACAGATTAGTCCCAAATTCACAGCTTCATGGTCTTCAGGAGGGGAGGGGGACACTTTATCCATTCATGTATCAAATGCTGGGAGATGAGGCCAGCTCAACAGCTGGGCTTCACAGTTTAATGTGAATGGATCCCACAGTATTGGTGTATATAAGTCTGCAGTGTTGTATGTCTTCAACGGGGCTGGGAATTTACTGAACAAACAACCCCAGGACTGTGAAAAAGCTGATGAAATCTGGAGCCACTTAAATAGTCTGGGGTACAGATTATATGAGGGGGGCGATGGCTGGGTATGGTGAACTGGATCTAAACTGCAACCTTTTGTCCAAGGTATACGTATGTAAATTCACATGCTAACAAGCTGAACCGCTTAAACACAGACTTTAAATCTCACCCAAAATCTAGCTGGAGCTGTTTCACCTGTTACCTTGCTGCAGCGATGTACAGGTGTGTAATCCAGTACATCACTGCTGGGCATAGTTCAGGTGCAACAGATCCTTAAAAATGGAAAAAGTTAAAGTCCAATGTTGTGTATGTCCCAGCAGTTTGCGTGCAGCATGCAACAGTGCGTACATTGTGGAGGCAGCTGCAGTATATACTAAAATGTATGTAACACAGAGAGTCATTGTGAACATGTTAGCATACTGAAGTTAGCATTCAACTTTAAAGCCTTCCAACAGAGCTATCACATCCATTGACTCTCTTGTCTTATTATGGTGCATAATCTATCTAATTACACACATTATATTTCTTATAACATTTCTTGTGTTGAATATATTGACTGGATATAAAGATGTCTGTGACGACACCCATAGGATTCTAGTTTTGAAGCTCAGTTTGGTGTCTTCAGCCATTGCCATCTTTGCAGTGCCTGACTCCACCTAACTCTTGGTTAATTAAAAAATGGTTAGAGGTTCAGCTTGACTGGAGCTAAGGTAGACAGCTAGATATACCTATGATGGCAACCTGTCACTCAAAGCAGCTCAATTATGGACTTTTGAGCTTTAACACAATTTAAACGATATAAAGATTGTCCTGCGTACAGTTGACAAGAATGAAGAAATTACCTTTAGACACAAAAACTGTCACTGAACCAGGCTGTAAACACGCAGTTCTGCTGTAGATTTTAACATGGAGGTGAATGGAGACTAACTCACTTTTGAAGCCAGCCTCAAGTGGACATTAGAGGAACTGCAGTTTGATGCTGTTGTCTTAATCCTGGCTACATATTTCTAGCCTGGATACCAGACTCTCTGAGGGAATGCAAATGAGCGGAAGTACGTAGGCAGGCGGAGCCAGGCTAACATATTTCAGCCACTTGATCAGAATATAATTATTGGCGAATGAGACTTCTATTGAAATGTCCTGTCTCTGCGTCAACAGCACTGGTAAAGTGCATGTGACATTTTCTGGTGCAAATAACAAGCCTTTGTTCTGCTTGTTCATGCATGTGTTTTCATTGTGTGGTTCATTCCCAATGACTACCTGCTTCTCTGCAGTTCCCTCTACCACAAACAGAATTATTGCCGTCAGGACTTTCCCATTGACTTTAATCTCAGGCTTGCTATGGTACACCTAATTACCATTGTCTAAGTTTAACTTTCATTACAAAGCAAGTGTTACCACCAAAAGGGCTCCTGGACTTTTCTGTACCCAGGACAAAATGAGCTAAAAAGCTCTGGTTTCCCACAATGCCATGTGCAGACAGGGGGTACAGACAAAGACACATACACACAGGCCAACTGGACAGTGTCATGGTCAGGACAGCAAGGGGAGACAGAGGGAGGTCTATCAGAGCAGCATTCCTCTGCGGGCAAAGTTAAAGACAACACGGTGCCTTCATTTATCTCTTTATCTGCAGCCAGCATGTGTGTGTGTGGTTGCTCTCATGTCGTGAGGACTCGATGCTCGTCTCCATAACCTTAGGGTGAGGGTTAAGGATTGTTCTAGAGGTGATTATGGTTGAGATAAGTCTCTAGGAAATGAATTAAAGGCAAACACAGTCCCCTTGTGCAATGTCCCCTGAAGTCAAAGGAACTGTGTTATTGTTTTGTTGCGTATGTCTGTTTACTTGTATGTCTATCACTATTAGGACGGATTTGAGGACTTAATGAGTTCCCATTTTAACTTTCTGAGGAGATCATTCAATGCATGTTTGAGATTACATGTATTCCTGCTTGTTCTCTGTAAATATATTGTGTTTTTTATGCTTGCAGGTCCTCGGTATAAGCAGCTGTTTCATCATCTGCCCTTGTGTTGTTGTGTCAAACATCTTGTAAAAGTCAAATGTCCTGCAGTGCTCTGTCTTCTGACCCTGCACCCATGGTTACTAATCTCCCTGTTTAGCTCTCTCACAGACTTTTTAATAAAGTTTCTCAATTTATAGGAGGTTCCTGTGTCTCAGAAAGCGGCTTAATTTAGCTTTAAAGGACGAACAGACGGAGCGGCACTCCTGGAAGGATTTACGTGAAGTTTAATATAAATGAAAAGTCACTATGGAGTATCCGTGAATATAGCTGGAGGTGGAGGTAAATAATATTTTCCTTGTGCACAAAAACTTCATGAAAAAATCATGACTTTAAATTCAAATTTTAAATCGGAATATTATATCTTTCTTGCAAAATTATTTATTTTATTTATTTATGTTTTTTTCTATTTTAACTTTTTAGGCTAAAAATAAATTTACAAATTCACAAAAATGTACCAAATTTACAAAATCCTGCCGACTCTAATGGAACCTATACTGTGCCATCATTGAACAGAGTTTAACAACACACACACAAAATTAGGGGATATCCAGAAACACTGAACTTCGTTTACACTCCAGTAAAAACAGTAAAAAGGTTTTCCAATTTCCTTCAGGTTTAAAAAATTCAAAAACAATTACCAGTAAAAATAAATATATTGTAATGTTCAGACTCCTCTAGTTGTTTGTTCAAACGTACCCAGAACAACCAGTGCCTATAAAAAAGCTAAAGGAGGCCATTAATCAAGCAGAATTACTGCTTTTCTCTGTGGAATTCATTGTACTTTTAGCAAAGAAATGCCTTGAGTTACAAAACATTGTGACAAGTCATACTGTAGAAATAGAAAGAAATATCCGAACTATAATACTGAAGTTCCACAAAGAGCTGCTCCTGATTCCTGTTTGATATACAAAGGTAGTTGCGGTTGTAGTGGATACGACAGCAAGTACACAAATGCACTGAAGACTACATAAAAATGTCAGCGATATTCTGGAGACCGTACCACCACCAGCTTTCATTTGTCAGTTCGCTTTGTGTGTGGCGCTGCTTGCTGGCGCTGAAGAGTTGATGGAGGGTTTGTATTTTTCATTTTCAGTACAAACCTTTTGACAGCTACTGTGGCTCTTTGTTTGTCACAAAAGGAATGAAAGGACATGAGTAACTTTGTAGAAATGTGTGCAAAACACCACAAAGGAGAAGCATGAAGACGTGTTCAGAGGTCTTTCTTTCATCGCTGGACCTCCATGAAGGAGTCCGACATGGCTGGTAGATTTGGGACAAAACTTCACAGCCACTCTCGGCCTCCTCCTCCTCCTCCTCTGTTGTTGACCTTCCCAATTCCGCAGATATATCTCAAAGGAAACAAATCCGATAAGTGACTGACATGGAGATGCTGTTGACTTTGACACTAAGCAGAACATCTTGTTGGAATCACGTCATGATCCATCATTCATCCAACCCAAACACAGCAACATTAGACAGCCAGAACAAACAGTCCTCGTATGTTGAGTCTGGTCTATGGAGTAACTAGAATAACCCTTAAGAACAAGACAGGATTCACAACTCTCACAGTGAACGTATGTATCAAAACAAGACCAGGAAATCAGATCTGTTAAACTTTTTAAGGTTGTGTTTTTGTCGCCTGAAGCGCAATGTTTAAGGTCAGTGAAGAATTATAATCTGATTGTCTCAGCTTGAATTCCATGTGACTCGAACCAGAACCGTCTCCTAACCTTTATTATAGTTCTTTTGTTTCCTAACCCACAAACAGGCGTCAGGATCCAAACCAAACCACCAGTGAGTGTGTGGTGTGAGAATGGAACGCTTTGTACACCCACCATCCACCCCTACCTCCTCCCGCTGACTCTGATGGTTAGCGAACCCAATCCAGTAAGAGACTATTTCTATTTTACTATCATTAGGTGAAGGTAAGCTAACGTCAATTGCTGGTTGGTGACAGGAAGTCTCTCAAAAGATGGATAGAGGTTTGGGAAAGATTATGTTCTTCTTGAATAAAAAAGAAAAGTTTACTTAAAGCACAACTTTTCGTAACCTTTACTACAGTTCTTTAATTTTTCAACCACAGATGGGAGTCAGGATACAAACCTGAGTCTCTGGCGTGAGAATGGAACGCTCTGTACACCCACTGTCTACCCCTACCTCCTCCTGCTGACTCTAATAGCTGGTGAACCCTGCACGTAATCCAGTCAGCGAATGCTACTGTTAACTTTAGTCAAGTTTCTCAAAAGACAGATAAAAGTTTAATCTTCAGACACGAGTCTTCACATGCAACCAAAACACAACATTTTCCATGCCTTAACTATAGTTCTTTTGTTTCCTAAACCACAAACAGAAGTCAGGATACAAACCAAACCACGAGTTTCTGGTGTGAGAATGGAACGCTTTGCACACCCTCCATCCACCTCTACCTCCTCCTGTTCATTTTTATGGAGTTTATGACACCTGACTCCCCCTAATTCACTCTGCACTTATTTGAGTTCTCAACCCTGAGACTTGAGTTTGCATCCTGACCCCAGTTTGTGGTTTAAGCAACAAAAGACCTACTGGATAGTTGAAGGGCCACGATTCAAAACAAACTCCTGCTAACTCTTAGACAGCTCTGGAATTCAGTCAATGATTACACCAACATGTAATTTCTAGGAAATTAAATCTTTAGGTTTAGGTCTATAACAGGAAGTCTGATTGTTTATGTTTGTATTTTTGTCTCTGTTATTATATTCCAATGTGAATATAATTTCGCAATAGACTGACCTTGTCTCTTTAAAACTTCTCAGACATCTTCAACATTCACAGACCATGTCATGTACCACTAATGCAGATCACTGCAGGTTCTATAATTGATCAACCAGAGAAGAAAGCGATCTGATCTGTGTGTGAGGAGAGTGAGAAAAATACAAGCCCAGAGAAACACTAAAACACCTGGTCCCCAACTAAAAATAGCTATTTTTCCACATGTCTACAACTATGCCATAGTTTGATTGCGGCTATTTTTTTTTTTTTGTACATCCCTCTAATAACACACATTCAGATGTTGCAACACTGTGTTTTGCATGTGTTGGAAACCACGAGAGAACAGTCACCGTCAACCAGACAAGAACCGACCAACAACCTACTTGACTTTGAGGGGATGCCAGCCGCAGGAAGGAGGGAAGGAAATAAAGAAGAAAGAGTCTTTTGTGACCTGCAGACCTGAAAGCCTTCCAGCAGTGAACAAGAATGAAATTGAAGGATCTTAAAATCTGAAAGCGAACAACCTGCTTGCTTTGACCCAACATCAAAAGGTTGCTATTACTTTATTTTAAATGGACGGTTAACAAAAGGTTGGATTCATATCCGGAGTTGAGATCAGTTACCACCGACTGGCCTAAGAGATGACACATCGGTGTGTGAGCTAGAAAATAGAGGCAGAAGAATAAACTAGGTTTTTTTGCAGCAGTGAATAAGAATGTGAAGCAAAGGAATGGCCAGAAATAATAATAAGAAGAAAGAGAAGAATATAACTGAAGTCAATATGACAACATTAACATTAATATCATCTTCCCACTGACCACATAACGTTTATCCTCTCTGCTCAAAACTGACCCGGTCTGTTTTATTTATAAAGCCTAAAATATAATGTATTACATATTACTATATCATGGGCAGCAGGCACATTTATATAAAATTATGTGTGTAACATGTAACATAAATAGTGTGGTTAAACTGAAAGCTTTGTACAACCACCATCCACCCCAACCTCCTCCTTCTGACTCTGATGCAGTTAATGAATCCTGAATGAGATTCTTTCCACCACTCTGCTGCAAAGGACGGGTCGGTGTGGTGAAGCCTTGACAGCGGATGAAATGTCGTCACATTTCATCCGCACTGTTTGTGCTTCCTGCTATAACCCCCATCGCAGTGTTTGATCTGGTTTAATCAGGTTTAACTCAGCTGAATAATCACGCCAAATACCATGCACTTCAGCACATGACATGTGTTCTAGAGACACAACAATACTGTGTTGAAAAAAGGCCCAGCGGTCCAGCTGCAGAGAAGAAATGTGCTTCGACTGTTTACTGATCATTGTTTATTTTAACTGCACACTTGGTCTTGGAAGGAG
This sequence comes from Chelon labrosus, assembly GCF_963514085.1. Taxonomy (NCBI): domain Eukaryota; kingdom Metazoa; phylum Chordata; class Actinopteri; order Mugiliformes; family Mugilidae; genus Chelon; species Chelon labrosus. The sequence goes on from NC_140347.1 coordinate 18,999,593, forward strand.
GAAGATAAAGATTTAGATTTACTAAACAAGGAATGACTGGAGGAATAAAGTATATTTTTCTGGTGCACTCAGGCTCTAGAGTCAGTGTTATCAAAACCACTGTGACATCCTCGCTTTAGTCTTCTTTCTTACGTCTAAATTAATATTTAAATAATTGATTTAATTGATTTGATGGCAAGTGATGAACACAAACGATTCTACAGCACTATGGATGTTTTTTAGCATCTTTTAGCTAATTATTTTGGTTTTGTAAGTACAAATGTTCATTATGGTTAAGTCTTGACTTTCTTAACCTCATTCCCAGCATTAAAAGAAACCCACTAAATCTTATTGTAGGTAAGGTAACTACCCATCTGCCATCAAACCTACGATAGGCAAGGTTAGCAACTAGCAAGGGAGAATAGGGTCAACTTTTCTGCCCACAAGTGTCAAAATGAACAACAAAACCAAACTAAACATAAGCAAAAAAACTAGCTGACATAGCAACATGTACTGTCAATTTGGAAACCTTATGTGTTGCAATAAGGCTGCACTGTTGGGCAAGGGGTACTGACAAATAAAAAAAAAAAGTCATCATCTATGTAGAAATCCTACAAGACTTACAGAAAACATGGTTCCAATTATGGAAAATAACTAATTTCATGAAAACTATGACAAATGGTCTGAAGGTTTCGATGAAACTGATAAATCTGTTACTGTAAATGTGAGAGTTATACCCTGGAAATTGCACCCACCATCCACATGTTTGGCACGAGGTCACCAACCCACACTCACATCCATGCCTGCAGCCCACTCGTACACAACTGCTGTTATGGGTTAAGGACTGGTCATCCACCCGGTTACAACCTGGTTCTGCAGCTGCAGATACATACACATCATTGCTCAACCGTGGATTCATCATGCAGCATAACTGTATTTACTAAACAGAGCTCAGTTTATTAAAAAATGGGCGTAATGTTTAAACAGGAGATTACAATGCTGAGGACGGAGACGTGCAAATGCCTGGGTTCTTACTTGCTGTTTTGGTGAATTTCTTAAAGGTTAACCTCAACAACTTCCCCGCCCGCTCTCTGCGGTTGTGTTGAAGCTTCTCCCTGAGGTGGAGTATCTGTGTGGAGTTCAACCAGCTGTAACTCAGCTGCAGGAATGTCCAAATGAAGTGACAGCGGCGGCGGCGCTGAGTTTGTTTGATTTCTAAGCGTGGGCCCTGTCTGATGTAGTGGACATCAAAGTTAAGCTCTTGCTGTGAGAGGCCAAATGACTTAATGTGGACAATGGAAGGACCTGTTTTCTGCCTCCTGTTGGAGCGGCTGATTTTGGGGTGGATTTAAATGAGAGGATTAAATCACCCACAGAAATACCTCCAACTAAATGCATTTAGTTTTGATTTTTAACTTCTTACATTCTGTAGAAACCATCCTGAAAAGGAACTGAAAACTAAATAAATGTAAAGTTATTAAAGTTTTCTTTCCTGTTAACATCAGTTATCTTCTAATCCACTTAAACATAGAAAAGTTAAAAGCAAAGTTGACTCTTCGTCTTGTGTAGGTCAGTCATAAGCGTTCATACTATTTCTTCACGAGGACAAAGTTAAAACGAAGTTCACAATAGTGCTTTTCAACTGAATAACTTCCATATTCACACAGGTGACCATCACAGTAAACCAGCTCCTTAAGTACTAAAGTTTGGCAATTGTCTTTCCTACAGATGGGAGTCAGAGAGTCTCTGATATGAGAACTGAAGTTTTGCATACCCACTATCCACCTCAACCTTATTCAGCGATTATTTGAAAGGAAATGTTATTGGGAAAATAATTAAATTATATCTGTGCAAATAAAATAAGAGATTGGCCATTTATACGCAACCAAAACACAACCTTTTCCTCACCTTAACCATGGTTATTTCATTTACTAAACCACAAATGGGAGTTAGGATACGAACCAGAGTCTGTGGTGTGAGAACTGAAAGCTTTGTACACACCCACCATCCACCCCAACCTCCTCTCGCTGACTCTGATGGAGTTTATGATACCTGAACGTAATCCAGTCAGCTATTGTTTGAGTTCTCACACCAGAGAGGTTTGCATCCTGATTGTGATTCTGTTCCTGACTCATCTGTGGTATGACCACTGAACACGTTGCACACCCACCATCCGCCCCAAGCTCCTCCCGCTGACTCGAGTTTAAAGCCGATTCTTAGCCTTGTGCAGGTCAAACAGAAGCGTTCATATTTATTCACACAGACAAAGTCAGAATCAAGTTCAGACAAGTGCTTTTCAACAGACTAACTTCCACGTTCACGCGGACGACCTGCATCTTTCAGAGCTTCATACAACCGTCGTTGTAAACCACTCGCACTCATGAGAGCAGCACACAACTCTTTAATTTATAATATGTCACTCGTGTCCTTCTCTCTGTTTACCTGTGAGCGTCTTGGTGTTGCCGCAGAGCTCCGTCGTCCCACGCAAAGCTGTTGTGAGTTCAATCATCCAACTGGTTTACAGCTGCCATAAAGCGCACACAACTGCATCATGTATGTAAACAAAGCAGTAAAAAAAAAAACTTTTCATTTCACGGGCCGTTTCGGCTGTTGAACTAAACTAAACATGTTTTTTTGCCCTCGCTGAGGAACGGCAGCTGAGCAACAGCGGTTCATTTGACAAGATTTTCAGAAACAGACTCAGTGTTGAAGTCACAACAGATTCTTTCAAATAGCTTCGTACAATTCTACTAAATGTGGAGTTAAGGAGTAAAAAAAGTCTAGTAGTTCTGTGACGGATACATGCAAGGGGAGGTGGAGGAGTGTAAGATTGGAGATATGAATGGAATAATGCAGGTTTCAATTAAAAAAACATGTTTTTAAAATGCTTTAAGGCGAGGGGAATGCATTCAACATGCATCTTAGACCTCAGGGATATTCTTTTCTTTCTTTAGTTATACAGTGTCATCATTGTCACAGAGCAGCTGAGACAATCGTTAAACAATGCAGATTGAAGACATTGCTTTGTTATTATCTTCCTCACATTTCCTTTTGTTTATTTTATGCTTTTGTTCCACGCCGTCGTCCAACCAAACACAGTGGAAAATAATAACCGCTCAGCTCTGAGGCGCCAGCTCTCATAATTTTGCATTGTGTGTGTCTTTGGACTTCATCGAGCTCCAGCACCGCAATTAGCCCGATCCAACCCCTGGAGTGTGTTTGCGCGTCTGAGTGTGGAATCTGTTGCTGCTTAATGCGTCCGCTAGTAAAACAGAAAAGAGACGTTTAGAGGACTAATTTGGACGTTTGCTATCGTGCTCTAAAATCCCCGAAGCTTTAAGCCCACCCCTCCACCCCTCCACCCTGTGCAGCTGATTTCTAAAATCACTGTAGCTGTTTATGGAGCACTGCATCAGTCAGGCACGCTGCTTTTATTTGTCTTGGAGTTACTTAAACACTGCAGCGTCCCGTTTTATTGCATTTTCGTGACCTTATTTGGCTAGAAAACGAATGCAATGTGTGAAGTTCTGCATGTTTACAACCTGGTGTCGGCTGGGTATGATAAGTTTGTCGGGAGAAATGATTGAGCCAAAACTGCGAGAAATGGATATTTATGGAAATTCAAACAATCATTCAGCACAAATTTTACTTGAAGCCACTGAGGTTATTAACTTACAAATAATTTCTCAAACTCACCACAAGTATAATATGTCAAACGTCCCCCTTTGGTTTAATTTGTTTCCCAGAAATTCAGTTTATACAGCATATCCAGTGATTGAAATGAATTATTCAGTTGTACACACTGAATGCCAAACCTTTTTTAAACTTGATTAAAGATAAACAAAGTTGTTGCTTCAAAAAAAAAAAAAGGAATGAGGCAACTCAACCAAACAGCAACTTCCTGAAAAATGAAGCCAACATACAGTAGAGGTGCCAAAAACCAAGGTTGAGCTAAGTTTTTTCTATTAATGACGTCTATATGTGGTTAAATCTTTATGTAACTCACTTATTTAAACCATTTTTGAGTTAGCTGAGAGAGTTATCCATCTTTTATCCAAGATGGTGACGGCCAGAGTCACCACACTGAGCTTCAAAACTACTCTTCGGGAAACCTTTGGGTAATGTCAGAGAGGGTTCCTCCATCTTTTTATACACTTAGTGAATTCAACACAATGAAAGATGTAGAAAACATATGGTATGTAATGAAATACAGTAAGTATCCGTTTTAAGACTCAGAGTCGGCAGAAATCAGCTCAGTTCTATGGCCCTGGATTGCTTGGCGCTAAATGCTAGCTTTAGCATGTTAACAAGCACTCACCCTGTGTTCCAAACCACATAACTAATTTCTACTTTAGTTATAGAGAGCAGCTACCACAATTTATGTTTTATTTTGTGTGCTGTACGTATGCAGACCCAATATGGCCAGTATCACCGAATGTAATACAAGAGCCTATTCCAGTTGTCATTACGGGGAGAGGTGGGGTACACCCTGGACAGGTCTCCAGTCTGTTGCAGGGCTAACACAGAGAGAGAGAGAGACAACCATTCACACTCACACATACGACCAATTTAGAATCACAAATGAACCTAGCAAGCATGTCTTTGGACAGTGGGAGGAAGCCGGAGTACCCAGAGAGAACCCACGCAGACACAGGGAGAACATGCAAACTCCACACAGAAAGGCCCCAGTCGGCCGATGGCTTCAACCCATGAACCTTCTTTCTGTGAGGCTTATCAAGTCACACGAAGGCAATTCAATTAAATAAATTCAGAATCTAAAAACGCAGCTTTTTCAGATATTTATTATCAACTGTCAGATTGTTGTTGTCGCTCTGCCAGTGTGTCATGTTTAAGATAACACAAAGCACAAACAAAAGAACAATATTCTGCACTTGTTAACACTGTAACCCACTTATTAGTGCTGATGCAACTTTGGTAATTACGATTGCAAAATGTCTCACTGACTGAAAAGCATTCCTGTCTCAAGACGACATAGGAGTCCTTTGCAGTACTGAGGGAACACAGAAAGGGAAAGAAGTCCGCTCCCATTAGTCTTGACATGTTAATGGCTTGTGTCTGTTGGCCTCAATGAGGCTGTGTGCTGACTTTTGAGACTCCTCTTGTCTTGACTGACCCCTCTCTCTCTCTCTCTCTCTCTTTAGTGTATGTATGTGTGTGTGTGTGTGCTCCTCTTATGATGGACTCCTACTGGGAACGCTGGACCGTCTCCAGACTCTTTTCTCCAGAAAGGGCAGAGTACAAAAAACTCATTAGAAAAGGCTTTATGTTCTCAGAATCAATTTAGGGGGCCCCGGGAACTGAGTGTACATGCGACATACATATCTATATATGTGTGTGCATGCGTAGAAAGGGAGCGTGTGCATGTACGTGCGTGATTTTCGGGTGGGTGGGATGGGTTTGTGAGTTTGCAAATGAGTGTGTAAACAGTATATGCATATGATTGTGTATACAGTGGTGTATATTTTTGCTTTTATAATTACACTAACCTACACAAATGTGTGTGTGTGCGTGTGTGTGCGTCTGCATATGGTAGTGAGTAGGCGTATGCGGCATGCAGTACATAGTGATGCCGGATTTACTCTCCTGCAGGCGACGGGTGTTTAGGAAAGGAATTTCTGACCCGTGTCGAACATAAACACACCGAGATCAGAAACACCCCGTGTTCAGCAGCCAAAACGCTTATTGTTTCCATAAGGGAGTGGTTTAAGACCTTTAAAGTTGTTAGGAGTGGCAGTTTGTGGTGTCAGTTTTACCCTCAGTGGGTTTCTAAACGGACAAACTTAGCTGGACACATATGGTCTACATTCGGGACCTTTTTCTTTTTTAATCATGTATCACGTAGAGTGGGCGGCACAGTGGTGTGGTGGTTAGCACTGATGCCTCACAGCAAGAAGGTTCTGGGGTCTTTCTGTGTGGAGTTTGCATGTTCTCCCCGCGTCTGCGTGGGTTCTCTCCAGGTACTCCGGCTTCTTCCCACCGTCCAAAGACATGCTAGTTAGGTTAATTGGTGATTCTAAATTGGCCGTAGGTGTGAGTGTGAATGGTTGTTTGTCTCTCTGTGTTAACTAGACGTGAGATGGACTAGAGACCTGTCCAGGGTGTACCCCGCGACTCGCCCAATGACAGCTGGGATAGGCTCCAGCCCCCCGCGACTCTCCAGAGGACAAGCGGTTACAGAAAATGAATGAATGAATCACGTAGAGTGTGGTCTTTTCTTAAATCACCTCAAAGGAGCGAAAGTCATGTGAAGCCTGTGGCTGCGCTCAAAGCAGCCTCTCATTATCATCCTAATGTGCAGTTATGTCAGCTTCTCCCGCCAGAGTCCGACAGACCTAATTTGTTTCAAGATATTTTTCTTTGGCAAAAATATCCTCAAATGCAGGAATTAAAAAAACACATGTGGAATCATCTAGAAGCAGTGGAAGACACATTCAAAAAGGGACACATGAGAAAGCTTCAGCCTAAACTAAAAGATCTATTTTAAGTTGCTCCTGCAATTTTCATCAAGATTTTTTTACATGCATGTACCTTGTAATACTATATAGTAAATTTGGTGTATTCACAAGAGATGCAGAGAAAACATTAGCATAAAAAAACATCACTTTAATTATTCTCCACCCAGGCAAACACCATATTAGGTTCAGACTTATTTTATAGACCGTATTCATCTTTGCTTTGGCAGATGTTTTAACTGTTTCTGGGTTTGGGCATTTGCCCCGCCCCAATGTGTCTCACCTGTGCCGCATTATTCCCTTTGCATTTAGTCTCCGCGTTTCCTTCCTCCATTGCCCGTTCGTCACTGTACTTCACGTCAGTATTGCTCTAGTCTTTTTCTTGTGTACTTTGTAACTTTGACTTTCTATCCACCACCCGAGTTTTGGGTCGTCGATTGAGTCCCCCTCTAACCAGTTTTATGCTATAGCACTGTCTACGTGGAGTTCTTGTATGCTGGCTTCTCTAATCGTATGTTATGCCGCACACTCGCTCACTCAGCTACAGTCACAGAGACACAGCTGAATACACAGTAAAGTCATAGCTGGTCATACAACCGACGGATACGACACTTATTGCTTTTGGACCTGTGGAATTGGTTGCACCTGTAGTCTATTAAGTTTGAAGAGCAACAAAAGATCTGATCCCAGAGCATTATATCAGTTTTGAATCTGCCAAACACATAGACACGAATATTTCAGAACTATGTCCAACAACTCTTTCTGAAACGGAAAACGATTAACCTTCTGTAACTCATTATGAATTATAAATGCCTGCACTCACAAAGAAAAACACGAGGACGGGAGTTTTCGTGTTGTCTGATTTTCCAACGATTAGCTTTTAATGCTTTTCGCATTAAACCGCTTCTGTCAATCCTCTCATTACAGGTGTAAGCTTTCATGTCGAGACTGCTTTCTTAAGAAATTATTTAGCTACAGCACGGAAAGCTGCCATAAAACAAACAAAAAAAATGATAACAAATGTACGACAAAGGCCAGAGACTAAAACAAACCAAAGCCGTTTCTAGGGCCTATTGCCCATTTCCACTTGGCAAATAACATGCCTGCTACCTAGAGTATCAATGAAAGACACCAACGCTTGTTGGAAGATTTCATGGCTTAAAAAGAAGAATAACAAACCTTCCATCATGTTTTCCAGCAATTAACTGGCGAAGGAAAAGAGCACCACCATGCCAAACCTGTGAGCTGCGTGTTTTCTCCGGCTGGAAAACATGACTCAGTTGCACCCAAAGAGGGACAAAGGCCATGCTTTCAAGATCTGAAGTCCTCCACCCTACAGAACCTGTTAATTCCTACAGGTGTAGCAGGTTTCTGTGTATATACCGTAAGAGTCGGTGGATGATAAACTGAAACATACCATTGGTTCGATGTATTGCAGGGTTGTGAATATGACAATAGGCAGTGTCAGACCATTAGATCACCATTCAGCTCATAAACGCAGATTTAACACGTGAAAATCCTCCTGAAACCTCACACCTTGAACAACCAGACAGTTATCAGCCCAAGCTGTGCCTGTGAGGCCATATTTGGAGTAACCTCTTGTCATTAAATCTGTTTGTTGGGTGTTTTACACAGCCTGTTATTCTGAGAACTGACTCCAGATGTAACAAGGTGTTTGCAGCAGTATCTGTCTAAAACTATCCTACACACAATCCTCCTCCTATGGATATCCAGTATGAACAGAGCTTTCTAAACAAGATCTGAGTGCTACAAGAAAAACAAATCAAAGTTTTGTGCAGAGGAACACATACCTCAGCTCATGTGTAACCTCTGCTTTTCATGTACACGGCTGAGACTCAGATTACATTTGTGGTCTTGAGATGCAGAGCAACATTATTAATCATTACGAGTCGTTCTGGTTTAATTCCTCCTCATGGAAACCATTAGCTGCTCAGTGTTCAACTTTCTACACCAGATAAGTGAGTGAAAAATGAATCAATTAGAATCGAGGATGAATCAAAACAACAAGCTGAAAGAGAGAATTCAAAAATGCAACGATATGTCAAAATCTGTCATGATGAAACATGTGTATATACACCGATCAGCCACATCATTATGACCACCTTCCTAATATTGTGCAGGTCTCCCTTGTGCCTCCAAAACAGTTGTGACTCATCAGAGAATAGACATGGGCCTTCTGAGGGTGTCCTGTGGTGTCTGGCAACAGAATGTTGTTAGTGGGGGCCTTTGGGTCCTATGAGTTGAGGGGTGGGGTCTCTGTGGATCATCCCACAGATACTTGATCAGTTTGCATCCTGCTGGGGATGGCTGCTGCCATCAAGGAGTGTCTTTGCTATGGGGTGGGGGTGCCTGGTCTGGTCTAGGTGGGTGCTACATGTCTAAGTAACATCCACACGAATGCCAGGTCCAAAAGCCATAATGTTGTGGCTGGTCAATGCTCATGTGTTTGCAGGTTGACTTACAGTATATCAGTTTTTAGTGGTTGCAAATGAAATCCTGTGATGACAACGTCCAGATTGTGACGGGTCTCATCTTTGTCTCCTACCTTCATCTGGGGCTCTGCTTTGTGGAGCTGCTTCTCATTCGATCTTACTGAACTAGATTTATGCCAGTTCAGTCTTACTGATATACCACCGATGACTGATAACTGTGTCAAGATGCTTTACAGAACCCAAAGCCTGAAACTCCCAGAGCAAGTACTAACTTAAATCTACAGAAACAATAGAAAAAGAAAAGTTTTTAAATCTTGGGAGCAGGACAAATACAAATGATTTATCCAATACACTTTTATTGATGTATTTGATGGCAAAAAATTATTTCAGCAAACTAAATTACTGTAACAGTTCATATGTACTCTGAACAAACAGCTGAAAGATCTTAAAAAGGAGTTTACACTCCATCCTGTGGCTGTTTCATTTGGAATAATGTTGACCGAGAGACAACAGAAACACGGACGGAGAGCTGCATCTGGTTTCCCTTTAGGAAACTCTGTCTTCGAGGTATCACACATAATAACAGCCAATCAATCCCATCCCAGAGGAGGTGTGTTTTCATGAAATACAGCCAGATACTGCAGAATGAACCTCTAGTGGGCATAAGAAATGGTAACGTAGGCAGTGATTCCACTTTGGAACCAACCACAAACCTGTATCATGTAATATGATGCTTCCTTTGAGTCCAAAGTAATAAAAATGACATTTACAGGCTAAAACATGTACAAATGTTGGCCTTGCTCTAAAATGCCAAGTCCTATTGGTTTTTATTTTTTTAATGTTGAACCAAGTGGGAGCCTTTACAAACTGCCAAGATGTGCGAGTCTAAATTAATTTTAAAATAACCCAATCACTCGGAGAAAGGTTTATATGAAAACCATGAACTAAACTGCTGAAGTGACAACTGGTGTATTGTTCTCCAGCTGAAATATGAACATTAGGAGCGAAATCCAAATGCTTTATATGGGATTAGGATCAAGGCATAATTTGAAAATGCCCAGATTTTATTTTGGAAATTTAACAAAAGTTTTGCAGATTTGTCGATGTCTGTGAAAGTTCTCAGTCATCCAGGTCATGGTATATCCAAAAAACATTTAAGAAAGGCAACTGGATTTGCAGGTTCCCCCCTCAACGACAGGTCAGTATCAAGCCGTTTATGGACACCAGTCAAGCAAGTTTCTGATGGGCTACACCCACAGATGTGCCTATTAAAAACCTCAACTCCTCCACCGGAACTGAAGAAGCTACTTGGATGAAATGTCTTTTAGAAACTCTACAAGTCCAGTTGCCTTTTATAAATGTTTTTTGGATAGATCTGAAACTTGAATTTGAAAGTTTGCATTACGTTTTGTGCAGCAGTTTTCAGATCACCATTTACAACGTTTAAATCATGGAAAACAAACTAATAATACCCGCATCTCTCTTGACAACAAAAAGAGATACAGGAAACGTTTCAACTGTGGTTAATGAGAAGAAACATATTTTTTCTACTGCTGATAGTCTGATTGAAGCACACAGATCCATCTGGTGTGGGAACCACTTCTCTACTTTTCTCTTCCCAGGACTTATGGGAACTGAAGTCCACCATTTGGACCAACATACGCCGACTGTTGCCAGGTTCAGCTTAAATGCTAAAACAACAAACATGTCCTTTGAGCAATCACCCTCCTCTTGAGCTATGTCAGTCAAACCAAGTGCCTACAAATACAAAAGTTTCTCCAACAGGCGCCCCTGAGATGATAAAAAGTCTGGGCCCTGGCTCGAGGAGGACGCTTCAGTGGAGCCTCCTGATCTGAGCCGACCGAGCTCTGTGCTATCTACGTGGAGATAAGCTTGGAGGAATAATGGATGAGGCAGCTCTTGACGAATGGAGCAGGATTCATCTTGCTCTTTCATCCTCTGTCATTTTTGTTTTTCTCCATCTCTGTTTTCTGTTTATCCCTCTCCGATCCCTCTCTTATCCAGCGCTAAGATGTGGGATCAGATACGCCGACATAGGGGATACTATATTTTACTTATGTCAGATGTTTTTTTAAGACAAAGACGAGGCTCTGTGATCCTGGTACAAATTAAATATGAGTGTCTGAATGTACGGTAGACATTGGGAGCCTTGACGTTTGGGGGGAGGCCAAGAGGGCAACGTAAGAGCTGGATAAAAACCCCAAAGAAGTCAAGTGAGAATTCAAACAGAGACAACGCGGAGCAGAATGTATTCACATCTAAAAACTGGCAGCCGCTGGGAATGTGTATGCGGCGACTGGGGTAGTGGGGGCTCCCACACAGCTACATCGGAGCCACTTAGCTTTTGGATGGCTGATGTTTAATTTAAGAGAGGCCATCTGAAAAGCCCAGTTTGATTGCTTCTCTAAAACAACCTCATCTAAAACCCTTAAAAAACCAAATACCTCTGTGACGACGGCGCAGCAGTTCCAAAACTCTTAACTACATCTCTGTGCCTGGGAATACACACAGAGCCACATGCATTTAATGGCATCGGCCATGTGGTTACAGCATGAGTGGGTGGCTCAGGCAGAGGAGGCCTTGAAATGAAATTAGGATTAGTTCGAGCAGTTGATTCCGCCAGGATCCTGCTGATCTGAAGCCAGACAGGCTGTTCCTAGGTCTGTCGCTTCTCCTTCTAACTCTATCTCCCCTTAATTTTCTACCCCCCCCCCCTAACTTCATTCCTTCTCCCTCTGTCTCTATCAGCTTCTCTTTGTTCACCTCTTCTCCACGGGCAGAGTTGACATTTACAAGGGAGGCCACAGCGGGGTCTGAAGAAGGTAATAGCTGCAGAGTCTGACGCACCGAGGCGTTCTCATTCACACAGGCACGTACGAGTGGATTAGCCAGGAGGTCGCAGCGGCTCCACGCCAGGGTTTTTCCACATCGAAGTGCAGCGGTGTGAGCGCCGAAGACGCTGGAATTTATTACAGCGCTGCGTCACAGGCCGAGAGATATGAAATAACAACAGCTATAGCTAATTTCCATGACATGTCCAAATTTCCACTGCACCGTTTCACTCGCTTTGTGCCAATTGTTCAAATCTAGCAAAGTCAATCCTTCTGTACACACTGACATACGCCAACATGAGGTCGGAATCAGCTGGAATAACCTAGATCAATCAGCCAAAACATTAAAACCCCCTGCCTTAATATATACACACTATATAAAATTCGCCACCTCAATTTAACTACGCAAATAGGTACATGACTTCTATTGGATAATTACTACACGGGTGATTATCTTTTAGCTGGCAGTTATTTAAGTTATTTAACCCCAACTAATGCAATGAAAAGCTTCTCATTTCTTAAACAACCATGTTGAAAGACACGTCAAATTATTGGCATGCATCAAGCAGAGAAAACATCTAAGGAGATTGAAGAAACGACTAAAATTGGGTTAAGAACGGTCCAACTCATCGTCTTCGAGGAAGAAATGTGGTCAGCATAAAATCCTGCTCGCTCGTGATCAATTCTAGAGCAATGGAAGAGGGTCATGTGGTCTGATGAGTCCAGATTTACCCTGTTCCAGAGTGATGGGGGCATCAGGGTAAGGACAGAGGCAGATGAAGCGATGCACCCATCATGCCTAGTGTCTACTGTACAAGCCTGTGGGGGGCAGTGCTATGATCTGGGGTTGCTGCAGTTGGCAGGTCTAGGTTCAGCAACATGTGTCCAAAGAATGAGGTCAGCTGACTACCTGAATATACTGAATGACCAGGTTATTCCATCAATGGATTTTTTTCTTCCCTGATGGCACGGGCATATTCCAAGATGACAATGTCAGGATTCATGGGGCTAAAATTGTGAAAGAGTGGTTCAGGGAGCATGAGACATCATATTGTCACATGGGTTGGCCACCACAGCGTCCAGACCCCATTGAAAGTCTTTGGGATGAAGGCTTTGCGCAGTGGTCAGACGCTCCCATCATCAATACAAGATCTTGGTGAAAAATGAATGCAACACTGGATGGAAATAAATCTTGTGACATTGCAGAAGCTTATCGAAACAATACCACAGCGAATGCATGCTGTAATCAAACCTAAAAGCGGTCCAATGAAATGTATATTTCATAGCTCTCTCTTATACCATCAAAACAGCTTTGACCCTGCGGGGCATGGACACATGACCTCTGGGTGTGTCTTGTGGTGTCTGGCACTGGGACAGTGGCCCAGAGCCTTTGAGTCCTGTGGTTTGAGGGGTGGGGTCAGTGTGAACTGGCATTTTTTACTAGTTTGGAAGCAAAGTCAACACCTTGGGCTCTTTGTCGAGTTTCTCGAGCTATGCTTGCCAAAAAGCAAGCATAGCTCGAGCTATGCAGGCTTTGGCATGTGGCGGGGCACATTCGTGGGGTGTAGTGCCTGGTCTGGAACAACGTTCAGGTGGGTGTAACATCCACATGGATGTCAGGACTCAAGGTTTCCCAGCAGAGAACTGCACTGAATGATATCATCAATATTATTCACTTCTCCAGTCACTAGTTGTAAAGTAAAAAGTAGGACGTGGAGAGAGGCCTTCAGCTATGAAGCTCTTCTAATGTGGCACCACCTCCAAGTTTGGTTTCCGGAGGCAGACACCCTTTCTTCTTTTAAGCCGAACCATAAAACGTTCCTTTTTCGATAAAGCTTATAGTTAGGTGACCCTGGACCACTCCATAGATAGGCTGCTATAGGCCTAGGCTGTTGGGGGAACCACTCAGGATATAGTGAGCATCTGTCCTCTACTTTCATCTATTCCACTATCCATGAATTCATGTGATATTACTGTCATTAATTTTTATTGCCTCTCCACTCCAATTGTTGTAGACTCTATATAACAAAAACAAACAACTGAATGTTATGGTTGGTTGATCTGTGCTGTATTACCATGGTTGAGTTTCTTTAAATGAAAATAGCTTTTAATTTTCTAACTTCTAGGGGCCAAAACTAACCCGAATTTTGCAGAACTTCTTAGTTTTGAGTCAAATAGTTTGTATTCTGCTAACAGACGGTTAGTTTAGCCTGTTGTAGAATAAGAAGACAATCACTACCCTGTTACAGAGATGCAGCAAGTTATGTTATTCCATTGACCACAAAAATTATCTTTGATGACTGAAAAGCCTTGCTGCAATAGTTTTGCAAAACAGCAACATAGCCTGATATTCAGGCCAGGCCAACAATGTAATAGAACACCATCATGTAGTGTATTTACTAAATCCAACAATTACAGTGAGAGTCATCTACACAAATAGCTTCTAGACGAGAACAAAAGCAGGCTCCTGTCAGGAATAGTACTCTGCCTGAATTGTAACCATGTCTCCAGAGGGACCCAATTTAACAACTGTAACATTAGAGTGGTCACAACCTACTGTAAGATGCCTCTGAGACGCATGCTAAATTGCAGAAATCCAACATCACTGAAGGACTTAAGTGGATTTTTCTTCACTTCCTTTTCTTCTCTGGCAGTCAGCTGGCCCTGATTTAATCTAAAGGCAACACATCTGATGCTAGAGCCTCATTGCATAAATCTGCACGATTAAACCAAATTAAAACTGGTCTTGATTTCCTAGAAAAATAATGGTATAATGCCATGTCATGAAACAAGCCAAAGGTTGTGCTATTTGTTGACAACCACAGTATATCTGTATAGTTGAGTCCTCTGCACTCCTGCAGCCATGGATGAAGGGTGGTATGGGAATCACGCTTTTACCTCTCCCCTGTCTTTTATGTAGCTGTGTAAAATATTAAGCTCGTCACGCTCGCAAAATGCTGTGAAAGGCAAACTTTCACATGTGGGGAATCAAGTTTAAACCTGTCACACATGCGCCGAGCTCTGCACCGGCGGCAGAAATCCCAGAGGTGAATCGTGCACTGCACTTGGAAAACTGATTTCACGACTCCGATTAGAAAAACCTCCAAGGACAAAGAGGAGCTGCGCTAAAGTCGCAGGCCTGTGGAACGCTGAAGCATTGAAACATTCACACAAACCTTTCAACGGTAAATAGCTGTAAAAATTGCCAATTTAGATGAGCGGAGAAAGTCAATAAAATCACCAGCAGGAGTTTACATCACCGGAGTTTAGCTTGTGCTTCAAATGGATGTTTATTCGTTTTGTGTGCATGTGTGTTCTCAATGCTAAAGCAGAACAGACAGTTTAAGAGGGGAGTAGGATTTCAAACCACACCCCAGGGTGTTACCTAAGACTAACTAAATGGGCTTTTATGGTGCCAGTGTGCATACGTGCATGTGTCCCACATTACGATTCAACCTTGAGGAACGGCTGATGTCATCTGCATAACAAGAGACAGACAATATGCACACTCTCTCAGTATGTACAGTACAGTTACATTTCTCTTTAATGGAGGCTCTACAGACTAAAGGTAAAGGGCTGGGATCTAGGATTCAAGAACACTTGTACGTCATAAAATACGTCTTCATTTACTAGTTTGTATGTAGCTATACTCAATTTTTATCTCAATATGAATCAGGCTATCAGTATGGCTACATACAAACTAGTAAATGAAGACGCTGTTTGAATTTCCTTATTGGGCGTGTTTCAACTGGCAATTGGACAGTCCTACAATCAATCAGAGACATTTTGTTGCAAACAAATCCAACTCTGCCTCGCTCAGATGACGTGTATGACTTTGTCACTGTTTCTCTGCTGTCCATCACCGCGTAAAGCCCGTCCAAGCGATTTGATTGGAGCATAATTGGAGAGGGATGGCTTCCAGGCTAGTGGGTACATAGGATAATTGTGGAATACCCACTAATTGTGTTTATTTTGAAAAATTAAAGGAAATACATACGGTAAGGATAAATAGCTAAACTAAATGGTAAATTCTTGGTGGAAATAAAATAAAATAAAAGTGAAACTGACAGTCACTAAAATGAATATTAAAAAGTGGTTAAATTGTTAAAATGGTTAAAATAAACAGTTAAAACCTAGATGTAGGCTAGAGTTAACACAGTTCTAGGTCAGCCCTAAATGCTAGACGTTTGGATGAAAACTCAACTGGAAGGCTTATAGGAACATGATGGGAATTCAGCTGGAAAAAAATGTTTGGAAAAACTGATCTAGGGCATCTGAGAGATGATCTGATAACGGCACCAGACCATCTCAGCCACATTCGTACACACTGTACAAGCTCAACTGTATCCTGTGTGTGATTTATGCAGTTTTCACTTTGATTTAACGCCCTAACTCACATTTATTACAAGCAAAACATCCGAACAAAAGCACAACACGTGTCACAGGGGCCTCGTCTGAGAAGGACTTTGCTCAGGCTGCACAAGGGAACCTTGGAAAATATTTAGCAGCGCCTATTCCATCTCTGTCGGACCCGACCGCAGACGCTTCTTGCACAATATGGCACGCTAATGTGAACGTAGTTTTTACAGATGTTATATATAATGTATATATTTCACACTCTGTCATTATTTGTCATGTTATCTTGAAGATTTATTTAAATTATATAATCCAGACATAATCGACTCAGCATTCTGTAACGGTTGCCATTTACTGGAGTGGAGTTTATAAGCTTGGGATAGCCATACAGCAGAATGGAGGACATCCTACCTGCTAGGCAGAGTCCAAAGATGGTGAGGAGAACCAGGACGTAGAGGGAAACGATGGCATACTTGATGCCTGAGAGAGAGTTCAGGTGACTGCAGCACTGGTCCTGCTTCCTGCGACGCTTTGAAGAAACTGACCAGAAAAAAAAAGAAATCTTATGAACAACAGCATCTTGCGTTAAGCTTTTAGAAGAAACAACATTAACAACATGGTGGTTTCTGTGTGAAATAAAATAAATCTGAAAGTATATAAATTTAATGTATAAACATTGAATACTGACAATGGATATGTCAGGACTGTGGCAGCACTTATAGTATGGAACAGCTTTATCAGACAGACACGTTTTGGACTGTGGCCTTCATCAGGGTAAACAGGAATCACACGCTGCAAACAGCTTTTTAGATAATGTATGTATTTTAAATATACACATGCACCAAGGGGGCATCTGCAAATCAAATCTGATCTCCGTCTGTGGAAATGTATGACAGCACGGACAAAAAAGCTTTCTTGTTGTTGCTCGTCAGGCTGGAAAATGTTAGAAAACCCTCTCTGAAGAGTTCTGAATCCACAAATCCGCAGGCCTCTCTCACATTGGCTAACGTTAACGTTCATGAGTCCGCCATCGGGAGAGCACTGAACAACCATGGTGTGCATGGCGGAGTGTCAAGGACAAAGCCACTGCTATTCCAAAACGAGTATATTTTGCTTTTTCGTTTGCATTTTTGCCCTTCAACACTTTGCTGTTCACTTTTTTAAGTGAACAGATGAGACCAAAGTAGAATTATTTGGTCTAAATGAGAGCCGTCATGTTTGGAGATGAAACAACGCTCCATTCCAGCATCAGAGCCTCATTCCTGTCCGTGAAATATGAGGGCGGTAATGTCCTTGTTTGGGCCTGTTTCTGCTGCATCTGAGCCGGGACTGCTTGTACATCATTGATGGACCAATGAATTCTGAATTAGTCAGCTGACCTCATTCTTTGGGCACATGATGTTGCTGAACCTAGACCTGAGCAACTGCAGCAACCCCAGATCATAGCACTGCCCCCACAGGCTTGTACAGTAGACACTAGGCATGATGGGTGCATCATCTTGCCATCAGGTTGCCACCGTGTGACATAATACATGTCAGATATGTAATGTTGGCTCATTTTCCTGAATAAATATTATACCGAAGCATAATATTTGCAGTTGATTTCTTTGAGTGGGTTCTTTTTGTCTACTTTTAGGACTTCTGCTGATGTTTTGAGTCATTTTCATGCACAAATGTAGAAAATTATGAGAGTACGAATATTTTTACGTGGCACTGAAAACCCATTTATAAAGCATGTGCAAGTCTACAGTTATACTCCAACTCTATTGTGCCTGCCTTGTCATGTTAGAACTTGATAACAAATAAATAAGCAATAACTGTAAGTAATAGTAACTGAAAACATTCTTGGTTATACACTGTTCTATACTTACAGCATGAAAAATATAACTTTCATGAGAAATTACTGTATATATTTGGCAGACCTTTGGCTTCTTAAACAGTGATTGTGCTGAATTATTTTAAGGCCATCAACATGCATCATGAAACACACTCCATATCATATAACAGAAGTCACACAGTGGACTCTTTATATGAACTGTACAAACAGGCGCTGAGGAGAGCTCGCTATAATTCATGTCACCATTTAACACTCCTCTCGGGGTCAAACAGATGTTGGAGAATGAATCTTGATAAAACTGACGAGCCGCTGTTTATGTGTGATGGACGTGTTTTTTCCTCGTGTGTGCATGTGTGGCGGACGGCTTGGCTGCACGCAACGATCCGGTGGTAAATGTTGCTGATGGAAACATTCCCTCCAGGTCAACAGGATGAAGAGATTTTCGAAGGATGTTCTGGAGTCGCATCCTTCGTCAGACTTTGGAACAGGAGGAATGAGATTACTTTCAGTCTCCACTGTTGTTTGCAGATACTTATTCTCAGCTTCGCTTTTCCGTCTCGGTCTGAACACCAGAGCCTTTCCATGTTACTCCAAGAAGTTGCCAGGACCATATAGAACAGAGGTGGGCAACCTAAAGGCAGAGGCCGCATTTATTTTGCCGTTATCCTCCATTACCGCGTGTTTCATTTAATTCCACTAAATGGCCCACTCCAAACACTAACACAGAGTCTGTCGTCGCTACTCACTCACACTTTACACACCACTGACAGCAGAAGTAAATACCATTGACCATCTTGTGATAATTCAATGTTCTGCTGGGAAACCTTTGGACCTGGCATTCATTCATGTGGATGTTACTTAGACATGTAGCACCCACCTAGACCAGACTAGGCACCTCCATCCCATAGCAATGACACTCCTTGATGGCAGCAGCCATCCCCAGCAGGATGCAGCCTGACACAGACACACACAGCACTTTAGGAACAAAACATGAAGAACAGCACAAGGTGTTGACCTGGCCTCCAAATTCACTAGATCCCAAACTGATCAAGTATCTGTGAGATGATCCACAGAGGCCCCTCCCCTCCACCCATAGGACTCAAAGGCCCCCACTAACAACATTCTGTTACCAGACACCACAGGACACCCTCAGAAGGTCCATGTCCATTCTCTGTTGAGTCACAACTGTTTTGGAGACTCAAGGGAGACCTACACAATATTAGGAAGGTGGTCATAATGTTGTGCCTGATCTGTGTACACCCCCCAAGCCCCAGTCTGCTACTGGCCTGACCAACAAGTTAAGTTTTAAAACCCAGTGAGACAAAAAAAAATCACATAGCGCTGCTGTAGACAACAAGAGCTACTATGAAGTGACTCTTTGCAAAGCCGCACTCCTCTTACCGTTTCCTCTTACTGTGTTGACATTTATACAGTTTACAGCAACAACAGCGGCAGATTTTTTGCAGCAATTTCTGAAACTAAAAGTCTTCGGCTTGGTTGGCCCTGGCTGGTTAGCTGTAGCTGCTAACTATCCAGCTGATTTTTTTAAGTTTCCATGGACATGTTTGGATATAACACTCTCGCAAAAGTGTCTTAAGAGGAGTTTAAATACAGCAGTATCTAAAAAGATACGTTTTTAGAGACTTTTACCATGGCAACGTACAGTAGGTCTTACTTCAGAGTGAGTCTAGTTGTTGTGAGACTTACTGGGCTAAAGCTAAGTCTGTTTTCATTGTTGTATAATTATCTATCATGCATCACACTAAGCTAAGCTCAAATATTAAAGTGTTCTACCATTATATATCAGTCTGTACTGTGAGAAGGGCCCCAGGTGTCTGAGGGAACTCACTCATATGACATGAACATGACTATAACAGCCACTGGGCTATCACAAGGTTATAATGAGATTCTATCTTCCTGCGAACCATCGTGATGTTGGCTCGAGTCTGACTTTTAAACACACACACACTGATTCTGCAGTGAGGCCTCCCGACAGCATGGTTTCATTTGGACCGTGACAATCCATCAGCGGACGCCGGTGGAGTTGTCGATGCCGATGCGCACACACACACGCACTCCCACTCTGTGATGAGGAACACACACTCCTCCAGCATAAAACAAACACAGCTGGCTCAGATGTGTGTGTGTGTCACATGGTTGGAATGTATAGGAACCGACCTGGTACTCCGAGCTAGTCTGCCTGTTTCAAAACCTCAAAACGCACTAAAGAGACAAAAGACGCACACACCATTCAAACATCGCTACCGGATAAACACAACCAGCAGCTTAAGGGAGAAATTATCACCTTGTTATATGTTTTCTAATGTTTCCTTCTCCAGACTCAGTGTAACACATTCCTAGACATCACATCAAATTCTAGGACGTTAAACAGCTTGACATCCTGGAAAGTAGACTATGAGAAAATTGATTCGAATCTGCACTCATGGCTGTATGGTAAACGTGGAACCAAAGTCGGGAGCTAATTAGCTCAGCATAAACACTGGAAGTTGACATTAAATAGCTTGTTAGTGCTTTCACTGTTCTCGTTAGGTTTAAAATAAACACTCGAGAAGCACCGGTCGTAATATGTTTGAACTTCTGAGAGCCAAGGAAGTGGTTTCTCCCGCTTCTGGTCTTTGGACATCACTTGAAATCAAAATATGTCTCAAAACTTATTTTTGTGATTATTTACTGTAATTCAGATTAATTAAAGTGTATTTACATAGCATCAATAAAGCTGGAACCCTCAATGTAAGCACTAAAGTGACTACGGCAAGGAAAAACTTTCTTTTAACAGGAACAAACCTTGGACCCATATGCTTGAGGCTGGGTGTGCATATAGACAGAAAAAAAGGTGAGACAGAAGCTAGAGCAGGTTGTCCACAAACCCGGGGTTTAGTGGTGCAATCCCCCGGTACATGGACCACATGCTGACGGGTCCTTGGGCAAGACACTGAACCCCAACTTGCTCCCAGTGCTTGGTTCTTGTGAATGTGCGTGCACTTGTCTGAACAAGCGGCTAGAAATGTCATTGTGACTGTAAAGAGCTTTGAGTACCAATATAATACAAGACCATTTACCATAAAGTACATGATACTAGGCAGGGGCATAATACTTGGATAGAATCAGTGGGAATACAGCATAAAGATAACGATAGCTGCTATATTGAGGTATGGAAGCACCAAACCAGCATCAAAGAACTACTGACAACAAAGGCCGACTGACTTAGCTTCATGTGTTGGGATCAAAACTGCAAATCTGCAGCCAGTGACCAGCTGGCACACATTTTGCGTCTGTGTGGAAGGAAGTAACCTTTCATACCAGCAGCTGTCAGTAGTCTGTATTCATCGTCCAAAAGAGGAAACAGGAAGAGCTAATATTAGCTAGGAGGTTAGGAGGCTAGGAAGAGCTACGAACCGCTTTACAGAGCTTGCCTCTCCTCATACTAACTAATCATATTGATTACTTCCTCTACAGTTTATTTATTCTAGATGATCATTCGTTCATTCATTTTCTGTAACTGCTAATCCTCTGGAGGGCTGCGGGAGGGCTGGAGCCTATGCAAGTCTATCACAGGGCTAACATAGAGAGACAGACACCCATTCACACTCACACCTACAGCCAATTTAGAATCAACAGTTAACCTAACAAGCATGTCTTTGGATGGTGGGAGGAAGCCAGAGTACCCGGAGAGAACCCACGCAGACACAGGGAGAACATGCTGACTCCACACAGAAAGGCCCGGTCGGCCCAGAACCTTCTAGCTGCGAGGCATCAGTGCTAACCACCACCACCACCACCACTGTGCCGCCCTTATTCTAGATGTAGTATTTCCACATGTTTTTGTGGAAATACTTGTGGATTTGAATGTTCAAATGAGATAATGATGAAAAACAAGAAAAACCTTCCTCGTACCCTTTAAGCTTTGTTGTTTTGTTTACTTTCCATTTTTTTTCACATGCACTTGTTTGCTAAGCTGGTCAGCCAATCAGAGCGGTGACGCAAACCAGCATCAGCCAAGCATGATGACTAAAAACAGTGTGGGACACTGGGCTATAGACACCCACTGACGACCTGACATTATCTAATGTCTGACTGTTGGCTTGTTGTGTCCCATTCATGATATATGAATATATGCTGTATAATAAGTTGACCAATCAGAGCAACAGTCCAAAACCCAATAACCAACAGATATTTAATGTACAATGATACAAAATAGAGAAAACACAACATTTAACATTGTCAATGAATGTATTGTGGATCATTTCACCACTTTTCTTTTATGTTTGTCATAGGTTAAATGATACTATAACTTAAAACACTGTTTTACACGCTGTTTTTCGCTGGGAATGAGTTTCACAAAAAAATAAATGAATAAATAAAAGTGTAAGATTTCAATTTTGAAAAAGCGTTGCCGTACGTCCTTTCCAACCGACATCTGAGAGAGAGTATAGAGCCAACATCCACTCATCAAGTAATTGTAAACACATTTGGAGATGACATTATTTCGCTGTTGCGTGTTCCAGCGGAGCCATGTGTCTCCGCTTGACGACGCTGTCAACACACAGCGAGGTCTGGACAAAGAGACGATGAACCTAATAAGCAGATTAGACTGGGATTAGCAAACTTGGAGGCTTGTTTTATTAGTAAACCTGGAGATTTGACACATATGCCCAGTCTGTTTATTTCCAGCGGGGGCCTATGTGCGTCAGTTACTGGCACAGCCTGCCTATATGGATGATTTTTGGTGGAATGTACAAGGACAGGGTATTATTCCTTCAAGTTTAACTTTGCAAATCAAATACATATGCTGCTTGAAGTCACAGATTCCATAAAAGTCTCTGTGATGGGCAGGTGGTGGTGACATTACAGCTTGTTTCCTAAACAACAGCATGTTTTAAAGATACACCTGCATGTTTAACCGTTAACATATTGATGTTAAATTAATGCTAATAAGCTATTAAAATTACTATTCATCCACAAAACCATAATTGAGAAGTTTGATAACATTTGCAACCAATAAACACTGATATTAAACTCATTATTTAGCCATAATCCATAGACTGTCACATAGTTAAAATCCCGGCCTCGTACTTTAAAACCTCTGGTAGAAATATCGTCTCTAATTGAACGAGGTGTGAAAATGTTCTGGGATTATAAAAGCAGGACATGGGCGGCGGGAGGTTCGGTTGTGGGAGGCCATTGTCCACTCTCCATTAAAATGTCAACAAAGTCTTCAGTTAACGTTCGCCGAGCGTTTCCCACCAAAACCGGCCGAGCCCTGGGTCGAAACCTGAGAACGCCGCCGGGTCAACTGTGGATTCGCTCAGCTGCACCTGTGCTCACACACAAATACAGATGTTGCTCCCGGACATTTCTGGCTTTCATAGCTGACCACGGTGAAAAAATACCAAACGGTCACAGCGATGCCTTTTTTTGTGTGCATCTGTGAACTTTTTTCTACACGTTCTATTGCCATAAAGAACATCCTGCAGCTGTTATCTGCTTCTTCTTGCCGCAGAGTTCATGGGAACTCAAATCCAGACAATATATGGTTTGTTCCTTTGGAAGAAAAGTCTCCCGTCTCCTGCTTACCTTCATCGCACAGATTGAGTTTGGACAAGTTGCGTCCATCGTAGGCTTCTTCGTACATGGAGGCATTCTCTCTCTCCTCATTTGTGCTCAGATACATGGCCTTGTTGTCCATCTCCGCCTGACTGAAGAGAGAAGATAAATATAATAAATATATCACCATGTCACCATTAGGAATATTTTACAGCTCAAACTGAAGAATTTGTTTATGTGCGACTTGATTATGATCAGCTTCTTTGAGTGATTATCACCATAACCTGGTTTCAGAAATCCTGGATAAGGTCATAATCATGAATGGGTTCATGAATATAAAAAAAAAAAACAGGTGTTTAATGCCCTATGTAAACACCAGGATATGTTTCAAAGGTAAGAATCAGAATTCATCAAAACTGCCAAATACCTATTATTACGAAGACATTTTAAAAGACAAACAGAAACAACTAGAAGACCAACATTAGCTGGACCAAGTACTCCCCTCTCCACAGTCTGTAATGCTGTTAGAAGTAACAAGTGACTTTTACATCGATCAGGCATAACATTATGATCACCTTCCTAATATTGTGTAGGTCTCCCTTGTGCCTCCAAAACAGTTGTGACTCATCAGAGAATGGACATGGACCTTCTGAGGGTGTCCTGTGGTGTCTGGTAACAGAATGTTGTTAGTGGGGGGTCTTTGGGTCTTATGGGTTTAAGTAACATCCACACGAATGAATGCCAGATCCAAGAGCTTCCCAGCAGAACACTGAATTGTCGCAAGATGGTCTATGTTATTTACTTCACCTATTAGTGATCATAATGTTGTGGCTGATCGGTGTATGTGCAAGATAAATTTTCTTGTTTCTTTGAAAAAAATATGGTATCACGGGTGGCTGCAGGGTGCAGGCACTCATAGTCACAGTATACAACATCGAGAAACTATTTTGAATTTTTGAGACGGGTGGAGAGGTTCACGTGGGCATGACACATGGAGCTATAACAACCACATTAATGGGAAATGCAAACATTTGAAATAATCCAGAATAATCATTTAATCAAATTTAAGTTTGCATCAGTAACATGAGCTTTCACTTAGTCCTCACAAGTATGTTAAATTATGGGTGTTTTATTGCCATTAGTGCCGTCTAGTGCTGGAAATGAAGCGGAACAGCGGACACACACATGCACACACACATAGAAAGTTATGTGTGTCCTCACAAAGGACATTCCTATGACATTATTCATTCCCTTGACCCTAACCATATCAACTAAGTGCCCACTCTCAACCCTAACCATAACCTTGTTGTAATTATTTTTACCCTAAATCCAAATCTTGACAGGTTTTAACCCTCAGAGATTTGGCCAAAAAAAAAAAAGGACCCACAATAACCAAAACTGGCCCTCACAACATAATAAAAACAAGACCACACAGAAAGTCGTAGGTCCAAGCTAAACAAACTGGAGGAAACCATTGTGGCGCGAGGCTTGCGGCCGCCTCTAAACCAGGGTTATGTTAATTGTTTTTTCTGCCAGCGGAGCAACACTGCAGTTGTGTTTCAGCCCCTTTCCGTCTCTCTGTTTGCCTTTTAGGAGGATGTTAAGGAGATGCATGAAGGTGCGTGTAACGTCAAGGAAAGGTCGGTCGCGGGGCGACAAAGAATGCGATCTACATTTCAAACCAACTGGCTAGGAGTAGTGTGGGGCTGTTTCTCATAGTTCGGGATCAGAAGAGGTAATAAAACCATTTGCTTCAACTTCTCTGCCAATTTTCCAAAACATGGAGAAGTTGAATGTCAGCCCAAATGGAAATAGTGTCATCGGTGTGCGGTTTATCCACCACAGAGAGCAGATGGGTCAGATTTTACAAGACAAAACCTCCTACTCGGTTTGTATCTTGTTTTTTTTTAAATCAGAAATCTTGTATTAGTGGGAACATAATTTACAACAGTTTGTTTAGATTTGACTCATAAAACTGTCTCGTAAGCAGCTGTGATGAGCATGAACCTTAAATATTTATTCGTGGAAAGGTCTCAACACGAGCGGTTCGATAGATGGGCCCATACATCTACTGACAACATCTCCTAGGAGAGGAACGTGTCTCAGAAGACGCCGATTATCACCAGAAGCAGGAACTCCACCTTAAACACAAGGTTGACAGAGTAACCAAGTGAAATGAACATTTTACCCGCAGCAGGTTTGCTTCCCTATTTTGCGCAGGTTTTCGAATGCTATGCATGATGTAAGACCAAATATGAGTGAAAGGGAACAAACAGAGAAGACTGAGGGCAGAAAGCCAGTGTCAGACACCTCTGAGAGATAAAGTGAAATCTGAAGAGTCGTGGGTGTTAAACTCCCACAAGCCCCCAGTGGCTGATCGGTGAGTGTTTGAGAAAGTCGTTAAAAAGCGCTCAGTCAGGACTTTCTCATTAGAGGAGGGGATAAAGGGGTCAGGTTGACATTTAGACTGGAGCTAGGCAGGAACCATTAGGGCTGCTAGGAGATCCCACTAAACACTCCACTCCATGCCTGCATGCGTGTTTGTGTGTGTGTGTGACTGTGTCTACGGAGGGTGTGTTTGCTTGTGTGCGCGGTGAGTTATTTTCTAATTACACTGAGTTTAGTTGGATATAACACCCTCTAGGTTGATCTGTCAGTGCCAACAGAGGTCGGTGGGAAAGCAAAGTTCTCAGCGTCTTACACTCAAGATCAATGCATCTGCAGAAGTTTGGTGGTTGATCTCAAGATGGCAAAAAATGACGGAAACACACAGTCAATGTAGCTCTAGAGTCAACACTTACAATAATCAATCGACCCGTTGTAAACATTTTTAGTCCCTCTCAGAATTTTCTGCAAAAAAATTGACTAAAAAACTTTTGTAGTAGATGAAGAGAACCCAGCTAAACAAATAAAACTACAAATATTATGTTAGTGTATTTTTCCGTTCAAGAGAATGTATCATTTGTACATATCAATGAGTTGCAAATGTATGAGAACCCTCGTTTTCCTTGCTGTGACCACCCTTGTGCAGCCATTAAACAGCAACTAAACATTTCCGGTAACTGGTGATCTGTCATCTATAGAACCGCTTCAGTTCTCAGATGTTGGTTGGTTTCCTCACGTGAACCGTTTGCTTCAGGTCCTTCCACAACATTTTATATTAAACTGAGGTCAGGACTTTGACCTGGCTGTTCCAAAACATTAATTTTGTTCTTCTTTAACTGTTATTTTCGAGGACGACTTGTGCGCTCAGGCTCTTTGTCTTGCAGCACGACCAAATTTCTCTACAGATTCACTTTAAAAACTCCACTTGGCATCAATTAATCTCTGCCATCCAGGTTTGCAACTGCTTTAAAGTTCAGTATCAACTGTTCATTATAGTGTTGAACTCCTGAAGCCACAATGTAAATGAAACCTTTTTTTGTTAGGTGAATTGTTTTTGGCTGCAAACTTTTCTTCTCAGAGCTCCAAGTTCAGGATGTGCCGCGACAACAACCCCATAAAGCATGACTGAAATTAACGTCATGATTTCACTAACTACAGTTTTCCACTTAACCTAAGGCTGTTAATAATTGATCTAATGACAAACTATTTTCAACTAAAAAGTTACTTTTAAACTAACTGTAGACTAACACTGCACCACAAGTTGGTGGAGACCAAAAGTGAACAAAAACTAGGATAAATACTAGGCTTAAATTCAACAGGTGGCCAAAAACAAAACTGCAAATGAATGATAATGTCACTGGATTGCTTGTAAATGTGCAAATGTTTGCTGTAAAAAGGGAGAGTTGATCGTTTCTCGTGACTACTACACAAGTTTTGTTGTGACGCGTATGACGAAAACAGGAAGGAAGATAAAAGTGCAAGACAGAAACCAGGCAGCAACAGTTGCTTTTAGTAAGCTAAAGGTGAAAAAATCTTCCAGCGACAGGGGACAAAAACAGGAACAAGCAGGTTGCAGAAAAACAAGAATTAATTAACACAAGGTGCAGAAATTGCTTGACAATCTGTTGTCTGCAGGTAGGCACCGTGTAGATACACTGTAGGCTTAGGACAAAGTGTGAAACATGTGAGGTGGGTAGGGAAGTCTGACGGAAAAAAATCAAGAGCCTGTAGCCCACCTCTTATTTCTGTTAGCATTTAGCGATCTGTAGCGATGATAAAAGAAAAGCCTTTGGAGACACGAAGTGAGCAGGTACCAAGTTGAACTAATCTCAACTTTGAGGCAATGTTGGCAATCAATATCAGATAAAGATACCATGAATTATCTCTTTTGAATGGGCATTTGTATCAGTTTTAACACATGTAAGAGAATCCAAATCAGACCTTCACTCAATTTGTTTTAGTTACCTTAAATAGCTGAAGGTCATTGTCTCTTGTGGACCACTCAGCATCCTATGTTCTCCTAGCAGATGATCCCCTGGTGCACATTTGAAAACGCTAATAGGGTTTTCTGGAGAATCTGCAACAGCTGCACAGACCTTTGGGTCTGGACAGCTCCACAGAAAAAGCCCGGAGAGCGAAAAAAAGAAGGAAAAGAAGGAAATTCACTGAAGACAACAGACCGACGCCTCTTGATTGTATCAACATGGGAGGAAACAATCATCTTGTCATGCATTGTCGCGCCTTAGGATTTGCCCCCTCCAATAGGGCACCCGATTGTGTGTAAGGTCAGATGGAAGCAGCGTGTGTGGTCTCTGCTGACATTTGATGCACATTTTGACTTACAGCTAAATGACTGGACGGAGCAAGCAGCACACTGGCACATTAACTGACTTTACTTTTATAGCCCTACAGTTAAAAAACACAAAAAAAACCTGCCTTGTTTTATTCTTTCAGAATAAAAGTTCACAAGCTCTGGAGCATTTGAAAGCACTGCATCTAAATATATTGTGGGCAAATGTCCCATGTCATTGCTCAGTCATCCATGTGCAACATTAACCCATTTTCTCTCTTAATTACAGGCAGAGACACTTCACCCATGGCCGCGGAAGCACAATGCAACAATTTTCCGCGGATGAGCTCCATTAAAAGTGCATTTCCTGTCCTTTTGTGGCATACCAATAAAAAGCATTCAACAAATCAGCTGCCATTCAGACTAATTGCAATGAAAAATTTGAAAGGTTTGCCAGACCAAAAGGTCAAAAGGTTGCCCTGCAACAATGCAGATTTTTACAGACACCGCAAGTGCTATTAACCTGTTAACACTCCAAACAAGAGGAAATTAATCACTAAATTAAGCGTCTGCCATGCATCTAAGTTTCTGCCAAATATGCTCCTAAGAGTTCATTGTGTTACACTGTGTATATGCATGCACGGTGCCTTAAAATAAGAATGACAGGTGACACACAGGTGCAGATTTAACCCTTTCGTGTTGCACGTTTTTAACCCTTATTATTTCAAGTTTGTTCTACAAAAACGTAAATTTGAGATGAAGCAAGCACTGTAAAGCCACTTCGTCTCACCTTATCAGCTGTCAACTGCAAATGAAAATCACAGCGCCGCGTTTCTCATAATTTCCCCACAAAAAGTTGCGTCTTGACGCGGTAACTTCCTTCGTTTTAAGTCCGCCAGCTCTCGGAGAGTCTCTTCATTCAAACCCTGCAGCATGCACAAGCCCCTGTCAGCGCTGCAGAGACAAGTCAGTCAGCGGATCTGTAGTGGAGAACAAACGCAGACATTTGCAGTTAATATACCCACAACAACGTCACGTGACCACCACAACCCTCCAGCTGAAGTTTGCGTTGCCGGTGTCGAGCAGCTGGTGCAGAAGCTGCAGAAGGTGAAGAAAATCAGCGCCGCCTGCTGTGCATGAGCGACCTCTGCTGGACGTGGAGGATAAATCACACAATGGGTTTGACCTTTCACTGTCAAAGATTAAACACGGAGTGGATTAAACTTGCATGAAAGAAGGATTGAGGAATTTTGACATCTAAAAAGGCGTCAGGATGCCTTCACTGACCCTCGTAAAGTCAGGAATATAGTCTGTAAATTGACATTCAGTAATTTTATTATTCTTGGAAGTATTTTTGTATATAAATTTCTCTACCGTTATAGATTATGTCATCGCTGCTATAACAAAAATCATTTCTGTGCATATTGGTTAATAAAATTAATAAAATTTTGTGAATATATAACTGGTGGTAATTCAAGCACACACCACTAACATAAACTATAAAAATGAACTAGTAAGTGAATCCTACAATGATCCCACAATAAATACATATATATATATATATTATGGCATGCCTTTCGGGTAATTCATCTTTGAATATATGGAATGAAACTTGAATATATTGAATGAAACATTGAATATATGGAATGAATCCTGAATATATTGAATGAAACTTTGAATATATTGAATGAAACTTGACTGACGTCAGACTTCACGGCAGTGCCTGCGGCCATCTTGTGTAACGTGTGGATGCTGCAGCAAAAAGTGACAGAGTGACAATGAGTCAAGCCGCTCACAATCTCGTTGCAGCAATATTAAACAATGAGGACATGATAAACACACTGGCGAATGTGTGTACGGGCCAAAATCCTCTCGATACCCCTGCCCAATACCCTGCCCATTCTTCTAAGAAGTTCGCACGCTTTTAACCGTGGCAGGCCTACAACAGGCCAGGCAGCTGTTTATCAGGCCAACCTCAGCATGCCTTCAACCTCACAGGAGTGTCCCAAAACAGCCCCTGTGTACAATCTCCGCCCATACACAAGAAAAGGCCCAAGACGCAAGATGTAAGAATAGCTAGGCTTTATTTAAAACTAGATGAGGGCTCTCAGTAGAGTGCATATAAAGATATAGATCATATTCTATATCTCGTGTGCAACTATGATGAGCCCTGGTAACAGGGCATCTTCTTCATAAAAAAGCAGAACTATTAACGGAACACTCTGCTGTGTGTAGAGGTCTGTATGTAGGTCTGTATGGTTAGCTTGATATAGTTTTCAGTTGATTTAATGAAGGTAAAACACAGTGAATGGCCGTGCGTAATGGCACTGCACTCTGACTCGGCTCTTCTCCGGGACTGGAGGGATTTTGTTAAACTGAAAGAGAAGCTCTTCATATATTGTTTAGATACAGTAAGAATCACCCACATTCATAGACCAATGCAGGCTGAATATTTAGTTTAGTATTGAACGTATTTGATGATCGGCGACACATTGTCAGCTTTGGGCACGGTACTCACACAGCGGACTGCGGACAGACAGACAAATGCATAATGAGATCATGCCTTACGGAGATAATTACTACGGAATTTAAAAAAAAGTATTACTGCTGTATCAATCACTGTAACACAGTTTAATGGTATATATCAACCACAAAATACATAAATGAATACAGTGTAAAATAAATTCACTGTTAATACTGCCTGTTTCTATACAGAATTATTATATATTTTGTTTAATGTTTCTAAGGTTTCAGGCACAAAGCTCAGTCCTTTTTCAAAGAGGTGATTCTCCTGCCAGACCACAAAGCTACACATGTGCCAAGGCGTGCCAAAAAAGCATGGCTTTTTGAAAATGGCCACATCAAGTCTGCCTTGGAATTTGGCTGTGACTGGGATTCTGACACAGTAATGCAGACAATAAAAACAGCCTTCCAGCCAGCTGTGGAGGGATGCAGGTAAGTTTTGGAATTGTTTTGTCATATTTATTACCTCTTTTTATTGGATATTTGCAAGAATACCACGACATACTATACTATGAAAGCTTCATTTTAAGTGCTTGTGTGTTGTGAATTAAAATATTATTTTATTATTTTACATTCCCTTTTGCTGCTGCTGATTTCCGACAGGCTTGCTGGGATATATAACAAGATGAACACACATTTTGTCAATGCATTATGGTTGTAAATAGCTCATAACATTTCCATTTAAGTTATACTGAATGGAGGTGTCCTGGTAGCTCACCTAGAGTGTGCACCCCATTTACTAAAGGCAAAGTAACCCACAGCAGTGAGGGTTCAAGCACAACCTGGGCTCTTTGCTGTATCCCCCCCCCCCACCCTTTCTGTCTGTCTTCAACTGTTGCTATCAAATAAAGTTAAATTATGAAAAAATATATTTTTAAAATTTATACTCAACTAAATAACAGAAGTAAACTGAAGTTGGTTGAACTGAGAAAATGACAGAATGTAAATTTCTGTGTTCACACGAATGATGTATTGACACTAAATCTTAACCTTGTACTGTAGTGTGCTCTTTTAGCTTCAACAGAATTTTCATGTACAGTGTGTTTTTCCTCCCCTTAGGTTAGAAATCCTGCTGCCATGCTACAACAAACTAGTTGGGCCATCCCTTACCCCCACACAGAGTTTGAATGGAGACCTTGTGAAAAAACTGTTTCATCAGAAGTCCATTTATGTCAGGCCCGACAAGATCATTTTAAGTGAGGAAAAATAATCTGTAAGTAGTATTGACGATTTCAAGACATGTTTATGACAGTGGCAGTCACAATGGCAATACTGTATTTTACACCTGATTTAAACAGTTACTTGTAGTATGCTCAGTCATAATACAAGTAACTGTTACAATGTTTTGTTGTTAGTACAGTCTATTGGATCCATAAAAGTTATTATATTTATCTGTTTGCATTTACAGTCATTTTCTGATGGAGAAAGCAGCTTTACAAATGACCATGGTTTGGCAGAAATATCTGACACTGGTAAATATTTTTACACTATTACATTATATGTTAAGTCTTTTTTTAAAAATCAATTTCATTTCAAATAATAATTTTCCTCAGAAGAATCTACCACATAATACATGTATTGTACAAGCCCTAAATGTGTTACTGTCATATAAGTTAAATGTTACTCAAAAGTTAATTTTCCATGTTACAGTTACAGCCATTGGTAGTGCACCTGACGTTTCCAAAGAAGTTGTCCCAGACATTGCCACTTCTGAGGCCCATTCCCTCTCCAGTCATACCCCTTCCAAGTCCAGTGGTGACGAAGTTACATGGTGTTTTGCTACCCAAGATATTTGCACTGCTGCACCTTCTATCCCAGCTGACACCCTCACCATGTCCACTAGTGCTGGTGTCATCATTATTGATGAGACTCTCACCATGTCCAGTGGAACTCCTGACATCTCCACTGGCAACACTCATGGGTTGTCGGTTGTCCCCACTGTCAATGCTAGTGGTAAAAGGCATTGCATCTTTGCGAATAGGACTGGTGTGTCCCATGGTCCCACTCAACCCAGTGCATCGGGCAACAGTTCATCAAGCTCATCCTACAGGTCCATCTTTTCTAAATTTTTCATTTCTTCTCATACAGTATTGTCAGCAAAGAACTATTTTCTATGTAAATATATTGTGGAGTCATGGTGTCCTATACAGAGAAGAAAGTTGCACTGCCTCTGGATTTGTTTTGATCTGAACCTCTCTGAGGAACAAATAATCCTTTGTCTGCCCACAGACAGGTGTATGTTAGTGCAAGCAAGTCCGTGGGTCCATTCTGTTTTATTTGTGTTTGTATCAGCCACATGGTCAAGTTACACATCGTTATCACCACTTCATTGAGTAGGGCATCAGAGAGAAAGAGAGAGAAAGCAGCAGTGGTAGAGTGACATAGAGAGTGAACAAGGAGAGTGAGCAGTGGCAAGACAACTGGTGAATCAGAGAAATATAACATTATTATTATTTCACAGTGGTTACATAAGCACAAATATACACACCGCCGCACAACCCCACAGGCTGATTGTGTTGCCATATGCGCTGGCTGAGAGCTCTTTAAATGATGTGCAGCCACCGCCTAATCTGAGCACCTCCCACTCTGTCCTCTCCTCGTTTGTTTACAACAGGCAGCTGTCAAATGGCATATATTACACCTTTAAATAATGCACTGTCCATTCAAGAAAATTTAAGTTATTAAAACATCAAGGAAGGTCTTTGTCCAGTGGTAATGCAACTGTCTGTGTGAACAAACATCATATTCGTACCTTAATTATAAAATATTCTTGTTTTACTTTGTAGCACATACCTTGACCTATTTGAGGAAG
Organism: Chelon labrosus; assembly: GCF_963514085.1. NCBI lineage: Eukaryota > Metazoa > Chordata > Actinopteri > Mugiliformes > Mugilidae > Chelon > Chelon labrosus. Next base: position 19,033,118 of record NC_140347.1, read on the forward strand.
AATACCTCTCTGATGACCCTGATCTCCAGGAAGCTGTTTCCAGGTCTTTAGATTCCAGCGCAAGTGAGAAGTCAGTAAAAGATATTATATAAAATCTAAGTGTTTTAATCCAGGATAACAACTTATTTTCTAGCCTAGAGACAAGTAGCAAAAAGCAAGATGCAACCTATTGTTCTTTATCTGTTATCCTGTCATTTCTGTGGTCATTTTGTCAACAATACACAATAGATCTATTTTTATTATTTTTTTTAAATCATGGTATAAAACTTCTCTGAATGGAGATTACCTGTGCTATAACATGCATTATATTTCATGTGTATGTATAGTCCCCTTTACACCTGGTATCGAAATGTGTTTTTTTTGTGATCAGATTGCAATCAGATAGCGCTTGACCACATACATTTACACCTGGTATGTCCACATCTAGCTCCAGTTGCTATCCGATCATGCGCCTTCCCATTGACAGACATTTCCAGCAGCAGACTGTTTTAATGTTTTTTTTTTGTTTTTTTTTATGTTGCAGCCGGAAACACAGGCGATCGCTGGCATGTAGTTCACTTGAAAATAATTTATTTTAACACTGTGAAAATATTTAAATTAATTCTCTCAGGGCTGCCTATCTATCTTTGTCTACCGCTCCTAAAAAGTCCGTCCTCTTGCTTGCTTCCGTTACCATAGCAACCCACTAACGTCCCAGAACCAGAGCAGTTGGTCTCATCACAGGCGCAGCCTAGTGGCGAAAACCGTGCAGTGCATCCTATCGTGTTACTTCGTTAGTTACTACGTTACTGTCTAAATGAATACTGCAGCCTGAGAGAATCAACAACAACAACAGCACATCAACCTGAAATAATTCTCAGCTAAATAAACTGAACCAAAACACCAAAAAAAAAAAAAAGTTGTGAGGTCCCTAATAAACATTTCATGAACATAAACAATCTGTAAAACCATTAACAATCACCTAGATACTGGTGGACTTCTCACATTTACAACATGTTTCCACCTGCAGAGTTGTTGCATGTGGATTCGAGATGCATTTGCATTTACACTTGTGTTCAATGTCGTAACAATGCATCCCTGACCACCTGAAACCAGAAGTGGTTTGGATCGAATAACAATCCGTCCTCAATTTGACTCGTTTTGAGTTTTTTTACACCTGTACTTTAATGAGGTCAAGCGCTATCTGATTGCAATCCGATCACAAAAAGTGCATTTTAATACAAGGTGTGAAGGCCAATGTGTGTGATTTAGTGGTTTCAGTGCCTCTTTGGATGAAGGGTGGTTTTCAGTGTTGTAAATTCTTCTCATGCTCTTTGCATTTTATGTGCAATATATATCAGTAGGTTAAGTAGGGACCTACTTCTGGAAAAGCAAGAACAAAGTAAAACTCTTTCCCTTATCCCTTTACCTCATCGCAAACATTTATGGAAAATGGATTTTTAATCAATATTAATAACAATTTGTGGATGTTGTTGGATTATAGTTTAGTATGTGAGTTACTGCCATTGACACTAACAATGACTTTGTTTTATTGTTTATTATTGTTCCAGCGATTTAAAGATGACTTGAGAATAATGGAGCAGATTTCATCGAGAGTAAATATTGACAGCACTGTGCGCTTCAATATCATAAGAAGAAGTGTGTGGGATGGAGCATCCAGAGCCCTGGGCAGATCCAATTTTTCACCTGAGAAGAAGGTAGATGTCAAGTTTACTGATGACTATGGAATATCTGAGGGTGCCGTGGACAATGGAGGACCTACTCGGGAGTTTTTCCGACTCTGTCTTCATGAAATCAAGGACAAAATTGGCATCTTTGAGGGTCCACCTGATGCTAAAGTCCTCACACATGCAACTCCAAAGGTACTTATGATTAAATAAGTTTTCAGAGAGGATTTTTTTTAACGCTCTCTTGTACAGCGGGGGAGTCTGTGTCTGTTGCTGAATGTGCTCTTGAGTCTGTCCAGTGTTTTATGGAGGGGATGGGTGGTATTGTCCATGATCCTATGGAATTTAGTTTGGATTCTGTCCTCAGCCACCTCCAAGAGTGCTCAGCTTCAGACCAACAACATTATATTATAATACTGCATTAATCTATAATACCTTTTTGGAAATTTTGATAAGAATCAGCCTGAACATTTCTGATAACCATTTCACATGTGAGGTTTAATTTCATTTGATAACAGCGAGGAAAGATAATGGATACTTCAATGCTGGCCAGATTATGGCAATGTCAATTGCTCATGGGGGACAGAGTCCATGTTTCCTGTCTGAACTCTTGTATGAGTGTCTTCAAAAAGGTCCGGACAATGTTAAGGTCAAAACTGAACATATTACTGATGAAGAAACAAGGTCACAGGTGCAGTCGGTGAGCACATTTTCCTTTGATTCTATTGAATTTATTAACAAATGATTCTTTTTTCATGCACATGCAAGTTAAACAGTAAAGCTAACAGTTGTATATCTTAATGCTAAATAAAAGTCAATAAATATTTACTGTTCTCATATCCTAATGTTATTTTAATGTTTTCAGATCTTACAAGCTGAGACTGAATCACAACTGCAAGATGCAGTTGCACAGGCATCCAGCTTGATCAGTCTTGCAGGTCACAATGTTCGCATAACACTGCAAAACAAACAAGAGACTGCTTTGGACTTGACTCACTGGTATGTCCTCCAGCGGACCCGTGCACCTTTTGAAAGGTATGTTTATAGTTGCTGCCATAGAAACTATGTTACCACTGTATAAGAACAATTTCACTTATGGATGCAGAGTTCCATTTTATAGTGCACCAGTGCAAGTCAAAATATAAAAGTATATATACTTTTTTGTTTGAAATTCATTGTGGGGGGTGACCATGGGGGGTACCCCTCAAGCTCAGGCACTGAACCCCCAACTGCTCGGGGACCATCCTTTGCAAGTGGTGCTCACTGCAGACCCAATGGACATACAGAGAGGTGGAGCTTGACCTAGTCCAGCTCCATTTCTCTGGACCTATTGTTAGGGTTTTGGTAAGAATATCTGGGTAAGCCAATCAGAGACAGAGTGAGGTAGGTCATGCCTTGACAGGTCCAGGGAGGTGGAGTTGGACTAGGTCATTGGCTCTGCAGTGAGCAGCCTCTCATGCTATGGGACAGAAAGCCCCCTTCACTCTGACATGTCTCTATAACAACAGAGTGAAAAAGTTGTATTTCTCCTCAAGAAAAGTATACCGTCTATTTAGATTTAAAATATATTCATTTTGGCTACATGATTTCATATAAAACATTGCACATCCATAATCATATCTGGGTTGTAATGGCTTCTTATGCATCCAGCAAACTTTGAGCAAAATTAGCCTGGATTTCTTATGGTCCTCATCAATTCCTATCTATTTTTTGTTTGTGTGCCCTGCTCCTCTGTAGCCTTTGCCCCGAGGAGGTTCAGCCCATCTTGAAGATTTATTTTAACTCGGACCGATTCTATTGGGTGTTATTTCAGGCCAGTCGGGTGTTTTTGAACCTGCTTATCCTCTGCATTTGTTTTATAAGGGTGTCTTGATTGTTTAGACCATATTAGGAACTTTAGGTACTTTTCCACAACATAGCTTAGCCCAAAACACAGTTGTTCACAGGGCTACCAGGGCTACATAGCTGCTCTAAAGCATTCCAAACCTGATTTTAACACAACATATTTCATTAGGTTACATAGAGTGTATGATTTGATTGAATACATAACGTATTGAAGTTTATAGTTTTACACAACACTAGTCTATAGCATTATGAGCTGTCCTTTCAAAGTACCATGTCATTTCAAAAATAAAAACTAATGCCTAATGCTGGTTTAGGGGAATTTAACTACTCACCTCTCTTACATCACTTTGCATCACTTTAGTGGTATAATACTTAATGACTTTTGGAAAACAGTCATAGTCATCATTAATTGTGATACTCGCATTCCAGTTCATGCAGTATACACTGCGTTCAAATCTGATATGACTTTTGCCATACGCAATTCACCAGGGTTTGGAAGAGCGTGACAGGTAATATTATGGAGGGCTTTTAGAGCTTGAGTTATGATGAGGATGTTTGTTTGTTTTTCAAAACTAATTGCTGTTATTTCATTTTGTTTTTCCTAGAGACAGTATTGAATGAAGGCATAAAGAAATATAAGTAGAAATGTTATTTGTTACTTTCGAAGATATATTTCAAGCCATGGTTTTTGTTTCAGATTTAATAATGTGCACTTGGTGAACTTTTAAGTTCACAACTGTACAATGTATGTCATTTATCTCAACCCTTTGATATGACCCACAGTAATTGAGTGATTAGCGCAGATTATTTCCTCTAAAGGTTATGGTAAGGCCTTCTTAATAAATGGTTCTATGTTCCTACTTTGTATGGACTGGTTCATTGTCATTCTAGTGTCTACAGGATATGTGCATCCGGGACTTGTCATATTTTTTTGATTTGAAAAACTGTACACAAAATGAATTTATATAAGTTCATCTTCATCAGTAGGGTTAAATTAATGCATTATGTACAATAATATATAATATAATCGGGGTGGACGGTAACCAAGTACGTTTACCCAAGTATTCTTCTTAAATACAGATTTCAGGTCCTTTACTTGAGTATTTGCATTGTATGAAACTTTATATTTCTACTCTACACTTATATGCTTTTACTTAACTAAAAGAACTGAATACTTCATCCACAACTGAATATAATATGCATGGCACATATCTATGTGGTGATAACATCACATTTTGTTATGAAAGAAAAGCACATTATAAGCAAATCTTCGGATCTAGGACCTGTACACACATTTCTCAAAATGACTTAGTTATATCTGAGTCTATATGTGACAATGTATGACACCACAATAGTGTAACAACTGAATTACTCCAGCTAGTAGACTTTCTCTCAAGCAGGTCACATGCTCTGACAGAAAGTTCAATTCCATGATTTCCATCATCAGTGAAGGGGTTGATGGGCCTTAATTCCACACTGGTGATCATAAGGGGGTTGCACAGGCACACGATTGAGTGGCCTTTGATGCTGAGGAAGCTGGAGCATTCTAATTGTCCACAGTTGCAGTGGGGACCGACTCTCCATTGTCCTCAAGCTGTGGTTGTTCCACTGGCTCACAAACTCATCCACAGATCTGTTAATGATAAACATGGTGAAGAGCTGTAATGTGAAGAGGGTCAGTGCTGTCTAAAAGTCTGAAATTTTCCATAAAGAGGAAAAGGTCTTTATAGTATCCTGACACAACCCTGTTTACTTCTGCCCACAATCTTTCGATCCTTTGATTATGGACACTACGTCCAACCATGACACTTCCTCTGTTTGTTCCTCGATTCTCAATCATGAACCGTGCAACATCAATGTTCACGCTACCAGCATCACCCCTGACACGATGTGGCAGTCCAAATACATCAACAGCACCCTGGAAAAGATGCAAGGCAGTCGATGCTCGGTTGTCTGTGCAACATCTCAGGAAGGTAATACAGCGACTGTAGCCATCAACTGCTCCATGATACACAAATCCCCACGGATTTAACTTGTGGTTTGTGTCAATATGCCTGAAATAAGAAGAAATTAGTTATTATTATTATTATTATTATTATTGTTGTTGTTGTTGTTGTTGTTATTATTATTGTAATAAACCACACTGGATGTACATAAAAATGTAACTTCATTGGCTTTGCTGTACGACTATTTCTACTTGATAATAAGAATGTTCCTTGTATCAATATTTTCAATGAGTCAATGGTCAATGAATTGCGTCATTGACCAGCTGGGGAGAAATAACTAATGTTAATGAAATTTATAAAACAACACACACCACACTTGATTCAGGGCAGAGACATTGTAGACCCTCCGTTGAATTGCCCTTCGTCCTCTCAAGGCTCGCCCCACTGGATCTACTGTTCTTAAACGCTCCCCTACCCGCCAACGCTGAACTCTGATTCTTCTTCCTCTCAAACTACCAGTGACATAGGTCTCTCCGGAACCGGGGGTTTGCCTGAGAATCTCAGCAATAAGTCGATCCAGATCGACATTTGCAATGTCAGTGAAACTCCCATAGTCCACCAGACCGAGTTGTGTCCTGTGGTTGTACAGTGTTCGTATGTTTACAGACAGCATCCGAGATATGGCCATCCAGCTAAATCCTAAATCCCGCATGTGAATCAGCTGAGCAGCTGGTATGTTGTACCTTTAAAGAGAAAAAATAAAATAAAAAACAAATATGTTAATGTGTTAATTCACATAGTGTGAATAAATTGTTTTATTACCCCGCAGCCTATAATAATTTCTATGTAATAATACATTATAACAAGTTTGTAACTTCTTTATTGTACCATGTACTAATTAGAGATTACTCTTGGCCTGCATCAACCTCCATCCCCATACCCTTATTTAAATATTAGTTACTTCGGCCTTCCTCTCTGAGACGCAGAATGGGTGCCCATGCCATGAGCTTGTACATCAGCTTCCAGCTGGAATGTTATTTCCGCCAACATCTCCCTGAGAGACTCATAAATTCCTTCAAGAATGACGCATAATGTCCTTTCAGCAATGTTTTGTTGAACATTACTCATAAGTACTGTGAATGTTGCAATAATAGAGATATGATCCTCAAGGTGACTCGATATAGTCTCCAAACTGTTAGTGTCATTTGGAGTACAACCTGTGGCAAAAAAGTTTTCCAGTTCAAGAAAGTATTGGAATAGTTCAACTGATGCCATTTTGTAAAACCAGCGAATTCAGAAGGCTATCACTTTGATGAAAAGGATAGGTTTTGGATGTCGATCAAGTTTTTAAAAGTATATTAAAGGTTCACTCCATATATTCAAGGTTCATTCCATATATTCAAGGTTCATTCAGTATGTTCAAAGTTTCATTCAGTATGTTCAAAGTTTCATTCAATATTTTCAAGTTTCATTCCATATATTCAAGCTTCATTCCATATATTCAAAGTGTCATTCCATATATTCAGGATTCATTCCATATATTCAAAGTTTCATTCCATATATTCAAAGATTAATTTCCTGAACGGCATGCCATAATATGTATATATTTACACACATCAAATAAGCTCTGAGTTTGTGGGCTATGTTTGGTGGTTTCCATATAAAGGAACTGCACAGTTAGATGTCAAGTCACAGCAGTTGTGTAAAAACATCTGTCAGCAGTGAATGTGATGAAACCAACGCTACCGCACAACACTCAAGACACATCGGAGGGAAGAGCTAGTAAAGGCTCAACCACACAACAACTGTTTAGTTCATCTAGTTCCAACAGGATTGGGTCAGAAAACCACAGATCAGCATGATGAAGTTAATTTTGGTGTCAGCTGAATGCGCTCAAATGCACATAAATGTCTATTATTGAAGACTTCTGCAGTTACAGTTTTTCTCGATTGTTTACACACATTTTCTGAAAGCATGCCTCATATTCTCAGTACTCTACACACAAATCCAAAAACACACACACAATGGGCAAAACCTCTCAATTCTCCTGCAAAATTAAACTTCACATTCAAAACAATGTTATTTCTTCTCAAAATGGTATTTTGTTTTCAAATGACACACACAAACCATCATATCAATAGACATTTATAAGAACCAGTTGAACACTGACGTGCTCAATGTAAAACACACATCTCTATTCATCGTAATGACTTAGGCCTTTTTTGTTCAGTGTTACACTTACTACAGACAGTATATACATAAGTGTGTTGTAATGTAAAATGTTTGAGAATATTGTTTTTATACTCAGAACACACAAATACACGGTAATAAATATATTTTATTTTTCCCACAAAAACAATGTACACAGTGTACATCCCAACCAACACAAAGTTCCACATACTGTACAGTGGTCTACATACAAAACAGAAGAATTTACTGTATACAGTTACTGTAAAAAAAGAAAAGAAAACTATGCTGCATCCTGTCTTCTGTTTCGGTCTGGCCACAGCACCTCATCCACATCACAAGCAATGTTTTCCCTGGCCAAGCAGCGGGGGAAATATCGCCTAGCATGGCGAATCCAGCCATGAAAAGCATCAACTGCTATATCTCTACATGCGTCTTCCATAGCTTGGAGAAGGGGTATACTCGTTTGTGGATTTCGGTCATACACTTTCCATCTCCAGGCAGAAAAAAATTCCTCAATAGGATTTAGGAATGGGGAATATGGAGGGAGATAAACAACTAAAAAACGTGGGTGGGCAATGAACCAGTTACGAACCAGAGCAGCCCGGTGGAAACTTACGTTGTCCCAAATTACAACGTACCTGAGCTGCTCTGGGCCATCTATCTGGTCTGGTGGAATGAGTGTGTTGTGTAGCGTGTCCAGGAATGTGATCAGATGGGCAGTGTTGTAGGGGCCAAGAGTAGCATGGTGATGCATGACACCGTGGTGCGTAATCGCTGCACACATTGTGATGTTCCCTCCGCGCTGGCCAGGGACTTCAACAATAACACGGTGCCCGATCATATTCCTTCCCCTCCTTCGTCTTTTTGTGAGGTTGAATCCAACCTCATCAATGAAGATGAACTGGTGCTCCACTGCAGCCACCTCTAGCTCAAGGACTCTCTGAAACACACATGACAATATCAGAAATAGACATGGGAGTGGTCACTATTGTAAAACACAATCATTGTGATTACAATACTGAAATATAATTTATACAGTGTTGCGAGTATGCATCAATTGTGGGATTGTATAGGACTCACTTGCACATAGTTATATCGCAATTCTTTGACTCTCTCTGAATTGCGTTCAAATGGCACCCTGTAGACCTGCTTCATCCTCAGATTATTTCTGCGCAAGACACGGTCCAGTGTTGATAAGCTTACCCTATCAATATTCTGAAATATGTCATTGTTTTCTATTATTTTTCTTTGTATTTGCCGTAATGTTATGGCGTTATTTTCTAGGACCATGTTGATTATTTCAGTTTCCTGTTCAGGAGATAGAAGACGTTCCCGACCACCTTGTGTTGGTAATCTTTCAGTTTTGCCAAACAAATAAAATACTGTAAATACTGTGTAGGAATGCAAAGTAGGAATACATTTCCCAAATACTTGAAACATACTTTATTTTTATAGAACAGCCCACAGGCATTTCTGTACTACTGTACTCATTGAGTACTGTATTGATATGCAGTACTGCAATTTTCTATTGAGAGTAGATTTCTTACCTATTCTCATTTCGGAAGGTCCGGATAATGGATGCTACAGTGTACCTGCTCAAATTTGGCTGTACTCTTTGCCCAGCCTCCCTCATTGTTAGACCATGGTTGATCACATGGTCAACTGAAGTGGCTCGGATCTCATCAGAGATTACAGTCCTTGGCCTTCTTTGTCCTCGTTCTCGTTCTCGTTCTCGTCCTCGTCCTCCCCGTCCTCCTCCTCTTACTCTCACTCCTCTGGCTCTGGCTCTGCCTCTGTTTCCAATGTTGGCATCCATTGCTCCAAAACAGAGCTCACCTGTTGCCCTTTTTATGCTAAAGCTCTGATTGCTAATTGTAAACCTGTGTGACAGGTGTTTACCCATGTGATGAGTCAGTGTGCATAGTAGGACAACTTAACTTTAGAATTTGAATGGTAGTGTGTTCCTTGTGAAAACAAGAGATTTTCGTCATGAAAATTGTGCCAAATGCAGAGAATTGTGTGTAGTGTTGTGAAAAAAGTGTGTTTTAGAATTGCAATTTGAGTGTAAAGCAGGAATTGTGCTTGTAGTTTAGCAGAATTGGTTCAGGGGGTTGGTGCACGAGTTACATGTTGTGGTCATTGTGTCTCAAGTACCAGTTTTTGTGTGTAAACAATCGAGAAAAACTGTAATTCCCAGATACTTCATTGATTTTTTGTTACCACTCAGGTTGTATTTAGTTACCAAATCATCTGGTAGATTAAAATTAAAGGTCATGGTTTGAGTTTTCTGAATATTTATCTTATAGCCTGATAATTTACCAAACACATCCAGTGACGACATTAAAGTTATTAGAGATGTTGGTGGTTGGGATAAAAATATTAACACGTCATCCGCAAACAAGGATATTTTGTGTTCTTGTCCTGCTATATTTATACCCTTGATTTGCTTGTTTTGTCTAATATATTGACTGAGAGGTTCTATAAAAAGGGCAAAGAGAAGTGGCGAACAGGGGCAACCCTGCCTACAGGAACGCTCCAAAACAAAAGAATTTGAGAGGCCGCCATTTATTTTAATTCTTGCTGTTGGATTATTATATACAGCTTTGAAAGCTTCTATCAGAGTATAGTGAAAACCAAATTTATCCAACACCTTATACAAAAAAGTCCATCTTACTGAATCAAACGCCTTCTCTGCATCCAATCCCATTAACATAGCTTGTGTCTTATTTTGCTGGACATGCCACATAATATGTAGCGTCCTCCTCAAGCTGTCTTGGGTCTGTCTCTCATGGATAAATCCAGTCTGGTCCAAATGGATAAGAGATGGCAAAAGTTTTTAAATTCTCCTAGCCAATATTGACATATAAATTTTATAATCTAGATTTAACACTGAAATGGGTAGATATTGTTTGCAATCTAATGAATCTTTGCCTTCCTTTGGTATTACTGAGATTATTGCTTGCTTCCAAAAACCAAGGAAGTTTTGCACAGAGAATATGCCCCAGAAAAAAATAAATAAGAATAATAATATTACAGTTTTTCTCAGTCGCTTTGGTGCTTTTCTCACATCAGTATTAACATCTGCACAGCAGTTAGTGCATTTCTCAAAAGAATTAGTGCAAACTGCAAAACCTAGTGGATGACCTGCAAAAGCGCGTCACTTGCTCAAAATGGATAGTCCATTCCTCAAAAGCAAGTATTCATGTCAATGAAACTGCCAGGGTCATCAAAATCAGAAGTCTTGACACCATTGTTTATGAACATGATAGTCAAATGGCTTTGTCATGTTTTCATTATGACAGTTTATTCTCTCAGTGTTTTCCAATGTAAAAAAAAGGTCAGAACTCGGTGACACTACCTGAAAATGCTCAAGACAGCACTATACACTACTTGTACAGCCATTTGAAAACTACAGTAAAGTTACACATTGCTGTAGTTAGGGGAGTAAGTGAGTACAAGACACTGAATACGTATGTTTCACATTTTTACTGTATATATGCAATTCTACAGCATTGTGCAAAAGAAAAATACACTACAGTCACTTATTTAGAACAAACATAAGAAACACCCTTTTGGTAGAGCTGTGCACAAATGAACAATATAACAGAACATATTGTAACTGAACATAGGTAAATCATTCTGGCACATCCAGACGTTCCTGTCTGTCTGGCCACATATTTTCATCGACATCACAACGGATATCATCTCTTGCAATGCAGCGAGGAAAGTATCTCCTGGAGTGGCGAATCCACCCTCTGCATGACTCTGCTGTGATGTCATCACATGCTGCATCCATGGCTGCTAGCAGGGCCATTTGCACATGTGGACGCCGGTCATAAACCTTCCACCTCCAGGCAGAGAAAAACTCCTCTATCGGATTAAGGAATGGAGAGTAGGGAGGGAGATATTCGACCAGCATCCTGTCATGTGCTGCAAACCACTGTCTGACCAGATGTGAGTGGTGAAAACAGACATTATCCCACACAACAACATACTTGTTGAGTTGGCCTCCACCCTTCTCATTCTCAGGGACTATGTCCCTGTAAAGAGTGTCTAAAAAAGTCAGCAGATGTTGTGTATTATATGGACCAAGAAGGGGGATATGGGTGAGGACGCCATTGTCTGAGATGGCTGCACACATTGTAATATTCCCTCTGCGTTGGCCTGGGACATCAGTGGTTGCTCTCTGTCCAATGCGATTTCTTCCACGCCTTCTACCTTTGGCCAGATTGAAAAACCCGCCTCATCAACGTATATGAATGTGTGCAGTGGTTCCCTGGATTCCAGCTCCAGTACACGCTTTAGAGAGAGAGAGCATTTTGGAAAACATATTGTACAGTATGTTCTGTGAATACATATATAGAATTGCTAGTGTACTGCATGAAACTACACAAAGTAAAACAGTTTACAGTGCTGAACATTAGAGTAAAAATAAAAGACATGTTTTACCTGTACATACTGGTGACGGCTCTCCTTCACTCTTTCACTGTTCCGTTCAAATGGCACTTTGTACAATTGTTTCATGCGCATTTCATTTCTCTTGAGCACTCTGTCAATTGTTGCAATTGACAGATTCAATATTGCCAAATACATTGTTATCCTCTATGACAGTGCTTTGAATATCTTTCAACGTTATTGCATTGTTTGCAATCACCATTGCACAAATGGCTTCCTCTTGCTGCGGGGTAAAAAGGGGCCCTCTTCCACCTCTGCAAGGTTGTCTTTCAATCCTATGTGGTGCAGGGTAAAATTACAGTGATGTACAGTAAACATGAGATATTATGAGATGTTGAATTACTGTCCAATACTATACATACCTGTTCTCCCTACGAAATGTTTGAATGATTGAACTCACAGTGGTTCTTCCAACATTTGGTTGCACCCTCCGACCAGCCTCAGCCATTGTGAGGCCGTGGTTGACAACATGGTCCACAAGTGTAGCCCTAATTTCATCAGGAATCTGCCTATGTATTTGGCCTCTTCTCCCTCTTCCCCTGTTTTGTCCCCTTCCCCTTCCCCTTCCCCCCCGCATCCTCACCCCTCTTCCACAATACTGACCTTCCATTTCTGTGTCACAGAATTGTAGAAATGGTACACACTATGTCCTGCTCGGTTCATATATGCTTGCCAAGTGAGGGTTCATTGGATTCATCCCTGAGTGACTGTGAACAAGTGGCTTGTCATTGGTCACAACTAATACTTCACACACCTCCTTGTGAGTGAAAGCTGAAGTTCACCTGAGAGCAATTGTTCAATTTAGGGGACATTTCCAGGAAAAAATGATAAAGAAAGGTATAAAATTTGCTTGACAGAATTTGATAACTAGTTCAACAATTTTGTATGTAATGACTCAAGCAATGAAATGAAGACTATTAGTTTTATTGGGAACGACTATTCAGCATTCATAAGTGTAGTTCATTTTGACTGACATGACAAAAGCAAATGATAATGTTATAAAACAGCAGAGAATTGTATGAAAGCAACTGATACATGTCCAAAAGCATTGGCAATTTGTTCAGAGGAAGGAGAAATTGCTACTATGATGTGCACAAATGACTAAATGTTGTGGAGGTTGAACTAATAGTTATGAGAATTTTCATTCTGATCTGAGAAAAGCACCAAAGCGACTGAGAAAAACTGTAATAACCTTTACACTCTCCCACCTATATACTTCACTTTGAGGTATAAAATTATGTGTGTCACATGGAAAATAATTCTGTCTCTTCCAAACATAAGCCTAGAATATCAAAATATGTGAATTACTGCTTTAAACATTCTTTCTGGCAGTGGGGGTGCTTTGCATTATCATTAATTTAAGAGTCTTACACTCGTTCATTAGACAACACAGAAGTGAGGAGCGAGTTTCTGCTTCTCAAAGACAGCTGGATAATGTCCGAGCATAAGTCAATAACGTCCAAATCTAGTCGAACTTCTTTTAAATAGTACTTGCGTGATCATTTTCTACTCGGCCATATCTTGACCTCTCTGCACCGGATCCCAGGTGAATCTCTGGAGCTTATCTTTAACTGTCGGATCCCGGCGTGTATGCGTGCGACCATGACAGCCTCCGGATCCGCTCCAGCAGCGTCTCGGGTGGTTTCAGCACCGTGACCGGCAGCCCCTTCTCTGCCATTTCCTTCGTTGCTTCCTCGGCCGTGTTGTAGGTGCGCGGCCCTTCCGCGTAAAAAACTCTAAGTCTGGCCGGGAAGGGTGTCTGAAAGCGGATCCCTTTTTCCTTCAGAACCCTCTTAGCTTCCATATACTGTTGCCTTTTCTTCAGCACCCCCGGTGCATAGTCATTGTCCAGATTCATTTGTTTATTTTTCCACATGAAGCCCTTTTTCTGCCACGCTGTTCGTAGAATTTCCTCTTTTGTCTTGTAGCTCAGAAATTTAATAATTATGGATCTCGGAGGTGCTCCTTCTCTCGGTACGGGTCCAAGTGCCCGGTGTGCCCGTTCGATATGGAGATCCACGTCTTCCGTCAGAGACAAGCCATGTTTCAGCAGTTTTCCGACAAACTCTATCATTGATGAGGACTCATTCTCTGACCCCTCCGGAATGGAATAGACTCTGATATTGTTTCGTCTGGATCTTCCCTCCTGGTCATCCTGTCTTTCCTCCAGGTGTGCTTGAAGTTTTATCAGCTCCTCTGCCACTTCTTCTAGTGACTGCATTCTCTCCTCCGTGTTTGAAACACGGTCTTCTACTTCGTCGAGTCTCTTTTTGGTTTTGCTAATCTCTTCTTTGATTTCCTGGAGTTGTTGCTTATTGTCTTGGCGGAAATCTTTTGTCTCAGCGAGAATGGTTTTCAGGTTAGCCTCCATGTTAGCTTCGTCTTCCTCTCCGCTATCATTAGCCTGCGAGCTACAGCTAGCTGGAGACGACTCCGGACTCTGTTTTCCGTGTGTTTCGGTGTTCTGTGCAAATTTCCCAAGTTTGGCTTTCCTCTGCCTGTCTTGCAATGGAGTCTTGCCCTTAACCATGCTTTTACGTCAGTTTTAAAACGAGTTCGTCAAGTTAATAGGCACTTAAATCCTAGTAGTCGGGAGAGATTCTCTCTTAAGCTGCCATCTTAGCCGCTGCTAAACCGGAAACCTGGCTGTGAGGGTCTTGTGGTTTTATAAGGGCAGGTATGAATTCACATTTTTTAGTCGCTGTTTAGAAACATCGTATTGGTCAATGTACTCTGCAAAGTCATGTTATGCGGGAAAATGACAGGTTAACTTAGTTTCCATAAAAAGGAACTGCACAGTTAGATGTCAAGTCACAGCAATTGTGTAAAAACATCTTGTCAGCAGTGAATGCGATAACGCCAATGCAACAGCAGGAGACCCGAGGGAAGAGGAAGTGAATGGTCAACCATGGATCAACTGTTTAGTTCATCTAGTTCCAACAGGATTGGGTCAGAAAACCAGCGATCTACGTGAGGAAGTTCATTTTGGTGTCAGTTGAATGCGCTCAAATGCACATAAATGTCTATTATTGAAGACTTCTGCAGTTAATATATGTGCACCACTGGCTTAAAACAAGACGGTTTAGGTTGAGCAGAGCTGGAGTGGACGTGTTATGTTAAGTGGTTGGGACCCAGGACTCAAATGCAATTTACATGATGAAGAGTTTCTGACATGCCTGTCTTATCTGGGTGACATTTTTTCTCGTTTGAATGAACTGAATCTCAGTTTACAGGGAGTTTCAGCAACAATATTCAATGTGAGAGATAAAGTAGAGGCCATGATCAGGAAATTGAACCTCTGGTCAAACTGCATCGACAACGACAAAACAGAGGTCGTTCCGTTGTTGCACGAATTCATGTGCGCAAATAAGCTCTCCTTGAATGACAATGTAAAAGATGACACAACCACGCATCTCAGTGAGCTGGCTGCACAGCTGGGTATGTTAATGTCTGCAGGGGTACGGGCTGTGAAAAGTTTGGGAACCATTGGGCTAGGAGGAGTTGATTTTGATTAGAGGCGTAATTTTTTCAAAATGGCGTGAAAGAATGGGGGCGGAAATTAGTGTGGCCTAGTCCGCTAGAACCAGGGCTATCTAAGGAATCAGAGGGAGAAAGAATTTTGTTTCTAGGGCACACGGTTCCAGAGATAAATAAACGTAAAATGATAAAATGTAAATTGGCTTATTATAGTGCCACCTAGCTGCAGGCATGTGTATTGATAAAGTGACACGCTAGGACTTCTACCAAGTTACCAGGTTTGATGCCTTTCGACCTTGCAGTTTTTCCTGGGCAGACACTTAAGCTACGCAGAATAAGATAAATTATTATTAATATAATAATAAAAATTGCATCAAACTCAATAGGGATCCTGCAACTTCGTTTGCATGGACCCCTAATAACCATAACCCTCAGGTGAAGGAAAATCCACATTTCAGTCCAAACACAAGAAAACTGAAAAGTTTGTTCTATTTACAATATTAGCACTGATATTGTCTGATTACTGATATTCTTATTTCATTGTTTATTCATTCACTTTGTTGTGTTAAACTGATGCTTATACATGTATTAGATAGCACTAAACGTTATTACATGTGTAAATGGAAAAAAAAAAGATTTTACCAACGATCAGAAACCTCCGATGTTCAGTAACACAGTAAAATCAAGACAACAGAGAGACGAATGCGTGTCTTTTCATAATGCTCTTTAATTGCAGTTAGTAAAGGTTTAGGCCAACCAATCAAAGCCTTAAAAGCTTGCAGAATGACATTTCATTCTCATTTTCTTGAGCAGTGTGCGCGAACAAAAGTAGCACGAGCCGAGAAAACTAGTCAAAAAGCTTTTTGAAGGAGCGTTTGTCCAGCTGCTCCTGCTGCTCCTGCTGCTTCTGCTGCTTCAGCTGCTTCAGCTGCTCCTGCTGCTCCTGCTGCTTCAGCTCTGCCTGTTGCTCCAGCTGCTTCAGCTGCTCCTGCTGCTTCAGCTCTGCCTGTTGCTCCAGCTGCTTCAGATTCCTGTTCCTAGAATTTAGGCCATAATTAAAAGCTGTTACTGAGATTACATTTTTTGTTGTAACTTCAGTAATTGTTCATGTATACAGTAGAGAGAAGTCCTTACCCATAGTAGTGATAGCCTGTTGAATAAAATAAAACAATAAAACAATTAGGCTGAACTTTGTGAAATGTTAAGAATGTTAAAAGCAAGAGATAAAAAATACATAAAATTTAGCACATATTTTAATAATTTAGCTACATGAAAAACACACTGCAGACTTTTAAGTTGTAACGTTTTCATAGACTTTTGCATATAATTTAAATTTTGCATATTTTCCATTCAGTTGTTGCGAAAAAACACAATAAAATGAATGACTGATACCGTGAACATGGACGTGGTAATGGTGATGGTGATGGTAATGGTACCAATAACCCTCCCCGGGATCAGCCATGAGAACGACGAGAGACAGCACGAGGAACGCTGCGGCGAACTTCATCCTGAAAACGAGAAGCAAGTCACCAGTCGAGAGGTCAAAGTGAGCAGCTGAGAGATGAGCAGGTGGTGTGTATGACAGCTGTGAGGTTCTTGTGGTTTTATAAGGGCAGGGATGAATTCACATTTTTTAGTCGCTGTTTAGAAACATCGTATTGGTCAATGTACTCTGCAAAGTCATGTTATGCGGGAAAATGACAGGTTAACTTAGTTTCCATAAAAAGGAACTGCACAGTTAGATGTCAAGTCACAGCAATTGTGTAAAAACATCTTGTCAGCAGTGAATGCGATAACGCCAATGCAACAGCAGGAGACCCGAGGGAAGAGGAAGTGAATGGTCAACCATGGATCAACTGTTTAGTTCATCTAGTTCCAACAGGATTGGGTCAGAAAACCAGCGATCTACGTGAGGAAGTTCATTTTGGTGTCAGTTGAATGCGCTCAAATGCACATAAATGTCTATTATTGAAGACTTCTGCAGTTAATATATGTGCACCACTGGCTTAAAACAAGACGGTTTAGGTTGAGCAGAGCTGGAGTGGACGTGTTATGTTAAGTGGTTGGGACCCAGGACTCAAATGCAATTTACATGATGAAGAGTTTCTGACATGCCTGTCTTATCTGGGTGACATTTTTTCTCGTTTGAATGAACTGAATCTCAGTTTACAGGGAGTTTCAGCAACAATATTCAATGTGAGAGATAAAGTAGAGGCCATGATCAGGAAATTGAACCTCTGGTCAAACTGCATCGACAACGACAAAACAGAGGTCGTTCCGTTGTTGCACGAATTCATGTGCGCAAATAAGCTCTCCTTGAATGACAATGTAAAAGATGACACAACCACGCATCTCAGTGAGCTGGCTGCACAGCTGGGTATGTTAATGTCTGCAGGGGTACGGGCTGTGAAAAGTTTGGGAACCATTGGGCTAGGAGGAGTTGATTTTGATTAGAGGCGTAATTTTTTCAAAATGGCGTGAAAGAATGGGGGCGGAAATTAGTGTGGCCTAGTCCGCTAGAACCAGGGCTATCTAAGGAATCAGAGGGAGAAAGAATTTTGTTTCTAGGGCACACGGTTCTAGAGATAAATAAACGTAAAATGATAAAATGTAAATTGGCTTATTATAGTGCCACCTAGCTGCAGGCATGTGTATTGATAAAGTGACACGCTAGGACTTCTACCAAGTTACCAGGTTTGATGCCTTTCGACCTTGCAGTTTTTCCTGGGCAGACACTTAAGCTACGCAGAATAAGATAAATTATTATTAATATAATAATAAAAATTGCATCAAACTCAATAGGGATCCTGCAACTTCGTTTGCATGGACCCCTAATAACCATAACCCTCAGGTGAAGGAAAATCCACATTTCAGTCCAAACACAAGAAAACTGAAAAGTTTGTTCTATTTACAATATTAGCACTGATATTGTCTGATTACTGATATTCTTATTTCATTGTTTATTCATTCACTTTGTTGTGTTAAACTGATGCTTATACATGTATTAGATAGCACTAAACGTTATTACATGTGTAAATGGAAAAAAAAAAGATTTTACCAACGATCAGAAACCTCCGATGTTCAGTAACACAGTAAAATCAAGACAACAGAGAGACGAATGTGTGTCTTTTCATAATGCTCTTTAATTGCAGTTAGTAAAGGTTTAGGCCAACCAATCAAAGCCTTAAAAGCTTGCAGAATGACATTTCATTCTCATTTTCTTGAGCAGTGTGCGCGAACAAAAGTAGCACGAGCCGAGAAAACTAGTCAAAAAGCTTTTTGAAGGAGCGTTTGTCCAGCTGCTCCTGCTGCTCCTGCTGCTTCTGCTGCTCCAGCTGCTCCAGCCGCTCCTGCTGCTTCAGCTTCGCCTCTTGCGCCAGCTGCTTCAGCTTCCCATGCCTAGAATTTAGGCAGGGATGAATTCACATTCTTTAGTCACTGTTTAGAAACATCGTATTAGTCAACGTACTCTGCAAAGTCATGTTCTGCGGGAAAATAACAGGCTATCTTGGTTTCCATATAAAGGAACTGCACAGTTAGATGTCACGTCACAGCAATTGTGTAAAAAGATCTTCTCAGCAGTGAATGCGATAACGCCAACACAACAGCAGAACACCCGAGGGAAGAGGAAGTGAAGGGTCAACCATGGATCAACTGTTTAGTTCATCTAGTTCCAACAGGATTGGGTCAGAAAACCAGTGATCTACATGAGGAAGTTAATTTTGTTGTCAGTTGAATGCGCTCAAATGCACATAAATGTCTATTATTGAAGACTTCTGCAGTTAATATATGTGCACCACTGGCTTAAAACAAGACGGTTTAGGTTGAGCAGAGCTGGAGTAATTTTTAATTGCAATTAGTAAGAATCAGAATCAGAATCAGAAAAGACTTTATTGCCAAGCATGTTTGTACATACAAGGAATTTGCTTTGGTGTTGTTACCCATAAAAGAAAATAAAAGAAAATACAGAAACTATAGAACTTGCTGTCAGGTATATAAAAATACAAAAATACAAAAAATATATACACAGTATATATATATATTCCACCAGAACATTTATTGTGGGATGGGTTTGATGTGTTCATGGGGGGGGAGCTTGGCATTGTTCAACAGACGCACTGCGGATGGGAAAAAACTGTTCGCCATTGAGGAAGAATACCTCTCTGATGACCCTGATCTCCAGGAAGCTATTTCCAGGTCTTTAGATTCCAGCGCAAGTGAGAAGTCAGTAAAAGATATTATATAAAATCTAAGTGTTGTAATCCAGGATAACAACTTATTTTCTAGCCTAGAGACAAGTAGCAAAAAGCAAGATGCAACCTATTGTTCTTTATCTGTTATCCTGTCATTTCTGTGGTCATTTTGTCAACAATATACAATAGATCTATTTTTATTATTTTTTTTTAAATCATGGTATAAAACTTCTCTGAATGGAGATTACCTGTGCTATAACATGCATTATATTTCATGTGTATGTATAGTCCCCTTTACACCTGGTATCGAAATGTGTTTTTTTTGTGATCAGATTGCAATCAGATAGCGCTTGACCACATACATTTACACCTGGTATGTCCACATCTAGCTCCAGTTGCTATCCGATCATGCGCCTTCCCATTGACAGACATTTCCAGCAGCAGACTGTTTTAATGTTTTTTTTTGTTTTTTTTTTAAATTTTTGTATGTTGCAGCCGGAAACACAGGCGATCGCTGGCATGTAGTTCACTTGAAAATAATTTATTTTAACACTGTGAAAATATTTAAATTAATTCTCTCAGGGCTGCCTATCTATCTTTTTCTACCGCTCCTAAAAAGTCCGTCCTCTTGCTTGCTTCCGTTACCATAGCAACCCACTAACGTCCCAGAACCAGAGCAGTTGGTCTCATCACAGGCGCAGCCTAGTGGCGAAAACCGTGCAGTGCATCCTATCATGTTACTTCGTTAGTTACTACGTTACTGTCTAAATGAATACTGCAGCCTGAGAGAATCAACAACAACAACAGCACATCAACCTGAAATAATTCTCAGCTAAATAAACTGAACCAAAACACCAAAAAAAGTTGTGAGATCCCTAATAAACATTTCATGAACATAAACAATCTGTAAAACCATTAACAATCACCTAGATACTGGTGGACTTCTCACATTTACAACATGTTTCCACCTGCAGAGTTGTTGCATGTGGATTCGAGATGCATTTGCATTTACACTTGTGTTCAATGTCGTAACAATGCATCCCTGACCACCTGAAACCAGAAGTGGTTTGGATCAGGCCCGGAGTGGCTAATCGGGAGGACCGGGACAACGGTGGGCCGGTCTGACTTTCGGGCCGCGAGGGCCGGTGTTCAATTATTATTTTTATTTATTTATTTATTTTGGGCCGGTGTTCAGTCATGGCACTGAGTGGGCATGTGTATGCTGTTACCGCTGTCGCTGGGCCGTCTCCACTTGCAGCTCTTTTCCTTTTGTTTTTTTGCAGACGCAGCCTGACGTAACACGTCTGTGCACACCGCACACTGTCAATGGTGTTTGGAGCTGGCTCCAGCACCAGAAGTGCAAGGGAGTTTGCAAAATGAAAAATAGAAAAGGAGACAGATGCAGCCAAATGTGCAAAAATCGGCATCTTTTTCAATAAAACGTGCTCGCGGTCTGAAACGACCAGTGAGGATGATGAAACGGGTAAGACAAGATGCTGAACAAAATGCAACTTTACCTGCACCGTTCAAGTTAATTAATTAGCCTATCAAGTCAATGAATTGCGTGGCGTTGTATAGCCTGTCTAACCTAACGTTACGTCATTTATATAATAGTATGATGCGACGCCACATAACTGGCCACAAACTTGGTCTTGGTTGGCCATGTTTCTTTGAACTATTCTTGTGCAGAGGAAAAAAAGATAATGGCATCATTAGAAAGTTATGTTATACTGTGAATAACAAACTTGCAGAGAACAGTGCAATAGGATGTTGTGTTGCAAAGAATAATGGTGGAGATTTGCACTAATGTTGAAATAAATCCACATTGTGAAGCAACCATTACTTCCACTGAATTGGAGTTATTTTAGAAAACATACATGGAATTACAAGGCTTTAGAGAACAGTGCGCTATTGTAGGCTTAACATGTAAAGTTATAATTACATTATTTTAATATAATAGGTCGTAACATTAAGTGGGCCGGTCTGAGGCATGAAACTCCAGGGCTGAAAATGAGTCCCACTCCGGCCCTGGTTTGGATCGAATAAAAATCCGTCCTCAATTTGACTCGTTTTGAGTTTTTTTACACCTGTACTTTAATGAGGTCAAGCGCTATCTGATTGCAATCCAATCACAAAAAGTGCATTTCAATACAAAGTGTGAAGGCCAATGTGTGTGATTTAGTGGTTTCAGTGCCTCTTTGGATGAAGGGTGGTTTTCAGTGTTGTAAATTCTTCTCATGCTCTTTGCATTTTATGTGCAATATATATCAGTAGGTTAAGTACTTCTGGAAAAGCAAGGACAAAGTAAAACTCTTTCCCTTATCCCTTTACCTCATCGAAAACATTTATGGAAAATGGATTTTTAATCAATATTAATAACAATTTGTGGATGTTGTTGGATTATAGTTTAGTATGTGAGTTACTGCCATTCACACTAACAATGACTTTGTTTTATTGTTTATTATTGTTCCAGCGATTTAAAGATGACTTGAGAATAATGGAGCAGATTTCATCTAGAGTAAATATTGACAGCACTGTGCGCTTCAATATCATAAGAAGAAGTGTGTGGGATGGAGCATCCAGAGCCCTGGGCAGATCCAATTTTTCACCTGAGAAGAAGGTAGATGTCAAGTTTACTGATGACTATGGAATATCTGAGGGTGCCGTGGACAATGGAGGACCTACTCGGGAGTTTTTCCGACTCTGTCTTCATGAAATCAAGGACAAAATTGGCATCTTTGAGGGTCCACCTGATGCTAAAGTCCTCACACATGCAACTCCAACGGTACTTATGATTAAATAAGTTTTCAGAGAGGATTTTTTGCAACGCTCTCTTGTACAGCGGGGGAGTCTGTATCTGTTGCTGAATGTGCTCTTGAGTCTGTCCAGTGTTTTATGGAGGGGATGGGTGGTATTGTCCATGATCCTATGGAATTTAGTTTGGATTCTGTCCTCAGCCATCTCCAAGAGTGCTCAGCTTCAGACCAACAACATTATATTATAATACTGCATTAATCTATAATACCTTTTTGGAAATTTTGATAAGAATCAGCCTGAACATTTCTGATAACCATTTCACATGTGAGGTTTAATTTCATTTGATAACAGCGAGGAAAGATAATGGATACTTCAATGCTGGCCAGATTATGGCAATGTCAATTGGTCATGGGGGACAGAGTCCATGTTTCCTGTCTGAACTCTTGTATGAGTGTCTTCAAAAAGGTCCGGACAATGTTAAGGTCAAAACTGAACATATTACTGATGAAGAAACAAGGTCACAGGTGCAGTCGGTGAGCACATTTTCCTTTGATTCTATTTAATTTATTAACAAATGATTCTTTTTTCATGCACATGCAAGTTAAACAGTAAAGCTAACAGTTGTATATCTTAATGCTAAATAAAAGTCAATAAATATTTACTGTTCTCATATCCTAATGTTATTTTAATGTTTTCAGATCTTACAAGCTGAGACTGAATCACAACTGCAAGATGCAGTTGCACAGGCATCCAGCTTGATCAGTCTTGCAGGTCACAATGTTCGCATAACACTGCACAAGAGACTGCTTTGGACTTGACTCACTGGTATGTCCTCCAGCGGACCCGTGCACCTTTTGAAAGGTATGTTTATAGTTGCTGCCATAGAAACTATGTTACCACTGTATAAGAACAATTTCACTTATGGATGCAGAGTTCCATTTTATAGTGCACCAGTGCAAGTCAAAGTATAAAAGTATATATACTTTTTTGTTTGAAATTCATTGTGGGGGGTGACCATGGGGGGTACCCCTCAAGCTCAGGCACTGAACCCCCAACTGCTCGGGGACCATCCTTTGCAAGTGGTGCTCACTGCAGACCCAATGGACATACAGAGAGGTGGAGCTTGACCTAGTCCAGCTCCATTTCTCTGGACCTATTGTTAGGGTTTTGGTAAGAATATCTGGGTAAGCCAATCAGAGACAGAGTGAGGTAGGTCATGCCTTGACAGGTCCAGGGAGGTGGAGTTGGACTAGGTCATTGGCTCTGCAGTGAGCAGCCTCTCATGCTATGGGACAGAAAGCCCCCTTCACTCTGACATGTCTCTATAACAACAGAGTGAAAAAGTTGTATTTCTCCTCAAGAAAAGTATACCGTCTATTTAGATTTAAAATATATTCATTTTGGCTACATGATTTCATATAAAACATTGCACATCCATAATCATATCTGGGTTGTAATGGCTTCTTATGCATCCAGCAAACTTTGAGCAAAATTAGCCTGGATTTCTTATGGTCCTCATCAATTCCTATCTATTTTTGTGTGCCCTGCTCCTCTGTAGCCTTTGCCCCGAGGAGGTTCAGCCCATCTAGAAGATTTATTTTAACTAACACTAACACAACACTAGTCTATAGCATTATGAGCTGTCCTTTCAAAGTACCATGTCATTTCAAAAATAAAAACTAATGCTTAATGCTGGTTTAGGGGAATTTAACTACTCACCTCTCTTACATCACTTTGCATCACTTTAGTGGTATAATACTTTATGACTTTTGGAAAATAGTCATAGTCATCATTAATTGTGATACTCGCATTCCGGTTCATGCAGTATACACTGTACACTGTGGGGAGAAATAACTAATGTTAATGAAATTTATAAAACAACACATACAACACTTGATTTAGGGCAGAGACATTGTAGACCCTCCGTTGAATTGCCCTTCGTCCTCTCAAGGCTCGCCCCACTGGATCTACTGTTCTTAAACGCTCCCCTACCCGCCAACGCTGAACTCTGATTCTTCTTCCTCTCAAACTACCAGTGACATAGGTCTCTCCGGAAACCGGGGGTTTGCCTGAGAATCTCAGCAATAAGTTGATCCAGATCGACATTTGCAATGTCAGTGAAACTCCCATAGTCCACCAGACCGAGTTGTGTCCTGTGGTTGTACAGTGTTCGTATGTTTACAGACAGCATCCGAGATATGGCCATCCAGCTAAATCCTAAATCCCGCATGTGAATCAGCTGAGCAGCTGGTATGTTGTACCTTTAAAGAGAAAAAATAAAATAAAAAACAAATATGTTAATGTGTTAATTCACATAGTGTGAATAAATTGTTTTATTACCTTGCAGCCTATAATAACTTCTATGTAATAATACATTATAACAAGTTTGTAACTTCTTTATTGTACCATGTACTAATTAGAGATTACTCTTGGCCTGCATCAGCCTCCATCCCCATACCCTTATTTAAATATTAGTTACTTCGGCCTTCCTCTCTGAGACGCAGAATGGGTGCCCATGCCATGAGCTTGTACATCAGCTTCCAGCTGGAATGTTATTTCCGCCAACATCTCCCTGAGAGACTCATAAATTCCTTCAAGAATGACGCATAATGTCCTTTCAGCAATGTTTTGTTGAACATTACTCATAAGTACTGTGAATGTTGCAATAATAGAGATATGATCCTCAAGGTGACTCGATATAGTCTCCAAACTGTTAGTGTCATTTGGAGTACAACCTGTGGCAAAAAAGTTTTACAGTTCAAGAAAGTATTGGAATAGTTCAACTGATTTTGTAAAACCAGCGAATTCAGAAGGCTATCACTTTGATGAAAAGGATAGGTTTTGAATGTCAATCAAGTTTTTAAAAGTATATTAAAGGTTCACTCCATATATTCAAGGTTCACTCCATATATTCAAGATTCATTCAGCATGTTCAAAGTGTCATTCCATATATTCAGGATTCATTCCATATATTCAAAGTTTCATTCCATATATTCAAAGTTTCATTCAATATATTCAAAGTTTCATTCCATATATTCAAAGTTTCATTCCATATATTCAGGATTCATTCCATATATTCAAAGTTTCATTCAATATATTCAAAGATTAATTTCCTGAACGGCATGCCATAATATGTATATATTTACACACATCAAATAAGCTCTGAGTTTGTGGGCTATGTTTGGTGGTTTCCATATAAAGGAACTGCACAGTTAGATGTCAAGTCACAGCAGTTGTGTAAAAACATCTGTCAGCAGTGAATGTGATGAAACCAATGCTACCGCACAACACTCAAGACACATCGGAGGGAAGAGGTAGTAAAGGCTCAACCACACAACAACTGTTTAGTTCATCTAGTTCCAACAGGATTGGGTCAGAAAACCACAGATCAGCATGAGGAAGTTAATTTTGGTGTCAGCTGAATGCGCTCAAATGCACATAAATGTCTATTATTGAAGACTTCTGCAGTTACAGTTTTTCTCGATTGTTTACACACAAAAACTGGTACTTGAGACACAAAGACCACAACATGTAACATGTAACCAATTCTGCTAAACTACAAGCACAATTCCTGCTTTACACTCAAATTGCAATTCTAAAACACACTTTTTTCACAACACTACACACAATTCTCTGCATTTGGCACAATTTTCATGACGAATATCTCTTGTTTTCACAAGGAACACACTACCATTCAAATTCTAAAGTTAAGTTGTCCTACTATGCACACTGACTCATCACATGGGTAAACACCTGTCACACAGGTTTACAATTAGCAATCAGAGCTTTAGCATAAAAAGGGCAACAGGTGAGCTCTGTTTTGGAGCAATGGATGCCAACATTGGAAACAGAAGCAGAGCCAGAGCCAGAGGAGTGAGAGTAAGAGGAGGAGGACGGGGAGGACGAGAAAGAGGACAAGGAAGGCCAAGGACTGTAATCTCTGAT
Organism: Chelon labrosus; assembly: GCF_963514085.1. Taxonomy (NCBI): domain Eukaryota; kingdom Metazoa; phylum Chordata; class Actinopteri; order Mugiliformes; family Mugilidae; genus Chelon; species Chelon labrosus. The sequence goes on from NC_140347.1 coordinate 19,059,593, forward strand.
GAGATCCGAGCCACTTTGGTTGACCATGTGATCAACCATGGTCTAACAATGAGGGAGGATGGGCAAAGAGTACAGCCAAATTTGAGCAGGTACACTGTAGCATCCATTATCCGGACCTTCCGAAATGAGAATAGGTAAGAAATCTACTCTCAATAGAAAATTGCAGTACTGCATATCAATACAGTACTCAATGAGTACAGTAGTACAGAAATGCCTGTGGACTGTTCTATAAAAATAAAGTATGGTTCAAGTGTTTGGGAAATGTATTCCTACTTTGCATTCCTACACAGTATTTACAGTATTTTACTATTTGTTTGGCAGAACTGAAAGATTACCAACACAAGGTGGTCGGGAACGTCTTCTATCTCCTGAACAGGAAACTGAAGTAATCAACATGGTCCTAGAAAATAACGCCACAACATTACGGCAAATACAAAGAAAAATAATAGAAAACAATGACATATTTCAAAATATTGAAGGGTAAGCTTATCAACACTGGACCGTGTCTTGCGCAGAAATAATCTGAGGATGAAGCAGGTCTACAGGTTGCCATTTGAATGCAATTCAGAGAGAGTCAAAGAATTGTGATATAACTATGTGCAAGTGAGTCCTATACAATCCCACAATTGATGCATACTCGCAACACTGTATAAATTACTGTATACATATTTCAGTATTGTAATCACAATGAAATGATGCAGTGGAGCACCAGTTCATCTTCAGTGATGAGGTTGGATTCAACCTCACAAAAAGACGAAGGAGGGGAAGGAATATGATCGGGCAGCATGCTATTGTTGAAGTCCCTGGCCAGCGCGGACGGAACATCACAATGTGTGCAGCGATTACGCACCACGGTGTCATGCATCACCATGCTACTCTTGGCCCCTACAACACTGCCCATCTGATCACATTCCTGGACATGCTACACAACACACTCATTCCACCAGACCAGATAGATGGCCCAGAGCAGCTCAGGTACGTTGTAATTTGGGACAACGTAAGTTTCCACCGGGCTGCTCTGGTTCGTAACTGGTTCATTGCCCACCCACGTTTTTTAGTTGTTTATCTCCCTCCATATTCCCCATTCCTAAATCCTATTGAAGAATTTTTTTCTGCCTGGAGATGGAAAGTGTATGACCGAAATCCACAAACGAGTATACCCCTTCTCCAAGCTATGGAAGACGCATGTAGAGATATAGCAGTTGATGCTTTTCATGGCTGGATTCGCCATGCTAGCCGATATTTCCCCCGCTGCTTGGCCAGGGAAAACATTGCTTGTGATGTGGATGAGGTGCTGTGGCCAGACCGAAAAAGAAAACAGGATGCAACATAGTTTTTTTTTTTTTTTTTTTTTTTTTTTTTTACAGTAACTGTATACAGTAAATTCTTCTGTTTTGTATGTAGACCACTGTACAGTATGTGGAACTTTGTGTTGGTTGGGATGTACACTGTGTACATTGTTTTTGTGGGAAAAATAAAATATATTTATTACCGTGTATTTGTGTGTTCTGAGTATAAAAACAATATTCTCAAATATTTTACATTACAACACACTTATGTATATACTGTCTGTAGTAAGTGTAACACTGAACAAAAAAGGCGTAAGTCATTACGATGAATGGAGAAGTGTGTTTTACATTGAGCACGTCAGTGTTCAACTGGTTCTTATAAATGTCTATTGATATGATGGTTTGTGTGTGTCATTTGAAAACAAAATACCATTTTGAGAAGAAATAACATTGTTTTGAATGTGAAGTTTAATTTTGCAGGAGAATTGAGAGGTTTTGCCCATTGTGTGTGTGTTTTTGGATTTGTGTGTAGAGTTCTGAGAATATGAGGCATGCTTTCAGAAAATGTGTGTAAACAATCGAGAAAAACTGTAATATATGTGCACCACTGGCTTACAGTTTTTTCTGATGGCTTAAACACTTACATTGATTCTTATAGCACAATTTCTAAAACTATTATCACAAAACCTTTCACTGAGTTTGCAAAACTGAAAGCACAAACGCTGCTTTGCACTTAGTTTGCAATTTCGTAACAAACACTTTGTGTATGTGTAAATACAATTTACTGCACAGCACTCTTTTTGCAAAACTGTAAACACTGCTCACTGCTTTACACTCAATTTCCAGATGATCTACACACTCCTGTCAAAACTATACATATTTATGGCTATTATTTACACAATTTTGCCAACTGTCAGGCCACATTGTCACATGTGAAAACTATTATCTATAATTATTTGACTTTGCAATCAGCCTGAGCACTATAAATAAGCCACAGGTAAGCCTTTTGTGTGGAGAACAATGGAAGGAGAAAGAAGAGTAAGAGGAGTGGGAGTAAGAGGAGGGCGAGGAAGAGGACGTGGAGGTGAAGAAGCAGGAGGACGAGGACGTGGACAAGGAAATGAATTTGGAGGAAGAGGAGGAGGAGGTGCAGAAGCAAGAGGGAGAGGAGGACAGCAAGGACGCGGAGGAGCACTTAGAGGAAGAGGACAACGAGGTGTGCTTAGAGGAAGAGGACGAGGAGGTGTGCTTAGAGGAAGAGGACGAGGAGGTGCAGAAGCACAAGGAGAAAGAGGAGAGGAAGGGCAAGGAGTACGAGTAAGAAATAGAATCACTGATGTCATCAGAGCTACAATAGTGGACCATGTCATAAACCATGGCATGAGCCTAAGGGAAGCTGGCCAACGGGTTCAACCCAACCTGAGCCGCTACACTGTAGCAGGCATCATAAGAACATTTCGAAATGAGAATCGGTTAGTACAGTATCTTCTTCATACTAAGTTTTACATTATGTATACTGTAATACAGTAGTGTCATATTCTTTTGAGAAACAATACTGTACATTTACTGTAAAAATACTGATATTGTTACTTTGTAGAATTGTTAGACGACCTGTAGCTGGGGGCAGAAGAAGACTATTCACGGCTGAACAAGAGACCTACATAGTGAATATGGTGTTGGCAAACAACTCAATAAGGCTACGAGAAATACAGCAGCACATACTAGAGGATGACACAACATTCGAGGACATAAATAATGTGAGCATCTCTGCATTATCTCGCTTACTGGCACGCAACCAAATAAAGATGAAGCAGATCTATAGGGTCCCATTTCAAAGAAACAGTGAACGTGTAAAACAACTGCGGTATGAATTTGTGCAGGTAAGCTTATCATTGGTACTGAATCTGGAAGTGCATACTGTGTGCTGTGCATGGGCCTGCTGTGCTGCATTTGTTTTGTCTTTTCCAGAGAGTGATGGAGCTAGAGGCAGATGCCATGGGTCATGAGCTGATTTTTGTAGATGAGGCAGGCTTTAACCTCAGCAAAACAAGAAGACGGGGAAGGAACATTATTGGACAACGTGCCATAATCAATGTCCCAGGACAGCGTGGTGGAAACATTACCATGTGTGCAGCCATCAGCCAAAACGGTGTTGTTCACCATCATGCAAATCTGGGCCCATACAACACTGCACACATTCTTACATTCCTGGACACCCTGCATGAAATATTCACTCTCATTCAGAGACCAGAGCAGACCAGGTATGTCGTCATATGGGACAATGTTAGTTTCCATCACGCTGTTCTGGTCCGCAACTGGTTTATCGATCACCCGCTCTTCATTGCGGTCTACCTCCCCCCTTACTCTCCATTCCTGAATCCAATTGAAGAGTTCTTCTCTTCTTGGCGCTGGAAGGTCTATGACCGTCGCCCCCATCAGCGCATAGCCCTTCTAGAGGCAATGGAGGAGGCATGCGTAGACATTGACCAGGTATCATGTCAGGCCTGGATACGACACTCGAGGAGATATTATCCCCGCTGCCTAGCAATGGAAGACATTGCATGTGATGTTGATGAAATTTTGTGGCCAGACCCCGTAAGAAGACAAGACTGATTTTTTTTTCCCTCAGTGATATTCTCCATTATATGTTTTTTTTTGTGCCTTGACTTGAAAAACACACTTTATGTTTACGTATTTTGATGTGTGTAAATAAATATCCATACACTTTGACCCCTGTGTGTTACTGTATAAGGTACTGAAAACCGATATGCCCTGCACACAGGATAAGCAAAAGCCAAATGAGTTTTTCATTGTTACTGCCAGTGTGCAGTGGCTGCTTTGTGTGCTTACTGATATTATGGCTTGTGTGCACCATCGGATACAAAAATACTATTTTTGAAAGAGTGTGAACAGTTTAGCAAAAAGTGTTTATGCAATTAGTGCAAAAACGTGCTTTTGCAAGTAATCTAATGTGTTTTGCTATTTGGGTGAAAGGTTTTGTGATTTGTGTGTAGAGTTTTGCAAAAAAAGCCAAAAGTTTAAAAAATTGCATCTAAGCTATCAGAAAAAACTGTAAAACAAGACGGTTTAGGTTGAGCAGAGCTGGAGTCGACGTGTTATGTTAAGTGGTTGAGACCCAGGACTCAAATGCATGTGTAAATGGAAAAAAAAAAAGATTTTACCAACGATCAGAAACCTCCGATGTTCAGTAACACAGTAAAATCAAGACAACAGAGAGACGAATGCGTGTCTTTTCATAATGCTCTTTATTTGCAGTTAGTAAAGGTTTAGGCCAACCAATCAAAGCCTTAAAAGCTTGCAGAATGACATTTCATTCTCATTTTCTTGAGCAGTGTGTGCTAACAAAAGTAGCATGAGCCAAGAAGACTAGTCAAAAAGTTTTTTGAAGGAACGTTTGTCCAGCTGCTCCTGCTGCTCCGGCAGCTCCAGCCGCTCCTGCTGCTTCAGCTTCAGCCATGAGAACGACGAGAGACAGCACGAGGAACGCTACGGCGAACTTCATCTTGAAAATGAGAAGCAAGTCACCAGTCGAGAGGTCAAAGTGAGCAGCTGAGAGATGAGCAGGTGGTGTGCATGAAGGCTGTGAGGGTCTTGTGGTTTTATAAGGGCAGGGATGAATTCACATTTTTTAGTCGCTGTTTAGAAACATCGTATTGGTCAATGTACTCTGCAAAGTCATGTTATGCGGGAAAATGACACGTTATCTTGGTTTCCATAAAAAGGAACTGCACAGTTAGATGTCAAGTCACAACAATTGTGTAAAAACATCTTGTCAGCAGTGAATGCAATAACGCCAATGCAACAGCACAAGACCCGAGGGAAGAGGAAGTGAATGGTCAACCATGGATCAACTGTTTAGTTCATCTCGTTCCAACAGGATTGGGTCAGAAAACCAGCGATCTACGTGAGGAAGTCTATTTTGGTGTCAGTTGAATGCGCTCAAATGCACATAAATGTCTATTATTGAAGACTTCTGCAGTTAATATATGTGCACCACTGGCTTAAAACAAGACGGTTTAGGTTGAGTAGAGCTGGAGTGGACGTGTTATGTTAAGTGGATGGGACCCAGGACTCAAATGCAATTTACATGATGAAGAGTTTCTGACATGCCTGTCTTATCTGGGTGACATTTTTTCTCGTTTGAATGAACTGAATCTCAGTTTACAGGGAGTTTCAGCGACAATATTCAGTGTGAGAGATAAAGTAGAGGCCATGATCAGGAAATTGAACCTCTGGTCAAACTGCATCAACAACGACAAAACAGAGGTCGTTCCGTTGTTGCACGAATTCATGTGCGCAAATAAGCTCTCCTTGAATGACAATGTAAAAGATGACACAACCACGCATCTCAGTGAGCTGGCTGCACAGCTGGGTAGGTTAATGTCTGAAGGGGTACGGGCTGTGAAAAGTTTGGGAACCATTGGGCTAGGAGGAGCTGATTTTGATTAGAGGCGTCATTTTTTCAAAATGGCTTGAAAGAATGGGGGCGGAAATGAGTGTGGCCTAGTCCGCTAGAACCAGGGCTATCTAAGGAATCAGAGAGAGAAAGAATTTTGTTTCTAGGGCACACGGTTCTAGAGATAAATAAACGTAAAATGATAAAATGTAAATTGGCTTAATATAGCGCCACCTAGCTGCAGGCATGTGTATTGATAAAGTGACACGCTAGGACTTCTACCAAGTTACCAGGTTTGATGCCTTTCGACCTTGCAGTTTTTCCTGGGCAGACACTTTAGCTACGCACAATAAGATAAATTATTATTAATATAATAATAAAAATTGGATCAAACTCAATAGGGATCCTGCAACTTCGTTTGCATGGACCCCTAATAACCATAACCCTCAGGTGAAGGAAAATCCACATTTCAGTCCAAACACAAGAAAATTTAAAAGTTTGTTCTATTTACAATATTAGCACTGATATTGTCTGATTACTGATATTCTTATTTCATTGTTTATTCATTCACTTTGTTGTGTTAAACTGATGCTTATACATGTATTAGATAGCACTAAACGTTATTACATGTGTAAATGGAAAAAAAAAAGATTTTACCAACGATCAGAAACCTCCGATGTTCAGTAACACAGTAAAATCAAGACAACAGAGAGACGAATGCGTGCCTTTTCATAATGCTCTTTAATTGCAGTTAGTAAAGGTTTAGGCCAACCAATCAAAGCCTTAAAAGCTTGCAGAATGACATTTCATTCTCATTTTCTTGAGCAGTGTGCGCGAACAAAAGTAGCACGAGCCGAGAAAACTAGTCAAAAAGCTTTTTGAAGGAGCGTTTGTCCAGCTGCTCCTGCTGCTCCTGCTGCTTCTGCTGCTCCAGCTGCTCCAGCCGCTCCTGCTGCTTCAGCTTCGCCTCTTGCGCCAGCTGCTTCAGCTTCCCATGCCTAGAATTTAGGCAGGGATGAATTCACATTCTTTAGTCACTGTTTAGAAACATCGTATTAGTCAACGTACTCTGCAAAGTCATGTTCTGCGGGAAAATAACAGGCTATCTTGGTTTCCATATAAAGGAACTGCACAGTTAGATGTCAAGTCACAGCAATTGTGTAAAAAGATCTTCTCAGCAGTGAATGTGATAACGCCAACACAACAGCAGAACACCCGAGGGAAGAGGAAGTGAAGGGTCAACCATGGATCAACTGTTTAGTTCATCTAGTTCCAACAGGATTGGGTCAGAAAACCAGTGATCTACATGAGGAAGTTAATTTTGTTGTCAGTTGAATGCGCTCAAATGCACATAAATGTTGATTTTGATTAGAGGTGTAATTTTTAATTGCAATTAGTAAGAATCAGAATCAGAATCAGAAAAGACTTTATTGCCAAGCATGTTTGTACATACAAGGAATTTGCTTTGGTGTTGTTACCCATAAAAGAAAATAAAAGAAAATACAGAAACTATAGAACTTGCTGTCAGGTATATAAAAATACAAAAATACAAAAAATATATACACAGTATATATATATATATATATTCCACCAGAACATTTATTGTGGGATGGGTTTGATGTGTTCATGGGGGGGGGGAGCTTGGCATTGTTCAGCAGACGCACTGCGGATGGGAAAAAACTGTTCGCCATGCGAGTGGTCCTATACACTCGATGGATCGCAGCCGTCTGCCAGAGGGGAGTCTGTCAAATAGTCCGTGTCCAGGGTGAGAGGGATCGGCCACAATCTTAGCTGCACGCTTCAGAGTCCTGGAAGCGTACAGCTCGTCGAGAGACTTCAGACTGCAGCCAATCACCGTCTCTGCAGAGCGAATGACACGCTGCAGTCTGCTCTTGTCCTTAGCAGAGGCTGCAGCATACCAGGTGGTGATGGAGTTGGTGAGGATGGACTCAACGATGGCAGTGTAGAAGTGAACCATCATTGTCTGTGGCAGGTTGAATTTCTTCAGCTGCTGCAGGAAGTACATCCTCTGCTGTGCTTTTTTAATTAGGGCACTGATGTTCAGCTTTCATTTGAGGTCCTGGGAGATGATGGTGCCCAGGAAACGGAAGGAGTCCACAGTGTTGACTGTAGAATCAGACAGGATGATGGGGAGGTGTGGGGCTGTGTTCCAAGGTTATAATAGTTAATGAAAAATTGAAAAAAATAATTTCGTTAACTGAAATAAATAAAAACCAAAATTAAAAGAAAAAAACGGTAACTAACTGAAACTGTATTGCGTGTTTAGAAAACGAACTAAAACGAACTGAAATTATAGCTATAATTCCCTTCGTTTTTGTCTCTGTCAATTTAATTATAAGCCTCAACTGGTTGGATTAATATGATCGATTTATTCCACTCTGGCAGTTTTACGCCAGCTGGCAGCTGCAGCACTCCGTGACGTCACCTGGCAGCATCATGGCGGTTGCAGCAAAAGCTGGGAGAAAGCGGCAAAGTCCTGTATGGGACTTTTTTGAATATGACGACGAGAAAGATGAAAGCAAGTGTCTTGTAGTGGAAACAGACTGCGACAAAATATGTGGCTTGCTTCTCAAGGGGAGAAACTCCGCAAATCTCAAAGTCCGTTTAAGAAGCTCGCACAAGGCGGCTAATGCCGAGTACCAAAACAAGCTAGCCTCTGTGAGTCCGCCACCGCCGCCCCCCGAAAGAGAAGGATTAAAGCAGGGGTGCCCATTACGTCGATCGCGATCGAACGGTAGATCGCGAAGGTAGTGCGGGTAGATCGTGTGCCACTGAAAAAAATGTTTAAGATGTTAGTCTAAAACGTTTATCTGTCGCAGCTCCAAAACAAACAGCAAGACAAACCTTTATCTTTATTTAGTTTTACTTTATATTTGCAACATGCCCTCAGTTCAGCGGCACACATCCACAGCCACGCACAACTTCAACAACAACTCAAGACTACCGTCTTTCTTAAAGAGACAGCGCACCAATTTTTCTTGATAAAAATAAAAACAGAGATGGATAGAGCTTTTAACACTGTATCAACAATTAATATGTCTTAGGATATATATATATATATATATATATATATATATATATATACACATATATATATGCAATCGAAAACTCCTATCACAACTAGAGATTGATGAGATATACACTATATTACCAAAAGTATTCGCTCACCTGCCTTTACTCATTCTATGAACTGAAGTGCCATCCCATTCCTAACTCATAGAATTCAATATGATGTCGGTCCACCTTTTGCAGCTATTACAGCTTCAACTCTTCTGGGAAGACTGTCCACAAGGTTGAGGAGAGTGTTTATAGGAATTTTTGACCATTCTTCCAAAAGCACATTGGTGAGGTCACACACTGATGTTGGTCGAGAAGGCCTGGCTCTCAGTCTCCGCTCTAATTCATCCCAAAGGTGTTCTATCGGGTTCAGGTCAGGACTCTGTGCAGGCCAGTCAAGTTCATCCACACCAGACTCTGTCATCCACGTCTTTATGGACCTTGCTTTGTGCACTGGTGCACAGTCATGTTGGAAGAGGAAGGGGCCCGCTCCAAACTGTTCCCACAAGGTTGGGAGCATGGAATTGTCCAAAATGTTTTGGTATCCTGAAGCATTCAATGTTCCTTTCACTGGAACTAAGGGGCCAAGCCCAGCTCCTGAAAAACAACCCCATACCATAATTCCTCCTCCACCAAATTTCACAGTTGGCACAATGCAATCTGAAATGTACCGTTCTCCTGGCAACCTCCAAACCCAGACTCGTCCATCAGATTGCCAGATGGAAAAGCGTGATTCATCACTCCAGAGAACGCGTCTCCACTGCTCTAGAGGCCAGTGGCGGCGTGCTTTACACCATTGCATCCGACGCCTTGCATTGCACTTGGTGATGTGTGGCTTGGCTGCAGCTGCTCGGCCATGGAAACCCATTCCATGAAGCTCTCTGCGTACTGTACTTGGGCTAATCTGAAGGTCACATGAAGTTTGTAGCTCTGTAGCAATTGACTGTGCAGAAAGTCGGCGACCTCTTTGCACTATGCGCTTCAGCATCCGCTGACCCCTCTCCGTCACTTTACGTGGCCTACCACTTCGTGGCTGAGTTGCTGTTTTTCCCAAACGCTTCCATTTTGTTATAATAGAGCTGACAGTTGACTGTGGAATATTTAGGAGCGAGGAAATTTCACGACTGGATTTGTTGCACAAGTGGCATCCTATGACAGTTCCACGCTGGAATTCACTGAGCTCCTGAGAGCGGCCCATTCTTTCACAAATGTCTTGTTTCACAGTCTGCATGCCTGAGTGCTTGAATTTATACACCTGGGGCCAGGCCAAGTGATTAGAACACCTGATTCTGATCATTTGAATGGGTGAGCGAATACTTTTGGTAATATAGTGTAACAACAATGCTACGGCAATTGAAATTTTTTTTTTCACATGCACTTGTTTGCTAAGCTGGTCAGCCAATCAGAGCGGTGACGCAAACCAGCGTAAGCCAAGCATGATGACTAAAAACAGTGTGGGACACTGGGCTATAGACACCCACTGACGACCTGACATTATCTAATGTCCGACTGTTGGCTCGTTGTGTCCCATTCATGATATACGAAATGCTGTATAATAAATTGACCAATCAGAGCAACAGTCCAAAACCCAACAACCAATGGATATTTAATGTACAATGATACAAAATAGAGAAAACACAACATTTAACATTGTCAATGAATGTGGATCATTTCACCACTTTTCTTTTATCTTTGTCATAGGTTAAATGATACTATAACTTAAAACACTGTTTTACACGCTGTTTTTCGCTGGGAATGAGTTTCACAAAAAAATAAATGAATAAATAAAAGTGTAAGATTTCAATTTTGAAAAGGCGTTGCTGTACGTCCTTTCCAACCGACATCTGAGAGAGAGTATAGCGCCAACATCCACTCATCAAGTAATTGTAAACACATTTGGAGATGACATTATTGCGCTGTTGCGTGTTCCAGCGGAGCCATGTGTCTCCGCTTGACGACGCTGTCAACACACAGCGTGGTCTGGACAAAGAGACGATGAACCTAATAAACAGATTAGACTGAAATTAGCAAACTTGGAGGCTTGTTTTATTAGTAAAAAAAGGGAAATAAAATGCCCGCACTCTACTCAAAAACTCCCATATATTTATTTGTATTGCAACGTTTCGACCCGGCTGGGTCTTCTTCAGGCAAATGGTGTACAGCAGTGGCTCAAGCATCCCAGCCGGGTCGAAACGTTGCAATACAAATAAATATATGGGAGTTTTTGAGTAGAGTGCGGGCATTTTATTTCCCTTTTTTGAGTTCTAGTACATTTGCCCTGCACCTCACCGGTGGGGATGTGCACACCACTACAACTACTTGATGTTGTTTTATTAGTAAACCTGGAGATTTGACGCATATGCCGGTCTGTTTATTTCCAGCGGGGGCCTATGTGCGTCAGTTATTGGCACAGCCAGCCAATATGGATGATTTTTGGTGGAATGTACAAGGACGGGGTTTTATTCCTTCCAAGTTTAACTTTGCAAATCAAATACATATGCTGCTTGAAGTCACAGATTCCATAAAAGTCTCTGTGATGGGCAGGTGGTGGTGACATTACAGCCTGTTTCCTAAACAACAGCATGTTTTAAAGATCCTAATATACACCTGCATGTTTAACCGTTAACATATTGATGTTAAATTAATGCTAATAAGCTACTAAAATTACTATTCATCCACAAGACCATAATTGAGAAGTTTGATAACATTTGCAACCAATAAACACTGATATTAAACTCATTATTTAGCCATAATCCACAGACTGTCACGTAGTTAAAATCCCGGCCTCGTACTTTAAAACCTCTGGTAGAAATATCGTCTCTAATTGAACGAGGTGTGAAAATGTTCTGGGATTATTAAAGCGGGTCCAGGACGGCGGGAGGTTCAGTTGTGGGAGGCCATTGTCCACTCTCCATTAAAATGTCAACAAAGTCTTCAGTTAACGTTCGCCGAGCGTTACCCACCAAAACCGGCCGAGCCCTGGGTCAAAACCTGAGAACGCCGCCGGGTCAACTGTGGATTCGCTCAGCTGCACCTGTGCTCACACACAAATACAGATGTTGCTCCCGGACATTTCTGGCTTTCATAGCTGACCACGGTGAAAAAATACCAAACGGTCACAGCAATGCCTTTTTTTGTGTGCATCTGTGAACTGGACTGAGTGTGTTTTAGTTATCAGTCCCTTTTCTCAAAATTAATTACATTTTAGGATTTTTTTTCTACACGTTCTATTGCCATAAAGAACATCCTGCAGCTGTTATCTGCTTCTTCTTGCCGCAGAGTTCATGGGAACTCAAATCCAGCCAATATATGGTTTGTTCCTTTGGAAGAAAAGTCTCCCGTCTCCTGCTTACCTTCATCGCACAGATTGAGTTTGGACAAGTTGCGTCCATCGTAGGCTTCTTCGTACATGGAGGCATTCTCTCTCTCCTCATTTGTGCTCAGATACATGGCCTTGTTGTCCATCATCCTTGACACCACTCTTTCTTTCCATTCTCATATTAACAACATCACCCGTTCAGCCTATTTTCACCTACGCAATATCTCCCGTCTCCGTCCATCCCTCTCACCTGAAAATACTGCCACTCTTGTCCATAGCCTGGTCACGTCCCGTCTGGACTATTGCAACTCCCTTTTATTTGGTTTACCTGACAAATCCATCCATAAGCTACAACTGGTTCAAAACTACGCCGCACGAATCATCACTAGAACCCCCTCAATATGTCACATAACACCGGTCCTGCAGCAACTCCACTGGCTTCCTGTCAAATTCCGTATCAACTACAAAGTCCTACTTCTCACCTTCAAGGCATTAAACAACCTCGCCCCTCACTACCTCACTAACCTGCTCCAAATAAACATTCCTGCCCGCACTCTTAGGTCATCCTCATCACAACAACTCACCATCCCACCTGCTCGCTTGACCACCATGGGGTTCAGAGCATTCTCCCATTCAGCCACCTGCCTGTGGAACGCCCTCCTGGAACACTTAAAAAATTCAGACTCAGTCACCACCTTCAAATCTCAGCTCAAAACTTATTTATTCAGACAGGCCTACTCCATTCCATAGTTTCACTTCTATCTCCCATTCTGTCATTCTATGTTCTATATTATGCTTGTGTGTACTTTAATTGTGTTTTATTTTAACTATTTCGTGTAATGAATTGTGTTTTATTTTAAACAATTTGTACGGTGACCTTGAGTGTCGTGAAAGGCGCCTATAAATAAAATGTATTATTATTATTATTATCTCCACCTGACTGAAGAGAGAAGATAAATATAATAAATATATCACCATGTCACCATTAGGAAAATTTTACAGCTCAAACTGAAGAATTTGTTTATGTGCGACTTGATTATGATCAGCTTCTTTGAGTGGTTATCTGTTGTGCATGCAAACACCATAACCTGGTTTCAGAAACCCTGGATAAGGTCATAATCATGAATGGTTTCATGAATATGAAAAAACAAACAAAAAAAAACAGGTGTTTAATGTCCTGTGTAAACACCAGGATATGTTTAAAAGGTAAGAATCAGAATTCATCAAAACTGTAAATGGCTGTTCCAGCATTTCGTCTGTGAAGGTTCTCAGTCATCCAGGCCTCATCAGCTGTCAACTGCAAATGAAAATCACAGCGCCGCGTTTCTCATAATTTCCCCACAAAAAGTTGCGTCTTGACGCGGTAACTTCCTTCGTTTTAAGTCCGTCAGCTCTCGGAGAGTCTCTTCATTCAAACTCTGCAGCATGCACAAACCCCTGTCAACGCTGCAGAGACACGTCAGTCAGCGGATCTGTAGTGGAGAACAAACGCAGATTTGCAGTTAATATACCCGCAACAACGTCACGTGACCACCACAAACCTCCAGCTGAAGTTTGCGTTGCCGGTGTCGAGCAGCTGGTGCAGAAGCTGCAGAAGGTGAAGAAAATCAGCGCCGCCTGCTGTGCATGAGCGACCTCTGCTGGACGTGGAAGATAAATCACACAATGGGTTTGACCTTTCACTGTCAAAGATTAAACAGGGAGTGGATTAAATTTGCATGAAGGAAGGATTGAGGAATTTTGACATCTAAGAATGCGTCAGGATGCCTTCACTGACCCTCGTAAAGTCAGGAATATAGTCTGTAAGTTGACAGTCAATAATTGTATTATTCTTGCAAATATTTTGTATATAAATTTCTCTACCATTATAGATTATGTATGTAATCACTGCCATAACAAAAATCATTTCTGTGCATATTGGTTCATAAAATAAATTCAGTTTTGTGAATATATAACTGGTTGTAATTCAAACGCACACCACTAACATAAACTATGAAAACTAGTAAGTGGATTCTACAGTGTTCCGGGGACCCTTTTCTGCTCTCCTTTCCAATAAAATCTTCTCATAATACTTTAAATATTTAAGGTGATATCATTTTTAAATGCTAAACAAAAGAGAAAAACTAAGTTGGTAATAGGAGAAAGAGGGACATACATGGGGCCTTGTGGCTGTTTATTCTTTAGCCTTAAGCCCCTAGCAGTCATATTATTTTTTAACAATATGCACATTACACATTGGTTTTTAATAAAAGATAAATTACCAAACTATTTAACAATGTGTTCCAATGGCAACATAAAATGTGTGTAACACATACATTACAAATATTTCTGACAGCACTTGAATGCATCACGCAGTAGGAGACGGTGGATGCGTGGAACGCGCTGCTCCGTGGTGGGCGGGGCCTAGAAAAGGGAACCTACCTAACTTCCAGAGGCTGAACAGGTAGAGACAAGGGTCGCCATTGCATTGTTACCGGTATCAAACGGACCGGGGCTGGAGGTAAATACAACTTTATACTGAACACAAACCCACGTAAAGTCTGTAAAGAGTTTTTCTGTAGCCTACTTACAGTCTGTTTCAGAAGTTGGTGGAGGACAGCTGTTAATCGCTGAGTTACTGTTAATCCCCTGGGCGGGCCCTTTCAGGACAATAAGACAAACTCCATTCAGAATTTCGATATTTTAAGCACTTTTAATTTCATTTTAAAGATCTGCAACTGTTATAGCACGGCAACGATTTCTGGGATAAACTGCTGTAATTCGGCTATAGTTTGTCAACAAGAACACTTTTTATTTAATCCAAATGTCAACTTTAACAACAGTGTGAACGTTTCTTCTTCAGGAGACAAAATTGAGCAACGCATTACTCACAGGCAATAAAGTATTAGGCAAAGTGATGCATCATAGAGGTATGTGTTTGTTTCACAAAACACACTGTAAAAGGTACAACTCCTATTTTAATGCACGTTTTGCCACTTGCTGAAACAAGACATAATAAAGCAAAGGTTGCTTTTAAGTTGTCCTGGAATTTGAATCGTGTGTTGCGTCATGATACCAGAAGAAAAGCTGCTGACTAGAGAGCTGTTATGTCTTTGAACCAGGTCATAGAAAATTAAGGACAAAATAATGCTTTTAAAATTTGACCAAGAGATGATGCACATCTGCAAGAAACCACAAGATGGCAGGGTTACATCTGGGAATGCATGCAGAACAACTTGAGCTTTTTAAACATTGGAGCTTTTATTGGCTGCATTTCCAAAGATATTAAGTAATGAAATACAAGAATAAAAGAAAATGCAATGAAACCATTTCACATGTATGAAGATGCCAGGACAGATCACGCTAGCTCCAATCTGGACTTCTTGAATCTGACATTTGCTTTGGGCAGTTTGAGGATGTAGTTTATTTAGGGAAGTTCTCCACTGACTCTATGTATTTAACATTTAATACTAATTCAGACTTTGGCATTTTTTGTTCAACAGTCTTTGAAATGTGTTGTTACGCTATAAATGCTGAAACTCAGGTATTGTATTGACTTGAGCATTAAAAAAATCAATTATACCCATTTCTGCATGCAGTGAGAAGGTCATGGTGCCCACCCACATGCAACCGAAGTGTTCTGCTTGGTATTCATTAGTTCATTGGTGCAATTGCGGAGGGTGGCAAGTCTGGATCAGCACGAGCCGTTGAGTCCAGTATGTGGGTTTGTAGGACTGAACAGCCTACGCACTTATCACATAAAGCTATAGTGAGGTCCAAGCGTTATAAATGAATCTGTTAGTCATCGCCTGCACTGATATACACTATGGTGCAGGACTTACAAATGAACGTCTATTACATTCAGGCACTTGCCAGACAATTAAGCTAATCAGTGGTAGGTTAATCCTTCAG
Organism: Chelon labrosus; assembly: GCF_963514085.1. Lineage (NCBI taxonomy): Eukaryota > Metazoa > Chordata > Actinopteri > Mugiliformes > Mugilidae > Chelon > Chelon labrosus. Next base: position 19,075,587 of record NC_140347.1, read on the forward strand.
TGTTTTCTCAGTCTTTTGTCCGTGGTGACATTTTCGTTCCTGCATTTTACATCTCCTAGCCGTGGTTGATTGAGCTGAAGCGGAGAACAGTGGTGACACGGATGAAGTAGCTTACAGTAGCAAGGAGTAAGGTGGGACTTATGGCGTAGAAAAGAGAGTTACTAATGTAACCGAGGTTCTATGAGTTCACCGTCTCTGGTGGTTTGGAAGAATAAAATTAGTCTGAGAAGTATCCATGAGGAGTTTGTTAAGCTCCAGATAAAAAAGTATTTCTATTCAGAAGGATTACAGTCACTTTCGTCACTTCCGTTTGCCTTCTCGTGCACTAGTTCACGAAGCTGAACAACCAATCAGAGTGACCTGTCAGACTGACAACTGATGGACCTCTGATGCTCCTGCAAAGCAGCCATGATATGATGCCATGACTTGTGGCAACGTTGGGTATTTTGATGTGTAACGGCCTTTAGAGAGCACTTAAAAAGAACTGAGAGGCTGTAATTCTTTCATTTTTACGGCTGACTGTGTATTAGGAAGCATATAAAATAAGCAGTGCTTGAAAGACAAGATTCTGATTCCTGTTGGCGGTTTGTACCAGTGCAAACTGAGTCCACATAAAACCTGAGAAAAAAAACTGGAAGAAAAGTTTCAGTCATTCATTTCTTTTTGTCCAGCTCTAGTTGTGTATGTTATCAAGTTGTCAAGAGAAAACAAACGCAGAACTGCCCACACTGTTCAGCTTTTCCACCCTGCAGCTCAATAAAACAAACCAGCAGCAGACGGTGGCAGCAAGAACAGATAATATAAGACAAGACGTCAGGCCAGAGGAGGAAGCAATATTCAAGTTCAGCTTTTGAATGTGTGTAATTTGGATTTAAACACATCCGTTTGGATAAAGCCTCAAACACAAGTTAATACATTTAATAAAGTAGGGAGGTGTAGATCGTAAAAGTCGATCAGCCAATAACTAAGTGGTACAAAAACCCAAGTCCTTGTTGCTGTATATTACGGTTGTTTACAAGTGCTGGTTTATTTGGAGTTGTGCTGCCTAAATGAAATGGTCCAGAGCAAATAAGACAAGCTGTGTATACAGTCACTTTATGTTCCAATAAAAAAAATAAATAAAGAAAACACCCGCTGGGGCACAGTTTGAGAGCTGTATGGTTAAAGAAACCCTGTCGTCCTCAGGCATAAAACCAACATTACCACACCACGGGAGGATTTTCTTTCCCCTCAGCTCGCGCCGACTCTTACGTGAACTCTCCCCTCTGTCTCTTTACCACGGTCACTTTTCTATATGTCAGTTACTCCGCCGGGATCTCGTTACTGCCTCGGCCACTCGCGCATCCCCTTTAATTAACACAGGAAATTACATTCCTGTATTTACAGCCTAATAACTAGCCCCGGTCTGCTGAAAAGGTCACATCAACAGTTTAGCAGTTTTTTGCCCTATAGCAGCTCAGCCCAAGAGGATATGACTGGGAGAGAGAAGTCAAATGAACTGAAAGCACCTTTTTTTGGAAAGCAGTAGCACTTTTTTTTTGAGTGTCGGAGTTGGTTGCCGTCACCTCGCTGTTGAGGGATCCGTCAGCCATGATCGGTTATTTGTCACCATTCTCTGGAGGTTGTTGAATTAATCAGTGGAAACTGGAGCAGGTGACTTAACGTGTGAATGAGATTTTATCCAAAGCATTAAAGGTCCACCACAGACAAAAAAAAATAAATAAAAAAAATGTTGTCAACTAATGTGCTAATGTGGAGCTGCTGCTGAGGGACGTTGGATTCTTGAGCTTAGATTCTGGTCTGCTGGACTTCAGTAATAGCAGGGACACTTTTTCCACACAGTTTTGTCGGTATAGACCAGGGGTGTCAAACATACAGCCTGGGGCCCAAAACCACCCCGCAAGAGAGCCCAGTCTGGCCCGTAGGATGAATTTGCAAGGTGTGAAAATTACATAGAAGACATTGACTGCAATTTTTCAATAAAAGTAACTGCTATTCCTAATTTGTCAACGCGCACTGTTGCAGACATAACGCAACACAACATCTGCCGAAATTGTCCTTTCTTTTCTTAAGAAATTTCAGATTGTTCATAAAATCTTTTGTAAAAAGATAGATGAACATTTTCATAATGTACCTTTTCTTCTTTGCAGTAAAACAAAGAGGAAAATGTTGAGTTTTCGTTATTTATAGGCTAGTATGCTAGTGTTCCGTCCTGCTTGACATCAAATCAGGCTGTATGTGGCCCCTAGACTAAATTGAGCATGACAGGTATAGACCAAAGTAACCACAAGGTTTCTTTCTGTTAAAAGAGATTTGCTTTTCACCTTAGTTCTTGCTCTGGAGATTTCAGGTTTTTGGTTTCTGCAGAGCAGCTTGAGACAGTTTTGATTGAAGTTGAAGTGCATTAAATGACCCACAGTTAGCTGCGCTTCCCTGTGTTCACAACATTTTGTTGTGTAATTGTGCTTTTAGAGGACAAATCTCATGGCAGAACCACAAAATTGCAACTGAATGATAAATTTCAATAATTTATTTGAGCACTGTGCTTCTTTTCTACAAGTTGAATATATTTGGATTTTGAATCCTTAAAATGATTTTCTGTGAAATTCTGAATGCCATTTCTAATATTTTATGAAATAAACCATTAAATTAATAAAAAAAAAAAGAAAGAAATAATCCACTGATTAATTGATCGTCAATAGTAGGTGTAGCTATAGACTCAAGAAGTGATGAGATATTCCAGTTTTCTTTGTAATGAAACTTGACTAATAACTTTTTAAGCCCTGAAGCTACTTAATGCTGATCCTACTTACTTGTGCTGCCTGTAAAAACTTTGGAGATATTAAAGGATAATTACTTACTATTTAAATTATAATCTGGCTTTTCTACTGGTTGCCATAACACTGTAGTGACTAAACAAGAAACTACAATATTCAGATCATCAGGCGTGCTGTGAGTTTTAACTGATACTTTAAATCACTTGATTTGGAGGTTAAAATTAAATGTCAGTAATTACCCCTCATTGCACAAGGAAGACACAACCAACAAGCAACAGGAAATCAATGTGTAGGCCAATATTAAAAACAGGAGCAGGAATTATAGTCAGACCTTCAAGTTTGAAGTTGAGCATGAAGAAGCAACTTGGCCTGTGTGGTAAAGATCAGTATCAGAGGACGAGGCCTTATTTAAGATTTATAGCAGTGTGTGTCCTTAATTTCCGCTTCATTTGTTCTCTTCTCAGAGTGTTGCTGATGCGGATGCAGGGCGATGGGCCTGTCGAAGCGGGCGTCGTCGTGGTCGGTGGAGGAAGTGCTGGAGTGGGTTCAGGAGCAGTATCCCACCCACCTGGCCGTGCTCCATAAAGCTATAATCAAACACGCTATATCAGGTACAACCCGCACGTTACGTTCAACTTCATTCCGAGAAAAACAAATCAAATTCCCCTGAATTTACACTGGACACACTCCTTAGGCCGTGCGCTGCTCAGACTGAAGGAGCATCACCTGGAGCTCCTCGGGGTGGAGGACGAGGAGCAGCAGCAGGAAATCTTGCAAGACCTCCTCCTCCTCAGAGTCCAGGAAGAAATTAATGAACTCAGTGACATCTGTTCAGGTGAGAATGCAGAAAGACTTTACCTTCAGGTCACATCTGAGCTACTAGTTAATAAAATAGTTATGGAAGATGCGCTGTTTAGACGACTCAGCGATCAGAATAGTGATCTGTAGTGTTTATAGCATATTATATGCAGATATATGCAAAATTAAAACTTGATAGCACAGTTAAAAAACAGATTTTATTTTAAATTAGATTCAAATGTTGCCAAAGTAGAAAATGCCTTGATAATTGATAATTCCTATTTAATTCCTATTTAATTCGCTCTCTTTTTTTATTCTCTCCAGAGTGTTTTTCTGCATAAACGACAGCAAAAAAAAAAATTCTTCAGAGAGAAAAGAAACACGGCTGACTCTTTTACTTCCCCTCCATCCGTTCGTCCGCGTGAAGGAGAGAGTGATGGAAATAACAAGAGAAGGTGAATAGAGAGAGGGGGATCGATGAGGGATGAAGAGAGAAAGAAATCCATTTCCTGTGTGAAATCTGACCTGCGCAGATGGATGAGATTAGTTTTTGTCTGGTTTGTCTTTTTCTGATGCCTACTGTCCATTAGTCTCTGTCTCTTTTCCTTTTTTTTTTGTGTGTGTGTGTGTGTGTGTGTGTGTGTGTGTTTTTGCATTCGAATATATCAGTATAAAAAATGTGAACGTCAGTTCTGATGTTCTGAATAAGGAAAACAGCCAAGGAGTCTCTCAGTGTGCCTCGTAGTTGCCAGAGAGGATAATGCACATGGCTGTAGCCAAGGTAGTGGGGGTCCACCTTTTTGCTGCAGACAGAAACAAACTATTAGATAAACTGGCATGAAATTTTATGCAGACATTAATGGTGCCTAAAGGGTGATTCCCACTCACATTGGTTATGCCTTGACTTATTCCTCTAGCACCGACGTGAGGTTCGTATTTTTGGTTTTGAGTGAAATGTTTCAAGAACTGTTGAAACTTCAGTTTGTCTCACATTTTGGTTTGTGACTTCACGGCAGCAAAACTAATGACTGAGATCTGTTTCTAATTAGCAAATGTTAGCATACTGACATGCTGAAATAAGATGACAAACCACTCCTGTGTCAGAGTATAGCCTCCTAGCTGCTAATATCTCTGTAACATATAGATGTCCTGATAGACTCCATAAGAATATCTTAAATTGGTTATTTTTGGATTTTTAATAGCACTTGTCCGACAAATATCAGGCCTGGATTACATTTAACAAGATACACAAAAATACTCTGAACAAGATTGTGAATGTAGATAACTGATCGTGCTCAGCTCTAAGCTTTTATTATACGTGCTTGTCTTTTATCAACTCACGAGGGAATCACTAAAAGGCTTCTACAATCAAGCGGTGCAGCTCAATCAAATTGATGCTGAAACTTTAAGCAGTGACTGAATATAAAGATTAACAGCGGAGACACTTTGAAGCTCAGTGAGGTGACTCGCCGTCACCATCTTGCCCTTGCTTGACCTTGCCTAACTGTGTGAGGGTTAAACAGAGAGCTGGCAAACCTGTGAGGGCACCCACCTGTCACTTAAAGTGGTCATCCCCTTATTTATTCAAAACTGACTAACGGTCCTCAACTTTCAGACTTTAAATTTTTTTTTTCAAGTCAGATTTATTTATGATGTTTGCCTCCTAATACGTCTTATAGACATCTGTATCGTTGCACATTTGTATTACGTGAAAGGTTATGTCTATTTCTGACCATTTCTTCTGCTACTGTTGAATTAAAAGTGCTGCTTTTGCAATACAACCCTGCCTGCTGGCATTTTTTTCTTTTCTTAAATCATCTCTCTTTTTGGCTACCGCAGTGTAATCATCATTAATCACCTCATTTGTTTGTGATGAAGCTGTTTTTACAGCTGCAGCCTCAGGCCTCTCATACATATCCAGTGTTTTTCTGCTGTAACTCTCCTTTTGTCTGCCTGGAAAAACCTCTGCGACAGACGACTGTGTAAAAACTAAAGGTCATAGTAATAAAAACATATTAATGCAAACTTGTGTGTAGTCCAAGTCAGGAGTCGTATAATGTAAGAGGCACCGACAGCGAGTTTAGCTTTGATAAACTACGCAATAAAAATGTAATCAAACAGCATCACATCATGTATCAGCCTGATAATGATCCACTGGTTGGACTGCCAGACTTTCACAGACAGAGAGACAGTTTTAAAAGCGTCAACTACCTTGGATTTAAGAAAAAAAGCTGGACATAACTGAAAAATTATAAAACTGACAATTGGTGATTGGATGCTGCCATCAAGGAGTGTCATTGCTATGGGGTGGGGGTGACTGGTCTGGTCTAGATGGGTGGTACATGAATTACACCTGAATAAATGGCAGGTCCAAATGTTTCCCAGCAGAATACTGACTTGTCACAAGATGGTCAATGTTATTTACTTCTGTCAGTTATTTTAATGTTGTGGCTGATCGGATCGGTGTATAAGCTTGTCCCGGGTCTTCTTTGAATCTATATGATGTTTATTGTGAGAAAAAGTTTCAAACTCAAAGATTAGTGCTTTCTGAAGCTGTGTCATCCTCTCGAAATAAATTATTGTCCATCCTTTTTACATAATTTTGTATATATCTCCCAAAAAGTCAAACTTGGTATTCTGAATTTGGTATTTTGGAAAATTTGGGTTTTAAAAGTTAACTGAGTTTTAGCGATCAGAGAGAAAGAGAGAAAAACATGAACAATTAGAATCCATTATAATGAAAAGGTTCCTGTTACATGTGTTTAATAACAAACACGCACACAGGAACGCAAAGAGGAAGTGAATACTGCTGTTGGGAGCAAAAAAAAAAAAAAACGCTTCTAAACACATGAAGCTTAGTATGTGTGAAACCAGAGTGTCTGAGTCTGACCTTTCCTCTGTTTCTGTTCCTGGGTCTGGGTCCACGTGTGTGTGCCTGTGTGTTTGTGTGTCTGAGTGTGATTAACACCCAAGGAGATGGTGTGGCATTTGATGTGGCAGCGCGTGGCTGGAGCAGCGCTTACTCAGCACAAACGTAAATCCACCTCTCCGCAAGACTGAAGGGGATGATGAACAACACCGCTGACCCTGACCACGCGTACCGAAATGAGAAGTCTGGTGCAAAGATACGCAAATGCAAACTCTTTCCAAGGCACCTCCTCACGCAGCCAGAGTGTTGCGTTTAAAGTGCAACTCGCAGCTTTTAATGACTTGGATGATGTATCAGGTTAGTCATTAATATCTGCACATTTGCACAAAGCACGGCACGTGTACCTCAAAGTGACATTTCAAACGCTAGCTTCATTTGCATGGACAATACATCTTTAACTTGACTGAAATCAATCTGATTAGACTGTTTACATGGACGCTAAATAAAATGATCTGATGAGTTCTGCTCACTGTGGAGTGTTGAAATCTGCCATAAGAAGAAGGTTTCCCTGCTCCCAAACTTCATTGACAACACTGAATTAATTCAGTAGAAGTCAGATGGAGTCTGTTTTCCACGTTGCTGTCCACATTGATTCCTGTTTACTTCATTTTTCAAATACTTGTTTGAACGTCTGGTTGTTTTGCTGCCTCCACGCTCTTAGAAACTTGTCACATGACATTCACCCCACATGAGGCCAATATGCGCAAACAGAATGAATTTATTTAGTTCAAGAAAAGATCAGAACATTTATTCCAAAAAAAAGATTAGAAAGATTATCAAAGGTTTACACCACCACTTCTTCTGAGCAGATCAGACTGTTCTGACTGAGACATTGTTATTCTTAGATCATCTATATTTTTATTCATTCATTCATTTGCTGTCCGCTTATCCGAGGTCAGGTCTCGTCCCTCTCCCCAGCAACTCATTCCCAAGAGAATCCTGAGGCGTTGCCAGGGCAGACGAGATCTATAATCTCTCCAGCGTGTTCTGGGTCTGCCCCAGGATCTCCTCCTGGCTGACCGTTCCCGGTGAACCTCCAAAGGGAGGCGCCCAGGGGGCATCCAAACAAGATGCCCGAACCACCTCAGCTGGCCCGTTTTGATGCGAAGGAGCAGCGGTTCTACTCCGAGCTCGCACCGAAATTTGGAGTAGGCCTACAGTAATTGAGCAGGTGTTAATATGTTTTTAGGTCTATTGACATCATAAATAAAGTATATGGGCACCTAACATCCTGGAAACCATGGATATCTAACTGGTTGCAAGGATTTCGTCCTATTCAAACATAAGAACATTATGCCACCTTATTTTATTTATTTTATTTTATTTTATTATTTCAGGACAATGCACATTAATGAACATATACAAAGTACATGTAAATGTGCCAGATTATAGCCCAAGGGCTAATTTCCATCTGTAGTCCAATGTAGGCAGGTTAAGTGTTAAAAGACTAATAAACAGAGGACATATTTTGACACACATAAGCAGAGTTAGTAGAAGACTTAGTATACTAATCAACAAAAAGCAATATAAGAGCTAGGGGAAAAAATAAATGAAAAGAAAGTTAAAAAAAGATAAATAAAAGAGAGAAGAAAATGTATCTGTGTGAATTAGAGGTGGTTACATGTTTGGTTAGCCCTAAGCCACGTCTTGACATGATACTTAAAAGTGGCCAAGGAGGGAGATTCCCTTATAGATAGAGGAATTGTGTTCCACAATGCACTACCTTTAACAGATAGTGAATTGTGGCTAAACGAAGTTTTCCTGAAGGGAAGCTCAACGTCCCTATTGACCACTGCTCGTGTGACCCGAGTCTGACGATATTTAATAAATTCTTGCAAGGGGGGTGGCGCTAGGCCATGTAGAACTTTATAAATAAGGCAACTGTATGAAAATTTACAAAAATTATCAAAACTCAATAGATTGTATTTCTCTAAGATGTTACAGTGATGGTATGTTAAAGGTTTTTTATCTAGAGTTTTAAGTGCCTTTTTGTACAAAAGCTCCACTGGCTTAAGGGTGATAGAGCCCGACATAGACCAGCTGGTGACACAATAACTTAAGTGTGAAAATATCATTGCGTGTATGAACATCAAGGCAGCGGCATCTGTCATAGAACCTCTAATTTGCTTAAAATTATAGAGATTGAACTTAATTTTTTTAGATATCATTTTTATGTGGTTTTTAAAAGAAAGATTAGAGTCTATAATGACACCTAAGTATTTAAAATCTGTCACTACTTCTAGCTCCTCTGTACCCAAAAACACCCCAGACTGCGAGAGCATAGAGGAGGGTTGCTTAAACAAATATAGACAAACAGTTTTTTTAGTATTCAGTATAAGACAAGATCTGTTTAGCCATGTTTGTATGTGTGTAAGAGCTGTGGAGAGCACGCATGCTGCTTCCTCTGGGTTTTTGGCTTTAGTGAAGATGACTGTGTCATCTGCATAAAGCTGGACGTCAACATTCAGACAGTGTTCAGGTAAGTCATTAATGTAAAGAGAAAATAAAATGGGCCCCAGTATGGATCCCTGAGGGACCCCTACTGGACACCCCATAAAAGCAGACTTAGAGCCATCTATCACAGTACATTGTTCTCTGTCTGAGAGATATGATTTAAACCAACTAATAGATTGAGCAGATAAATTAAAAAGAGACAGTTTCAACAGTAATACCTTGTGATTCACAGTGTCAAAAGCTCTTTTTAAGTCCAAGAAGACGGCACCCACACAACCATACTTGTCTAGCTGGCATTTAGTTTTTTCCATGAACATGGCCAAGGCAGTCTCAGTAGAATGATGTGGACGAAATCCAAACTGCATAGGATGTAGAGGTGTTTGGCTATTACAGAGAAATTCAATTAATTGCTTAGAAACCCACTTTTCAATGATTTTTGAGGTAACAGGTAGAATGCTAATTGGTCTGTAATTATTCATATCGGTTTTGTCCCCAGCTTTATAGACCGGAGAGACCTTCACACCATAGACAGTATAAAGATGGATGATGGAACAGCTCCTCAAAAGTTAAGCCGACGCAAGTAAAGCTCCCCCTGGTGACTGACTGCAGTATAGATCATAAGCCCCTCTTTGGACTTGGGCCAAACTAATACACTAAAATACATGTGAAATAATTTTCTTTTCAAGGATGTTTTCTGTCATTTTAAGTAGTTAATATAATGTTGATGCATGTTCAAGTGTCAGTGTTTTTGGATAAGTGTCGTTTTAGTTAGTTATTTGACGCTATAGAAACAGGATGTGACATAATGGCGACTACAACAACTGCTACACTCGGACCATACTGCGCTGCCCATATCCCCGAGAATATAGCGTCTGTTTAGTCAATGCAAGGAAGTGATGACACGTTGTCCATATTTATACAGTCTATGGTTCACACTAGCGCTCAGAGAGCAGCTAGATGTAATGTATTTTCAATAGAAGCCAGAGATGCGTAGAGACAAGCTGATGTCTGACACTTTTCACATCGTGATGTGCAAAATGTGCAACAAAAGATTTAAGCTTTCCTCAACTTTTTTTTGTCAGTCCACTGAAGCAATGTTCCCTTGTTAAGTATTCAGTCAAACCCCGTTCCAAACAACCCAGTCAATGACATCTCTGAGAGCTTGGGTGACGGTACAATGCTCACAATACTGACCAGGTTGTAGCTTTTGTCGCTCGTAGAGTGAACGCACTATAAGTCAGAATACAAAATATGGTTCAGGAAGGTAGAAAATGTAGGTAATTGCTGAAGGTAATGTTGAAATAGACATGACTAACAATTAGAGGAAATGGCCAAGAAACAATAAAATCCACATTGACTGAAACAAACCTTATTGATACTAAAACAAACTCTAGTTTTTCATTGTTGCGTCTTGGCAGGTCAATGCCACATCTGTGATCAGGTGTCCCTTGCTTCAAGCTTAGCTGTTTGCCTCCACAACCCTTTAGTCCTTCAATGTCTGCAGCAACCCACGACAGCCTCTTTGTCACTTTCTTGTGATTTATTCACAGCTGCATCAGGGAGAGAAAGATCAATACTTTCTGAAAGAAAAATGAGTACGGCTTGGATGGAAAGAAAAAGAGAGAAGTTCACTGTGAGTTCAGAGGGCTATGACAGGAATCACTTTACAGAAGTGGTGGGCTGCAAAAAGCAGTAATTCAAAAACTAACATTATCAGCTCTAATTATGATTCCCTGGCAGCGGTAATTTGTCATTTTATATGTCCGTTACACCTTGAAAATTGGCTGTTGGTGTAGAAATTACCTTGAAACATCAGTAGGGTGGCTTCTCTGTGAAAACAGCTGCCGGTGACAGTGGATTAGAAAGTGATTTATTCACATTTTTGGCTTGCTATTTGGCGAATGTAAGAATTCAAGACAAGCAGCTAAGATCGGTGGACTGGAACTGCATCACAAACTAATGTGAAGGACACAAAACAGACATAAACCAGGCAAAGATATTGTAAAATTAGTAAAAAAAAAAAAAAGAAAGATAAAGCCTTAGCCCTAACATTAGTGGATTTGCAACCACTTGCAGCCTTCCCTTTACCAACTGTTGGAGATTTCAAATATTTTGACTTTAATAAAACTATGACATCAACACTGGCATGATGCTAATGGCATTAGCAGGGCAACAATGACAACAGCCCAACTTCAACTGACGCAGCATACAGCTAATGAATTATTTCTGGCGCTAACAACATCAAATGTCTGATAAGATGATGTGAAGATAATAGCATTAGCAGGATTATGTCAACCCTTACAACTTTAATTAACACAACACATAGATAGGCTTTAACAAGACAACGTATACAATTTTGATGAGCTAGCTACCATTAATGGTTAGCTAACAGGACATAGTAATAGCATTAGCATTAAGTCAACATTTAAGCCACCATAGCATTTGTCGAATATCAGATAGCATGACATGAAACTACTTAACACAGGACAGCGCAAATGTAATATTTATGCTAAATCACTCAAAATCTAACAGAACATGGAGCTGTTAATATTATAACAGTTCAACCTCTGGTAAACTAACCCAGTACAAGGGCACCATATTGTTTGTGGAGCTAGCTTCCATGAAAAATCAGTCCATGAGTCTTTATCAACACTTTATCACTAATAATTTTAATTAAAAAAATGAGGAAAGAGGAAACAATAAGGTAGTAGGAATTTATGCAGCTATGGTAGCTCTGTCAATTCACTATAAGCTAACAAGACACATAAGCTAACGTGATTCGAGGTATGAGAATTTTACAGATCATTACTTTTAGGTGTTTAAGTGTGATCCTGCTATTAGTTTTATACATTTTTCGTGACTTGTTTATTCGGTTTCCTGTGCTTATATTGCTATCGTTAAGATGTGAAATGATATGAAATTATAGTGTATATTTAAAAATACAGATTACTTACAAGTAGTTAATTTATTAGTGTTATTACAACATTTTATGTTAGCCACATTGAAAACTGTTTATTTTATGTTTTGTTTTGTTTTCCCCTCAGAGAAAACTTTCCACAAAGAAACTACTGAGACTACTGACATTTGAATGGTTATTTATGAGCAATAACATGACATTTTGATTCCCTGCTTTTCTGCTGAGACCTGGAAGAGAAGCATCTGCAACACCACATCCAGCATTACGGCTCACAAACTCCACCGTGTGCTTTTGAACAAGCGTGTTAAACTCACATTTGTGCATACAGTACATTCACACATCTTGCCGCGAGTGTGTAAGATTGCCTGTTCATGCAAGCATTTTACAATGCGAGTGAAACTGTCACTTGAGAGCAACCAAACACCACATCACATTTATTACATTTTCCCTGAGTCTGTGCTTGCTTATGAAATTAGTCCTGGCCCCGGCACAGCCCGTAGGTAACCAACTGTAGAGCTACAAAATGTGAAACACGGCGCCTGACAAATATCTGCTTTCAAACACATATTTATACACTGCTTTTCTCAAGTCAGGATGCGGAATGTGTAGGTGGAGGAGAGAGTTTAGAAAGTGAGGTTTCAGCTCCTGCAGCTAAAACTGATGCAAAGTTGCTGAACAAAACATTGAATTGCTACCAGCTCCAAGAATGAAGCTTTAGGGGTGACCTCACTGTGGAGGACATGAGGTAAGTAAGAACTTGTTTCTCTTAAAGCACATCATATTGATGTCAAATGATTAGCAAACTGTTTTCATTTACATTTTATGCAGCATTACAATCTTTGTCGAAACAAGGACATAGAATGTTTAGTTGACCCCTCCATCCACCCTGACATCCACCCTTGCTAAGCCTTTGCAGCTTCCTCCATTATGTCTAAATCTAACTAATTACAAACACATTTCTCATTAGTTTACCTCAAATTGCAATGTTAAAACTACCACTACATTTGTTTTGTTTGTGGTATATCGAATACGTTACTGCATCAAACCTAAGGTAAAATAAATGCTGCTTTATGTTTCAGATTGACGGTGGATTCAGCAAAACGAATGAACACTTAGTGAGCTTTAGACATGGCCGTTATTGTTGTTTGACCATTGGACAAAGCATGCAAGCTGTTTTCCCTTGCTTCCACTTTTTATGCTAAGCTAAGGTAATGACGTTTGACTCCAGCTTCATACATGGTGCTCGGTATCAATCTTTTCAGCTCACTCTTGTCAAGAAAGCCAGCCATTAATATTATTTTATATTAAAATTGAATTCTCAATCTTATGTTAAATTCTATATTTGTGTGTTTTTTTTTTTTTTCCAGTATTGGTATTTGTATTTTATCTTTACCCTAAAAATGTTTCGTTTTTTTTCCTCCGCTGTGGTCCTCATAACGATTCAACTTTTCCAACAGGATTTCTGCCACGGAGCTTCTCAGCAATCGAATTACAGTGTAAAGAGAGACATCCCGCTGCCCCGAAGCTTTTGCCTCCTGAGACTTTTCATTTTGGCAGTGATCAATGAGGCGTAACCAGCAAACTGTCCACACATTCAGTCAATCCATCCCTCTAGGTGAGAATGGATATGTATGGGGTAAAGAAGAGGCTACAGCAGGAGGAGTAGAGGAAGAGGAGGATATGTGTGCGATACACCGCTTACACCAGTAAAGCTCATCCTCTGTTCATTCTGTACACCACATTCCAGTTAAATGTTATTTGATGCATACTTTAGGCTTAGAGTTTGGGGAACTGCTGCCTCTGGTTTGGAATAAACAGAGAGAAAGTGAATGCAAATGGGTGGATGGGAAAATGGAGTCAAAAAATAAAAGCAGATTCAGTGCACCTGCCGAACTTATTAGCAGAGCGCACCTGTTCACCAGCCACAGCAGGTGTCTCTGGTGTCTCCCAAGGCCAGACTGAGCATGTATGTGTGGCTATGTGTGTATGTGTGTGTGCACTAGACCAGTCACTGTGACTGCCTGCTCCTGAGCACAACCATTTGTCAAGACAAACGAGTGACAAAGGAAGGAAGGAAGGAAGGATGGATGGTTGGTGGATGGGGCGGCAAACCTCCAGCTACAGCCAGAAGAAAAAAGAAGAAGAAGAAAAAAACAACACAGTGTACTTTATTACCTGGAATAAAGTACACTGTGGAAAATGAGTTTTGTCAACAAATGGCCCATCTATTTCCCCTCACATCAATGGACTCATGGCACTTGATTTATCTTTGCTGGATTGGAAGCAATGGAGTGAAAAGGGGAGGGAGGGCGGTAAAGGTGTGGAGGATGGGCTCCTGCTGCCTTTTAGTCTTGTGAGAATAACTGCAAAAAAGACCCCAGACCCTGTTTCACAGAATTGGCATTACATGAGGGTGAACCTCTGATTAGGAAAAGATCTAATCATGTAGCGCTTAATAGAAATCCAGAAAAAAAAACACAGGCTTTGTTCTCCAGGCAGCGGATGTTTCAGATATCTTGAACACAGTTTTTTTGTTTCTTTCTCCCCTGGGCTGGTTTGGTATTTTAGTTTCTGTGAATTTTCTTCCCACAGTGTGAACTTTGTGTGAAGAGAGGAAGTGGCAAGATCAGGGTCAACACAGAGGAACAGCTCATGTCATTGATTTGCACCTGACTCTGAAAGCATGCGGTTCAGTTATTATGACTTTTTGGAGGTGTTCGTGAATTCAAACAGAAATCATTCAACTAAATTGTACAGACTGAGTATTTATTTCGATATTGCCATTTACATTTGCCCTACATATATTTTGGGCTTTTTGGGGGGCCTGGTGTCACATTTCAGATGTCTGCAGTTTTGCCTCTAAGCCTCATTTTCAGTTTCATTTCAATATCATTTTAAGAACCAAAGAAGTAAGATTGTATTATATTTTAACTAACAAACATATTTTGCTTGCAATCTGAAGCACAAACCTCCCTTAATTAGTAAAGCTTTCCAAAGTCACTCCTGGAAGAAAGAAGCTACATAAAGTCACCCAAAAACTTAGGTTGACAGTTTTCCTCTACTGCAAGGTGAAGTGGTAAGACGGAGACGGAGAGAGGAAGCCTATTGTGGTGGGTTTTAGTTAAATGAGAGTTTCTGGGCCAGTAGTTATGCTCGTTTGTTTCTGAGACTAATTTATAGTTGGAGGGGGCTGGAGGTGGAGATATATTGTGTTTATGCCCGTTTCTCAACGTTGCTTTGTTCGATCAATACTTTCTCTCCTTTTCTCGTCATATGTGATGTTTGCTTTTCACAAGAATAAATGCATGTTTTTTTTTTGTATGTGACAAGCAGTGGAGAAACTTAGTCCAAGTCAGCGTGGTGCGGTGAGGTTCGTGGCTGGTGAGGCACAGATTTACAATTACGAACCCCTGTGGTTAGGAGAGAGAATAAGAGAGAGTGGCTTGCCGTCGCAATTCCACGGTCCTGTAACCTTTGTCCGCTGGAGGGTTGCGGGGGGGCTGGAGCCTATCTCAGCTGTCACTGGGCAAGAGGTGGGGTACACACTGGACAGGTCACTAGTCTATCACAGGGCTAACAGACAACCATTCACACTCACATCCACGACCAATTTAGAATCACCAATTAACCTAACAAGCATGTCTTTGGACGATGGGAGGAAGCCGGAGTACCTGGAGAGAACCCACGCAGACACAGGGAGAACATGCAAACTCCACACAGAAAGGCCCAGTCGGCTGATGGATTCAAACCCAGAACCTTCTTGCTGTGAGGCATCAGTGCTAACCACCTCACCACTATGCCGCCCTAACTTTAATCGAATATTAGAAAATACTTAGGTTGTATTTAGATGCTATTACTAAAGTACATTTGAATATGTTCACATTGCATTGCATTGCATTTATATTCTTATAAACACAGCACATCACTCTCATTACTACTAATTTAACTACTGATAGCTACACAAACAAAAATATTTAAAAACTATACAGGCCACTTGGGGAGTCTCTAATGACTGCCTGTTTTGTTATGCGTTGTATTTATACCTCCCACATTTACTTCCTGTCTTTGTTTGGGGTTAAGGTTAGGATTAGGGTTCTATCAGCCAATCACGTACTAGTCAAGTACCTGGATATACTATACTTCTTGTTGTTCATTGTACAATTGACACATTCTCCTTGTCTAGTATTCCAGGCTTTCCTTTGCATCAATTACTCTTTGTGTTGAAACCTCTTGGCCTGTACCTAACTCAGATCTTTGCTGAAGCCCTTATTAAGTGTGCCTCCTGGTGTTTTGTGCATTTCAGATTTTGCCTCTTGCCAGCCTCTCTCTGGATATCGGTTGCCCTACGAACCGAGCGCCTGTGTACAGACTTTCTCGCCTGATGTCTGCATTTGAGTCGTTCCGTGTGTCTCGCTATCCACAGTTAGAATAACAAAACAAGAACAAAATGCCACTAATGTGAAATGTAAGCAGTGTGAATGCCGACGCGGTGCAGATCAAGATAATCACATATTACAGTCAACATCCGTGTCACGATGCACGCTTTCCTGAACGCCTGCTTGCTCCTCAAACGGATTACCTCCTGAATTATCCCTCTACTCAGACTCACTCGAAAATGTATGAGACCGTCATTCATTTGGCTTCACATAAATATTTCAGTCTAGTTAGTCGCTGAGGCATAGCTCTGACTATAAATCTAAATTTGTGTGTTAGCGCTGTATGTGTGTGTGTGTGTGTGTGTGTGTTTGTGAGCAGGCTTTTAAAACAGAATATTAAAACATTAAAGTTGACAGAATGACAGAGTGTACTGCGGAGGGTGTTGTGGATAATTGAAATGCCAAAACCTCAAGATGGCTGCATCATTTTAACGCAAATTTACAACTTCCATCACAAGCCATTAATGTTGAAAATATTTTATGAGGGCGCTGCAAGGGGATTCATTTATCCAAGCGAATATTTAACTTAACCACTCACCTCGAAGTTGACAGTTAACAGAGTCTCACTGCTTTTACCCAGATAAAGTAGAGAGAGGCAGCAGAGAATGTGAGGTGTTAATGTCACCTGTACCCACTCTGCTTAAACCAATGCTGTTCTGAGGTATGGAAAATAGTCATAAAAGTTCTTTTAAAAATCTTTTCAAGGCTGTGGCTTCTAGAGCTTGGCAGCCTTCAAGTTATGTGTTTATGGCTAATTCACGATGTGCAGACTAGTTAGCATCCTGTGAGGAACTGCTGGCAGCCTTCGGCAGGTTTTATCTTGACCTTAAATCCTAAGAGTCACTTTTGTGTGCACAGTTTTATAACAAAGATGGCAAGAAATGTCAAATCATTTGCATTCATCAACAACAACAAACATCTAAGGCAGGGGTCTTCAACAGGGGGTCTGTTGAAGACCTCCACCTCCATCTTTCCATCAGTTTGAGGGTCCTTGGCCTGGAAAACACTGAAGACCCCTGATCTAAGGAGATTTCAGAAACTACTAAAATTGGGTTTAGAACTGTCCAACGCATTTTTAAAAACTGGAAGGATAGTAGGGAACCATCGTCTTTTAGGAAGAAGTGTTTAATAGTGAAGGTAAGAGCATTTCTACGCGTACAATGTGAAGGGAGCTCAAGGGATTGGGACTGAACAGCTGTGTAGCCTTAAGAAAACCTTCTAACTGGAAAAAAGGCTTCAATTTGCTAGGGAGCATAAAGATTGGACTCTGGAGCAATGGAAGAAGGTCATGTGGTCTGATGAGTCCAGATTTACGCTGTCCAGAGTGTGTGTAACTTTTTTTTTTTTGGTGGCGACTTTCTTTTGACCAGGCAGTGTATATTGAATGGGTAGATATAGATATGGTAATAATACATGCATTGTAGTTATGACAAATGTTATCAAAGGCCAGATCTTCAGTATCATTATTCACTCTTTCTCCACCACCACCAGCATCTAGGCCAATGAGGGCTGGGTGTTCTTGCATGGTGCGTGGCTCATTTGCATTAGGCATGACTGAAATCTCATTTGCATGTCACCGATTGCTGTGTTTGCATGCAGACTTCAAGCTGCACAATCATCTAATATGGGTGTGATTCCTAGGGATATCAAGCTGACTTTAATCTGCTCAAATTCAAACACAAGTGCATGGATGAGGTCCAGCACTGATGTTGGCCTTACTCCCAGTCGGTGTTCCAGTTCATCCTAAAGGTGTTGATTGGGAATGAGTTGAAGACTCGCTGCTCTCTTTGTGGATGAAGCGGTGTTGAAACATCCAAAATGGGGACTCCCACACAGGTTTAGGTCATGCAGAGTTTGAGAGAGTCTCCGGTCCTGCAGCTTAAATGGAACTCATTTTTATGACATGGGTAATGCGGAGAGAAGTAAAACTGTAAAAGAAGGGACAAATAACAAAGAATTCAAAGAAAAAAACACATCAAACTAAAAGTAATGTCACAAAAGAAACAGCTTAGCCACAGACGTACAGCTCTCATGTTCCTTCCTGAACAACATCCATCTACCATTCAAACACATTTTATATCATTTTTCCAGGGAACTCAACGGACCTGCTCTTATCGCTCATATGACTTACACCATCTCCACAGAGCACCATGTTAAAAAATGACTTGCAGTGGGAGAGGATGTTGAAATGAATCCTTGTAGCAGACTTCCATCTCTTTAGTGTATTACGTGTCATCTCTTTCCAGTGTCAAAAAGGATTCCCCTTTATTTGATAGAACATAATAAGAACTTCAATTTGAGATAAGCTCAGAGTAACTCTGTCCTTTTATTTTTTAGAAGAAGAAGAAGAAGCAGAGCAGCCAACAGGCCTTAAAAATGATACTAAATCATGTCAGTCAGGATTACAAATCAAGATCTGTGTAAGTGGAAAGTGTCCACTAACCAAACACGTTTTATTTTAATTCAGCATATTGGTGTGGACATTTTCACTTCCATTCTCAGCTTAAAATACTTAATAGATTTAATTTAGTTGTTTTAATTGTGTTTCTGTTGTTCAGATTTATCCCATTATGTTGATTTTTAAGGGCAAAAGTCAAACACAGATGAGATGTCAGGCATGGATTCTGTATTCCATCTGGAACTTAAACCTATGTAATGGTTCAATGTTACGTTTTAGCCTTAAAAATCCCATGAAAGCATGAAATCAAAAATATAAAAATTTAAAA
Source organism: Chelon labrosus (assembly GCF_963514085.1). Lineage (NCBI taxonomy): Eukaryota > Metazoa > Chordata > Actinopteri > Mugiliformes > Mugilidae > Chelon > Chelon labrosus. The sequence goes on from NC_140347.1 coordinate 19,094,624, forward strand.
ATGAAATAAAAAGATTTCAGACCACCCTCTTTGGGATTAACTGCATGAACACCTCAGAAATAAAGGGGTTGAACTGGCGTTTTTCAGTGACCAGGTAAAGTCTCACTAAACTTGAAGATGTGATGCAGCCTCCATAACAACAACAGCCCACCCTTGCCCAATGAGTTGTTGTGACATTACATGCATCCTCTGACATTTCACAGCTTGGGCAAAAGGTCCCAGCTTCTGGTCTTAAGAAAAAGTGACGAGAGAGAGAGAGAGAGAGAGAGAGAGAGAGAGAGAGGAGAACAGGTCAGAGAGGAGTCCTGCTTCTCCTCGTCCTGAGTCCAGGACGCGCTCCCTTTTATCGATTGACCCTAATGTGTTTGTTAGTCCTTTACATGCACCCTCTATGCACAAACACACCCATATATGCACACACACGCACACACTGCCAGTGAGCAGCTGTGACACGAAAAATCAATTTGCACTGCAGATGTAAGGAGGCAGAGCAAAGCGTTCACCTCACAGCTTTTACTATGCCGCTTAAACTGACTGATGCAAGGTTACGCTATAAAGAAAAACCTAGGGGGTTGTATTATTAGGAAACATATTCTCAATGGTCAAATTATTAGGTACACCCAACTGATGGAATCTAACGTAGTAGGAAGAGTTATAGTTCCACAAAGTCCATGTGGAGAGGAGGTTGGTGTTGATGGACTGGACTACAAAACACTGTTCCTGTGAGGTAGCCTGAGCAAACTGACCCCCGCCCACAAAATCTTTGTTGCCGAAAGTTGGTCTAGAGTTGCGGTGTTGGCAACTGATTATGCCCCCAGTAGGGGCCAAGATCTGCCATGCCAATCCAATCGTTTGGTCAGGAGTAACAGCTATGTAGTCCAAGCACCATGGGGTTGAATAAAGAATCCAAATGGCGTGTTACCAGACTCCAGAAATGAGAATTGAGTATGGCTGCCGCAGGATAAGAAAGGGCACTAGTCAAGATCAGTGTAGAGCAGCTAAGAAATCTACTCAGTGGTCAAATTACTAGGCACCGGCAGGTAAAACTGATGGAATCTAGCTTTGCAGGAAGAGTTATAGTTCTACAAAGGTCATGTGGGGAGGGGGTTGGGGTGGCTAGGCGGGACTACAAAACACTGGATTGAAACACTGTTCCTGGAAGCCAGCCTGATCAACCTGACCCCCACCCACAAAATCTCTGCAGATGAAAGTTGATCTGGAGTTGGACTGATTATGCCCCAGTAGGGGCAAAGATCTGCCACGCCAATCAAACCGTTGGAGCTGAAGATTTTGCACTTAGTATTGAGAGAGATGTTTTTTGTTTTCCAGATCTTGGTTAGAATGTTGAATGCTGCTCTAGCTTTTCCAATTCTTGCCTTTACGTCTTCCTCTGGCCCTCCGTCCACAGCTATCACGCTTCCCAACTAGGTAAATTTGTTGACTTCTTCTTCGAGAGTGGCCCTCAAGTGTTATCGAATTCATGCTTTTGTTGTTAATCTGCATGATTTTGGTTTTTGGTCAGCTAGCCTGACCAACCTGACCCCCGCTCACAAAAACTTTGCAGCCAAAAGTTGGTCTGGAGCTGATTATTCCCACAGTAGGGAGCAAGATCTACCACACCAATCAAATTGTTTGGTCGGGAGTAACAGCTATGTAGTCATACACATAATCCGAGCACCATGGAGAATCCAAATGGTGTGTTACCAAACTCCAGAATTAAGAATTGAGTATGGTTACCCCAGGCTAAGAGAGGACACTAGTCAAGATCAAATTATAGTTACTGTTATCTGTCCAAGAGGTGAATGGAACTTCATTTTTTGGTGGTCAAAATTCTAAAAACTTACCTTTATAGCCCTGCGATGGACTGGCGACCTGTCCAGGGTGTACCCCTGCCTCTCGCCCGATGACAGCTGGGATAGGCTCCAGCAGACCCCCGCGACCCTTAACAGGAATAAGCGGGTATAGAAGATGAATGAATGAATGAACTTACCTTTATACAAGACAATTTATAAGCAATATGTTTTTCCTTAGACTGTGTCCTAGTTATTTTGGATAATGCTCAGACTTTGGCAGAAAAACGCTTTAAACTGCAACCAGTTCCTCATAAGAAAAATCTAGAAAAACTGTTAATTATACAACTTTTATAGATCATCTCTTAGATGAAATGCTTCTCTAGTTTGGGACAGCTGATTGTTGCAGATAATTTCAGACTTAAGAAACGCTCCCTCCAGTTTGGTTACTGTCTTTGCCTTCAGCACTGTTCACTCCATCTGACAGTTTTGTTGCCCTTTGTTACAAAGCTCACTGCCTGAATGAAGTGTTGTTTTGCTGCTGTCTCCAGAGTGTTGGACTATTTGACAAGATGTAATTACGCTGTCTCTCTGTCTCTCTCCATCTGTTACGGCCATTAATGCAATAAAGTTTTAACCTTGTGCACATAAAACTACTGTCAATGGGGAGAGTCAACATTTTAAACCTGATTTACTACCACTCAACAGCCCATAATATAACTATAGGCCCAGCACCACAGCTTTTGGGTATTTCAGAACATCAGGAATGAACTGTCAAGATTAAGTGTAGAATAAAATCACATTCGCTATAGACTAAAAATTTATAGTACATTGTGTCAAATAAATATATGTCCCCTCACACACAAATTACAGCATAGAGCTGGTGCAAGAACCCAAGTTGATTTGCCAGAAGTGTCCTACCTGAGCTAAACAAATGTTTCTTTCTTTCTTAGTTCTGCTCTACAAATAGTATGCTAGCTACTGAAATATCACTCTCCTATGACAGCTGACAAAGTTGCATTATAATCTATACTTTAGCTGAGTCAGTCTACCCTGAGTCTCGGAACTGTTAGTAGACGGCAAAGATCCTAGGTCTCACTGCAATAACCTCCTTCTACAACGTAGGTTAGAGGTAACTACAGTTATTAGTTAGCTTGATTCTGACAATTGTGAGAAGTGACTATGATGCTAAATTTAAATGATTTTATGTTTACTGTGTTCAAAGGAAACATCCGAGTTCAAGCCTGTGTTGTGACGTGTTTGTTTACATTTTCAGAAATGACAGACAATATATTGTATAGTGTATCGTGTGTGTTCAAAGTTTTCTTAGTAATTTTACAATACATCAGAAGAAAGTGTTAATATTTACAACAGCTTCATCCCTTCGTTATCCCTTTGCATTTCCTTCATTAACTTACCTGGTCGTTAGCTTGCTAAGTGTTAGCCTCAGTGATTTCTAAGCACTTCAACTGTTGCCAAACCGCGGTGATTTCACGATTTAAATTCAGTGTTACCACTTGAATGCCAAGCATTTTGTGGGCATGACTTTCCATGTCGTAATCACAAATGCCCACGTTCCATTTGAAAGCAGTATTAGTTTAAAAATAAAGGAATTTATCATGATATGTTAACAACATAGCTAGCTAGATCGCTTCCTTAGAAACTTCCTCAGCCTTTGCCTTGTTGTGTTTAACCTATGATTGACAGATGGATAGATTGATAGATAGACACTTGTGTCGTCAGATATTACTGCACTTATGGATTTTTGGACACTTTCAACAATATTTTAATTTATCCTTAAAGAAATACTACAGCTTACTATACTTGACAGTTAGATGAGAAGACTGATACTTCTCTTGTGTCTGTATAATAAATACAAAGCTACAGCAATCAACTGGTTAGTTTAGCTTGCGCTTCATTTCTCAACTTACTTATTTTTTATATATTTTTGTATTACCTTTATTCAACTAGCAACTGTCACTTTATGGGAGCAACAGCAACAAAACAATTTCCTTGAAGGATTAATAAAGTATTCTGATTCTGAACACGTTTTTACTTTACGTTTTACTTTATACATGTTGAACAATGAAGTATATTATAACATGTCAATAATAGACAGACTGTAAAAAAAAGAGGACACCATGACAGCTCCTGAAAAATGCAAATCACATGGTACTCCCCATGGTTGTTGATTGCAGTATAGGCCTTAAGCCCCGCCTGACTGATGTTAGTGAATGGGACGTCAAATCAGGGATTTTATTTTCAGGGATTGTTTCTCTCATTTCAGGTAGTTAATAAAATGCTCATTCCAGTCTTAAGTATTTTAAGTATTTGACGCTATAAAAACAGGATGTGACATCATGATGATTGACAGTAGCCAATGACAACAGTGAAGGAGTCCTGTAGGACTATGATGTAGACATGCTAGCTGTTTCTCAGTGTCTATAACTGCTATTGTTAATTGCCTGCTAGCTACAGTACAGCTCTGGGATTCCATCCAGATGAGGTTCTACTGAACACATCACAGCAGGTCTTTTACATCGTTATCTTAAATGTGAGTAAAAGACCTGCTGTGATGTGTTCTGTGTCCTTATCAAAGGTCTGTGTTCTTAAAGTCAGAAGTTGCTTTTAAATTCCAGTCATCAAAGCTCAGTGGAAGTCAATGTCTTTGCTTCCGCTGTGCAAAAGTAACTGGCCTCTGAGCAACTGAGCGTCATTTCATGCACTTTTCCGGGTGGAGCGGGCTTTTAGCTGTTCTGTTGGTTTGTCATGACTCTCATATGGAGAATAATTACAGCAGCTCAGCCTCACTTTGTGTTCCGTGCGGCACCAGATGGTCTGAAAATGTGGATTGTTTGAAAATTGCACGGCAGCCTCAAATCCTGAGCTTGAGTGTCTGAGCAGAACAGGACTACATTACAGCGGCTAGCGGTGCTCATGGCCTTATGTATGTGTGTGTGTGTGTGTGTGTGTGTGTGTGCATATGTGTGCGTATGTGTGTGTGCTTGTTACATTGAGTTAGCTCGAGTCATCAGATGAAACAAACAATCACCAGCCAGGACAGAGGCATTGATTTTAGATTTTTGTGGATGCTAGGGCGGAGGGGGGCGTACATGTGCTCAGTCCACTTTGTTAGCATTTAGACGACTCCTCCACATGGCATACTGAACGAAGATTTAGACCAGGGCTATTCAGTTAATTGGGAACTGGGGCCAGCTCATGAAACTGAGGCAAACTAAGGGGCCAGAGAATAAGGGACACCTCAGTGGCAGGGCCAGCCGACCCGACTGCCTTCACCCTTCCTGGTGTGGTGAATTTTTTTAGCCCTTTTTTTGTGTGTGTGAAAGATTTTTTACCTGAATTGAATTAGATGCATATTTTTGAGTGATATGAACACGTGCAAAACAAATTATAATTCAAGAATTTATTTTTAATACAAAATAACAAAATTAACAGAAACCTGTCCTGCTTAACTTAAAACTGTATATATTAATATAAAACAATAGAAAGCAGAGCATTCCTCTTGTAAAAGTGCAATAAGAAAAGTTCAAACAGAAAGTGTGAGGAAAAATTGTTGCTTTGTTGTCTTCCGGTATCTTCTTCGCAAACAACAGTACCTCGACCAATGAGATGAGCGGGATTCCCGCAGTCAGCTCACTGGTCACAGAGCAGGAGAATAAGTTTACTGTAAATTTAAAGTGCCCTGCTATTCATTAATTCCATTGACATTTTACACACTATTATTGATTCTCACGGTAATATGGGACAAAGTGCGTCCTGTTTCAGCTTAATATGGGACACACTTTTGTTTCTAAATACGGGACAATTACGTTTTTCAAGGTACGGTTGGAGAAGTAAATAACATTGACCATCTTGTGTCAATGTTCTGCTGGGAAACTTTTGCACCTGGCACTCATGTGGATGTTACTTAGACATGTACCACCCATCTGAAATGTGACATTAACATAAGACCTCATTGGACCCTGGTAATCAGATCAAGTTCAGGTGTAAATGTACCAAAAAAAACCACTGAAGATCAAATCACTTTCCCTCCTCTAAAAGGCAATCAGAAATAATCAAAGAGTAAATGAGACATAAAGTCATGTCCTGCAAAATCACGTACAATCTGAAGACAAATTTATTCAAAACCTGGTTCACATTCACCTCCTAAGTGCCGGCACAGGAGAGGAAAGAGACCTCGGTGCAGCTGAGCTATCCCAAGATTAATAGCGAGAATGAGGAAGTGGAGGAAGCGAAGCGATGGACCGGGACTGGAAGCAGATCAAAGTTGGCTCTCCCTGCTGCTCGGTGAGCACCAACAGGACCCCCTTCAGATTTATCATCCACTAATGGAGCATGAAGCCATCAACACCGACAAATCCTTCAGAGTTATAACGGCCCCAGTAAATTAGCAGAAAACCCCATAGAGAGACTGGTGGCGGTTCACATAAATATCCAAAGATTTGCAATTAGACAAGATAAATCTTTTTTTAAGTATTGTTTTTCAAGTGCTCAATTTAATTTATCGATTTGTTACGTCTCAGATGAAGTTTCCAGCATTTATACTGCCCCTTAAATCATGTGGAAGGTCCACTTTTGGCACCAGAAGAGCAGAAGGTTTAGAGGATGGTGTACGTTAAGGAACAACCATCAGGGGGAAAAAAAAAAAATCAGAGATAACAGATGATTTGAAAATAAATATGCTGCAGCCTCGTCTGATCGTCAAAAGTTAACAGCAGGCTCACATGAACTATTCAATGAGCTTACAGGTTAATGGCACAGCTGAGAGAGTGCGCTCAGATTAAAACCTAAGAGTTTAATTACTGAAATACTGACTGGACTCTGGCCTAGGACAGCTCATACACGACCTGAAATACTTATTTAGAACTATACGTTCACAGAAATAAACCAAGTGCAATGCAATCCTGGTAGCAAGGATGCAGAAATTACTACAGTGGATATGTTCTCTTTCTCCACCAGAAATCGTCTGCCTTGCCTCCTACATAAATGTCTGTGCCATCATTTAGTCATAAACACCGCCTGGATTAATAATAATGAGCCCCGTGCTGATTTCTCTTTAAATTATTTGTCAGCGTGCACCTCTTTTTGAATGAAGGGGCCCAGTGCAGCTCTGAGAGGTTGCTCCTTTGAAGGGAGATAATTTATGTGCATGGTATTATTTTGGAGGAACTCCTGCATCGCAGAGTGTGTGCATTTATTTCCCTCCATTGTCTGATTCTGGGGAGCTGGAATAACTTCCACCTTGTGATTTTGCTTTCTCACCGTTATAAATCTCAGCAGTCAGAAGCGCGTTACCACAAGATGGCGCTGTTTGATACACCATGCACTGTATAGGCGGCTCCAACATCTGTAAACTCTCCTTCCTGTTTATGAGATAATGTCATTGATTTAAATCCCGAGCAAATGGATTTTATTCCGGCAGCTGCATCTGTGCAAGTAAACGCGAATGAAGATGCAGGACAGATGGAAAGATTTGTGGTCAACGTTGATTTATTATCCTCCTAAAAGACTTAATTAAAAGTTCACAGGCTGGTAGAAGAGTTCACGCACAAAAAAAATAAATATCTAAGCCATGACAAATCCCATCTGCATCATTTACCACAACATCAATGAGTTCAGATGAGAGAAAATTTGTATTTAGCTCTTGTGACAAATTACACGTAACTCAAGCTGCACTCTGTAATTCCTGCTTTAAAACAGTGGAGATCCGAAATAAATGGAACTATTCTCGATAACTTGGCTGTTAAGGAACTCGTATTTGTTTCTATTCATGCAGCAAGAAGCATGAAATAACAATAAAATCTTAACTTTGGTGAAAGATAATTGGAGCAAGTTGATGAGATGCGTAACAAATGCGTAAAGTGCATTTTACGGCTCACGTTTGCCGAAAACAGTCCAAAATTCGCAGATTTATGAATGGACTTTGGTTTGAAAAATGAAAATAGTGAGCCTGTTGTCATTTTAGAGGTCCCAAAAGCCTCACCAGGGACTTCGGTGATGTGTGATTTCACTGATGTCTTTGGACATTTCTTTCCTTTACGCTCTCTGCGAAACAGATACAAACACAGCTCCACGGCAGACTGGGAGATGCTGAATTGTGGCGAGCTCCCATACCTTATCAGGAGCAACAGACGCCCAGTGCCTACTCCGATCCCCCCCAGTCTGCCAGCCTGCTGCTGTCTGGCTTATCAGCGCTGCTGCTGCTGCTGATGGTGCTGCTGCTGCTGCTGGATGATGCACGGTGGCACAGCCCGGATCCAACTGAGGATTTGAGGATGGGAACGCGAGTAACAGCGGGAGTCACCCCGAAGAGCACCGGCATACACTGATCTTATTCATTTGATCCATTACTTTAACCCCCGGCGAGAAACGCAGCTGCCTTCCACTCAGGAGACCGTGAAGTCGCGCCTAAAAGGATTTTTATTAACGCGCGTCTCCCCGGATCAGGTGCGCCAGCATTTCCTTAACTTACACGGGATGGTGATTTCTGCTTATTTCTCCCAGTGAGCCGCGGCGCACAGGTGTGGATTTAAATTCTTAAGTTTGGATCTTCTCTGGCTGGGATTTTCCGTAAAGGGGGGATGGTGGCGGACGCTGATTGGAGACGTACGCGCCTTGTTTAACTCAGTTAATTCCGGATGGATGTGATCACGGCTCGTGTGGCAGATGAGAGCGCGCCTAAATTCACACCGTGGGTACCTGCCGTGCTGACAGTCAGCTGCGCGTTGCGGTGGGAATCTCTTGCGCGTGAAAATCACTCTGTGGTCTTTTCTCGAGGAAACTTTGTGGCCGGGACGCGGCGGAGGATGAAGGAAGCGCACCTGGATCGGTCTCAGTGCGGACGCTGAGCTCAGTGAATCCCTCTTACTAGAGCTTTAACTGTAAACTTAACGTCTGCTGATGGGTTTGTGATTCAGTACCCGGAGGTTAATGGAGCGCATGTTTCCAAACTGTGGGTTCCTGCCCCGGCTGCAGGGGAGAGCGGCGGACACCTCGATCCGTTCCTGGAACTACAGGTGTTCCCTGTAAGCAGGTGAGTAGATCTTCACGAAAGCTCTCTGATTATGAATTAACTGGAAAGAAAAACTGCTTTGAAAAAATAAAAATAAAATCCCTTTAGGCTACACTTTACAAGAGGGCAGTTTTTAGTACGATGCCCCACGTGTTGTTTCCCTTGTAGCCAAACTCCATTCAAAAATCCTGCAATTTTAGAGCTGCACATCTTATCCAACACGATCCAAATAAATAAATAAATAAATAATAATAATCCATCTGACCACCTTTCAGTTTGCACGCAGTCTTCTAACCAGCATACACCGTAGCAATCTTGGAACAGGCAATATGCACGATCATATTCACTTATTAGAGGAACTCTGGAAAAGTTGCAGTTTGCTTGCAGCTACGCAAAGTTCTGCAACTAAATGGTTACAGGTAAAATGTATAAAGCCTAGAAGAAAATAGGCAAATATGTTCTTTACAATGCAATTGTTCCATTGGCAAATGCACAAAAATGCATCTAACTGCATCAAAAATCCTTACTGGACCTGGACAACTGATGGTAAATAATCATTCTACACTTTTATTTATTTGTGCCTCTTTAAATTATGACAAATATGAAACTCTTTATTACTCTACTTTTTACTGTCCTGTCTTTAGAACACACCACAGAGGGAGAAACTTAAATTTTAGCCTTAATAAAAAAGGACATGGGCCGTGTAGATGTGACCTAAATTTTACACTTGGTTTCATAAAAACTTCACTTTCAATAATCTGTAAAAAAACAAAATCTTGATTTGCTAAAGACACTTTATTGAAAACTCTGTTTCTTTTCTTTTAGTGACTCCAAATCCCAAAAATGCCGAGCTGTGGATAAAGACTTGACCTGTGTCTACGTCCCTGCGACCCCTCTCCTTATTACCTAGTTCCTCATCATCATTTGTTTCCTCTTTTCACTTTGTTTCTCCTTCCTCTCCTTTTCTGCCCCTCGACACTTTCTGATTCTTGCTTCCTTCCTTCCTTCCTTCTCCTCTTATTGTCATCCTCTCCCTCCTTCATTCCTCCTGCCCCCCCCTCCCCCCTCGTACCCAAAACCTCCTCCTTTTCCTCCCTCCGCAGCACACATGCAGGCCAAGAAGCGGTACCTGCTCGTGTCTGTGGGGGCCGGTCTTCTCTTCCTCGTTTACCTGTGGGGTCTGCAAATCGGGGAGTTCCAGCAGCAGCCGTACCAGTATCACCAGTTTCCCCAGTACCCCCAGTATCACCAGTACCACCAGCAGGAACACCAGTACTACCACCAGAGCCAGGACGTGTATCAGCCCCAGCCACAGCCCCAGCCGCTGCCCCAGAGGAGCCCTTCCAGGCCGCCCAGGCACTGGCCGGAGCCGACCGAGCCGCTGGAGCCATACCTGGAGGGAGGAGAACAGGAGGTAGCCCGCACACTGATTCATAGGGAGAGAAAATGAATCCCAAAAATGTAATAGAGAAGCAGCTGTGGAAGAAGTATTCAGGTCGCTTCCATGCAAAAAGTCTTTAATTGTATCAGAAAAAACAGCCTTTCAAATAGAAATCATTCAGTAGAAGGCTCATTTCTGTCTTTGTGACGGTTAAAATGATGCCAAAAATAAATAGGACAATACATTTTCATGCTTTGCAATACAAATCACCCATGGGTTCGCTGTAAAGAATAGAGTAATGCAACACACAATCAGCACTGATGAAGTTTGAGGCTACAAATCTAACCAGATGTATTACAGAGTGCAGAGGATCGACGATCGTGTTTTTTTTTGGTGTGATGTTAACAGATGTAAATGTTTCTGTCTTTTGTCTGTCCACACAGGAGGACAGTCCTCAGCTCCATCACCAGCACACCTCTCCTCGCGAACGACGGGCCATCCGCGACAACATCTACAGGAACAAGCGCTGCCGCATGGAAACCTGCTTCGACTTTGCTCGCTGCCAGTCGGGCTTCAGGGTTTACATCTACCCTCCGCAGAGAGGAGACGAGATCTCAGAGACCTACCAGAAGATCCTGTCCTCCATCCGGGAGTCTCGCTTCCACACCACAGACCCCTTGCGGGCCTGCCTCTTCATTCTGGCTGTGGACACGCTGGACAGAGATCAGCTCTCAGCTCAGTATGTCCAGAACGTCCGCTCCCGAATCCAGAGCCTGCCGACGTGGAGCGATGGCAGGAACCACCTCATATTCAACCTTTACTCCGGCACCTGGCCGGACTACACAGAGGACCTGGGCTTCGAGGTGGGCCAGGCCATGCTGGCCAAGGCCAGTGCAGATGTGGTCAACTTCCGGCCTAACTTTGATATTTCCATCCCTCTGTTCTCCAAAGATCACCAGCTAAAAGGAGGGGGCATAGGTTACCTGACGCTCAACGACGCGCCGCCTTCCAGGAAGTATCAGCTGGTGTTCAAAGGGAAGCGGTACCTTACTGGTATTGGTTCAGAGACAAGGAATGCTCTGTATCACATCCACAATGGGGAAGATATTATTCTGCTGACCACGTGCAAACATGGCAAAGACTGGGAGAAACACAAGGACTCTCGCTGTGACAGAGATAATGAAGACTACTCAAAGTAAGACTCACTTTTTGATCCTTTATGCTGCTTCTGTTTCTGAACATCAGTGCTCCAAAAGCCATAAATTAAGCGGATCCATTCGTCTCGATATTGCTTACACTACTTCCTGGTTTCAGGAGTTCTCACACTTGCTGTCAAGCCCTTGTGTTTCTTGACATTTGATTTAATTCAGTGTTTTCTGTGTCTGCAAACGGAGCAGCCAGACCACGTTTTCGCAGGCATTAGCACAGAGGCAGTTACCTCATTATCAGCTCTTACTTGCTGTTAGTTATTCCAAATGCAGCGTGTTTGAGCATCATTACAGCTGCTCACAAGTGCTTGTTGTGTTTGCGTGCAGGAGTTTGCATGCTGCCGCTGTAGGTCTTTACAAATGAGGTTTACTGGCGGCAAACTCGCACTCTTCAGAGCGCCGGTGAGGAAGCTCCTCTTCTTTATTAAAGTGGAACTGGTCGGATGCTTTCATGAATTCACAAATATCACGGGAGTTGAGCTTCACTGTTTCTCTGCTACAGAGACAAAATGCTACAGAAATGCACAGGTACTCGTGCTCTTCCGTGCGAAGCGCACACGCGTGTGAAGGGGAGCAGAGAAGTATTGTGAAGACAGGAGGTTTTGTCAGCTCAGCAGTCGGTCGAGAGAAGAGTGATCTGAGCCGAGGAGCGAGGCTTGGCTTTTGAAAATTTTAGCTGGTAGCTGACAGCTGTAGGAGGGGAAACCATCGAGCGAAACGGGAACAACATTCTCTCGCTTTTTCCTGGATGTGTTAGTCTAAGAGTCATCTGTTGCATATTTTAGTTGGAGAAATTGCTTGAAGGAAAACCACAGAGGATACAGAAACCCGCTTAGTGCTGTCAGACGGCAGCTCAACTTTTTACAGTGCGGTGCAGTTTTGTATATATTGAGCAAGTGGCTCCATAAAGAGTACTTGATGAATTTTCGAAAGGTCCCAGATACAGAGTTAAGGAAAGGAAATGTGTTTCAGACTGGACCAGTCACAGAAACAAGCAACGTGACTGAAGTACAGGCCTGATGGTGCATCCCAGGTGGAAATATAGTTGCCTAGAAAGCATGTTTCATCCAAACAGAACAGCACATTTATTTGGGAGGAAACCTAATTGCAATTAGATTACCTTTTCTATCAACATAATGAGGAAATGTTAATTAATGTGCAGACGGTTGAAAATATGTTCCAAATGTATTCGTAACACATATCCAGTGTTAAGGTATGATTATTTTGAGGCACTCTGAAAACTTGGTTAGAATAGAATAGGTCTTTATTGTCATTGTCACAAGAACAACGAAATTAAAAGTGCTCTCCTATCAGTGCATTATAAATAAAAAAAAAAAACATAACAACAGTTAACAACATTTAGCAGCATAGGTACCACACGCACACATGCACACTCAGTCATTGCATAAAAAAACACTCAGCCATTTCGTAGTGCAATGGGTTAAAGTCGGGGAAAGATAGTGCACAGTCACAGTGTCTTCAGACACCTTGATAGTTCTCTAACTGAACTGCTTTTGTTGTCTAAACCTGACCGGATAAATGTCTGGATGTGAACCCCTGACGCGAGGTCTCTGATGTGAGAGCTAAACTCTTTGTGTGTCCACCGTAAATGGCAACAACCTCCTGACGATTCAGAGGCAGTTCCTAAGCGGTGATTCGTGTTACCACGACACATCTTCATTTCGTGCTCTGTTCTTGCTGACGTACCCCTGACGTTAGCCCGAACCCTTTGCTGTGTCTTGCGTGGCGAAATCTTTGCATAAAGTGACATGTGATGGAAGCGGTGCGATATTTGTGTTCAATTCAATGATATTGTGTTAAAAAAAAACATGTAATTCAGCCAGAGATTACATTGCAACTGAATGGGAAAACAATCATCTCTGAAGAAGAGACACACTGTTTTATACTCTGGTTTTAGCATCCATCCATCTGAACCTGACACTTTGAAAAGAACACTTTGCAGGAAACAAACCGTCTATCAGTGTATCATAGGCAACCATGCAGGTCAAGAAACTAAATAGGAGACAAAACAACAATCAGCAGTCTGAGGGGCTTTGAAGCTAGAAAGCAGTTAACGTAGCTATATAGTTTGTTGGTTGACTATTTTTGCTGTGTATTGAAGGGAAGGTTTACAGACTCGTAGAAGTGATCATCGGCACATCTCAACAAGCCAGGAGTTCCTCACAGGATGCTGATTGGTCCACAGAACTATGGATCGAACTGAAGCCGATATTGTGAAGCCTGGAAAGATGGATTGTCACGAGATGATTTCACAGACGGGGATATCCCGTTTGGTATCAGTGTCGATCCAGGCGTTTTTAAAATGATCGGATCGGTATTAGACTTCAGCCAAGCCTGATCTTTTGTAGTCATTTTTTTTTAGGTCTGCTATAAACCAAAACTACGTCCTTGTAGCATCTAAACATGTCTGCAGTATTGAAGAACTTCACTCAGGAAAATAAAGTCAGCCAGACGGAAAGAAATGTGTAAATAGTTCAAGTTTGGTGACGTGGTGGTAAGAGATCATCATTCAATACTACCAACCTGATTCACCACCGAAAAGAAACTCAGGCAAAGGCTGCACCCAAACAACACCAAAAACTGAACGCTGCATTTGAGAAAGTTGAGAAAGTTTCCTGGAGACAGCGTCAAGCAGAAAAATATTCCCAAGACGGTTACAGAGTTGGATTACCAGAACATTTCTGGAGTAAAGAACACAGGTTTTCTGGAGCCAAGGTATCGTATCTGAGGACAAAAAAAACTTGAGCGGAACATAACTACATACAAATTTCCTTAGAGTCCATTTTCCTCACCAGATACATGTCCACAAACGCTAGAGAGATATATCTGTCTTTTCTCTGCTAAATGCACCTCTGTGTTCAATAGCTATCTTTACATTGTACTGACTGTAGTTTGGTACTGAGTTATAAGTTTTAAAAACCTATAATAATGAGCCAGAAGACACTAAAACACTTTGGACTGAGACCAGCTGAGTCAGGTAATGATGGTCTCCAATACTTTTCAAGTGCTATACATGTTGCTGTAAAAATAATCACTGTTGACGTTTCTTGAAATTCATCCCTAAACTCGTGAGTTGTATATTAAAAGTCAGCAGTAACACCCTACGGTCACTGTATCATTTCTAATCTAACGCGCTGCAATACGAGGCCAGCGAAAGAAAAATCCATCAGTGTCCGACTGCTAATGGACTGCAGTGCGTTTCTGAGAGTGTAGAGACTGTAATCACTCGCACCCAGTTAAATTTCTCTTTGCTTCACAGGCCGACGCCAAGGTTTTATCAGCTGCAGCTCTCATGCTGAGAACAGACGTCTCTGCGGTTCAGAGGAAATTCTCCCTCATGCAACTAAAATAAGAATGACAACAACAAATTGGGAACGCTATACCGTGACCAGCGTGAGTCTTGTTTGGTGTGGGTGATGCTCTTAATGACTCCGTCGCAGGAAAACAGAAAACATTTTCATTCGGCTGCAGACAGCCTGTGCATTAACAGGATGTCGGAGTTTGCGGGGAAAAAAGGAAAAATCCGGAGCGCGCTGCCAGCTGAGTAACACATAAAGGGTGATAATCGATACAGTACATTAATGAAAGGAAAAGTGCTTAAGAGGCTGCTTCACTAATTAAATCCTACATTAGTCCTTTCTCCGAGTCGGTGTCTGGTGTTGGCCTGATATCAAATGTTTAGCCTTCAGCGGCTCATTTCTAACGTGTCTCTCTTCTCTTGTCATTTGAAACATTCCGTTTACTTAACGGCATATTTCAAGGAACTTTGAAGGTTGAGGCTTTTCTTAATCGTAATAAAACTGAATTCTGGAGCTGATTAAAAACGTTATAAAGTAAGTAATGAACTTACTTGACAAACAAGTTGGAAAGCTAGAAGTTTGATACATTAGAATCATTTTTGGTCCTTCTTCTTTTACAGATTATCTGTAAACGTTCAGACTAACAACTCGGATTAATGTAGGTAGGTTTTCAGTGTCACTAGTCAAAACTAGATCTGATCACGAGTGGCCAGCTCTGAGTATTCATGTTCACATCTGTAGCGTTAAAATGCATCTTTACAGAAAAATAGTTTGGAAATTCTGACTTCCTAGTTCATGTTATGGGAACTAGAGTTCCCAAAATTAAAGCATGGTTATCTCTGAAAATCGAGAAAGACAGAAGTCGGTGTCCATATATGCTTGTTGATTATCACTACTTTTTACTTAATGGCATATTTCAAGAAACTTTGAAGGTTGCGATCTTACTTGCTTATAATAGAACCGATTTCTGGAGCTGATTTAAATATTTAAAAAAAGTAAGTAATGGTGAACTTACTTGACAAACCAGGAGGGAGGCCCACCTTAATTGTTCTTCACTATTGGAAAGCTACGAAGAAGCTCAAAATACAGCGAATAACAAATGAATATGACAACAGATAAATCTATGCGGCTATGACCCTGTTCAGACCATAGACAGTATAAAGATGGACAGCGGAACTGCTCCTCTGAGGTAAAGCCAAAGCAAGTAGAGCTCCCCCTGGTGACTGGCTGCAGTATAGGTCACCCCCTCCGTGCTGGTGGGTGGGACTTGGGCCAAGTTAAAACACTAAAATACGCATCAAATAAAACATTTTCAAGGATGGTTTCTGTCATTTTAAGTAGTTAATATGATGTTGATGCATGTGTGAGAGTTGTAAAAATAAAACATAAAATAATTTAAAAAAATGACATTTCCTTGTAACTGGTGGAGGTAGGGCAGAGTGTAAAATTGGTTACATGAAAATGTGAGTGGGTGTGGCAGAAGTGTGGTCGGGTCATCGATACCGCAGCTCTGCATAGCTCCACTCTCAGACCATACTCCAAACTTGCGAGATGCCGCTGCCTGTATCCCCGGGAAAATAGCGTCGGATTGGCCAAAGCAAGGAAGTGGGGACGTGGTGTCCATATTTATATACAGTCTATGGTTCAGACCTGGTATTAACATGCGAGCAGTCTGATCATAAGTGGCCGGCTCTGAGTATTTATGTTCACACCTTCAGCATTAAACCTGTGTACTTCCCCCACCACGACTGTGGCTCAGTAGGTAGAGCGGGTTGTCTACGAACCAGAGGGTTAGCGGTTCGATCCCCAGAATGTGCCACATGTCGAAGTGTCCTTGAGCAAGACACTGAACCCCCAGTTGCTCCCAGTGCGTGGCACTGGTGTGTGAATGTGTGTGTGCTTGTGTGAGCGAATGGGTAGATGTGTCTCTGACTGTAAAGCGCTTTGAGTACCAATAGGTAGAAAAGCGCTATATAAAAGCAAGGCCATTTACCATTTACCATTACCACAGTTTCAAAATTAAAGCATGGAGACTGTAGTAGTAGTCAGGGTCCATATATGCTTCATGATGTTTGCTGTATAAATATTGTTTTGTCATACTAAATTGCACTATAGCCACTCTTGTATATAGGTTGATATAGGTTATATTTTATTTTTATTATTTTTTTTTCTATATGGTTTATTTCAGTGTGAGGAGAAAAACAACCTTTTGATTCTTCTGTATGTCCTGAAAATTTACGGAACTGGCAATAAAAAAATCTTTGAACCTTTGAATTGAATCTTGTTTTTTCCAATGAGAGATTTAATTGAGTGCGTTGTTGTCTCATCTTTGTCTGTGGGGGTCCCACGGTATCACTCAAAACATGAAAAACAATCTGCAGTCTGAGTGAAGGAATGAGTCGGCTTGATGATTCTGTTCCCACAAGGACAAAAGTTTGTCGCTGCCTCACAGTCACAGCTTCCCAGACGCCTTCCTGCCTCTTTGCCGCCGCCTGCTCTGGTGTTTTACACACTGCACATCGATACAGACATCACCCAGTGCAGTCGGGGTGGGTGGGGGGGGGGGTCCTACACAGCGAGGCTCCCTGATGGGAACAGAAACCGACGAGGATCCTGAAGCCTCGGGGCGGTCGATAATTGCCCTCCAATTGAATTAAGCTGTGAATGAAGGGGATAGATAGAGATCTCACCTCCCTCTGAGCGGCGCCAGATTGAGCTCAGGCTGCTTTACTGTACATAGATAACAGCCTGCTGAACCAATTAGAGTCTCGGAGTACAGAAGTGTCTCCCCAAAGACGGTTTGATATCATAGGCCGAGGGCTTCATTTACTAGAGTGGCAGATAAAATGCTTAATTCAAATCGCTGTCACGTCTTTCATGATAGCTTTCATGGTCAAAGGAGGGAAAAAGAGGAGAAGGAGTGGTGTAGAGGATGGTCAGACAGGATGAGAGGTGTCCTGCTGACTGTACAGTTAATCCATAAACATCTCTCTTCATCTTTTCCTCCTCGCGCATCGACCTCCTCTTTTGTCTCTATCGGACCGCAAAGCTATTTTAACTCCATCTTTCTTTCTTTAACTTTTCTTTTCGTGGCAGAGCAGAGAGCCTTTAAACGCCGCCACAGGATGTTCTTTTTTTTTTTTGCAAAGAAATAAAAATACAGACTGTAACAGGGACATGACAGCTTTCTATTTCCATAACTAGAGCCCACATTAGGTACGTTCACAGTATATCAAGGCGATTGGAGCAAGGAAAGGGGTTTTAAAAGGAGCCAAGAAATAGCATTGTGTAGGCTTTGTTTTCACCTAGCACACATCGAGTCATAATAACTGAGGTAGTAACAGAAATGTGTCAGACTTCATTAAGGCCTATTTCATGGTGCTAAACTGGCTGTAACAGCCAATAACAGGGCGGTGATGTGCTGGCACGCGGCACCGAGCTGGATGAGCCAAACAGGATTTAGGTGTGTTGAATGTTTCTCACTTTCTCTGTTCAGATTTGCCCTCTGCATTCGTACCCATGACAGATATCCTGTTTATTCTGGGCAGCCTCTAAACAGGGTGCACACACCGACTTTCCCTATGGCACCATACGTGATACAGTCTAATAAATGTCTCTTAATGTCACAGATTTGGCTCTCAATGAGGAGCACGTTCATTTTAATGATCTCAAACCACACAGAGGCTCTTGTCTTTACACCGTATCCACCTTGGTTACAGTACTAACCAAGCGGCAAACGTCTGGGGCTAGAAAAATGAACTGCAGTTCCTCAAATGGCCACTTGGGGCTAGCTGGAAAAAATTAGTCAGTCCTCATAGACCTCCATGTAAAAAAAAAAAAAAGCTTAAAGGGGAACTACTGTTTTTTTACAACCTGGACCTTATTTCTGGCATGAAATACGATCATTTACTCACTCATATAACTTTTGTGTAATTTGTAGTCGTTTGGGAGATATTCAGATCTGTGTATATTCAAATAGTGGGAGTGAGTGGGGCACCGAAACGCAGCCTCTAAATAACGCATTATCTGCCGCGAAACTCGTTCATTTCACCAATATTTTGTTATCGTACGCTAGTGGTATTCGCCGTTCAGTCTGGAGTTACCTGTTATCATCATGATGTCTTCTGACCTGGCTTGTTTACCTGTAATTTGCTACTGCTAGTTTTTTGCAACATGGCTGAATATTTTTCAGATTCTGAGGTTGTGGATGAACCATAGCAGTAGCAAATTACAGGTAAACAAGCTGACCGTCGTGGGTGTGTGCGGCGCTCAGAGATGACATCATCCAGGTCAGAAGACATCATCGGGGGTCTGTAGGTCGACTACAAATTACACAAAAGTTATATGGGTGAGTAGACGATCGTATTTTAAGCCAGAAATAAGGTCCAGGTTGTAAAAAACAGTAGTTCCCCTTTAACAGCAGAAACGAACATATTTGCAGCCTTCATGACCGCTGTATGGGGGGGTTAATATTTACATAAATCACCAGTTTAAATTAGGGATGTCCCGACCAAGATTATTTTTTTTGCCCGCCGATCTGATACAGATCTTTTAATATCGGCTGATATGATCTTAAATAAACGAAATGTCCTCCCCTGGAGATTCATAAAGGCTTTTGTTATGTTACTACACTCTTATCTAATTTTCCAGAGTAAAGTTCTTCCACACAGCCGACATGGTGAGTCACGTGATTTTGGGTCTTCTTCTACTTTTTGTGTTGAAGAAATTTTTGGCAGCTTTGACGCTAGCCAGCGAACAAGAAGAAGACGTTTTGACGCTACAGAGAAGTGGTTTTGGTTTATGGCAGACCTAAAATAAAGAACTATAAAAGACAGGGACTGGCTGAAGCCTGATACTGATTTGATCATTTTAAAATGTGATACCAATCTAAACCCAATACAGATGGTAGCGGTAGTGGTCCCGATAACACTACCAAAACACCGCTGTGCAGGCCGGGGCATTTCTGTGCACAGTTTCCATGTTCTTCCTGTGCCTAGGTAGGTTTTCTGCGGGTTCCCCCGGCTTTCTCCTCCACTCCAAAGACATGTTAAGTTAATAGGTGATTCTAAACTGAATGCATTTGAGTGTGAATGGTTGTTTGTCTCTCTGTGTTTTCGCCCAATGACAGCTGGGAGAGGCTCCAGCCCCCCTGCAACAAGTGGTAATAGACAAAGGATGGACACAAAGTTTTGTCGATCTTTATATACAGTCAGTGGGTACAATAGGGTTTTGAGACAACTCAACTAGAGAACATTGTGTTTAGAATTGAATGGTTATGTTCGTACTTACCAGTCTGCAGATATATCAACTTTTTTTTGATTTATTAATCTTCTATAGACACAAAAGTAACAAAATATATTTAAACTTTAATATCCAGTGAGTCTTTTAAAGTTCTGAAATCTCATTGCTTCTTGGAACCAGTTGGATGAAAGAGGAATTTTACGTCATCAACAACTGGTGTGGACACGCAGTGGTTATTTTCAACCCATTCTTATACAGTACATTAACACACTCAAAATTGTTCCCTCTCTGCAGCATTAACAGGCACTGTTGAGAAACAGGACACAAAGCGCGATAGCGTAGGTGAGTGCGTCACTGCTGCCGCTCTTTACTCCATTATGCACACACATTCAGCGTCTCTGAGAGATCGCTGTGGACGGATATTTTTTTACGCCCAGGCGTCACGTGCGCTGCTCTGTCATCTTTCAACAGATGAGTTTCCTTCACTAATTGTGTCATAAAAAGCAACTCAATGAATTAATTATAATGTGCTCTTTCTGTGATCCAGTGCGCGTATAGACACTCGGATGGAAACACAGCTGCTGTCAAATCTGTGAATGTTTGGCAGCTGCAGAATCCAATATGTATGATGGGGGAGAGTGTCTGGCTGTAACATTTTGAATGTCAGCTGTGGTCATGTGGGCGGCCTGCGCTGTCGACGTGTAGAAGAGTGAGGGATTTTATTATTTATTTATTTGTTTTAGTTATTTCTTGCCGGGCCTTGTTGTGAGATGTTCTATTAAAGCACATCAAAAGTCCTCTCTCCTTGTTGCTGCTTATCTGTCCCTCGCTCCCCACACTCCTCTCCTCACCTTCATCGCGCTCATTCTTCTCCTCATCCTCTCCTCCCTCTTCCGTCCTCTCCCCTTCTCCCATTCTTTAGTCCCTTATCTGTCCTCTCTCTCGCTTTCCTGACTCTTACCGCCACTCTTCCTGTCTTTCCCGCCGAGCTAAACTAAACTGTGGAGAAGCTTGTACTGCTGTCTCATTGCATCTCCATCCAATAACACACAGTTCAGAGGAAGAGAGAAACTAATTCAATATAATTAAAGCAACAGACTAAACCAGCCTGTTTGTTAAAAGTAGTAACGATACACCAGGAAGTAAACCCTTAATATGACAAAATGCTGCGTTACACACAGTACAATTAGAAATGTATAGTAGGAAAAGTCCGGATATACAAATCATGCATAAATTTAGCAAAATTCTATATACTGTACATATAAACAAAAATAGGAAATGAGAAACTGGCTATGTTTATGTGGACACCAACAATAATAATCAGAATCAAAATGCCTTATTTAACCACCTCAATCAGAACAGACTGGTGTGGTCCAAAAAAAGTATAAGTCGGATTGAGAGGTCGCGGTGTAAACCTTTCATAATGTGTTCAATAGGAAAATATTAGCTCCTATTAACCATGTAAACACTCGATCTAATCATTTCTCTATGGTTGGAAAAAAACCTTTAATTTTTCAGTTTATGCTTGCTCCATGTGGGGAAAACATCCGATGAGGAGTTTCCAGAAGGGATAGAAACACAGATGTATTCCAACAAAAATATTCCTTCAAGTATTTGAAAAAAAATGAACAAAGCCATAAACAGCTGACTAGTTATTTTATATTTTGTATTATATATATCTTATCACATTCTACTTGTCAGGTCAGGACTCGGAACAGGATTCTGACGCAGAGGATTTCGGCAGATCCTACTTTATTGCAAAAAAACAAAAATACTCTCAACGAGGAGAGAAAAATAAACAGGCAACAAAATACAAGAGAACTCAAAATCAGTCCCTGAGGAGGCAAACAAAAACAACTATGGAAAACATGTTAACAAAGACACAAAAACTAGATTACAAAACTAACAAAAAGAAATAAGCAAAGGATTACAAAAAACAACTTAACTGTGGCTTGAGATATAAACATGAACAAATGGCTGGAGCGCACAAAGGGACGAAACACAAGACAAGGGGGAACGCAGACTATATATACACATGAGGGTAATGGGGAACAGGTGGAAACAATCAGGAATCAGGGAAGACAATAGGCGTGTTCGACTTCATGCAGATCTGTGCAGATCTGACTTCACGTGATGCATGCTGGGTTGTTCATGCTCATAGACCTCGAATATGATTGGTTAAAATGAACTTGTTCAACCCAGCATGCATCACGTCAAGTCAGATCTGCACAGATCTGCATGAAGCCGAACACGCCTAATCAGACCGGTGACACACAAGGGAAGAGCAAGTGACCTGAAACGAGCGGAGTTAGTTTTCAAAATAAAACAGGAAATCACGAGACAAAAAGGAACAGAAACGAGACAGACCTTCACTGCTGTGTGACACTACTTTGTTGGGCATTTGGGTGGACGACAAAAGAAGAATTTTATTGTACAGGGAAATGTTTCCATACTACGCACGTGACAATAAACTCTATGAATCCGGAATCTCTTCAAATGATGAGGGCAGGAACGTTGAAAGCGTGGCTTCATCTTGGTCATGTTTTTCTACAAATTATGATTTATGATGAATTCAGTGTTGGAAAAAAAAAAAAATCTCCAGAAAATGCAACACTCCACAGCGAGCAAAACCATCGTCCATACATCAAAAAAAGTTCTATTGTGACTGATGTTTTGAGCCATGTATGTATATATGTAAACTTTTTATTTAGCGTCCATGTAAACAGCTAATTTGGAATCGGAATGAATTCAGTTGATTTGAAGAAATAATTAAACTTAGCCACACTTCCCCCAAGAAGAAGAATGACAAAGCCCTTTAGTGGCTGTGAAATTTATAAAACAATGAAGTCAAGTGTTGTTATTATTGCATGACAAAATCCTTATGGAGAGAGTGTCAAGTTGGATGGACGGGTGAGTAAAACATTGGACTTGTTTGAGTCTAGGTTTTTAACAGTCTGTGGTTTGTTTGTTTGTTTACTTTTTCTTTTTCTAAAGACCTGAATAAAACTGTATTTTCAATCTGCATCACAAAGTTTTCCTAACCGTAGTGAAGTACCAAAACCATGATTGTTCATGCTCAACTCTAACCAAACTTTTCACATCACATCATAACATTTTTTACTAAGCAATTAAAAGTTGTTAATGGCTAATGATTAGATGTTACCATACTGCCAATAAACAGTTGCTGTAAAGGCAATAGAATAACATATTTTGTAGTTTCATTTGTGTAGTTGAGATTCTCCATAATGAAATATTTAGAGCTTGATGAGAAGTTTCAAACGTATGATTTTCAGCTTCTTTCCATTTCTCTTCGAG
The DNA here is from genome assembly GCF_963514085.1 of Chelon labrosus. Taxonomy (NCBI): domain Eukaryota; kingdom Metazoa; phylum Chordata; class Actinopteri; order Mugiliformes; family Mugilidae; genus Chelon; species Chelon labrosus. The sequence goes on from NC_140347.1 coordinate 19,117,912, forward strand.
GCATTTTATTGTTCTTTTTTTTTCCATTATGTGATTAAAGACTTTAGCAGCATATATGAGGAGGAATGTAGTGCTAAATTAATCCTGTGCGTCAGGAGAAAGACTGATCAGTGACTCACTTTTGTAACGGACGTCTCGAGTATTTTTCTTAGTATTTCCCTTCTAGTGTATTTCTTTTTCATCCAACACCAGTGAGCTGTTAGAAGCTGAATGAGCTGTAAATGTGCTGCACACATAATGACAATGTTTGTCCAATGACTAGAGTAATGGGAAATTCATATAAAACCTCATTGTGTACCATATACTGTATGTACTGATGAAAACAGATGTATTCCCTTCTTATTTCCTCCTTACTCGGACTAATAAGAGCTGTAGAGGTACTATTCTTTAGAGGATCTTTACGATTGTCTTAGGGCCCTTTAAACAGCCGATGATTTCTCAGTCAGCAGACAACAGTAGCTGCACCCATCAGTGCATCGAAGGTTTCTGCCAAGGCTGGTTGGAGGGTAAAAGGAAGCTCTATTGATCAGCTTTGACTTCAACACGGCAGCCAATCAGTAGATGAATAGAGGTTAATGGTTCTTCTTGCCGTGTGAAACCCAAACATAGATTGGCATTTAGCGTGACGGGGCCTTGGCATTTATTTTATCTGACCCTCTGTCAGTCTTAACGGGAAAAAGAAGTTAATGTACCAAAGGCCAAGTGCGAGTTTAAACATTTGTCAGATTGAGTGAATTAACTTTTCCGGCTCTCAAAATAACCCAGAATAAATCGAAGTGTAAATTCAGGAAATTGCAATCTATATTGAATTTGCATTACATTTTGCAATAAAAGTAGTAAACCTGCTTACGTGGCCAACGTGATCAACTTCTTAAAACTTCTGTTTGCTACAAAAATGGTCTGTAGCAATTCCTTAACTGGAAAACATGGCAGCTAATCCTAATCTTGGCAGTGTTACATGTCCATTAATACCATTAGTACCATTACTACCATTAGTACCAAATAGTTATTGAGCTGTGGATGATCAAATGCTGAGCACCTTTAGGACTTCTCCCCCTAAAGCCAATGGTTGGCTGTTTTCTGGTGTTGGACTATTGGTGAACGTATGTGACACTAAATTTTGGGGTGTATCCCGCAATGTTTTCAGATAATTCAGCTTGTTGAATCAGCAGAAGAATGAGTCGGCCAGATAAATTACTCTAATTGGCTGATCAGCTTAGTGAATCAGTCGACGGCAAGAGCAACAGAAGTGACGAGAGCAAGTTTAAAGGGCACACAGAAGACTCTAACTAATTTGAACATTCAGATATTAAAATAGTTAATAATCAGAATTAATAAACAGTAGACCAACTGATGAACATGATTCAGGAGTGGTCACCTGTGTAAAACAGCTCTTCCTAGCTTCTGAGTTAGCCTGCCTGCTAAAAGTAGCTCTTCCTGTTTCAACTTTTGAATAACAAGTACAGACTACCGCCACCTGCTGGTATGAAAGTTTATTTTCCTTTCACTCAGGTGCAGAACGTTTGTGCCAGCTGGTAGTTGGCTGTAGTACCACATCGGCTGGTAGTCTTTGTGGTGTGATCAGATGAAACTTTTTGGTCCAGACCACAGACTTTGGAAAAAGTGTAAGCATGTACAGCTCCCCCTGGTGGCTGGCTGCAGTATAGGTCATAAGCCACACACCCTCCACGTCAGTGACTGGGACTTGGCCCAAACTAAAACACTAAAGTACACATCAAATACATTTTTTTTAAAGATGATTTCTGTCATTTTAGGTAATTAATATAATGCTGATGCATGTTTTAGTGTCCATTTTTCTGTAGTGTTTGGTTTTAGTTATTTGACACTACAGAAACAGGATGTGACATCATGATGATTGACAGTTGCCACTGACTGCTCCGTGAAGCAGTCCCGGAATTGTATTCAAAGTAGGAACGTCAAAATAACAGCTTGTCTGAATGAAACCTGAAGGATCTGAGGGATCTTTGCAGTTTTTTTTAGGTAAATTAAACTTTTATTTTGTGAAATTAATTAACTACCTAACTAAGACAACACCCCAGCGTAAGCTCTGTGGGAGAAATAAGCAATCAGTGATTTACTTTGCATTTACAAAGTCTGAATCTATGATGCTGCTTACTTTAAATAAATAAGTACAGTGTATAATCCAACATTTGTTCGTAAATGGAGGTAGAGCAGAGCCAATATCCCCACAGTTCTAACCTCACTTTATGCAATGGGAGCGAGTGGAGACGCGTCCATTTACAGTCTATGGTTGAGACTCAGGAGCTGTGAGGGGGGGGTCACAGTCGGCCTTTGTTGCTGGTAGTTCTTAGCTGCTGGTTTGGTGAGTCCGTACCATAAATTTAAAAGCCTCTCTTACCACCTCTAATCTCTTTGCTGTCTTTCTTTCTTCCTCTCTACGCATTAGTTCTGTGCATTAGTTCAATGTATCCGTCCTCACAGGCATGATATTTTGAGAGACAGAGAGGATGGATTAGAGAGGTGGTAAAATAGTGGAAAAGCCGCGTGGCGGGACGAATTGCCGTGTGAATCCATCACATTTCACACACACCGCTGCAAGGAAAGGAAACGGAGGGAGGTTTATCAGAGAGGAATCGGCCAAGTGTTGTTCCTGGGCGACTTTTCATTTGCCGCACGTCAACGTATTTGTTTGTCTGAGCTGAAACAAATGGTCCAAAAAACACAAAACATGGTGATTTTCTTTATTGCAGGGTTTCTCGAACATTTGCAGCCACCGATCCCTGAACACACACAGGAACGCAACAGCAAACGTATCAATCTTGTTCCGTTTTGCAGCTGCAGAGATCCATGTAGGACAATTTTAGTTGTTGCTGATTTAGTGTTGCAAGTCCCTCGAGCACGTTTCCGCTCTGCTTTATTGCACGGTGACACACGACCGAAAGGGAAACATTTGACTCGATACTTTGCAATGTGAGAGAGAAAGGTACACACTCTTTACAGAAACTTGACTAAGTTGCAACTAATGGATTTATTAATAGTTAATAAGTCTGTGCTTTTTTGGGACAATAGACAACTTATTGCTGAAAGGCTACAGACAAATTGAACCAATGTTTATAACTGCAGCCTTCACGATTCATTACAAACTGAGATGTTGGTACTAAACAATGATAATGATTCTTTCATATACACCGATCAGGCATAACATTATAACTACTGACAGATGAAGTGAATAACATTGACCATCTTGTGACAATTCAGTGTTCTGCTGGGAAACTTTTGGACCTGGCATTCATGTGGATGTTACTTAGACATGTAGCACCCACCTAGACCAGACCAGACACCCCCACCCCATAGCAATGACACTCCTTGATGGCAGCAGCCATCCCCAGCAGGATGCAGCCTGACACAGACACACACACAAAACAACAGCTTTAGGAACAACTTTAAAAAACATGAAGAACAGCACAAGGTGTTGACCTGGCCTCCAAATTCACTAGATCCCAAACTGATCAAGTATCTGTGGGATGATCCACAGAGGCCCCTCCTAGATGGATGTCTACTGTGCCACCTTTTTTGATTTTGTTTGTTGGTGCACATGCACTTACTTGCCAATTCATTAGTTACACTGGTGAAAACAAATGCATTCTAATTTAACAGTCCTGCGCTAAATCTTAGATTCATGAAGGTTCTGGCATTTGTTTAAAATAGCTGTTGAGAGAACAGAGAGCTGTCAGTTGAACTGCGTTGTGTTTTTTGTGTGGCTTGCAGTACTATTGAACTGTATTGTGTTGTACCTATTATCCTGACAACCCCAATTGATCATTAAGTTGAACAGGATAACAGCAAAGATTTACTGCAGGACTGCATTCACTTTCACTGCTGTACCTAATGTTTTGGCATGTACGTATATATACTGTAAGTGTAAGCTCACCAGAGCTTCTCGGCATGCATAAAAAGTCAGGAGCTTCTCCTAATGTTCACATCAAAAGTAACAGCGTGAAGTGAATGTCTGTTTTTTTTTTTTTTTGTTTTTTTTTTAGTAGAGATGTCAAATTATGAAATGAATTTATTATTATGAAATTATTTACAAATATTTGATGAAGCGTGTGAGCTTGCTCGGTACCTGACGCCGCGTCCACTCCAGCCTGCCCTGGTTTGTATTAACACTTGTCATTAGCCGGGCAGACACAAAAAACACCACCTCATCAAGAGCAATCATCAAGAGCTGAGAGTCTCTTCGCAAATTAGTCTTTTTTTTTTTTTTTTTTAGCGACAAGGACGCCTGCGGGAAAAATTCCTCTCAGAGTGTCTGAAAGAGTAAACAGCTGACCTCTGATCTCTGCCCCCCCCGATCAATTGAAAATCATTATTCACAGATTTACCGCTGTTTTTCTCATGAGAATGAACGCAGACATAAATAATTCAAACTGTTGACGATGCAATCAACCAAGGGATAAAAAAGCTGGAAAATAAATGAAAGGTCAGACACAGATTACAAAAGAACAAAAAACATTTAAATAAGTGCTTTCTACCTTTTAGAATATCAGCTTTCAAAGCTCAATTACATGATGAATATGAAAGAATCTCTTTGAAATTCATACTAATTGCAACAGACACTCAAACTAACAATATATGTACTGAAAAATTAATGCTTTAAAGCGTTAATTCTGACATAAAGCGTGAATCATGTCTTTCACAACTAGAAAGAATTTCATGAAATTATGAAATGAATGAATGATTGATTGAATGCTCTTTGTCTTTTACTTTATACTATATGCTTGTGCCTGTGTTGTCTTCGGCCCCATTCACACAGGATTAGTGTTACCCGGGGACCATTAGTAATTTGCAATAGTTCTCATCTCAATCGTCTGTGAACCTAATCTTGTTCAAATCTGCCATGTCTGTAATTTGTAGTAAAAATGACAGTAAATTACATCTACCTCCGCACCTTTCCTCTGCCTCCATCTTGCAAAAGAATTACGGAGGTTGTTATCAGTTATAAATTAAATTTCGGACAGCAGTGCAAATTCAGGACACAGGGTCGCATGGAAAAGATCATGTGATCAAAGGTTTGTAAAGCCACTGACAAAAAAAATGCATATGCAAAACCATCAGAAGTGTCAAATCTTGAAGAATGATGTATGGAACATTTTTGATATGCTGTATTTGGCTGGATTATATTTAATGATGCATTAAAGCATTCACCACATTGGCAAACCAGGCCGTTACGCAGAACCTTGACATCATATGTGGGGGATAATGTCGGTAGATTTGAGTACAACACGGACACCACACACAAAACAGATATAGAGGGGTCATTTCTGAATCACATGAGGTAATACTAATGACATGCAAATACAGTTCTTTTCCTGTGACATTCATTTTATTATATTTTCCAGTTAATGGTTCTTCCAGATTGCAAAAAAGTCAAGAGATGGTGAATGTGTTAATGTAAGCCCTCCGGTATTACAGAGCATAATCGGTACATCCATGAAAAATAATTTTAAAAGAACATTAAAAGATTTTAAACATGCACACTCACATGCACGCACATTGGAAACATGGGATTTGCTTAATTAAAAAAAGCCTAGCTTGTAAACCAGGACAATCTGAGCGTCACTATGGGACTTCGGCAGTGAACTGACACATGCGGCTGTTTCTTGTTACTGCTGACAGACACACATGTGTTGAATTAACATACAGCGTGTTTATAGTCACACACACATAGAGCACCTGGAGCCAGAGGGAGGCGACTGTTTTTAATAGTTTCAGTATCGCTGCCATAAGCTATTCTCGCTCCATAACTGTGTCAGCAGGGATTTACAGCTCATTGGCTCTCATTATGAAAATGTGATATTGCACTTGAAACCCTGCGGCTATTCTTGGCCTATGGACTTCTGCAGTGTCATGGTTTAGACGTGGAGGGAGGGAGGCACGGGCGGTGGCCTCCGCGTCCTGCAGGTGCACGGAGGTGAAGAGACATCAGCTTGCTGCAAGGTCTATTGGACCATTCAGTCAGGCATCAGCAGCAGCAATAATAAAAGTTTGATACTGAGGAAAAGGATGAACAGTAGTACAGGTGGAGTGATTCAGTCAATTAAATAAACCTGGTTTGTACTGTATACATTCAGCATCCAGCTTTTTTTTCTCCACACACTCTCTCATTGACCAATCAGAACCAAAAGGGGCAGGACTTATGACGCTCTCTTCAATGCAACTAGTGAGCTCGCATTTACAACACAGGAAGGCTTGGACGCCAGTGATTGCTAATAGGTTTGTAAGCTAGCAAGCAGTCAGTCTCATGTATGTAGCAAGTCAAGAGCCAATCTCCTTTCAGTAAAAAAAAAAAAAAAGACAAAATAATGTTGCTTTCAAATGGAAGGTGTGAACTTTGGCGTTCAAGTGGTAACACCGCTGCTAGGCAACCGTTGACAACCACAGAGGCTAATGGTTTAGCTAGCTAATGACAGCTAACTTAATTTAGGAAATATAAAACCATAACGAAAGGATGATGCCATGAGGAATATCAACATTTCTTCAGACAGATTGTAAAATTATAAAAAACGACTAAATTACAGTAAACACATCCCAACTCATTGACAAAAAAATTCCACTTACCAGGTTGTGAACGCCACAGGCAACAGGCCACAATTATACAGACTTACACGACCCCATTTAAAGGTGGCGGATACTCTATTGCTTGAATAAATTACGTTTTCAACTTTCAGCGAACAGTCACCTGAATCTGCAACTCTCCTTGGATTTATGGAGATATATAATTACTTTGTTAAGCTGCCTCATTCACATATTTACAGTTTTTTTGTTCAATATCACTGCTCTAATACCTGCCCAGCATGAACCAGCAGACAATCGCAGTCAGGGTCTAGCTGGAGAACAAAGCAAAGATTTTAGCAGCAGACGCAGGTGGAGACCAAAAACGGAGCTAAAAGAGAGTGCTTATTGGACTTCACTACACCTCTATGAACACCTCTAGAGTCTGCTGCATGTGTGAATAACTTCCATTTAATTCATTCAAACTTCAGGCTGGACTATGTTGATGCTGAAAACCAAAATGTCGACTGGGCGACTTCGACTAATGATAATCTCTGTTGTTGATGAACTGATTGATTGTCCAGACCTCAAGGGGACATCTGCAGATGGCTTATATTATCTGACCAAAAACGCCAAATCTTCATATTTGTTGGAACCAGGAAATGTTGTGCGCTTGAAAAGGACATGTTGTTCATTTTCAGCCCTTGATGAGAAAGAGGACACGTCAACTAACACATGGGAGTAAAGTTGAGAAACAGCAAAGCGTTCCTTTAAAGTGTGAGTCTGAGTGTAAATATGATCAGAACAGATTAACTCTTATCAGCGTTTCCCCTCAGGCAGATAGAGCTGGATAGCTGCTGCTTATCACATGCTTACACACTTAACAACCCAGCTGTCTGCTTCTCCTCACCTCTTCTACGTCTCCTTCGTCTTCACATTTTCTCCTTTCCCCCCTTTTCATTTCTTTCTTCCTTCTGTACTTACACTTTGTCTCCTTCATCTATTCTTCTCATTACTTACTCACTCCCGGTTTCCTTTTCCTTTCCTACTTTTCCTCTTGTCTTGTTTCCCGTCCTCTCATTTCCCATCACCTCCTTTTCCTTCCTTCCTTCCATCCCAGTTCTCCTCTCTCCCCCTTTACGTTTTCATCTGCTACCTTCTATTTGTTTCTCCTTTCTTCTCCTCTTTCTTCTCTCTTTCCTCATCTCCTCTTCTGGTTTCCTTATCTTGTCCTTCTTTTCCTCTTGTTTTCCCCCTCTCATTTCCCATCACCTATTTTCCTTTCCTTTCCTAGGTGTCCCTTCCCCTTTTTCCATCCTTTCTCTCATTTTCTTTTACCTGCCTTTTACCTCTCCTCTTTTCTGTCATTTACTCATTTCATTTCTCTTCTTCTCATCTCATTTCTCCTTTCCTTTCCTTTCCTCTTTGGGTCTTCTGCGTTGTCACTTTCTTTTCTTCTCTCTGTCCTCTCTCTCATTTTGCCCCCCCCCCACCCACTTTCTTGCTTCTACTCTTCCTCCCTTCCTACCCGTCTCCTATTTCCTCTCCCTGTCATTTCTTCTCTCCGTTGTTCTCCCAGTCCTCCTCCCTCTTCCCTTCCGTTTCCCTCCTCATTTTTACTCACCTGTTCATCTGATATTTTTCTCCATCTCTCTCCGTCCCAGTGTGAGGTCTGCTGTCGATCTTGCTGCGTGACAGCAGGTTGACATCGGGGCATTTCAAGGTTGGGATCAGACCGAAGCAGGCCGTTGTGATGATAATGTGTGTGTGTCGGCTCGATGCCTGTTAGTTTATCCTTACACACCGGGAGTTTGATGTGCCCAAGGCGAGAGCTGCGCACACACACAGTCATAAATAAAGAGCAGGAATAGCTTCGGGGTTGCTGAGGTGAAAACGGTATGAGGCCCTTTGACTCCTGACAGCAGAACGGTAACAGACCATTTGGTCTTCTTAGAGTGATATACACTAGTTTGTATTCTCATGAATATGTGTTGTGTTTGAATTCATCCTTTACCCTGCAATATTTGTAATAGATTTTTAGTTTTTCCTATTAACTTTGTTGCCCCAGTTGACCGTGTTCACCACCCCATACACTATTGTGCAAAACCACACATGCTGCATCCTAGTTTAAAGAAATACAAACAAGCCAGTGTGTTTCACACTCATTCCACAGTAATAATGAGTATAATCAGTGTGAATATATGAAGGTATGCCCGTGTGATCAGAGGCGATTATCAATACCAAGTACACAAACTTTGTTACCTCCTAATGCACCCTTAATAAAACGGGTGGGGACAAGAACACAACCGAGTATTATTTTTTGTTGGCACGACCATCCACCCTGACCTCCTCACTAATGCAGGAACACTTTGGACCGTACTTTGAACTGGAACAGTCTAGTATAGACAGAAACGCATATCTGTAAACGCCTAGGATGTAGTTCATCTGCATTCAGGACACAGCGTCACATGGAAAAGACCACGTGATCAAAGGTGTGTAAAGCCACTGACAGGGAACACAAGTTAAAAACCGTCAGAAGTGTCAAATCCTGAAGATTGATGATAAGGAACATTTTGATATACTGTATGTGGCTGGGTTATATTTATTGATGCATTAAGAGGGCCACCAAACATTTGTTTCACCTGTACTTTTACTGCTACGATGCATCAGAATGCCCGTTAATCAGATTATTTTCCACATTCTCTCTTGATCTGGATTATTACATCTTTTATAACCTTAACAACACATCTCTTTTAAGTGAACTCATGATTTTCCACATTTAGAATAAACCAAAAACAGCACCGTTCAGTGAAAAATAGATAACAGTGTATTTATTTATTTTTTTCAATCGAATAAAACCAGGCGTTTCATTTTATTTGCATCAGGATTTACTGTGTAATCCGTTTCCCTTTTGTTCTGTAGGCCCACTCGTAAAAGTAAAGTACTCCTGTCGGTGGCGGTGCTGCTGTGTTGGCAGATCTAACCTGTTCTAGTAATTGACTTGTGTTATTTTTAATGGGGCCATATGTTGTTCCTGCTGACTGCGGCACACTCGAACACATCAAACACTAACGGTGCTGCTGCTGCTGTTTGACACCTTGTCAAGGTTTCCTCTGGATATTTTGTGTTGGTGGCTAATTCTCAGACCGGAGTTCTCTCAGCTCAACTTTTGTTTCTCTGTCACTTTCCATAGTGTTCGCGGGAAAAAAGATGGGGCTCGAGAAAGAACGATTTCTGACGGGAACTGAAAAATAAAACGAATGATTTTAATGAGCATCAGTGTTTATTATGTGATGATGCACACAGGGTTGTATCTTTGTGTGTCTTTGCTTGTTGGATTCTACCATTAAGAAGACTCTAATAAAAGTGCTCACATTTTATTCCTGTAGGTATAAAGTTGGTTCTGGCTTATGTCTGTTATTATCTTCACCGATCAGGCATAACATTATGACCATTTTTGTGTAGGTCTCCCTTGTGCCTCCAAAACAGTTATGACTCATCAGAGAATGGACATGGGCCTGCTGAGGGTGTCCTGTGGTGTCTGGCAACTGAATGTTGTTAGTGGGAGCCTTTGAGTCCTGTGGGTTGAGGGGAGGGGCCTCTGGATCGTCCCACAGATACTTGATCAGTTTGGGATCTAGTGAATTTGGAGGCCAGGTCAACACCTTGTGCTGTTCTTCATGTTTTTTGAGTTGTTCCTAAAGCGTTTTTGTGTGTGTGCCTGTGTCAGGCTGCATCCTGCTGGGGATGGCTGCTACAAGGAGTGTCATTTCTATGGGGTGGGGGTGCCTGGTCTGGTCTAGGTGGGTGCTACATGTCTAAGTATTATTCACATGAAAGCCAGGTCCAGAAGTTTCCCAGCAGAACACTGAATTGCCACAAGATGGTCAGTGTTATTTACTTCTCCAGTCAGTGTTATGCCTGATTGTTGTGTATCTTAAGTTCAGCTGTGAAATTGTTTTTTTCTTCACAGGTATTATTAACCTCTACTATTTAAATGTCTACTCTTTAAATAAAGAGACAAATCTTTAGCTTATGTAATTTAAGAAAACTTTCACCAGTTCCATTAAGAGGCTAATGTATCTTACTTATTGTCACTTGTTCACAGCACTTTTGTGTATTTAAAAAAACCAACAACATTTAATTGGCCTTTTCCACTCCAGGAACTTAATGAGGCATAGCAGGGATTCAGACTGAGTCCTGTGTTAAAACTAAACACAGGAGGCTGTGTTGGAGGGGATGGACTCATGAAGGTACCAGTGGACCAGTGAAATATAATGCAGGAAGTCCAGTTGTAGTAACACAATTGATGCCTTTTTGATGCAAAATGCTGCACAATTATGCTCCAACAGTCCAACAGATTTTAAACTCTGAAAAGCTGGAACGGTGGTGATTGTTTCACAGCCTTTGTCGCATCATTTGTAAAGTAAATATTAGAAATGCAGCATCATTGTCGATACTGACAAAGTTTTATTATCTCCAGCATTTCAGTCCTGTTTGATTTGCCGACACACACTGGTGCTAACAGCAGATGAAGTTTAATACTAATTCTGTAATAATTCTGGTTGCAGCAAAACAAACTCTTGCTGGTTTTATAAAGACGATATCTGACGATAATTTCCATCATTCTGTTTGCAAACATGATCTGACTTTGGCATGAGCCTGTGAACAGGAGGCCACGGTGAAAGGCGTTTGCAACCTGGTTGAGAAGTTAGAGGTGTTGTTCCCTGTTGTTCCATTACTCCCTGCGACCACCCCCCACCCCTGATTCCTCCAGTAAACCGAGCATAAAACACTTTTAGCCTCAGGCTTCATAAGCTTCCCCACACGTCTGCTGAGAATGGAAAGTCAACCTGAAGAAGTTTTTCCACAGATCCCTTCTTCACGAGTCTCTCAGCGAAAACGCGTCAGCGAAAACACGCGGCAGCGGTTGTAGTGGTGAATTTCCGTCGTCTGTTTTTCAAAAGCGAACTTGGGAATCTCACCGAGGCTCATGTGTCGGTGATGCGATGACAGGAGTTTGTCTTCCTGCTAAGTTCTCGTGACCTGCTTTGTGTGCGTGGGTGTCTGGGCGCGTCCACGTGCGCACTCCATCACCATCGTCTCCTGTGACCCTGTCTGCTATCTGCTGACAGCTTCCTTGTTGCTTTGTTTATTTCGCGCCGCCGCGTATTTGTTCCGTATGCATATGCATGAGGAAGCGCACACACGCACACATTAATGCATTAATTTTATTTATTTATTTATTCATTTTGCAATTCCCCAGCTCCAGAGATGACACATTCCCCTTCAAGTGCTGTAGCTGCCGATTGGAAAAACTCAGACACTCTCTTCAGAAGTGAGCGTTCAAAGTCATTTCTGTTTGTAAACGCTGAAGGCGAATTGGTCACGGCTGCTTCTTAGACGCCGCGTGTCAAAGCTGTTGGAGGGCCTCAGAATAAGAAAGCAGTTTAATCGAAAGTCTAATCTCCATTCTTATTACCTCCTACTTCTCTTTCTAACTCTTTCTCTCTCTCTCTCTCTCTCTCTCTCTCTCTCTCTCTCTCTCTCTCTCTCTCTCTCTCTCTCTCACACACACACAAATGAGCTCAGAGGGGCGTTCATCTTCACTCCTGTCAAATACTTTCACTCAGTGGACTTCCTTTCATGAATTCTTTATGCATTTGCCACCTATGGTACATGTTATAATAATTATTACACTATTACTACAACACTTGCATCATTTCTTCACACTTTAAAAACATATAGTTAGGTTCCTTTGCTTTTTCAGTCTCATTTAATACAGTCACATGATATTTTTATTAGTTTCCATAATGTGTCTTGGAGGGAACGGCATCAAAGGCTGCAGCCGACCTGTTATTAAATGCATTTAGATGGCTGTCAAATGACAAGCGCGTGGATGTGTTTTGGATTTCTGGAAATACAGTACGTGCTGCAAAGTTTTCAGATCAATTTGTAAGTAAGACAGAGTTTTTTTTTTTTTTTTTTTCTTTTCCCCTGCAACTTACTGAAGAAAAAAATTGAATTGTATGATAAAATCAGAACAATGTGCATTGCTTTACATTCACACGTCTTTAAAGATAAGACTTCAAAGATCTCAGAGGGGAAATTTACAGCAGCAGGGTAAGACGGCGCAAAAATAGAAAAAGTTAGATAAAGAATAGAAATAAAAAAATATATATAATTGTAAAGTAATATTTGCTGTTGCTGTGCCAACCAAAGTTAAATAAGTAGAGTTATGTTGAAGTGGTGGAGGCTGAATAGACAATATGGAAACCATGAATATTATGATTACTGACTACTCCCATAGAAGTAGTGCTCTTAAGAAAACAAATATTGCGGTACCACCGGTAAATAAGTCAGAATACTCGAGATTTATGTGTATTACACTCGAGAAAGAATTAATATTATAGCACGGAATGGAATGATAAAATAAAGAGTCTGACTGTTGTAAGGACAAAGGACCTTTGGTAATGTTTCTCTGTGTGCTGTGGGTGCAGCAGGATGAAAGAGCTACCTAAGGTCCCAATAGTTTTGTTCAGGTGTTGAGAAGAGCTGTTCAGGATGTTTGACTTTTGGCCGACATCCTCCTCTCACCCACCTGCTCCACTGAGGCCAGCGGTAAAGAGGGCCAGCTCCATCCCGGGCTGGGCCCCTTTACCGCTATTGTCCAGTCAAGCTTATTCCTCCAACTCGTCTACTTTGTTCCATGTTTACATGTCTTCAGCAGACACTTGTTTACCTCAGCTCCCTGCCGTTTGGCTCTGAGCACACGGTGCACAGTTTGTGCGTTGAGAGCTGCTGCCCAGAGTTTCCCCCATGGGGGTGAGGAGCGAGAGGCACCGAGGACCAAAACAGTGGGCTGAAAGCTGCACAGACTGTTGGTTCTCAGTGGGATTGGGCGCCTTTTCACACATATGGAAATAACTCAGTGAGCCTTTACAGCCGTGTTTTATATAGCACCAAACACAGCATTCAGTGTTCCTGGACAATGATCCAGCTGCAGAGTTCATGTTTGAAGACTCTTGATCTGTGAACCAACAGGAATAAATAACAGTCCATTGTTTGTATAGATAGATATTGGAACAAACACTACATACAGATCAACCATGAAAAAGGTACTGATGAACAAGCCTGACTTTCTCCGGACACAAAACAAAAATTGGAAAGTTGACTTGGAGCATAGAGTGTATATAAATATGGACTACAGGCTGTTCTTGCGAGTGCCCTGTACTTTGCTGTGGTTTGTTGGGGGAGCAGCACCAGCAAAATGGACATAAGCAATTTCCCTTGTGGATCAATAAAATTTATCTAAGTCTAAGTCTAAGGCCCTGTCCACACGCAAACGCAAAAATGCAAAAACGGAGGTTTTTTTCATCGTTTTGGCCGAGCGTCCACACGTATCCCGTAAACGCATAGCCCTAAAACGCACTTTTCTGAAAACGGGTCCCAGGGTGGATAAATTTGAAAACGCACCTCTAGCGTTTCTGTGTAGACGCCTAAAACGAAAACGATGACGTCATCGTATTCGCCCCCCCCAGCAGCCTTCCACCTCCCGCGAGACGTCTCATAACAACATCAACAACAATGGCGGACTACATGCTAGTTTACCTGCTGGAGAAGATATTGAGCCTATTAGGGCTACTAGGGCTCAATATCATGCTCCTGTGCCACCACGCTGAGCAAAAAAAGAGATTTGTAAACAGCGCTCAAGATTTGTGCGCATGCTCCGTCTCTTCTTCTCCGTTTTGGGTGAATTTCTGAAACTGAAACAGCGACACCTATAGGCCTGGAATATGAAGTAGCGTTTCAGGTCGAGCTAAAACGGATACGTGTGGACAGGATATTTCTTGAAACGATGACGTCAAAAACGGAGAAAAAAAAGATCGTTTTCCTTTTGGCGTTTGCGTGTGGACAGGGCCTAAGTCTAGGCGGGTAATGGCTGCATAGTCATAAATGTCTTCAGATTGCCATGGAGTTGAATTTGGATCAGACTGATTGTTGGACTATCCAATTGCATGCAGAGGTGTTTTTTCCACTATCTGGGTTTAACCACACCCCATAATTAAATCCAAATGCTGTATGCAGATGAAACTTGCATTTCTTGCCTACTTTAAATTACTATGTATTAAAGTAGTTAGAGTTAAAATGGTTGGACATAGCACTAACATTAAACTAGCATATAAAGAAAATTAAACTCTATCCGAACATTAGCGCTAATAAATTGGGCCTACACTATAGTTTTCCACACATAGCAAATGTAAAATGCTATCAAGGAGTTATATCTCCCCTTTATTACCTAATATTTGGGGTTTTGTTCAAATTTTTGGGGATTTGTGTTTTACTCAATTATTCGTGTTAAGCTCAATTTTTAAAACTGTTTCATGGCAGAAAAGGAGGGGACACACTGTATGCATAGCAAAAATGGTGCTGATAAGAATGCAGTTCCTTTATACACACACAAAACCTTTGTGAACACGCCATGCAAAAACTTCAGTACACGTCGTGCAAACAGCATGCCTCCAGTGAATGTGATACACAGAGCAGACGTCTTGTATGTGAAATGCGTGTCAGCTTCGTTGTGTTGATCCATCACAGCAGCCGACACAGGCCCAGACGGTTGTAAATATCAAACGTGTCTGATATGATCAATGAAACTCACATCAGTGTGTGACTTCATCCTTTTTTCTTTTTTGAATTTGAAAAGTTTTCCCCATTACATGGAAGAGCATTTGAGCTACACATCTCCTGAATGCCCTGATATGTTTACATCACCTCGCCTATCCCCCAGTGTGTCTCCAGCTTAAGTTATGAAACCGCCAAATGGAAATCAGATGGTGTACAGGCTAACTTTAAAAATTCTGTGAATGTTATTTATTTTATTATTTTTTTTAAAGGATTTCTCTGCTCATCCTCCTCTGTTGATACGAGCTGTAAGCACACAGTCTGACCCTGCAGTTTCACAGATATCGAAGTTTAGCGGCTTAAAATTGTGAGAAACGCTGCAGGCGAGTACGAAGGCGTAAAACGGAGTGTAGAAAGTGTCAGTGTCAGCATTGGGATCATATTTACATGCACACAGTCGTACAGCACAAACAGCCCGAAGGTGGGTTTTTCCTTCTATCTATATTTTCCTGCAGAGGACACAAATATAGCGTTATCTAACGGCAGCAACCAGCAGAAGACTGTGATTGCACTGGTAGTATTGAACAACTCTTATTACATTGCATTAGTAGCCCCTACCTGAATCTTGAATGCAAAAAGTAGAAATGTGATCCTTTATAGAGCCCTGCAGTGATTTAGTATTAGTTTGGATGTCAAAACTGACGAAGCAGAGGCTGTGAGCTAGACTCTCTGGGGAGCATCTTTCTGGCTGATAAATTTTAAACTTTTAAAACTTCATGCCTATAGTTTTTAATATAAGCTGCTGGAAACACATTGTATTCCTCTTCAAGGTTAGAGACAGACTGATAATCTGAACATTTTGTTCAACGTAGACAAGGACTGACTGACAGACTGGCGCCCGCTGGCCTATATGCTCATTTGCATCTGTGTTATTATATCCAAAAATGTTGAAGCAAGGCAACTGGACTTGTAGAGTTTCTTGAAGACGTTTCATCCAAGTAGTTTATTCAGTTCTAAGGGACTGGTGGGAAGTTGAGGTTTAACTGTGGGTGTAAACCATCAGAAACTTGTCTGTGAAGGTTCTCAGTCATCCAGGTCATGGTATATCCAACAAAGGTTCAAAAAAAGGCAACTGGACTTACTTCCCACCAGTCCCCTAGAACTGAAGAAGCTACTCGGATGAGTGGTGAAACGTCTTCTCTAAAACTCTACAAGTCCAGTTACCTTTTTTTTACATCAGAAACTTGCTTGACTTGCTTCTGTTAATGGCCAGTATCAAGGTGTGATGGGGGTTGAAACTTGTTGGGGTTTTCAGTTGGGACTCCAGATTAAATCTCAGTCCACCTCCTCTGTTCAGAGGTTTTTCCATTTTGACATAGATGTCTCCCTTTACTCCCCTTTCAAACTATCTGTCTTCTCTGGCTAAGATTTGGACGTTGGTGTCTTCAAAGGAGTGTACTTTGTCCTTCAAGTGTAGGTGTGAAGTGTGAACCACTGCATCGTTTCCTGATGAGCTGGCTCTCCCGTGTTGAGACATGTGTTTCTAAATGGGTTGTTTTGTTTCCAAAATGTACAAGTCTTTTCACTCCTCACTGCACTGAACACGTGTTATTTTGTGGTGTCATTATACCTAAATACTCAGAGCTTGAAGTGGATATATTGATATATAAAAATATAGATATGCCAGAGTCAAGTCAAATCAACCTAATTGCAAATTTCTTTGTTTTTTATTTTATTTTTCTTGGAAATGTGTTCCATTTTCACATGTGGACTACTGTATGTTTGGGAATTATTTTATATTTTTCAGCTGTATATCAAATTTCCCTCTGGGATAATAAAGAAGAGCAAAAATCTGGGCTACTTTCCCAGATAATTAAGAGATATGTCAGACTATTAATGCAGGCTGAGACGTAAATTAATATGATAAACTGAATTAGTTTACCGGCGTAAGCAAGGACAACTTACAGGCAAGAATCATTAGTCAAGTGTTAATAAGATTTACTTCTTTTAGTTTCAGATTCTGGGTCAGCTTTTTGGATGGATTCAGCTAGATTGATCTGTTTCAGATTGGAGCAAGGATGTGGCCTAAATTTGCTGCAGTCATTTTCTGGCTTTTTCCATTTCACAACATGTTTGTAACTTTGCAGAATTGATAATTCAACATTCACACTCGTCATTCTATGGCGGGAATGGCCTCCTGTGCAGAGGTAAGAAAGTGCACTCATAAGCTCTATTAATTTTTCACAGAACTATTTTCGTCACTTTTCTTAGAAGCGAGCAAGTTCAGCGCCATGAATGACTTCAAGGACAGACAAAAGATCCTCACTCTGTCAATTATCGGGTCATGCCCCACCCACGGTTCACAACCTTCAAGTACAACCGTTTGAACCCAATAATATTTCTCTCGTTTGTACAGTGTTTACAGATATCTTCTTTCAAGTTCATCTCTAGAGCGAAACGATTGATTTTACTTCTAGACTGGCCTCATACCATCGTTAAATGGTATAGGAGACTCTTTTCTGTTAATGTGTTGAGAAACGCTGCGAGACAACTCTTAAATGCTTCTGGAACCAAAATATACGTACATGTAGTAATATGAATCATCAGGTTTTGTATCTGCGAAGCAGAGTAGAGCTCAGTAAACATTTCCTCTAAAAGTAATGACACATCCAGGCGCACTGCTCTGCTCTGGATGTGTCCGCGTTGGTGCTGTCCAATTATAGGCTGCGATCAATGGCCTTGTCATGCCGCTGCAAAAGGTCGCTTATGTGAGTACACACATGCATGCACACACATTTGTATGGCTATCTTTGTGAGAAAATTCACTGACGCAATATCATCTCAACTAAGTGTCAAACCCTAAGCCTTACCCTAATCCTAACCATAACCTTTACCCTGCTTTACCTCCAGTCAGTTATAGAGAAACCTTTACCCTAAAATGAGTCTTAACCCTGTAACAGCCTTCAAACTTTTCTCTCAAGCCTCGTTTGGGAGTTCTCGTAGCTTGTTCTCGACACATCATCTGGGCCGAACTTTCTTCTCGTGTGGTGTCCGACAACTATTCTGTGATTGGTCAGAGATTGGAAGTGGGCGTAGTTAATGCAGAAAAGCAGAAATTCTAGCGGCCACTCTGTGACCTCCCAGATGCTAATATTCGCAGTGTGACCGCTAATCTCTCCTGGGTAGAGATCAGCATACTGTGTGTGGGTGCATGCTGAATGAACGTCATGATCCGACGGACACGGTTGTCAAAATGACTGGTCGACATCCAAAAATAATAAGAAAGGTGCCTCTCTTCCTTCATCTCCCACCATCTCCGACAGTGCTTGGCGCGTATGACGTATGCTGCAGTGGGAGGGGCCTATGAGGGCCTCCTCGGAGTTCAGCATTTGAGTTTCTCGTGAAGTAGAAAATGCCAGCTCGGGAAAACTAAAAAAATTCTTGCAGAGTATGTAACAAGCATAACCCTAACCACTGGTCAAAATGTCCTCACTTTGCACAAATGTCCTCACTCTGACGGTAATTCAACCTAGTCCTCAGAAAGATAGCTGAACAAGAACACACACGCACATGTTACTGTCATCTCCGGCAGTGCGAGGTCGGGATCATCCATCAGGGTTTGTGTTTAGTTTTGTTGGTGTCAAAGCAAAGATCGGCCCTCTCTCGCCTCCCTTGCCCCTAAAAGCGAGGCGTGTTTGCTTACGCCTAAAGAGAGACGGAGTGACATTGACGCACACACACACACAAAAATGAGAAAAAAGCCACAGTAAAAGGATCAGGAGCCAGAGAACAGAGGTAAATAAATCAAGTCAAGGTTGTGGCCTTCCTGTGTGAAAATGACGCCCGTCTGCAGCGTTAGGGGCAGAGGTGGAAAGTTTTAATGCATGTGGGTTGTACGTCATTACCGCCCGACACAGTGGACGCACTCCTACAGTGTGAGTGCTGTGTGTGCGTGTTCGACCGAGGAGGAGGCGAAAGGAGGTGGAGAGTGATGCTTTAAAATGCCTCTCCAGCTGTGCGCTGGGGAAAATGGAGCTGGCTGTCATTTGCATTTGTAGCTCAAGGACAAGAGTAACATTAACCGAGCGTAAGGGATCACTCTGACTGCAGACACGCTTTTTATGTGTTACTACACAACTCTGAGGACCTGCAGCGGACTTCTCTCAACTTCTGACTGTGGAATTCTGATTTCAGTTCTAACCTTATAAAGAAAACTAAACCTGATAAAACTGTAAGAAAAAGAAAATGACTAATTGGAAGTGAACATTTCTAAGTTTTCATTTTGTCTCTTCAATTTGCATTACTATTATCATATAATTTGAATAACTTTTAGCAACACTACGCAGGAAATTGATGTTTCTTGATTCAAAGGCACCTATGCTGGTATCAGTGTATGTGATTTGTATGTGTATTTTTCAGTGCAAGTAAGGGCAGTGCTCATTTAGAAACAGTCTCTGTGAACATTCTCTAAAACAAAGCAAAAGCAGATGGAACTAGACTTGAAGACATTTCTATTTCTAGTTTAGTGTTTAACTTGTTGCACCGCGGGTAATTCAGTTTTAATCCTCTGTATGTGCTGCACATATGGCAGAATTAACATTAAAGCTGACTTTGACTTAACCTCTCATTCAAGTGGCTTCTTTAGCTCTCAATAACTGGTGGGGACAGATAGGATAGTGTTGAAGATATTAAGTTACAATACAGTCTTAACATCTGTCCCCAGAGTGTTTTACTGATGTTCACACCTTGATTCTGCTTCTGCTGAGTTTCTGGACATAAATGGGTCATTAGGGAACCACTAATTGTGGAAAACTGGTTACATCTCAGGCTTATCTGAAAATATTGTAAGGTGCCACCTGCAGATGTCCCTTACAAAAATCTAAACTGGGGATCAAAGATGGTGGCCCCAATGGATGCAGCAGCTTCTCCAGCTCCTGTGAGTTATTTGTTTCATGTGTTTTGTCCTCATCTGCCAACTTGACACCGGAATTTGTGGAAACACCTTCCACACAATGGAAATATGAACTGCAATTTCTGCATACTTTGCATACAAGACAATAGAGCTGAACTAACCAGCCTAGGCTTACCGAGGGAAACAGGCCCCACGACCACAACTCCTACAAGAACAGTAACATGACTTGAAGTTAGACTTGAAGAAGACACTTGGATGAGTGATGAAACGTCCCATTGTCTTTATCTTAGCCTTTGTTTTAGATCAAATGATGTAGGTGTTTATTTGTACGTAGACTTCAGAATTCAGAATTGAGACCTGATCACAAGTGGTCAATGGAGACACGTGTGGAGACACATTCTGGTGCCAGTTGTGAATGGATTTATTTAAAGTATCCAAAAAAAAACAAAAAAACAAGCTAAAACAAGGGCAACTGGACTTGTGGGATTTGTTAAAGACATTTGGCCGTTTATCCAATTAGCTTCTTCAGTTCTAAACCCATTCACAAACACATGGCTCAACACGGGAGACCCAGCCAGGATTCACCTGCATCTGAAGGACAAAGGACACTCCTTTGAGGAAAACAACATAGACAATTTAGAGAAGACACACGGTTTGAAAGAGCAGTAAAAGGATCCGTCTGTGTCAAATTGGAAAACCTCTCTCTGAACTGAGATTGAATCTGCCATCAATTTACAACAGTCTTAAAACCTGTCTCCAAGAAGTGTCACCTTGAATTCTTCAAGAAACCTTTCACTTCCAGTTGCCCTTGCTTTTTTTTTTCTTTCTTGGATATACCGTGACCTAGATTGCCGAGAACCTTCACAGATATGATGTACTCAAAGCTGTCCACTTGTGATCGGATCACCTGGCACACATGCTAATAACAGGGCCTCAAACATCAACCAGCAATCAAGACTGTTACATCTTAAATTACATTTCATCCAAAATGCGACTTTGTAGGTTATATAGGCAATTTGTGCAGGATAAGGCTGTAATGTCCCAGCTGTCGCAAACACATTCCTCACAAAACGGATCCACCAAAATATGGGGCAAGTAGCCGTTTGAAAGTGGAGGTCACCTAGAAAATCATTAGCAGTAAAAGAGGAAAACACTTGGTGGTATTCCACCTTCTGTCACATCATGTAGACGTAATTTATGTCCCACATTTCGTACTAAAAACGTCACTTTGTTCTTTACTGAAACGAGGAGAAAAGGTCACGGTATATACAGTCTAAAGGCGGTAAAAAAATAAAAAAAACACTGTGTGCTTTCATTCAGCATTTAGCAGATCAAACCATCTTCCTTCATCTAACACGAGATCAGAGCTTAGAGGAGGAAGAGGAGATCAAAAGAGATTAAGAGGAACAGAAAGAGCTGGAGAGAGTTTAACAAACATTAAGAGGTCAGATATTGTATAATTAATCAGAGCTCCACGAGGAAGAGAGTGCTGTGTACGAGCCTCGGAGATGATAAAACATTCATGCAGGCTCACATACATCCACCTTCTAATAGATAAAGAGCGCAGGGGTTTAAATCCAGCGTCGTTCCTGTCTCTGTTTCAAGGTTTACTCTGCACCGTAGACAATTTGAAGATTCCCGTGATTAATAACAGCGACCGGCGACACGAGTGAGTGTGTGTGTGCTTCGTCTCTGTTTGTGGATGCGTGTGGCGCGAACAGAGAAGGGCTTAGTCAACGCTTTTGCACATGAGAAATGACAATATCTTGTTTTCCCGACTTCACTGCCTCACATTTATGGGACTACAAATACTGATAAATGCAGAGCGTGAAACAGAAACATTTTTCTGCAAACAGAACGGGTTTTGCCGCATGTCCCGTCAATTTGAAGCCTTTAATATGTCAGCAAGGTCCTGTATATTAGTTTCTCGGTCTAATATTTTATTGTTTAACATCCTCGTGGTGCTCTGTTGTTGGGATTTCATCGATCAGTCTCCAAAACGCACACTGAAGCATCTTCATAAAACAATCTCTGCAAGATGTAACCGTGACTAATCGCAGAGATAGCCAGGCCTTTAAAATATGCAGCTATATATGCTATGCTATCAGTGAGTCTCAGTCTCATTTTCTCTCATTTACCACCATGCTGGATCTCAGGATTGCGCATCACGTTCATTCGATAAGGAGTTACAATAGAGGTGAAAACAATCGCTTGTGCCGCATTCATGTCACGTGTGAGGGAAGGTAATAATGTGAAAAATTGTTTATCATCAAACAGGCTGCCGGTCTAGATGTGTTGCTGCTCCTCACTTATTCCAGGAGATTCCAGCTTTCTTGATCATTAACCGCTAACGAAACCAACAGGAAGGCAATAACACCGACTGCATTCAGCTATTAAAAGAAATCCAAAGTGCATAGCAGGCAAATTGTTGGCTAAATACTGTATGTGGTCAATTTGGACAAAATAAAGCTGCAGAGTTGAAACAATGAGGGTTAAAAATACTACATTTTGTGCAGGCTACACGTCTTCCCAAGGTCCTTATAACTCCAAACCCATAAACTCCATTTAAAGGCAACATAGTTTCTCTTACGTTTTATCGTATTAGCTTAAACAAAGGCTACAGACTATTGAGTGACGTCCATGATTGCTTGCTATTTCAGGCTGTTTTGATTTATTTTATTTTTTTTATCACTAATAGGTGATTTAGGCTTCTGCGTCAATTTGACACCCAGACCCACCCAAATGGAAATATGGAAAACAATGGGAGTATAGCAACTCTGATATGACAAAAACATGGAGGAAAGTTAGCAAGCTAATTAGCTTAACCACCAGCAGGATAATTAGTTCAAACAGTTAATTAAAATGGGGCTGTGGACTTATGGTTGTGAAGGTAGCAAAACAAACCATTATTTTTTAATGTACCTATTCATACTGTGACAGACAAAGTTAAATAAAATGGTAAAATGGCTGCATAGCTGAATAGCTGCAATAGGTTTATTAATTTTGCGTCTCTGTGGTCTCAAAGGTTGGTTCAAGGGCTGTAGTTGATTTTATTTGTTAAAATTAACATGAGTTTAACTTTTTGTCCTATAAACAAACCAGAAAGTGGCTTCTTAAATCTTGAGTCTTAAACTTGAAGAACTCCGGCACGAAGAAGAACAAGAATGTACTGATCTGAGATACATTTTAAGGAATTTGCAGGAAGCTCTTCATGCAAAAAAAATAAATCTAATCCAGATGCTAACCTGACTAGCTCAGCCATTTTCACCTAACAAACTAAATGTGATCTGTGCTTACTCAGATTATGGGAAATCATTCCTGCTAATGCCTTGTTTGTCTGCTACTTCAATTTATGAATCTTTTGGGTAAACGGCAGCTAAATGAAATTCAGATGGGTTTAGAGAAAGAGATTCCAAGTTTTCTGCTTAAATACTTTATATAAAACATGATAAAAGAAAAAAATTCTATCCAGCAGAAAATCCAGGTAAAATGTCCAACATCCATCTACCTGCAGCCTGTTAATTTCACACGACAGAGGACACTCCAGTAAAAAGGATTAACACTCACAGTGGCTGTGAATATTAACCATCCTTTAATGGAAGCCGCTCTCTGTAAGTAACTGTTTAAATGGATGATTTCAGTGAGTGCAGACTGCTGCAAAGGTGTGAATGTGTGTGCCAGTTCTTCTTCCCCCTTTTTTTTTCTGCCAGAAGCTAAAATCTGTAATGTTTTTACACCTCGCCATCTGAGCCGTTTTCCTCTGTGGACCCCATTAGTTTATGATGCACATGTTCTTTATAAGCTTGCCCTGGTGGGCTGTTTGTATCCCCGGCACTGTAACACAACAGCTGTTTTGGTTTGACTGGATTATAACTTTTTAATGCAGCTAATAAATATTCAATGTGACAAATCAAATGCATAACAACCAGTGGAAATTGGCTTTTGTGCTGTTTATGAATCAAAAGCAGCATTTATTTATTATGGAGAAGCGTCAAATACGTTGGCACTTTTAACGCTTTTCACCTGTTCTCTGTCTTGTTTGTGAAAGTTTGGAGTCTAAAAAAAAATCCAAATCTGATCAAAGTTGTGTCTTTGTTGTGCTATTTTGTCTTGTTTACTTTTATTTATTCATTTTTTTGCTTGCGTCTTTGTTCTGTGGGGAGAATTAGCGGTTTGTTCTTGTTGTTTGAATGAATAAAAGAAAAGGTGAGGATGAGTAATTGGCTGATTACAGCAGGCAAATCTTTAAAGGGCAGCATATTATTCCACTAAGCGTTCATGTCAATGGCTTTTAAGGTGTTTTCAGTGTTATTTGGCAAAAACAAAAGTGAATGAAGTGAGGTTATACTTACAGGAACATCAGAAATGCATCTACATGTTTCTTTATCTTAGGCTGTTTTTAGCCCGTTAGCAGGCTAACAAAGCAAATTTAAAGCTTGACCTAGCAGACTTGAGTAGAAACGCAAAAAAAATCAAGGTAACATGTAGCCAATTGTGTGGCACTCCACACAATTTCTCTTAAAGAGAAAAGAGACTTCTGCAGTCCAGCAGTTTATGTCAGTCACCACAGACTGTATATAAATATGGACAATGCAAACCCACTTCCTTGCATGGCCCAACTGATGCTATTTTCCGGGGATATGGGCAGCACCATCTTTTCCCCCCAACTCTCATTGGGCCCCTTCACGGCCCGTTGGAATGGCAACTGGTAGTCATCATGATGTCATATCCTGTTTCCATAGCGTAAAATGAAACTTAACAGAAAAACTGACACTTGAATATGCATCAGCATTTTATTAACTACCTAAAATGACTGAAACCATGAAACCTTGAAAAAAATATATATTTGACTTGTATTTTAGTGTTTTAGCTCAACCCAAGTCCAACTAACATAGAGAGGTGGAGCTTATGACCTATACTGCAGCCAGACACCAGGGGGAGCTCTATTTGCTTTGGGTTCACTTTAGAGGCGCTGTCATGTCCACCATCTTTATGTACAATCTATGGTTATCACCAGGAGTAGCATATTGCTTTTCAGTCTTGTAGCAGGTCTGAGTCAAACATAGAAATAATGATAACAGATAATCTGCTGTAACAGAAGCCTGGTTCAGATTAAATACCCACTCTAGGCAATAAGCATTAAAAACAGACTATATATTGAAGCGAGAAAGAGTGAAGTTCGAGGAGGTTAAAAGGTGAGAATTGGACAATGAGACAGCTCCTGCCTGGCTGTCTTTCTCTCACCGTTTCACACCCCCACCTCCGTCTTATTTTAGCCCCGCTCCTTCTTGCAGGCTCTCCATGTCTGGCTCCCATGCTTTTCTTTTCTTCCCCCTGTCTCACTTGTGATGTCTCTGAAGTTCATTTATTTGGATCCCTCTTTCTCCTCTTGCTCCGTTTGACTCGGCTGTCTGCAGCCAGATACCTAACAGGCTCTTTCTAAGAGATGCCTGAGAGCGAAAGTACCACTTTTATGTCCTGAGAGAGAAAGGAGAGACAGAGACAGAGATGAGAAGACAGACAAAAGGAGAAGCCGATGCCTTGCAGGAGTTTCCGAACATTGCTCAGCACCACAGTGTCAGGAATGTCTGTTGAGAGTAGAGCAAAGCCGAGCTGAAATGAAATAGGTATGTGTGCATTCAGAGTTCCACAGAATGAAACTTGTATAATACCTTTGTGTGTTTTTGGAACAATTAATTAAATGTGAACTCAAGACATATTTCCTCTGCATGTTCACTCTTTAATACAGTCATGCATGTGCTGATGTATTCGAAGATGCCTGACCTTGAGTGTCTTCAGCTGCTGTCTCCATTTACCTGTTGGCATCCCGTCTCCTGTATCCCATTTCTTAATTCAGGACTATGATGTGATTGATGTTTTAAAAGCCGGAGCAGCTCATTTGTTTTTGCATATATTCATTTTCAGTGATGGAGCAGGAGGGTTTGTATTTCCTCCCTTTGATTCGTAAGCAAGGGGCCTTAATGGACTTGTCGATGTGAGTGTGTGTGTGTCTTTGTAAATCTATATGTAGCTGATTTAGAAAGGCCTCCGGTAGCTAATACAGTAGCTAATAGCTGAAATAATGATTGTTGCAAATGGAACCGCCGAATCCCATTCTCGTGCAAGGAAAAGGATAAAGACGGCTGCTGCTGCTGGCTGTAATAGTACCGTACGCGAGTCATTCATTACGGCTTGATGAATGTTTCGCGTATGAAACGGGCACATTTGTTACAGCTTCACTTACAGCCTATATACACAATGGGCTCACGCTGAGTAAAATGGAGGTCGCATTCTCAGAACGGCTATTGTAGACGTAATTGAGTTAGTGAACGATTCTCTATTGTGTCCTCAGTTAGAGGTGGACTGATCAATAGCTAATGGATTGATACTGAGGCCTATTTTGAGGAGCATTACTGTTATTGGGATTGTACTCAAACAATAGGGGGATACAATCTAAGTAAACTAAATTTAATGTCGGAAATAATCTTGTGCTTTAACCAGTGTTAATTTTGACATCCATTTTTGATTTAATAATTTTTGTCTTTGTCTCATTGGAGTCATTTTTATCTTTTATAGTTTCAATCTAGTTTCAGTCAATAAAAAGTCATTGCATTTTTGTCAATTTTAAATTATTACATTTAGTCAAACTGCAACTGACTACATTCATTTTGGCCACTATTTCATGTCGTCTTTAGATGAAACAGTAATCAGAATTTTCTCCCTGAACTTTACTCCTCTTCGCTTCTATTTCTATTTCTTGTAGACTTATACATATTAAAATTGTACAAGAAACAGAAACAGAAGTAAATATATACATAGGAAGGATTAATAAGATGCAATAATATATATTAACATGAATAACGTGAGGTTATCTCTAACAGAAAGGTTAGGTGTTGTACAGCTGGATAGAGTAGGGTGTGAATGACGTCCTGTGCCTTTCGCTGTGGGAGCAGAACTCGATCAGTCTGTTGGAGAATGAGCTCTGCTGTCCCTCTATAGTCTGCTGTAGTGGATGTGACGGATCGACCATGATGGAGAGCAGTTTGTCCAGTGTCTTCCTGTCCCTCACTGACACAAATGTCTCCAACTCTCTGCTGATCACATGTCCAGCCTTTCGGATCAGTTTGTCGATCCTACTGATGTCCTTTTTGCTGAGCTTCCTCAGGAAGTAGCGTCTGCTCAGGCCCTTTTACTAGTGGGTTTTCAAGAGTGTCTAAGTTTAGACCAATTAAATTAAGCTTACACATGTATCAGATATTTGAATCCTGGTAACAGACTGTATCGACGCTGCACTCTTAGCGCTTGTGTAATTCTACATATCCCTTTCCAGAGTTAGATATCAGCCTGCTGTGCTGTCCTTGGATCATACAGATAGAAAATAGAGGTATCATACACAAGAAGGATTCATTCCAGGAGCTACTGTAAAAACTTCAACCAGAAACGCGCTACTACCAAGCGGACCAATCACAGCTCATGTGGTTACATTTCTGGGGAGGTGTACGTCGGGCCTACGGTGTTAGTGACACATTGATGCAGAAGTCCAAACTGCCTATTATTCGTTCCGTTTTTTACGTAATTCAAGCTCCACTATTACTTCTTATTACGTGGCATTGTTTCCTTTAGTATCTACAATCAAAACCTCAATGTAGTCGCCCTACTACTGCTCACAGAGAGCGTTATGCCACAAATACATGTGCACAAATGGCTTGATTGTCAGAAAAGGGCCCAAATAATCTCAGTAATGGCTGTATTTATATAGAACTTGTGCTGAATTGAAGCGAAATAGTAATACAGAAGAAATATTACATAGGAGGTTAAAACACAATTCTGCTGCAGGACCTCAGGCTGCATTCATGCTTGTAAGGGATTAACATGTCAAAGATATAATCAGGGCCCGACTCCAATCATGTCTTAGAAGTAATAATTCAGATTTAAAAATTAATACTTCAGTGATGCTAAAATTAGTGATAGAAGGATTCTTGTATTGGATTTAGTATTTTTGCAGCAGCGTTCTGTAGCCAGTTGAGATTTTTCGCATTGATAAATGAAGGCTTGAATTATCCCCTTACACTTTGGCACCATATTATCTGCAGCGATGGGATTAACATATTTCAGCTCAGACTAAGTTGATCTGCACACATTGTGTGTTTGTCGTTGTTTAGAGTTTTTCAGGAGACGGTCCAGGCCACTGAGCCTCGGCGTCATTTTGCATCTCTGAGAGGTTTTTCTCAACCCGTGAAAAGATTTATTCAGCCGTGGTATTGTGCTGTATTTTATTCCACCATGACAAATACACTGCCCTCATTCTTTCAATATTCCAGCTCCTCTGTTTTCCTTTTCTGCAGTTGTTGGACACGAAGGAGGAGAGCCAGAGCAGAGGAGAGGAAATCGGAGGAGGGACAGTGAGGAGTGGAAGGATAAACTGAAAGGGTGATATTAGACGAGTGAATGAGCAGCCAAAGTTAGGTGATAGGTAGGTCATACATTCAGTGTTAGTATTATTGAACAGGCTTCAGAGACTTCAGAGCTTCTGTATGAAGAGACTGTTAACACTTCGTACTGGGAGGTGAAACAAGTGACAATGAAAACATGCAAACCACTGAAAGATAAGTTATACGAAAAATTATAACAAAACAACACAAAAACAAAAGAAACGGAGGAAAAACACAAAAAATAGATGTGAAACATCCACAGAGAGACATTAGAAACAACAGGAAACAGGTAAAAACGACCACAAAGAATTGAAAAAGACAGAAAACGATAAAAATGGACATACAAGATACAAATAGACATATTTGTAGTTCAAAAGACCACAGATAACAGAGAGGGACTACAGCCAGAGGAGAAAAAGACATGACAAAGAAATGAAAAAACATCCCCAAAAACTTCATATCACCATGAAATACACCAAACAAGTTGACCACGGTTAAAAAAAAAAAATGACTACAAATTGACAAAACAACCACAAAGAGATTAAATCCGCCAACAGACACAAAAAGTTCATTAAAAGTTAATTGCATTACTGTAGCAAAGAGACAAAAATCACCACGAAGAGATTTAAAATGGCCACAGATAGATAGATAATTAATCTTATCACCCATCCAACTTTGGTTTTACCGGCAAAATAGAAGAGCATTGGAGAGGTCAGATGCTTCTACACGTCAATATCGACAGCTCATGACCATGCAAACTCTACCTATTTACTGATACTTTTACAGTTAACAAATGCTGCAAAGGTTTCAAAGGCGTTTAACACATTCTTACTCAAAAGTTTCTAAAACCCCAATCCCTTGTCCCAACCCCGGCTGATAAACTGTCCCGCCTGCTTTAGCGTATCTGAGCCCGGAGACAGCGAGCGTCCACGCTCCTGCATCGACCCACAGCACGCAATCGAGCCCAGCCACGGTAATCGAAATGCCTGAGAGTGTGTGAGTGTGGGTTTACTCATGTAGGAGGAGGAGGAGCATGGCGGCGGGTTCGGCGGGATGCAGAAATTAGTCACCTTTGCTGCAGCTAAGATAATGGCCCTCCAATTAATGCACTAATACAGTAGTCTGTATTTGAAGCCAGTCCGCTGCTTTCTCTCTCCCTCTGTGTTACTGTCTCTGCAGAGGTCAGTATATTTGTGAAAGAAGGAGGGTGTAATTTTTATTATTATAGGCAAGGAGCAGCCGAGAGATTGAGTGAAGATAGAAAATAAAAAATGAGAAGCAAGGAAAATGGCTAAACAGCTTTTAGGTCCCTCTCTCTCTTTTTTTTATTCTGCTTCATCTGCTGGTCACAGAAATGCCAACTCAAGCTTGAAGTGAAATAGCCTTTTTTTTTTATTATTACTATTTCAGCATGATAACAGCAAATTGGTGTTATTACGGTGTCGGGATGACAGTTGTTTAATACAGGGAGTAATAAAACTCCTTTAAAAGAGAAAAAGGAGGTCATACTCGACTAAACTTCCATTAGTTCCTGCAGTATGTTGTTCATTTGTTCACGTCTCTCCTGCGTTAGCGTGTGTTTTGTCCTTCTTTTTCTTTCTGCTTTAAAAGGAAGGGGAAGATACATAAGCCTGAAAAAAGGTCCCGGCTCTTGTAGCTTGTCGTTTCCACCGCAGCCAGCGCCGTAATGAGATAGGACATGACAGAGAGAGGCCGTGGTACTCAAAAGGTAGAGGCATGCCATGAATATTACACCATTAGACAGAGAAATCACTTTCCACCACACCACAGGAGGAGAGTAGGGATTTTTGTTCTGTGTGGGCCGAGACTGCAGCAAACCTCCTGGTGTGTCAAAAATCTGCAGTTCCTCAAATCACCACTGGAGGCTCCAAATAGATGTCAAATACCTCCATGTTAAAATGTCCAACTGTTTACAGCCCGTTTTGGTCTATTTAACTGTTTAATCAATTAATGACAACTTTAAGGTGGTTAATTTTTACTTTCAATAACTCATTCAATTGTATAATTGATTGGCGTGGTCAATTTGAGTAACAGGTGCAGCTACAGGTGGCTAGCTATCTGCCTAGGCCCTAGACCAGGGGTGCCAAACTCATTTTAGTTCGGGGGCCACATACAGCCCAATTTGATCTCAAGCGAGCCGAATCAGTAACATAACAGTATAATAACCTATAAATAACTCCAAATGTTTCCCTTTGTTTTACCGCAAAGACGTACATTATTTCTTAAGAAAAATAATTCCAATTTTGTTGCATTGCCGCCTTCTGCAGCTTCGTTGTGTGTCTCAGTGTTGTGTTATGTCTGCTACTCTTACTAAAGCATCGCACTCATTAGTGTACAAATTAGGAATAGGTGCTAATTTTATTAAAAACTTGCCGCTAAAGTCGTCTACGTAATTTTCGCACTTTGCAAATTCATCCCGCGGGCCAGATTAGACCCTAGATTAGGCCGTATATTTGACACCTCTGTCCTATATGTTACCTGCCTTCCTCAGCTCCATTCACGCTTCACCTCCTCTTTGACTATTTCTGAATTAGCCAGCAGTTAGGTGGAGTCAGGCACTGCCAATATGGCGGTGGTTAGAGACACCGCGTTGAGCTTCAAAACCGCTCTTCAGGAAAATTGTGGGTGACTTCATGAAATGGTTTGTCCATCTTCATCCACAGTTGTTAGCGGAACTTTTTTAGGATCTTGTAGGTATTTTTACTCACAACGCTTGAAACACACAAGCTGCAAGCAACATTACTTTCTACTCAGTTTTTTTTTTATACATTTGCAACCCATGCGACAGCATGCACGCGTCCTTCTGAACTTGCAAAATCCTGTTTAAGTATCTGAGACTGCAGAGATACATTCTTACACATCCTAAAATGATTTACAGAGCTGATTCCTATATGCAGCAGCATGGAATGGCTGCAGTAGAAGTCAATATTACTTCTAACAAGTTAAAAAGTCTCTCCTTTTGCTTTAAATTAGTGACAAGACAGCCAGGATAGTAAATCACTGATGAACCATTGATTACATTGTGTTCATTCATTAGTTCACTGAAAATACAAAAATCTTTAAAATTAAATAAAGGTAATAATTCTTTTTGACATTGATTGATAACATAAAAATAAAGTTAATGAAATTGTTATTATTTCATGTTCAAATTCACACACAAGTAATACTGAAAAAATGCTGAAACAAATGAACTGTTTTCCAGTTAACCTCTAACATCTCTTTAAACCTCTCTGTAAATAAATTGAAGCTCCATAAGCGTTCCTGTGTGTTTCAAACCCAAATCAGAAACTCTGCCTCAAGGCCCAAATCCTCTGTGGACATCTTCACACCATTACGTCCAATCAGACGAGTGACAACGGCGAGCCAGCGAGCAGCAGCGAGACGGAGGGCCCCCATTTAGCGTAATGAATATCTACACCCCCGTCCAAGCCCTGCAGACAGAGCCCTCGGCCCCGAGACTAATTGCTGGATGTTGATTTACGTCGTCCGCCGCGAGTTAACGCGAAATCGAACCGTCGAGGTGGCAGTTCGTTAACAGATATCAATAGTGAAATCGTTTGCATGGCAACTAATGAGGCGACGCTTCAGGCTCTTTCTTACTGGATAAGTGGAGGCCTGACAGGAAGACATATTAAGCTACAGCTTCACAGGATAGAAAAGAGAAGAACAGAACACATGCTTCTGTGATTTAAAACTTAGAAACGGGAGTTCTGATTTGGTCAGACAGAAGCTTATTAATTCAAAGTAGTTGGATTTATGTGTTTCCGGCTTATTATCTTAAAGAAGGAACTGAATTAGGACTGATCTACCTGAGTGTCTTTAATAATCCTAACGTTTTCTCTCCAAATCTGCCTGTCTTCCTTGAATAATGTTGGTAAAAATATCCTGATTTACGCTATTGTCTGGGTCATAAAGTAGAAACTCCAGAAACAGCATGTTACACTTCACACTGAATCCTCTGTGACACGCGAGAAACTTCTGTTGCTTCTGCATCTCTACTGTCAAAACTTTGCTCTCTCCCGGCAGCCATGCAACTTGTTGGAAAGTTCACTCTCAGGTGAAAAGCAACCATCTATCACTCCCTGTCATCGCAGGGAAAAAAGGTTTGATTTAAACATGAAGCATTTCACTAAATAATCTCATACGTATCGTGATTTTTACCAGATGCCAATGTGCTAGTCAGAAACGTCTCAGATCCTGCTTTAATTGTCGACTTGTACTGCACCTTTACACCGATCAGCCACAACATTATGACGAGAGAAGTAAATAAGTGTTCAATGTTCTGCTGGGAAACTGTTGGACCTGCCATTCATGTGGATGTTACTTAGACATGAAGCACCCACCTAGACCAGACCAGGCACCCCCACCCCATAGCAACGACACTCCTTGATGGCAGCAGGATGCAGCCTGACACAGGCACACACACAAAAACGCTTTAGGAACAACTAAAAAAACACATGAAGAACAGCACAAGGTGTTGACTTCTCCTCCAAATTCCCTAGATCCCAAAATGATCAAGTATCTGTGGGATGATCCACAGAGGCCCCAACCCGTAGGACCCAAGGCTCCCACTAACAACATTCTGTTGCCAGACACCACAGGACACCCTCAGAAGGCCCATGTCCATTGTCTGATGAGTCACAACTGTTTTGGAAGCACAAGGGAGACCTACACAATATTAGGAAGGTGGTCATAATGTTATGCCTGATTTAATTTTTTATTTTTAGCTTACTGTTACGCCCTTGTGCACCTTCAGTTTCATCGATAGCGTCTTTGGATGGTGCACGGACCCGTTTGTCCAAATTGTTTGTCACAGCTGAGAAGGTGTGAATGTGAAGGCATGCCTGGAGAAGTCTGTAGACGTCAACACTTTTGACGCTGAAGCTCACCGGTCCTTATGTTGTTGCTTTTTATTTTATTTTTATAGTTACAGAAATAAACCCCTTTTTACAAGTTTTATGGATAATGGCAAGAATTGATCACAATTTTAGTACCGTAGTGTGTTTACACAGGATAATACACACTAAGCACTGATATTAAACATAATAGATTTCCAAGTGTCTTGTTGATGCACACTATTCTCCCATAATGCAATGCACAGATTAACTGGAGGAGCAGTGCTATAAATGCATGATGTATAATTAATATTTAATGGGTCAGTATGTTGATATTTTCATGTACTATTTACTAAAACAGTATATATCTGAGTTAGGAGGTAGTGTGTACTTCAGACACAGATGCAGTTGTAACATCTTTTTGCCTAAAACCCCTAAAAAGTATAACGTAATGCACAGGGCTAACATGACAGCCTGTGGCAGCATGTAGCCTGAGGACTCGTGAAGCAGGGACTGGCTGTCCCACCACGTCCTCCTGAGCTTTACCTCGCGATCGGATCGGACAGGCGTGCTCTGGGATTGTGGGGGAACACTTCCTAATGTCGCGGGCATGTAACTGACAGCAGGACAGCCTTACTGTACTCGGAAATCCCCGGACGCAGCCGAGAGCACTCAGTCACTGTTTTATTTACATGGCCAGCCCATCACGCCATAATATTAACCAGCCTTCATGTTGAATTAGTGACAGAGGGTTGGGGCTGTGTTGGGTCACCGCCTGCATGTCCCTGCTGCTGGAAATATCCCACCATATGGACAAAGTTATCCGAGGTAAAGAACACTGGGCTTTTAAAACGTCCTGGATTATTTTAATCTCACTTTTTAGCATGATACAGATAATATTTAGCTCTGCCTGGCTGACCAGTACCAACAAAAGCTGGAGTAGAGGGCATTATAACATTTAAAACTCTATCAACTATATATTATTATGTTAAACTGACCATAAACAATCTTTAACTGGAATTACGACCTTACTGTTATATTCCTCCTCCAGCTGCAGGAGTCAAGCTTCAGTTTACATCCAACTCTGTCCATACTCTTAATAATAATATAAGGCAGTAAAGCTGTAAAGACTTGACTTTTTGGAGAATAAATCATTTTATTCTGTTGCATTTGTGCAAAAATAATTATTAGTGTATGGATTCTTGGGTTTTGGTGTTGTGTTGCCACACTGCCCTTTGACCTTTGACCACCAAATTTTAAACATTTCATTCTGTAATCCAAGAGGACGTTTCTGCCAAAGTTGAAGACGTTCCCCCAAAGCGTTCCTGTTATTTTGTTTAGTTTGGTTGTTGTTTGTGTTGTTCAGTTCCTCTCTTACTGGCAGTGCTCTCAAGAAAAGCCTAGGGTCTAAGTTCATGAGTTGTGACGTGTTTCCTGAAAACGGTGACGGTGGGTGGAAAGTTAATATATTAAAATGTTGTTTTATTGCATGTCTGAGGAAAATGTTGATATTCCCATGGCTTCTTCCTGTCGTTAGCTTCCTGAACTGACCGACAGTTACCTAGCATCTGTGATCTCACGACAGGTCATAACCACAAGCTTATACACCAATCAGGCATAACATTATGACCGTCTTAATATTGTGTAGGTCTCCCTTGTGCCTCCAGAACAGTTGTGACTCATCAGAGAATGGACATGGGCCTTCTGAGGGTGTCCTGTGGTGTCTGTGGGGCCTTTGGGTCCTATGTGTTGAGGGGAGGGGCCTCTGTGGATCATCCCACAGATACTTGATCAGTTTGGGATCTAGTGAATTTGGAGGCCAGGTCAACACCTTGTGCTGTTCTTCATGATTTCTTTCAGTTGTTCCTAAACTGTTTTTGAGTGTGTGTCTGTGTCAGGCTGCATCCTGCTGGGGATGGCTGCTGCCATCAAGGAGTGTCATTGCTATGGGGTGGGGGTGTCTGGTCTGGTCTAGGTGGGTGCTACATGTTTAAGTAACATCCACATGAATGCCAGGTCCAAAAGTTTCCCAGCAGAACACTGACTTGTCACAAGATGGTCAATGTTATTTACGTTGATGTTAAGTATTTTCGGAAACACAAAATGAATGACTTAGAAATGAAATTACAGGAAATAATTACTGATGCGATACCTAAGAAAAAGTTAAACCACAATTCTTCACTCATTAATCTACCTCCATTTCTTTTTGTTGTGCATCGCGTTGATTTTGCTGTCCCAGTGCCTGACCCGTGTGGTTTTACTGAGACATATTAGTGCATACAGAAATGAAGATGCACAGACGCACGCTGGAAAGACTTTCCACATGAGAAGGAGAGGTTGGTTTGAAGACGGAGACAAAGAGCTTTACCAACATCTTTAGTGCCGCCGATTAAACTGTCATGCCCCAATCCTCTCTCTGTCGTGATCTGAGGGGATTCATGGGCTGGCCTTGTTGGGTTTGACTGTCTGTCACTAGAATAAATCTCTGTGTTGAGGAGCTGACAGATGTTGACAGTAACGGAGGCATTCTGGTTTGGAGTATATATCCGAAGGGCAAAACATCTTGATAAAGTTGTCTGTGCCAAGAGCAATTTTATCTGAAACTGTGGCTGTCAGCAGCGTCTTTACGGCCGGGCTGTCGGAATGACTGAAAGCCTGCAGTCAACTCGGGGAGGGGGAGGAGGGGGAAGGAACTCTTCCAGATACATGCTTCATGATGTAAAGATGTCCTCGACACAATACGCCACATAAATTACAACATGAACTATCCCTCTCCTGCATGTTAATAATGGCTCCTTCCGCCGGCCTGACGTAGAAGTGCCACAGCAGCAGACTTTTTTATTCATCGAGAGACTCCTCTTTAATTTCTTTTTAAATTCCTTCGTTAGGAAACTTTTTGAATCACTGTTACAGTGTTTTTAGGAGGTGATGCTTGTTAAGGAGGCTCCGGGCAGACAGCTGAGTAGCACTGGATTAGCTGGTGTGTGTCAGCTGACCTCGTGTAATTGCCGTCTAGTATTGGGTGGCCTGTTTAAGCTGTCAGACTCGCTGCTCCCCCTCTCTGCTGCTGCTGCTGCTGCTGCGGCTGCTGCCAGTTCATTCACACCCAGCATCCGTCTATAAGCTCTGTCAGGGCGCACCAGTCATTTTCTTCCTCCCTCAACGTTGTTCTTTTTTTCCTGGAGTAGACAGTTCGTCAGACCTGCCGTTAATCAGGTGCCTCCAGAAGGTAACACCACCGTTGGCCTTCATGGGGAAATGAATTGTGTCCAGATGTTTTGGCGCAAAAAGCATCATCCTTTGTTAAATCTGATTCTTTAATTTGCATCACTCCTCCTCAGCAAATCATCACAGCAAGGGGGGGGGGGGGGGGACATACCGGATCCCTAGAACAAGTTTTGTGCAGAAATTCTGAAGCAGTGCAAAAAACATTTGTTTGTATATGGAAATACTGATGTTCCATACACTGCAAGTGTTGCTGGAGTTCTGACCTCTTCACGCCCCTTTCCCTCATTCACAGACCTCGGAAGAAGGTGAAGTTGTGCCAGAGTTCCTGCAGCAGTTTTAGAATAGGAGCCAAACCACAGTTATCCCATCGTGCACACTGGTCCAAAAAAACATTGTTCCCAAAATAGAATAATTGCAAGAGGCCTTTTGCAAATTAGGTCCAAACATATTGCTGTGTGTTTCAAATTTCCAAATGGCATACGTTATTAGACTTAGACTAGACTTAGACTATTCATCCATAAGGGAAACTGACAATTATATGGATGAAGATATCTTTTATCTAGTTGTTGTAAAGCTGAATTGAGTGGGGTATGAAAGATTGCCTATTCTATTGTTTTTATATTGCACTATTTAAGCCAGGAGCTACCGCCCAAAATTTTGATATGTTCTCACATAATGAGAATAAAGGATTCTTGATTCTTGATTGAAACGATCTACAGTCAAGTGCAGAAATTCTGAAGAGGTTAAAGCTCCAGCAACATTTTTAGTACGTGCACATGGAAAGACCTAGAGGACGTTCTGTATACTGCAGGTATTGCTGGAGTTTTGACCACTTCGTACCCCTTCCTCTCATCCATAAACTTTGGACCTACCTAATGGTCAAACCACAGTCATCCCATGATGCATGTCCTGCTCTCTCTCTCTCTCTCTCGCTCTCTCTCTCTCTCTCTCTCTCTCTCTCTCTCCATCCTCACTGCCTCTCCTCTCGTTGCTCGCTCTCCCTCTCTGATGAGAAGTGACAGGCACGAAGACGGTCCGGACAGATAGGAGGAGACACGGGGAAGATGGCAGAACTGTGATGTGAGCCTCTTACAGCAGCAGCAGCAGCAGAAGAACAGGCAGCGCTGTCAGCCCAACAACCCTCCCTCCCCGCTCCGCAACCCCTCTCCCGCCTTCCCTCCATCCACCTCTAACGCTTCCTGTCCACCTCTCACCTCTCTCTTCCTCCCCTCGTTCTTCCCTTCATCTCGTTCCCTCCATCCATAACCGCGTGCCACATGGAGCAGGAGGGTTATATCGAGCCGGCTGTTGCTGTCTACAAGTACCTGCTGTGTTTGTTGTGAGTCATGTCCACAGCTATAGCGGGAGATATGGAACAAGAAAAGACTCAAATGGAGCTGCTACAGATTTGCATTAATGGAAAAGAGGCTGTCAAATAGAAACACAGATAGATTTAATACATATACATTTGTTACAGGTGTCATAAACTGTGTAAAGCAGCTAATAAAACTGAATTCAATAACTTTACTGCACGAATTAACATCTGTTTGGCATCTTCCTGTCTTTACTACTAAGCACCCGTTGCTTGTTTACACACCGTACTTTCCAAAAATCATGTCAGACAATTTCCACAAGCCTGGGAAATGAGATTCAGGGCAGCGCCAAACAAATTACCCAAAGAACAAGACGTCAAGGCTCCAACCAGTTCTTCATATCACTTTGCATCATTCTTCCTCTCCAGGCTATGCTTCTCATTTCTTGCCTTCAGTCAACATCAGACTTTAACATACATTTTCATTTAGCTCCCCTGCATTTAAATCAGCCTATTTTTTTCATCCCCTCAGTTTCCTGCCAGATCATCCATTGTCTATGGACGCATAATACTAGACCGGACATAATTTAATTTAGCTGATTGTGCATGTTGGCGCACCGTTGCTCTATGATAGCTGAAACCTAGCAAACGCTGTTGCTTCCATTTTAATTCAGAATTAGATTTTAGAATTAGGGAAACTTTCTGCCAGATCGGTTCTTGTTTGCAGGTTCAGTGGATCGCAAAGGTCTGATTAATTCCCAAACGGATCAACAATTTTGGTAGATCTGTTGGGGTATATGGGTATATAGGTACCATAAGGGTTCCACGCCGGGTCCCAGATGAATTCAAAGCCAGTGTGTTTTGAGTCCATTTTCCTGTGGCCTGTGATAAACAAAAATCTACATTGGATTAATTACTTGTACTACAACTATCGACACTTTATAAATCACTCTCATGACGGCATGATGGGATTAGCAGTACATCTGGCCCCAACCTCTCTTATGGCATGGTAAAACAGAATGATAATTGACAAATGTTTGTGGCAGACAAAGGAGTTGTTTGTGCAGTGTATGGAGACTTGTGTTGTTCTTTCATCCAAAACAACACTACTCCAGATGGCTCAGTGACCAGAGCCCTGGAAGGTCTGAAACGTCCCTGTGAAGAACTAACTGAAAATTCTAGTGTTGACGCTTGTCTTACAGGATGGTTTGATTCAATGTTTACATTTACATTTACAGACATTTAGCTCCACTGTCTGTGCTACAGTCTGAACATTACCGGTTTAACTTCCTGTAATTTTGCGTGAACAGCAACCAGCTTAGCAGAGAACAGCTTCTGTGTGGACACAATGATTTCTGTCCACACAGAATTCTAATTTCAGCGATTTGCTGCATCCATGCAAAGAAGAAGAAAAACTCATTCAGGGTTGCGTCTTCAACAGTTGGTACGTAGCCATTTCATAGGCACTTCATGTCATTAGTACCTCTGCTGTTCTTACTATGTCACATAACATATCTAAAAGGTAAAAGACCTCATGTTCTTCAGGTTTTTTCTTTTTTGTCTGGTTATTTTGGGTCTTGGCTGTTTGGACTGACCGACATGTCGATGAAACCTGTTTTGCATAGAGG
Source organism: Chelon labrosus (assembly GCF_963514085.1). NCBI lineage: Eukaryota > Metazoa > Chordata > Actinopteri > Mugiliformes > Mugilidae > Chelon > Chelon labrosus. The sequence goes on from NC_140347.1 coordinate 19,157,439, forward strand.
ACTTGGTTTTAAATCGACCTGTGTGCATCTTAGGTTTGACGCTGATGGACTCAAATGCATCAACTCAAGATTTATTGTACTTATCCAACCTAGCTCCTGGTTACTGCATGTTTCATAAATAATGCAAGTAGCTCAAAGGGTCCTGGTATTACCGTTATGTGGGTAATGACATTTACAGCTAGTATTAGTCAGGAGATTGGAGCTTGAGATGCAATCTGGACAATGTTGCTTTCATCGTTGAAACTGTCACTGATAAGGTCCCACAGATGTGTTTCTGTTTTTATCGTGAAATACTGAACCTAGCAGAAAGCTTGACTTCATTTCATGACGTCCTCCTTCCTATTTTTCTCACTGTACTTGATCACAGGGAGTCCAGGGGACACAGAGTCTTCCCCTGCAGAACTTGTAGCGTTTCCAATAGTTTCATGCACTGGGTGTGCTGCCACAGTGTGTTCTCCTCAATGATGAACGATCACAAAGAATTCTGGCCAAAATAGGCTCCGGGAGTTTACATCGTTGTTGACTCGCTCCCTTCCCCTCTCTCTCTCTCCCTCCCTCCTTGTGCTCGCAGGGTCTATTTTAGGAAGTTCACCTGAGTTATCGCAGTAATGGAAGAGCACTTAAGACCACACCAGGGACTCTCCTGAGGAGACGAGCTAAAGGGGAATCTTTCAGTGCATGTCGGGGCACAAAGGACTCATGACTCAGGAAACGAGACTGGTGTTAACGGCTCCTTGTTGTGGTCAGTTATTCTTTGGCAGAACAGCAGAAAAAAAAATATGTTATTTTTATGGGAAGTGAATAAATGAATGTTTGGGATTTTCCAAAATTCAGTGTGGATCTGCAGAACAATGGCTTGGTCATTTGAAGCAATGGTTACAAAAGTACAATTACAAAGCATCACAATAATGACTGGCTCATAAAACCTTTTTTATGTGGCTTGCAGGCCACAAATTCATTGTGAAATCTGTTTGAAATCAGTTGTTAGTTATTTTTCTTGTGATATTATGTCTGTTTTCAGTCATTATCAGGAGAGAAGAAACAAAGATGGCAGGTTTATATCATAGACTGTAAAAGAAGTGGACGCCATGACACCACCCTCAAAAGTGAAGCCAAAGCAAGTAGAGCTCCCCCTGGTGTCTGGCTGTAGTATAGGTTATAAGCTCTACCTCCTCCATGTTAGTGGTTGGGCCAAACTAAAACACTAAAGAACACGTCAAATACATTTTTTTCATGGATGGTTTGTCTCAATTTAGGTAGTTAATATAATGCTGACAACTGCTCCATGAAGTGGTCCCATAGGGCCGTGAGTGTAGGTAATAGAAAATCCTCAATATTAAACATTATACACAATTACAAAGCACCACAATGGAAAATAGTCCATAAAACATTTCTTTTTTTTTGCTTAGCCACGACTTCATTGTTCTTAGAAATCAGTTTAAAATCAGTTTGTTAGTTGGTTTTCTAGTGATAATGTGTAATTTTCTCTCATTATCAGGAAAGAGAATTGCTTTTCTTGAGATCACTGAAAAGCACTCAGATGTGTCTGTTCATTACTTGTTGTCGCTCGCCCAAAATAAACATGTTGATCAGCTGTGATCGCTCCCCCTGACACTGTCAATTACACTTTGTGCACACTCGAAGCACCGCATAGTCAGAAAAAAACTAAATATCTTGTAGTGAACAATCCACACACCCCTAAAGGTCAAATTATTAATGAGAAATACAGCTCTGTTTGTATATTTGGATGATTTTTTTCTGTTTGACCTCAACCTGCCTAAAGCAACTCTAAAAATGTAATTAACAAAGTGTTAATATGTGTTATATATTTGCACTATTAATAACTGGGTGTCTGTGGCGACATCTTTTTAGGCAAATACCGTGTTGAAGTTCTGCTAATGGGAGTATTAATAGATATCAGGATTTAAATCCAGAATGCTAAGTCCTCATCAGAAGATAGTGGATGGGTTTCCAGATTTCTGCTCATGCATACCGAACATTTCCTGCCACTGCAGCTTCACATGAAAGTCATTTAACCAGCACAACTCCAGTTGACTTTTAGCAAATGCCCCTCACTTTGTGAGTTGCTGTTCATTAACAGCATCAGATCAGTTTGAAATATCGCAAGGACTGATGAAACAAGAATGAGCAGCCAAAGTGAGCTGCTTTTCTGTGACCTGTAGTCCTGAGCAACATACGTTTTTACCACCAGCAGCTACAGGAATGAAATATTTGAGACTGCCACTTTAATAAATAATAATTAAATGAATTATAAGAGTGGAAGTTTTATAGGATTTAAGAGGAATGACTTAATGTATAGCATTTTTGAGGCAAATACATTTTTTAAAGGACTGAAGCAGTCCAAAACAGTTGTGACTCATCAGAGAATGGACATGGGCCTTCTGAGGGTGTCCTGTGGTGTCTGGTAACAGAATGTTGTTGGTGGGGGCCTTGTGCTGTTCTATGTTTTTTTTTTTTTTTAGTTGTTCCTAAACTGTTTTTGAGTGTATGTCACTGTGTCAGGCTGCATCCTGCTGGGGATGACTGCTGCCATCAAGGAGTGTCATTGCTATGGGGTGGGGGTGCCTGGTCTGGTCTAGGTGGATTACATGCAGTAATGCACAATCCAATGTTAATGTTCACCTGGATATAGAGTGTGTAAAAAGGCAGCTCATGGTGATTCATTGCATCAAACTTGATGTAATAAAAACCACTGCTGTCACGCAAAATGAATTACCATTATGTATCGAGTGTTTTCAAAACTCCAAATGTCCCTAATGCCATAATCATTTTAATTTTTCTTTGCCTGGAAAGGGAAAAAGAAAAGAAAAATGTCTGTAACTGCAATAACACCTCAAGCGCGTAACTTACCACAATGATGACTGATTCTGAAGCTAATTTGCTTGTTTGCGTGTGAGTGCATGTGTGTTCACGTGCCTATACCTGCTCTTTGAGTTAACACGGGCATCGAGTGTGTTTCTCCCTCTCTCGCCGCTGAAAACGCACTGATTAATGAGCAGACGCCGCAGTCCTGCAGGGCTATAATTCAAAGTGATTCATAATTCATATTTCACTGAGGGGATTTTTGTGGGGGCTTTGTTTGTGAGTATTAGTCTGAGGCCTGCTGGTGTTTACTGGTCGTGGTTGGTCTTGCTGTAAATGCTGCGCGTGTTCATGTGGATGCAGTTACTGTCTCCTCGTCCTGCGGCCGAACAAAAACTTCAAGCGGCCATTAACTACCGTGGGCAGCGTCTTTTTCCTCGTCGAGAGGGAACATTTTCTCCCTGACAGCTCTTTTTATTGGCTTCAACAGCTGAGGGGAGGATTATGGAGGGATACAAATGAGGGGAAGCACGCAGAGAGTCCTGCTGGGACTTGAACCCAGGAAAAAAGAGAAAGAAGAACCTCTTCCAGGAAGGGGATCACGTTGATTTTAGAGCTACATGCCACTTCTGCCCTGGCGTGCTGCTTGAAGTTATTTAACACAGACATATTAATACCTATTTAATACTTAAACACATAGCTGCCTCAGTCATTATGTCTCTTTCATTTGATAAGTGTGAAGTCTGAGAAACTTGACACTCAAAGGGAAATATGGGCTGAATCCAATGATGGATAGACGCACCTTTGTAAGAGTCTTTTTTTAGAATTGTTAAAATAATACTTTTCCTCGGCATAGCATCGGCTTCATTAAATCTACTATATGATGACTACAGCGACAGATCGTGAAGAACATCTGCTTGTACTGTCCCACTCTGCTCGTTATGAAGTTATTTGTTTCCCTGATTAGATTTGTCATCAGGTTCGGGAAGCGTGGATGTTGAACACATGATTTATTGTATTAATAACAGAAATAGCATCCACGCTTTGCCTCCTAAGCAATTTGTCAGCCATTAGATTAGTTTCTTGCTGATATAATGAACTTTCTGTTTTTGTTTTTTTTTGTTTCGGTTTTGACTCGTCAATTAAGCTAATGGAAACAAGGCAACATGTTTGTGGTTGTAGTAGGACTATGCAATAAATTATGATTGGAATAAATATGTAAGTCAAAGCAAAGACGGCAGGGAAGGAAAAAAATCTACTCGCGGCAGGTTTATGGGAACTGTGATTGCCTGCTGTGTTTATATCATAGACTGTATATAAAGTAGACGCCATGACAGCTCATTCTGACCTGGGCGCCTGAAAGAGTGGCAGCAGGTCACCAGTAGCTCCGTGATTCTTACCTTTTTAAGTTTTCTTAGTGTGTTCCTTTGACTTTTTTTTCTGACTTTTCTATGCCAAAAATCAATCACCATGTTTTTTGGCTGTTTTTGTCTTTTTAAGCCGCTTTTTTTCGTATGAAGGAGCGTGTCTGTAAACCGGAAATTGAACTTTTAGCTGTGGGAATGCTTACGTATTATTTACTGAGGGAATTTGTTGGAGTTTACATCCCTCCCTCAGCGGGCAAGGCAGCAGCGCGTGACACTATCCACGCCACTGTTGCCAACTGTCCAAACACCTGGAGGCCCTCGTTGTCATTTCTGGGGATTTTAATCATATCACCTTGGACACCGTTTTGCCCACTTTCCACCAGTTTGTTCACTCTACAACCTGGGAAAATAGAACTCTGGATCTACTGTATGCTAATTCAAAGGATGCATACAGTGCCACCACCCTGCCCCCGCTGGGAAGGCCTGATACTGCTTATACTATTTTTATTTTATTTTAAAGCATGTTGAGCTTCCCCTGGTGGCTGACTGCAGTATAGGTCATAAGCACCACTTCCTCCATGTTAATGGATGGGACTTGAGGCCAAACACTAAAAGTGTCAAGTCAAATAATTCACTAAAAATAAAAGTACAATCGACACGCACTTATTGATGGAAAAAAGAAAGAAGACCTTTGTTTTAATAATACAATAATACAATGCATTATTTTGGATAATGTCCACCATTTTCTAAGACGGGAACTGTCATCATTCCAAAAATGCATAAAGAAGACAGAAATTAATATGTTTTGGGGAAAGGGAGCGTACAAAACATTAATAAATACATAACTCGAAGTAAAAATTTAATTAAACAGACAATAAGAAACGAAATAATCAATACAATGATAAATAAATACACGAGCAAATTAAAATAAAAGTCACAATTTATGAAAGATGTTATACATTATTTAATACTTACATGTTTTATTTAATTACTGCATGCATTTTATACAGTAGTCTACATTTATTTACATTTATTTATCAAGTAGTTCATTTGTTTTTAATTGTAAACTAGCCTATATTTTGAAGCTTTGGTAGTTGTGTTTTTTTGAATGCATGTCTTTTTTAGTTATTTTTACAACCTAGTGCAGACATTAAGTCAGATAGTTACAACTTGTGGCCACCGGTGGCAGCACTGAGCTTCACAGTTGATCGGCCCTGCATCTTGCAGGTGTGGAGGAAGTCCTGTGCCATCTTTGACTTCACAGGTATGGTACTTACCTGAAAGGGACTGGAGAAAGGGATTTACATTGACCTGACATCAGCTTTTTTGTTCCCAGTAAATCACTGGAGGATTATCTTAAACTGGGTGAGTTTGCATTTGAAGATTTATTTCTATAACATATTTTGCAAATGTAAATGCAAAATGCTCACGAGCCAAACATATGTTTGTTATGTAAAATGAACCAATACACATATAATGTTAGTTCGCTCAAGTGAATCTTTGCTTTCTTAAAATAATTATTTGGATGCAGTTTCATTTAACAGCGGTGGCTTTTGAACATTAGTACTTGGCTTGTTATGGGTGATCATTTGGAGTTTAATTATGAGTTACTTCCTGCTGGCTAATATTTGCTGTTCTGTTGCTACCATCTGTGTATTATGTGCTTTGGTTTTATCTGTGAATTAATGTCTTGTACTTAACCAAGCTTACTTTTTATTTGGCCTGTTATCTGGCATATACGTTGTGATGCTCTCATGCTGTGGCTTCACGCTGCAGGAGATATGAATGTTTGGAGTATTTGGAGCCTGATCCAGTTTTTGCAGCGTATTTATCTTTTGGCTGTTGTCATTGTTTAATCGGGGCTTCGTGTTAGCTCACGGGATAGTATCCAGGTCATTGTGACAAGTGTTCCCTGGAATATTGGCTTTGTCGCCTTGTTGTTCTGGAGCTACATGCAGTTTGTGCCACAGGAAAACTTTTGTAATGTGTGTGTGTGTGTGTGTGTGTGTGTGTGTGTGTGTGTGTGTGCGCGGACATGTAGCGATGCCTGTATGTAGCTCTGGAAAACCATATGCTGCGAAAACATCCATAGGACAGACTCTGGGAACAAATGTCCCTTGGGATGGTAGGGTGGAGGTGAGGTGGAGGAGCAGGTCGTCCACTGGTCCTGTTAGCAGTTCGATCCCCTGCTCTTCCCCATGATGCCCCTGATGGGCTATGACCTTTAAAGCAGGAAAGTGCAACTCAAGTGCAGTCCATTAGTGAACACAAACTAGAGACCCTGCAAACCAGAGGAGGAGGAATGTCCAGAACGAGACGACGCAACGGACTGAGCTTTAGAGCAACACTGAGGTATAAAAAGTGAAATTTGTGCATTCAGAATGTGGCTAAAATGTCACTTAGCGCAGGTGTAAACACAAGTTTAAAACTGGTTACGTCATGAATAAAGTAAGTGAAGTTAATGGTGATTAGTGCTGGACAGTCGGAGGGTTCTATTGCACCCTCACCTGCTATTGAGGTGCATGGAGGTGTAGCACATGGAATAACTTTATCAGGGTAATTTCCCTTCATGCCATGTGATGTCACATCACCGTAACTGTGTTGGCACCCTGACGGTCCTCTGTTGTTTATCAGTGCTACTTCTCACCAAAACATGGAAACTAATGTACAAATAGTCAGAATATTAACTCAGTCATGTTATCACCTCGGTCACAACAGAGTCAGATTGAGAGGGGCGGTGTAAACCTTTGACTTGTTCAAGAATATTGCCCCCTAATAACCACGTTTAATGCCTGATCCAATCTCTGGTCGGCCCTGGTGTCCTCGGTAGGGATGTCCCGATCAAGTTTTTTGCTCCCCGGGTCCAATACTTATCTTTTTAATATTCTGTGTCGGCTGATCTGATCTTAAATAAACAAAATAAACTCCTCTGTAGATTCATAAAGGCTCTTTTTATCTTGTATTCTCCTAGATCATCACGTGTGCACCGTGCATCTGTATTAAGTCCAATAAATAGCACTGTCAAAGTTAATGTAGCGGGGAGAGGGTTGCTTGTACCTTGGATCCAGAATCTCCAAGAATCGGTAAAAACTAGATCTGTACTACAAAAACGGGCTGGTCACCTGATGCCATAAACTCCGTAACCCTCTCTCTAATATTTTCAGCCTCTATGCAGTCTCTAGGAAACCTTTTTAAACGTTGTGTTTGGTGTTAGTGGTTGTTTCGGTACAGCCTTTTGGTTGTACTCTGTGTACTCTTTTTTTTTTTTGTCTTTATTGTTAGTATTGATTGGTGATATCCTACCACCACCCCGCCAAACATTCACATTGCACAATTTACAACTTTCTGTCTGACTGACTTCATTTTCCACAGTAAAGTTCTTCCACACAGCAGACATCCATGTGATTTTGTGTCTTCTTCGATTTTTGGCAGTTTTGATGCTGCTAGCCGACTACCATTAAAACCATTAAAACAGAAGAACAGGATTTTTTTTTTATGCTACGGAACTAAAACAAATAACTACAAAAGTTCAGGCTTGACTTGAAGCCTGATACCGATCCAATCTGATTGGACCGGCCCGACACCAATCGGGCCATCCCTAGCCCTCAGTGTGGCTGTACTGGTATTTCTTGAGCTCTACTGTACACAGCAGTGATATACGTATGTAGCCTGGCCAATTAATCAGTTGTGCTCTAATTGAAGCAGCGCTTGGACACGTTCCCTGTTGTGCAAGCTGAATATAGCTCTTGAGTTCCCACTTAAAGTATTCTGGCAGTGACTGAGCTCCGTTCTGTATCCCTCTCCGTCTTCGACGAGTTTTTTTCTCGACACCTGCTCGTTCTCCTCTTTGGCATTACCCACTCTATGTTGTACGTTACATCATGTTTGCTTCGCCGCTCATTATCACTCGCAGCGTCTGGCTAGAGGTTTAGTACAAAGTGTAATTAGTACAACACTCGGCCCGGCTTGATTACCATGTCGTGTCATTCTCAAAGGACTGATGTGTCTTCTCATTGTGTTCTAGCTGCGTTTGTGTTGATCTCCCCCATCACCTCCAGTCTGACTGTGTGTCTGCATGTTTGTCTGCTCTCTCTCTCTCTCTCTTGCTCTCTCTTTCTTTCTCTCATTCCATCTCTTTCCCTCTCTCAGGGTTTCTAAAAGGGACTTTGATCTTTTTAACAGCCTTATAAAGCTGACAGGTTCACCAGAGAAAACGTCCTCTCACACCACGGTTGATGTTGGAGAAGTGATGTTGAAGTGACCTGACATTTATGGGGTCGCAGAGGGCCTCCGATGACGGCTGGGGGAGAATGCCTGCGCAGAGAGAAGTTGGCCCAGCCCGTAGAAAAACAGCTTAAAAGTTGCGTTCACGTTACCGTGATTAGAGTTGCGTTTGCGCATTTTATTTTATCTTCTATAACGTTTAGAATATCATATCAAATACTGACGGCAACAATTTTGATGATCAAACAGAAAAACTTGGTTCGGCTTCTCAAACGTTTGGGAAATGTCCCACAAATCTTCAATTCACGTCATATTTTCAGAGATGTTTAAACATTCGTATGGTTGATTTTCGAAAACCACATTTTACAAAAACAGATTTACATGGACAATATTTTTCAACCTGACTGACATCATTCTGATCGGAAATTTCATCTGAGCTGTTTACACGGACAATAAATAAAATGCTCTGATGAGATATGTGTTGACATGTCCCAAGACGCCTTCCTTTTGAAATGTGGAAATGGTTCAGCCCACAGTGGAGCATTGAATCTGCTGGAAATGGTGTGTTACAGAAGAGAAAGAACTTTTTATTTACGCCAAATTTATTCCCAACATTGAATCCATTCAATTGATGATGGTGACCTTCTTTATTCTGGATTTCTTCAGCTTGTTCAGCCTGACACAGGAACACACACAAAAAAACACTTCAGGAACAACTCAAAAAACATGAAAAACAGCACAAGATGTTGACCTGGCCTCCAAATTCACTAGATCCTAAACTGATCAAGTATCTGTGGGATGATCCGCAGAGGCCCCTCCCCTCAACCCATAGGACTCAAAGGCCCCCACTAACAACATTCTCTTGCCAGACACCACAGGACACTCTCAGAAGACCCATGTCCATTCTCTGATGAGTCAGAACTGTTCTGGAGGTACAAGGAAGACCTACACAATATTAGGTCATAATGTTATGCCTGCTCTGTGTATATTTAAAATGATCCAAGGATTTTATGGATCAGTATCGGACCTTTCAAATGCAGATTGTTTTGAATGGGAAGATCCTTCTCAGCTAAAGACAGACTAGTTCTCTTTTTCTGCTTCCATGGAACCTTGTCTCGTCACCAGATGTTCATCTGGGCAAGCGTGCTCAGAAAGAATGAATTTATTCCACTTACAAAGAAACGGTCAGGTGAGAGTGTGTAGGTGATTATTAAGAGCTAATATTTTACTATTGAGGTGGATACATGAGACACTTTTTTTGCCTGTTTATTGTCATTAAACAACATTTTGATTGTTGATCAGTCCAAACAAATTTGTGTTCCCGGGTTTTTTTACTAAATCACTGATTGATTAATTATTATCTTGATCAATCATGAGCTTTTTTACAGTCTCAGCTGACGTAGCTACATAAAATTGGGAAACATTTGGCTCTATCAAATTAGCTTCCTCTGTTTTTTTTTTCATACACATGACTCATCAGGTTGATAAAACACGGTTTTGTTTGCCTCATTCCAGTTCTTCCTTTTGGTTTGCAGAAGAAATTCATCAATTGAACAGAATATGAAGAAAACTGAGGCGGTTGCAAAAAAGTCACGCAGCTGTCACAGGATGTTGTTTAACTCACTCGGCTACGTTGTGTCTTCGGCCAGACGGTCAATCAATCGATAGGCGTCTTTTTTCCTCATCTTGTGTCTGAGTGACTGACAGAGGTGTAACTGGCCGTGAGAGGAAATGCACGGCCGGCCAAGCGTTGTGTGTCTGTTGAGGGTGCATGCGCGCATTTGTCAAGTGTGCCTTTCAATTTGTGCTTTTATTTGAGCGTGTGTCCAGGGGAGAAGGGTGAACTCAGTGGAAAGTGAAAAGCTTATAGACTGTAGCACAGCTTTATTATGACTCCACACACAAGCAGAGGCTTGCTTGTCTTGTCTTGATGCATGTGTGTGTGTGTGTGTGGTGGACTTTGCCTTTGGGCAGTTTTGCCACAGATCAAGGTTTTGGTCTTAGTTGCCTTTTTTTGCTGCAGGCCAGAGGAGTTAACGATGCCTTTAAGAACAACAAAGTGTCTACAGAAGTATGAATCCCAGCGTGGCGGGATCAGAGCGTTCGTTCAGGCAGGCTCTTTGGATTCTGTGTGACGTTGGCGCCTCCGGCTGTTCTCAGCAGCCCCTCAGGGCTTTCCCTAAAGAATGAATGCTGCCTGTCTGTTTCCTTCTACCTTACTGTCTGCCGTACTAGCTGCGTCTGGCTTGCATTTCATTCTGCAATATGAAGTTTTTTATTTTATTTTATTTTTTTTTTTAAAAAAGTAACTTTACATAAACTCTCCAGAAACTCCCCGGACGCAGAGACAGGCTTCACTTACAACACAAACCAGCCACTGTTGGTATATGATCATAGTAATTATCATGCTCTCAGTGTGCTTTTAGTGTCATACGAGCATCCTTTCAACTAAAGTGCCACCATTTTCTCGGCATAATGACCGTAGATGGTGACATCCTGCCGCTGGAAGCTTTTGTTAAAAGACATTTTTTTTTTTTTTCTACTATTCTGTACATTACTGGGTGCAACGCCACAGGATGCATCAGTCACTTTGTAAAACTCTCAATTTTCTAATTGAGGGGGAAACAGCAGAAGGCTGTGGTCAACATGGTGTAGGAAAGTCTTTACTGTTGAGTTCATGTTTAACCAGTTGCTGTAACAGATTAACTCAGAAATAAAGGATGATGGTCAGTGATTATTTTTTAAATCACTAGTCCAAAAACAGTTCATGACGTTCACTTCAGTAAGTCATGCATTACAGTAATTTTTGCTTGCAAAACACCTCAAGTAATGTTTATTAAAGATAAATTGCTATTTAATTTTCCACTTGACTTTGAATAAAGTCCTATTGAAAGCCCTATTCACACGGGACTAGTTTGACCTAGGGACCTCTAATAATGTGTAATAATTGCAGAGCTCGTCCGTGATCATAATCCCATGCAATTTGTTCATGTTTACTTTACATTTTTGTGTTACATTTTAATTTGTCATGCATGCCTTAAGGTGTTCATCATATCGATAAAGGCGGGTCGGATTTAAATACTGACAGCAGGTTTGCAAATTCTCCTTTGGGATCAAAACACTCTTGTCACGTGTTTTATTTCTAAAATTATATTTTTATTATTGATTCAAATCTACAAAGCAACTAAAGCTGTCAAAAAGTGTAGATGAATAAAAGCAATAGCAGTAGAAAATCATATTTTAACCAGGGATAGCGTCTGTAATTAACACAGAGTGTGCTTATCTCACTCGACACACAGATGTACGGCGATACTTTCTAAACCATATGACGTCCACATGTGAAACAAATGTGAATAGGCCTTAAAATGGAATTAGTGTTTGTCAAAGTGTAGTGACCACGTGTAACCTAATCATGTGATCAAATTCCTCACTTAAGCCAGGTGATAATTGCTAAATAAATCTCTTTGTCTATGGTAATGGAAAGTTTATATGCTATGAAGATGTTCACTTCAACTGCTCTTAGTGTTTTTCTCAATCTTTATTTGATAAAATATTTCACTAACAATTTGGTGTCAGAAGTGGGATCTAAGGTTCGACCGTCTGTCTTCGGGGGAGTTGGTGACTGATCATCCGGGACAGACAAACGTTCCTACCTTTTACCGGGAGCACCAACGCCTGGAGATCGCGAGGATCAGCCGCCTCTAGATCCAACAAACTCAACTAACAAGGAGGAAAACACCAAGAATAGGCATTTAACTCTTATAAGAATGGGAGAAGTTCAACAGATGTGGCACAGTCTGCAGAGATTCCCTGCAGATTACAGGGTAGGGGGAGGTATTTATCAAAAGGTGCGTCACTTCAGAAGTGGAAAAGTACTGAGAGATGGTACTGAATTTATAAAGGACACAAGATATAACTTAAAGATCCAGGAATGCCGATTATCTTGAATAAGCTGGAATTCAAAGGTGATTATCTACTTATATTTTCCATTGTCCAATGTCTTAATTACAGTCAGATCTGCTAATTTTTTACATTCATTTAATTGTTAAAGCTGAGACACATATTCTAGACATAGAAACATAGAATAGTTGCCTTGTGGATTTTGGTGCCAAGCATTCAGAGGCCTTGGGCACCGTGAGGAGCCTCCCACATAGACCCAACCCACATCCTCTCAAAGGTGTCCTCAAACAGTCATTAAGGAGATGCACCTGCAATGAATTTTCCAGCCCGTTAATTGTTCCAGCTCTAAATCTAGCCTCCCTCAGATCGGCCTCAGTGCTGTCACTTCAGAAATCATCTTACCCCGTTTGCAAGAGAGCCAGAACCTCCGCAAGGAGACGAGAGCACAGAGACACCGCTAACCCCACACACGTCGTATCCTGCTAATTTAAAGAAAAAGTGTAACTTTGGAGATTTAATCCTAAAGTAGGCAACGCGATGGCAAATAAAAGTTGTGACAGTTTGAGGTCGCCGCGTGGTGACACAGCTATGCGTTAAACAGCTGAGCCCGCACTCCAACATCTGCAGACTTGTTATGTCTCCATGTGTCTCGCGAGAACCTTGATGTGCTAATTTACTACTAATAACTTCCAACTGAAGGACTGTATGAGTTTTGGAAGTTTATTTTTAAACTTGCTGCAAGTTGTGTACTGTCAGTATAAATCAGCAGAGATTGGTCAGCGGAGTCTCAGCGCTCTGTTTCATTTTACATTCGGAAATGTGGCTCATGTAAGATGATATGTATGGTTGATTGACATTATTAATTTCAAGACTTGCAACAACTTCAAATTGTAGGTTTGCAACTAAGGATTGTATTTATTATTTGCCAATTGTTTTCTGGTTTTATGATTTGGGTCATAACCATAGACTGTATATAAATATGCACTATACATCTCCACTTCCTCCCATTGGTCAAACTGATGCTAGAATTCCAGGGATAAGGGCGGTGCCATCTTGCGACTGGAGCCCAAGTCTGTGCAGTACAGACCAAGAGTGGAGCCACGCGGCAACTTGTAATGATCATGATGTCACATCCTGTTTCTACAGTGTCAAATAACTAACTAAAACAAAACTTGAACATGCATCCGGATCATATTAACTACCTAAAATGACAGAAACCGTTGTTGAAAAAAAATTATATGACCTTTACTTTAGTGTTTTAGTTTGGCCCAAGTCCCACCCACTAGCATGGAGGGGGTGGAGCTTATGACCTATACGGCAGCCATCCACCAGGGGGAGCTCTACTTGCTTTGGCTTCGCTTCTGAGGAGCTGTTCCGCCATCCATCTTTATACAGTCTGTGGTCATAGCATTGATGTGCAGGTGTTTCAGTGCACACCAGTCTAAAAAATTGGTGATGACCTCCCTGTACTCCTGATCATCTCCCTGAGAAACACACCCCACAATGGCTGTACCATCAGAAAACATCTGGAGGTGGCAGCAGTCTCTGTTGTGTCTGGAATACGATGTGTACAGAGTGAAGGGGAGGGGAGAGAGCACAGTACCCTACGGGTAGGTAGGATTCTATAATTCCTGTACTCTTGAGCCCAGCTTCAGCCAACCCTAGATCCTTTGGCAGGTAGTTCCATAAGCATAAACAGTTCCATGAGCAACGTTGTGGTCACAAGGCACGATTCGGTAACAGTCACAAAGTTCCTGGCAGAGGAACCTAAGGCAGCGATGGGGCTCGTGAAGGAATTAAAGGATGATAAATGCCACTTGGCGCCAAGCCGTGTAAAAGAAAGAGTTTGTGTAATGTAGTGTCTTCTGCGAGTTGAAAGCCGAGCAGCGGCATCTCGTATTCACTGAAGCCTATTAATGCTTCTGAAAAGGACAGAAAGCCCTTGAGTGTATTTATAATTTTACAATACTGGTATATAATGGATTGTGCAGAACATGCATTCTACACTTTAATAAATGCTCGAGCAGCATCACACTTCATCTCCGTTGCAGCTCTGTGCACGCTACAGTATAATTTAGATGATCTTTATTTTTAATGCGTCTCTGCTGAACGGTGTGGAACACAGCAGATGCTTTGTTCCACTTTTCCTGCAGTTCGTTCTATTCTTAACCAAATTCCACGAAGCTTTGTTGGATTACGTTACTGTTTGTGTGCTTCAGCGACCCAGTTTCCCCTGTGGGGTCATTAAAGTTTTATCCGATTCACAGCTGAAGTAATGTGAAGGCCTCACCTCAAAAGTGGGTGCAGGGCCTTGTCTGTGATTCTGGCCCGTTCTCTCTGTGCCTCAGAGTGGCTACTCCACATGACTGGGCTGAATACTATGTATATTTAATAAGGTATGCTTTCCAGCTTAACTGACCCATTAGGATGAGTTTCAGTTACAGCTCATTTCGGCCCTGATGTTTCCTCCTCTGTGTGAGTGTAACCCAAGGTCCCTCTACAGCCTCTCTAACCCACCCATCCTGTGCCTATAATCAATCTCTCCGGGCCTCACTGTCATTTGTCTAATGTTCTTCACAGTACTTCCCGTAAAGGCCTTGTATAAATCACACGGCACTGCTGACAGTTCAACTCTCCACAAACACAAACTCATAATAAAAAAACAAATGTACAGATGCAACAAAGTGTATAAGTGGAAGTAAAGTCATCTGTCACCTCCTCATTCATTCACTCATGACAGCTCCTCCTGCTCTATTGATTGTGTTATATTTAATTTCCCCTGCTTTTTCCGTTCTGATCTTGTTTTGCCTTCAACTCTCTGCCGCTGCAACCAGGCTATTTCCTCATCGTTAAATCAATACGATTCACCTTCTGTGCTTTAGTTGCTCTATTTCCTTATAGTAATTATTAATCATTAAGTTTGTCCTTTTAGACTCCTAGATAAGAAAGCCAAACTCTTACTGTGTTGTGTGGTTCATATTGTCTGATATTTGAGAGTGATGCACTCCACGGAAATAGAGAAATCATATCCATGGTTATACTAGGATATCTAGGACTATCTTAAGCGAAGGGGATGGAATGTTTTAAATGATCGAAAGACGTTTAACTGGACTAATGTTCCTCTAATTATTGGGCCTGTAGACCTAATATAGGCGTTAACTCCTGTGTGATTCCCTTCTGATGATTATAAACTGAGGATACTGGAGGATATCCAGTGACTGAGCTGTGTACATTACTCTATTAATCTATTCTCTCCTAATCATCAGGTTACAGTGTGCATGTTAGTGTTGAGATTATGATGAGAAGAGTGGGAGGAGCTAACTCTGACAGAAAGCACTGAGTGGAAAGTCAAAAACGACTGTAATAGTGATGATGCACCTGCTATCCACCAATCTATCAGACATACACACGATTTTACATGTAACCTTTGAAACAAGCAACTTCACAGATATTGCAAAAGGCTGCCTTTAAAATGCTAAACATTTGCTAATAATCAGAATAAAAAAGCTTTTTGTCACCACCTAAATCAAAAAAGACTGACCTTATTATGTGGGACTTCATATCGGACTAAGAAGGGTGGTGTAAAAAAAAATCAACCGATAATTCGCTTAATAGGAAAGTATTATCACTTAATAACCAGTAAACACTTGATTCCTTTGCATCAGGTGGGGCGAAAACATAGAGTTAGCAATATAAGGAGTTCCTTGTTGAACTACTCTTTAAAAAGATGAACAAAGCCAGAAACGATTGTCCGAATCTGTTAAGTTATGTGTCAATTGAAACCCTTTCAGTCCTTCAAGTAGAGCTCCCCCTGGTGACTGGTTGCAATGTAGGTCATAAGCTCCACCCCCTCCATGTTAGTGGATGGGCCAAATTAAAACACAAAAATATATGTCAAATAATTTTTTTCAAGGTTGTCAATTTAGGGAGTTAATATCATTTTGATGCATGTTCAAGTGTCCATTTTTTTCTGAGAGTATATTTCTTAGTTTGTTATTTGATGCCATAGAAACAGGCCGTGCCAACGGGCCTTGAAGTGATCCCATAGGAGGAGTTGGAAAATTAAATAACCACAGTAAGTACAGTGTATCAACATTTCTTTGTAGCTGGTGGAGGTAGAGCAAAGCGTAGCTGCTAAAATTACTTTTTGTAATTCAAGAGCAACTCGTACCACTGAAATCATTTTGCAGCCGTGCCGTGCCAGTGAAGGCCGCATCAATATGGATGATCAGTATTGATCAATAAAGCAGTCTGCAGCTGGTGCAGTTTATTCTAGAAGCTCTGAGAATGAAGACTATTTTTAGCTGGAAGATGTATTAAATCAAGACTGAAAGCTTTTTTTTTTTTTTTTTTTGGCAATAAAATCTGATATTTTAACAGTGCAGGGTTCCCATGCTCCTTTGACTTTATTTTGATTTATCAAAGAAAACAATAAAAGCTGAGATATTTTATCCAGCTGAGAGAGAAACAACCTGAGGTGCTTATACCAATATTATTTAATACACCAGAAGAGTACAAATACAGAAGAATACAGTCTAAAGAAAACACAGCTTCATAAATGTTCTATTTTTAAAGATATAGTTTATTTTTGTCCTGTAAAAAGACCATTTTATAACTTAATTCAGTCACATCTACTTTTTTTTTTTTTTGACAGCCAAAACCTTGCAATGCAGACTAAAAGACACCGTGACATGAATTCATTCAGCACACACACACACACACACACATCACGTCAAGGCTGGTTCCTGACATCATTAACCATAAAGTTAAAGAGTGTCCCAATTAGCTCAGGGCTGTAGAGGAACCTCGGTGTTACTCTGTGGCGACTCCCCATTCATTAACCTTTACAAAAAGGGGCCAGACAGACTCGCACACTAGCGCACACACACAAAAAAATAAAAAAGTGACCACAGGCATTTATGCATGTACACACGTTAACAAACACATTAATCACTGAAATACACAGAGGGGTTGAGTCCTCATTACAGCTAATCATTTGGATATAATGACAGCGGCGACCTCTTAATCTCAACAGTGCAAGTGCTTCCGTTTAATGTAACAGAGGCTCTGAACTCAGGTTGAAGGTGCTGTATCATTTTAACCAGTATAATATGAGTTTATCAGGTTAATATCATGCAATATCTTGGAAAAGGGTTGTAATGTAATGATACTGCATACAGACTGGATTCATACTTCACACTGAAAGGAATAACATACATTTATTGACGATATTTTGTGTTGTGAAACATGGAAAAAGGCCAAATTTTGTCTTTTTGTGTTTGGGTTAATGACAATCAGGTCTAAGTATTTGTAAGCCGTGATTGAAGTTTGTCTCTAGGTATGTGTTTTGGGTTTTTTGCTATTTTACCCAGACAGAAATAATAAATAATTATAATAATAATTAATTCGACTAGTTACTGTTGGCGTAACTAGGTCAAGGTTTTCATTTCTACTCAAAGAATTGGCCCAATTTTTTTTTACCAATATTAGTTGCTTCCAAATAATGAGGCCATCGTCTCCTCTAATGCCACCACAATGTTCATGTTCGATATTGGTTGGATTGGGAAATGTGTTGCCTATATTCATATCTTCATGAAGATTAATTCTTGCGAACTTGATTTCCCACAAGTCACCTTCTTGTGCCATCATCAAGTTACAATTCCAACACTCATGATATGTCTGATTAGCAGTGCTGCCTTCAAATGGTGCTTGGAGCTACCACATGGGAAGTTGTGTACACAAAATGATTGGTGTTCAAGTGGTAACTTCAGCATGAGAACGCTGCTACTCAGCAGCTGTTGCTGTGCAGAAGCTTACCAAGCTAATGATTAGATAACTTAATGATGGAAATGCTAAGGCATAATACCATGTAATGTGGTAAATGTTACCGTGCTAACATGCATGGCTAAGATAGTAAATGTTACTATGCTAACATCTGAACTGAGATGGTGAATGTTACCATGCTAACGCGCATAGCTAAAAAAGTAAATGTTACCATGCTAACGCACTTGGCTAACATGCATAGCTGAGACGGTAAATGTTGCCATGCGAAAACGCATAGCTAAGGCAGTAAATGTTACCATGCTAACACGAACGGCTAAGATGGTAAATGTTACCTGGCTTACATGCTTAGCTAAGATGGTAAATGTTACCATGTTAACACTGATAAACTAAGATAGTGAACACAGTAAATCTCATCCCAGTAAATTTCCTGTATCTATTTCAGTTTCAAATCAATTTGACATAAAACTAAGATATTTCTAATATTTTACCTCTAGTCGGCACGTCTTGCCTCTGGTTTTCCTTCTGCACAGCTCCTCTTTGTACTTTTTAAATCCAATCAGCTTTCAGTCAGCGGGTTATTTTTGCACTTTATGGAGATAACTTGTTTCAATACCTCATATTGTATTTTACATAAAGAATTTACAGCCTCACAAAAAGCCTTACATCAGTTACATCAACATTGTGGAATAGCTTTGGTTCTTAAACTGTATGCTATTTTATAGGCTCCCTGTTTATTGTGTTTTCTTTTTGAAGAACAAGGAGTTGAAGAAAATCAATCCAAACCAGATTGGGATCCATTCTTATTTATCAACCCACTCCTCCCTTAACTGCAGATTATCCCCCTGCTTCACTGTGGAGTACGACAAGAATTGGAAAAAAGGTCAAGCGCTTTTGATTTTCACACACAGACGGAGATTTGTATCAGATGAGCCAGCAATGCCTATAAATAGGCTCAATGACAAGAGCCAAACTGAGATCCCTGGGAATCCACTAAGCCAAACTTCTGGCAACCTGTCTGTTCAATATATCTGACCTTCTGCCAGTTTACCACAGAGGAGATACGAAAACTGTCACATGATGGCTATCACCAGCGCTGCTGTGTTACAGGATCCTTTTTCTTTCTGGTAAACATCTTTTATCTTCTTCTGTGACCCCTATTTCCTCGACTGTGATGGAATTTTCTCTTGGCGACTTTGCTGTCAGGGGATATGAGAGCAGGGGTGAAAATGAAAAGTGGCTTTCTTTTCTCAGTGAAGAGTTGGGGGTTTGTTTTGTCTTGCCGCGGCAGTACTGGATGTAACAAGAAGGGTGTTTCGGGCATTTGAGTGGCCCTCATGTGTTTGAGATCTTCTTGGATTCTTGTCTGCATTGACCAACTTGGGCCCAAGTTGCAACAATATAAAGAATATTCAGTCTTATGGTAAAAGTTTGGACTAGGATCGATCACATTCCTACTGTACTTGTAAAGGCACACCTACTAAAGGCATTACTGCATTAATTTAGGAGAGGCACTCATGGGACATGAGCCATCTCCATCAGGCAGGATAATGGAGGCTATAGGACATCGGCATGGAGATAACAGACTTGACATATGATGCTGAGGGCGGGAAAGGGACGGGAAAGATGTAGGTAGCCGCTTGCTGACTTAAAAGGAACTTAAAAGAACTCAAATATCATACCGCTATTTTAAATGAATCTATTGTGTCTCAGTTGTAGGGCAGTCAGGGCAGTCATTACTCCTGTGGGTTACATTTGAATATTATTTGAACGTCCTAACATTTTACACCTGCTGAAACAAAAGTTTGCAATCTGATTTAAAACGTGATTGTCTCTGTACCCAAAGTATACAGTAGTTGTGCTTTCTAACAATCATAATGAACATTTAGAGCAGTGGTTGAATTTATTTCAAATTAGGATGAAAAAAACAAGAGCTTGTATATACTCTCACAGGTCTTCATTTCAAGCCATAGTTTTCAGCATTCACTAACAGCTCAATCCCTGGGCAAACTTTTAAACTTTTAAATTTACATTCACATTTCAGAGACATTTTTACAAATACAAATCAGATTCAATTTTAGGTTTGAGCGGTACCTAGTTTTTCATGCCTGCATACCTTCCAGACATTTCAGCTTGGGATGCGTTATGTGATTGCATTTCTGTAATAAAAGAAAAGTATGCTGACATGCTGGTGATAGATGTCATTGTAGCGCGTATGATAACAAGCTCAGTTATATAGATTCTTGCTGGAAGACTCAATCAGCACTTGTTGCCGACACATTGGTTTTTCAGGCATAACATTAAAACCACTGACAGGAGAAGTGAATAACGTTGGCCATCTTGTGGCAATACAATGTTTAGTTGGGAATCTGGCATTCATTCCTGTGGATGTTACTTGGACATGTACCACCCACCTCGACGAGACCAGGCACCTCCACCCCATAGTAATGACACTCCTTGATGAAGTGTTGACCAGGCCTCCAAATTCACTAGATCCCAAACTGATCAAGTATCTGTGGGATGATCTATGGAGGCCCCTCCCCTCAACCTATAGGACCCAAGAACTTCCTCATGAGTCCATTCTCTGATGAGTCACAACTGTTTTGGAGGCACAAGGGAGACCTACACAATATTAGGAAGGTGGTCATAATGTTATGCTTGATCAGTGTATCTCTCACTGCTGATGAACCACAACTCAAAGACCTAGAGTTTAAGGTGTCTTATTCTCAAATGGCATTGTTTCCAGTTGCCTGACAAAATCAAATTAAAGCAGTGAACGCAACCCACAACGGTGACTTCATGTTAATCCAGTCTAATCTTGCCTCCACCACTACCCCTAATGAAAAGATTTGACTTCATCCGACACAAGAATCTCTTTTGGATAAACCCAGCAACTGTGCGGCGCCTAGAGAGAACAGTGAACCCAGTTCCAAAAGTTAAGCACTTGAGGCCTTAATTACAGAAAGTCTTTATTAACTCGTTCACGCACCGTCTCTTCAGAGGCGTCGCAGTCATTGAGAGATACACTTGAAACTTCTTGAAAAAGGTATCGAGTGTACCCTGAGGTGAGATTATGATGAACCCGTTTATTCAGATGTTGTGAACTCTGCCTCAATAAAGGGTTCAGATGTTTCAGAAAATCAGGGCATGTCTGATATAGATTAAGACACATGGCAACCTTTTGGTAATTGACAGTTGTTTTCTTCTACAGACAAGTCCTGATCACAGAAAGCATTAAGCTTTGATCCCCAGCTATAGTTAAAGGTTTGAACGTTGAGGCACAGAGCCAGGATTCCTCACATGTTGTGTATGTGTGCTCTGCTTTGAAATGACAGCCTCGACAGATCCAGTCAATCTCCTGTTAAATCTCCTCTCTCTTCCTCCTCTGAGCTCATTCCGCGAACCACTTTTTTTTTTTTTTGTAGGGCAGACAATAAAAGCCTCTTTTTATCTCTTTTTCTCTCCCTTGCATTCCTCTGAAATGCCATTGTACGACGCACAATAAGATTCACTCGCCTTCCTTCTGTCTCTGTCACCCTCCTAATCACCATTGTACGCCAGACAATGCAGCACCCGCCTCTGCTACACAGCGATGGGATGGCCGACTGTCAAGCCATTCAGCGGCGCACGCAGCCTGACAATGACATTTCATTTAGGGACTAAGTGTGCGTGTGCGTGTGTGTTTGTCGACAGGGTTGTTACAGCGTACCTTCAGCTATTTCGAACCCTGAGATTTGAGCCCTCGCGTCCCTTCTCCCTCACCGTTTATCCCTCCGTAACACTGAATACAGGTGGATGCATTTGTTGCCTCCCACTGCTCTCCCATCTGCTCTCTGGACTCTCACACTTTCTCTCAGAGCTGCAGCAGGTCTCATTAGAGCAGGGTTTTTTTTTATCCCCCCTTCTAATGAACACAGGTAAAGAGAAGCCGTGTGCTATTTTAGTCAGAGACGCTGTAAGATATCATGTCAAATGGATACAGAACATCATGTTCCTCTGCCTTCATCTAGCTGCCTTTAAGGTTACCGAGGCAAGTGCACAGCATGTAGGAAAAGTATATGGGTTATTTATAAAGGGTATTCTTGGTCTGCATCTTACCTACAGATCTACATCCCTGAAAATAGAAAGGGAAGTTATCGCACAGTTTTCTCCCGGGAGTTATTCCTGCCTTCAGTTCTCTAAAGTCTAATGCACTGTGGTGCTCCCTCCTTTTGCCTTGAGTTATAGTATGTCCATCTTAATTTATCATGTACTGTCATTACAGGAGATCAATTTGAATTTTGTGGCATTTAAAGCTTTTCTTTTCAGCTGCTGTTTCGTGGTGATTGGTGGTTCAACGTGCAGCTGCCAAAGCAACTGTAAAATTGCGCCATTAAAATTACAAAAATATGCAAGAAGAACGACACAGAAGACAGATTATTAAATGATTTTTTCTTTTTTTTTTTTAACTTGATGTGCTTGAGAGCTTTCCACTAGAAATCAGTACATTGTTCATGATTAATGCATCAATTAAATGTATTTTATCTTTTTAAATCAGGATCATTTTAATGCCTCTGGTCTGGTTGTGTTTTCCCATCTAGGATTTTGTCTAAAATATGTAACTTCTGGCGTCTAGCCTGCAGAGTAACTTTAAAATGTTCGGTGAGTAGCTGCACAGGTTATCCAGCTGCTGTAAGAAGGAAAAAATGAAGGGAGAAAACTAAAGCAAATGTGGTTTAAACATGTCGTGTTACAAGTGGAGTCGGCTGCTTGTTCTTCTGTAATCCTTAATGATGGCAAGTGGCGTGCTGATTATCCAAATACAGCTGTGGACACAAGCTGGAATTATGAAGAGGGAAAGCAATGAGTGATTTAGTTGCCACTTATGTTTTATACTGAAATCATGAAATTTTATATAATTTCTGTAATTGTCAGCTGCAACCGACGGTAGATTTTAGACTTCTCTATTCAGGATAGAGAGGCTGTGAAGTAGACTGTCATACCACACTATTATTCATTGTGTAACCAAGTTCATGCTTTAGTGTTAACAAGCAGTGAAGTTATTTAAATAGCCAAATGGCAATCTCACAAAATGTACCTTTTAAATCGACATTTAGACTAATGTACGAGCCCCAGAATAGGTTTGATTGTCTTTGTTTGTTGCAATTTTGTACCCCTCTCCCACCCCTGGCGATGGATTGGTACATTTCACAACACTCTGTCCTTGTTAGAGATAAAGAAAAAGCCAAATTAAGAAATTAAGTACATAAAGTAGAAATGCATACTTAATTGAGAGGGTTAATTAAAGGGAGAAGTGCTAAAAATGAGTTCCATATTCTATGTGTTTCAGGATTTACCCCGACATTGTACAGAATTTTATGATGAAAGTTCGTTCAGCCAGTGCTTTTGTGAGAAGACTTTTTAAGAAAAGTTGCAAGTTAAAGAAGGTGACTGAGTATTACAAACAACACATCTGCTGCCATTCTGATGTAAACTGAAAGGGAGGGATTGTGTGTGTGTGTGTCCTCTTTCTGTTTGTATTTTATGTTTGTGTGTAGTTTCGTGTGTGTGTGTGTGGATTCACGAGAGATGATGAAAAGACGGAGGGAGAGAGGGTCCAGATGAAGGGATTATATCTCAACACACTGTCCAAACAATTGTTCCCGTCGCTGTCTCAAACAATCGGGTTTGGCCTGAGAGTCAACTGCTCAGGGATCTGTGTGTGTGTGTGTGTGTGTGTGTGTGTGTGTGTGTGCACTTGTCAACCAGCGTAACAGTGGACATCGGCGTCGTTACACACCAACAAACAGGGGACTTACAGTTGAACAGGGCACATTTTTTAAGTCCCCTGTTTGTTATGCCTTAAATCAAGCTAAAATCATGTCTAAGACGCTCTCGTGAAATTTTTTAATATTAAGCAAAGTGGGGACTTGCAGGTATGTGAGTGTTAAACCCCATACTCAGCGGTGCCTCTGCTGACTGGAGCATGGATTTTCACACGTCATTCACACGCGTCGTTTCTTAACACTCCTCCATTGTCTGAATGGCTTGCAGCCCCAGCCAGTCATTCAGATAGTAGTAGGGCTATTCATCAAACTACGTAGTGAAGAAACCACTCTATTGAAACACAATTCATCATGCATTTGAAACAAAATATAAAGGTTCAGCTTTAGAAGATATCAAGTAGATAAGTTTCGAGCTTGACACTATTAAAATAAAGGACTGCCCAGGAAGCAGGAGATTAAGTAAATTGGAAATAAAATGGTCAGACGAATTAACCTCTTTTCGGTTTTAAGTAAGCAGTAATACCTTATTTAGAGTCTGACTTAATATCAGATTTTGACTAGACCGTAGACCATTTCAAAATACTCACCAAACCAGTTTTCACAAGGCCTGGATGTCAGTTTTCAACGTGTATGCTCAGTCTTTACCTAAAGGAATATAATTTGTTTGTTGTTGTACATTACGGAAAAACGTCCACACTTATATAGCATGGATCGACACAAGTCCACTGATAGCTGACGAATAATGACACAAGTTCGTTCTTGGATAGCATAGAGCAAAAGGCACACTCCAGCATGGATAAATAAAAGAAACTAAATTTAATTTATGATACTTGTGTGAA
Source organism: Chelon labrosus (assembly GCF_963514085.1). NCBI lineage: Eukaryota > Metazoa > Chordata > Actinopteri > Mugiliformes > Mugilidae > Chelon > Chelon labrosus. The sequence continues at coordinate 19,182,138 of NC_140347.1, forward strand.
ACTAAAGCTTAATGTGCATTTCCTAATCAGTTTCAAGCTTATGACTGTCTTAAACAAAATGCTACCCACAAGGCAGCAAAATAATTTGTATTATATAATAATTAAGTATTATAGTATACAAAATAGTATACAAAATAAAATAACACCCAATATTTAATTAATAAGTATTTAAAAATTAAACGAGAAGGAAAAGAAAAACAACCAGGATGAAGTTACAAATAAAATGGGTAAGATTATTTATATTTTTATTCACTCTGATCACTTTTATTAGACATTCAAAGCTGTCTAATCCAAATCTCAAAAAACTGCTGCTGAGATTTTACAAGCCCTGGATTCCACTTTATAATAATAATTCACAGATATAGTAATTTGTACATACAGGGATACAATATTTGCTCATACACATTACCAAAAACAAAAAAGGTCCACTGTTGGCTGGCGAATTATGACACAAGTTCCCTCTTGGATAGCACAGAGCGACAGTCATACTCCAGCATGGGTGAAAAGAAGAAATAAGCGAGAATATTTAAAACTTAACTCAATATCTCAACTAAATAATTAAATAAGAATTAAACATGATTAGTTAATATGTTCTTTGTTTTTGTTTTAAATACAGCATGATGGCTCTATTAAAGCGGAATTAAAATGAAGGGCTACTCAAAGGGCAACAGAGTGATAAGGACCTGAAAATCTAAAAATGGGCAAAGAAAATAAAAAAAAAATAAAATGGTTTATAGCCAGATCTTCTATACTTATAGAAATCTATTTATTTTTTTCATTTGCATTACAGCAAAAGGTCCACATTTAAATAGTGTGGAACAACACAAGTCCACTCTTGGCTTCCGAATAATGACACAAGTTCCCTCTTGGATAGCATAGAGCGATACTTACACTCCAAAATGGATGAATAACAGAAAAAAGCAAAATGAATGGTAGTTTTTTGTTTGTTTTGTGGGATGATTTAATGTGTTTTTTGTAACAAAACACACAGACATTAATGTTTCAAGACAGAAAGGCCTGCATGGCCACCATGAGCATATTATTTACATCTTAATATTAACCTGAAAACTTAGGTCACACTGTTTGAACAAATTTGTCTCTTAAACTAGTAATGTCAGCCCTGTGATGGACTGGCGACCTGTCCAGGGTGTACCCCTGCCTCTCGCCCGATGACAGCTGGGATAGGCTCCAGCAGACCCCCGTGACCATTAACAGGAATAATCGGGTATAGAAAATGAATGAATGAACTAGTAATGTGAATGTTATTTTGACGGTTGTTTTGAGAATAGGGGAATAGATTATTTATCCTCTTCGTATGTTTCATATAATTACCGAGATAGAAAAGAAAACTCTACATCGAAACGGTGAAGTGACACAGCACAGATCCCAACTTTTAATGCTGAATCGTGGTGAGTGCTTTAATGTATGCAGCTATACATTCCTAAGCATGTAGATTCTTTATTCTCTTTGTATGTTTCATATAAACCATACATATGTTGTAGTAAGCAATGTAATTTTACTTAATTTTTTAGGAGGAGTTGCATATTTTTTATGGGAAACAGTGAAGTGACACAGCATCCAAGGTCTTCACAGATCTGAACTTTTAAGGTTGAATTGTAGTGAGTGCTGCTGTCTAAAAGTGAGTGACATCAAGCAGGGAGAGAGTGTGAATCTGTGGTAATGAGGTTATCAGTCCTTCAGTGTCTGCATTGTGGGGGATGGTAACCATTGGGCCTTTCTACCAAGGGCTTCAGGGCTGCTAGCTACTCATAGCCAAGACGACATTTCCAACTCAGACTGAGACACAACTCACGTGAAATGAAAATGATTGATTTAACACAGAAAGGTTTGCAAAAAATTTCACACAAGCTTGCATGGCCACACGAACTTCAGTAGACCAAAAGCATATTACTCATATCCCAATATTGACCTGGAAATTTAGATCCTACTCTTTGATGAAATTAAACTTTTAAATTAGTGTTACAATTGCTTTTAAAATGTTATATTTGGATGGGAATAGAGTGTTGTGACCCATCGCTGGAAACACAAAATATTTCCCAAATACTGGAAGTACAGGATTTAGGAAATTAAATATTTTTTGCTATTTTAGGGAAATGTTTATTTCCCTCAGGAGATACAGAGCAGGAAACACAATAATCAACAATACATGGTTTTCTGTCCTGAAGTATACATGCAGGAGTATGAGTGTTCCACTATTGCATGGGAGACCTATGTCAATTTGTTGATCATTACATATTTCTGGGACTTTCTTTAGTTGTATAGGATAAAGTTCAAAACATTGTTTGACACACAAAGCTCTTTGTGTTGGCTCTGAGAGAAATTGATGAATTACATGTCCATATTTATAGTGTATACAGACAAAAGTTGATAATTACTGATAATGATAATTACTAAGCAAGGAAAGAAATTTTCCTCAACCAATATAAATGACCCAGTACAACTATGGTCCTCACCAGTGTAATCCAACATAAAACCCAAATTTGGGAGGAAGTTTGTTATAAGATTTGCTTCACAGTACCAGGTATTAGTTAGCAATTTGTGCTTCATCCAAAGGACCAGTCACTGTCCAGATAGTTGGCCAGGATGGTATATATTCGCTATCTCACAGAAGGTTCACAGGAGTCTTTGTTGCATTTTGGAAGTTTTGCACTAAACGACACGTGTCCCCTGTTAGATGGTGAGAAGTGACATTCACACTCCCATAGTACAGAAAAAGACATAGACAGCCCTATTTTATACCACCAACAATCACAAACCTGTCCCTCAGCAAAACTGGATGCTTCTGTAGCCTATACTGTATGCTGTCAGATGCAGTTGTTGATAAGATAGAGTACTGGGAGATGAAGGAGGCAGAGGGTCGACCAATGATCACAAACCTGTCCCAAATATTAAAGTACCAGTGCACCGAGCTTGTAAGGGGAATGGGAGATAACACTATGACTGTTTTAGTTCATGTAACGCCCAAAACACTCCTATGATTAATTAAGAGACTAAATGCAACACCTTTGGACGTTGTATCTTTCTTTGCTCTGGGCTTATGCACAGTTTAAAAGTGGAGTTGGACATTGTACACATTGAAATGCCCTAATTCCCCTGTTTGATAGAACTAAAGGACACGTGTCCCCTGTTAGATGGTGAGGAGCGACATTTACACTCCCATAGTACAGAAAAAGACATTTAGAGACTGAACTGAAACACTTAATCAGACGAATAAAATGCTCTAGTATAAAATATTCTGTGGCTGATGTGGACAATTGGAATAAACATTAATGATTCAAGACACGAAGGCCTGCATGGCCACCATGAGCATATTACTTATGTCTTAATATTAACCTGAAAACTTAGGTCACACTGTTTGAAGAAATTTGTCTCTTAAACTAGTAATGTGAATGTAATTTTGATGGATGTTTCGGGAATAAGGGAATAGATCATTTATCCTCTTCGTATGTTTCATATAATTACCTAGCTAGAAAAAAAACCTCTACATTGAAACAACGAAATGACACAGCACAGATCCCAACTTTTAATGTTGAATTGTGGTGAGTGCTTTAATGTATGCAGCTATACATTCCTAAGCATGTAGATTCTTTATTCTCTTCGTATGTTTCATATAAACCATATATATGTTGTAGTAAGCAATGTAATTGTACTTTTTTTTTTTTTTTTTTAGGAAGAGTTGCATATTTTTTATGGGTCTACAGGAACCTCTACATAGAAACAGTGAAGTGACACAGCATCTAAGGTCCTCACAGATCCAAACTTTTAAGGTTGAATTGTAGTGAGTGCTGTCTGAAAGTGAGTGACATCAAGCAGAGAGAGAGTGTGAATTTGTGGTAATGAAGCTATCAGTCCTTCACTGTCTGCATCGTGGGGGATGGTAACCATTGGGCCTCTCTACCTTGGGCTTCAGGGCTGCTAGCTACTCATAGCCAAGATGACATTTCCAATTCAGACTGAGACACAACTCACGTGAAATGAAAATGATTTGATTTAACACAGAAAGGTTTGCAAAAAATTGAGTGTTTGGAAAGAGTAAGTGAGAGATAGAGCGGAGGAAAGTCTGCGATAAGGAGGGTTAAATGGATGGCAACGAAAACCCAGGTGGTAGTGGTGAGAGTCATCCACCCACCCGAACCAAACTCATGCCCATAAAAGGTTGTCATTCAGCAGTGTGGAAGTATTTTGGATTTAAGCCACACGATGACAAACAGTGTGAGGTGCATAGTTAAGTGTGTTTTGCCCTTGTTGCAGCATTACAAGTTTCCTCAGTCATCTTATGTTTTTTTGTTTTGTTAAAGTTCATCAGTGCAATAAACATTTCGTGAAAAAAAATTGCACCAGAGAAGCGTGATCTCAGTTCTAAGCAAACTTTTTAACTGCAGTGGTTCACTCCACACTTTTGAAGTGTGAGGTGAAACACTTTAAATGAACTATACACTTGTATCTCAGTGGCACACAATACAACTCTAGTTAACCAAACTCAGTGAATAGATGAAGTTTCAGAATTTGTGCTGATCCTGAAAGAAGCTTTGTGTGACTCCTTCAGAGGTCCGTTTTAGCAGCCCATTTCCATACAAGTTAAACTATACAAGTCCAGGATTTAGGATTAAATATTTTGTGTTTCTTGTTTTACTGACAATATTTCAGAAGCAATTGCAACACTAATATATGAGTTTAATTTCATCAATAAGTGTGACCTGTGTTTTGAGGTTAATATTTTGGACAACAGTAAGATGCTTATGGTCTACTGGAATTTGTGTGGCTACGTGGCCCTTTCTGTCTTAAAATAAGCCCCATCAGTATATTGTTGTCCTAATTGTTTCATTTCAGATTTTCTTCATCATATGTGCCCAGTATTGTGTGATACAGTCTATCGTGATCAGAAAAAAAAAATTAACTAAAGGTTAGTGTATTTATACCCATGACAAAAATGGAGATGGATAGTAAGAAACAGCAGCAAATCCAATATCTTATGGTGGTAAAACATAATCTTGCAGTTTTTCATCAGTGCAAGTCTTGGGGTTAATCTAGCCTCCATCTGATTTGTCCTATATATCATCTCTAATAAACTTATAACATACTGGTCTTCCAAGGCAGTACTTACTGTATCATGGACTATATCAACTTATACAGCAATCCCTACAAGGACTGTCCGCTGTTATCCTAACAACAAGCGTTGGATCACCAGCCAGATGAAGGGTCTGCTGAACAAGAAGGAGCAGGCCTTTAGATCTGGAGATGAGGACAAGTTGAAGAGGATACAGTGGCAACTCAAGGTCAAGCTGAGGGAATGTAAGGACGACTATAGGAGGAAGCTGGAGGCCAAACTCCAACAGAACAACTCCCGGGATGTGTGGAGGGACATGAAGTTGATCACCGGCTTCAACATCAAAGCCAAGCAACAGATTCAGCTCTGGACCCCCTGCTGGCCCTCCACCCCCCCACCACTCCACTCTAGTCTTTACACCCCACCCCCCACCCCCAGACGGTCAATCAACAACTCACCAACTGAATATCCTGCTGAAAGCAATCCAAATTCAGAACAATTTCAACAAGTTCAGAAACTTCAAACAAATATAGTCCTCTCTATTTTAGGCAAATGTTTATTCCCCTCAGGAGAAGCAGAGCAGGAAACACAATAATCAGCAATACATGGTTTTCTGTCCTAAAGTATACATGGAGGAGTATGAGTGTTCCACCATTGCATAGGCGACCTATGTCATTTTGCTCGGAGAAAGAGTTGAATTTGTTGAACAGTACATATTTCTGGGACTTTCTTTAGTTTTATAGCATAAATAATTCACACATATAGTAATTTGCACATACAGGGCTGCAATATTTGCTCATACACATTACCAAAAAAAAAAAGGACATGAATCCACTGTTGGCTGGCGAATTATGACACAAGTTCCCTCTTGGATAGCACAGAGCGACAGTCACACTCCAGCATGGGTGAAAAGAAGAAATAAGCAAGATTATTTAAAACATAACTCAATATCTCAACTAAATAATTCAAGAATTAAGCATGATTAGTTATTATGTTCTTTGTTTTTTGTTTTTGTCCTAAATACAGCATGATGGCTCTATTAAAGCGGAATTAAAATAAAGGGCTACCCAGAGGGCAACAGAGTACCTGAAAATCTAAAAATGGGAAAAGAAAAGAAAAACAACTAGGAAAAAATAATAAAATGGTTTATAGCCAGATCTTCTATACTTATACAAATCAATTTTATTTGTTTATGTGCATTAGAGCAAAAGGTCCACACTTAAATAGTGTGTAACGACACAAGTCCACTGTTGACTGGCGAATAATGACACAAGTTCCCTCTTGGATAGCATGGAGCGATACTTACACTCCAAAATGGATGAATAACAGAAAAAAACTAAATGAATGATAGTTTTTTGTTTGTTAGTTTTTTTTCCAGCTTAATAGTCTCTTGAGAGATGATTTAATATGTTTTTTGTAACAAAACTCAAAGACTTCCTGACCAGTTTCAAGTTTGAGACTGTTTCAAATGAAGGGCAACCCATGAGGCAGCAAAGAATTTTTAAAACTTAGAAGAAAATAGATGACTATGAACAATTCAACTAAATGGAACCTGTAAATCCACGGAATTATCCGTTTAAGCATTGACAGAAGCATCTGTAAAAGGTACAGCGAATAACCTGTTAATCTATGGAATCCGTTATCAGGTTGATGAAAGGTGTCCGTAGAATCGAGTGCCAAATAAACAGAGATGGACAGAAAAAGGTCAAAGCCATCAGGTGCCCAATTTAGGACAAAAAGAAGAGGAGAAACGAGCAAAAGATAAAGGTATGCTATGTACTCTCTGTTTGATTACAGCATCCATGTCATGAATGGAGGGCTAATGTTAATTGGTGGTATACGTTTGTTACACAACCAGCTGCTTTGCCACTACCTCGAACCAGACAGGGACCACAAGGGAGACGGGTTCAGTTCCTTACCCCCTAACCTTGATAACCTGTATGCAGAACCAGCTGTCCTGAAATGGATCAAGGAGAACATCTCTGAGTGGAAAAATTGTAGCCAAAAGGGTCACCTCAATAGCGGACAGGCTGAATGTGGACTTTGCCTTTTTTCTCTCCTTGTGGATAAGAGCAAACAATGTCAACCGCATAATTTCAAAGCCAGGACCGGCCTTCATGGGACCTTTTACCTGTTTTTCCCTTTGTTTGAATCATAACAGTAAAGTTTAGTTATTTTATTTTATTTTCTGCCTAACCCCATTCCAATATTAAGACTTTGCTGAAAGACGCCAGAAAGCCATCATGTCTGACAAGAAGGCAGTGATCAAGAACACAAATATGTCTGATGAAATGCAGCAGGATGCCATGGAGAAGTACAACATCGAAAAGGACATCACTGCCTTTGCCAAAATTGTGTGTTGGCTCCCTTAAGCTCACTTACATTTCTAAGGTCAGCGATGTCACTAAGCTGAGGCATAAAGCAGAGTTCTGCTTTGTTATCAATGCCGGGATGAGGAAGTTCTTCCTGCAGGCCAGTGATCAGCAGGACCTTGTGGAGTGGGTCAGCGCTCTCAACAAAGCCACCAAGATCACAGTGTCAAAGGTGCCCGATGGCCACCAGAACTTGGAGATCCAGAAGGCTTTGCTTGATGTCTTAGGGCCCAAGAAACAAGTCTAGAGGGGTCAAATATTTGCACATATTTGTATTTCCCTATGTATACATATCAATCTGCTAGAAAAATTTCCCACCAAAACTTCTAAGTATGGGACCCCGAAAATCAGTCTTCAAAATAGTGCACTCCTTTGTCCTCCATGGAGAGGACGGGGACCTAACCATCAACCTAACCTCCGCATGCACGACCAGAGGAGTAGGGAGACCACCAGGAGTATGGACTTACACAGACAGAGACTCCAGAGAACTACATGGTCGTCCTTGACAAGGAGGGATTCAAAGAGCTGCAGCCATCGGACCATCTCCAAGTAGAGAGCTCCATTTGGCTGCCACTTTACGTGGTCTGCAATGGCAACGCCTGTTCCTCCTAACCATTTTAGGGGAGTTGGGACAACATGAGTATTGTTTTAGTGTGTTTTATTTTAAATGCATGTTGATTTGATGTGATTTTATTAATATTTTAATAAAAATATTTGTATTGTGCATGCTGATTTTGACTTTGCCTCACCATATGAGTTTCCTTATTTATTTATTTATTGGAAAAATACCAAGTTTAAACGGTCGCAAAAAAAAATGTTTGCTTCCGTCTTCTTCCCACAGGTGGGGCACCGATGTGCCAGGTCTACTTTTATTATGGCTCTGTTTATTATGACAAATTTAGCAAGGCTGTCTCTCTGTAACCATCACTAGGTCAGGACCACCTATTAGACAAAAGTGTATGTAATCTTATTATTGCCGGTTGACTCTGTACTTGCTGTAGTGCATGTGTCAACTCCTTGCTGCAAGTAAAACTTTTAAACGAAACTCCAGTGACTCTGTGACTCTTGATAAAAGAATTTCCGTAACATTTATTTATTTATGTTAAACCCACAGAGAGGAATTATCCTTTTAGTCACCCCAATTTCCAGGCATCAGCTTTCAGAGGGGATCCCCTACCATGGAATTTTATTAGAAGCTCACCACAACACCCTTGTGTCTTAGAACCATTAATACACTATATTACCAAAAGTATTCGCTCACCTGCCTTTACTCATTCTATGAACTGAAGTGCCATCCCATTCCTAACTCATAGAATTCAATATGATGTCGGTCCACCTTTTGCAGCTATTACAGCTTCAACTCTTCTGGGAAGACTGTCCACAAGGTTGAGGAGAGTGTTTATAGGAATTTTTGACCATTCTTCCAAAAGCGCATTGGTGAGGTCACACACTGATGTTGGTCGAGAAGGCCTGGCTCTCAGTCTCCGCTCTAATTCATCCCAAAGGTGTTCTATCGGGTTCAGGTCAGGACTCTGTGCAGGCCAGTCAAGTTCATCCACACCAGACTCTGTCATCCACGTCTTTATGGACCTTGCTTTGTGCACTGGTGCACAGTCATGTTGGAAGAGGAAGGGGCCCGCTCCAAACTGTTCCCACAAGGTTGGGAGCATGGAATTGTCCAAAATGTTTTGGTATCCTGAAGCATTCAATGTTCCTTTCACTGGAACTAAGGGGCCAAGCCCAGCTCCTGAAAAACAACCCCATACCATAATTCCTCCTCCACCAAATTTCACAGTTGGCACAATGCAATCTGAAATGTACCGTTCTCCTGGCAACCTCCAAACCCAGACTCGTCCATCAGATTGCCAGATGGTAAAGCGTGATTCATCACTCCAGAGAATGCGTCTCCACTGCTCTAGAGGCCAGTGGCGGCGTGCTTTACACCATTGCATCCGACGCCTTGCATTGCACTTGGTGATGTGTGGCTTGGCTGCAGCTGCTCGGCCATGGAAACCCATTCCATGAAGCTCTCTGCGTACTGTACTTGGGCTAATCTGAAGGTCACATGAAGTTTGTAGCTCTGTAGCAATTGACTGTGCAGAAAGTCGGCGACCTCTTTGCACTATGCGCTTCAGCATCCGCTGACCCCTCTCCGTCACTTTACGTGGCCTACCACTTCGTGGCTGAGTTGCTGTTTTTCCCAAACGCTTCCATTTTGTTATAATAGAGCTGACAGTTGACTGTGGAATATTTAGGAGCGAGGAAATTTCACGACTGGATTTGTTGCACAAGTGGCATCCTATGACAGTTCCACGCTGGAATTCACTGAGCTCCTGAGAGCGGCCCATTCTTTCACAAATGTCTTGTTTCACAGTCTGCATGCCTGAGTGCTTGAATTTATACACCTGGGGCCAGGCCAAGTGATTAGAACACCTGATTCTGATCATTTGAATGGGTGAGCGAATACTTTTGGTAATATAGTGTATGTTTGTCTATTTTATTACTAATTGTCATTACCTTTTTTTATTATTTTGATGTTGTTTTTATTATGTTTATAACTTTTAATATATTCTTTTCCTACGCTTTTTAACCAGCATTGGTTCATCAAAAGGAGCCAAACAAACATATTTTATACATTTTATTCCCCCGTCCCTCTGCAGCATTTTCTTTCCCAACCTAACCCCCCTTAACCCTACAGGATGTTACTTCAATGCACACACAAAAAAAACACAGATCATGTGAAACTTTTTTCTTCTAAGTTTTAAAAATTCTCTGCTGCCTCATGGGTTGCCCTTCATTTAAAACAACTCAAACTTGAAACTGGTCAGGAAGTCTTTGTGTTTTGTTACAAAAAACATATTAAATCATCTCTCAAGAGACTATTACGCTGGAAAAAAACTAACAAAACAAACAAAAAACTACCATTCATTTTGCTTTTTTCTGTTATTCATCCATTTTGGAGTGTATCGCTCCATGCTATCCAAGAGGGAACTTGTGTCATTATTTGCCAGCCAACAGTGGACTTGTGTCGTTACACACTATTTAAGTGTGGACCTTTTGCTCTAATGTAAATGAACAAATAGTACAACAAATAGTCTTCTATAAGTATAGAAGATCTGGCTATAAACCATTTTATTATTTCTTCCTAGTTGTTTTTCTTTTCTTTCCCCATTTTTAGATTTTCAGGTACTCCGTTGCCCTCTGGGTAGCTTTTCATTTTAATTACGCTTTAATAGAGCCATCATGCTGTATTCAAAAACAAAAACAAAGAACATATTAACTAATCATGTTTAATTCTTGAATTATTTAGTTGAGATATTGAGTTAAGTTTTAAATAATCTTGCTTATTTCTTCTTTTCACCCATGCTGGAATGTGACTGTCGCTGTGTGCTATCCAAGAGGGAACTTGTGTCATAATTTGCCAGCCAACAGTGGACTCATGTCCTTTTTTTGGTAATGTGTATGAGCAAATGTTGCAGCCCTTTATGTGCAAATTACTATATGTGTGAATTATTATTATAAATTGGAATCCAGGGCTTGTAAAATCTCAGCAGCAGTTTTTTTTTAAATTTGGATTAGACAGCTTTGAATGTCTAATAAAAGTGATCAGAGTGATTAAAAATATAAATAAATTATCTTACGCCTGCCCATTTTATTTGTAACTTCATCCTGGTTGTTTTTCTTTTCCCTCTTGTTTAGTTTTTTGAACGGTGACATGTCCTCTTTACGGTTGTGCCTCTTGTTGTACTAGCTCTGACAGAGGTTGTAATTGATTCCATAGGAGGACAGATCAGATCAGGTTGGAAACATGTTCTAATGCAGGAAAGAGTGATTACTATATGCAAAGACAGATCTAACTTGGCTCAGCGTAACTCAAAATGACTGCCTATTCCACATCAATATCTTATGGCTTATCTTGCCTGATGTGTTCTGGCACATTTTGTACACAGATTTGGGAACATTACTACTCTGCACCAGTGGTTAAAACACCCCAGATGAACTGCACACTTATGTTTAGTAACTTTGAGATTTATTTTTAATTATTATGAATCCCAGATAAAAGTAAATTTTGCTGCTAATACTGCAGCATTTGAAATTAGTGCATGCAGCGAAGTTACTCCTAATTTGAAGATAAACATTTTTTATTCTCAGAATTCCAGTGGCCATGATTATTTAATATTTGTATCACAGAGAAAGGTTTAAATGTTGATAACATTAAAGTTAAATTATCATTTGAAAGAATCAAAGGCTTGGCAGTAAACAGGCACTCATTAGGTGAAACAATGGCTGCAGATAGTGTCACTGTAGCAGTGGGAGGTCCCCTGCTTGATAGGTAGAGATCGCTCAAAGATGCAAGTCCCCTCTTTGCTTTTTCTTCAAAAAAAATTAAAAAGCACATTTTAAGTAATAATGTGGTAAAAGGCCTTTAAAGTAAATTTTCTATGTAATTGTTTTTGATTAAAAATGCCCAGAAACCCAAGTCCCCTGTTAGTCAATGAAGAATGACAGTCCACTGTTAGCCTGGTTCACGTGTATTGGTGTGTGTGTTTTAGGGATTTTCTGTGTTACATGGACATGCGTATAAACCGAAAGACCTTGAGAAGAATCCCTTTTTGAGACAAAAAGCGCCAGTTTGTGAAAAGACTACCAAATATAATGCTACCAATTTATGAACGCATTGCTTCTTCTTAACACTTGAGAACAATGAGACTCATGAATGAATCCTGTGTACACACAAATGAGATGTTGAATATTTTCACGCACTTCTTTTTTGGTTTGTTCTAAATAGGATCAAAAATTGAGTGTTCCCCGTTTTACAGGTAAATTAAAAGGCACAAAAGCCACCTTGTGTTTTGCATTTTTAACTATTAATATCGACTGACTTTGTTTAAACCATAGGCTGTTAAAAGATGGACAGCAGAACTGCTCCTCAAAAGTGAAGCCAAAGCAAGTAGAGCTCCCCCTGGTGACTGGCTGCAGTATAGGTCATAAGCTCCACCTCCTCCATGTTAGTGGATGGGACTTGGGCCAAACTAAAACACTAAAATAATTTTTTTCAAGGATGGTTTCCATCATTTTAGGTAATTAATATAATGTTGATGCATGTTCAACATTTTTCTCAGTAGTTTTGTTTTAGTTTGTTATTTGACTCTAGAGAAACAGGATGTGACATCAAAATGACTACCAGTTGCCATGCCAATTTTTCTTTGTAACTGGTGGAGGTAGAGCAGAGTGCAGTATTAATTAAACAAAAACACGAGTGAATCTAGAGGAAGTGGGGGCAGGCTCATAACGTGATAACACGGCACTCTCGGACCGTGCTGTGCAAAGTTGCAAGATGGGGCCGCTCATATCCCTGGGAAAATGGCGTCAGTTTGGCCAATGAAAGGAAGTGGGGACACGTCCATATTTATATACAGTCTATGCAATTATTTAAGATTATTACATTAAGTGGATGACACATGCTGAGTTTCTAAGCTCTTCTTTTTACATAAGAAATACTGTCAGTTGATCTTGGGTGGATCTTCTCAATGGTCCATTTTCAGATTAATCTTAATTTTCATTTCAGTTACTAAAGGTACATTATTGTGCACGTGCAGCATTAGTTACATTGATGATCTTCCATGCTTTGTGCTTTTCTCAAGAAAAGTTTCTATCTCTGTAGAATAAGGGCAAAGTTTTGCAGCTGAAGCTGTGGCAATTTCTTTTCCAACTTCTTTTGTCTCAGTTTAATGTTTTCAGTCAGCACACGAGCACCCATGATCCTTTGACTCATGCAGTTACTTTATTTTATATCATATTTAACAAATATCAGGTTTTAAAGATTACAGGATCAAACATCAGACTATGTTCTCTTCTTTAAGATGCCAGTTGTTCCTCTTATAGCGGTGCTGGTTGCATAGACTGTATGTAAAGATGGAGACAATGGGCACAACTTCTTCACATTGGACATCATTAATACTTCTAGTATGGACAGTTCCCTCCTTTCCATATGAATTATTTAAGGAAAGTGCTTGACTTATAATTGATTCTTCATTAAGAATGTTTTGTATAACTGGAGGTTGTAATTTCCTCCTAGATCCTCTTTTTTGGGAAATGAAATCTGACTTTATTTGACCAAGCACTGTGCTCACCAACTTGCTGCCCTCTCCTTATCTGAGAAGCCTGGCCAGTCAGCAGAGTCTAAAGGTGCAGCCTTGATATTCTCACTTATTCGAGGTTCAGGTTGTACTCGAGAATAAGTTTCTGCAGCCTGCCGAGGTGCTCAAGTAGTGTCGAGACCTGGGCAGGATACAGCTGGTCTTTTACCTGCAGGTGCATCCACAGATTATGATTTCTTTTGGGAGGAGAATGTATGTGTGTGTTCTTAAAATAACAGTCCATGAAAGCATTAATGAGACAAGTTTAATAACAGCATTTAAACCTCCGCTTAGTAATACGAACAGCATCTAGATGTCTATTGTAGCTTCACACCTTTCAGAAATAAAGAAAAATCTGCTTTGCAAAGGTTCCATGAAGAAGGAAATAGACACAATACATTGGTCACCTTGAACTGTAAATGCAGATAGGAATCCTGCATGAAAGAAATGGCTTCCCAACCAAAACCGTGCATTAAGTCTGAACAACTAACCAGGAAATTTGGCAAAAAGAATTACCGTAAATTCCGGACTATAAGCCGCTACTTTTGTCACTTGCTTTGGACCTTGCGGCTCATACAACGGCGGATGGATTTTTACAGCTAACGGTCACCAGGGGCGCACTATCATGTCATAGACGATGACACGAGGATTAAGAACCGACTTTTCTGGTATAGTAGGCTGGTTATTTTGATACAGTAAACGGCCGTGTTACTGCACCTTTACTGCTGTGTTGGCTGTTTTCGAAAAAGATGCTGGTTATTTAGTTGAGCAGCCGGGTTACTGCACTTTTGCTGCCGTGTTACAGGCAAGCACTTTTAAAAATGAATTAAATTTAGCCATTTAACGTTATTGCCTCGTCAAGCGTTGTAAGCTTTGTTTTTTGTTATACTGCACTACGGTACTATGACTGCACCGTTGTATTATTTGTGCACTGCACGAATGCTGTTTGTAATGTCAAAGATGTGAAAGTTTGATCGATTGATTTTTTGTTTGATTGATCGAAAGATTTATGTTTCTCAAATGTAAATAAATGGGACGCTTTGCGTTTCCAAAGAGTCATTTCTGTCCCGACAATCCCCTCCGTGGTAGAAGAAACCCTTACGGTAATGAAACATTAAAACACCAGCGGTGTCGGGTGCGGCTTATAGTCGGGTGCGGCTTATATATGGAACAATCTGTAGTTTCCCCAAAATTTAGCTGGTGCGGCTTATATTCAGGTGCGCCTTATAGTCCGGAAAATACGGTACACAGTTGGCTGAGTTGTTGCCACCATATGCAGAAAGATGCCAGACCTGTGTAACTCAAACGTGGCAAGTGTTACAGTTTGGTCAATTGCAAGATGCATATTCTTCCCTCAGAAACGTGAGCTCAGATATTTAGTTGTTTTTGCATATGAATTTAGTCGTGTCAAGGCTCCCCATACCTGTTCCCTTGCCTCTTTGTTGTCATGCAAATAGTGAAAACATCTGTCTTGTGATTTTTAAATGCTTAGAGCGAAGAAAGATTGCTATGTGCAAGAATGGATGTAAGAGAAAAAAAAAGAAGACCCGTTGTTTTTTATGATTCTGTTTGTGTAGCCGGTTAGCACTGATGCCTCACAGCAAGAAGGTTCTGGGTTCGAATCCATCAGCCGTCTGGGCCTTTCTGTGTGGAGTTTGCATGTTCTCCCTGTGTCTGCGTGGGTTCTCTTCGGGTACTCCTCCTACTGTCCAAAGACATCTCTCTGTGTCAGCCCTGTGATAGACTGGAGACCTCCAGGGTGTACCCCACCTCTCACCCAATGACAGCTGGGATAGGCTCCAGCCCCGCTGATACCCTCCAGAGGACAAGCTGTTACAGAAATTGAATGAATGAATGAATGTTTGTGCAGCCTCATCAACAAGCATGACTGAACTGACAGGGAAAGAGTGGCGCCATCTCAGATGTCCACTTTGTCAAGTGGAAACTCAACGATTTCTGAAACGTGGTGTGGACAGATGAAAACGTCTGTCGTGTGCTTTTTAAATGCTTGGAGAGAAGAAAAATGCTGCACTTCTTGTCTGTAGTGTCCGTGTTGTTTAATTATTAATTTACTGTTCATGAATTCAAAGTAATTTGGGAACTAATCTCTTAGTTTCGCCTAACTCTTTGACTTTCATGGGATTTCCAGACCAACATCCAAAATAGCAGGCCATTGTATGACTTTACATGTTCAGACTTCTGTTGACAGAGCAGATGCCACACTCTGACCATAACGTGTAAACATACCTGTTTAGTCACATGCCACAAGTCAGACTTTTCAGAAGGACCCTGCGTCCATGTTTCTTTTCTGGTGGCTGCGTTGTTTTGAAACTGACAGGCTACGACGGCAGAGGCGACGACTGTATGATTTTACTGGAGATGACTGTCGGCTGTGTAGGACTACAGCGCACAACAGTTTTCACTGCTCATTAGCGTCAAAGAGGAGGAGACGGAGTAGGGAGTTAAGACAGATGGGTGAGGAAGAGAGCACGGAAAACAAAGTGTGGGAATTGAGTTGCAGAGTGAAAAGTAAGGCGAGTATTTCTGTTTGTGGCTTTATTTGCTTTCTCTGATTCCATAAGTGCTTTTGGCTGTGAGCTAGTGCTGTTGACTTGTCTTTGCACAAGCTTTTGTTTGTTTGTACTTCAGGAAAACTACTGAGAGCATCCTGAACTTCATATATATATATATATATATTCATATATATATATATATAAAAGAATAAATAAGAATCTGTCTGATGCTTTGTCTACATTTTATTTACTGCATGTTTGCATTTTGTGTGCGTTTGTAGATGCCTGTCCAGAGCATGACCCACATACTGATGATTACTTCTAACCCTTATCAAATAAATGATACATAAAGAGGAATCAGACTGCAAATTCCAGTACAGCCTGGTGCAAGCGCAGTTTTTGTCTTCACAACTACACCGATCAGCCACAACATTAAAACCACTGACAGGAGAAGTAAATAACATTGACCATCTTGTGTCATTCCAATGTTCTGCTGGGAAACATTTGGACCTGACATTCATGTGGATGTTACTTAGACATGTAGCACCCACCTAGACCAGACCAGGCACCCCCACCCCATAGCAATGACACTCCTTGATGGCAGCAGCCATCCCCGGCAGGATGCAGCCTGACACAGACACATACACAAAAACAGTTTAGGAACAACTCAAAAAACATGAAGAACAGCACAAGGTGTTGACCTGGCCTCTGAATTCACTAGATCCCAAACTGATCAAGTATCTGTGGGATGATCCACAGAGGCCCCTCCCCTCAACCCATAGGACATCCTTTTGCCCACAGGACACCACAGGACACCCTCAGAAGGCCCATGTCCATTCTCTGATGAGTCACAACTGTTTTGGTGGCACAAGGGAGACCTACACAATATTAGGAAGGTGGTCATAATGTTATGCATGATCGGTGTAATTTGTGCATTCATAACAACTACGATTAGGAAATTTATAACTGTCGAATTTAAATTATATCAATGGTTCATATTGAACAAAGGTAGATTTGTTTGAATCTATTAGAACTCCTTCCACACATACGTTGAATGCAGCAGATTATAACACTGCTATCCGTTAACAAGCCTCCAAACTTGGTCAGACTGATACCTTGCATAACGCCTAAACTCGATCCACCTTTTTTTGTCGGAATGAACAGCCGCACAAAAAGCTGTTACTTAGCACAGTTGAATCACAGTTCTATGAATGGCATTTAAAAGCACGTCGTTTCATTGCAAGGCGTCTGTTCTTTGGCTTCTCCTTTGCAAGAGAAAAGTTGTTGTTGTTGTTTTGCACATGATGAAATGCAGCGAACCGTGTGTTTCGTTCACACCGATGTAGCCCCACAGGGAAACAGATGTAAAGGTTCTATGTTTAGTTCTGCTGCTTTCCTGCCATAGTATGAGCGGCAACGTTCAGCGGGGATAGACGTTTTTTCTTTTTTTCTTTGTGGGTAAAACTCACAACAACCCCACTTACAATTTATTAAACATTGCATTTACTAATTGCTTTAACTATATATTATGATAGTTGCTTTGTAAAGACTTTAATTAACAACCATTAACACAATTTGCCTGGAATGCATGGAAAAATGCAAACATAGCAATTACAGGAAAACATTTTCTCTTGCGATTCACAAATGTGATTAGTTGCTGTTTGCAGCTTTAAAGGTGAAAATGTTTTGTGTGCAATCTAATTACAGTAACACAATACACTGCAGGTCTTTTCTTCAGGCGCTTCCTGCAACCAGATGTTGTTTGGTGCTGTTAAAATTAAATTTAACCCACCCATCTTGCAGCTGAAGCACGGTGCTCGTATCCTGCCTGAAAATGAAAGTTAACAATTTTATCTGCTGCATACAAATGCAGTTCATGCATATCTACTGTTAAATATACTGGAGCGTGTGCCCACAGGTTGCCATTTCTTTTCACTTACTCCACACCTTCCACATTAAAGCCCCGCTCGCTGCAGGTAATTGATGATAGAGTAAAGTTCATTAGCCGTGTTAGCTGATATTTAGGGAGATGTGGGCTGCGGGCGAAGGAATACATTTAATTTCATAGCTCATTAACCTAATGGTGGCTATATTCTGGGCTCTCTCTCTCTCTCAAGTCTCAGACTCAGCTGATGATATAATTTCTGCCTTTTTTTCCCCCCCTACCTCACATCCAGGTGAAGATTAGGAATACATGAATCTGAAGTTGTTATTTCTTTGCGGCAAGGCTGTTGAGTTGTGTCACAACAAATACCTGAGCCGAAACCTTTCTGCTCACATAACGGCTCATCATAAAAGTATTATAGAAGGATCAGGTATAAAATGAATGTTACTGTCTTGGCGTGGGCCAAGTCTTGAAGTGTTGGGAAGCACATTGCGTTAAACAATATAACAAGGGATTTACAGGCGCTGTGACATGGAGACTTCAGTCCATATTCCTGCTTCTAGATATATTATTGTCAGGTCCAGTTGCTGAAGAACTTGGTTTAAAGTGGAGCAACTGTTTTAGTAGCTTATCCACATAGTTTTAATTAATATTAATATAATTTTTCCTTTAGATCCCTCATGGGGAAATTCTTTCTCTGCATTTAACCTACACTCAGAGCAGTGGGCTGTCACCTGTGTGGTGCCTGGGGAGCAGTTTGGGGGTTAGGAGCTTGCTCAAGGCACCGCATCCTTGGACATGTGCGGATGTGAACCTGTAAACTTCCGCTTTGTAAATCTCCATTTGTTCATAGTAGACCACCAGTAAGCTATAAATCCAATAGTACATTATATGCTGCATGTGATTTAGTAGCCTGGAAGCCGGGCCCCACCCACAAAAAGTTGGTAGGATTACCCCCTCACGGTTCATCACGTCCCCCAACCAATCGACATGAACCACCAACCTTTTTATCACTTCTTCTTCAAAGTGAGCAAAATCTGTGGATTTTGATTTGTTGGTGTCCCGAATGGATACAGAAGCAATCCTCATTTTCCAAAAGTAGACAAGGAACACCATTATCAAGCTATTACTCCTGGAAGCCAAACCACTATACAACCAAACAGCTACCAAATTGCATTATCAAACATAACCCGAATGCCGACACTTTGTTCGGAAAGCGATCACGTCAAATATCAAATTTCCTGTGATATTATAAAATACAAAATGCAACATTTGCCTTCAATGAAGAGAACCCAATACTCAATATACCATATACCCATTTAATGCTTAACAATTCTTAGGATCTGTGTCAGTTGAAAAAATTCAAGGTCAGAATTACAGTACATGTGGGATTTAATATGTGTGTGCGTGCAGATATGTGTGGTGTAGTTAATGTGCAAGAAAAATGGTTTGGTCCCTACCGTGTGCTTAGTTTTTAAAGCATTTTTATTCAACTGGTATCTACTCCAACAGTTCAGGATAATCCATTCCGACTATCACCCGCATTTACATTCAAACTCTACCACCTCTCCTCAGTCCTCAGCCTGTCCTGAAGGTGTACTCAACATTTCTCCAGTCATCATGAAACGATGCTGTGGAGAGAAGTCGCTCATCACTGTGAGGAGTGCAGCAGTCGCAGGTATTAAGGGAACATTAGCTGCTCGCCACCCTGAGCTGTGTGTCTGCATGTGAGAAATGCTGACTGCAAGTCTAGCAAAGGTGAGCTCCCTAGATCACATTCAAATGTTAAGCGATACACACACACACACACACACACACAGGTGAGGTCCCATACAAATGTTGCTAATAAGCAGCACCACTGGGCCAGATCCTATTTGTCAAACCCTTGGGCGCTGGCCTCCAGACGGAGAATAACCTGCTGAGCTCACACTTCTAATGTGCAGTCCCACACACACACACATTTGCAGACACACGAACTTCCTCGCCATCTGTTTGTCAGTGGACTGTGACAGTGGTTTAAATAGACTTCAAATTTACAGCCGCACACCTTTACTTACATTTAAGTTTGTGCCTTCAGTAGCAAAAAAAAAAAAAAAAAAGTTCTTCCTCTACTACATTTACAGACAATACATTTTCTATTCTATTTCACTTTTACACTTTTTATTTGCAGAACACTGTAGCCACAGAAATATGCGGGAAGTAAAATGCAACAGTGGATGCACTTTAGTTCCAATTAGAGCTGGTTGATAGGTTGGAAGTAATTGTCAAAATCGATTCTTCGACTGTACGTAAAGACTTTTTTTGAAGCTCAGTGTGGCCGCTCTGGCCATCGCCATCTTCTCGCTAATGTAAAAACTGTCAAGCAAGGTGGTGTTTGAGTGGTGCAGGGGAGGCTTGGTATCATTTAAACTGATGAGTACTGTCCTGAGTGGAGAAATTTAACCCCGCCCACAAAGTTTTTTTTGGGTAAACGTTGGACTGGAGTAAATTGGTTGAAACATGCACCATAATGGAATCCAAATGGTTTGTTACAAGACTAATATTCTGATAAGAACATTCAAAAACATTTTTTGTACCGGGCGTGTTGTGTAAAGTTGGACTTTTTATCATGGAGGTCTGTGGGGAATGACTCGGTTGTGGAGCCACCCTCTAGTGGCCATTTGAGGAACTGAAGTTCTGTGGAGGCTGCTGCTTGATTGCAGCTTGGAAACGGTTTACAATTTAAAATATTGCACTGATGTTCCTTCTAAAGTCCTATAACAGATAAAGAGAAGGGTAAAGAAAAATAATTTATATACTAAACAAATGCAATATACAATATACAAATAAAAATGTACTGAAATGGTGTGAAGAAGAAAACAAGTGTTTTCCAGCACAGAAGAAAAACATCAGCCGGATTATAGGTACATGTAATGATTAGTTCCACCTCCTGTTACACAATGAATCTCAAAACCACAGCCTCACCTCAGGCTCATTAGGATATACACTATAATCTCTATGCAGATCAATACTTCACCTAAAGAGATCTATAGGGAAATCTATCTACATGTAGGGAATGTTGGAGTTTCATGTACAGACCCGAAGAAAATCGCCTTTCCACGGGTTCACTTTGTTTATGAATGCCGCGTTTCTAAATGCAGCAGCTACGGTAATGGATTCTGCCCATGCGGGCTTGCTGGCAAGTGAGGCTTGCAGGAACATTTGTGATACCTTTTTGTTGCCGTTACCGCTGGCTGCAGCTGCAGAGAGGAAGCGGGGTCTCTCTCCCCCACAGCGACTCCAGATTAGTGCGGCTGTCTGAATATTTCACCGCGGGCCCTGCTGGTTTCACCTCGGGGCCTGATGCCACACCTTTGTCATCTTCTCCAACTTTAATGTAAAAGCTCAGTATTTGGGTCAGTAGTTGGACTTTTCTGGCAGTAGCCTGTATTATTTCGGCTGTGATTCCCTCACACTTTGGCCTGATTTGAAGCTGTTTGAATGTCTTAGACGTCGCCCGAGATGGTGCATTGATTCCAGTTGGTAAATTGGCTGAGCATGCTCTCTTGGCATGTGAAATTAGCAGGACATTGCAGTCCCTCCAGTCTGGCTCCTCATCTGTGCATCTGCTCGCTGTAGCGGCAGTGCCAGCAGCTCATGAAAGCAATGAGAGGACACAACCATCAATGATGGCCCAGCTGATCTGTGATGTTTTATTCAATTTAATATAGACGCACATATTTCGTGTGATTAATGGTGTCTTGAGAATAGCAGCATCTTCAGAGCTGTAGTGACTAATTGGCAGTCAGAGGAGCCCAAACTAGATTTCATGTACTAAAAATAAAATAGCTGTTGTGAAATATTACAGTCAGCTTTAGATAATCAGCTTTAAATTAAGAGATGTTATCAACATATCAGTATGTTATATATCAATATATACTGTAAACTGTCACCACCTATGAAAGGGAGGGGCCTATGAGGACTTCATAGGCCTATGAGGACTTCATAGGCCTATGCCTACTGCAGCATATGTCACATGTGTTAAGCATTGTGGGAAATGCGGGAAATGGATGAAACGGATGTCGGCCAGTCATTTTGACGACTGCGTCAATCGAATCACGCCGTTCATTCAGCATGCACCCACACCCAGTATGCCGACCTCTACCCAGGAGAGATTAGAGGTCACACTGTGAATATTAGCATTTGGGAGCTCACAGAGTGGCCGCTAGCATTTCTGATTTTCTGCATTAACCACGTTCACTTCCAGTTTCTGACCAATCACAGAACAGTAACCGGACACCGCACAAGAAAAAAGTTTTGCCCGGTTGATATGTCGAGAACAAGCTGCAAGAACTCCCAAACGAGGGCTGAGAAAACAAACTTCTCGCTTCTCGCAGAGTATTTAACAGCCTAACGGAGTATCAAAATGCTGCCACCTGCTGGTATGAAGAGTTATCTTCTTTCACCCAGAACATACAGTCCGCCTGGTGACTGTTGGCTCTAAACTTTGTGGTGTGTTCAAATGCAACTTTTAGGTTCAGACAAAGTCGAAGTGAGTTGACGTCACAGTCAACCTTTACTGCCGGTAGTCTGGGCCTTAAAAAGAATGATTATTTAAACCTGTAACTACATATTCTCACTCATCTCAGCAGAACTGGCATCTATGACGATTATTGGACTGTATGACTAATCACAACCTTAGATCTCGATTGTTGATTTTCATCTCAGCTCGAACACCTGATTAAATAAAAAGTTTCATATTATATAGATTATATAGAATACATTTTAATAAAGTTCCAGTGTCGGTAAGAAAACTGCTGCAGTTTTAAAGTGAAGCTACAACTCAGACATGTAAAGAATCAGATACAAGGACGCCAAAACAAAAATAAATCATCACTGCCACAGACAGGAGAAGGAGCTCATACGTGCCTCACGGAGCGCTCCTGATTAGCGGCTGTTGTCTACTCCACCTCCGGGCGACTACCTTGAGAGCCCAGCAGGGGTGCCGTTTAGGATCTGGTAGACGGCGTCCTATTTTTAGAGAAGCCGTTTTGGATTTTAGAAACTTTTTATTTATTTATTTATTTTGGCGAGATCTGCCAGCTTGATAGAGACAGATAAGATTTCCTTCTTGACTGCACTTAGATGCAGCTTTCTATAATGAGATAAGATGTTTGGATAAGTGGGTTGAATGAGTCTGGTTCCGACATACTTTGATTTGTCCAACACTGATTCCCAGAGTGGTGGGCGGCACAGTGGTGTGGTGGTTAGCACTGATGTCGCTCCACAAGAAGGTTCTGGGTTCGAATCCATCAGCCAAGAAAGGGTGGGGCCTTTCTGTGTGGAGTTTGCATGTTCTCCCTGTGTCTGCGTGGGTTCTCTCCGGGTACTCCAGCTTCCTCCCACCATCCAAAGACATGCTGGTTAGATTAACTGGTGATTGTAAATTGGCCGTGTGAGTGTGAATGGTTGTCCGTCTCTCTGTGTTAGCCCTGTGATAGAGGAATGTGATAGGAAATGAATGAATGTATTCCCAGAGATATCTTCTGTTTGTCGCAGAACATGGCTCAACTACAGATGTAGGATTTAAAACAGTTTAGTTGGTGATTTATTTTTTATTTTTTTCTCATTTAAACTTCATTTAATTTTATACTGATTACCAGTTGGCAATTTTGAGTGTTACACTGGAGTTTCGAGGCTGATACTGACGTCAATATTTGAGAGTTCAGTTGTGACTAACAGATCTGCTGACGCTGAGATTTTACACTTGAAAGTTGAATCGGTCCTCAACACCAGTCCATGTGGAAACGGAATATGGGTGTATACATTTTCTTTCTATATCTGATAGTCTTTAACTACCTTGCAGTTTCTGGTTTTGTAGAAATACACCGATCAGCCACAACATTAGAACCACTGACAGGAGAAGTAAATGACATTGACCATCTTGTGTCAATTCAGTGATCTGCTGGGAAACTACTGGACCTGGCATTCATGTGGATGTTACTTAGACATGTACCACCCACCTAGACCAGACCAGACACCCCCACCCCATAGCAATGACACTCCTTGATGGCAGCAGCCATCCCCAGCAGGATGCAGCCTGACACAGGCACACACACAAAAACATTTTAGGAACAACAAAAAAAAAACCCTAAAGAAAAGCACAAGGTGTTGACCTGGCCTCCAAATTCACTAGATCCCAAACTAATTGTGGGATGATCCACAGAGGCCCCTCCCCTCAATCATTAGGAACTACTCATAGAACTACTTAACCAGAACTGTGTTCCCTCACATGGGCACTGCCAGATGCCAGTCTTCTCGCTGCTGCTCTGAATGCCATATATCATTCAGAGCTATGAAGTTATAGGAAATAAAAGGAAATGAGTACTATTGCTTATTAAACTTCACAGTACAGGCATGGAAGGCAAAAAAAGCACAGAAAATTATGTAAAAGCTTTAAAAAAATATAAAAAATGAAAATTACCTGATCACAATAATTGAACACAGAATATATTGGCTTATTCAGTGTGTATATTTCCAGATTGTTCTTTGGCAAGTAGTATGGGCAAATATTAGCTCCTAACAACCACGTAAACACACGATGTGATTGTTTTTCTCTGGCTGGAATAAATCCATCCTTTGTGCACATGTTGGGCCCACATGAGGTAAACATCACAGCTTCACGAGGAGTTTCCGGAAGGGACGAAAACATGGAGATGGCAAAACGAGCAGTTGTTTAAACAAGTGAAATGATTTGAAATGAGGAACGAAGATGGGACTGATGTGGGGGGAAAACGTGGCTCCATCTCGGCCATCGCGGAAACAGTAGAAAACTGTATTTTTGGATTGTGAGTTGAACAAGAAAGCATCACATACGTACGTGTCCGGAAACTCAATAATCTCTTATTTTCTTTGTCCGTTTTCTGGAGAGAGAATTTGGCAGACTGTGAAATGTTTTAATAAAAAACTAAATATGTAAATAAGTTTAACATCCTCATGAGAGCGAGTCTTAAAGAGGAACAGGAGCTTCAGGAGTCTAAACGAAATGACAAATGCTTTTCTCTAAATCTGTGGAGGATAAGAATGACTTTTAGCCTTTCATAAGAAGCAGCTTTTTTTTTTTAATTTTGTTATTTATTTTTAAAAAAAAACATACATATTGTACATCCTTAGCAAACAGGCTCGTTGTGCATTTGAAAAATGCCCTCTCCACCTGTGAAGACGCACAACTTCCCTGCAATGAGCGAGAAGGAAGGTTGAGGTCGGGGGCTACTGGCGCTGCTTGGTAATTGGGCCTAATTGATGAAAACACAGGCATCAGCGATCAGTCATCTCTGCCTGCATAATCTGATAGAATATGCAGCTGGAAAGGGTAGGCCTCTATTGAATTACATTACACACACACACACACACACACACACACACACACACGTACTGTCCTGACATTTAAATATCAGTTTAAGGTTAATGCGCCCCCCCACCCCCCCCAGATGGATTAAATGCCTTCATTCTGGTTGGTGCACCGGGCTCTTACTACATTTGCAGTTATAGCAGCATTAGTAATAGTAATATTCAACAAACCAAGGGGTGTAGGAATTATCGGATTGGAGTGACAAGGGACATACCTGCATTTCTACTTTCTGTTAGATCTACTTTCTGCATTTACACAGACACTGATATTCCAGCCCTGCGATAGACTGTCGCAGGGCTGGACAGGGTGTCCAGGGTGTACCCCCGCCTCTCACCCGATGACAGGTGGGATAGGCTCCAGCAGACCCCTGCGACCCTTAACAGGAATAAGCTGGTACAGAAGGTGAATGAATGAATGAACTGATATTCCGCTAAAAATCAGAATAATGTCCCGATCTGATTAAAGATGTCGTAACCACTTCAGTCAGAACAGACTGGGAAGAAGTTTTTAATCAGATTGAGATGGATGGTAAACCTTTGATAATATGTTCAGTATGAAATATTGTTAGCTCCAAACAACCATGTAGATACTTAATCTGTTTACATGATCTCGTTTGTCTCTGGTTGGAACAAAGCCATTCTTTCTGATCATGTTTTACCCCTTTTGGGGTGAACATCAGGTGACGCAATTAGTTTCCAGGAAGGACTCAAACATGGAGGTAGCAAAATAATCAGTTGTTTATAGAAGGATTTGAAAAGATGATCAAAGTCATCTGTCAGCCTGTGTAAGGCTGCATCCTGCTGGGGATGGCTGCTGCCATCAAGGAGTGTCATTGCTATGGGGTGGGGGTGCCTGGTCTGGTCTAGGTGGGTGGTACATGTCAGGTCCAGATATTTCCAGAAGAACATTGCATTGTTACAACCTAAATGTAGGCAGTGCAGTGGCTCACATTATTTAGAATCTTAAGCAGGAGTCATTCTCAAATAGGTACATAGATACTAGAAAAATACTAAAAAGCCAATTAGTCAGTTGTTGTGAAGTCTGGTAAGTGGCCAAGGTGGTTGGATCAGTTAGATATAACAGTAGGACTTTTAACCAGAACTTAATTTTTGCTAACCTATTATTTTCAGTTCTCAGTCATAGATAGTTAGGGTTCAGAAATTAAAATACTTGGTTAGGTCTAGGAAAACTTAATTTGACCCTTTTACAACATTAACCACTTGTTACAAGCCGTGAAGGGTGGAAAATTGGCTCAAATTCAAATTCACAGCTACACAGTTTTAACTGCTCCAAAACAGATGAGACGGCGAATAGAAAAGGCTGAAAACTGGTGTGATTGAATGAACAATGAGTTCTCCATAATTATTTTGTGATCTAGAGAAAATAAGTTGTTTTCTTGTGATAAATGTTCTCATTATCTCAAAAAAAATCTGCCATTTGTTTCCTCAATATCACAAGATGAGTTAATAAGTCATCACGAAAAACTAAGCTTCGTCATCTCAAGATGACAAAATAATTAAAAGCAAAAAGTTATTCTAGGCCTCTGTGTTTTGGTTTAAAAATAAATTGAACAACTGAGATTCTAGCTGTTGTGTCAAGGTTACATGCCAAAGCCCGACAGAGAAGTTGTTTACAGTGATAATGTGGGAAAGTCTGTTTAATTCAGACAAGGCAGACATGGAAACTCTTGGTGACACGATATTCTGGTAGTTTGGGTATCAGTCTTGACAATGACGGATCCTAGTGCCTGTTCTTATCAGCCTCAACGCTGCCACAGATTATTTGACTTCTCATCATCCAGTCATACTCAATGTGGTTTGTTGCTGTATATATTTACACACACAGAAACGCACCCAGCAGCACAGATGCTAAAAGTGGGCATTTATTTAATGGAAGGACTCAGTCTGAGCTGCACATTAAGCTTCCAGAGATGTCTCATAACAACTCTTTCTAACAAGTCCTAACATTATGTAAACCAGCGGCTTTACAGTGTTTGTCTCCAGCCGTCTTTGGAGAAGTTGCGTCCGTCATATTTTTTTGGAAATAATGGCGTGTTCGATAGTGTGTTTTTACTACTTTGGAGGCAAAAATCAATGCAGAGTTTATGTTTTTTTATTGATTCCTGCGCAGCGTCGTCCAGCAAATAAGCTGCCCTGCCGAGATATTATGTGATATAAATGCCTTAGTTACACTGTAAAGACAAGCACATGTCAGCAGTGTGTGTTTAATCAATAGACGCAGTTCATTTAAAGGAATGGCACACTTGGGTAGTTGGTAGTTCTACAAAGAGCAGCGTGTTGTGGGATTGGTTCAACAGCTTAATAAGATGTACTCCGGAGGGGATAGTCCATAAAATAAGCTGTGTCCTTTTTTATAAGGCTACTTTTATCTTTCTGTGGCCCAGATGATCTTTTTCTGTGCTGGAAAATGCTGATCTGACGGAGCTCAGCGACTAATCTCTTATTTTAAACTGAGGCAAATGCATAAAAACCAGGAAGTAAATAAGAATAAGGAAACCTTTATTTGTCCCACAATGGGGAAATTGCAGTTTGCAACAGCATGCAGAAATGACAGAGATAGAATAGATGATAGACATATTGCACAGACTGGTGTTATTACACCATAAGGTGTAATAATATTGCACATATTAGGAGTGCTCGTTGTGGAGCCTAACAGCAGCAGGAAGGAAAGACCTTCTGAATGTTTCCTTCACACATCGAGGGTGAAGCAGTCTGTCACTGAAGCTGCTCCTCAGCTCCACCAGGTCACCGTGCAGGGGATGGGACTCATCGTCCAGCATGGAGGACAGTTCAGCCAGAACTCTCCCGTCACCCACCTCCCCCACCGAGTCCAAGGGGCAGCCCAGGACAGAGCTGGACTTCCTGGTGATCTTATCCAGCTTCTTCCTTTCCCTCTCTGCTATGCCACTGCTCCAGCAGACCACTCCACACAGGATGGCCGACGCCAACACATGTCTCGGGTGAAAGGAATTGTTTGAAACTATGTCGGATTATTAAAAGTGATCTGATAAAAAGTCTGAAAAGACTGTTAAGAAGCAGGTGACAGATTAAACCTGTTAGATCTAGTCTTAAAGTGGCGTGGAAGAGGAAGAGACATGGCAATGAGAGACCATGACATGTTAATTGAATTCATAGGATTGTAGCCATGAACGGGTAAAAACAACTTTTGGAGAAGCAAAGCAGTCAAGCTGAACTAATCTATAGTTTAACACTGATACAGTTGATTGACATTAGGGATGTACCGAACAAGTTTTGTTTGCCCCCTGATCCCACCTGATCATTTAATATTGAGTATTAGCTGATCTCAGTCTTGAGCCGATCTTAACTTGTATTCTCCAAAATGCTCCGTGCGACTGTATTAAGTACAATAAACAGAAATCGCAGTGTACTTCTTTGCACTAAAACAAAGGGAAACATTTGGAGTTGTTGTTATTTATAGGTTAATACACTCTTGTGTTACTGGTCCGGCCCCCTTGAGATCAAACTGGGCTGTGTGTGGCCCCTGAACTAAAACGAGTTTGATCCCCCTGGTCTAGATGGTAGATCATACTTTGGCTCCAATAGCTCCAAAAGACGGTGAAAACCTGTGTTGTCTACTTCCCAAATGTTCTGCTCATCCAACGCCATAAACTCCCTAACCCTCTCTGGAATATTTTTTGCCTGGACTTTGTCCCCAGGAAACTTTTATGGTCTTTTACACGCAGCGTTCAGTGTTTGCCGACATATTCAAGTTGGTAGTTTTGAGTGAAGTTTTCTTACTACCACCTTGCAAAGCCCCCGATACCTATCTACCAATACCGATCAGGACATCGATACAGAGTTCCCAAACGTTTACCGCAAGGAAACACCGTCCACAACTTTGACTCCTATCATCAAATTCACCATGCAGATACTGTGCTTGGAGCGGTGGTGTCATGGGCATTATCTGGCTTGTTTCACTTGGAAACACAAGGGATGGGAAAGATTCAAAAGGCAGTGTTTCAGTGTATACAGTGTTAATACTATGGTGACCATGGTCTCCTAATGAATCGGAAATATTTTTTACAGGTCTCAAACAATGTTGTTCTTGCGTTGTTTTTCCTATTCTTCCACGTCCACTAGCGACCAACTGTCAGCTACTTATACATGTCCACAGCGGTGACTCTTTGTTTGCTGTGTATGTCCTTGACACCAATGCTCAATGTCTGCAATAGACTTATTTCTCCACATGTGAGGCTTTGAAGGACAGCAGCATGTTTTTCTTCTGCTGTATTCTCAACATTAACAATAGTGAAACCTTCTAAGCGTTACCATGTTTAGTTATTTTAATGTTCTGCAAAATTGGAAAGTTATCTTGGAAGATCTTCCAGCTGTCATCCAGGAGTCATTTGACCCTGATCTTCTGTCTTGTATTCTCCGCCAGGACTGCTTTGCACAAGACCTTGATGCTCTAAGCAGCACGTAATGCCAAAGGGACCATCCACTTCTGTCTCTTCTAAATTACCACATCAATCCGGGACTTGATGAGAACAAATGTGCAAAATAAAACTGTTAAACACAACGGAGACATATGCTGCGGTCTAAAAATACGCCTCAGCAATGCTGTCAAAAGCAAACGTCGATCGTGCTCCGTTTGCACCTTTAACAGCTCAGTTAAATTCCACCAGATTATTTGACTTCTCATCATCCAGTCATACTCATTGTGGTTTGCTGCTGTACATATTTACACACACGGAAACACACACAGCAGCACAGATGCTAAAAGTAGGCGTTTATTGGAAGGACTCAGTCTGAGCTGCACATAATGCTTCCAGAGATGTCTAATTGTTGAAAGGAACAACCTTTTCCAGGTTACAAATAAGCGGCTAAATAAAAACTCTTGATCTGCATTAACAACTCTGTCTAACAAGTCCTAACATTCTGTGAAACAGCGGCTTTACAGTGTTTGTCTCCAGCCATCATTGGAGAAGTTGCACCCGTTGTATTTTTTTTTTAAATAATGGCGTGTTCGATGGCGTTTTTACTACTTTGGAAGCAAAAATCAATGCCGAGTTTATGTTTTTTATCGATTTCTGTGCAACGTCGTCCAGCAAATAAGCTGCCCTGCCAAGATATTATGTGATATAAATGCCTTAGTTACACTGTAAAGACAAGCACATGTCAGCAGTGTGCGCTTAATCAATAGACGCAGTTCATTTAAAGGAACGGCACACTTGAGCAGTTGGTAGTTCTACAAAGAGCAGCGTGTTGTGGGATTGGTTCAACAGCTTAATAAGATGTACTCCAGAGGGGATAGTCCATAAAATAAGCTGTCTCACGTTTTATAAGGCTACTTTTATCTTTCTGTTCAGCTCAGCGACTCAGTGCCTTATTTTAAACCGAGGCAAATGCATAAAAATCAGGACGTAAAGAAGTAAAAACGTCAACACGTGACTTTGGTGAAAAGAATAGTTTGAAGCCGTATCGGATTATTAAAAGTGATCTGATAAAATGTTTTTGGACTGTTATGATGCAGGTGACAGATTAAACCTGTGAGATCTAGTCTTAAAGGGGGCATACACACAGGAAGAGACTAGCAGTGAGTGTCAGAGTAGACGCAGTGTCTAGAGCACTGGTGTCAAACATACGGCCCACGAGCCAAAAGCGACCCGCCAGAGGGTCTAATCTGGCCCGTGGAATGAATTTGCAAACTGCAAAAATTAGGTTGAGGACATTAACAGCAATTTTTCCAATAAAAGTAACTGCCAATACCGATCTGTCATCGATAATTGACATATGACGCAAACAGAGTTCCCAAACCTATTCCCGCAAGGAAACAGCGCCTACAACTTGGACTCCTATCATCAAATTCACCGTGCTGATACTGTGCTTGGAGCGGTGGTGTCATGGGCATTATCTGGCTTGTTTCGCTTGGACAAGGGATGGGAAACATACAAAAGGCAGTGTTTCATTGTATACAATGTTAATACTATGGCTACCCGCCATGGTCTCATAACGAATCAGAAATATTTTTACACGTTTCAAACAACGCTGTGTTTCTGTTGTTGTGGTGACTCTTTGTTTGCTGCGTCATGTATGTCCTTGACACCAATGCTCAATGTCTGCAATACACTTATCTCTCCACATGTGAGGCTTGAAGGACAGCAGCATGTTTTTCTTCTGCTGTGTTCTCAACATTAACAATAGTGTTAATAGTTATTTTCGTGTTCTGCAAAATTGGAAGTTATCTTGGAAGACCTTCCAGCTGTCATCCAGGAGTCATTTGACCCTGATCTTCTGTCTTGTATTCTCCGCCATGACTGCTTTGCACAAAACCTTGATGCTCTAAGCAGCACGTACAAAATTGTCAAAGGCACCATCCACTTCTGTCCCATCTAAACTACCACGTCGATCTGGGACTCGATGAGAACAAATGTGCAAAATAAAATTGCTAAACGCAACAGAGACATATGCTGCGGTCTGAAAATACACATCAGCAATGCTGTCAAAAAAACGTCGATCGTGCTCTGTTTGCACCTTTAACAGCTCAGTTTAATTCCACCTTCCGTATTTTATTAAAAAAATCTGGAAATTTAATTGCTGTTGTCTCATCCGCCATTTTGACAAGGAAAAACACCATCTGCTCCCGGGTAGTCCTGGCAACACACACACACACACACACATACATGCACCCCGCCGAGCTGTGGGAAAGTTAGAAGTGACACCTGACAGAACTCCCACGGTGCACCACTCCTGTGTGAACAAGTATAATCACAGCTAATTTATGCAGCAACCGCAGAGAAAACCACATTCACACACACACACCGACATGTCGAAGACTCACACAGACACAGAGACGGGGAGATTTCCAACTCATAAAAGACAAAGAGTTAATCAAAATAGTAGGGAATTAAAGTGAATTCTAATATTATTTTGGCTATGAACACTATCACCAGACCCACAGTGATAAGTAAGTAGAAACTAATCCTTTTCACTCTCCTGGAATACACAGATTTTCTGTTAATAAGCTGGATGTCAGCGCTGATTTCCAGATTCCACATCATAAATATATTGTGATGGTAGATCGGTGGTGTTTGTGAAAAGTTTGCATGTTCTCCCTGTCCACAGTCCAAAGACGTGCTTGTTAGAATAAGTGGTGATTTTAAATGAATCGCAGTTGCGCCCACAACCGTCAAACTCATTTTATAGTTCAGGGGCCACAGACAGCCCAATTTGATTTTAAGCGATATGGAGTAACATAACAACCCATATATAATGACAACCCCAAATCTTGTCCTTTGTTTTAGTGCGAAGAAAAAAAAATTATGAAAATGTTTACTTTTTAATTAAATATCCTTTTACAAAACATTTCATAAACAACCTTACATTTCTTTAGAAGACCAAGTTCAATTTCGGCACACTGCTGCCGTCTGCTGTTTAGTTGTGGATCTCAGTTTTTTTGTTATGCAACTATTACGAAAACAGTGCAACCCCTAGTGGAAAAATTAGGAATAGCAGTTACTTTTATTGCAACATTGCAGTTAATGTCTTCAGCGCTCTTTGCAAATTTCATATTGGACCCTCTGGCAGGCTGGGATTGGCCCCCGTGCTTTATGTTTGACACCCCTGCTCTAGAGGATAAGCAGTAATGAATAATGCATGGGTAAATCTATGCTCTTGCTGTCACCATTCCACAAGATCCTCAGTCCTTACTATGTTTATGCGACCTTTAGTCCTTTTCGTACGATAGAAAAACAAGAACCAAATTCTCTTTTCTTCATTCAATGGTTGTGCACTGTTTCCCTCATATATAATAGTGTTGCAGGCTACATTATAAACACTGATAAAACCCAAAGATGTGTTTGCTAAAAGTAACTCAAACATGATGAATCTATGTGCTTTTAAACATGTGCAAACGATTTGTGGAAGAATTTTTAAAAACCTGCACAGCTTGCGTGGACTTCACCATTACACTTTCTTTAAAAATGCCTCCCATGCAGCTTCGCGCGGTCTGTCTTCGGCGCATACTTCAGCGAAGCACAGGCGTCCGCTTTAATTATCCCTGTGAGCAGAGACAGGGCAGAAACTGGAAGTCTGCTATAACTAATTCATCTGCGCTGTTTGTGTTGACAGGACGTCAGCCTGATAACTGCAGACGGCTAGCGTTAGCGGCCCAGAAGGGACAGAATGAATAAAGGAAGTAAATAAAGTAGCAGGAAATTCCCTCTGGGTTCATCACTGTGAGGGACCGCTTTCACATTACAGCTGGTCATTTAATCCATAAAAATATTGATCACACTTCCACAGGTAGAAAAAGCCACTTGTGTGCACCAATTTTCTTGTTGCACTCGCTTTTTTTTTTTGTCACGCTCAGCACTTAAGTTTTTCCTTTCACGTCCTAGATGGACTTTAACATCAGGTTTAAAACTGAAGGATTGGAGTAGAGCTGATGAAGCGTTCTTCCTAAATAAACTTCCACTAAGCCCCGTATCTTTAAGAAAAATGAAAACAAAGCAAAAATGTCCAAATAAATCTTTAAACAAAAGACTGCGCTCTAGTTTCTTTAACGCGATAAGTTGGCAGAGGATGCTGCTGTTGTTACGAAACAGCGCTTCGATAAGGGCGGGAGCTTTCCGAACCCTCGCCGCTGTCAACTTCATAATCATTGCCCTGTGAATAAATCGCTTTACTAAGGTCCACAACCTCAAAGACTTTGCACAGCGGGATCACATTCAGAACGACTGCTATCACTGCACACTCAGAGCTGCCAGCCGCACTTGCAAATACGAGATAGGGGGCTCTGCCAAGGATATATCTCTTCCAATTTTCAGAGAGTTAAATCATTTGAAGGCGCCGGCCGAAAAGGTATTTGATTATTGTTTAATGACTTAAGCTCAGTTTTTTTGGATCTGGGGACGGGGAGGGGAGGTTATCTGGGTGCACGGCGCAAACTTTTGGGACACAATTTGCATTCATTGATGTCTAAGTCCTGGAGTGGAAGAGAAAAGTTTTGTGAGTTTGTTTGGTTTCGTACACAGCAGTGGAACGCTTTGAAGAAACACAAAAAAATAAATCCACGCTCATTACAGCCCCACACTGGCAGCAGCTTAAGTCAAAGCCAGTAATGATAAATTTTACATTTCACCTGCGTCTTAATTTATACTTTTTACTGAAAGGGGGTTCGAACGCTGCCTCCTCTGGATGCCGAGCTTAAAGGTAATCGCCCTCTTGTCTGACATCATTACTTTCTTTTATACTCATCCCACACTTCAGTACATTTGAAAAATCAACATCCACAGTTTGAGAGGAAGATTAAGGAAGTGCTGCAGATAGGGAACGTTCAGACGGGCTCCATCCATCTGCTGCTCTGAACCCGCGTGCTGTCCAGCATCTGTTTGAGAGGATTGATTACAGGTTGATAATGAGGGGCTCTGATCTGAAGTCTAGACATGTGATCTTAGGACGGGAAAGTCACCGGTTCAAATTCTTATCCACTTGGGAAAAGCTGAGCGGGGAAATTTGCCACTTCCTGTGCACTTTTTTTTTAAGCAATATCAGTGTGCATTCATGCAGGACATTTAATCCGCACCTCAGCAGAGCTGCTCGGTGGCCAACGGTTTGAAGCTGGTGGTGCTGGTCAGCTTCCAGGAATGAGAACCTTTGTGCATAAATCTCTCACTGCCTTGTTGCTCTAAATATGAAGATAGGATGTAATCACTTTTTTTTTCCCCCACTGCTGAGGCTCTGCACAAACACATCCTGCACCCTCAAAGGTTCTGGACTTTAAGCAGCGCTGCTAGCTTGAGTTAACTCACCAGCTAAGTTGTCTACTCATGCAAAGAGGTTGTCTCCAGGGAAAAGTTTCTTATTAAACTGTGACAAAAATTTAACCCAATATTATATATGTTTTATTCTTTGAAAAGTTAAAGAACCATCCATCCATTATCTATAACTTCTCACGCAGAGGACCACAGAGGCCGGAGACTCTCCCACTTGTCTTGCTAACTAAAGCTAACTCTGGATCATGGGAGGAAGCCATGCATGATCAGGGTGAACACATGAACTACGAACTTCTAACCAAAGTACTTTTATTTGCCTTACCTTAAACTTCTGCCCGAAACTTGAGGCACAGCAATGGCATTATACACTATACACCTATCAAGCATAACATTATAACCACCTTCCTGATATTGTGTAGGTCTCCCTTGTGCCTCCAGAACAGTTGTGACTCATCAGAGAATGGACATGGTCCTTCTGAGGGTGTGCTGTGGTGTCTGGCAACACAATGTTGTTAGTGGGAGGGGCCTCTGTGGATCATCCCACAGATACTTGATCATTTTCTAGTGAATCTGGAGGCCAGGTCAACGCCTTGAGCTGTTCTTCATGTTTTTTTTTTTAGTTCCTAAACCGTTTTTTCTGTGCGTGTCTGTGTCAGGCTGCATCCTGCTGGGGATGGCTGCTGCCATCAAGGAGTGTCATTGCTATGGGGTGACGGTGCCTGGTCTGGTCTAGGTGGGTGCTACATGTCTAAGTAACATCCACATGAATGAATGAAAGGTCCAAAGGTTTCCCAGCAGAACATTGTATTGTCACAAGATGGTCAATGTCATTTACTTCTCCTGTCAGTGGTTTTAATGTTGTGGCTGATCGGTGTATGTATATGCATATAACATTAGTAATGAGTATAGTAAACAACAAGACGTCTAACTTGTTGACATAGTCAGTGCCACTAATTTGCCTAAATGTGACTGCTGACATAAAGATAATGCAAAATCTGAAACGTGTCAGTTCCACACTAACGACTAAACATCAGCGGCTCCCGTCAGCTTTTAAATAGAAGCAGAGAAAGGTTGCATGTCCCCTTTGGTTAGTTTAACTTCATTTTCTTTGTCCCCACGACCTCTCCAGCTCTTTAGTCCTGTCACTCACTTGTCTTTCAGGTGAGGATTACTCGCTCACTTATTGCCTTCCGCCGGCTGCATCCTCTGTGTCTGATTTGTGGTGTGGCTGCTGAAAAAAAAAAAATAAATAAATAAAAAAAATCAGCCCATCAGATTCACCGCAGAGTCCTGCTGATGTTCCCCATTTATTGGAGCAGATTTGCTTTATTATCCAGGCTGCCTTGTTTATTTCTCTTTTGCCATTGACAGTGTGCCTTCTCAGATTATGAGCTGATTGATGGCTTTGTCCCCTCTGGCATGTTCGCCCTCCATGGACTGCTAAAACCAATGTGCCTGTGCATCGCTAGAAGACATTATAGCTGCGGTACATACAGTTGGAGGTGGGCATGATGGATAAGAGCTATTTTCCTTTCGTTCACTGAGCTATAATACCATCCTGAAATACATTTCCTGACTCGGCGCAGACAAATATTCCTCTTTAACATCCTCAAATTCACACACTGGCGCCAGAGTAAGTTTTATTTCTGAATATTTTATGGGATTTAAAATGGACAATAAATGCAGTTTGATGGCCGTTGCCGTGATTGATGCGCAGGCATCATTGTATATGAACACATCCAAACGTCCTGCATAAAACTTGGTGGAATTTGGGATTTTATGGGAAATAAAAGACAAAATTTATTGAGGTTTTCCTTTAGTGAAGTGGTGTTTTGTTGTGTTGAGTAATCTTGACTTTAAAATGACTTTATTTGAAATACTGCGTAGTTTATCTAAAAACAGCTCCCGACAAGCGTATATATACTTTAGATATACATTAAAAAGCTATAGAAAAGATGGAGTGTGCCACACTAACAAAACTCATCTGACTCATCTCATTTAGCCTGAAGTGATCGTATTTGGAGGAGAAGTGGGAAGTGGATGTGACTTATGAGACAAGGACGGCTTTTCAATCACTCAATGACATGTCAATAAAGCCAAACACGCCCCCAAGCACGCCTCCATTTGAGGCTTAATGTCTTAAGGACCACGACACCGATCAGAGGAAGTGAGTTTAGCTAATTACATCTTAATGACTGACGGAAAAAAAAATAAAAAATGTCCTACCCTAAAATTTAATGACAGGAGTTCAATATGAAGAGATAATTTGGAAGTGAAGAGCAAAATTTATCAAAGTATGACAAGAGCTGGTGAGAATTAATATTTTGGTGGTTGGACTTGGAAGACAACTACAAACAGGAAGCGGCACTTGGAGCTGATTCTGACAATTTTCAAACAGAAACTAAACTAAATCAGAAGATTTTACACAATTTTTCAAGGTACTTTTTATGGTGAATTTCTCAATGAGACGCCTCCTTGATGCTACTGCGCGATGGATAAGAATGTATAAATCTGAAGGTTTTCGCACATCATTGTAGAGTATATTCATCTATCCACCAATAAACTCCCTAACCCTCTCTGGAATAGCTTTTTCTCTTTGACGCCGTCTCCAGGAAACTTTTCTCTTCTTTAAAAGTTTTAAAACCGATCGCGACATCCTTAATTTAAATACCAAAGTGTGGCGCAGGACTCACCAGTTTCTGTTTCTCTGACGTGATTATATTACAATATCTTTAGCTTTTTATTTCTACTATTTTCTGAGCGTTTGCACAATTTCCTTTCTGGGGTGGCCAACACGAACTCATTTCCCGTGCAGGTGTAAAATATTGCATTTATCTTAAAGAAGAAGAACAGTAGACTCAAGTATAAACTAAATCCTTGTTAAAAAAACTAAGGGATGCTTTCTAAGACTGCCTACTGTAAAAATGCAACATCATCATTTTCTGCAAAACACATTCCTCCAACTACCCTAACACATACTACACACGCCAAGTACCGCGATGGACGTATCAGATAATTTTGCTGGTAAACTCCAGTAATGAATACATCGCCCTGTTGTCGCCGCAGACCTGACCACAGCAGCTCTGCTATGAAAGAGCGCCTCTCGCTGATTGATGGCGCTACCGGACAGATTAATAGAGCTGCTATTTCCAAACTGTGGCCTCAGAATTAGGCCACTGATTTGCATGTTGCTCAAAAAGGGTAGCAACAAATGCCAGCTAATGCATCCGGTTCCCTTGTGGCCTCATAATATCTGGCTTTATACTCCAGGGTATCAGGCTGGTTTACATTTAGGCATCTTTTTATTCATTTTATTGATAAAAATCAGATCGCACGTCCAGATTTAATCTCTCAGCTGTGTGGGTTGTAAGGGATTTCACAAGATAAAGCATCGGGTGTGGGGTCATCCGCTCCACGTTGTGTAAAATGTGTAAACACACTGCTGCCATGTTTAAACTGCGTAGCGCTGATTTTGATGATCTTCTAACGCGGCACAACAGATGCACCAGATGTTCTGTTTGCTAATGAGGACAAGAGAGGACTTGTTTAAGATGTGCCGTCGTCTAAATTGGACATTAGTTTGTAGGACGGCGTTTGAGGTTTGATACAAGACTGAGCACTAACACGCGACGGACACAGAATCAACGAGAGGATTTTTAGGGGGGAAATAAATGGTGGTCCGCTGTTTTCAATGTTGCAGGGAATTTATTTTAGACAAGAAGATTCATTGGTAGCCTAATAATAAAATAAAATAGGCCAGTATAAAAATATCCTGTAATGCATACATTTATTAAATAAACTGTTTAGCTTGTAGCTGGTATGAAAGTCATAAATGAATCTTGTACATTTTTTGCTGATTTTATTTTACTTATTTTTATTTTATATCATTTTAATTGTCTTTTTTTATTTCATTTCATTATTTCACTATTTTATTGTTTTTATTTCATTTTTATTTAATTTATTATTTATTTCATTTATTATTTAAATTACACATATTTTTCTTTTTACTAGTGGTTTTCAATTGTGTTTTAATTTTTCTATGTGCAACTCAGTAACTGTGACCGAACAGTTTCCCTTATGGATCAACAAAGTCTGAGTCTATAAACACAAACACTCCATTGACGACACTGAATTCATTGAATAGAAAAAGACGAACGAGGTGGAGCCACGTCTTCAAGCAGATCAAGTTCCGGGTTCAAATCCATGGGCCGACTGGGCCTTTCTGTGTGGTTTTTGCATGTTCTCCCTGTGTCTTTGTGGGTACTCAGGCTTCCTCCCACCGTCCAAAGACATGCTTGTTAGGTTAACTGGTCATTCTAAATTGGCTGTAGGTGTGAATGTGAGTGTAAGTGGTTGTCTGTCTCTCTGTGTTAGCCCTGCGATGGACTGGAGACCTGTCCAGGGTGTACGCCGCCCCTCGCCCGATGACAGCTGGGATAGGCTCCAACCCCCCGCGACCCTTCACAGGAACAAGCGGTTACAGAAGATGAATGAATGAATGAAAAATTATAGTGTTCTGTCAGTCCCCAGAGCTTCCAGTCTGAGACCAGTCCTGAACTCCCGTAACGGCAATGAAAAGTAAAAGGCAGAAACTCACCTGTTAGAACAAAACACTGGAGAAATACACCGTCACTCACAACTCAAATGACAATGATAATATCTTTATTACTGTTTTCAGGCACAGAACTATACAAAGTGAAATTGTCTGGTGGAAAATTTCGGGTTTTTCCCCCCTCCAAGTTCATGATCTTTCGTGGCATTCAGCGGTGAGCATTTAATATCTAACATGGGGTCATAATGAGAATAATGAATTTTTAGAAAAGTCAAAGAATCTGTTTCCAGTGATCTCCGCAGGTTTCACATGTGGAGATCTGCTTGTAGCATTAAGGTTCAACCTCATATGAGTTAGTTCCTGTGATTTTTTAATTTTTAATTTTTTTTTTTCGCTCTGACTGTGCAGGCTGTCTCTTTGATGGATTGTCTCTATCCTCTCCTTTAGTTCCTCCTTCCTTCTACTCCAGTCGGCATACTTCAGAAACTAATTGAAAATGCCCTTTCCAGCTCATGCACGCAGGCTGCTTCTTCTTCAACTTTCCTGTTTCACCTCTCACCAGCGTTAATTCCATCTGTTTCTCACATCTGTCTGCATTCACTCAGGTTAATCCAATAATAGCTTTACTCAAAATATAAACTTTTAATCTCTACACAGATCAGGCGTAACATTATGACCACCTTCCTGATATTGTGTAGGTCTCCCTTGTGCCTTCAAAACAGTTGTGACTCATCAGAGAATGGACATGGGCCTTCTGAGGGTGTCCTGTGGTGTCTGGCAACAGAATGTTGTTAGTGGGGGCCTTTAGGTCCTATGGGTTGAGGGGAGGGGCCTCTGTGGATCATCCAACAGATACTTGATCAGTTTGGGATCTAGTGAATTTGGAGGCCAGGTCAACACCTTGTGCTGTTCTTCATGTTTTTGTGAGTTGTTCCTAAAGCGTTTTTGTGTGTATGCCTGTGTCAGGCTCATCAAGGAGTGTCATTGCTATGGGGTGGAGATGCCTGGTCTGGTCTAGGTGGGTGCTACATGTCTAAGTAACATCCACATGAATGAATGCCATGTCCAAAAGTTTCCCAGCAGATCGTTGAATTTTCACAAGACAGTCAATGTTATTCACTTCTCCTGTCAGTGGTCATAATGTTGTGGCTGATTGATGTAAATCTTCAATCAACTGGAGTTGTATAGTATATGTCCATTACGACAAACATTGACAGACCTAAACTGCAAACACTCCAACAGTTTACAAGGAGGTGAAAATAACTCTGTCTATATATTCTGCTCCTACACCATAGTGCTTTGTGGATAAGGATTGACACTATTTAATTTTAGTTTTAATTTACTTAGTGACATGAGATTATTTTTTTTGTTTCGTTTTTTTACCCGTGTCCTCAGTTTGTATGAAAACTTGTTATAGTTGTGTTTTTGTCAGGAGATCCTCGTCTATTATAAACCACGGTTGTCAACACCATACAATTTTTAGGACGTGCACGGTCATACAAAATCATGAGATACTCATCCACACTCTTCTATATTCCTAGAAACAAACTTTAGATCCGTTGTACAAATTACAAAGTGTGCTCTTTTTTTTTACCTATGATTTGCTTTATTTGAATCTCAGTGATTAACTATTAGTTGATTTGTATCTGATAAAAATGTTTGGTTGCATTCCTCATCCCCTAGTTTGTATTTCTGTGTCAGTTTGCTTGTTTGCTTACATTAAATGACATGACATACTCAAATTAAGGAACTAAATTTAATCTCTAAACATCAGTGTTTCCCTGAAAACCTTTCATCGCAATACAATGCAGATTGTACAGTAGAATCATATTACAGATTGTCTGGCTCATTAGTTCCTCCGTCCGTTGCCTCAGCAATCCCTCTCTTCATTATCTTTTATATGTCACCTGTCAATTCAGTAATTTTTTTTTTCTTTTCTGCTGCACAATTACATTTTTATTACTTTATTTTAATTCCAGTCTCATCAGAAGCTCTCCTTGCTTTCCGTGCGAGTTGCTGGATCTCAGTAGCTAGTGACGATCTCACATAACAACAGCTCTGCATCAGCCCACACTTATGGCGCGTATCTGCTGCGTAATTGTCGTATGAGTTGACAACCGGGAGGCCGCCGGACTGATTACAGGTTGATGTTCTGTACCGCAGAGGAAGACACACAGTGCGTCCTGTGTACAGTCACAAAGGAAAGACAATGGGCGTACAAAACACACGCTGGCAAATTGCATTTTCAGCTGTACCAGCTATTTAGCGCTTGCTGTCGTCCTCGGTGTGAATTCATGTCTCATGCAAATGTTTTCAAAAAGAAAATGCAAGAGAAGTTCTACCTTAAAGGCATAGTTTTTAGGAAATGTGTATGTAAAGACGGACAACCTCTCCATGACATCACCTTTAGGATTCCCTAAGTTTTGAAGCACCATCTCCATATTGTCAGTGCCGGAGTAACTCAAAGTGGAGTTGGAGCTGAGGCAGGCAGCTAGTGATGTGTGATGGCACCCACCCATTACTCAAAGTGACATCAGCCTTAAATATGCATGACTTTAAGCCCTGATATAATTTAAATACAAATTCTCCATCATATAGTGTCATGAATGGAGAAATTATCTATCGAGAGCATAGACTGTATAAAATATGGACGACATGCCTCCACTTCCTTCCATTGGTCAAACTGACAGTTTCAGGGATAAAGTTGGAGCCATTGTGCGGGTTTGAGGATGGAGCCATGTTATGGATGACCCGCCCACAATTTTTGCTGATGTCACATCCTGTTTTAAAGTGTCAAATAACTAAAACTAAATTTCTCAGAAGAATAGACTCTTAAACATACATCAGCCTTATAGTAACAACCTAAAATGATAGAAACCATAATTTGTCATTAAAAAAATAAATATTTGATGTGTAGTGTTTTAGTTTGGCCCAAGTCCCATCCCCCCACCTTTTCCTGCAAGCCTACCTTCCCTCACTGTCATTCTCTCCAGATTTATTTTTTCTTTTTTTTTTTTTAACGTAATCTTTTATCTTTTTTTCTTATCTTTTAGTGTCTTATACTTGTAGTTTTGTAATGGTTTTGATGTCTGTTATGTATTTTAAACCCTGTTTTACTTGTACGGAGACCTTGGGTGTTTGAAAGGCGCCTATAAATAAAATGTATTATTATTATTATTATTATTACTAACATGGAGGAGGTGGAGCTTATGACCTATACTGCAGCCAGTCACCAGGAGGAGCTCTACTTGCTGTGGCTTCATTTTTGAGGAGCTGTCATGGCGTCCATCTTTAATATACAGTCTATGATTGAGACCAAAACACGTGTATTTCTGTTTTAAAGTTGGACATTTTAACATGGAGGTCTGTGTGTATTGGCTTACGTACCCAGCCTCAAGTGGCCATTTGTGGAACTGCAGTTTTGAAAAAGTCACGCTAATAATAAATTTGTTTTTCAGTTGGCACAAAAAATGGAAAATGAAATGATGTATATTTGCAAAACGATGTACAAAACAAAAACGCCTCAAAATATTGTAATAATCTTTTAGACATTTGTCTGATGGATGTACTGATAGAAGTGAAATGTATGCAACACTTTAGTCAGCGTTAAAATATTAAACAAGCACTTGTGCCATAATCTTTTCTCTTTTCACATAAATTGAGTTTGTTTGAGACTTTGAGTACCTGTTTTTTTCTTTCAGCTAGTTTTTCCAGTTTAATGACTCCCACTGGAGAAATCGGCCCACTGAACTTTTAATGAACCGAAGACTTGTATTTGCATGAGGTCAGTGGATGGAAACACATTCATTTGCAGATTTTCTGTAAATTCAGTTGAACTTTTGATTGAAACTTAACTAGACAGAGACAGAGGGAGAGTTTTCAAATATCAGTCACTGTTCATCTCCTTGAATTATGTATTCAGGACCGGTTCCTTTTATTTCCTATACTTCTCTTTGGTCTCTTTGGAATTCACCTGGTAAATCCGGCTCTTGTCTCGACCTCGGAGCAGATCCTTGGGGATTTTTTAAATTCTCAGTGGGATTGCTGAAGTTGTGGAGAACAGTCATAAAGCGCTTTGGCTGAATTCCTTTGGGGCTCTTTTCAATTTGACAAAAGATTTGTAGATGCTACTCACTATTGAAGGTATTCTGTTTTCATAGTCTTTATAGTCCTCAAAATATCTAGGTGCACCATGAGGGCAAACTTTTCTTGGCTAAATCCTTTTGATAACAAGTTGCTTTAGTCCTGCAACTCTTTCTTAAACTCGCTCTCCTTACTTCTCACACACAACCTCAAATCTCAAAAAGTTTACATGGACAATATTTCTTAAACCTCGACATCTTCAACTCTGCTACCTCCAGCTCTTCCTCCTGTCTTGTCCTCAAAGCCATTGTGTCTAAACCATAGACTGTATAAAGATGGAACAGCTCCTCAAAAGTGAAGCCAAAGCAAGTAGAGCTCCTCCTGGTGACTAACTGCAGTATAGGTCATAAGCTCCACCTCCTACATGTTAGTGGATGGGACTTGGGCTGGACTAAAAATTTTTGTTTTTCAAGGATGATTTCTATCATTTTAGGTAGTTAATATAATACTGATGCATTTTCAAGTGTTATTTGTCTGAAAAGTTTTGTTTTAGTTAGTTATTTGATGTTATAGAAACAGGATGTGACATAATGGGAAAAAAATAATCCAACATTTCCTTGTAACTGGTGGATGTAGAGCAGACCGCAATATTAATTAAACG
Source organism: Chelon labrosus (assembly GCF_963514085.1). Lineage (NCBI taxonomy): Eukaryota > Metazoa > Chordata > Actinopteri > Mugiliformes > Mugilidae > Chelon > Chelon labrosus. The sequence goes on from NC_140347.1 coordinate 19,226,559, forward strand.
AAAACGCAAATGAGTCATAGATAACTTGGCTCCACTCTTGGACCGTACTGCACAGACTCTGGCTCCAAACTCGCAAGATAGCGCCGCACAAATCCCCGGGAAAATAGCATCAGTTTGGCTGGCGCAAGGAAGTGGGGACGCATTGTCCATATTTATATACAGTCTATGCTCTAAACCATACAACATCAATACAAATGTGACATTCTGCTGCTTGTCCTTTCTTTCACATAAACATTTTCCATTATACAACCAGTTTGTTGAGAAGGCTGGTGATGGATGAACTGAGAAGTTAGACGCTGTTGTGTAAACTGCCAGTTAAAACACGGAGACATCATCACACCAGTGGAAAGTTTCCTCACACTGCAATTACCTCTGGAGCAGCGGGAGGTAATTGGACTCTGTGCTGTGTTTGAAACATCATTTCAGAGTTGTTATGGAGAGATGTGTGGAAGCATGTGGATCATTTCTATCAGCTCTTTCAAACCTTAGAAGAAAGGGGGTCCATACTGTGAAGTGTGATACTACCGGGTGTGTCTGTGTCTGTTCTAATTATTATTATTCTCATTATTCGCATGCTGGCTTTTTATTGATCAGATGTAATTGCTTCTTTCAACCAGGGTGGAGATTATGAGACACACTACATGTTTTCCTGCCGTATTCCAGGTGGTTAATAGCTCTTTTGTAAACTAATGGATTTTATTTAGAGCCTGACATTATATCACTCTGGCCTACATGACAAGTTCTCTCATCAATTACTGTGGCAGAAACAGCAGCAGATGTTTTTAAAATCTGTGGTATATTTTTCAGACATAAGGAGACGATGACAAGATTTGCATTTTTAGCTAGTGACCATCACATTAACGCCCAAGACAAAAAATGATTGCTGATTGCTAATTTTATCAGCTACCGTTAACGTGCTAATCTCATTAATATAAATGAAGATGTGTTTGTTTGTCCGACGAAACCTACACCCGCATTCCTCCAAACTGGCAGGAACCGTCTATCATAAGAGAACTTCATGGTGATTAGAATACGATACTAAAGAAAATACTGTAATTTTCATAAGTACACTTGTGAAGAAATTAACAGTAATGATTTAAATATTGTATGTGTACCCCTGGTCTATTCATGCATTAATCAATATGTGCAGTGCATGTTATTGTACACAGTAATTATGACCATGTCCCATCTGTACACAATAAATATGAAAACATCCAGAAAATCTCTGTGCGATCAGGTCAGAAAATTATTTGAATTGTTTAATTGAATTGTTTAATCTGTTCTTTACAGTTTTGGGATTTTTTTTAGCTTTAAAAGAACAAGAAATGAACATAAAACTCAAAAATTTCAAAATTTCCTGCATACTACATACACTCAGCATATACTCCAATTTCTTAAAATACACGTTTAATACATCTTGTAGTGTTTCCTTTAACTGCAGCATCAGTATCAGTAGATAACAGGTTGTTGATTGAGACAATACACGGCTATCAAATATAGAGAAGAGGAACAAATGATTGTTGTCACTCAAGTAATGTAATGAAAACCTGAAGGCGTCTCACAGCTCACTGTAGCGTTGGATCAGCCCGACAGCAGCAAAGACATCCTTGAGAACAGTCGTCTGTCTTCATTCCTCTTTCTCTGGCTCATGTTAGTGTTCAATTATCTCTCCACAGTTTGTCTTCATTCTAGCTGAGGAGATTTAAATGACGGGGAGCAGAGGGATGGAGGGAGAGACAGGGAGAGTGATGTTAAATAGGAAGTAGACCAACGGAAGAGAGACAAAGTGGTTATGTATTCAATGAAGAGGGTGGGGGCGATAATGCGAAACACTTTCAGTACACTAGTTCGAAGTAAAGCATTAATACTGCACATTCTCAACGAGGCCTCCAAATTAAAAGTCAAGGTACACAGATCAGAAACAACATTAAAACCACTGACAGGAGAAGTAAATAACATTGACCACCTTGTGACAATTAAGTGTTCTGCTGGGAAACTTTTGGACCTGGCATTCATTCATGTGGATGCATGGCATGATGTTATGCCTGATCGGTGTATACATGCAACAGTATTCTAGTTTGTATGGGAATTCTCTAATTGGTAAAAAGAGGTGTCTCAAGACCAGAATAAGAGCTAATCCATCATTTGATATATAATGTTTCCATGCTATGCCAACTATCTCCTTGAAGAATTAAGTTTTCTGATTCTGATCCATATTCTGAAACTTCTGCTGCATTCATTAGATCCAACTCCCACATTTTCAGCTTAGTTCCAGTTGCTATTGTGAGAAGTAAACAAAGAATCTCAATACGCAAGCGTGGAAATCCGACTAATGTCATATTGAAATAATGAGCAAATGACATAGGTGCCACTCAAGTAGGAAGTAGTAAATCTCAAAACCAAGGCTGTGCTTCAGTTGTCATTGGAGCCACCATGGAGAATAAAATGCAGACATTGGCATTTTTTTTTCTTCATTTGAATAAAAGCTTAAGCGTCATGGCCTGACTCTGAATTTACAGTCTATTTGTCCAACAGCCTGTTTGTCTACATGGCTCGTGTCAACTGCAGAATGCTCCCTTCCATATGATTTACAGCTAAGTGGTTTGTACACCACGTCAACCTCTTACTGTCTGTAATTGAAGGTTCAAGTATATACTAGAGTTACTGTCTGCAGTGTAAAACAGGGGGAACGTGAAGATGACATTTCCCTGCGGCCTGTCTGCCCTCGGCGGACACTGTTTCGCTCTGATCAGCAGATCGAGACCTGATCATTTTACATAGGGGCCTTGCTGTGACTTCTGTAACCACACGCAAGTCTGTGCCTGGGTCAGAAGCAGATATGCCCAAGTCTGCTGCCCATCATCATAGCTGCATTGATTTCCCTTCTCCTGCGTCAGGCTGTCTTGTCAACAGACTCCTGCGGATGAATTATTCACAGGACAGCTCTGCCAGGATCTGTAAATAAATACTTAACTAATATTGGCCCCCAACAAGCCACAGTGCTCAGCTTACCGTGAATCTGGGGAGGGGGGGCCTTCGAGGGAAACGAAGGGGGCACAACAAAATCGGCCACGAAGATAAGTTTTCATTCAGCCATGTTGGAATCTGTTAAGTGTTTAATCGCTGCCTTATTTGTGGTGATCTCAAACCACAATACTGTTCCCTCCCCCTGTACGCCCTACTCTTGGTAGCATCTATTAGACTAGCGGTGTCAAACATACGGCCCGCGGGCCAAAGTCCTCAGGATGAATTTACAAAGTACAAAAAAAATTGCATTTAAGACATGATCTGCAAAATATTTTTCAATAAAAATAACTGCTATTCCTGATATGTCCACTAGGGGTTGCACTGCTTTAATAAGAGTTGCAGACAACTTTGAGACCCAGAACTAGACAGTAGGTGGCAGCATTGCACCAAAATTTCACTTTTTTAAATATTTCTTTTGATTTCAGGTTGTTCATAAAATACTTTTTTGCACTAAAACAAAGGGAAGCATTTGGAGTTGTCGTTATTCAGGGGTTATTATGCTATTACCTTACTGCTCCGCCCTCCAAATAAATTAGGCTGTGTGTATGGAACCTGAACCAAAAGGAATTTTACAGCCCTGTATGAGACAAATGGTGTAAATACACTTGCATTGTAGTTTTTGCACAATGTAAGTGTGTGTTACTGTGTCACTGTGATTAATTAATGCTAAAACTGGATGTCACCTCCATCGTTGAGCTTTCATTCTCCACGCGTGAGCAAAAGAATTTCTAGGCCACATTCATAGGAGCTTTTAAAATCATCATCTGGCCTCAACGATGCTGATGAAATGTGACTTCAAAAAACAAACAAACAACGACACGTGTTTTTCGCGCCTGAGGCTAACGTCTGCCTATGTGCTCGTCACATAACACTCAGAGGATCGGTGACTGTATGGAGTGAAGTGTGAAAACAAACAGAACGTTGCAGCTTTTTTTGTCCGACTAACAGTTCATCATCACCTCACCGGTCCTGTACTCCATGCAGAGGCATTTAGTGATGCCAAGTCAAGCAAAAACGATATATGTCAAGAAAACTTCATTTTGACTGGGTGTGGAGTTGCTCTAATTACATTAATGGGTACTGAATGGAATATATCTTCTCCTGATCCTCCTAGAAGGCTTTGCTTTTTTTTGTAGGCTGCCTGATAACTGCCTGTCACTTCTTGCTGCTTCACATTTGCTCTAAAAAGCACTAGATAAAACTGTTCTAGACTAAGATATGACCATAGGTGGTTTCTCCATGGTGGCAATCAGGCGATGCTCAGCCGCATTCAACCACAGTGTTTGTTGTCCGTTGTAGACTGCCTGTATGCCTTTCTGTCAGGGCCAAGCCATGTTCTGCAGAGCACTGATTTCAAAATGGCAGCAAATTGTCCAGTTCTCTCACACTGTTTTTTTGTTGTTAGTTATACAGTCTATGGTTTCTTCCCTAACTTGACTTAGGCTGCCCTAACCTGCCTGCCATACTTACTGCAACCTGTTTTTTTCTTTTAGACTAGAACTTCCAGATAGCTACTGATCAAGACATTCCTGTGAAGAGAAATAAATCACGAACGTCTGCAAACACTGACTATGCTTGACACCCCTGGTGTTATATGGCATGCGAAGCCAAAACCTGCCCAACAGAGGGTCCAATCTGGTCCGCGGGATGAGTTTACAAAGTGTGAAAATTACATCGAAGACATTAGCTGTAATTTTTTCAATAAAACTAAACGCTGTTCCTAATTTGTCCACTAGGGTCACACAGTTTTAGTCTGAGGTGCAGACATGAAGTGGAGTTTATGCCTCTGTGGGGATAGATGGCATAACGCTGGTGCAAGCTATTTATACTCGTGTGCTACTCAGTCTTGAGCTTGTTCTTCAAAAACACCACCCAAACACTAGGCGGCGCTGTGTCTTCTTTCCCAGTCGGGTTAATTTTTGTTTCTACTTCCTGCTTCACTTACAACAATGTGCTCCATCTTTATTGATCCAAAACAATCAATTTGAAAGTTGAGTCGGAAATACTCAAGTGGAAACACGCTACTACTAATCACAGCTGGACCAATCACAGCTCTTGTGGTCTGCGTCAACGCAACACGTAGTTACATTTCTGGGGAGGTGCATATCAGGCTTAGGGCCTGTGCAGGGTCTGGGCTGCCGCCGTAACTACGGCATCAAATTAATGCTAAAGCCTAAACCGCATATTACACAACACTGAGACAGAGAGCTAAACAGCAGATGGCAGCAAAGCACCAAAGTTGGACTTACTGTCCTTGAGAAATTTTAAGTTTTTCATTACATTTTTTATAATAGGATAGTTCATTAAATGTAAATATTTTCATAATGTTATTGTACTTTTTTTGGCACTAAAACAAATGGAAAGTTATGCATGTCATTATGCTATTATGTTACTGGTCCATCCCGATTAAGGTCAAATTTGAATTTATTGCACATTATCAATACAACTGCTACTGCACGGTCATTTTATTTCCCATTTACAATGAAGTAGTTATCTGATAAATGACAGCCATCTAGTGGTTACTGGTGGTATTGCTACCTACACTGAATCAAACAGTTCAACGCAATCCGACACAGTCTAGTTAGCTTCCTGATAATTTTACCATTCACCTCAGACATTACGTCATTCCTGCCCTCCCTGAGAGATTTAGCACAAGTCAATATGACTTTAATACCCAAATATCATATTTCTTATAAAGCAATGATATAGTATCCAGTCTTAGCTTGTAAAGATTACCTTGTCCTGCATGTACACCTTTCTATACAGTAAGTCTTTTTACATTTATATTTTGTCTGCATTCCCTCAACTGTTTATTCCAGTTTATTATAACAACCATCTGCACCAGTAGTTCAGACTTGAACACTAAAATGCCTCCATTTTTGAATACATTTTAAATACAGTAATTACTTTCTTATAGTGGAGTGTAACATGTCATCAGTAATCATGGAGATCCCACCAGTTGAGCAGCACTAGCCCCCCTCCTGAGCAGCTCTAGACTGAGTGCTACAAATGACTGTGTTAGATTGTTTAAATTCAACAAGGGGGGCGGCGGAGTTATGATTGCCATGCTTCATAGGCCTAATCTTGCGGTGTGAAGCAGCAGGTCTTAACCCCGATTTGTGACCGTCTCTCATTTTTATGTGCTCCGGATTAAAACATCTGCCATGTGGTGTGTGCTACACGTAATGAGGTTTGTAATGAGATCAGGCTGCATGACTCTGGGATCACGGCTGTTTCTCTGTTACAAAGCTCCTTCCCACTGTTCGACTTTGATCCGAGCAGACACTTCCTTCTCTGTATGGATTTGGTGGACTGATGGGAGGAGAGGAGTTTGTTCTTTTTGTCCGTGTGTGTGTGTGTCTCTCTCTCTTCTTGTCAAGCTTGAGCATTTTGTCAAGTCAGCGTGCGTAGTTAGCCGCTTACAGCTCGCACAGTGCACTGTTGAGACGCTCCCGCAGGAACAGTGTGCTACATAAAACACGAAAAATACATACATGAGGATTAACACAACAAATTATGATAACAAAGACTGCATGTCCACATTAGAAAATCTATACAGTTTTAGTTATTGTCTGTGAAGGTTCTCAGTCATCCTGGTCATGGTATATCCAAAAGCATTTAAGAGAGGCAACTGGACTTGTAGAATTTTTTGAAGACATTTCATCTGAATGGCTTCTTCAGCTCTAAGGGACTGACGGGAAGTTGAGGTTTAAATAGGGACATCTGTGGGCGTAACCCATCAGAAAACTTGCATGACTTGTTTCTGTTAAAGACCAGAAACTGGCACGACTAGTGTCCATTAACAGCTAGATACAGATTATACCTCAGTCCACCTCCTCTGTTTAGAATGAGATATAATCTGCCATCATTTACAATACAGTCCTAACTTCTCCAAGTCCCCAAGAAGTCTCAACCTCATTCACATCTTGAGACTGGAGCCTCTTTAGCAAAATCTTTACAGCAGCAGTCACCAAGGTCGAGCGTTAAGGCTCCTCTTGTGCATCACTTGGAGGTCACAGAGCTCAGTGCTTTGTAAAACAACAAATATGCTTTTCTATCCAATACAGCTGTAACCTCTGTATACTTTGTGATGTCTTTTTCACTGCATCGTCTGTATCGTCAGTGTGTTTATTGCTTTTATGTGTGCAAAGATGTGCACACAACACTGTATAAAACCACATATAAATATGAAGCTACACTCTGCAAGCATTTGAGGATGACACAGCCGGCCTCCTGCTGAGGTTTTATGAGGACTGGTCAAACCGGAACACAGAATCAAAACCCGCTTTTAAATTTAATGGCCTGGCGCTGCAGGGGAAGGCTGTATACAGTATGTGTTGCAGCTCAAGGAGGCTTTTCCTCGTATATGAAGTTCAACCCAGTGAAATGCAGCTTGTGGTGTTGAAGCTAATTATGTCATTTTCAAATAAAAATCATGAATTTTCATTGTGGCCCTGTGATAGACTGGCGACCTGTCCAGGGTGTACCCCGCCTCTTGCCCTTTGACAGCTGGGATATGCTCCAGCAGACCCCGCGACCCTTCACAGGAACAAGCGGTTATAGAAGATGAATAAATTAATGAATGAATTTTCATTGTTAACATGCTTCAGTTTGCACTTGAACACACCACAAAGAACACACCACAAAGACTACAGTCAACGGACTGTCTGACTGACTCTCCTTCTTATGTTCTCGGCAGCTTTAACAATAAGCAACCGCTACTAAATGAGAAGAAGAAGTCAACTTCTTGTCTGTGAAGGTATTCAGCTCATCCAGCTCCTGGCATGTCCAAAAATAGTAAAGAAGGGTCCCTCATCCAAGTAACTTCTTCAGTTTTACAGCTTGGATGAGTGGCAAAATGTCTTCAAGTCCAGTTGCCTTTCTTTAACGTTTCTGGGTAAGTCGTCTTCTCAAATGTTTTGGTGGCTTTGACGCTACCCAACCACCGTTAAAACAGAAGAGAAGGAAGACATTTCGACACTACAGGGACATGGTTTTGGTTTATGGCTGACCTAAAACAAATAACTACAATAGTATCAGCCAAGCCCAATCCTGATTTGATAATTTTAAGAATGCCGCAGTATCAATTGGGACATCCCTACTTGGTAGTCTGTATGTGATTCAAAAGGGCAAACAGGAAGAGCTACAAACCATCGTACAGAGCTGTCCTCTACCTAATCATGTTCACCAGATGTTCAACAGTTTATTTAATCTAGATGTGTATTTGAATGTTCAGATGATGTGTCCTCTTGTTTACTTTTGGCACTTCCATGTTTCTTCTTGTAGACTGGTCTTCTAAGCTAAACACGGCCAATCAGGGTGATCTCTCTTACCCACCCCACCATAGATTTGTACTGTATTATCTGAAAAGCCACTGACAGGGGTCCGACTATCGGCAAAAGTGCAGGACACACCAAAAAATTTAGGATTGTAGACATTCACCATCAGCTTGTGTCAGGGTGGAATTGTCCAGTCATAAGCCTTAAGCAGAGCTATAAGAGGAGCTGCACCACACATCATTTAAGGAGCTTGTATCACTACGAGTAAGTTCCTGACATGCAGCTTTTCCCTGAAGGGGAGAATAAACCACCACTGAACAAGAAAAGCTCAGTCTACAGTAAATTAAAAAAATAAAAATCAGTATATATATCATTAAATATGTTTTTTTTTTTTGTCTTTTACAATGTCTCAATCTCTGTCTGTCAGCTGTCTACCTGTCAAACCAATTCTCTTACTTTTCCGTGCTGAAACTGAAAAACAGCGGTGAGTATTCGCAGAGAGAAACTGAAGGACAGACAGAGAGAGCGAAAGACAGATGGAGAAGAGGAGTAATTGCTCTTGGGGATTGTATCCACATTCGACCACTGCTGGGGAGATTGGTGACATCCACCATATTGATCAGTGCATTTAACACCGACACAAACACACACACACACACACACACACACACATCCATGGTGGGAGGGTACAATGTGATCCCATAGCCGCACTCTCCATTTTAATCCTGCTACCCTGCTGTTATTTGTACAATGTTTTTTTTTTTTTAGTCAAATTTAAGTGTTTCCTGATGTCTCCTCCTCGGTATTGACTTTTACTACACATGTCATTCAAGTTCCTCCAGCAGCTCTGAAGGGGACATGAAAAACAATCTGCAAAGCAGGTTTAGCAAAGTGTATCCAAGCCTTCCGATTTAGTGTGACTGTGTTTGTGACGCAGGATCACTTTGAGTATTGTCAGTAAGAAAAAAAAGGAAATATACCTGCTTCCAGACAAAAAGAAAATAATAACCATATAAAACTCTTACTTTTTCTTTTTAGAAAGTAAAAAAAACAACAAAGGATATTCTCAGGCTTGAAGTCCTTGCGGAGGTCCCTGGAAGCAGTCTGGCGATGTGGTAATATGTCAATGAGAGGAAGGGGAGTTGGCAGGGACTGGAGCCCAGAAAGAGATCACCCTTCTTGGGCTTAAAGTCCTCACAGAGTTCCCTGGAAGCCCTTTTGTACATATCTGCATCCTGGAGCCTTTCAAAGGTTTGGAAGTAATTTGTCTTACTCTCCATGAGAGGAGTGGAAGCCTGCAAGGGACTGTAGCTCAGCAAGAGAGCACCCTTCTCAAGCTTGAGGTATTCACGTCTTAAATGAGTCAAAATAGTAGTAGCTAGTCACACATGAGAAAAGCATTAAAATGTACAAACCCCTTCTAGACTTAAACCCAAACCCTAGAACAGCCAACTGATTCTTGTCTGAGGACCTCAGGCTGCACACAGATTGAACCTGGGAGAGGCTCTGATATATATCATCTGAAGTCTGGCCACAAAGAGCCTTAAAAGTAAGACATGGAAATCTATCTTTTAGTAATGTATATAAATTTTAACTTTGACAAATTAAATTGCTGTGATCACGACAGGATTTTTGTTCCCTCTAGAAAACATTCCGACGAGCAGTGACGGGTCTTTAACATCCTCTCCGCAGGCGTCACAGTAATGGCTGTGGAGTGGAGTGGAGTGTGAAAACCACACGATGATTATTATTATTACACCTGATCTTCACCCGTCTGGTCAGCAGCGTGTGAATGGTGGGAGTCTGTAATGTGAGTAAGTGAGGGGCGAGACACCCAATGCTCTGCTGCAGCAGGATTCGTATTGACCGAGCTGTCAGTGAGACATACAGACCTGAGACATGCAGATGTCAGATGCTGCCCCACCTCCCCCCAACCCCATCCTGCCCTGCCCTGCCCTGCTGTGGCGAAACCTCCTCATGTATTAATGACGTGTTGATAAAGAGCTCTCCCATTACCCCCGCACCCATATTTAACCTTGATGCTCATCTCTGTTTGTGTGTGTCTGCCCTCTGTCGCAGCTCTTCTATTATTTACCACCACGCGTCTCTGTCTGGGTAGGTCTCCTGTATGTGTGTGTGGCGGAGGGTCGGGGGGTGGGAGGGGGGGGCAACAATCGCCTCTGGGTAAACAACCTCTGCCAATGACATGGGTGACCCTCAGACACGCACGCAGCCACGCACCCCCCCCCCCCCCCCCCCCCCCCCACACACACACCTTACTAACCTCATCCCTCCTCTGACCACATCTCATTTCCCGATCGATATGTTTTAAGCAGAAGCCTCATCCTCCCAAAACAAACTTTGCTTGCTCGGTCGGTGTGTGTTTGTTTAATTTTACGAGGGGGGGTGCAGGTGTCATTTTCAGGTTTGGTCTCTGATGTCCTTTGGGTTGTCTTCAGGCGACTCTGAGGGAGATCCATCATCCATGTCTCTGACACCTAGGCCTCCCTGCAGCCAGATTAGCTGCCGATGGGTTGGTTTACCCACGTGCAAACAAATTATTTATTTATTTATTTATTTTTACAGTTATCATCCTTTTATTCTTGCATTTTATTACTGCACTATTTTGCAGACTCACTCTTATTACATACACCGATCAGACATAACATCATGACCACCTTTCTAATATTGTGTAGGTACCCTTGTGCCCCTAAAACAGTTGTGGCTCATCAGAGAATGAACATGGGCCTTCTGAGGGTGTCCTGTGGTGTCTGGCAACAGAATGCTGTAAGTGGGGGCTTCTGGGTCCTATGGGTTGAGGGGATCATCCCACAGATACTTGATCAGTTTGGGATCTAGTGAATGTGGAGACCTGGGCCCGTATTCCTAAAGATTCTTAGCGCTAAGAGTTGCTCCTAGTGGCCAAATCATGACGTTTTCTAAGAATTTCCTCTCAAAGTTAGGAGTAGCTCCTAGTAAAGATAAAAGGTATTCCTAAAGAATCTTAGCTCTTAAGAGTGCTCCTAAGGTGAGATCTGTTAAGAGCAGGGAGGAGGACTTTTAGGAGCCTTAGGAATTTCTTAAGCAGAGGAGAAAATGGCTGAAAGAAGAGGCAGGAGAGATATTCTCCAAACACTGAATGACAATCAAGCTTGTTACAACATTGCAATATCACCGGAAATGAAAGTCATCACAACACTGAGGTATTTAGCAACAGGAAAAATGCAAAAATGCAGCAGTAATGACTTGGGGCCAAATCTATGTCTCAGAACACTTTTATTCTCATTGACCAGTTGATCCAGAAGCAAACTCTGTCCAGTTGGGTTTCCTACTTCATTTCTTCTCCATTGCTGTTCGGTTTGTGGAAGATTTGAACACCAACCAACACTGCTTCTTCTAGGCCGGTTAGCAATCACAGAAATTGATGAAAGCTGAGCCATTTTACCCTCGTTAATACCAAATGGGTGAAGTGCAAAAAGTTACCAGCATGGTAATTGAATAAAAGCAAATAAATAGAGCTATCAGCATGTGAATACTGTGCAAGTGGGCCTGAGTTTAATCACACATTTATAGGATAATCTTTAAAGTATAGCTTACTATTTATTTATTTTTATGTAAAGTATTATTTAGAATTACACAGTCTTCATAGAGATTAGATTCTGTTATTAAGTCTATTAATTTGACATCCATTCTAGGCCAATTATCACCAAAAGTGTATTTTTATGTAGCTTTTAGGATCAACCAATCACACCTCTTGAAATGATGACTCATACCTAGCAACGGGGTCAACCACACCTCCTCACTAAGATAAGAGTTTCTGTCCATTCCTTGCTAAGAGTTCTCTAAGAATTTTCTGGAATCACTCCTAAGCTAAGACTCCTAGCTAGGAATTTTTAGGCTAAGATAGGAGCTCTCTGAGAGGATTCTTAGAATCTTTAGGAATATGGGCCCAGGTCAACACCTTGTGCTGTTCTTCATGTTTTTTTTAGTTGTTCCTAAAGTGTTTTTGTGTGTGTTTCTGTGTCAGGCTGCATCATGCTGGGGACGGCTGCTGCCATCCCTTCAGCGGATTATAGTGTTAGTGTTACGAAAAAAAAAAAGGAAAAGAAAAACATTTCTGCGATCTGCCCTTTGCAGTCAAAAAAACTGTCCCGCTTCCCACTTTCACCAGTGTCTGCATTACTTTTCCCGGGTATCCTAAATCACTTCTCAATCGCTGCAGGCGGCAGCTCTGACTCAAAAAAGGAGGGGCAACCAACAATAAAAAATTTGCAGTCCATAATACATATGCTACAATACCAACAAAATTATGTTCTAATAAACCATTTAATTTAAACGTCTGTTTTCAAATAAAGTTATAAATAAATGTATAGATCAACCAAGACTCATTTTGGCCTCAACAACATGAATGAATGCCAGGTCCAAAAGTTTCCCAGCAGAACACTGACTTGTCACCAGATAGTCAATGTTATTTACTTCTCCTGTCAGTGGTCATAATATTGTGGCTGATTGGTGTACTGTTGTGCTTTTATGAGCATGTATTTTTCTTATCTTATTTTGGTCTTATCTCAAGCTTAAACGCAAACAACTGCAATTTGGCGCAGTCCGTGTCACTATTATAAAACCATTATTAAAGCTAATGATTTTCTGTAATAGGTTCCTCAATGTTGTTGCGCCATCGCAAACACCCCTGTCTGTGGCTTTTACGGCCAATTCATCATGTTGCAACTGTGGTGGAGTGAGTCGGTCAGATAGATCGGTTTCATTGGTTGTTCAGTTGTGCAAACTAGTATTAAAGAAGAGAAACTGAAGTGTTGAAAGCCGACAAAATGGCCGACAAAATGACAAAGTTGTAAGGCCACACAAAATGCTGTCGCGATCATCTAGATAGAATAAACTGTAGAAGCGGGCTCTGTGCGACGGTTTGTAGCTCTCCCCTAGTTTCCCAGCTAATGTAGTTCTTCCTTTTCCCCTCTCCGAAAGGTGAACATACTTGCTGGTGTGGAGAGTAGGCACATAGTCTTTGTGGTGTGTTCAGGTGCAACTTTGGTCTAGACACAGGCAATGTGACGTAACAGTCGGCCTTCATCACAGGTATATTTTTGAGTAGTTTGGTGTATCTAATATCTATCCTAATGTTTTATTCAATTCTCTACCCAAGAGATGAAGAAAATATTTTCTAGTATCAGGAAGACTCATCTGACTATGATGCTTTGTACCATATAACCCATAATGAAGACAAGAGTTTCTTGATAATCCCACACTGATGGTTTTATTTCAGTTCAGTTCAAACTATTTTTGGCGGTATAGCTTTGACTGAGAGACATTTTCTGTCAAAAGCGGAACTAAAAAAAAGTATAGATTCAAGATGAGGTTATGACCAGAAGAAACACACAGAAGATTTTGCCTTTGCACAATGCAACTTTATTTAGCCAGTTTGCAAGCCATTTTTCAAATTCAACATTTTTGGTATATCTCTTCTGAAACGAAAAGCACAAAGCTATAGACTCTGAGGGTCAACGCAGTCCCACCAAAACAATTCAGCTTTAAACCGGTGCCAGGATCAGTCAATTTCTGGACCACCCTGCTGATCTGTGTCACCGCCTTCATACCTAGTTGGAATAAGAAAATATGATACAGTTATAAGTCCACGAGTCACGTTCACTCAATTCATATGAGCTGAGTGAAGGTAGTATTGACGGACGGTCTTACCTTGCTCCCTGATGACGGTTGCTTTTGTAACCTAAACAGAGAACAGATTCAAGAGTTTTATTAAATCATCACAATTGGTCAGAATGTTGTATTTTTTAACAAAGACGGTGCTAAATGAATAAAAGTAACAGACAGTACAAGTTGTTTAAGAATGCATACAGTAAAATAAACACATATTACATGTAGCTTTGGATTAAATAACTTGGAGCTATGCAATGTGAACCATTCTGTTAAATGTATGCACCACAATCCAGAGACTAATTGACGTTTGTGAAGTTGAGGATTGAATACAGCACCAAAAAAAAAAAAAAGACCCGCTGCAGCATTTTACAAACTTTTTGTTTAACTCTAGCAAAGAAAACAACTCTATCCTGTTTCATTTCAAAAGCACACAGAGTTGTGTTTGGAGTCCTGTATTAAATAATTTGATTATCTATTAGATAGATAGATAGATAGATAGATAGATAGATGGTTGAAAGTTCTGCACAAATCATTTTAGGACATTTTAGGTCTGGATGTAGTATATTGCGTTCATTTTACGATGCAGTGACAGTAAATAAAGTTTTGATTTACCTCTCCATCCTGTTTTGGCACCTTTCCACAAGGCTTTCAGGCGTCCGAAGAAACAGTCCCCGGGTTCAGCCAAGAGGACGACAAGCGTCAGCACCAGAAACATCATAGCGAACTTCATCCTAGAAACCAAAACAAGTCGAATGTTGGAGCTCACGTCGGGTTCTAAGTCACTGATGGACAAATACAGTTGATAATGACTAGGTCTCATAAATGTAAAGTACATACAACATTTTGACCCATTCTGAAAATATTTGCTCTTTACCTGGCCACCAGTCAAGAGGTCAGCAGCTGAGAGATGAGCAAGTGGTGTGCATGAAGGCTGTGATGTTCTTGTGTTTTTATAAGGGCAGGGATGAATTCACATTCTTTAGTCACTGTATCTAAACATGGTATTAGTCTATGTACTCTGCAAAGTCATGTTCTGTGGGAAAATGACAGGTCAGCTTCTTACTCAACATGTAGCAGCTGCAGAACTGAATGAAGCAACAATGTTGCCATGCCTGAGGCTTACGTATCGTAGCTTAAAAGCAATTGAGAGTGAGGAGTTGTCGTCATGGTACACAGCCCCTCCCCTCTCCGCCATGTTGGCAGGATTCGAGCGGCAAAACATGATTGTTTACGTGTGTTATTAACTCGGCAGTAGAGGAGGTTCTCGCCATACCTGTCAAGTATCCCGTTTTGGCCGGGAAAGTCCCGTATTTTACCCTTCTTTCCCGCCGTCCTCCCGTATTAGTATTTTCCCGTAAATCTCCCGTATTTTAACATGCGTTATTAAAAAATAAAAATACCCCGGGCCCGGGCGGAGTAAAAAAAATAAAATAAAAATATTCCCAATCTGAGCTCTGTCACTAGCCTCGCGATAACTGCCACCTGCAGTAGCATACTACAGGTACTGTAGATCGCGATGGTAGTGCGGGTAGATCGCGTGCCATTGAATTTTTTTTTTTATTTTTTTTTTTTTATGTTAGTCTAAAACATGTATCCATTGCAACTCCAAAACAAACAGCAAGACAAACCTTCATCTTTATTTTTACTTTATAGTTGCAACATGCCCTCAGTTCAGAGGCACACATCCACAGCCACGCAACAACTCCAGACTACCGTCTTTCTTAAAGAGACAGCGCTATTTTTGTAAAGGTGCAGTGCACCAATTTTTCTTGATAAAAATAAAAACAAAGATGGATAGAGCTTTTAACACTGTAACAACTATTAATATGACAATTAAAAAAAAAATATATATATATATATATGTATATACGGGTAGATCACTTTGACTTGGTCATTATAAAAGTAGCTCGCAAGCCAGAAAAATGTGGGCACCCCTGATATAAGGGATACTGGAGCTTGGTTGGGGTGGTGGGACTGCTTGCGGCGGGCACCGGAAAATTTCCCTTATTTTTAAATCCAAAACTTGACAGGTATGGTTCTCGCAATTCCGCACTGTTTTACCATGCCTGGAACTCACTGCTGCGTACAATACATATGGAAAACATAGGAACAATGGAATACAGTTTTTTAGGTTACCGAAATGGACACAGCATCAGGGAGAGCAAGTCTCTGACCTGACGCCGGATGCCGTCACAATCTAGTGTTTACGAAGCAGTCGCAGTTAATTACTTTGTCATTTTGGTCAAGAAGTGTCTGCTAAATGCAATGTAATTACGACACACTAAAACGCATGTTAAGAAAACTTACCTTTGCCAGTACAACGCTGTTTTCACCACCTGGAGGCTTGTAGATGGCCAAGTCCTGCACCCAGCCACAGCAGAAAGCCTCGTAACCAAATACCGCTGTTTTGCGGTAGGTGTAAGTTTGTCCCTGTAAGGTCCATTTTCTTTCGCCTTATCTTTCTCCATTGCTTTACTCCATTGCTTTACTTTCTTACTCTGTCCCGCCGAAATAATAAACGCGCAAATATTAAAGAGCTCTGGAATGTTTAGTAGCGCCTCCGTTAAGTTCTGAAGGCGTTGCCCCTGGCAACCGATAGCGTCTCCTACCATCATGGCCGACCGGCTCAGACCCCGCCCAAATCAACCCATATCGGCACGTGACTCCTCACTCTCAATAGATAAATAGGATAAAGTGCCGCAGCAAAAATGTGGGTGCATTCAATTTGTATTTACCCACCTACACCAGACGAGGCACCCCCACCCACCCTGATGCCCCCATTACTATGGAACAGGGTAAATCTGGACTCATCAGACCACATGACCTTCTTCCATTGCTCCAGAGTCCAATCTTTATGCTCCCAAGCAAACTGAAGCCTTTTCTCCCAGTTAGCCTCACTGATCAGTGGTTTTCTTAAGGCTACACAGCTGTTCAGTCCCAATCCCTTGAGTTCCCTTCACATTGCACGTGTGGAAATGCTCTTACTTTCACTATTAAACATAGCCCTGAGTTCTACTGTTGTTTTTCTTTGATTTGATTTCACCAAACGTTTAAGTGACACCGATCACGATCTGTCAGGATTTTTTTCCAACCACATTTCTTCGAACACAGTTCTTAGCCCAATTTTAGTAGTTTCTACAATCTCCTTAGATGTTTTCTCTGCTTGATGCATGCCAATGATTTGAACCATCTCAAACAAACTAACGTCTTTTCCACAACCACGGGATATGTCTTTAGACATGGTTGTTTAAGAAATGAGAAGCTACTCATTACATCAGTTGGGGTTAAATAACTTGTTGCCAGCTGAAAGATAATCACCCATGCAGTAATTATCCAATAGGACGCCCGTACCTGTTTGCTTAGTTAAATCCAGGTGGCGACTTTTTTGTTGGCCAGGCAGTGTATGTATATGTGTATAGCCTATATATCGAATAAGTTCTGAGTTTGTGGGCTATGTTTGGTTTCCATATAAAGGAACTGCACAGTTAGATGTCAAGTCACAGCAATTGTGTAAAAACATCTGTCAGCAGTGAATGCAATGACACCAATGCTACTGCACAACACCAAAGATACACCCGAGGGAAGAGGTAGTGAAGACTCAACCACGCATCAACTCTTTAGTTCATCTAGTTCCGTCAGGATTGGGTCAGAAAACCAGCGATCTGCGTGAGGAAGATCATTCTGGTCTCAGTTAAATGCGCTCAAATGCACGTAAATGTCTATAATTGAAGACGTCTGCGGTTAATATATGTGCACCATTGGCTGGAACAAAACGGTTTAGGTTAAGCAGAGCGAGAAAAGTGTCTATGATTTGACTCTTATTTTATCTGAAGTAAAAGCACTATGCATCGATTACAATTTTCTGTTTCACTCCAGTTTACAGATCTTTATGTCTACCAGGTGCATACTGTATCTCACAGTTCAACGTGATAATCAGTGTAGTCGCCTGTACATTTTCTGTTTATCACCTAACTTTTGCAGCTTAAATAAACGGTGCAATAACATAATTAAAATGCTTGTCAGCAAAAATTAGATCCAGTTAATCTATGGTAACTATATATCAGTGATTAGCTCCAATAACTTGAAAGTAACTTGAACTATAATTCCGAAATACGAACCGGTGTCTCTCTGCAGCTGTGAGTTCTAGTGCTTACTTTCAGATATTGATCGTTATTGCTCGCATTTTTGCAAAGTAAGTTCATTCCTCTTTCCTTTAGATTTTTGTCGCACCAAGATTTTTTTAGAAAAAGTTAGAAGAGTTAATTATTCTAACACTGTTCCCTGTAACGCACCTGCAGTCAGAACTAACAGATACAACCAATGTGATGTCATGGAAGAGGCCATTTGTAGGAGATGTTGCAGGCCATGCTACATTTGAAGCTTGTTGCATTTCATTTTACAGTCTTAAGATGGTGAGAAGGACAGGTGGATGGTCCTTCATCCAGAAAAACCACATTGTGTTATTCATACGCTGATAGATGAAACCAGGCTGCATAACATCAAGGAAGGCTAGGCTAACCTCCCCTTCTACATTACCTCGCCATGTGTTTCATTTCTGTTGTCACATCTATAGTCGGTGTTTTATTTCGACATGCTAAGTGGTTGGGACCCAGGACCCAAATGCAGACACGGGGGAGGCCAAAACAGGAAACAAAATAACAATAATCATAACCATAACCCTCAGGTCAAAGAAAATCCACGTTTCAGTCCAAACAAAAGAAAACTGAAAAACCTAAAAAGCACCAATATTGTCTGATTACTGATATTCTTATTTCATTGTGTATTTATTCACTGTGTTGTGTTAAAGTGATGCTTATACATGTATTAAATAGCACTAAATGTTATTACATGTGTAAATGGGGAAAAAAAAACAGTAAAACACAGTAACACAGTAAAATAAAAAACAGAGAGACGAGTGTTTGTCTTTTCATAATGCTCTTTAATTGCAATTAGTAAAGGTTTAGGTCAACCAATCAAAGCCTTAAAAACTCCCAGAATGACATTTCATTCTCATTTTTTCGAGCAATGTGCGCTAACAAAACTAGCACGAGCCAAGAAGACTAGTCAAAATTCTCCTGTTGTGTTTTGAAGGAGCGTTTGTCCAACTGCTCCTGCTGCTCCAGCTGCGCCTCTTGCTCCAGCTGCTCTTGCCCGCGCCTGGGCATGTAATCATGCCAGGGTCTTCTAGAATTTAGACCATAATTAAAAGTTGTTACCGAGATTACATTTTTTGTTGTAACTTCAATAATTGTTCATTTATCCAATAGAGAGAAGTCCTTACCCGTGGATTGCCTTGTCTGAAAGAAATAGAAAACAATAAAACAATTAGGGTAGTAAATAAATACGTTTTAAATTACTGTAATTTAAAAAAAATAATCTAAGTAATTAGAGGCTTTGTAATTAATTAATCTCGATTAATCACATAACAATATTTGCCCCAAAAAGCAAAATTTTTTTAATTTAAATGGATTTTAGTGGACGACTCAATCAAATAATAGACCCAGACATGAATATTGTAAACTCAAGGTCTTTTAAAGTCTGTAGTAATGCATTTAATTGCATTTCAGTTCAAAACTGTAGAAAAAGAATGAAAATATCCCTGGCCAAACCTGAACTGACCTAAAGTTAAAATGCCGTTTTAAGTACTTTAAGTACTTTTTCAGAACAGTATTGACTTTAAATTGTTAAAAAAACAAAACAAAAAAAAGTTTGGGCTGCCGACAGCTCTGGCGGTTTCACTGCAACATGCTTCGCATGTAGATGGTACCTTAGGGTTGAACTCCTTCAGTGGTATGCAAACTCTTTTTTTTTTTTTTGCACAATTTGCACAAAACTTCGCCTTTATCAAGGCTTCCATCGGGTAGTTTTTTTAAAATAAAATTTGCCTTCAATCAGCTCGAGCAACGTGCTTTCACCCGATTCCTCCATTTTGGTAGCCGTTAGCCGAGCTCTGACATGTGCATCAGTGTAATCGGTGTACCAGGAAATCGTGCACTGACAAAAGTTCTGCGTTGTTTGGAATGCAAACTGCGATTAAACGCGTTATTTTTTCTGTGATTAATTAATCGTAATTAACGTGTTAAAGTCCCACCCCTACAATTATCACAAAACTATAGTTGTTGCAGCAGTTGACAATTCCTGACCTGATGCCTGCCTTTAACTTATACATAAACACTAAACCTCACATATACATTAGTGTCTAAAATATCTGATCAGAGAAAAGGAAGCATCCTCTTCATCTTCAATTATTTGTACATAAATACTACAGTAACACCTGCACAATGACTTCAAACAACCTAACTTTAAATAAACAAGTTAACTTAAGCTCTCATTAGGTAAGAGTATGTGCAGTGCCTACGAAGTAATGTCAGTAAGGGATTGCATATCTTTTGGAGCGTGCTTGTAGTTTCGCATTTTATGAAACAGAGATGACCTGAGTGCAGTAAATGTGTCTGTAGTATAGAGACACCTGTGTCTGGAACATCTTCTCTCTGGTTAATCAGTATTCCTGGCTACAATCATAACATTAAGACAAAAGAACACCCCAAACAACTCATAGAAAAAGTTGTTGAAAAGTACAAGTCAGGGGATGGACATAAAATAGATTCCAGTCACTAAACATACTTGGGAGTTCAGTTAAATTCATTGTTAAAACATGGAAGGAACATGTGCACCTGCCTCTCCAACCACTGCTCCACAACTCCTCCCATCTGCTGAGGGTAGGTTATCCCTACAAACTGACTGACTGTGCAAGAAGGAGACTAGTCAGGGTGGCCACCAAGACATCTGTGACTACCCTGAAGGACTTAAAATGTTCAGCAGCTGAGATGGAAAAGGCTCTGCATACAACAACTGTTGCACACATTCTTCACCAGTCAAACCTAAATGGAAAAGTGGCAAAGACAAACAAAATCTGTACTAGAGTTCATCTAAAGGCCTGTGGGAGGCTCTAAGCTCAATTGGAAGAAAGTTTCTTAGGTCTGATGAGACCAAAATGAAACTTTCTGGCCGTAAGACCCTGACATTGAAACACTGCACATCAGTGGAGACCAGAGGTTGCGCTAGACTTTTTCATTGTCTGTCATTTTGACTGACAGGGTCATAAAAATAACCTATTTTTACCCGTCACTTTAATTTTTTTTTTTTAATGATGATGACATATTTAATAGCATTTAATTTTCATTCATTTTTAATTAATATTCAGTAGCGGTGGAAAAAAAGATTCGGCTCATGTAACTGGCCATCAAAGACAACTCAAGAATCATGAATCTAGACGTCTACTTAACCGGCTCAGTTGAGTCCTACCACGTTTGATTGATATATAATCAATAAACTGCACCGTTCAAACATCTTACATTTCACTCGGCAGAGAAACAAAACGTACTACCCGACTTGACCGCTAGTAAACTAAGGCACTCAGACACTCACTCACTTACGCACAATACGCAGAGAAACGAAACTTAACTGACTCAAAACCGCTACTTGTGGATCCCTGCTTAACCGAGAGTCAGCAGCCACTCGCTCGGCCGGCAGAGAAACGAAACTTAACCGACTCTTAACCGACTCTTACACTACTAATCAAGAGAGACAAGAGACAATTAATATGCTCACTCGCCACCAAGTGGTCTGGGGTGTGAATTGCAATCTGTCATTTTAACAAATGGCCTTCAGATTTTTCCATGACCGTTTTTAAAAAAATGGTCGGTTAACGCGACTCCTGGTAGAGACACACACTCGCCACTGAGAACCATGGTGGTGGCAGCATCATGCTGTGGGAATTACAACAAATCCTGGACATCTTATTGTCCAGGATTCTACCCCTCTACGTAGAGGGGTAGAATGATTGCAGCAACAATTCTGGAGAACAGACTACAAACTCTTCAGTCTATTCTATTCTAACAGAAGCTACACAGACATGGCTTCTATATGGTTTCAAATCAATCAGAGAATTTGTGACATATAATGTAATTAACTATCCAATCTGCTCAGGGTGATAAAATGTTAAGAATGTTAAAAGCAAGAGATAAAAACACATAAAATTTAGCACATATTTTAAATTATTCAGCTACATGAAAAGCACGCTGCTGACTTTAAAGTTGTAAAATTTTTATAGTTTTTTACATACAACTTAAATTTTGAGTATTTTGCATTCAGCTGTTGTGAAAAAAATGAGTGATACCTTTGAATTTGGGGTGAAAATAACCCTCCCCAGGCTCAGCCATGAGAACGATGAGGGACAGCACGAGGAACACTGCGGTGCACTTCATCCTGAAAATGAGAAGCAAAGACATCACAGCAAGAAGCATTTCGATTTTTTTTTTTTTTTTTTTTTTTTTTAAACAGTAAATTAAACACATAATGCACATTGTATTTTAACATTTTGGCAAATGTATAACAACTTGTCTGTGCGATAGTTAAATTAGTTCAGTCCATACTTTTCTGCAGATGAGTCTAAAGTTAGAAGGCTTTTGTCACAACAAGCTGAGTGATCAGATATGAATGTGATGCTGCTTGGTCTCTTTTTGTAGGGAAGGATGGGTTCCTTTATTGTTGCTTGCATAATGTTTCATAATTATTTCAGAATATGATCAACAAACAAGTATCCAGCAGTTTGTAAAGTAGCAAGCCAACCTTTACCTGGCCACCAGTCAAGAGGTCAAAGTGAGCAGCTGAGAGATGAGCAAGTGGTGTGCATGAAGGCTGTGATGTTTTTGTGTTTTTATAAGGGCAGGGATGAATTCACATTCTTTAGTTGCTATATAGAAACGTGGTATTAATCAATGTACTCTGCAAAGTCATGTTCTGTGAAAAAATGACAGGTCACCTTCCTACTTAACATGTAGCAGCTGCAGAAGTGAATGAAGCAACAATATTCCCATGCCTGCAGCTTATGTATCATAGCTTCAAAGCAATAGAAAAATAGGATAAAGTTCTGCAGCAAAAATATGGGTGCGTTCAATCTTTATTTACCCACCTGGACCAGAGCAGGCTCCCCCACCCACCCTGATGTGCCCATCACTCTGGAACAGGGTAAATCTGGACTCATCAGACCACATGACCTTCTTCCATTGCTCCAGAGTCCAATCTTTATGCTCCTTAGCAAACTGAAGCCATTTTTTTTCTGGTTAGCCTCACTGATTAGTGGTTTTCTTAAGGCTACACAGCTGTTCAGTCCCAATCCCTTGAGTTCCCTTCACATTGTACGTGTGGAAATGCTCTTACTTTCACTATTAAACATAGCCCTGAGTTCTACTGTTCTTTGATTTGATTTCACCAAACGTTTAAGTGATCACCGATCACGATCAATCAGGATTTTTTTCCAACCACATTTCTTCCTCAGACACAATGGTTCCTATCCTTCCAGTTTTTAATAATGCGTTGGACAGTTCTTAACCCAATTTTAGTAGTTTCTACAATCTCCTTACATGTTTTCTCTGCTTGATGCATGCCAATGATTTGACCATTCTCAAACAGACAAACAAATTTTCGACCATAGGATATGTCTTTAGACATGGTTGTTTAAGAAATGAGAAGCTACTCATTACATCAGTTGGGGTTAAATAACTTGTTGCCAGCTGAAAGATAATCACCCATGCAGTAATTATCCAATAGGAGGCTCCTACCTGTTTGCTTATTTAAATCCAGGTGGCGACTTTTTTTTGGCCAGGCAGTCTATTTGTCTCGAATGAGCTCTGAGTTTGTGGGCTATGTTTGGTTTCCATGTAAAGGAACTGCACAGTTAGATGTCAAGTCACAGAAATTGTGTAAAAGCATCTGTCAGCAGTGAATGCAATGACACCAGTGCTACTGCACAACACCAAAGATACACCCGAGGGAAGAGGTAGTGAAGACTCAACCACGCATCAACTCTTTAGTTCATCTAGTTCCGTCAGGATGGGGTCAGAAACCCACAGATCTGCGTGAGGAAGTTCATTCTGGTGTCAGTTAAATGCGCTCAAATGCACATAAATGTCTATTATTGAAGACGTCTGCAGTAAATATTCATTCATTCATTCATTCACCCGGTTAATCCTGTTAAGGGTCGCGGGGGTCTGCTGGAGCCTATCCCAGCTGTCATCGGGCGAGAGGCAGGGGTACACCCTGGACAGGTCGCCAGTCCATCGCAGGGCTAACACAGAGACAGACAACCATTCACACTCACACGCACACCTACGGCCAAGTTAGAATCACCAATTAACCTAATGAGCATGTCTTTGAATGGTGGGAGGAAGCCGGAGTACCCGGAGAGAACCCACGCAGAGACAGGGAGAACATGCAAACTCCACACAGAAAAGGCAGCCGGCCTATGGATTTGAACCGGTGACCTTCTTGCTGTGAGGCATCAGTGCTAACCACCTTGCCACTGTGCTGCCCACTGCAGTAAATATAGTTAGTTAAATCCAGGTGGTGACTTTTCTTTTGGCCAGGCAGTGTATGTACAGTGGGGAAAATAAGTATTTGATACACCGCAGATTTTGTAACTTTCCCCCCTTATAAAGAATGGAGAGGTCTGTAATTTTCATCATAGGTACACTTCAGCTGTGAGAGACAGAATCTAAAATAAAAATCCAGAAAATCACACTGTATGATTTTTAAATAATTTGCATTATATTACATGAAATACGTATTTGATACACTAGAAAAACAGAACTTAATATTTAGTACAGATCCAATTACAGAGATCAAATGTTTCCTATAGTTCTTGACCAGGTTTGCACACACTGCAGCAGGGATTTTGGCCCACTCCTCCATACAGATCTCCTCCAGATCTTTCAGGTTTCGAGGCTGTACCTGGGCAACACAGAGTTTCATCTCCCTCCAAAGATTTTCTATTGGGTTTAAGTCTAGAGACTAACTAGGCCACTCCAGGACCTTGAAATCCTTCTTACGGAGCCACTCCTTAGTTGCCATGGCTGTGTGTTTCAGGTCATTGTCATGCTGGAAGACCCAGCAATGACTCATCTTCTATGCTCTTACTGAGGGAAGGAGGTTGATGCCCAAAATCTCGCAATACATGGCCCCATCCATCCTCTCCTCAATACGGTGCACTCGTCCTGGTCCCTTTGCAGAAAAGTACCCCCAAAGCATTATGTTTCTACCCCCATGCTTCACAGTTGGGATGGTGTTCATGGGATTGTACTCATCCTTCTTTTTCCTCCAAACACGGTGAGTGGAGTTTATACCAAAAGGTTCACTTTTGGTCTCATCTGACCACATGACCTTCTCCCATGCCTCCTCTGGATCATCCAGATGGCCATTGGCAAACTTCAGATGGGCCTGGACATGTGCTGGCTTGAGCAAGGGGACCTTGCATATGCTGCAGGATTTTAATCCATGGCAGCGTAGTGTGTTACTAGTGGTAACCATTGAGACTGTGGTCCCAGCTCTCTTCAGGTCATAGTGTAGTTCTAGGCTGATCCCTTACATTTCTCATGATCACTGACACTCCACGAGGTGAGATCTTGCATGGAGCCCCAGTCCGAGGGAGACTGACAGTCATCTTGAGTCCTTTCCATTTTCTAATAATTGCACCAACAGTTGTTGCCTTCTCACCAAGCTGCTTGCCTATTGTCCTGTAGCCTATCCCATCCTTGTGCAGGTCTACAGTTTTGTCTCTGGTGTCCTTAGAAGCTCTATGGTCTTGGCCATGGTGGAGCGGTTGGAGTGTGATCGATTGTGTGTGTGGACAGGTGTCTTTTATACAGATAACGAGTTCAAACTGGAACAATTAATACAGGTAACGGGTGGAGGAAAGGAGGGCTTCTTAAAGACCAACTAACAGGTCTGTGAGAGCCAGAATCCTTGCTGGTTGGTAAGTGATCAAATACTTATTTCATGCAATAAAATACAAATTAATTATTTAAAAATCATACAATGTGATTTTCTGGATTTTTGTTTTAGATTCTGTCTCTCACAGTTGAAGTGTACCTATGATGAAACTTACAGACCTCTCCATTCTTTGTAAGAGGGGAAACTTGCAAAATCGACGGTGTATCAAATACTTATTTTCCCCACTGTATATAGGGGTCGCGTTAACCGAATATTTTCTGTCATTGACCGTTTTTTTTAAAACGGTGACGGAAAAATCTGAAGACATCTGACAGATTGCAATTCACACCCCAGACCACTTGGTGGTGAGTGAGCATATTAATTGGCTCTTGTCTCTCTTATCGACACTATCTTTTTATACTGTATTTTTGTTTTTTTGCACTATTATTGGTGACGCTTTAATCTCATTGTACATGTGTACAGTGATAATAAAGGCATTTTATTCTATTCTATTCTTGATTAGTAGTTTAAGAGTCGGTTAAAGGGGAACTCCGGCGCAAAATGAACCTGGGGTTAATAACACATGTGTACCGAGTTCGACCGTTCTCTGGTATTTGTTTTCATGTACTTGTTTTGTTAGTCAAATGTGACCAGTTTTCTTGCAAACCGCTATTTAGCGTATAACGCTAGCCTTCGGGGCACACCGACACATAAAAAGAAATCGCTATTTCTATACCACTAACAAGGCTCACAATATCACCACACTTACACGGTAGCATTACTAGGGTCTCTACATGTAAACCGAAGCATTGAGAACTTTGCAAGTATACAGGCAGTTTATTAAAAAAGGAATACAGTACCGTTCGCGTCCGGCTCGCATATCCAAGCGGGCGCCATCTTGGGGATCGGAACTGTCTGTTGCCGGAAGAAAGCACTGAGAGTACTGAACGAAGAGAGTTCAGTTTCCCCAAGATGGCGCCCGCTTGGATATGCGAGCCGGACACGAACGGTACTGTATTCCTTTTTTAATAAACTGCCTGTATACTTGCAAAGTTCTCAATGCTTCGGTTTACATGTAGAGACCCTAGTTATGCTACCGTGTAAGTGTGGTGATATTGTGAGCCTTGTTAGTGGTATAGAAATAGCGATTTCTTTTTATGTGTCGGTGTGCCCCGAAGGCTAGCGTTATACGCTAAATAGCGGTTTGCAAGAAAACTGGTCACATTTGACTAACAAAACAAATGCATGAAAACAAATACCAGAGAACGGTCGAACTCGGTACACATGTGTTATTAACCCCAGGTTCATTTTGCGCCGGAGTTCCCCTTTAAGTTTCGTTTCTCTGCCGGCCAAGTGAGTGGATGCTGACTCGCGGTTAAGCAGGGATCCACGAGTAGCGGTTATGAGTCGGTTAAGTTTGCATATTTGCATATTGTGCGTAAGTGAGTGAGTGCCTTAGTTTGTTAGTGGTCAAGTCGGGTAGTACATTTTGTTTCTCTGCAGGGTGAGATGTAAGATGTTAGAATGGTGCAGTTTATTGATTATATATCAATAAAACGTGGTAGGACTCAACTGAGCCGGTTAAATAGACTCTAGATTCATGATTCTTGAGTCGTCTTTGATGGCCGGTTATATGAGCCGACTCTTTTTTTCCACCGCTACCGAATATTGATTAAAAATGAATGAAAATTAAATGCTATTAAATATGTTATTATTATCATTTAAAAAAATAAATAAATAAATAAAGTGACGGGTAAAAATAGGTTATGACGGGATTTTTATGACCCTGTCAGTCAAAATGACAGACAACGAAAAAGTTTAGCACAACCTCATATGTATTCAGGGAGTACAAAGATCATGGCCCAAATAGAAACCTGGAACCCCAGACAAATACCGACACTAACTTGTGAAGTACCCTCAGAAGAGCTACTAGTGGATGTGAATGCTGCACTAACAACAAGTGTTAGTGCAATGCTGCACTAACGAGACCAATAAGCTGATACACAGTACAGCCACACCCGAGGGAAGAGGTAGTGAAGGCTCAACCACACGTCAACTGTTTAATTCATCTAGTTCCGTCAGGATTGGGTCAGAAAACCGGCGATCTGCGTGAGGAAGTTCATTCTGGTGTCAGTTAAATGCGCTCAAATGCACGTAATTGTCTAATTTTGAAGATGTCTGCAGTTAATGTATGTGCACCACTGAGTGGAACAAGATGGTTTAGGTTGAGCAGAGCTAGAAAAGTGTCTATGATTTAACTCTTATTTTATCTGAAGTAAAAGCACTATGCATCGATTACAGTTTTCTGTTTCCACTCCAGTTTACCCATCTTTATGTCTACCAGGTACATACTGTATGTCACAGTCCAACGTGATAATCAGTGTAGTTGCCTGTACATTTTCTGTTTATCACCTAACTTTTGCAGCTTAAATAAACGGTGCAATAACATAATTAAAATGCGTGTCAGCAAAAATTAGATCCAGTTAATCTATGGTAACTATATATCAGTGATTAGCTCCAATAACTTGAAAGTAACTTGAACCAT
Organism: Chelon labrosus; assembly: GCF_963514085.1. NCBI lineage: Eukaryota > Metazoa > Chordata > Actinopteri > Mugiliformes > Mugilidae > Chelon > Chelon labrosus. Next base: position 19,254,852 of record NC_140347.1, read on the forward strand.
AATTGCGAAATACAAACTGGTGTCTCTCTGCAGCTGTGAGTTCTAGTGCTTACTTTCAGATATTGATCGTTATTGCTCTCATTTTTGCAAAGTAAGTTCATTCCTCTTTCCTTTAGATTTTTGTCGCACAAAGATTTTTTTTGAAAGAGGAAGAAGAGTTAATTATTGTGACACTGTTCCCTGTGACACACCTGCAGTCAGTGCTAACAGATAAAACCAAGGTCATGTCATGAAAGAGGCCGTTTGTAGGAGATGTTGCAGGCCATGCTACATTTGAAGCTTGTTGCATGTCATTTTACAGTCTTAAGATGGTGAGAAGGACAGGTAGATGGTCCTTCATCCAGAAAAACCACATTGTGTTATTCATACGCTGATAGATGAAACCAGGCTGCATAACAACGAGGAAGGCTAGGCTAACCACCCCTTCTACATTACCTTGCCATGTGTTTCATTTCTGTTGTCACATCTATAGTCGGTGTTTTATTTCGACATGCTTCACTCTTTGAGGTCAGAAGTTTGTCCTCACGATGTCTGTATTTCTTTCCATGCCAAGCTTCTTTGAAACTTTACTTTGCCTTACCTTATTTTGTCTGTTGTGGGGAATATGGATTTTGTTTCACATATTGTAAGACACCACTAGCGGGTCATCATTTTCTTACCGTCAGCTAAAAGGTTATTTCTTGGTGATTTAATTAAGTGCTAAAAAGTCCGGATGCTTGACCTTAAAATGACCAAGCTAATCTCACTTACAAAGTTCAACACTCATTGTGGAGGGTGTTTTATTATGTGTTGGTGGTGCCGTTCATTGGTGTGCAAAATCATTTGACATAAGCGACCACAAAGGACCAGTGTGAAGGGTTTAGTGGCATCTCGTGATTAGATTAAAGACAGTAATCAGCTGAATATCACTCGCCTCACCCTCCTCTTCCAAGCATGTGTCAGATCTGCAGATAATTGTCTCTTTTTAGGACAGGAGTGGACGTGTTATGTTAAGTGGTTGGGACCCAGGACCCAAATGCAGACACGGGGGAGGCCAAAACAGGAAAACAAAAAACAATAACCATAACCATAACCCTCAGGTCAAAGAAAATCCACATTTCAGTCCAAACAAAAGAAAACTGAAAAACCTAAAAAGGGTTTATTTTCTTTACAATAAATGTTAGCACCAATATTGTCTGATTACTGATATTCTTATTTCATTGTATATTCATTCACTTTGTTGTGTTAAAGTGATGCTTATACATATATTAAATAGCACTAAATGTTATTACACGTGTAAATGGAAAAAAATAAAAATACCAATGTTCAGTAACACAGTAAAATAAAAAACAGAGAGACGAGTGCTTGTCTTTTCAAAATGCTTTTTAATTGCAATTAGTAAAGGTTTAGGTCAACCAATCAAAGCCTTAAAAACTCCCAGACATTTTATTTTCATTTTCTTGAGCAGTGTCTGCTAACAAAAGTAGCACGAGCGAAGAAGACTAGTCAAAATTCTCCCGATGTGTTTTGAAGGAGCGTCTGTCCAGCTGCCCCTGCTGCTCCAGCTGTGCCTGTTGCTCCAGCTGTTCTTGCCCGCGCCTGGGCATGTGGACATGCCAGGGTCTTCTAGAATTTAGACCATAATTAAAAGTTGTTACCGAGATTACATTTTTTGTTGTAACTTCAATAATTGTTCATTTATCCAATAGAGAGAAGTCCTTACCCGTGGATTGCCTTGTCTGAAAGAAATAGAAAACAATAAAACAATTAGGGTAGTAAATAAATACGTTTTAAATTACTGTAATTTAAAAAAATAATCTAAGTAATTAGAGGCTTTGTAATTAATTAATCTCGATTAATCACATAACAATATTTGCCCCAAAAAGCAACATTTTTTTAATTTAAATGGATTTTAGTGGACGACTCAATCAAATAATAGACCCAGACATGAATATTGTAAACTCAAGCTCTTTTAAAGTCTGGAATAATGCATTTAATTGCATTTCAGTTCAAAACTGTAGAAAAAGAATGAAAATATCCCTGGCCAAAACTGAACAAACCTAAAGTTAAAGTGCCATTTTAAGTACTTTAAGTACTTTTTCAGAACAGTATTGACTTTAAATGGTTAAAAAAAAAAAAAAAGTTTGGGCTGCCGACAGCTCCGGCGGTTTCTGTGCTCATTGCAACATGCTTTGCATGTAGATGGTACCGTAGGGTTGAACTCCTTCAGTGGCATGCAAACTCTTGTTTTTGCACAATTTGCACAAAACTCCGCTTTTATCAAGGCTTCCATCGGGTAGTTTTTTTTTTAAATAAAATTTGCCTTCCATCAGTCCTAGCAACGTGCTTTTGTTTATTTAACGTGTTATTTTTTCTGTGATTAATTAATCGTAATTAACGTGTTAAAGTCCCACCCCAATAATAAAAACAAAACTATAGTTGTTGCAGCAGTTGACAATACCTGCCTTTAACTTACATAAACACTAAACCTCACATATACATTAGTGTCTAAAATATCTGATCAGAGAAAGGGAAGCATCCTCTTCATCTTCAATTATTTGTACAGAAAGACTACAATTACACCTGCACAATGACTTCAAACAACCTATCTTTAAGTAAAGTTAAGTTAACTTAAGCTCTCATTAGGTAACTATGTGCAGTGCCTACGAAGTAATGTCAATAAGGGATTGCATATATATTCATCTCCTTTCGAAGCATGCTTGTAGTTTCACATTTTATGAAACAGAGATGACCTGAGTGCAGTAAATGTGTCTCAGGTTGTCTGTAGTATAAAGACACCTGTGTCTGGAACGTCTTCTCACTGGTAAATCAGTATTCCTGGCTACAATTACACCATGAAGATAAAAGAACACCCCAAGCAACTCATAGAAAAGGTTGTTTAAAAGTACAAGTCAGGGGATGGACAGAAAAGATTCAAGTCACTGAACATACTTGAGTTCAGTTAAATCCATTGTTAAAACATGGAAGGAACATGTGCACCTGCTTCTCCAACCACTGCTCCACAACTCCTCCCATCTGCTGAGGGTAGGCTGTGCCTACAAAGTGACTGACTGTGCAAGAAGGAGACTAGTCAGGGTGGCCACCAAGACATCTGTGACTACCCTGAAGGACTTAAAATGTTCAGCAGATGGATGTCAAGTAGGGGTTGTGAGGGTTGAGATTTAGGACCCAAATGCAGGACTTGAAGGAGGCAGGAGTAGGCGAAAAAAGGATTTTAATTAACAAAAAAAGAAACAAACTTACAAAAACCAAGGGTGCTGCTGACAATGCAGGATTTCCAAAAAACAGTCAAAAGTCAAAAACACTATCAAAACTAAAACGAGGCATGAAAAAATCTGTGGCATGGAACATGAACAAACTGACATGAAACATGGTAAACGAGCAGTATGACGCGACAAAGGGGAAGGGAGGGCTATATATACACATGAGGAACCGGGATGACGAGACACAGGTGAAGCAAATCAAGAGACAAGGTGAAACCAATGATCTAATCAAAGGGACAAAAAAGGCATGAGGTAAGACAAACAGGAAATCGAGAACTTAATAAAACAGGAAACAGAACAGAAAAAACTAAACACTAACCATGACTATGAAAACCAAGAACTTAACAAACAGGGGCAGAAGCTGGGGTCCGAGCCACCTCGGGAACAGGGGCAGGAACAGGAGCAGGAATCGGGGTCCGGGCCAACTCGAGAACAGGAGCAGGAGCCGGGACAGGGACAGGAGGCAGCACTGGAGCAGGACATGAGCCGACCCTCGGAGCCGGAACAGGAACAGGAGGCAGGATGATATACGATCAGAAACCTCCGATGTTCAGTAACACAGTAAAATCAAGACAACAGAGAGACGAGTGCTTGTCTTTTCAGAATGCTCTTTAATTGCAATTAGTAAAGGTTTAGGCCAACAAATCAAAGCCTTAAAAACTCGCAGAATAACATTTCATTCTCATTTTCTCGAGCAGTGTGCGTTAACAAAACTAGTACGAGCCAAGAAGACTAGGCAAAATTCTCACGATGTTTTTTGAAGGAACGTTTGACCAGCTGCTCCTGCTGCTCCTGCTGCGCCTGTTGCTCCAGCTGCTCCAGCTGCTCCTGCTGCGCCTGTTGCTCCAGCTGCGCCTGTTGCTCCAACTGCGCCTGTTGCTCCAGCTGTTTCTGCTCCCCCCACCGCCTCCTGATCCCAGTGATTAACCTGGTCGGTTGATAGAATTTAGGCCATAATTAAAAGTTGTTACCGAGATTACATTTTTTGTTGTAACTTCAGTAATTGTTCATGTATCCAGTAGAGAGAAGTCCTTACCTGTGGATTCCCCTGCCAGCTGAATAAAAAAAATAGAAAACAATGAAACAATTGGGGTAGCAAATAAATACATTTTAAATGACTGTATTATAATAATAAACACAAAACTATAGTTGTTGCAGCAGTTCACAATACATGACCTGATGCCAGCACAAATACATAAACTTTAGCACATATTTTAAATAATTTAGCTGCATGAAAAACACGCTGCTGACTTTTAAGTTGTAACATTTTCATAGTCTTTTGCATATAACTTAAATTTTGTGTATTTTGCATTCAACTGTTGCGAAAAAACACAATAAAATGAATGACTGATACCGCTGACAATTCCTCTGAAAATGTGGTGAATAAAACCCTCCCCAGGCTCAGCCATGAGAATGACGAGGGACAGCACAAGGAACACTGCTGTGAACTTCATCCTGAAAATGAGAAGCAAAGACATCACAGCAGCAGCATTTAGAAAACAATTTCTAAACCGTAAATTAAACACATAATGCACATTGTATTTTAACATTTTGTCAGTTGTATAACAACTTGTCCGTGCGATAGTTAAATTAGTTCAATCCATACTTTTCTGCAGATGAGTCTAAAGTTAGAAGGCTTCTATCACAACGAGCTGAGTGATCAGATATGACTGTGATGCTGCTTGGTCTCTTTTTGTAGGGAAGGATGACTTCCTTTAATGCTGCTTGCGTAACGTTTCATAATTAATTCAGAATATGATCAACAAACAAGTATCCAGCAGTTTGTAAAGTAGCAAGCCAACCTTTACCTGGCCACCAGTCAAGAGGTCAAAGTGAGCAGCTGAGAGATGAGCAAGCGGTGTGCACGAAGGCTGTGAGGTTCTTGTGTTTTTATAAGGGCAGGGATTAGTCAATGTACTCTGCAAAGTCATGTTCTGTGAAAAAATGACAGGTCACCTTCTTACTAAACATGTAGCAGCTGCAGAACTGAATGAAGCAACAATATTCCCATGCCTGCAGCTTATGTATCGTTGCTTCAGAGCAATAGAAAAACAGGATAAAGTTCTGCAGCAAAAATGTGGGTGCGTTCAATATTTATTTACCCACCTGGACCAGACCAGGCACCCCCACCCACCCTGATGTGCCCATCACTCTGGAACAGGGTATATCTGGACTCATCAGACCACATGACCTTCTTCCATTGCTCCAGAGTCCAATCTTTATGCTCCCTAGCAAACGGAAGCCTTTTCTCCCAGTTAGTCTCACTGATTAGTGGTTTTCTTAAGGCTACACAGCTGTTCAGTCCCAATCCTTTGAGTTCCCATCACATTGTAAGTGTGGAAATGCTCTGATTTTCATTATTAAACATACCCCTGAGTTCTACTGTTGTCTTTCTTTGATTTGATTTCACCAAATGTTAAAGTGTTCGCAGATCTTGATCAATCAGGATTTTTTTCCGACCACATTTCTTCCTCAAAGACGATGGTTCCTACTATCCTTCCAGTTTTTAATAATGCATTGGACAGTTCTTAACCTGATTTCAGTAGTTTCTACAATCTCCTTAGATGTTTTCTCTGCTTGACGCATGCCAATGATTTGACCCTTCTCAAACAGACTAACATCTTTTCCACGACCACAGGATGTGTCTTTAGACATGGTTGTTTAAGAAATGAGAAGCTACTCATTACATCAGTTGGGGTTAAATAACTTGTTGCCAGCTGAAAGATAATCACCCATGCAGTAATTATCCAATAGGAGGCTGGTACCTGTTTGCTTAGTTAAATCCAGGTGGCGACTTTTTTCTTTTGGCCAGGCAGTGTATGTATATGTATATAATATATATCGAATAAGCTCTGAGTTTGTTTGGTTTCCATAGAAAGGAACTGCACAGTTAGATGTCAAGTCACAGCTATTGTGTAAAAACATCTGTCAGCAGTGAATGCAATGACTCCAACGCTACTGCACAACACCCAAGACACACCCGAGGGAAGAGGTAGTGAAGGCTCAACCACGCATCAACTGTTCATCTAGTTCCGCCAGGATTGGGTCAGAAAACCAGCGATCTGCGTGAGAAAGTTCATTCTGGTGTCAGTTAAATGCACTCAAATGCACATAAATGTCTATTATTGAAGATGTCTGCAGTTAATATATGTGCACCACTGGCTGGACGGTTTAGGTTGAGCAAACCTGGAAAAGTGTCTATGATTTAACTCTCATTTTATCTGAAGTAAAAGCACTATGCATGGATTAGAATTTTCTGTTTCCACTCCAGTTTAAAGATTTTAATTTCTGCCAGGTGCATACTGTATCTCACAGTCCAACATGATAATCAGTGTAGTTGCCTGTACTTTTTCTGTGTAGACTTAGATAAACTTTATTCATCCACAAGGAAAATTGCTTGTTCACAGTAGCGATGTTGCACATAAAAAAAAAAAACACTCTTAAGAACCACATATAAAAGAAAGATTAAATAAAATAAAATAAAAATTGTATAAGCAAAAATGTACAAATTAGCATATTAACATATGGACAAATGTACAAGAAACAGAGACGGAAGAATATATTATATACACAGGGATGATAGTAAGGTGCAATAGTGTCCATTAACATGAATAACATGGGAGTTATCTGTTACAGAAAGGTGAGTTGTTGTACAGCTGGACTTAGAATGGTATGAATGACGTCCTGTAGCGTTCAGTGTGGGAGCAGAGCTGGATCAGTCTGTTTGAGAATGACCTCCATTGTCCCTATTGTCTGGTGTAGTGGATGTGACAGATTGTCCATGATGGATAGCGGTTTGTCTAGTGTCCTCCTGTCCCTCACTGAGACAAACGTCTCCAACTCACTGCCAATGACATGATCAGCCTTTCGGATCAATTTGTCGATCCTACTTATGTCCTTTTTGCTGGCGCTGCTCCCCCAACAAACCACAGCAAAGTACAGGGCACTCGCAACAACAGACTGGTAGAACATCTTCAGCAACTTGCTGCATACGTTAAAAGACCTAAGCTTCCTCAGGAAGTAGAGTCTACTCAGTCCAATCTTATACACAGCATCACTGTTGTCCCTCCAGTCCAGTCTGCTGTTCATGTGGATCCAGGCCCTGGATGGTGATGGGCTCTGCTGGTGTCCTCTTCCTCCTGAAGTCAATGACCAGCTCCTTGATCTTGTCGACATTCAGGAGTAGGTGGTGTGTCTGGGACTACTCTACAAAGTCTCCGATCAATGTCCTGTTATCACCTAACTTTTGCAGCTTTAATAAACCGTGCAATGACATAATTAAAATGTGTTGGGCCTGTGTACTAAGGCACTCAATATTGGGGTTTGGCTGTCATAAATAATTAATAATTATCAAAAATAAGTATTTATTATTAAATCATTGGATCTGAATTACTAGATCACCTCAGGGCACCACACTTCTGAGAAGGGAAAAGATAGCCAATTAATCAAATCAGTCTCACAGTATTTACTAAATTGTCAATTTGGATTTCTGATTAATAATTAACTTAATAACTATATCCAAAATTACCACATTAACAACTAGTTAAGGTGAAGGAATTTGGAGTTCTTGACAGTGTAGAGGTTGGCAATATTCACTCTTGTTCAACATTAAACAGACAACATATGTTTAAAAGACCTTTATTAACAAGAATAAAAGTAAAAACATATGATCTACCTCAGGGATGGGCAACTGGCGGCCCGCGGGCCGTATGCGGCCTGCGACCTCACTCGACGTGGCCCTTAGATTAATTTTTGAAAATTATAAAACTGTATCCTCTGTGGCACTGAATCCGTTGTAATGACACAGTTGGCCACTAGTTGGTGCCTCCAATGCAGACGCCACCTCGCACATGCTTCCACTGGGTCTTCTCTACCAGTGAAGAAGAGACGTTGATCCGTGGCTAAGAGCGGAGGAGAGAGAAAGCTTGATCGAGAAAATCGTGTCTTTCAGGTGAAAGAAGATTATCTGTTCACAGAATGTAAAGGCAAACCTATGTGCTTAGTCTGCTTAGAGACGCTATTTGCCATGAAAGATTTCAATTTAAGTCGCCGCTACAACACGTTGCACAAAGCAAAATACGAGAAGTATGCTGAAGCTGCAAGGGCTGCTATCGTAGCGGAACTTAAATCAAAAGTACGCAAACAGCGACTTTTTACCAGTGCCCACTGCTGGTAGTGGCAAGGTAGAGTGGGTATACAGGGAAAATGTTAAACTCTTTCTTAGTGTAAAAATTCACAAATTAATTTAAAAAACAAATCACAGTAAGTGCTTATTTTTTGTTTGCTTCAATAAACACACACATATATATGTCTTTAAACGATAGGGTCTATCGCAGCCACCGCACTTGGCAGGAGTTACGTCCTGCTCCCTATGTGGGGTGGCTGTTAATTATATATAATTATATATATATATAATCTAATTATACACACACAAAGATATTTAAAATTGCAGTTTTATCATATCTGGTTAAGTGCGCGGTCCTATGTGGCCCTCAGGAAGTGTCGATGAGAAACTGTTGCCCCCTCCATCATTTAAGTTGCCCATCCCTGATCTAAGATCTAACTACAGTGTACTTTATACAGGTGTGTGTGGGTGGGTGTGTCAAAATGGCCGCTGGGGCCTTGAGGCTTTGAACAAAGAGAAAACAAGATGGCTGCTGAGTAGGGACACTCAGACCATGTGCTGACTAGTGTATATGTGGACTGTGATAAGAGTTTTATGAGGTGCCAGGTTAAAGGAAGAATGGTTAGTTAGCATGCAAGAGACCCTGAGTCTGTGTGTTGCATAACCTAAACTAACATCAAATCACTATACTATAACCTTACGATCACAACAACTCATTAAAACAAATATCACGTCAAATCAATGTTTCTAGTTCTATGCTTAGCTTAGCGCAACTAGGCCCAGGTCATACTACCAGTTTTGGTGGAAAAGTCAATTTTTGGTGTGATGCTCCTGTAGCTGGTGGGTTTCTGATGGAAGGGCCGAGCTGGGAAAGGTTTAGCCTGCAAACCTTCTGTTTGTTGGCTAAAAGAGCTGGTGCAGATTCCTCAAGCAGGATCTCGCTTCGCTGCTGTAAGGAGAACAGGCCTGGGGTAGCTGCTCTTTGTTAGCAGACTATCTGAGGCAGCCAGCTGCAGCTGAGCAGCTGGGGAGGTGTGGAAAGGAGTGGAGGAGAAGAGAGGTGGAAGAGAAAGAACAGGCCAAACAGAGCATTTTATATGACCTGATGACCTCAGAGGTCACATGCCACTGTCAGCCAGTGAACTGCTGGGTCAGTTTTCACACCTGGAGAATTGTGGGACTGGAAGTTTCCAGTGCTTTTCTTTGTTTCCAAAACAAAGACAGCCATGTGGTTAACTTGATTACAGGGGTCGCGTTAACCGAATATTTTCCGTCATTGACTGTTTTTTTAAAAAAAATTCTTGTCTCTCATCGCAGTTTGCGTTCCAAACATCGCAGAACTTTTGTCGGTGCACGATTTCCTGGTACACCGATTACACTGATGCACACGTCAGAGCTCGGCTAACCATAGACCATAGACCAGGGGTTGCATTAACCGAGTATTTTCCATCATTAACCGTTTTTTTTTTTTTTAAATGTGACCGAAAAATCTGAAGGCTGTCCGTCATTTTGAGAGATTGCAATTCACACCCCTGACCACTTGGTGGCGAGTGACATTATTAATTGGCTCTTGTCTCTCATCGCAGTTTGCGTTCCAAACATCGCAGAACGTTTGTCGGAGCACGATTTCCTGGTACGCTGATTACACTGATACACACGTCAGAGCTGGTTAACCATAGACCATAGACCACAGGTGTCAAACTGATCCGTGAAAGGGCCGCTGTGGCTGCAGGTTTTCATTCCAACCATGCAGCAGCACACCTGACTTGGCTCAATCAATCAACTGAACTGCCTTCACGCAGTCATTTCAGGTGTCCTCTTGCTTGATTGGAACAAAAACTTGCCAGCCACACCCTCTGCACAGGTGCTGCATGGTTGGAATGAAACCCTGCAGCCACAGCGGCCCTTTCATGGATCAGTTTGACACCCCTGCCATAGACCATATATACAATATATATGTATATATGTCTATGCAGCTAACGGCTACCAAAATGGAATTTGCATACCACCGAAGCACTTCAACTCATTGACTGTATAGCTTCAACCCTACGGTACCGTCTAAGAGCTGTTTACGCTAGCAGTCCCATTCCGAGTATGGACAAGATGTGTTGGCAGCCGAACCTTTTTTTTTTTTTTTTTTTTTTTTTACCATTTAAAGTCAATACTGTTCTGAAAAAAGTACTTAAAGTTAATGAAACTTTAATGAAAATTAAATGCTATTGAATATGTCTTTATTATCATTTAAAAAATTAAAGTGACGGATAAAAATAGATTATGACGGAATTTTTATGATCTTATCAGTCAAAATGACCGACAACAAAAAAGTGTAGCGCAACCTCTGCCATAGACATATATACAATATACAATAATATGTATATATGTCTATGTCTATGAAGCTAACTGCTATCAAAATGGAATTTGCATTCCACCGAAGCACTTCAACCCTATGGTATTGAAGTGACAGGTCAAAATAGATTATGACGGAATTTTTATGACCCTGTCAGTCAAAATGGCTGACAACGAAAAAGTCTAGCGCAACCTCTGCTTGATTATGCATGGCGAGTTTCCACAGCTCACCACCAGGTTCAGGTCCCAACAAATGCGTGTCAGCAAAAAATACATCCAGTTAATCTATGGTAACTACACTATATTACCAAAAGTATTCGCTCACCTGCCTTTACTCATTCTATGAACTGAAGTGCCATCCCATTCCTAACTCATAGAATTCAATATGATGTCGGTCCACCTTTTGCAGCTATTACAGCTTCAACTCTTCTGGGAAGACTGTCCACAAGGTTGAGGAGAGTGTTTATAGGAATTTTTGACCATTCTTCCAAAAGCGCATTGGTGAGGTCACACACTGATGTTGGTCGAGAAGGCCTGGCTCTCAGTCTCCGCTCTAATTCATCCCAAAGGTGTTCTATCGGGTTCAGGTCAGGACTCTGTGCAGGCCAGTCAAGTTCATCCACACCAGACTCTGTCATCCACGTCTTTATGGACCTTGCTTTGTGCACTGGTGCACAGTCATGTTGGAAGAGGAAGGGGCCCGCTCCAAACTGTTCCCACAAGGTTGGGAGCATGGAATTGTCCAAAATGTTTTGGTATCCTGAAGCATTCAATGTTCCTTTCACTGGAACTAAGGGGCCAAGCCCAGCTCCTGAAAAACAACCCCATACCATAATTCCTCCTCCACCAAATTTCACAGTTGGCACAATGCAATCTGAAATGTACCGTTCTCCTGGCAACCTCCAAACCCAGACTCGTCCATCAGATTGCCAGATGGAAAAGCGTGATTCATCACTCCAGAGAACGCGTCTCCACTGCTCTAGAGGCCAGTGGCGGCGTGCTTTACACCATTGCATCCGACGCCTTGCATTGCACTTGGTGATGTGTGGCTTGGCTGCAGCTGCTCGGCCATGGAAACCCATTCCATGAAGCTCTCTGCGTACTGTACTTGGGCTAATCTGAAGGTCACATGAAGTTTGTAGCTCTGTAGCAATTGACTGTGCAGAAAGTCGGCGACCTCTTTGCACTATGCGCTTCAGCATCCGCTGACCCCTCTCCGTCACTTTACGTGGCCTACCACTTCGTGGCTGAGTTGCTGTTTTTCCCAAACGCTTCCATTTTGTTATAATAGAGCTGACAGTTGACTGTGGAATATTTAGGAGCGAGGAAATTTCACGACTGGATTTGTTGCACAAGTGGCATCCTATGACAGTTCCACGCTGGAATTCACTGAGCTCCTGAGAGCGGCCCATTCTTTCACAAATGTCTTGTTTCACAGTCTGCATGCCTGAGTGCTTGAATTTATACACCTGGGGCCAGGCCAAGTGATTAGAACACCTGATTCTGATCATTTGAATGGGTGAGCGAATACTTTTGGTAATATAGTGTATATATCAGTGATTAGCACCAATAATTTGAAAGTAATTTGAACTATAATTCTGAAATACAAACTTGTGTCTCTCTGCAGCTGTGAGTTCTAGTGCTTTCTTTGAGATATTGATCGTTATAGAATTGCTCTCATTTTTGCAAAGTAAGAGTTCATTATTGTGACACTGTTCCCTGTAACACACCTGCAGTCAGTACTAACAGATAAAACCAATGTGATGTCACGGAAGAGGCCGTTTGTAGGAGATGTTGCAGGCCATGCTACATTTGAAGGTGGCTGCATGTCATTTTCGGTGACGGGAATAATGGCGTTTGTAACGGCATTATTTTTTTCAGTAACGAGTAATCTAATTAATTACTATTTTCTTCGTTACAACGCTGTTACCGTTACGACACTGAAATGTGGTGCGTTAATTGCGCTGTCAGCCAGCCACAAGAGCTGCAAAGGTGTTTTTTTTCCCCCTCTGGGTGGGCCGGGGGGTAACCGCATAAGTGTTGATGATTGGCTAATGTAGGGTAAGATTTCATGGTAAGCCAATCAGCGACAGGGCAGTGTTCAGTTGGACAGGCGTGCATAGCAGTGTCACACAAGCGATCAGAGATAACCTGCAGCAATGGCGAGTTCGGAGCATTCAGAGGTAAAGTTGCCGTTTTCAAGGTGGAAGTATAGGCACTACTTTAACCTCATCGAGGTAAAAGGCAAGAACGTACATGTGAAGTGTACATTACCCTCGGAAAAAAATCTAATTCTTAGACGTATGTAAACATATTTTTTTTTTAAAAAAGTAACGCAATAGTTACTTGGTAACTAGTTGAATGAATGAAACCTTTATTAATCCCGCAATGGGGAAATTACAATAGTGGGGGGAGGAAAAGGGGAAGAAAAACAAGAGGAGAGGGGAGGAGAAAAAAAGCAGCTCCCAGACTACACTCCTCTGGGGGAGTACAGTGTGGGACCGGGAAAAAAAAACCTCAGCAACATAAGCACGTATGAGCACACTTTACAACATAAAAACTCAAAACAACTTGCACCAGGCCGACTGGGGAAAAGGGGGTGGAGGTGTTCCAGCGCAGACAGGCATCTCCGGCCGCAGCCAACTAGGGCGCTGCCTTCGGACCCCGCCTGTCGCACTGGGGGGTGAAAGCGGCGAAGGCATGGGATTGGGGGGTAGGAAGGTGTATTGCATATGTGCATGCGTGTAAGTGTCCGTGGGTGCGTGTGTGTACATAAGCCTGGAGAGTCGCTTCGTCTAGCCTCCCGGTCAGTGCCTCAGTTCGCTGGATGTCATCGCGATAACACAGCAGGTTGCCATGGAGACGACCCTGATCGGGTCCCAGACGGAGTCAACCATCAACAGGTGTCTGTGAAGGAAGGGAGGGAGGAATAGGACAGAGCGTCTCACTGCAGCGATCTCCTGGGGGGTTGTTCCATGACCAAGGCTGGTGCTGCTCAGGGGCCGGAATGCAGACTGGATTATGATTGTTTGGGTGAGGGCGAGTAGTCACATTTCAAAATACACGTCTTACTCTATTTGTCCATTCTGGTTTTCAAATCGATCCATTCGCCCAAAACTTCTCCAAGATGTTTTCCATGTTGCGATTTATAACCACAGTCAGTGCGCTGATAGCTCTTTCCAAGGTGTTTTCCATGTTGCGGTTTATACCCACAGTCTGAGCACTAACAGTCAATCATTCACTCCATCAATCATGTCGGGCAGCTTCATGGGGCTTTGGACTGCTGACACCGTCTTCCTAATTTTCCGATACACCAGGGCAGTGCCTAATCCAATCAGCAGATAGCCTGTTATCATGGTTCCGAATATGTAAAAATCCTCGATGTCCTCGACGGAAAGAGTCACCAGGCACACGACCCTCCATTTCTCCCAGGAGTCCATCATGTATCCAGTGGCAAACGTTCTGTCAGGGCAGACAGGTTCCCCCGAACCCGAGCTTCTTGTCGAGAAGATTCTGTCAATTGCATTGAGAGACCAGTTGACCAATTCCATGATTTTAAATTTGGAGAGCAATGCAGAGAGAGGCTCCCAAAGTTTGAGACAAGACAGGACGAGACGTGAGAAGCAAAGCAGGGAAGATAAGGGAGAGGGGAGAGAAAGAGAGATGCGTCCATCTTCGTTGAGTGCCAGGGAAAGAAGTAATTCACGTGCAACGTGCCCAACACTGGTCCTTTTACAGTCTTAAGACGGTGAGAAGGACAGGTAGATGGTCCTTCATCCAGCAAAACCACAATGTGTTACTCATACAAGGATAGATGAAAGGCTGCATCACAACAAGGAAGGCTAGGCTAACCTACATTACCTCGCCATGTGTTTCATTTCTGTTGTCACATCTATAGTCTGTGTTTTAGTTCGACATGCTACACTCTTTGAGGTCCTCACGATGTCTGTAGCTCTTTCCACTTTGCCTTACCTTATTTTGTCTGTTGTGTTCTGCCTTCCATCGGTTACGGGGCATATGGATTTTGTTTTCACATATTGTAAGACACCAGTAGCGGGTCATCATTTTCAGCTAAAAAGTTATTTCTTGGTGATTTAATCTCATTTACAAAGTTCAACACTCATTGTGGAGGGTGTTTTATTATGTGTTGGTGGTGCCGTTCATTGGTGTGCAAAATTATTTGACATAAGCGACCACAAAGGACCAGTGTGAAGGGTTTAGTGGCATCTCGTGATTAGATTAAAGACTGCAGTCAGCTGAATATCACTCGCCTCACCCTCCTTTTCCAAGCATGTGTCAGATCTGCAGATAATTGTCTCTTTTTAGGACAGGAGTGGACGTGTTATGTGTGGTTGGTAGATGCTTATACATGTATTAGATAGCACTAAACGATATTACATGTGTAAACGGAAAAAGAAATTAAATTTGACCAGCGATCAGAAACCTCTGATGTTCAGTAACACAGTAAAATAAAGACAACAGAGAGACGAGTGCTTGTCTTTTCATAATGCTCTTTAATTGCAATTAGTAAAGGTTTAGGTCAACCAATCAAAGCCTTGAAAACTCATAGAATGACATTTCATTCTCATTTTCTTGAGCAGTGTGCGTTGACAGAAGTAGCACGAGCCAAGAAGACTAGGCAAAATTCTCACGACGTTTTTTGAAGGAACGTTTGTCTAGCTGCGCCTGCTCCAGTTGCGCCAGTTGCGCCAGTTGCTCCAGCTGCGCCTGTTGCTCCAGCTGCGCCTGTTGCTCCAGCTGCGCCTGTTGCTCCTGCTGCCCCTGCTCCCTCCGCTCCCTCCGCTCCCTCCAACGATCTCTCCAGCGTCTGATCCCAGAGGCAAACCTGGTTGTTCAATAGATAGGCCATAAGTAAAACTTGTTACTGAGATTACATTTTTTTGTTGTAACTTCAATAATTGTTCATGTATCCAGTAGAGGGAAGTCCTTACCTGTGGATTCCCCTGCCAGCTGAATAAAAAAAATAGAAAACAATAAATTAATTGGGGTAGTAAATAAATACGTTTTAAATGACTGTATTATAACAAAAAAATGTATATAGTTGTTTCAGCAGTTCACAATACCTGACCTGATGCCAGCCTTTAACTTAAAATACATATTTTAAATAATTTAGCTACATGAGAAACACGCTGCTGACTTTTAAGTTGTAACATTTTCATAGTCTTTTGGATATAACTTAAATTTTGTGTATTTTGCATTCAACTATTGTGAAAAACATAATAAAATGAATGACTGATACCTCTGATAAGTCTTCTGATGCGGTGAAAATAACCCTCCCCAGGCTCAGTCATCAGAATGACGAGGGACAGCACGAGGAACACTGCTGTGAACTTCATCCTGAAAACGAGAAGCAAAGACATCACAGCAGCAGCATTTAGAAAAAAAATAATTAAACCGTAAATTAAACACATAATGCACATTGTATTTTAACATTTTGTCAGTTGTATAACAACTTGTCCGTGCGATAGTTAAATTAGTTCAATCCATACTTTTCTGCAGATGAGTCTAAAGTTAGAAGGCTTCTGTCACAACGAGCTGAGTGATCAGATATGACTGTGATGCTGCTTGGTCTCTTTTTGTAGGGAAGGATGGGTTGATTTATTGTTGCTTGCGTAATGTTTCATAATTAATTCAGAATATGATCAACAAACAAGTATCTTGCATTATGTAAAGTAGCAAGCCAATCTTTACCTGGCCACCAGTCAAGAGGTCAAAGTGAGCAGCTGAGAGATGAGCAAGTGGTGTGCATGAAGGCTGTGAGGTTCTTGTGTTTTTATAAGGGCAGGGATGAATTCGCATTCTTTAGTCGCTATACAGAAACATCGTATTAATCAATGTACTCTGCAAAGTCATGTTCTGTGAAAAAATGACAGGTCAGCTTCTTACTAAACATGTAGCAGCTGCAGAACTGAATGAAGCAACAATATTCCCATGCCTGCAGCTTATGTATCATAGCTTCAAAGCAATAGAAAAATAGGATAAAGTTCTGCAGCAAAAATGTGGGTGCGTTCAATTTGTATTTACCCACCAAGACCAGACCAGGCACCCCCACCCACCCTGATGTGCCCATCACTCTGGAACAGGGTAAATCTGGACTCATCAGACCACATGACCTTCTTCCATTGTTCCAGAGTCCAATCTTTATGCTCCCTAGCAAACTGAAGCCTTTTCTCCCAGTTAGTCTCACTGATTAGTGGTTTTCTTAAGGCTACACAGCTGTTCAGTCCCAATCCCTTGAGTTCCCTTCACATTGTACGTGTGGAAATGCTCTTACTTTCACTATTAAACATAGCCCTGAGTTCTACTGTTGTTTTTCTTGGATATGATTTCACCATATGTTAAAGTGTTCGCCGATCACGATCAATCAGGATTTTTTTCCGACCACATTCCTTCCTGGAAGACGATGGTTCCCCACTCTCCTTCCAGTTTTTAATAATGCGTTGGACAGTTCTTAACCTGATTTCAGTAGTTTCTACAATCTCCTTAGATGTTTTCTCTGCTTGATGCATGCCAATGATTTGACCCTTCTCAAACAGACTAACATCTTTTCCACGACCACGGGATGTGTCTTTAGACATGATTGTTTAAGAAATGAGAAGCTACTCATTGCATCAGTTGGGGTTAAATAACTTGTTGCCGGCTGAAAGATAATCACCCATGCAGTAATTATCCAATAGGAGGCTGGTAACTGTTTGCTTAGTTAAATCCAGGTGGCGACTTTTTTCTTTTGGCCAGGCAGTGTATGTATATGTATATATATATCGAATAAGCTCTGAGTTTGTGGGCTATGTTTGGTTTCCATATAAACCAAAGACACACCCGAGGGAAGAGGTAGTGAAGGCTCAACCACGCATCAACTGTTCATCTAGTTCCGTCAGGATTGGGTCAGAAAACCAGCCATCCGTGTGAGGAGGTTCATTCTGGTGTTAAATGCGCACAAATGCACGTAAATGTCTATTACAGGAAGGACATTAAAACATCCACCATCTCCATCCCTGCTGCTCGCTCCTTTGAACACCTCACTTTCAAACTCTCTGGTCCCACTCCTCTGGTCACTGCCATCATCTACCGCCCTCCCAAACCAAACCCCTCCTCCCTCTCTGACTTTTCTGACTTCCTCACCCAGTTATCTGCCATCTCACCTTCCGTTCTTCTTCTGGGGGACTTCAACATCCACATTGACACTGACTGCAAATCTGCCACTGAATTCCTGGAACTGCTACACTGCTTCGACTTCGCTCAACACGTCAACTTTGCCACCCACAGCGGTGGTCACATCCTGGACCTGGTCTGCTCCACTGGTCTCACCTTACATCACCTCTCCAGCTTCAACCTCAACATCTCCGACCACCTGGCAATCATCATGGACATCGACATCCCCATTCCCACCGCTAAGGATAAACGGACAATATCTTTCAGAAACCTCAAATCCATCTCCCCTTCAGCCCTTTCTGCCTCTCTTGCTCGTAAAATATCTGCTTCCCCCCCTCCGTTAACTGACAATCCCTCCGACCTCACCAAATTCTACAACGAAACACTCTCCTCCTGTCTCAATCAGCTAGCCCCCATCAAAACTAAAACTGTCTCCTTCACCCACTCCGCCCCCTGGTACACTCCTGAACTACACAAAATGAAATCACAAAAACGACAGCTTGAAAGACTTCACAAGAAAACCGGTTTAACTGTCCATCTACAAGCCTATACAGATTACCTTCAGCAGTACAAGGATGCTCTCAGTACTGCCCGATCCACCTACTACTCTCACCTCATTCACTCTGGCTCCACCAACCCCAAGGCTCTGTTTTCTACAGTAAATAAACTCCTCAAGCCCAGCGACGATACCTCCAACTCATTCACCACTGACAAATGCAACTCCTTTCTCTCATTCTTCCAAACAAAAATCGACACCATTTACAACAACTTGTCCTCCTCTCCTGCCCCCACGACCTGCACTCCCACTCCCTCACCTGCTCCTCCCCTCCTCACCTCTCAGCCTCTGTCTCAGTTCTTCCCCGTGTAACCAGGGGAGCTGCCCAAAATTATGATAGGCATGAAAACCTCTACATGTGTTCTGGATCCCATCCCATCTCACCTCATTAAGGACTCTTTACTAGCCATCTCCACACTCATCACAGAAATCATCAACTCCTCCCTCAGGTCTGGCTCAGTCCCCCGTTCACTCAAACTGGCTGCTATCAC
Organism: Chelon labrosus; assembly: GCF_963514085.1. Taxonomy (NCBI): domain Eukaryota; kingdom Metazoa; phylum Chordata; class Actinopteri; order Mugiliformes; family Mugilidae; genus Chelon; species Chelon labrosus. The sequence goes on from NC_140347.1 coordinate 19,273,806, forward strand.
CCCCATCCTCAAAAAACCTGGACTCAACCCTGACATCTTGTCGAACTTCCGGCCCATCTCCAATCTCCCCTTTCTGTCCAAAATACTGGAGCGTATTGTCGCCACACAACTCAAAGCCCACCTCTGCTCAAATGACCTGTTCGAACCATTTCAATCCAGTTTCCGTTCCCAACACAGCACCGAAACAGCCCTCCTGAAAGTCACCAATGACATCCTCCTCTCCGCAGACTCCGGCCACCTCACCATCCTCATCCTCCTGGACCTCACTGCAGCTTTCGACACCATAAATCACACCATTCTCCTCTCCCGCCTTGAGTCCTCCCTCGGCATCACTGGCACTGCACTCTCCTGGCTCAAATCATACCTCTCAGACCGACAACAATTCATCCACATCAACAACTGCACCTCCTCCACTGTTCCTCTGTCCCAAGGTGTCCCCCAGGGTTCGGTGCTTGGTCCTCTCCTCTTCATACTTTACCTGCTCCCTCTTGGCAACATCATTCACCACCACTGTCTCCATTTCCACTGTTATGCTGATGACGTCCAGCTTTATATCTCCACCAACTCCATCACTCCCGCCACTCTTTCCACTCTCTCCAATTGCCTCGCTGACATCAAATCCTGGATGCAGATCAACTTCCTCAAACTAAATTGTGACAAATCAGACCGAATCATTAGTGGCCCCAAATCCCTCGACAACACCACAGACAGTTTCCGCCTCACCATCGACAACTCCACCCTGTCTCCATCCCCCAGCAGTCGCAACCTCGGAGTCATCTTTGACAGTAACCTCTCCTTTGATCATCACATCAATCAAATCACCAGAACTGCCTTCTTCCACCTCAAGAACATTGCCCGACTCCGTCCATCACTCTCCTTCTCTGCTGCTGAAACCCTCATTCACGCCTTCATCACTTCCAGAATTGACTACTGCAACAGCATCCTCTATGGCACACCATCCAAAACTTTAAATAAACTTCAGTACATCCAAAATTCTGCTGCACATCTGCTCACCCACACCCGCTCCCGTGATCACATCACTCCTGTCCTCCAGAAACTCCACTGGCTCCCAGTTCCACAGCGTATTCAGTTCAAAATCCTCCTCCTCACACACAAAGCCCTCCATAACCAGGCCCCCTCCTATCTCACTGACCTGCTCCGTCGCCACAATCCATCCCGCAGCCTCTGTTCATGTGACGCAAACCTCCTTACTCCACCACTCAAGACCAAGCATCGAACCTGGGGCGACAGAGCCTTCTCTGCAGCTGCCCCCTCCCTCTGGAACTCTCTCCCCAAACACATCCGCGACTGTACCGACCTTCCTGCCTTCAAATCTGACAAAAACACACCTTTTTAAAATTGCTTTTAATGTTTAGCTCAGTTTATTGTGTTTTTGATGTTATATTTCACATTGTTTTGCTAATTTGATGTTCTTTTTATGTAAAGTGTCTTTGAGTATCTTGAAAAGCGCTTTTAAATAAAATGTATTATTATTATTATTATTGAAGACTTCTGTTTATCACCTAACTTTTGCAGCTTTAACAAACTGTGCAATAACAATTAAAATGTGTCAGCAAAAATTAGATCCTGTTAATCTATGGTAACTATATACAGTATCAGTGATTAGTTCCAATAACTTGAAAGTAACTTGAACTCTAATTCTGAAATACTAACTGGTGTCTCTCTGCAGCTGTGAGTTCTAGTGCTTTCTTTCAGATATTGCTCGTTACAGAATTGCTCTCATTTTTGCAAAGTAAGTTTGCAAAGTCCTCTTACCTTTTAATTTTTGTGGCACCAAGATTTATTTATTTATTTTTTTTTAGAAAAAAACAAGAAGAGTTGATTATTGTGGCACTGTTAAAACCAATGTGATGTCATGGAAGAGGCCGTTTGTAGGAGATGTTGCAGGCCATGCTACATTTGAAGCTTGTTGAACGTCATTTTACAGTCTTAAGACAGCAATCAGCTGAATATCACTCGCCTCACTCTCCTCTTCCAAGCATGTGTCATGCAGGTAATTGTCTCTTTTTAGGACAGGAGTGGACGTGTTATGTTATATTACGTGTTATGTTAAGTGGTTGGGACCCAGGACCCAAATGCAGACACGGGGGAGGCCATACCAGGAAGCAAAATAACAATAACCATAACCATAACTCTCAGGTCAAGGAAAATCCACATTTCAGTCCAAACAAGCCACAAACAAGAAAACTGAAAAACCCAAAAAAGGTTTATTCTATTTACACAAATATTAGCACTAGGGGTGCACCGATCCGATATTGGGATCGGATATCGGCCCCGATATTGACAAAATAGCTGGATCGGGGATCGGAAAAATTAACAGATCCACGGGCCGATCCAGTTTTTTTTTTTTTTTTTTCCCTCCGTCGCAGCAGATCCTACGTCATTCGTTAGCAGCACGTGTGTCGCATGCAGGAACGGCTGGAACGAGTTGGAGAGCCTGTGTAGTAGTCCAGTAGGTGGCGGTATAGACGGGTTTCCTGTTTACAAACATTACTGGGTGCGCGCGCATCCAGGGGGCAGAAAGCCAGACTGACTTATTGGTCCCCTACGACAACAATCTTAAGTATTGAAGCTTTTTTGTTTTGTTTGTATATAAATGCACAACTGCAGACTCAATAAAACGTGATTTTAGTTGGATCTGTTTGTCCATCTTTAATTTTGCAATGTTACCGTATATGTATGGCTTTAATTATCATGTTAGGCGAGTAATGTAAAACGTAGCCCATTTTAACAGCGGCATCAATCGGACAGCCCGATTTTACTTTTAAATTAAAGTTAAGAACCCTTCGTTTTTCTTTAGTCACAGAGCTTACCTGGCTTGCTCACATATCTTGAACATTTAGCTGAATTTACATTTTTGTAGATTTCGAGCTCTTTGTCATTTGACGTGCAGGCTACTTGCTAAGATATGTTGGCTAATGTTTACGTATTTCGTGTTTTAAGTATTAAAATACAACCTGTAGTTAAGTTGAAAGGGGATATCTCCGAAGTAATGATCCAACCGGCATGCTATAACAACATTAGCACTCGCAAACGTGATATCAGTTAGCTAGCGCTAGCTGCTAGCCTGCTACGAACAGATTTACTGAACGCAACGTCTTTTGTTTACAACTTTGTTAAACTTTAACATGAATGAACGTGAACGAGTATGCAGTGCTAACTTAAACTCATAGATAGAGAATTAAGATAGCTCTAAAACAAAACACCATCTGGACCCCAATCTGCCCTTTTTATTGCCTGAAGCCATAACCTCCTCCGGTTTTTTCCAAAAGTATGATTAACCCTAGGAATATTAAACATCTGGCACTCATCACTGGCTCTTTTAGCGCAGCCAACACAACAACTCCTTGGTATTTTGACTGTACTACTACTACTACTAAACGAAACACGCAAAGATTCAGTCCTCCTCCGTTATCAACACTCTCTGAAAAGACGTCTTTCTGCCCCCTGTCTGCGCGCGCAAACACTTGTGACGTTGCCAAGAAATCCGTCTATATGTCGTGAAGATATGATCCGCCATTAAACAGAAGAAGAAGAAGAACGAGTTGGAGCATTTAAGCAACATGGAGCGAGCCAAAGAGTCGGCTGTGTGGAGATATTTCACGCTTGCCACGCCAACTAGTTTGACGGCTGTTTGCAATGTCTGCAAAGTAAATGTTTATCTTTTTAAATTTATTTTAAGAAATTTGATTACATTCTATTTTCGATTTGGATGCACAATTGTTCTTTAAATAACAAATAAATAAGTATTCAATACATTACATCTATGTTATTTTGTCTTAGTTAGGAAAGTAATGTTTAGTTAGGAAAGTCTGGTGCCTTTAGTTTCTTCTACATGGTGGAAGGAAGGTATAAGGTGGAAGGTATGCAGTTTATTATTAATTCAACAATGGTATCGGATCGGTATCGGGTATCGACAGATATACAAAGCCCAGGCATCGGTATCGGTATCGGGACTGAAAAAGTCGGATCGGTGCATCCCTAATTAGCACTGATATTGTCTGATTACTGATATTCTTATTTCATTGTTTATTCATTCACTTTGTTGTATTAAACTGATGCTTATACATGTATTAGATAGCACTAAACGTTATTACATGTGTAAATGGAAAAAAAAATATTTTTTTTACCAACGATCAGAAACTTCCGATGTTCAGTAACACAGTAAAATAAAGACAACAGAGAGACGAGTGCTTGTCTTTTCAGAATGCTCTTTAATTGCAATTAGTAAAGGTTTAGATCAACCAATCAAAGCCTTAAAAACTCGCAGAATGACATTTCATTCTCATTTTCTCGGGCAGTGTGCGTTAACAAAATTAGCATGAGCCAAGAAGACTAGGCAAAATTCTCACGATGTTTTTTGAAGGAACGCTTGACCAGCTGCTCCAGCTGCTCCTGCTGCGCCTGTTGCTCCAGCTGCGCCTGCTCCAGCTGCTCCTGCTGCGCCTGTTGCTCCAGTTGCGCCTGTTGCTCCAGCTGCGCCTGTTTCTCCAACTGCGCCTGTTGCTCCAGCTGCTCCTGGTCCCCCCACCGCCTCCGATGCCCTCTCCGGTGTCTGTTCCCAGTGATCAACCTGGTTGGTCGATAGAATTTAGGCCATAATTAAAAGTTGTTACTGAGATTACATTTTTTGTTGTAACTTCAATAATTGTTCATGTATCCAGTAGAGAGAAGTCCTTACCTGTGGATTCCCTTGCCAGCTGAATAAAAAAACAGAAAACAATAAAACAATTGGCGTAGCAAATAAATACATTTCAAATGACTGTATTATAATAATAAACACAAAACTATAGTTGTTGCAGCAGATCACAATACATGACCTGAAGCCAGCCTTTAACTTAAAATACATAAACTCTAGCACATATTTTAAATAATTTAGCAACATGAAAAACACGCTGCAGACTTTTAAGTTGTAACATTTTCATAGTCTTTTGCATATAACTTAAATTTTGTGTATTTTGCATTTAACTATTGCGAAAAAACACAATAAAATGAATGACTGATACCGCGGAAAATTCCTCTGAAAAGGTGGCCAAAAAAACCCTCCCCAGGCTCAGCCATGAGAACGACGAGGGACAGCACGAGGAACACTGCTGTGAACTTCATCCTGAAAATGAGAAGCAAAGACATCACAGCAGCAGCATTTAGAAAACAATTTCTAAACCATAAATTAAACACAATGCACATTGTATTTTAACATTTTGTCAGTTGTGTAATAACTTGTTTGTGCGATAGTTAAATTAGTTCAGTCCATACTTTTCTGCAGATGAGTCTAAAGTTAGAAGGCTTCTGTCACAACGAGCTGAGTGATCAGATATGAATGTGATGCTGCTTGGTCTCTTTTTGTTTAACGTTTTGTAATTAATTCAGAATATGATCAACAAACAAGTATGTAGCATTATGTAAAGTAGCAAGCCAATCTTTACCTGGCCACCAGTCAAGAGGTCAAAGTGGAGCAGCTGAGAGATGAGCAGGTGGTGTGCATGAAGGCTGTGAGGTTCTTGTGTTTTTATAAGGGCAGGGATGAATTCACATTCTTTTGTTGGCATGGTATTAGTCAATGCACTCTGCAAAGTCATGTTCTGTGGGCAAATGACAGGTCGGCTTCTTACATGTGGCAGCCACAGAACTGAATGAAGCAACAATTTTCCCACGTCTGCAGCTTATGTATCATAGCTTCAGAGCAATAGAAAAACAGGATAAAGTTCTGCAGCAAAAATGTGGGTGCATTCAATTTGTATTTACCCACCTAGACCAGACCAGGCTCCCCCACCCACCCTGATGTGCCCATCACTCTGGAACAGGGTAAATCTGGACTCATCAGACCACATGACCTTCTTCCATTGCTCCAGAGTCCAATCTTTATGCTCCCTAGCAAACTGAAGCCTTTTCTCCCAGTTAGTCTCACTGATTAGTGGTTTTCTTAAGGCTACACAGCTGTTCAGTCCCAATCCCTTGAGTTCCCTTCACATTGTACGTGTGGAAATGCTCTTACTTTCACTATTAAACATAGCTCTGAGTTCTACTGTTGTTTTTCTTGGATATGATTTCACCGAACGTTTAAGTGATCACCGATCACGATCAATCAGGATTTTTTTCTGACCACATTTCTTCCTGGAAGACGACAGTAACCCAATTGTAGTAGATTCTACAATCTCCTTGCATGTTTTCTCTGCTTGATGCATGCCAATGATTTGACCCTTCTCAAACAGACCAACATCTTTTTCCACGACCACGGGATGTGTCTTTAGACATGGTTGTTTAAGAAATGAGAAGCTACTCATTGCATTAGTTGGGGTTAAATAACTTGTTGCCAGCTGAAAGATAATCACCCATGCAGTAATTATCCAATAGGAGGCTGGTACCTGTTTGCTTAGTTAAATCCAGGTGGTGACTGTATATCGAATAAGCTCTGAGTTTGTGGGCTAAGTTTGGTTTCCATAGAAAGGAACTGCACAGTTAGATGTCAAGTCACAGGTATTGTGTAAAAACATCTGTCAGCAGTGAATGCAATGATGCCAATGCTACCGCACAACACCAAAGACACACCCGAGGGAAGAGGTAGTGAAGGCTCAACCACGCATCAACTGTTGATCTAGTTCCGTCAGGATTGGGTCAGAAAACCAGCCATCTGTGTGAGGAGGTTCATTCTGGTGTCAGTTAAATGCGCTCAAATGCACGTAAATGTCTATTATTGAAGACTTCTGTTTATCACCTAACTTTTGGAGCTTTAATAAACTGTGCAATAACATAATTAAAATACGTGTCAGCAAAAATTAGGTCCAGTTAATCTATGGTAACTATATATCAGTGATTAGCTCTAATAACGTTAAAGTAACTTGAACTATAATTCTGAAATACGAACTGGTGTCTCTCTGCAGCTGTGAGTTCTAGTGCTTTCTTTCAGATATTGATGGTTATTGCTCTCATTTTTGCAAAGTATGTTCATTTCTCTTTCCTTTTAATTTTTGTCGCACCAAGATTTTTTTAGAAAGAGGAAGAAGAGTTCATTATTGTGACACTGTTCCCTGTAACACACCTGCAGACAGTACTAACAGATACAACCAATGTCATGTCATGAAAGAGGCCATTTGTAGGAGATGTTGCAGGCCATGCTACATTTGAAGCTTGTTGCATGTCATTTTACAGTCTTAAGATGGTGAGAAGGACAGGTAGATGGTCCTTCATCCAGAAAAACCACATCGTGTTATTCATACGCTGATAGATGAAACCAGGCTGCATAATAACGAAGAAGGCTTGCACACATTACCTTGCCATGTGTTTCATTTCTGTTGTCACATCTATAGTTGGTGTTTTATTTCAACATGCTTCACACTTTGAGGTCAGAAGTTTGTCCTCACGATGTCTGTATTTCTTTCCACTTTGCCTTACCTTTTTTTGTCTGTGTTCTGCCTTCCATCGGCTATGGGGAATATGGATTTTGTTTTCGCATATTGTAAGACACCAGTAGCGGGTCATAATTTTCTTACCGTCAGCTAAAAAGTTATTTCTTGGTGATTTAATTAATATAGGTGCTACAAAGTCTGGATGCTTGAGCTTAAAATGACCAAGATGATCCCACTTACAAAGTTCAACACTCTCTTTTCAAGACAGGAGTGGATGTGTTATGTTAAGTGGTTGGGACCCAGGACCCAAATGCAGACATGGGGGAGACCAAAACAGGAAACAAAATAACAATAACCTTAACCATAACCCTCATGTCAAAGAAAATCCACATTTCAGTCCAAACAAAAGAAAACTGAAAAACCCAAAAAAGGTTTATTAGCACCAACGACCAGAAACTTCTGATGTTCAGTAACACAGTAAAATAAAGACAACAGCGAGACGAATGCTTGTCTTTTCATAACACTCTTTAATTGCAATTAGTAAAGGTTTACACCAACCAAAGCCTTAAAAACTCGCAGACTGACATTTCATTCTCATTTTCTCGAGCAGTGTGCACGAACAAAAGTAGCACGAGCCAAGAAGACTAGGCAAAATTCTTGCGATGTTTTTTGAAGGAGCGTTTGTCCAGCTGCTCCTGCTGCTCCGCCTATTGCTCCAGTTGCGCCAGTTGCTCTAGCTGCGCCTGTTGGTCCAGCTATTCTTGCCCTTGTCCTTGCTGAGAGACTCACCTGGTTGGTCGATAGAACTTAGGCCATAATTAAAAGTTGTCACTGAGATTACATTTTTGTTGTTACTTCAATAATTGTTCATGCATCTAGTAGAGAGAAGTCGTTACCCGTGGATCATCTTGCCAACTGAATAAAAAAAATAGGAAACAATTAGGGTACAAAACTGTAGTTGTTGCAGCAGTTCACAATACCTGACCTGATGCCTGCCTTTAACTTATACATAAACACTAAACCTAACATAGACATTAGTGTCTAAAATATCTGATCAGAGAAAAGGAAGCATCCTCTTCATCCTCAGTTATTTGTGCTTAAGTGATACCAACAATACAGACATACTATAGTATACTATAGGTTGTCTGTAGTATGAAGACACCTGTGTCTGGAACGTCCTCTCACTGGTTAATCAGTATTCCTGGCTACAGTCAACTCATAGAAAAGGTTGTTGAAAAGTACAAGTCAGAGGATGGATATAAAAAAGATTCAAGTCACTGAACACTGTGAAGCATGGTGGTGGCAGCATCATGCTGTGGAAATGACAACAAACCCTTCACATCTTATAAAGGCAGAGGGGAAGAATGAATCCAGCAAAATAAAGGGAAATTCTGGAGAACAGACTACAAACTCTTCAATCTATTCTAAGAGAACTAACAGAAGCTACACAGACGTGGCATATATATTGATTTCAAATCAATCAGAGAATTTGTGAAATATAATGTGATTAACTATCCAATCTGCTCAGGGTGATAAAATGTTAAGAATGTTAAAAGCATGAGATAAAAATACATAAAATTTAGCACATATTTTAAATAATTTAGCTACATGAAAACCATGCTTATATGCTTTTGCATATAACTTAAATTTTGTGTATTTTGCATTCAACTGTTGAGGAAAAAACACAATAAAATGAATGAGTGATACCGCGGATAATTCCTCTGAAAATGTGGTGAATAAAACCCTCCCCAGGCTCAGTCATGAGAACGACGAGGGACAGCATGAGGAACACTGCTGTGAACTTCATCCTGAAAATGAGAAGCAAAGACATCACAGCAGCAGCATTTAGAAAACAATTTCTAAACCGTAAATTAAACACATAATGCACATTGTATTTTAACATTTTGTCAGTTGTATAACAACTTGTCCGTGCGATAGTTCAATTAGTTCAGTACATGCCTTGCTGCAGATGAGTCTTAAGTTAGAAGGCTTCTGTCGCAACGAGCCGAGTGATCAGATATGAATGTGATGCTGCTTGGTCTCTTTTTGTTGGGCAGGATGGGTTCCTTTAATGTTGCTTGCGTAACGTTTCGTAATTAATTCAGAATATGATCAACAAACAAGTATCTTGCATTATATAAAGTAGCAAGCCAACTTTTACCAGTTGCAGCATTTAAGACGACGAAGATGATGCTAACATATTAATAATAAAACATATCTGAAATGGGGGGGGGGGGGGGGGGGGTTGCTGCTCCCAAATTATGGAACGATCTTTCCATAATTTTATTTTATTCCTTGGCTTTGAACCCAGCATGAAACCCTGCTCTTGTTTAGTGCTTTTAGTGTTTTTTATTGTTTTATTGTTTTTAATTGTCTTTAGTTCTTATTCTTACCTATATAGCACATTGTTTTGGCTGTGGTTGTTTTTAATGTGCTCTATAAATAAAGTTGAGTTGAGTTGTGTTGTGTTTTTATAAGGGCAGGGATGAATTCACATTCACATTTTTTTGGCGCTGTATGGAAACATCATATTAGTCAATGTACTCTGCAAAGTCTAGTTCTGTGGGAAAATGACAGCTCAGCTTCTTACGTGTAGCAGCCGCAGAAGCGAATGAATAATAAATTTATTTATAACGCACTTTACATCAAAGCAATGACCTCAAAGTGCTACAATGCACATAAAACAACATAAAGACTTTAAAACTAGCATAAAAGAATAAAAAAGAGAGACATTAAAAATAGCAGTTTTAGCCATAGGCTTTTATAAAAAGATGAGTCTTAAGGCCTTTTTTAAAAGAATCCACAGTCTGTGGTGCCCTTAGATGCACAGGAAGAGTATTCCACAGGCTGGGTGCAGCTGAACAGAAGGCGCGGTCGCCCGTGGTTCGAAGCCTTGTCCTTGGAGGCTGGAGGAGGTTGGCCTGTCCAGTGCGGAGATGGCGTGAAGAGGAAAGGGGGGTGATGAGTTGTTTGAGGTAACCGGGGGCAGTGCCATTGAGGCACTGGTGGGTCAGAAGGGAAACTTTGAATTCAATCCTGTACTGGACAGGAAGCCAGTGGAGGGATTTGAGGATGGGTGTGATGTGGTGGTACTTCCGCACCCCCATCAGGATCCTGGCAGCACAGTTCTGGATGTACTGCAACTGCTTGATGTTCTTGCCTGGGATCCCGATGAGGAGTGCGTTGCAGTAGTCCAGTCTGGAGGAGACAAAGGCATGGACAAGTTTTCACGGAGCATCACGGAGAGTGAGTATGGGGCGGAGTTTTGCAATATTCCTGAGGTGGAAGAAGGAGGTTTTGCAAAGGTGTTTAATGTGAGCCTCAAAAGTCAGGTGAGGGTCCATTCTGACACCGAGGTTTGTGACTGAGGATGAGAGGTGGATGTCATGGCCGGAGAAGGTGATGCTGGTGATGGTGGATGACCGGGTCTGGTGTGGAGTGCCAACAAGAATGGCTTCCGTTTTTGAACTGTTTAGTTGCAGGAAGTTAGCCGTCATCCATGCCTTTACCTGAAGCAACAATGTTCCCATGCCATGTTGACCTAGCCTCCAAATTCACTAGATCCCAAACTGATCAAGTAGGTGGTCTTAATGTTGTGCCTGATCGGCGTAATTGCACAGTTGGGAAGGCCAGGTATCCTCCTGCGCTCTTCTGATGATGGCAGTCCATTATTTCCAGCTGTTTTTAGTAATGCTCTACATCAACAGCATCAGCATGAAACATGACATGATAACAGTTCATATAAAAAATGTGCTGTATTCAGACTATTGGCAGTTATAGTGACACATGGCTACAGTTTGTACATGAGTTTATTTACAAATAGACAGTGTTCAATTGACCTGAAAAACTCCAGAAAGGAATGACCTTATCGTCGTGTTGTGTAATCAGTCAGAAAAAGGCCAACCCTTTGTCCTAGACGTTTCTGTACATTGTGACTCTTTGTGGTGGCGCTTATCAAATAAATAGTTTTTGGTTTAGTTTAGTTTATTTAGTTTATTTCTTACAGGGACCATGTACAAAATGCATTAATCACAGAGGAGAAGATACACTATACCAGGTTAAGCAAATTGCTAATTTCCATCTGCAGTCCCAGGGCAGGTAGGATAGAAGCATAGACAGAGGTATACACACACAAGTGTTCACGAATGATTCGTTCTTTTGAGTGAACGTACTGAATGGAATCACTTCATGAACTGATTCGTTCTTTTCTCAGTTCAGTTGAACTCAGCTGTGTCGGGCGAGAGCGGAACTGCCGCGTTCTGTGACTCACTCGTGAATCTTCGACGAAAAAACGCAGCCAGCGTGCGGGGTGGGGGGAGGGACTCTTGACACCTGAGCAAACGTGACTCCATTTACAGCAAGATGTGGCAGATAAGCTCATCCAAAATCAGCCAGCTTGTATATTGAGATGCAAATCTGGAGTAGGGGCAAGATCTTTTGATGACAAGGACAATCTTTCATTTGTTTGACACTTGTAAAGTATTTATAATAGCTTTGTGATTTTGCTTTTTACGTATTATTTCTCACTTTCATTACTTCTTGTTTTCATTTCAGTGCAATAAAACATCTTTAACAACCAGACGTTTAGTCACATACACTTTATTTGTTTATTTGACAGGCTGGTAAAATACACGCACATAGTGTTCGGTCTTCGGTCTATATTATTGCACAAGACGAGCATCATATTTGCATTAGACCTACAAGGGAATACATAATATAAAACATTAATAATTTAAATATTTGCTAAAATTACTGTCTTGTTAACATCCGTGTAGCATGTTCAGTGAATGTACTGCGCAGAGGACTCGCGTTCACTGTGTAGTATAAAACGAGACTAGCGGGACGTGGTGGTTGGTGGAGAGTGAAGCTAACTACGGGGCTAAGCTAGCATGCTAATACCGTTTTAAACATGTTGTTATTTGGCTAACGGGACACTTTCAGTGTGTCTGTATGTTAGCTTGTATGTTAACAGACTGGTGTTTATCTGCAGTGGTGTTGTCATTTATATTTTAGTAAGATTTCTGTTTGCTGTATGTGCTACCGGAACAGTCGCAGAACAAGTCAGTAACAGATTCAGTCTGTTGTCTGCTAGCTGGTACAGCGTTACGTCTTTGTATAAGAATCATAAGAAACATATTTCAGTATTTAGTGGTGTAATGCTTGTGACTTGAGGTTTTATTGGTCAATTATATGGACTGATGTAACTTCAGAGCGCCGGGCTGCCGTACTGATACGCCGAGGGGTTGCCATGGCAACCACCGGATGTGGCCCACGGGCCTTGACTTTCACATATGTACACTATGCAGTCAGGGCTCCTGCTAAGCACTGAATGATTCTGTGAACGAATCTGTTCAACGAATCATTTTAATGAACTGATTCTAGTGATTCAGTACAGTCAAAAGAACTGCCGTTCCCATCACTACTGTCAGTTTGGCAGCAACTTTTTGGGGGTCTTTATCATGTACATAAAGGACCGTGTCTTCAGCATACATCAAGATTTCCACACCATCGCAGACAGATGGAAGATCATTGATGTAGGTACTGAACAACACTGGCCCTAAGATGGAACCTTACGGTACCCCCATAGCACAGGTTGTTAATGGCGATATTTTGTCTTTTATCCGAACACATTGAAAGCGGTCAGATAAATAAGACTCAAACCAGTTTAACACATTTGTGGATAGATTGAATTGTGTGAGCTTAGAGAGAAGCACAGAGTGGTTAACAGTGTCAAATGCCTTACGCAGATCTAAAAATACAGCACCCACCACCCCTCCCTTGTCAAGACTGGACTTAATGACTTCAGTAAAGTAACAACATGCTGTTTCAGTCAAATGATTTGTTCTAAAACCAAACTGCATAGGATGTAATAAGTTTTCAGAGTTTAGGTGGGCTAGCAATTGTTCAGCTACCACCTTTTCAATCGCTTTTGAGACAGCAGGAAGTATACTGATGGGTCTATAATTACTGACTTCCTGTTTGTCACACGATTTGTAGATGGGAGTTACAATAGCTGTTTTTAGTACACTAGGGAAAATACTTTCCTCCAGTGACTGGTTTATCATGTTGGTGATCGGGGGGTTAAGACATCTTTATATTTCTTTAGTAGGTATGTATCAAGTCCCCAAATATCTTTTGCTTTTGAGTTTGATACTGCAGAGAGAATTTTATTTACCTTTTCACGAGTTGTGAGATTAAAAGTCAGCGTTTTATTGGTTAAAAGAATAGGAAGCTGGATTTCTGTAGGATTGCTACCCAGCTCTACAACAGAATTTATAAAATAAACATTAAACGTGTTAGCAATCATTAAGGAATCATCCAGAATAATGTCATCAACTCTAAGCTGTATAGGTGCACTCTTAGAGTAGACTTTTCCAGAAAGTTGATCTATACTTTTCCACAGCAATTTGGTGTTACCTTTAGCTTGTACTATAATATGAAGGAAAAAGTTTGCTTTAGCTTTCCTGAGTTGCCCTATTACTTTATTCCTAAAGCCTTTAAATATGGAGCGATCAGATTCAAGCCCTGATTTTAATGATTTTTTAAGGGCTGCATCCCTTTCTTTGATTAACTGGCGTAATGTGTTATCAAACCACGGGAAATTTCGTTTTCGGTTGTTTTTATGTGTGACTTCTTTGGTAAACTTAGATATAAGTTGTTTGAAAGTATACATTAAGTCCTTACTAGCCTGCCTACAGTCTTTGTCATTAACTACACTCCCAATTTGTTATTCTGATCTCATTTTCTAGGTTATGCATTTCTCGCTTTGGGATGAGTGATGTGTATTTTTTTCCCTCTATTGTGGATTTGTTCCTGTATCTGTTCTTTGATAGCTGTCTTGCCACAAGAGTGAGATTATTGTCTGACATACCTGTGATTAGGTTGTATGTTTTAGATATATGTTCCAATTTGTTTGTAAAAATTAGGTCTAGCAGTGTCTTTGAGTTTTTGGTTATTCTAGTGGGAGTATTTATAATCTGAGTAAAATTAAATTTATTAGCAATGTTTTTTAACTTTTTTCTTCGTGTTTTATCCAACCAGTTCAGACTGAAGTCACCCATCAGGAGAACTTCTTTTCCATTATAAGATTTAAGTATCTTATAGTATCAAAGAACATGTCATCTTCAGTCGGTGGTCGATATACTACGGCGATATTAAAGGACATTTCGCGAGAAAGAGTGATAGTCACCCCAACACATTCAATATCGTCCTTGGGATAATCAAGAGGTGTGCACTGAATCCCTTCTTTAACTGATGCCTCACAGCGAGAAGGTCCCGGGTTCGAATCCATGGGCCGACTGGGCCTTTCTGTGTGGAGTTTGCATGTTCTCCCTGTGTCTGCGTGGGTTCTCTCCCGGTACTCCGGCTTCCTCCCACAGTCCAAAGACATGCTGGTTAGGTTAACTGGTGATTCTAAATTGTCCGTAGGTGTGAGTGTGAATGGATGTCTGTTTTTCTGTTTTAGCCCTGCGAGGTGATCCCATGACTCAAACACACATACACACCCTCACAAATTCATACCTGTCTTTATATCTTTGTGTGGACCCTCCACTGATGTAATTAATTCTCAAGCCTCTTAACACAACCAGCACAATTGAAAGTCAACCATAATTCTAACCCTAAAAACCAAGCCTTTACCCTCTCACACTCACCCATCAGTGTGTTTCTAACCCTCATCTGAAGAGCTAACCTTGTGGATGCTAGAATTTTGGTCCACAGTGTACTCAGACCTCACGGGTACTGATAATACAGGAAAACATGCAAATGAACGTACACATTTGTGACATAATTAATTCCCAAGCCACTTACCTTAACCATCACAACTCTAACCACAACCACTAGCTTAAACTTAAATCTACCTTTAATAATGATACAACCCTTTGAGTTGTGAGAATGGTCTCAAATTCAAGTCCCCATAACGACAGTTGTGTAAGTACACATACAAATTTAATTTGTTTCACTTTTTTCAGATCTCAGATTTCCAATGACCGGTAACTCGGTTTTAAAAATTCAAAGAGTTTTTAAATAAGACAAGAGAAATTTGTTTTCATGTGCTATGATGCAAATTTATTTAGCGACTGGCATTTTACCAAAATTAAAAACCAAAATATCTTCACTGGCGATGACAATGTGTATATATTGGCAAGAAATGTCCAGATAAGGTGAAGAAGAACGGTAAGAAAAGCTTCTTTTCAATGCTATCATTTATTCAGAGAGGCCCATTGAGGCTATTCAAAAGCAGCCTCTGCTCGTTTGTAATCAGCTGAACGCTTCTCTCGCTCATCGACCTGCTTTTCATCCAAATCTAGTCTCCCATACATGTACCTGGTGAAAGGAAAGCACATTCAGCACACAATAAAAACACAACAAGATGTTATCAGTAATATTATCAGTAATGTTAAATTATTTCAATTTTAATGGTTTTGTGATATTGGCTTACCCCGGCATATAATGTCCAACTAAAAAAAACACAAAAAGAAGAAAAAAATATCGTTATGATTAGTAATATTGTTTGTACTACATTACAGGTACAGTTGTAGTGTCTAGGCCATTTTATTTCAAAATAACAAATAAATATTATTATTATTATTATTATTTATTTTTATTTTTTAATGAATTTACCTCCATGCACCATTACTGGTAAGAAGCTCTCTCCAGGTTCAGCCATGAGGACGACCATGGACAACACAAGAAATATCACCATGCACTTCATCCTAGAAATGAAGAAAAAGAGACAAAAACAAATCTCAGGACAATGTCACAAACAATTCATACAGATATGAGGTTAAAATGTGTCATTCTTACCTTTTCACTGATCCAATGCCAAAGACAAGAGGCTGTTTTCACGCAGAGATTCACACTTGATGTAGGTATCTGTGCCTCTTGCTGTCACGTTTCCCTCTTTTTATACATTCTGGGCTGAACTCATGATCATTGTGCAATATTTCACATCATTACAGTAACAGTGAATAAAGACTTTCATTTCATTTGGAAGAGATTAAGAATAGATTTTATCTTAACCCCAACCCCAAAGTTGGTTCATATTGGTCACCCATCACTTACTTTTGCACATGGTGTATTGGAGATTACACAATCTGTCAGCAGCAACAGAAACTGTACTCCTTAAGCATATCTATCTTAATACATGAACAATTAAATATAATTTAATATTTATTTCTCACATGTTTTTGAAATAGAGTTGTCAATTTTCCTTTGGCATTAACAGAGTCAGCACAACAGTATGCAGTGTTATAATAATAGTAATTAATAATAAGGAATTGAAATGGTAAAATTAATAATACAAACAGAAAAAAACAAACTTGTTTCTTAATGCATTTTTTGTAACTGTTTTTTATATATGATTGTCTTTTTCTCAGTTAAATGAAAGTCAGTTTATAGTGTTTTGGTGCATGAGACAGCAAAGCTTAGATTAATAATGGCAGCTCGTTGAGCATGCAAATCAGTTAAGCATCACAGCTAACAGATGTTTCCTGGCATCATTAGAGACACTCAATAAAGTGAGAAAATGTTACTTCTGAATGAGGAACTAAGACAATCTTATCGATAAGCAATAAAACTCCTCTTAAATGCAATACTCTAAGGGGTTTTCTGCCATAGCCTTACATGGTCTGACTGGTGTCGCTCTTAGCCTGCGTGGTCTTAGCTAAGGTTAGCAAACTTTAAAGTAATATTGTTTTTCCCCTTCTTTTATTGTTATTTTTTCTTTTTTTTTTTTCTTTTTTTTTTCATTTGATTCCCTTGCCAGTACAATTGAAAGCCACAGCTGTTTTAGACAAGTAGTCCTACCTCTATAAATCTGTTCATAGATGATGGATTCCCAGGTCTCTTTGCTTAGCTACCTTAAGTAAGTATCTAACCTGTACACTTACCCTCGCATAACTTAATTCTAACTTTAACCCTAAAACAGGCATTTAAAGGGTTGTAAGAAAGTGAAGACCAGCCAAAATGTCCACACTTTAATGTTTTAAAATAGTCTAAAACTGGTTGTCATAAATTCAGTTTTATAAGAATACACACACACACACACAACTTACTAATACCATCATATAGGCCATCATCATATAGGTTTTGATGATAGCCTTACATTGTGTGGCATGACCCTTGTCAGGGTAGCTAGTATTAGCTAAGGTTAGCAAGGTTAGGGTGATCCCATGATAAATAAATTAAAATTAACAAATCTCAAAGCATTACTTAATAAATTTGCATGTATTCCGAAAATATGTTAAAATATGTCTTTCTTACTTTTCCACTGACGCCACATGTCAAGCGGCTGTTTTGTCAGAGAAAAACGTGAGAATGAGATTCAGACTTGATGTCTGAATATCTTGATATCTGTCTTGATATCTGTGCCTGCGGTTGTTAAGTACCCCTTTCTTTATACATTCTGGGCTGAACTCATAATCATTGTGCGATACTTCATATCATTACAGGAAGAGTAAATAAAACCTCTGATCTCATTTGAGAGGATTTGAGATAAGACTTAATCTCAACCAGAAACCCAAAGTTGGTTTGGTTCATACTGGCCACACCTTTATATAGTATATGAGCAAATAGATATAATAAATTTCCCTTTGGCATTTGCAGTCAGATAGATAGATAGATAGATAGATAGATAGATAGATAGATACTTTATTGATCCCGAAGGAAATTCAAGCATCCAGTAGCAGTAACATACATTGAACATACATTAAAGTTAATTTATAACACAGTAACCATACGCTGAAATTGACCTGAGATAAATGTAAATTTAAATGTGTACAGAGAAATCAAAGAAATTAAACATATGTAGTAAAATTAAACATTTGCATAGAATTTAAATATATACAGAGAAATTAAATATGTGGAGGAGTTGAAACTCTGAAAGTTAAAAAATGTGCAGAGGAATTAAACATTTGCATAGAAAATAAATATATAACTGTGTTAAGTTAACCCGTGCTAATCATCTATACAAAAACTATATAAAAAATAGTAAGTAACTAGAAATAAAAATGTTTTATACAACTATAAACTATTTAAAATATAAAGTGACCGTAGAGGTAGTGTTTTTTACAAATATGAGAAAAAAACTACAAATGGGGAGGACTGTGTGCAATTAAATTAGGCTGTAAACAGATGAATGAAATGAATAAATGAATGAAAGTCACAGTCACCACATGTAGCAGAGGTAGACAGACATGGCAATGACAGAGTGTCCAGGAAGTAGTGCAAAAAGATTTGTCCATTGTCTATTGTGCCTCCTGCCATCACTGAGAGCTGTTGTACAGTCTGATGACCAGGGGGACAAAAGAGTTCTTCAGTCTGTTGGTGGAGCAGGATTGGGACAGCAGCCTGCCACTAAACACACTCCTCTGCCTGATGAAGGTGTTGTGCAGAGGGTGGTGGGCGTTGTCCAGTATGGACAGCAGTTTGTCCAGGGTTCTTCTCTCTGCCACTGTCACCATAGAGTCCAGCTCTGTGCCCACCACTGAGCCAGCCCTCCTCACCAATCTGTCCAGTCGAGCAGCGTCCCTCTTCTTGCTGCTTCCTCCCCAGCTAACCACAGCATAGAAGAGGACGCTGGCCACCACAGACTGGTAAAACATCCCCAGCAGTTTTTTGCAGATGTTGAAGGACCCCAGCCTTCTCAGGAAGTACAGACGGCTCTGTCCTTTCCTGTGGAGTGTGTCCATGTTTGTTGTCCAGTCCAGCCTGTCGTCCAGCTGCAGCCCCAGATATTTGTAAGTCCTGACCACCTCCACATCGCCCCCCCTTGATGGACACAGATTGGAGATGTGGTTTCTTCCTTCTGAAGTCCACCACCATCTCCTTGGTCTTGGAGGTGTTCAGCTGCAGATGGTTGGACCTGCACCACCTCACGAAGTCCGCAACCAGGCTCCTGTACTCCCCCTCCCGTCCATCCTCGATACAGCCAACTATGACAGTGTCATCTGAGTATTTCTGCATGTGGCAGAGCTCAGAGTTGTACTGGAAGTCAGATGTGTACAAGGTGAAGAGGACGGGAGAGAGAACGGTCCCCTGTGGTGCTCCGGTGCTGCTGACCACAGTGTCAGACGTGCAGTCCTTCAGTCTGACGCAGAGGTGGGACCAAGTCACTGTTTGGCAAGTCCCAAGTAAGTCCCAAGTCTTAGCAGTCAAGTCCAAGTCGAGTCCCAAGTAAAGACAGAGAAGGGCAAGTCGAGTCCAAGTCCAAGTAACACCAAAGCCAAGTCGAGTCCAAGTCCAAGTCCCAAGCTTCTTCGAGTCCTGAACAAGTCATCATGTACTCTTCACTTAATAATGCCATTATTAGACTAACTATCATAATTTCAACATATCAACCTAATCTACAGTATTTTTTTTTAATATAAACACAGATTAAAATATGCATATATTTTATTTATCTGTATATACACATGCGCCCAAAGACCTTCAAAGTATTGTGTGTGAATGGTGGGTTGGAAATGTATTAGCACGGAAGGCACCACTGTCATCCTAAAGTTGGTAAAGCGCCTTGACTAGTGAGGCATGAACTGTGTGGATGCATGTAACTGGCATCTACTGGATGCTTCAGTGGATGCCAGTTATAGTAGGTCAACATTTTCCTTAAATCACAATGAAACTTAATATTTCAATAAATCTGCATAACAAAAACAGCAGACTTGAGAGAGAGAGAGAGAGAGAGAGAGAGAGAGAGAGAGAGAGAGAGAGAGAAATAGTAAAAATAAGATGCAACCAAAGGCACTGGTTATCAATGAAAATAAATAAAACCATAAAGCCCTAAAACAATTAAGGTCTAAATTGTTTTTAGTGTCTTGGGGTTCACTGTAAACTTTATCAACAACATATTACAGCATCTTGATTTACATTTTTCAGCTATATTGAAATTATTGTTTTGAAAATGATGAGACTAGAAAGATAGAGTTGGTTTTACATTTGTTTTATATTTGTTTTACATTTGTTTTACATTTATACTTGTTTTATATTTGTTTTACTGAAACTTTTCTTGTTTTATTCTTCTTCATTTTTGTACAGTGTTTTGAGACCATGCTTATGGTGATACTGCACTCTAAATATCAATAAACTTGAAACTTGAAATCAAATCACTAACCTATACATACCGCATGCTGAACAATAAAGAAGAGAGTCATGACAATTAAGCAGCATGACTGCACACAATGAAAGGTGCTGGGGCTAGGAGCTTGAGAGCGAGAGAGAGAGAGAGAGAGAGAGAGAGACAGAGAGAGAGACAGACAGAGAGAGATCAAGATGATGAATTGCATTTGCAAAAAATTAAACTGGATAACAGTGTGTCCGACATCTGTGACCGATGGGGACGCATTATAATGCCACCATGGCTGAAAACGCGCTCTACTGGAGCGCTGGAAGCAGGAACAGCTAAGACCCTCATGGCCACAGGGAACAATGATGGAAGGTTACTCTTATTCGTTGCCCAAAAGAGTAGGGCATTATGTCCTTCACATCTGTCCAGATAGTGACTTAGCTGAAGTGCAGGACTGTCAACAAAAGCCTTCTTGGCCTGTGGAATCATCTTCACATTCTTCCTCCACAATCGCCCCAGCCCGATGGAACTCTGCAGCATCCTTTAAAATAAGATCTGAAAAACATTTGAGATAGATATTAAAGAGCAAATGTTATAATTCATGGAACAAAGTGCCATCATATCAGTTACAGTTATGCATCCCTAAACAGGCTTACCCTTCACTTTATCAGCCACTTCCTCCTTGACATCCGGCGTGACCATCAAATGGGGCTCCACCCACTGAAGAGAGAAGATGGGATCCAAAGCAGCCGCTTTGAGATAGACTGGATCAGAAAAGGGTGCCGATATTTCGTCTTGATTGTTGTCCAACCGAACTATTCCTTTAAGGCATGTCAACATAGCCTATTTGCAGGGATGCAAGACATGTATGGACCTAAAATTAAATGAATTTACACCAAGCATGTTGTTTCCACCATGCTATGTTTTAACGTTGGACCACCACACAGAACATGCACGGTTTTTTAATAGTTTTAAAGCCTATCTCTGGTCATGCTAGCTAGCTAGTTGTGACCGTTACACCATGCTACATGATTAACATCAACTTACTTGTCTTTATGCAGTCTCAAGTGGCGGTCAAAGTTGGAGGTTGTTGCCTCTCCGTCCGAAATCTTGGCTCCACAAGTTTTGCATGTTGCAAACCGCTTTTTCTCTCGCACAGAGTAGTTGGTGAAAGCGAATGTCACTATACGTGGTATGGACGACATCTTCATAAACTCTTCTACATGCCGACTGACATTGTTCTTCGTTGATTCAGTATTCATTTGAAACAGGAAACGCTTGAGTGACATCTAGTGGCCAAATGTTGGTATCCTGCACATTAACATTAGCGAAATCTAACATTGTTCAATGTATTCTTACTCTAACATTTGACTCGAGACATGTCAAG
Source organism: Chelon labrosus (assembly GCF_963514085.1). Classification (NCBI taxonomy): domain Eukaryota; kingdom Metazoa; phylum Chordata; class Actinopteri; order Mugiliformes; family Mugilidae; genus Chelon; species Chelon labrosus. The sequence continues at coordinate 19,295,620 of NC_140347.1, forward strand.
TCATTACAAGTCAAAGAGGCCAAGTCCGATTCAAGTCTCGCGTGAATAGCATTCAAGTCCAAGTCGAGTCGCAAGTTATGGCGAATTTTATCAAGTCGAGTCTGAAGTCATCAAAATCATGACTCGAGTCTGACTCGAGTCCAAGTCATGTGACTCGAGTCCACATGTCTGGTCTGACGTACTGTGGTCTCTCTGTGAGGTAGTCTGTAATCCATCTCACCAGGTGTGAGTCCACCCTCATCTCTGTCAGCTTGTCTCTCAGCAGGAGGGGCAGGATGGTGTTGAAGGTGCTGGAAAAATCAAAAAGCATGATTCTCACAGCACCGCTCTCCTTGTCCAGATGAGAGTAAGCCCTGTGTAACAGATAGAGGATGGCATCCTCCACGCCCACCTTCTCCTGGTATCCAAACTGCAGTGGATCCTGTGCGTGGTGGACCTGGGGTCTGAGGAGATGGAGCAGCAGCCGTTCAACTGTCCATGGGTGTGGCGGGTGGGGGAGCTCTGCAGTCCGAGGTGATGATGGACGTGATGGGGGTGTGAAGTGGGCAGTCTGTAATACGGTCTGTAGGAGCTGGAGTATCAAACCTGTTAAAAAACAGGTTCAGCTGGTTTGCTCTCCCAGCATCCCCCTCTTCTGTGCTGCTGCCCTTCTTCTTGCAGCCTGTGATGGTTTTCATGCCATCCCAGACCTCCCTCATGTTGTTGTGCTGCAGCTTCTGTTCCACCTTTCTTCTGTACTCCTCCTTTGCCTCTCTCAGCTGGACCTTGAGTTCCCCCTGTACGCGCTTCAGCTCGTCTCGGTCACCATCCTTGAATGCCCTCTTCTTCCTGTTAAGGATGTCCTTGACATCACTGGTGATCCAGGGCTTGTTGTTCGGGAAGCAGCGTACAGTCCTAATGGGGACCACAACATCCATACAGAAGTTCAGGTAGTCAGTAGTGCAGTGGGTGACCCCCTCGATGTCCTCACCATGTGCGTCCTGCAGGACCTTCCAGTCAGTAGGTTCAAAGCAGTCCCTCAGAGCCTCCACTGCCTCAGGAGACCATTTCCTGAAGGAGTGTGTGGTTGTGGACTGTCTCTGGATCTTTGCCTTGTAGTGTGGTGTGAGCAGGACCAGGTTATGGTGAAAGTCTGGTAGTGTGGAGTCCAGTGTGACGTGGTTAAAATCCCCAGAGATGGCGATGAAGGCGTCTGGGTGTTGTGTTTGCAGTCCCGCTATGGTGGAGTGGATGACGTCACACGCGGTCTCGGCGTGTGCACGCGGAGGGACGTAAACACAAACAACAATGGCGTGGGAGAACTCTCTGGGCATGTAATACGGTCTGAGACCTACCACCAGCAACTCAATGTCTCTGTTGCACACAATCTCCTCCACCGTAACATGCCCCGGGTTGCACCATCTGATAGTGCGAGTCCTCCACCAGATAGATAGATAGATAGATAGATAGATAGATAGATAGATAGATAGATAGATATGAATATGAATAGCAGAATAGGCCCTAGAATAAAGCCTTGTGGAACACCTCTTTTATGACATTTTTGATTACTGTGCAATTTCTTGCTGACTCTCTTCTACTCAACACTGAAGTACTGAATGGCATAAATGTTGGGTATGACTAAAGTTACTTACTGCTTAGTAACATGGCACATGAAGCTGCAAAGTACAGAGGAATAATGGCAGTTACTTAAGCATGCATACAAAAAAAGTAGAATAAACCATCTGTGCTGATAATTATTTATATTAAAGTGAGAAAATGTTCTTTCTGAATGAGGAACTTAACATAATGTTATTGCTGCAATTAAACTCCTCCTCATTGCTGCTATAGCCTTACATGGTCTACATGGCTTGTGTTAGCCAAGTTTAGCGAAATTTAGAGTGATATTACTTTAAAAAAAATTATTCATGATTATTCCATAACACTGAGCAAATCACACATACCCATTCTCAATAATTCACCCCCGTCTTTCTATCTTTGTGGGGAGATTCCCTAGCCCCAACCAGCAAAATTAAAAGTCAGCCATAATTGTAACTCTTAAATACAATCCTTAACCCTTAATTTTGCGGGATCCAAGGGTGTGGTCCTCAAACTAGTCAGACCGCATAGTTATTTAAGAAAAATAAAAGTGGAAAACACACGTATGCACACACATTTGTATCTTTGTGAAGACATTTATTGTCATAATTCATTCCCTTTCCCCCTATTTTAATCTTAACCACCAGCGCAATATCATACCCTAAACCCCTGTCCTACACCTGACCTAAATTAATTCTAACTATACCCCTAAAATCAACTTTTCACCCTCAAATAGCACTTTGTAGGCTTGTGAGAAAGTCAAAATGCCCTCACTCTAGTAGTATAAAACTCAAACTGAATCACAAAAACATGTATGAGTACACATTGAGTAAGGCAGGAGACAGTCCTTTTCATGTGCTATGATGCAAGTTTATTGAGCAACTGCTAACGAAGGTGTTTTTTATTTTATTTTATGTTAGTAACATGTGAAAGTAGATATTTGTAAAGCAAATGTAGATATACCTGCAAGAAATGTCAGGCCATGTGTAAGTAAAATAGCAAGAAGTTTTTATTTTACAACAAAAATGTCTCTTTGGTGAGGCCCATTCAGGCTATACAAAAGCAACTTGTACTTTGTTGTAATCGGCTGAACATTTTTCTAGCTGCTGGTCAAAGACAGTGTAAATATATTTGCATGAAATCACTAGCCCAAAGTGAAATTAAAGAAACAAGGAGTTTTTCTTTGCAATGTTAACATTCCTACAGAAAGCCTTCTTGAGGCTATTCGAAAGCAGCCTGTTCTCAGTTGTAATCAGCTGAATGTTTGTCAAGCTGCTGTTCAACTTGCTGATCATCACGCTGTTTTTTCTCATAGAACATACTGCAAGAGCAAGATGGAAATTGTGTTAATAATATCAATCCAACAAGTAATTAAATATTTTCAATTTTAATGACTGTGTGATGTTGGGAGAGTAGCAAGTTCCTACTGTTGGAGCACATGGAGCACATACTATTACCACAGTCAACTTCACCCTAAAACTAAAACAAACCACAAAGGTGACATGTATAATTAACTGTATTGTTTTAAAGTTAAGATATTTCATTTTTACCTTTCCAAGGAATCAGAGTCAAAGACAGAACTCAGAATTTCATTTTAACTACCTGTTTGTACAGTTGGCAGACCAACTGGCACCGCTTTATATACATGCAAGGATAAATTAATTAAAGTCCTTGGGTTATTTTTTTGTGCAGTATTGCACAGGGCATGAACACAAGGTATTTTTCCATTCGGATCAGACAAGTTATTGATCTAATCTCAAACATGACACCAAAGTCTGTACAGACATGACGCCACTCTTTCTTATCTTCAAGGTTTTGGTTTAGTTAAATGGCATTAGTGATTAGTCAGTAGTCACTCTTAAGATGCATACTTGAGTCATTTTTAATTGCACAAACCAAGTAAAACAACGGTATTGTCTTGGTTAGCTCTCTGCATAGCACTAACGTTGCACATGCAACTCGTTTGATTTTACTTGTAGAGAAGTATGAAGAAGTGCTTTACACTTTACTTCACACATGACTTCAAGATTCATATAAAGACCACCTAGAAGGAGGCAAGCACTTGCCCAGTGTTGAATGCTCAAATGTGCAGTGCACACGCCACACTCAAGCCTAACCATATTAGAGCTTAGTTTTTACACTATACTATACTATAATATACTATACTATACTATACTATACTATAATATAATATTACTGCATATTCATTTTCTTTTACAGTTTTCTCTTTATTTTGTTTACGCTTGCCAGAGTGGAACTGTACACTGCCACTTTTTGTTGTGTGTAATGCATGGTTTATGCTACGGCGACAGCCCAGATCCTACACAGACCCTAACAGTGCAGCCGGACATGCACCTCCCCAGATTGGTCCACTTGTTAGTAGTGTATTTCAAGGAAAGATTGACTGAGGAGGTTCAGAGATTTGTATGACTTCTCTTCGGAGAAGTCAACTATAAACATGTGGTAGGTCATCTTAAAAATACAGCAACAATTAGGGCAGAAATGAGACACAACTATAATTGCAGTTGTACTGTTGATCATATTTTGAGCCTTACCTGACTGTGTGATAAATTGAAATATCAGTGTGAAATAACGAACACACTTTTTTTCTTGTGTCTCTGAGTTGGTGTAAGCGATACACAGTGACGATGCAAAGTCTTTGTTTTATCAGTGTTAACAGCTTGATCGTAGCACTTCCTCACGCTCTTCTTCTCTGCCCACAAAAATAGGGAAATTGATGTTACTCAGTTCTTTGGGCTTGTTTTTTTCATTTAAACTTTAAGACATTCCTTAGTAAATCGATATGCAATTCAACTTATCAAAAAAATAAAACAAAAAGAGCCAAATTATAAATGCCGTTAGTTTTAGGCCCAGATTAGGCTCAAGAAAATGTGTGCCTTGTGTCACTGAGATTCTACATCAATCAGGCATAACATTATGACCTAATATTAGGTAAATATTATTATCCTAATATTACGTAGGTCTCCCTTGTGACTCCAACCCCGGGTGGGACATAGAGGGGGTGCCCGGAACCAAATAATTATTGGCAGATAACTTTGCTTATTTGGATTAATATAGCTCTCATTTTAAAACATTCTTTCTCACTTTCTTAAGCTGAGTTTTTGCATTGTAAATAGCAAAACATCAACAACAACAACAACAACAAAACGTCCAAGAGTAAAGCCTTGTGGAACGCCTTGAAGTCTTTTCTGTCTTTTATGTATTGTTTATTTTGCCTCTTCCAAGTGGGGTATTTTTCACTGACTCTGCTTTGTCTTATAATTGACACTGGAATGCTGAAGGCAAAGAAGATTTGACTGATATGGGTGCAGTTAATTATTGCTCAGTAACATGGCACATGTGGCAGCGAAGCACAGAGGAATAATGGCAGTTAGTTGTGCGTACATACAAATAAGTCTGATAAAACATCTGTGCTGACACAGTATTTCCAGCCATCATTAAAGTCACTCTTGCACCTTCTGAACAAGGAACTAACACAATGTTATTGATAAGTAATAAAACAGTTCTTCGGTGCAATGCCCTCATAGGTTTTGCTGCTATAGCCTTATATTATCTGGTATTACTGTTAGCCTATGTGGCTTGTGTTAGCTAAGGTTACTCTGGAATGATATTGCATTATTTTTCATTTCTCACTATACCATAACTCTGAGAAAAACATACGTAAACACATCCTTCATTTACATAATAACCACTAACGCTGTACATGCAACTCGTTTGATTTTACTTGTAGAAAAGTATGAAGAAGTGCTTTACACTTTACTTCACACATGACTTCAAGATTCATATAAACATTACCTAGAAGGAGGCAAGCACTTGCCCAGTGTTGAATGCTCAAATGTGCAGTGCATTACTATTATTACACGCCACACTCAAGCCTAACCATATTAGAGCTTAGTGCATTTACACTATACTATACTATACTATACTATTACTGCATATTCATTTTCTTTTACAGTTTTATTCTTTATTTTGTTTATGCTTGCCAGAGTGGAACTGTAAACTGCCACTTTTTGTTGTGTGTAATGCATGGTTTATGCTACGGCAACAGCCCAGATCCTACACAGACCCCAACAGTGCAGCCGGACATGCACCTCCCCAGATTGGTCCACTTGTTAGTAGCGTATTTCAAGGAAAGATTGACTGAGGAGGTTCAGAGATTTGTACGACTTCTCTTCGGAGAAGTCAACTATAAACATGTGGTAGGTCATCTTAAAAATACAGCAACAATTAGGGCAGAAATGAGACACAACTATAATTGCAGTTGTACTGTTGATCATATTTTGAGCCTTACCTGACTGTGTGATAAATTGAAATATCAGTGTGAAATAACGAACACACTTTTTTTCTTGTGTCTCTGAGTTGGTGTAAGCGATACACAGTGACGATGCAAAGTCTTTGTTTTATCAGTGTTAACAGCTTGATCGTAGCACTTCCTCACGCTCTTCTTCTCGGCCCAAAAAATGGGGAAATTGATGTTACTCAGTTCTTTGGGCTTGTTTTCTTCATTTAAACTTTAAGAAATTCCTTAGTAAATTGATATGCAATTCAACTAATCAAAAAAATAAAGCAAAAAGAGACAAATTATAAATGCCGTTAGTTTTAGGCCCAGATTAGGCTCAAGAAAATGAGTGCCTTGTGTCACTGAGATTCTACACCGATCAGGCATAACATTATGACCTAATATTAGGTAAATATTATTATCCTAATATTACGTAGGTCTCCCTTATGACTCCAAACCCGGTTGGGACAGGGGGTGCCTGGAATCAGATAACTATTGGCAGATAACTTTGCTTATTTGGATTAATATAGCTCTCATTTTAAAACATTCTTTCTCACTTTCTTAAGCTGAGTTTTTGCATTGTAAATAGCAAAGCAACAACAACAACCAAAAAAAAAAAAACGTCTTAGAGTAAAAGTGGGGTATTTTTCACTGACTCTGTTTTGTCTTATAATTGACACTGGAATACTGAAGGCAAAGAAGAGTTGACTGATATGGGTGCAGTTAATTATTGCTCAGTAACATGGCACATGAGGCAGCGAAGCATAGAGGAATAATGGCAGTTAGTTGTGCGTACATATAAATAAGTCTGATAAAACATCTGTGCTGACACAGTCATTTCCAGCCATCATTAAAGTCACTCTTTAAAATGAGGCTGTGCACCTTCTGAACAAGGAACTAACACAGTCTTATTGATAAGTAATAAAACAGTTCTTCAGTGCAATGGCCTCATGGGTTTTGCTGCTATAGCTTATATTATCTGGTATTACTGTTATCTTATGTGGATAGTGTTAGCTAAGGTTACTCTGGAATGATATTGCTTTATTTTTCATTTATCACTATACCATAACTCTGAACAAAACATACATAAACACATCCCTCATTTACATAATAACTTTAACCCAAACCTAAACCTACAACACATATAATTCCTTTTACTCTTTCAGATGCAACATTTCCTATCACCCATAACTTTGTTTTAAAAAGATTTATTTATTTACTTATTTTTTTGAAAAAGACAAGACAAAGTTGTTTTCATGTATTATGATGCCACTTTATTTAAGGACCAAAGCAAAAGCACCAATATTCATAGCAAAGACAATGTTGATATATTTGCAAGTAATGATTTTCCACATTGAAGTAAATGAGCAATAGTTTTTATTTTTAATAGAATTTGGCCTGCAGAGCAGCTCCTTGAGGCTAATCGAAAGCGGCCCGCTCTCGGTCATACTCAGCTGAACGTCTGTCGAGCTGGTCTGCAACTTGCTGCTCATCCTGCTGTTTTTTCCCATGGATCAGCCTGGTGGAAAGGAAAGCACAATCAGCACAACAAGCAGAGATGTAAAAAGTAATAACAATATGAATCTGTAATTCAAATAATTAAATGTTTTAAATTTTAATGATTGTGTGATGTTGAGAGAGTAGCAAGTTCTTACCCATGGATAAAATGTCCAGCTAAATAAAACCCACAAAAGAAGAAAAAAATATTAAGTTTCTGTATATATATTATATGCTTTTTAAAAAAAAAAAAAAAAAAAAAAGCTATTTTATGTGAATAATAACAAGACATTTCCTGGATTTTATGACTGTACCTCCGTGGAATAGTGCTCCTATAAAGCCCTCTCCAGGTTCAGCCATGAGGACGACCATGGACAACACGAGAAATATCACCGTGCACTTCATCCTACAAAATAAATAATTACATAAATGAATTCAATAAAATTAATTATTACGGATTAAAAAGCTTAATTACCTTACCTTTCCTTTGAATCAGAGTCAAAAGCAAAAAGGCTGCTGACAGATTTCACAGTGCCAGTGTGCACTGACTGGCTGGTACCCCTCATTATATATAGACAGGACTGAATATCCTGAGTCATTGTGCCATATTTTGCATAAAAACAATGCTTAAAGAAAGACAACTGAAATTGGTGTTTTGGAGGTTTCTTTAACGCTTTTACCAGTGGTCGGTGCCCGTCTGAAACTCACATGACTGGCATCTGTCAGGATATGGATCAGACAGATAAGATAAGATAGGACTTTATTCACCCCCGTGGGGAAATTAGGATCATCTATCATAAACATGACGACTACACCAGACTCTGTTCAGGTGTGGTTCTAACTAAGTATCTTAAATTAAGGCAGAATATGCTTGTTTTTTATGTCTGCTAAAATAGTTCTTCACACTAGGCAGTTTTTGTGTAGTGTTTTCTTCCTAAATTATCTCACAAAGCAACTGGAACTTGTTAGTGAGAGTCTCTTACTGGTTCCTTGTTATGTTAGTGCTTAAAACGAGAACTACCACATTTATAAGGGTTTCTAGATGAACACAGACAAGTGCAAAACATCTTTGTCAAAGTTAGAAATTTTTGTTTTTAGCTCTTTTTCATCTCTTATCACATAACGACAAACTATAATTCATCCTAGAGTAAAGCCTTGTGGAACGCCTTGAAGTCTTTTCTGTCTTTTATGTATTGTTTATTTTGCCTCTTCCAAGTGGGGTATTTTTCACTGACTCTGCTTTGTCTTATAATTGACACTGGAATACTGAAGGCAAAGAAGATTTGACTGATATGGCTGCAGTTAATTATTGCTCAGTAACATGGCACATGTGGCAGCGAAGCATAGAGGAATAATGGCAGTTAGTTGTGCGTACATATAAATAAGTCTGATAAAACATCTGTGCTGACACAGTCATTTCCAGCCATCATTAAAGTCACTCTTTAAAATGAGGCTGTGCACCTTCTGAACAAGGAACTAACACAGTCTTATTGATAAGTAATAAAACAGTTCTTCAGTGCAATGCCCTCATGGGTTTTGCTGCTATAGCTTATATTATCTGGTATTACTGTTAGCTTATGTGGCTAGTGTTAGCTAAGGTTACTCTGGAATGATATTGCTTTATTTTTCATTTATCACTATACCATAACTCTGAACAAAACATACATAAACACATCCTTCATTTACATAATAACTTTAACCCAAACCTAAACCTACAACACATATAATTCCTTTTACTCCTTCAGATGCAACATGTCCTATCACCCATAACTTTGTTTTAAAAAGATTTATTTTATTTTATTTATTTACTTTTGAAAAAGACAAGACAAAGTTGTTTTTATGTATTATGCCACTTTATTTACGTACCAAAGCAAAAGCACCAATATTCATAGTAAAGACAATGTTGATATATTTGCAAGTAATGATTTTCCACATTGAAGTAAATGAGCAATAGTTTTTATTTTGAATACAATTTGGCCTGCAGAGCAGCTCCTTGAGGCTAATTGAAAGCGGCCCGCTCTCGGTCATACTCAGCTGAACGTCTGTCGAGCTGGTCTGCAACTTGCTGCTCATCCTGCTGTTTTTTCCCATGGATCAGCCTGGTGGAAAGGAAAGCACAATCAGCACAACAAGCAGAGATGTAAAAAGTAATAACAATATGAATCTGTAATTCAAATAATTAAATGTTTTGAATTTTAATGATGTTGAGAGAGTAGCAAGTTCTTACCCATGGATAAAATGTCCAGCTAAATAAAACACACAAAAGAAAAAAAAATTACGTTTCTGTATATATATTATATGCTTCTTTTTTCTTTTTCTTTTTTAGCTAATTTATGTGAATAATAACAAGAAAAATCCTCAATTTTATGACTGTACCTCCGTGGATAAGTGCTCCTATAAAGCCCTCCCCAGGTTCAGCCATGAGGACGACCATGGACAACACGAGAAATATCACTGTGCACTTCATCCTACAAAATAAATAATTACATAAATGAATTCAATAAAATGAAATATTACGGATTAAAAAGCTTAATTACCTTACCTTTCCTCTGAATTGGATCAAAAGCAAAAAGGCTGCTGACCGATTTCACAGTGCCAGTGTGCACTGACAGACTGGTACCTCTCTTTATATATAGACAGGACTGAATATCCTGAGTCATCGTGCCATATTTTGCATAAGTCTGCACAGTGCATAAAAACAATGCTTAAAGAAAGGAAATTGGTGTTTTGGAGGTTTCTTTAACACTTTTACCTCTGGTCGGTGCCCGTCTGAAACTCACATGACTGGAGTCTGTTAGGATAAGGATCAGACAGGTCATCTATCATAAACATTAAACCAGGCTCTGTTCAGATGTGGTTCTGTTCTTTCATTACTTACTTGTCTTCAAGGTTTTTCCAGTGTAAAATGAATTCATTACTTTCACTGTAGACCACGTTAGAGGGTAACCATGATGTGTTAGTGCAGTGCTTGGACATATACTTAATTTTTAAATGTCTGTTTATTTATACTGATAAGGCCTCTAGTTGAACTATGGCTGTTTAGTTTTCGGACTTTGTGGGCAGGTTTCCTGCCTACAGAGATAATGCGATGTCTGTACGAGGTGCAAACACAATCTTGCTGATAATCAATAACTATGTTGGTTACTTAACCACACTTTCCTAATAAATGCCCTTGAGGATTTAGGTGCTATAGCCTCACATTGCTTGGTATAACTCTTAGCTTATGTGGCTAGTGTTAGGTAAGGTTAACAAATTGCGGGTCGATATTGCTAGTATAATATTTTTCATTTCATTTCATATTTTTCATCATTATCCCATTATTATCCCACTATGCTCAAAACAGAAACCAAAACCCTTTCCTTACACCAAACCAAAACCTGTAACACACATACACTTCTTTTCACTTTTTCAGATCTCAGGTTTCCAGTAATGTGTGACTTTGTTTTAAAAGTAAAAAAAAATAAAAAATGGCACAACACAGTTTAAGACAAGAGAAAGTTCTTTTCTTGTGATATGATAAATTTATTCAGCAGTGACAAATTGCCAAAATGAAAGAACAAGAAATGCTTCATCAACAAAGACGATGTAGATGAATGTGTGAGAAATAGCCGGCAAAATGCAAACTTTTAATAAATTCTTTTAGAGACGCATGTTGAGACTATTCACCCCCTGCGCTGGGTAATCAGCTGCACGCTTCTCTAGCAGCAGCGCTTCTCGCCTGGCTCTCAGAACCCTCTCCAGGTTCAGCCATGTGGACGACCATAGGTAACACAAGAAAGGCCACAGTCCACGTCATACTACAAATAATAATAATAAAAAAAGGTTAAATTAATCATTTACTCTATTGTAGCGACTGCACCTTGTTCACGAGTGTTATTTAATTCTTACCTTTCAATTGAATCGGAGTCAAAGACAAAAAGCTGTTCTCAAACAGAATGATCAGACATTCACAGTTTTCTAATTATCAGCGTGTATTGGCTGGACCGGTGCACCTCTTTATATATGTGACTGTGGGATATTTTGCAAGACCACAAAGGAAATGAACATAAGGATTAGACAGGTTATCTTATCTAATCTCAATCATGACAGCACAGCCCCCATTCATCATGAATCACTTCCTTATCTTTTCGTTTTATTTTAGTTCATGGGCATTGAGTGGTGTTCGTGCGTCTTACCTGAATTTAAACAAATAAGAAGTAAAAAGGTACAAACAAGACAGATAGCTATACATGTTTTATTGATCCCGGGAGGGAAAATACACAAATAATATATACGAATAAAAAAAGTTAAAGTTACAAAAACAAAAACTTAAATGTTTTCAGTATAAAACTAATATGGATATAAACAAGTGAAAAATACAAGATATTATTATTATTATTATTATTATTATTATTATTATTATTATAACCTTTATTTAACCAGATAAAAACCCATTGAGATCAAGAACTCTTTCACAAGGGTGACCTGGCCAAGAAAGGCAGCACACGTCATAGTGATCAAGACAGACAAACAACAATAACAAACAAACAGTAAAAATCAAACATAAAAAATATATAATATTAAGATGAGAGAAATGTAATCCGCCACAAACCCTCAGAAGGCCCATGTCCATTCTCTGATGAGTCAACTGTTTTGGAGGCACGAGGGAGACCTACACAATATTAGCAAGGTGGTCATAATGTTATGCCTGATGGGTGTATATAGTCATTCACTCAGGAAAAACAGTGCAAAATGTGCACGATCAGGAGAAATTTGAGTCTTTGGTGGTTAGACCCAATCGTAACGTCTTCATATTTGGGAAGTTGAAGGTATGGTCGTGCTAGACACTTCTGGTCGTGGTTGTTAGAAGAAGAGAACGCTGGAGATCTTGATGGGATGAGGATTAGTATGACACGTGGTCACAGACCTGGCAGGTTACCTTAAAAGGATGGTGACAATTAGGACCGAAATAGAAGAAAGACATCGTTTTTATTATTCTAGTGTAGTGTCCATCACATTTTGATCCTCCACTCAAAGTTTCAAAATGCTTCCTATGATAAACTAAATTATCAGCGTGAGAAAACAAATCTATATTATGGCATCGTTCTGTCCTCGTTGGTGTATCGGTATGTCTGTGTGTGGTGATACAAAATGACAATGCAAAGCCTTTGCTGTATCAGTGTTAACATCTTGATCTCAATACTTCCTGATGGTGCTTTTTTCACACTATTTAGAGGAACCAAGTTCTTTGGGGTTTTTGTCCATTTGAAAATTTTAGAACTTTATTTAATCACCAACGACTGTTTGGCACAAAATAATTCTCCATCGTTTTAAGTAATAACATTTCCTCAGGTGACTTGTTAACCAAAATCTATAGCGTCGTCCACATATTGAGGTTGACTCCCCTACCCTCAAAAATCCCCACTAACAACATTCTGTTGCCAGACACCACAGGACACCCTCAGAAGGCCCATGTCCATTCTCTGATGAGTCACAACTGTTTTGGAGACACAAGAGAGACCTACACAATATTAGGAAGGTGGGCATAATGTTATGCCTGTATAGTATTTGAAATGACTGGGAAAGGAAAGACAAATTCACAGGCGTAAAGACTTGAAAGTGTTAAACACATTGGTTAGTACTTATAAGTTTGGTTCATCTGTGTTCTCCTGTTTGCTTATCTCTATTTTTTTCATCAAGTCACCTCCATCTCTGTGCAATTCATGTCGAAGTCATAATGAAATCCTGAATACCTTTTTCCCAAACGGCAGGCCCAAATTATACCAAAGATAGAAGAGCGATTTGAGTAAGTGGAGCCCTCTCTGCTGACTACATTTGCAGTATCTGGTTCTATAAATGGCCCTGACCAAACACAGCACATTGATTTTGTTTAATGGAGACATCTTCAAGTAAAAACTCCCTCAACGTGACCACACAGGGATCAAATGTGTGTAGAAACGTAGCTCCAGATAGAGTACAGCTGCACGTCCATCCGACCTGACCTCTGTGGATTTCAGCTCTGGTGGTGACCTTGGCGGTGGTGAGATGTCTTAACGTCATGAGAAATGGCAGGATTCTCCGGAAGATCCTGACACACCAACGGACATGAGCTACGAGTCGAGGGTTTGTGTTTGATCCTGGTCTAAGCCCCCTCTCTGCGGCCTCAGTCGAGTTGCACTGTAGCTCAAAAATCTCAGAGGGAAGGGAATTTACAGCATCAGCAAAAGGAGACCCAGACTGCCATGCTCAGGTAGTCACTTTTTTCACTGTTGATTTATCCATCCTTTAATACTTCTGGTCACTTCTTTTTTTTTAATAATACCTACGATTGTCCAGTGTGGATGGATGTAAACTTGTTAAAGCATGAAGTTTTTATTCACAATTCATGTAAAACACAGACAATCAGACTTTTCACCACTCATCCAAGTGGCTTCTTCAGTTCCTAAGGACCTTTACTGTATTCACAGGCTTTTGAGATGGAGGGCTGTGTCTCTGGGGAAGAAGCTGTTCCTCAGTCTCTTAGTTTGTGTTCTGATAGCCCAGTATCTTTTCTCTGATGGCAAGAGGACAAACTGTCTTTGACCTGTGTGGGTCAGGGTTTATTGATGCTGCTAGCTCGCTTGTGTAGGAGGCTAGCATACGCTGTTCCCACAATCCTCTGTGCTGTTTTAACCACCCGGGCCAAGTCCTTCTTGTTCTGGGATCTGCAGCTACCATGCCACACCGTGGTGCAGTGGTAGGGATCTGGCCTCCTTCAGCTTGTCGAGCTTAGGGTCCGTGTAAGCTCATTAATTATGTGGATACGAGCAGGAATTGGTATTGTTGCAGTTGTAGTTTTAGAACAATGCAACTTTCAGCCTTGTTAATAAAATTGTACGTTATTAATTCTGAATTTGATCAAAATAAAAAGCTTACAAAAGTTTTGCTTGTAAAACCTTGTAAAAGTGACATAAATTCAATGGGGTGCACCGTCACGACAGGCAAACCAAGCAACTGTTCGGGGCCCCTTGAAAAATATGAGAATGTAGGCCCTCTGGTGGCTTCCTTGTGTGTAATGTCACTGTAGGACATGAAGGCCCTACAGTTCATTGACAATACTCCACAATCTATTATCTACCCTATGACAGATTTTTCTGGTTTAGGCTGGGGGCATAGAACATGTATGTCTTAGCCCCCCCAGATATTAGGATTGCCATTGGAAATACACATACACTATATTACCAAAAGTATTCGCTCACCCATTCAAATGATCAGAATCAGGTGTTCTAATCACTTGGCCTGGCCCCAGGTGTATAAATTCAAGCACTCAGGCATGCAGACTGTGAAACAAGACATTTGTGAAAGAATGGGCCGCTCTCAGGAGCTCAGTGAATTCCAGCGTGGAACTGTCATAGGATGCCACTTGTGCAACAAATCCAGTCGTGAAATTTCCTCGCTCCTAAATATTCCACAGTCAACTGTCAGCTCTATTATAACAAAATGGAAGCGTTTGGGAAAAACAGCAACTCAGCCACGAAGTGGTAGGCCACGTAAAGTGACGGAGAGGGGTCAGCGGATGCTGAAGCGCATAGTGCAAAGAGGTCGCCGACTTTCTGCACAGTCAATTGCTACAGAGCTACAAACTTCATGTGACCTTCAGATTAGCCCAAGTACAGTACGCAGAGAGCTTCATGGAATGGGTTTCCATGGCCGAGCAGCTGCAGCCAAGCCACACATCACCAAGTGCAATGCAAGGCGTCGGATGCAATGGTGTAAAGCACGCCGCCACTGGCCTCTAGAGCAGTGGAGACGCGTTCTCTGGAGTGATGAATCACGCTTTTCCATCTGGCAATCTGATGGACGAGTCTGGGTTTGGAGGTTGCCAGGAGAACGGTACATTTCAGATTGCATTGTGCCAACTGTGAAATTTGGTGGAGGAGGAATTATGGTATGGGGTTGTTTTTCAGGAGCTGGGCTTGGCCCCTTAGTTCCAGTGAAAGGAACATTGAATGCTTCAGGATACCAAAACATTTTGGACAATTCCATGCTCCCAACCTTGTGGGAACAGTTTGGAGCGGGCCCCTTCCTCTTCCAACATGACTGTGCACCAGTGCACAAAGCAAGGTCCATAAAGACGTGGATGACAGAGTCTGGTGTGGATGAACTTGACTGGCCTGCACAGAGTCCTGACCTGAACCCGATAGAACACCTTTGGGATGAATTAGAGCGGAGACTGAGAGCCAGGCCTTCTCGACCAACATCAGTGTGTGACCTCACCAATGCGCTTTTGGAAGAATGGTCAAAAATTCCTATAAACACTCTCCTCAACCTTGTGGACAGTCTTCCCAGAAGAGTTGAAGCTGTAATAGCTGCAAAAGGTGGACCGACATCATATTGAATTCTATGAGTTAGGAATGGGATGGCACTTCAGTTCATAGAATGAGTAAAGGCAGGTGAGCGAATACTTTTGGTAATATAGTGTATTATTATTTAAACTTCTGTCTTTTTGTCTTCAAGGGCAAACTTAGGGAAGTATGAGCATTATCTGCCCGTATGCAGAAGTCACATCAGCGCAACGTGCATTACTCAGCATCTGCACAACATTTACACACTGAAAAAACACATGAAAACCACAACTACGCCTGCAAAGCAAGTTCTGCAAAAACACGATTAAGACAAAACGGAAGAGAAGTAACTTCAAGCAATGCTTTACAAGCAGCAGCAATCTATTAACTTACTAATTTTATGTCTTTTAAGTAGTGGTTGAGAAATTATTCAGCTTCTTAATATTAAAGGTTGTAAATATTCAGAATATGGTGAGAATGTTTCATCACATTCAGTTTTGTGCATTGACTTCACAGCTTACTAATGATAAACACAAGCAGCTCACAGGCCTTTGCTACTGAAACACCAGTAGCATCTATGAACATGGTTAACAGGATTTTTTAGCATCTTGAGCAGGGTCACTGAATCTCTGTATCTAATAGAATTTACAAAACTACTATCCGCTTAAATGTGTAGGGTTAATGAAGACCTCACTACGTACACTTATATCAATAATATGTCTACAACCCAACTGACATGATCTGATCACAGATTCTAGTGTAACTATTTACATGGACACTAAATGAAATCCGATAAGATGCCGTATATGTGTTTGCATGCCCTAAAACATCAGTCGCAACTGAACTTTATGGAACTTCAAATCTGCTTCCATGTCTTCATGTTTCTGTCCCACTTGGAAACTCATCAAATAATCGATCGTTTCCGCCATGTGGTGCTGACATGAACAGAAAAAATGGATCGGATCAAGTGTTTACAATAAGGAGTTTATATTTCGCTATGGAATGGATTATTGAAGATTTACACTGACTCTCTCGATCCAATCTGGCTAGATCCCTTTAGTCACTTCTGATCAAGGTGGTTACATGTAGCGTTTTCATTCTGATATTACTCTATTATGTATTCAATATTACTCTGATTATTAGAGGACGACTAGTGTACATGTCAATTCAGTTACTGGTGGCTGACAAGGTATTATGTGATAATCGAGAATAAGACAATTAAGACATCAAACCATTAATTAGAAGTTGATACTAAGCTGATTCTCCACCCTGTTTTCTATGCTGGTTGTAAAGTTCAGTGCTTATGTGAGCTGTAAACTTGAATTCAAATTGAGTAGAATGAGGAAAAAACATCCATTCAAAACCCCAGATCACTGCTCTCCACAAACTCATATGTACTTCTTAACACGTCAAGGGTCATGCACAACCATGTTAAGTCTGCATTCAAACACTGGTCTGAAAACGTTAGGGCGGCGGTTCGGCCGCTGAGTTAAAGCTGAGTGTTCTCTTTTTTGAGGAGGCGCTCACAGACACAGACATTACCTCTTGTGCATTTCATCAGCCAGCCTTCTGTCTGTCTAGAAAAATAATAAACCCAGTTACCAAATATGTCCATGCAGGTATGACAGACTGTAGAGGCATTATGTACAGACTGAGTGGCCACCTTCTAATTCCATCTAAAGATGGAAAGTTTTTTTTTTTTTTTATTAAAGTCACTGCTGTTATTATGAATCCAGTAACAATGCACCATTCAGCACGCATTCAAAGAAGCACACACTCCTCTGCTCCTGTCCTTTCATTACAGATGAAGCTGTCCCTCTTTGCCTGCTCTCTGCAAGGTTTCAGGGGTCCTGATGCCACTCACTGCCTATTGAATAATGACCCAGAGAGACCCAGCTTTAGCCTAATCCCTACTTGAAAGCTATCCTTCCTCTAATGCAATCCCTCTTTAAACCCTCGCTGGAGACAGACGAGTAGTGCATAAAACACGCACCTGGTTTTAATGCAGCCAGACCTGAGTGGCTCCTCCACCAACATACAGGAACTGAATAAAAACACAGCCATCGATGAAATCATTGATCACGTAACATTTAAAACAGGGATTTTGTTGCTTGGGGTTGGACTCACCAAACCAACATCAAAGAACTACCGGTGACAAAGGTGCATCTGTCTGGACCAAAAATGAAAACTGCACTTGAACACACCTTGAAGTCAATAATGGTCAGCTTGAACATAGTTTTTTGCACCTGCATGAGAGGAGATAACTCTTCATACCAGCAGGTGGCAGTAGTCTGTATCGGTCACTCAAAAGGGGAAACAGGAAGAGCTACTGTTTGCTGTGATGCTAGGAAGCTAGGAAGAGATACAAACCGTTGTAAAGAGCAGGCCTCTCCTGGATCATGCTGATCAGGTGGACTATAGATTATACATTCTAAATCAGAGGTGTCAAACATACGGCCCACCACAGGGTCCTGCGGGATGAATTTGCAAGGTGTGAAAGTCTTCATGGAAGACATTAGCTGCAATTTTCCAGTAAAAGTATCTGCAGTTCCTAATTTATCCACTAGGGTCACACTGTTTTTGTATTCAAAGTCAAAATGCAACACATAATCCAGCAGCAGATGGGAGCAATGTGCTGCAATTTGCACTCTAATGTTGCGTTCACCCTAGTGGTGAAAAAGCAACAGGTTATGATTCTTTCTTGTTGTAATTTGCCGATATGTAGTGACAAACTGAAGCCCAGCACTTTCCTATGTTATGGGTGTAACGCTCTAGAATTCAAAGTTGAGCTGGACTGAACTTCCTCCAATGCTCTGATGATGCGGTGACGCGTCAACCAATCATAGGCGTTTGTTTTACCACCAACGGATGGCATTGACATTTCAACGGCGAACTCGCCAAAAATGTAGCTTGCCACTGTTAATTGTTTTTAACCATTTTGTTGCTCAAAGTGTGAATGTGTGAATGCAGCGTTAGACCACCTGGGCAGGGAGGGTTGAGTTGGCATCAACGCTAAGTGTGTTTAAACGTATCCGCAATAACAACAGGAGAATGTAAAGTAATATAAAGATGTGCTGAGCAGAGCACAGAGCAGCCACACTTAGTCAACATTATCAATATGCCCACTCACTCCCCCAGACAGCCACCTCTGTTCACGCACAGGGTCAGTCTGACATTACGCTGACTTTGAATCTGAGATGATGAAGTCTGTTTAATGTCCAGGCAGACATACATCTCCCCCGGGTGATCTCTGGAAAACATCAGGACTGCAGTGCATGTTTGGAAAGGGGGCTTATGACTCAGAAGTAAATATCATTGACCCTCTTGTGACAATTCAATGTCCTGCTGGGAAACATTTGGACCTGGTATTCATGTGGATGTTACTTAGCCATGTAGCACCCACATAGACCAGACCAGACACCCCCACCCCATAGCAATGACACTCCTTGATGTCAGCAGCCATCCCCAGCAGGATGTCTTAGATCCAAGACATAAGTCATGATGAATGATGTGTTTTTCATTCTTAACGTGTCACTTGCTACAACATGGGACAAAGTGAGTAATCCTGGATTTTCTCTATATCAAACGGGTTCACCCTGCAACAACATCAAAGTGTTGTCACTGATAGAGGAGCTGATACAAACACCAGAGGGAATCCTTTGTTTTTAAAATGTCTGACATCCATATTGGAGACAATATCAAAGACTGTGTCAGACATATTTTTCTGGCATTCCAGCCCAGGCCCTTTTACATAAGATTAAATACATCTGTGCTCTGTAGCCATTTTATTAAGCACACCTCTTATAGTCCTTTTTTTTTTTTTTTTTTTGCGTTTTTAGAGGGGAGTAATGACATACTTCATTTGAATTCACATTAATGTCAGTTGGTATGGTCAAAACTAAGTTTGTTATTGGGTTCTGCATGTGTGCAGCGTAAAGGCTCCCCCAAGAGGAGAGTATCAGAAAAAAGTGTGTCTGACACTACACTGTTTTAAGTTTAGTTTCTAATTCTTGAACAGAATGAAATTAGTAAGGAACATCAGCAGAGTCACCAGCTATTGAAATCTTCATATGTTTGATTTTTGAGCATAATACTACATTTGAACGGTGTGAAACTGCTTTGTAAACTGTTTCAAACTAAACACATGTTTAGTTTACAGACAGCTGCTGCCTTCTTCATGCTTTATACTTAACATTTGCAGGTCTTTCCAATATTGTCATGTTTGCATGCTTTATTCACGCCTTTGTTCGTTTGCTCACAACTCGAGAAATGTTTTTATATTTTTTTTATTTTTTATTTTTTTCCTGGTGACGACATCAGTGTCAAAGTCAGAGAATCATTTCTTGGAAATACACAGAGCTGAAATGAGGTGGGAGGCACGAGGAATGGATTCTCAACGCCGCCTGGCAAACGCACGGCCTACTCCTCGGGCTTCTTGATATACAGCAAACACACACACAGCGAAGCGCTACCTCATCATTGCCACAGAGCATGGAAGATGAAAAACCCATGAGTGTACGCGTTTTGATTCTTAAATCAACAGTGTTTTGATTTTGGTTTTGCTACAGCAGAGCGTGAAGCAGCTTATTATCTGCTTCATTACTGACAGGAGGACAGGGAGGCGCCTGTGTGTGCGTGTGTGTGTGTGCGTTCCTATGTGTGCAGACGCGTGTGAGCCAAAAAGTTTAACCAACCCCATCGAGCTTGGTTTATTAGAGACTCGTACAGTTTTGCATTCTGCCGAAGTGGGCGTGAGAACATCTTTTATCAAGTAAGCAAAGCCGCAGGTTGCTCTGAGAATCATTTTTTGTGGCATCCATGGACGCATAAAACACAAGAAGTCTCTGAACTCACACAAACATAAAAGAAATTTGGAATACTTGAAACTTGGTAAAGCTGAGCAGCAGTGAAAAGAGATGATTTGCTTAAGTATTCAGTAAATTTTTGGAGTTATTTGAGTCTTTTAATACTTCTGCTCCAGTACATACTTTGTAGATGAACAAATTTAAAAACTGATAATGAGCATATAAACTTAAACCGTACTAGTACTTCAACCTCCAGCCATTGCTGCGGCCAGCAACAAGCTTACGATACATATTATATGTTAATGCATAAATAATAATCATCTGAAAGTATAGTTTTTATTAGGCACGCATTTAGTAAATCCTTTCCTTTCTTTTAATGCCTCATTGGGACTATGAATTCTTATGCCCCTGCACCAACGGATAGCATGTCTGAAAGCATTATGTTTTCTGGTTGTCCATGTTTACAAATGTAGTTCCGACTCGCCTGAACGCGATATCTCCGGCTCACCTCGACAGAATTTCCTAAGTGATTATAAGTTGGAGGTCATGGATGTCTACGGCCTTTCATTTAAGCCTTTATTGTGATGCAGTATCTCAAGAACAGCTTGCAGAAATTTCTTCAAATTTTTCACTCTGTTCAAGAGGAACTTATTGGAATTTGGTAATCAAAGGTCAAAGTGTCTGAGACCTTTCATCGATGCCTTTCTCGTGATGCCATATCTCAAGGAATAACTTAAGGACATTTCTTCACATTTGGCACAAACTTAGACTTGGACTGCTGTATGTCTTAGTCGTACAGGTAATGGTTTTACTACTCACCATGTGTTCAGTTCTAACAGACTGTTGTGAAGTTTAGGTTTTTATTTCAGAACAACTTTGGGTGGTGGTGCAGAACTGTGTTTCAAGTTAATAACAGTATGTTTTTGAGATTATTCTGGGTGGTACCTGATTTTATCCACTGTGGTCACGCAGTGAAAACTTTCACTTTCATAGTAAACCCTTGTAGATACTATGCATTTTTATCTGAAAGCATTACATATTCCGCCAGTCCCTACATTTAACCGGTTCATATTTGTGAACGTGATATCTCATGAACAACTTGACGAAAACATCTCTGGCACAAATGCTTACTTTGACTCATAGACAAAGTGATAAGAATTTGGTGGTCAAAGGTCACTGTGACTTTTCGTCCAAGCCTTTCTTGTGAGGCAACATCTTAAGATGACCTTAATACCCTGGATGCTAAAGAAACTTCCCTGCTTGCAATTTTTTTGGGGTTGAAAGTTTGGTCTGGAACCCCTCTGTTGGAAACTGATTATGCTACAGCAAAGATTTAATGGACCAATAAAATCGTTTGGGAGGGCTTGATGCGGTAATGGACAAAAGTGCAACAGCGAAAATGGCTTAGATTGATCGTACTAACATATGATTGCACGCATAAGTTTTTCTTTGTACCGCTTGACACACGAATCATAATCAAATCCAAACGGCTCATATTCTGCTAAGAATTGATTCTGCCATCGCCAGACAAACAGCTTATGGGAATTTGTGCAAATGTGACACAAACCTCTACTTGAACGATGTGGATGATGCAGAATCGACTAGGATGTGTAAACAACCGAATACTGACCTGAATTAAAGGATGTTGTTCAGATTAATCTCGGTGGTATCTTATTTTGGCCACTTGGACTCAAAGATTCACTGATTAGAATTTATTTGGTCAAAGATTTCAAAGGATTTGTATGCTAATTGTGGAAGAACTCACCAATATATTTACAAACCAATGGGTGACAGCACTACGTCCATCCTGTATTTAATGTCTATGGTTCAGAAGCACTGATGCCGAGCAAATCTCTATCTGTGTGTGAATGGTCCAAACCTTTAGGGGTCTACTGCAGGTTTCTGTCAGTATCCTTTTAGCCTCTGATAGTATTGCTGTGCATGAATGTGTGTTTTGTTTGTGTTGTTTATGTAGACCTGTGTGTGTGTGCGTAAGACAAATGAAGGACCCCACATGACTTCACTAAGAGGTTTGCCGTCTGAACTTGAGTGCTCAGAGGTCTGCTGTGGCAGATAGGGCCGCTGCCTTTGTTCACATTACAACCCTAATTAGGCAGAGCATTGTGTGTGAGAAATACGAGAGCAGCTCTTGGTGTGTGCAAATGAGTGCGTTTGTGTGTGCGCGCGTTCTTTTGTGTGTGGCTGGGATATTGAGAGTGACAGCTGAGTGTTGCCACCAGCACGCTCCACTTGTCTCCTTGTTTCAATTCAGACCAGCCGAGTGAACTGCTGGTGGCGAGCCAAATGGAAAACACACTCTAACACACACACACACACACACACACACACACACACAGATTTTTGTATTTCTGTACTTATGAAGACCCACTCTGGTGTAAATGTATTTCATATGATATTAAACGCAATATCTTTGAGTTAACTTGCATCTAATTGTGACATTAAATCTACAACCAGGTCTTAACCCTCGGATGGAGTCAGGCTGTAGTGGAATTTTTCCTAACATTTAAAGCAAAAACTCACCGTCACAAAAAAGTAGAAATAAAAGAGCATCCATACACACCACTGCAGAAACAAACTAAGGTGTTTCCAGATGCACAAATAAACCGATAAACAAAAACAAAAAAGTACAGCCTGCACAAAACTTGAAAACAAAACATAAAAATGTATGAACAGACGGAAATGAACATGTTCTGTTACTTATATGCCTGTGCAAAAGCCACAAGACATCACACAGGACGGCTCCCACCCAGGCCCCTGCACACTGCTTCCCTCTGGGTTGCGCTGTAGAGCAACCAATGGTCGCACCTCCACACTCATAAACACTTTCTATTCAAAAGCAATAAGAGGGCTAAATGCTTGAGACTCCAGACTGTAAAATCCATGGTGCAATTTTCAAATGTGAACTCTGATTAATATGGACGATGTTACTGTGCAGTGTGTATGGCCATAAAAATATCTACCTCACTCACACATATATACACCAGTCAAGCATAACAATGTTCTGCTGGGAAACATTTGGACCCGGTATTCATGTTACTTAGACATGTACCACCCATCTAGATCAGACCAGGCACCATGAAACCACAGATGAGATTACTTTAATTCACGTTGTACTATGTGCAAAGGCAATAAAGGTAGTCTGATTCTGATTCTGATTATGTAAACATTTTGTCAAAGTTGCTTGTACTCCAATAAGATAGTACAAAATGTACTTCTGACACAGTCAGACATAAACTGGTCCCAATAAATAATCCCAAAATCCATCTGTCGAAATCTAACAGCCAAGAAGACTCCATTTAAAGTTCTGCATAATTTAGGGCGTGGACAGTTTAAGTGACAAGTGTGTGCTCTCGCAGGTTACTAACTGTCTACGTAAGTCTCAACTGACCTAGACACATCCGCTCGCACTCCCTTTTCATCCATTTTTAAATTTAGTGGGAGTAAGGCGGAGTCAGGCACTGACATTCCCAGTTAATGCTATTCCAGCTGTTTTACAGATGACTGGCAAACTGATAATCTGCAAATATATCCAGACCAATGCACATTAGAAATAATTACATTAAATAAATGGAGCCAACTTTACATTTAGTACACAGTTTCAGGTCTTTATATATGCAGCACAACTTAATATTTTGGTGGAAGTGAAAAGGATAAATTCTATACTAAAATCAAACAAATCCAACTACAGAATAAATCTCTTTCGAAAAACAAGTCTCCTTGTTGTCACAGCGTGGTAGCTGACAGTGTATGCCTTCCTGCCATAAAAATAAATAAACTGACACTCTGCAAGTGTCTCAGTGCGACAATCCACAGCACCTCTCTGCGGGTAACATCATTGCCCGTGCATCGAGAGGAGAAATGAGAAAGGCGTATTCCCTCCACCGTCGACGTTTCGGCTGAAACCACAGCGCGGTTTTCAGGTGAAAACGGGTGACTTGCGTACAGATTCGATTCAGTTTGCCAGCGTGAGTTCAGAGTGTGCTTCTCCCCCCTCTCGCCCTGTGGGACGCCGCCACCGTCGAAGCCAGAGGCGGCGTGCGAACAGGCTGCCCACCTCCTACTTTATGTGCGCGAGATCATGTGTTTGAAAGGTTGCGTTTGTCGCTGCTACTGTTGGAATATTAAAGTTCTCCCCGGTAAATGGCAGACACCTCAGAGCCTGTGGCACACACAACTATACAGATTCATATAAAGATTCATATAAAACTGAAAGTCTGCTTATAGCATAATACTGCCCGGGGCAAGTCGATGTAGGGTTTATGTTTTTTTCAACACTGCCCTAAAACACTTACATATGCAGACAGCCTGGCTTGAGGCTTCTACTTTTCTTAGCCTGAAGCTAAACATGCAGTTAAGCCACCTGTTTGGTGGATGCAAAGTCTGGGCTAATGCCTCTTCTGGGCTATAACTCCAATTTACGGACTTTAACAACTAAATTATACAAACCCTTCTGGTCCTTAATTTCACAACTAGTAACAACCTTTGCTTTGTTTAAAGTTTACAATGAATGCTCTGCACTTCTACAGTAATATCCAGTACCTGCGTCGATTGCAGTCGCTGTTGTAGGATCGATAATGTACTCCACAGTATCCACAGTACAATACTGCAGAACAGTTGCTTCCTGTTGATATATTGGGTTCGATATAAAAAAGGTTAGATTGCAAGAGATTGGGCTCCAGCAGGGTGCCTTGAATTCACTTAGTGAACGTTTAACACTGGAGACTGATCAGCTGTTTGTGATCTGTCGTATGGTTCTTGCATTTGAGTAATTTAAATTTTGTCTTTGGTTGCCTTCAAATAGGGTCAAGTTTACAATGTTTACAAGAGGAGTCTGTATGAAAATATTGCGCCTTAAGCATTTTTCAGCATTTAAAAGGAATTGGTTGTTAACTTGTAAACTGTTCTAGATCCTGATGGATGCCCAGCAGTGGTGCTTTCATGACTACATCTGATATTACCTCTTGAACGCCAAAGCATTTTGTGTACACAATGTAACCATGAGCTCAAACGTTCCATTTGAAGGCAACATTTGTCTCCGGACAGCATGAAACCTGCTCAGCTCATAAACCCTTTGTCCATTCTTTGCTTGTAGCGGCCAAGGTGTCTGCTTTTGTCACAAGGGAGACCTACACAATATTAGGAAGATGGTCATAATGTTATGCCTTATGCCCGGTGCAGCTAACAGTGTGTTTCTTTGGTTCCTAGAGTACCATTCTCCTCTGCGGTTTCTCCCACTGACGGTCTGTTGCCCTAACATACTGTATGTCACAGCACTAAATGTGTGTCGCTATGGCTCAGTGGAAGTGTGACTAATGTGCTGTCCGTGACTTTACTCCGTCCACCTTGGCCTGCACAAGCCCTCCCTTCTTTGTTGTCTACACTCTGGTCTCATCTTCAATATCCTCCTTCCACAATAAACCCTTTACATTCTCGTATCATTCTCTATAACCTCATCAAAGCTTCATCATAGTTGTCTTTATTATGTTTATTGGGTGATTGTGATAATCAAACAGTCTAAGCTCATTTCCATCTGTTGTTCCGTGTTGTCACTGTCTTAATAATGTTTAGTTTGAAAATGTTTTCAGATTACTGCCCTCTGTTGTATTTTACAGCAGTTGTTATAGTCCGTCCCGCTGGATGGATGTTTCTGTTGTTCATTTTTAAGCCAAAGTTAATGTGGATTGGGAAATGCCCTGCACATCTTTGGTTGCTCCTTCGTTGACCCAAGATCAGAAGTATGTCATGGGTGAATTTATGGCCTTATGCATTTTGATGTGTTGCTGACTTGCTGAAATATTAATGAACTCAAGCTTCTTGTTTATTTGGTTGTTTGGCTGTTTGCCCTGGGGGAAGAGTTGGATCATACATTTTGTTAATATCAGAGAGGATGGTATGACCAATTCTGTTGTTGAATCTGTAAGTAAAGTATAATTCAGTGTAACGAAGGATTTGGCAAAATCATTAGATAAATTTAAAAGGTGAGGGGTTGATAAAATTCTTGCACCAAGAAAACCTCCTGTGTTCTGTTTTATAAATCTGAAACAGGAACCCATGACTATCCTGTGAGAGGAATGAGGACCATTACATTTTTGGTGTTAAAGTTAGATATAAACCTGACATTCTGACCCCAAGCCATTTGTCAGAATAGAACTTTTATTTTGACATGCACAAAGTGAGGCCTGCGTTAAGGCGTCGAATCTGCCAGAAATATAACAGAAGAAGAAGAGGAAGAAGTAGCGCACACATGTATACTGACTGGATTCAACAGAAGAATGATCAGTTTATACCACCCTTCTATCTGATTGAAAACTTCCTTCTGATCAGGTCAGTCCGTTCTGACTCCCACTGAGGTGGTAACAAGAGGTGATTTTATTCAGATTATTAGCAGACACTAGTGTCCATTTTAGCTTTAGCTTTAATCAGAGCTCACTAGATAATTACAGTTTTTTACCTTCACTGTTGGACCATTCCTCATGATTTACACCCAGTGCAAAATGTCTAGTGCCCCCCCAAGACATTCATGACTGACATAACACGTCAGAGCTTAGCTTGCTACAGAACTAGCATTTTCCTCGTCTGTTTGAGGCGTGGGTATCATGGCCTGCTTCATTAATCACACCGCTGCTAAGCTGTCTCAGGGAAATGTGCTGGTGTTTTCTATGTGGTCGAACCTGCTGATAATAAATAGCCCTGGTAAACCAGCTGTAATGGACTGAATATGGGTTCCGTCTTCACACTGTGAGCTGTTTATGTTGCTCTGCTGACAGACTGCCTTTGTTCTTAAAGTTCTTATTCTTATAGAAAACAACTGTTAACACAGATTTAGTTTGTGACTAAAATAATACTGAAACAGTAACAATTTGATGTAATCAAACAAATTACCTGCATTTCTGGCTTTCAAATATTCTCCTACCTCTGTATCCTTATTAAACATCACCTTGAGCTTTCTTTCTATAAATTGAGTGTGTGATTTATAATTGAAAACAATGGCAGCATAAGACTTTCAGTAAGACTAACTAGTAACACCAGGCTCTGCCTGACGTTTTGGCTGCCATGTGAGTCAAAGTCAAATATTCACTATTTGCTCTGCATTTGGTCTCCACCAACCGCTGTGCCTCCAAAAACAGTTGTGACTCATCAGAGAATGGACACGGACCTCCTGAGGGTGTCCTGTGGTGTCTAGCAACAGAATGTTGTTAGTGGGGGCCTTTGGATCCTAAGGCCTCTGTGGATCATCCCACAGATACTTGATCAGTTTGGAATGTAGTGAATTTGGAGGCCAGGTCAACAAACACCTTGTGCTGTTTTTAATGTGTTTTTTTTTCTTTTTGAGTTGTTCCTAAAGAGTTTTTCTGTGTGTCTGTGTCAGGCTGCATCCTGCTGGGGATGGCTGCTGCCATCAAGGAGTATCACTCTTATGGGGTGGGGGTGCCAGGTCTGGTCTAGGTGGGTGCTACATGTCTGAGTAACATCCACACGAATGTCAGGCCCAAAAATTTCCCAGCAGAACACTGTATTGTCACAAGATGGTCAATGTTATTTACTTCTCCTGTCTGTGGTTTTAATGTTGTGGCTGATCAGTGTAGAGGGGAGCACAGTTGTTCATTATTTAGCTGATCAGTGTCAGCAAGGCCTCCGAGCCGCTGCTGTTCAAATCTGAAAAGGGCACATGTGACAGAAATGCCAGGAAGTCTGACGTCCCTTCCACACCCATCTGAGCGTGCTCATACGACGTCCCATTATATATGAAATTAACTGGGCACATCTCAATAAATCACAGACAGTGAAAGCCTGCTACAGCTCTGCAGGGAACACCAGCACTTTATTATTTTCCTATTTGTACCATGTTATATTGACCTATATAACAGTCAAGATTAATAAACCAAAACAAAATAGTGGCAGGCAGCAGTGTTAGCATGTGGAACGGGTACTCGGGCCCACAAACACAAGCACTGGCTCCTCCACACACACTCTTGCCTGAGGAGACAGCTTGCAAACAGCATGATTTAGGAGCTAGGCAACTGGCAAACAGCAGTGTTTAGGAGAGAGGGAAAAAGGAAAACAGAAAGGATGGATGGAAGGGAAAGAGGAAGGAGGAAAAGACTAGCAGCTCCATCAATTACCCTGTTAAATGAACAAAGAACTTCAACGGGACACGGGCTCGTTTTAATCAATGCAGACACGTGTCATTCAGGGGGCGGGCAGCAAATTAACACTTGGAGCAATTAATGTGGTCCCAACTGTTTGAAGGTTCATTCCTCATTCAGTCCTGCCAACACAATTGATCTTTACTTGCTTTAGGGCTCTTCCTTCATGTTAGAGTAATTATCAGGGACACATTCATTAACTGTTATTATTTATTTTTATTTATTTATTTATTTTTTATGTTTGCAGCAGCTGCTAGAGGCAGAGCCGGATGTCCATAAATGACGCAGCTGATTTTGTTTTATTTCCAGACAGTCTTTTCCTGTCCACGTTTTGCAGCACCTTTCAGGATTTAAGATCAGCCCCATTACTGTTGGGGCATGTCGGATGAATGAAAAGAAAATTGTGTGTTGGATGAAATCTAAATGTGGCCATCTTATGGAAATGTGCAAATCTATACCTATAAACTAATGTTAGCAGTCACAAGCATGGCTCTGGCTAAGGATTATTTTCTTCTTCGTCCTCGTCTCCTCCCGGGTCCGGGTTGCAGGGGCAATAGCCTCAGCAGTGAAGTCCAGACAGCCCTTTCCCCAGCCACTTCCACCAGCTTCCACGGAGGAATACCCAGGCGTTCCCAGGCCAGACGAGAGATATAATCCCTAAATCGTGTCCTGGGTTGGCCCAGGGGCCTCCTTCCGGTGGTACGTGCCCAAAAAACCTCTCCGGGAAGCAACCTTACCAGATGCCCTAACCACCTCAACTGACTCTTCTCAACGTGGACGAGCTTGAGGTCCTCCCCTGTGTCCGAACTCCTTAACCTATCTCTAAGGGTGAGCCTGGCCACTATGCAAAGGAAACTAATTTCGGCCGCTTGTATTTGCAATCTCGTTCTTTCGGTCATTACCCAAAGTTCATGACCATAGGTGTGGGTTTGGAACGTAGATTGACTGGTAAATTGAGAGCTGCGCCTTTGGGCTTAGCTTTCTCTTAACCACAACAGACCGGTTAAGCGCCCGCATCACTGCAGACGCCACTCTGATCCACCTGTTGATCTCCCGCTCCATCCTACCCTCACTCGTAAACTCCTCCTCCCCTACCCGGAGTGGGCAATCCACCCTTTTCCGACTGAGGACCATGGACCATGGCCTCAGACAAAGGGCAGCCCTGACAGAGATCAACACTCACCGGGAACAGGGACGACTTACTGCCGGATACACGGACCAGACTTGCACTCCTTTGGTACGGGGACTGAATGGCCCTTAGCAAGGGGCCATCCACCTCATACTCCGGAGCACCCCCCACAGGATGGCTCTGGGGACATGGTCGTAAGCCTTCTCCAAATCCACAAAACGCATGTGAACCTGTTGGTCAAATTCCCATTTCCCCTGCTTTACCCTAGCGAGGGTAAAGAGCTGGTCCATGGTTCCACAATCCAGATGAAAACTGCATTGTTCCTCCTCGAGCTGAGGTTCAACCATCGACCGGACCCTCTTTTCCAGCACCCTGGTATAGACCTTGCCGGGGATGTTGAGGAGTGTGATTCCCCTGTAGTTGGAACACACCCTCTGGTCCCCTTTCTTAAAGATGGGTACCACCACCCCAGTGTGCCACTCCAGACGCACTGCCCCTGATGTCCACGCACTGTTGCAGAGGCATGTCAGTCAGAACACCCCTACGACATCCAGAGCCTTAAGATACCCAGTGTGGATCTCATCCACCCCTGGAGCTCCCCCGCCGCGGAGTTGTTGTTTCATTACCTCGGAGACTTCTGCCTCAGATTGGATGGTCCACCCCAGGGCCTCCGGCTGTGTTTCCTCTATGGAATACATGTAGGTGGGATTGAGGAGCTCCTCAAAGTATGAAGTCAGCAGCTCCCTGCCCCCACTGAAAACACTGTGAGCGAGTTGCCACCAAAACTGGTCTAGGTGGGTGTCCTGTGGGGTCTTGCAACAGAATGTTGTTAGTGGGAGCCTTTGGGTCCTATGGGTTGAGAGGAGGGGCTTCTGTGGATCATCAACACTTGATCAGTTTGGGATGTAGTGAATTTGGAGGCCAGGTCAACACCTTGTGCTGTTCTTCATGTTTTTTGAGTTGTTCCTAAATCATTTTTGTGTGTGTGCCTGTGTCAGGCTGCTGCCATCAAGGAGTGTCATTGCTATGGGTTGGGGGTGTCTGGTCTGGTCTGGTCTAGGTGGGTGGTACATGTCTAAGTAATGTCCACACAAATGCCAGGTCCAAAAGTTTCCCAGCAGAACATTGAATTGTCACTAACATGGTCAATGTTATTCACATCTCCTGTTAGTGGTTTTAATGTTGTGGCTGGTTGGTGTATATTAACTGTGTCATTGACTGTAACAGTTTTCTGTCTCATTTTGTGTTTAACATAACAGTTATCATTTGACTAATTATGCAGCAAAGATTTGGATCATTGAGTTCATAAAGATGGACAAACCCTTCTTCAGAGTGGTTTTGAAGTTCAGGACAGTGGCTCTGACCACTGCTATCTTGGTAGTGCCTGAAACCTCCCACATCTTAGCTAATTCAAGAATGTAAAAAGATGTGGAGCTTGACAGGAAATGAGGCAGATAGGTAATGCAGAGGCACACAACCGGTAACCTGTGACCACACCTTGTATTATGTTACTTTTTAGCCTGAATACAATTTTATCAAGTTTAACAACATGATAGAGGCTTGTTGACCTCAAAAGTTAATACAGTGCAAGACCCATTGACCTGCCATGGTGTCGTCAACATTAGTAAACAGCTCTTGGCCGAATTGCACTTCTTAAATAAATCAGTTACCCTTGTACATCCAGTTAATTTGACAATGAAGAAAAGTACCTAGTCACTGCTTCCGTTAATAAAAAATGCACTAAAGGAGCCGATGGTGATATATTTAAACAGCTTGTTGAAAAGAAAAGACAGAATTGTTCAGATAGATGTGATAGTTTAATGCAGCGTTCAATGAAAAACTCACAGTAAGACGAAGGAAAATGAATGAAGCATCAGCACGGTCCCAGATTAATTTTTAGATCTTTGTGGGGTTTTTTTGTTTTTTTTACCATCCTTGTTAAGAAATGAATAAATGAGAACCATGGCAACAGCAGCCATCCAGGCTTGTAGTCATTGTGCCAGTTTTTCCTCGCCATCATAAATTGGACCAGCAGGAGGTCAGCGGAAAGATAAAATAAAGAACATGTGTGGGGGTCTTGTTTTTGTCAATTTGTCATCAGAACACATCTCACCATCAGTGAGATAAAATTTAGCTGTTAAAGATGATAGAAACACACCTGTTTGGTCAGGTATACTGTGTGTTGCCTTGCACTTTATCGATTTGCACTATTTTCACATAGCTTTCTTAAAGAAGTACTTAAGTACTTTGTAAAATAAATGTTTATGCCCGATTTAGATGAGAATATTCATACCATTTCGGTGTCTATGTAATAAATAGAAAGCTACTTTAGATTAGCTGTAAAGCTTCCAAATTTAGTGTCAACATTTTTAATGAAATTACAGCCATCAGTATATTTTCTCACTGGCGTGAGGTAAATCAGTCTGCGTCCAGATTAGGTAGCAACTGTTGTGCCATTGACTAACAGTGAGGAGACGTCTGGTCCTTTCTTGTGCAACCTTGTATGTTTGGAAGTCAATGGAAAGAGATTAAAAAATGTTTTGATCCGTTCAAACTGTACCATAAATTATAGTCTTTTTTAAACATTGAAAGATAATTTTGCAAGTCAAGAAGGTGTTTATCATAGAGATAGTAAAATACCATTTAGTTTTGTTGGTTTAATTAAAATAGCCTATACGTATGTGACCAATAAAAGCATCCCAGTCAGGTTGGTACATTTAATCCTGTTCTTCTGGAACAAGGCAAAAATAGTTATAATCTGTACTTCAGCTAGGTAGCTTGTGGAGAAAGAAAGTCAAGGGGTTACATAGGCAACTCTTGGGCATTTAGTCTTTTAAGTTTCATATTTTCACAGCCTTATTCTTTTACATTTTCACAATAAACTGTGACTTTTTTTGGTTTGCAACATTATCTTCTAAATTGACATCATTCACATTAGTGGCAAATAAAAAATATCTGTCATTGACCTCCATACACTTTTTTTCCCCCAAGATAAGCTCCCATTGTCATCCTGAAGTGGCACTACCTCTTTCTCGTCAACTGAAAAGTTTCTGAACATACATAAGAGATTTGATGGTGTTAAAACATCTTTAAACAACATCAAATCTCTGCCGCTAGCATGCTGGCTGGAAGAGCTCAGATTTGCCTTTATTGATGTTAGAGAAGGAAAAGATGTTTGTAAGATGAGGGAGAAGATATGTGAGTGAGATGAGGTAAGATCTCACAGGAAGGAAGAAAGTGAAGGAAGATCTGAGGAAGACGAGCATTTTACAACAAGAGAAATGTGACAGAACCTATTTCAGCTTTTGCTGCATAAAACCATGTTCATGACATTACTAAAATGGACAGTATAAATTATAAGGCTTGTTCTGTTGTAATATACTTAGCAGTTTTCTTAGATCTTGCAAGATTTACTCCTTCTTCTGTTTAATTTTTTTGTGTGTGTGTAATTTTTAATGCATGATAAAAAATTTAAATGCAGCAATTGCAGTGTGTGATCATAGCCGGGCTTACTGAGATTGTCACGAGAGGATTTTAATATCTACAAAATCTAGAAAATACTCTCACTAGAAGGTGGTCCTAAATATTTTACACTGCCATTCCTACACGCTACAAATCTATTAACTGTAGGACTTTTCAGCCTATTATGACCAACAAGGACCACACACTGTAGGGAAGAGTAAACCTCGGGTCATAATGTGTGCATGAAAGAGTATTATTGGTCATACACACTGCTTTCATATAAATTATGAATAATTTGTGAGAAAACCATCTTTAATTTGGTTATACTGTGCATGAACTACATTTTAAAGAAAATAAAGTTGATTGGGAAAATCTGATTACTTTTGAAAACAATTTTTAGTTTCAGAACATCAAAAAATAAATAATTAAAATGAATCTTTTCACTCTACTGAATGTTTCAGTTGACTGTGAAGGTACACACACGCACACACACCCACGCACATACACACACACACGTTCGCCTTACCACTCCATCAAAACCACATAGCCACGGGCCTCCCCATTAACTCTTGTCTCTTGAAAAGAAATGAGAAAAGGATGGAGAGTAGGAAGAGGTATGGCTTTTCTCTTTTTAATGTCTGGGGGGGGGGGGGGGGAGAAAAAAGAGAGGGAGTGATCAAGAGAACCAACTTCAATTATGTATACCCCAACAACTTCAATTAAGCATGTGAGCAGGAAAATCAATATGGGAACTGATTACGTCCTGATCTTTTCATTCCTCACTGAAGAATTGTTTGGTGTAGAGGTGGCAAAACACACACATGACAGCACACACATGTATATATGTACACCGATCAGGCATAACATTATGACCACCTTCCTAACATTGTATAGGTCTCCCTTGTGCATCCAAAACAGTTGTGACTCATCAGAGAATGGACATGGGCCTTCTGAGGGTGTCCTGCAGTCTCTATCAACAGAATGTTGTTAGTGGGGCCCTTTGGGTCCTGTGGGTTGAGGGGAGGGGCCTCTGTTGATCCTCCCACGGATACTCGATCAGTTTGCGATCAAGTAAATTTGGACGCCAGGTCAACACCTTGTGCTGTTCTTCATGTTTTTTTGAGTTGTTCCTAAACTGTTTTTGCTATAGGGTGGGGGTGCCTGGTCTATAGGCTGGTGGTACACTCTAAAAAGAAATCTTTTGGCTCAACAAAGAAAATGAACTTGTACTCCTAGTCCTACTTTTGCACCTCATAGATATGTAATATTGGCTCTTTTTTCCTGAATG
This sequence comes from Chelon labrosus, assembly GCF_963514085.1. NCBI lineage: Eukaryota > Metazoa > Chordata > Actinopteri > Mugiliformes > Mugilidae > Chelon > Chelon labrosus. The sequence continues at coordinate 19,330,147 of NC_140347.1, forward strand.
AACAAATACACAGGTATAATGTTTAATTGGGTTCTCTTTCACACTTTTTTGGCACGTCCAAACTGATGTTCACCCCACATGTAATGTATTTAAAGCGATGAAATTTTTGCAAGTCCAGTCACGTCGGTTGAATAATCATCCCCTGGGAAACTGATAAGGAAGAGGTGCCAAGAAAAACTAAATTTTATCAGAAAGAAAGCTCGAGCAGAACCCAGTGTTAAGCAATACTGCAAACGCAACAATTGTGGAGGTCATAGATGTCAACTCTCAAGTCCAACTCCATCCATGTGTCTCAAATTTCTAGTCGTCTGTAAACATGGAAGAGATCGTCTTTGAACATCTGAATATGTTTCCTGGATAACTGCTGGAAACATAAGAAGCACAGAAACATTGTCCAGGCCCCTAAATGGTAAATCATCAGGGTTAGTCATCAGGTTCCAATATTTTCTCTATAGCTATCTAGACATACAGATAGCTTGGAGATGATTGTGGGAATCACGCTTTAATCCATTTTCCTAGCTTGCACAGTAGGAAAACTTGTCATTCAAGTGTAAAATAGCTGCAGACTTGATGATAAAGTAATAATGACTTATCATGGTGTCGTCCTCATTTACTGAATGTGACACCTTGTCAGTACAGATACACAAATCACCATCATCAGCATCAGTTCTGTCATACTAATGCTGAGAGAGACAATTGGAGGGAAAAGGTTGATAAAAAAAAAATACAGTAGCATGCTGTGTGTCCCAGCTCTTATCAAAGTCATCATCAGTGTCCCTGCATGAAATTCCATATCCGTGTGTGTTTGTGCATTTAAGTGTGTGTGTTAGCTACCTTTTGTTGTGTTGAATAATTCAGCAGGAGGAAGTAGACGCGGTTACATCTCTGATTTCCTGCTCAATGTTGTTTAATGTCTGTCACTATCTCTGGAAACAGGGAGGACTTGGAAGTGTTCAGTATGTGGGGTGGTTGTGGGGTGGGGGGAGGGGGGTGACTTTGACTGTTATCCTTTTTCACTTCTTTTCTGGAACGACAGAGAGAGAGAGAGAGAGAGAGAGAGAGAACGAGTCGGAGGCAGAGTGGGCGAGAGTTAAGTGGCGTGTATTCAGTATTATTGATTTTTTCTGTCTGCCTGCACCGAGGGTAACCTCACAAGTTTATTTTCCACCATGTGTGAGTGTGAACAGTATGTGTGTGTGTGTGTCTGCGGTCATCGCTGGATCTTCATGTATAGACTGGAGCCTGTCACGCCGAATAAAAGTGTAGCTCTGTGGTTTAAGCCGCATGATACAGTTCACCTGATAAATAAAAGAAAACCGAAGAAGGCGCGAGTAACATATTTTCCATCCATCTTCCCCATCAGCTGCTAGAATTGTTTTTGCTCGTTCTTCACAACTCTACCCATCGCTATATAGCCGTTTTTCATGGTTTATATTACACTCGCTTCATATAATGGAAATTGTATGGATACAGAATGAGATATTTTAAGGCCCCAAACTGACAAAATACTGCCGTGAAGGCTGACTGTGTCACCAGCGACCGGACCAAAATGTTGCCCTTGAAGACACCGACAGACTATGACATACGTTCTGTGCCTGTGTGAAAGGAAATAAGTCTTCATACCAGCAGGGGGCAGTAGTCTGTATTCATCATTCAAAAGGTGGATGGGAAGCGATAATGTTAGCTGGTAGACTAGGAAGCTAGGAAAACCATTCCTGGCTCCTCAAAAGTGAAGCCAACGCAAGTAGAGCTCCCCCTTGTGGCTGGCTACAGTATAGGCCATATTGGCTCCACCTCCTCCATGTTAATGGATGGGACTTGGGCCAAACAAAAATACTAGAATACATGTCAAATACATTTTTTCAAGGATGGTTTTTAACATTTTAGGTAGTTAATATAATGTTGACGCATGTTCAAGTGTCAATTGTTTGGATAAGTTCCGTTTTAGTTATTTGACACTATAGAAACAGAATGGCAACTACCAGTGGCCATGCCAACCTCTCCATAAAATGGTCCCGTGGGGCTGTGAGAGTTGTAAAAAAATAAGTACAGTGCATAACCCAACATTTCCAGCGTAGTATTAATAAACGAAAATGCGAGTGAGTCTGGAGGAAGTGTGGGTGGGTCATCAATAACGTGGCTCCACTCTCAGACCGTACTACGCAGACTCTGGATCCAAACTCGCAATTATTGATTCTAGATGAAAATATTTGAGTATTTGAATGTTCGGATTGGATGCCCTGCAAACTTCTTGGTGTTTTTTTGTGTCTTCACTTCAGTCTCTCTTCTCATGAACTGGTTCTCTAAGCTGAACAGCCAGTGAAAATCACTGGCACTTTCCACCGGCGATTCAACATGCTGAAAAGCTGCTGACAGGCATCCGACTAAATGTTATTTATACCGAAAATCAAACAATTGATCTTAATTGAGCCCATGGGTAATTCGGTATCCAGTAGCATCTTTACACACATAGGGGAATCACAAGTCAATAAAAGGTACAAGAATGTCAATAGAAGTCAGGACCTACCACACCAGGAGGGACCCAAGGTGAAAGCCTTGCAAAGATGCCCCTGAGACAATCCAGCGTATTAACAGCAGGGTGTGAGATGCTAGTAGGCAGGACATACATGGAACATCTGTGCAGAGTATGGACTGGAAGACCCAAGGTCAGAGTGGGAGACACTTCTGATGGTAGAGGAGAATGGCTGAGCCAAGATCCTGTGGGACATTCAGATACAGACTGACAAGCTGGTAATGGCTAACCAGCCAGACATTGTAGTTCCGTAGTGGTAGATGTAGCAATCCCCAGTGACAGCAACATCAGGAAGAAGGAACACGAGAAGCTCAAGAAATACCAAAAGAAAATATGCAGAAGGTGAAGGCCACAGTGGTCACTGTGATGATAGGAACCGTTCCCACCAGTTTGGAAAGGTGGAAGAGTGCAGTACTAGGAACAGCTAAGATACTGTGCAGGACCCTCAAGCTGTCATGCTTTTGATAGAGGACCTGAGACTGGAGGTGGAAACAAAGACCACCCATGAGGGCATGAGAGCTATATAAAATGTTGTATACCATAGATATGCTGGTTGGATTCTGAGCTGAGCTCTTCATTGATTTGTGGATTGATTATTTTCACGGAAGTGCATGTCATAACAAGATCCTACACAGTACTAATACCAGGTTCTTGTGTTCTTTGTTTTTTTCTCATTGTTCCTCGGTGCAGTTGAAGTCTTAATTATGTATAGGGGAGATTTTGGAGAATATTATTACACGCAGTTGCTTTTAATACAAATCTGAGGGAAAGATTTTGATTTCATGTAGTGAAAATTTTTTTATTTCATACATAAAGCTCAAGGCTCCCTGGTCATGCAGAGCACTCATCTATTAAGCACTCAGTGTGACAAAAACACTTGAAGTACTGCTGCAGTTTGGAAATTAGAAATGCAGCAGTTCAGAATATGTCATGTTTATAAAATGCTGCACATATTTTAAATTTTAAGTTTAATGCTTATTTAATGCTGCATTTTAGCAAGAAGTAAAAAGTAGAAATCCTAGTAGAAAACAAACACACACACACTCACCAACACACCAACACACACACACCTCTTCCTCCAGCCGGGCCCACTCAAACCTGCAGGGGCGCAGGGAGGGTGCTAATGGTTTGCCACAGCACGCACACACATTCACACAATGCTTCGGTGTAGGAGCGTGTGTCTCAGAAAGGCATTACTCATCAGACAAGCAGAGAAGAAAGAAAGAATGACGTCATAAAAGCATATGGTATACACCGATCAGCAACAACATTATGACCACTGACAGGAAAAGAAAATAACCATCTTGTGACAATTCAATGTTCTGCTGGGAGACTTTTGGACCTGGCATTCATTCAAGTGGATGTCTCTTAGACATGTAGCACCCACCTAGACCAGACCAGACACCCCCACCCCATAGCAATGACGCTCCTTGATGGCAGCAGCCATCCCCAGCAGGATGCAGCCTGACACAGACACAGACACACACACACACACACAAAAACGATTTGGGAACAACCTGGCCTCCAAATTTACTAGATCCCAAACTGATCAAGTATCTGTGGGATGATCCACAACGCATAGGACCCAAAAGCCCCCCACTAACAACATTCTGTTACCAGACACCACAGGACACCCTCAGAAGGCCCATGTCCATTCTCTGATGTGTCACAGCTGTTATGGAGGCACAAGGGAGACCTACACAATATTAGGAAGGTGGTCATAATGTTATGCCTAAGGTGTATGAGCACATAATGCTCTAATATTTTAATTTTAGTCACTAACCCAAGCTGCTCCAGTCATGTAGTTGAGTTGTATTTTTGTGTTTTTCATAAAGCTGAGCATGACGACTAATTCTCTAATTATGTTTACCAGTTATGTTCCATTTAAATAAAGCTTACTTCTTGGGAACTACTCCTACTGCGGTCCTCGTGAAATTGCCACTATTCTGGACTGTCCTTCCGATAACACGCGTCCAGTCTCAGACAACACCTGCTGATAACACACACACACACACAAACACAATAACAGTCTACCTCTGTGATTTGGAAATGTCAAACCATCACCCGCCGCTCTGCGCTTGGGGGAAAAAAATAAAATGAAGATGCTGTTAGCAGCTTTTTATTTCCGTACTTTGAAGGGATTTTCTCGTCTGTGGCGCTGTGTGAGCGAAGAGGACGTCGACCCCCGGAAAGGTCACAGTTGATTGGTTAACAGCAGAAAGCTTTTACCTGTTTTGTGCAGGAATGTCCGCCCGAAGACAACAACGTCTCTTGCTCGGTCCACTTGAGAATGAGATTGGGTACCGCTAAATTCCTTTTTACCCAAGGCCAAACGGTCTCTTGTTACTGTGACACATTGCCTGCTGCTCTGCTGAATTAAAAACAAAAACTATGAAGTTGAAGTCAGTGCTTGTACGATACGATGGAACCCAGATTTATTTCCATCTGGCAAACTTTGTATTGAATTTTCTGTTTCCACTAAAGCCATTTTACTGCAGAAAGCATCTTTCATTTTGTGGAACACTGTGCAACTAGTTAGCAACTGGCATTCAGTAAAAGACTGTTTGCGTGGCTATAGATTTATGACTCATTTTAAGATTTATCCGGTTTAAAATGTGTTTGATTTAACATTTAGACATAGGTAACAGTTTAAGTTTTCACATCAAGGCCTCAAAGAGGAATTTCACTGAAGCAAAGCAAGTTGTGTAATAGAACACGTTCATCTAATGCATAGCGCAAAGATGCAAATATATATTTTAAATTGTGAGCAGACAAACAAACAATTAGGGTTGTGTCAGAAAGGGGAAATTCCTACAACAAGAACGCCTTCCGAGGCTTCTCCCCTGGCAACTGCTATTGGATAGCATAACGCTGGCTTCTGTGGCATGGCATAAAAAAATAAAAATAAATGAAAGTTTAACATGGCTGATGCAGACTGAAGGAGAAAGCTGGGGCTGTCTGTATTTTTCTAAAAGGCAACACCCACGAAAAAAATCGAAACCAGTAACACATAAATCCCCTTTATGAATCATGTAAAATGTTTGTGGCTTGGTTTAGAAAACACGTTTAAAGCGCCTAAAACAGCTGGAGCACTTTGGCAAAAGTTACTCAAACAGAAGTACATTTTGGAGTAAGTGAGATTAAATAAACGTAATTGATAGCCTTAGTGTACTCATGGTATTGAAGGAAAATGGCACCCAGTATAACTGGGTTGCTTACTGATGCGTTTTTTTAATAGTTTCTTAATGATAATGGAGCTCAGTGGCTCAATGGCTAAGCTTGAATGTAGCTTTAGCTACACAGATGATAGTTTTAAGAGAATCGAAATGTATTTGTGACATTATAAAATGTAGCGTTTCCACCAATCTGCCACCTTCAGAGACGAAAGATTGCCAAAAACTGCAGTTCTGTAAATGTTCATTACAGGCTGGCTGAAAAAGTCAAAAAAGAAATCACCATAGACCTCCTTGTTCAAATGTACACAGTTACAGCAGAGATAAACATGTTTGCAGCCTATTCAAATTGCATCAAAGCACAAAGTTTTGTATAATTAAAGACGTGGCTGCTTTGAGTACGCCTCAATTCGAGACCGTTGCTAAAACATTGCTCCGGACCCTCAACAGGACCCTACACCATAGCCTGACGTGCATCTTCTCAGAAATGTAACTATGCGTGGCACCAACGTGGACCGCAGCGGCTGTGATCGGTCCGAAATGCATTTCCTTGTTAACAGCGCAGACTCTCCAGCGCACAGGTATAAATGCTTTGGACGGCGTGACCCCCTGTGCAAGTTAAATACCATGGTATTGTAAATCAAGCTTAAAGCCTAACAGGTTTCTAGCTGGCTGAAGAGTTGTTACTCGCCGTCCTTAGCTCCCATTGTGCTCCACGTCTGAACTAGCCGGGAGATGGACAACAACAGGCCAACCGCCAAAGCACCACACCAACGGAAACCTATGGGTGGTTCCGTCACTCTGTATATACAGCCAATGGCTATCGCTCAAGTCTGTGTATCATTCTTTCATTTGATATTGCCTTAAGAGTCCCAAATGAAACATGTGTTTTCTCTTCTTTGGAAATGACTAAAAAAAATTTTATTTTTTTTTTTCCATTTGTGTGACCTGGAGGGCTTCACAGTGTCCATTTGATTTGTGCGTGCTTGACCAAAGCCCTTTTTTACTTGAGAGTTATTGATATTGTCATCTTGTTCTTGAGAAATTAGCGTGTAGGGGTAGAAGACATGTGTACAGAAAACATTGGCAGGATACTGAGATCTTCAGAGATGGATGAGTGTTCTCTTGTAGTTAAATAAGCCACAACCAAAAAAGATCAACAACAAGAGCAGTTTTAAGCTTATTGATAATGAATAATTACCTGCGCTTCTGTTGGCTCCAAAGCTGCTGTTATAAATACCAAACTTTGTTTCCTTCTAACCGTACACATGTGTGTATTGTGTAGTAGCTCAGCCTGGTTCCTGAGTGTCTTGGTATGTATTAGTGAGTGCGCATTAATATTCTGAGCCTGACCAGTCTGCAACATTAAGCTTTAATACCAGCCCAGAGACCTGCTTTTCAACCCAGCGAGAGAAGGCAGCCGTCTCAGCTGTGATGTTTACCCACACGGTGATAAATATGGAAATGTCTCTCTCTGTCTCAAAGACGCAGCAATGAACATGCAAATGAGTCTCCCTCCAACGTAAACACTTGAAGCTAAGGTGTTTCTGTGAAGCTGTGCCATCCGTCTTCTGGTGTTTTAATGGAACTTGACGGGAGCAGACCTCTATAGTAGCGTAATTTTCCCCTTCAAAGTGGTCGGGGTGGAACAAACTTTGATGCGCATCCTCCGGGACTCCACCACTCCCCTGACCTCCGCCTGGCCTGCCCTCCCAAAGACCTCCAGAGCTGCTGTTATTTGGATGAAGGTTAAAAGCGATGCATTGCAAATATCACGCACATCTTCGCAGTCTGAGAGCACACAGAGGCTTTTTACTCTCTGGGTTTGTTTGTGTGAGTCTGAAACAAAGTTCGATTTCCCCCTCCCTCCATCTACGCTCGTCTGCTACCAGACAAGTGTGTTTCCGCTTTTTGCTATTTGTGGCCAGCATGCTTCTGTAGTCCTTCCATCAACATGTGAGGATGTTCTCCACCGCTGCCAGGAAATTGCATTGATTACATTTTTGATGAAGAAGCTGTGAAGAAAAAAACAAAAAAAAACACCATGTGAACATTTGTACAGACCAAGACATCATAATCAGTTCCCTTCAACAGCTACCTCTCTTAGAAAATGTGCGGGTCCAGCAAGTGCTACTGATGAATTTCTCTCCTTTTTGCAGCATCTTTTAAGAAACTTCTGTTTGGCAACTTTTGTTGCCCTACATCCTGATTCACATCCTTTTTTTATAGCGTCAAATAACTAAAATTAAATCTTTAAGAAAAATCCACATTCAAACATACATCATCATTATAGTAACTACCTAAAATGACAGAAACTATCCCTGAAAACGTTAGTGTTGTAGTTCGGCCCATGTCCCATCCATTAACATGGAGGAGGTGGAGCTTATAAGACCTATGCTACAGACAGCCACCAGGGGGAGCTCCACATGCTTTGGCTTCACTTTAAAGGAGCTGTCATGGCATCCATTCTTTATACAGTCTATGATCCATCTCATAAACATGGACCTTTACAGAAAATCTCCACTTACAAGGTTGTGTAAACAACCTGTTTCAACAACAAGGGGTTATTCATATGGACTTCTCTCATGAATATGGTAAACACAACTCCATTTATAGACAGACTATCTCATTATTGGTTTTGAAAGTTTTGAAAAATTTGTCTGGTTTTTATGGCTGGTTCTTTTTATGAGATTCTAAAGATCTGACAGTCAGTTAGTTTTTAGATTACTAATGCCTCTAACCCTCTCCAACTCTTACTTCAAGTCTTGGTCTAGTTCAGTTGATCAAAATCTCCTCTGTACTGAGTATACTACATGTCTCTCTACTGTATATCGGGATGCATACAGACACAAACCAGAAAAGCTTCATATTACCACTGCACTCCCTGCTCAAATCTTTTCTCTCCATTGTTCGCAGCATTAGCCATTACGGCATCACACATTTTCCACATGTCCTCTGCATTGTGTGATATGTTGACTACAGGCTGGAGACAATGGCAGCAACACTTTCAGATGCGCGAGCATGCCTCTGCACTGATGTGTGTTCCCACATTAGTGCAGAAAGCAGCAGCTCATTCTGTCAACACGCTCACAGACAGACAGACACGTTCTCTAGCACGCTCTTTGATGATGGACTAAATAGCTCGTTGATGCTTTGATGAGTTTTTAAACAGCTTCCAACTGACTCCAAAGACCTGGGTGTTGATTGGCTTGGCTGGGATTGCAGCAGCGGCTCGCCTCATTCCCCTCGGTCAGTTCTAAGCCTTGACTGCGGTTCTCCTCGTGGTTTTATTAAGATAGATGTTTGTCTTTTAAGTTGTTTTAATAACTGAGACTAATTTTCCTGCTGTGTACTGATTTATGACCACATCTGCCTCAAAGACTCACACATGGGAGAAGTTATAGCCTAAATTATGAGATATGAGAGCATTCTTATTACACACTGTGCTTCATCATACTAACTGTAGTGTGGGTTTACCTTCATTGTTATATCTCTCCTTTTGAGGTTTCATGAACCCGAAACTATACTGTCAATTTGACGCTGTAGCTGGCATGTGTCTCTAAGAGCATTTGTCAGCATTCCCACAATTATTTCTTTAAAAGTGCTAATAATTCACACATTTAAACATTTCTCTGATTCAATAAGAATGTTAAAGAAATAAACTCATTTTTTAAATTACATAAGGCTTGAGAGCATTGAAAAACCAGCACATAGTAACACACTGAAGATGTGGTGAACACATACCTCAAGTCTTTTTCAATCAGCAAGAGCGCTGGGAATCTTAGATTTGAAGCTCTTTGCCAGATTTACCAAGTCACAATCATTTTACACGTTGCGCCGCAAACTTATGACTCCTATTTTGAAACAGATTTATGGAACCACAAATTCTTTCTTTCCCTGTTTTTTTCTTCTCCGAAGTTGGTGACTGAATCCTCTGGGATCAAGAGAAAATTATTTTCTTTTGCAGCATTATAAAAGTGAAATTAGGAAGTGAATTAAAAACTCAATCTATAAATCAATCTGTTCTGTAATCAAATGTCCTGTGGACTCCGAAGTGATCAATTTAATTTATTTCAGACAACCCTGCAAACGCCACCTTCTATGTTTCTCCACTCCTTTAGTACTAAGTGAGAAAGTAAATCAGTTGTCTGCCGCTCGGTCTAATGTGTATGATGCATTTAAAGACCTCGGTGCCTGATTTTCAGTGCGACTGTTCTCCGGAAAACGTTTTCAGGGTTGCAGTTATTCAATTTATTTCCATTGTCTCGTAAATTGCACCAGTGAGCAACATTTTAGCCCGGTTTGCTCTTCTACGAACAAAGGTTGTTTGTTTTCTATTCAGTGATGTCCCCGGTTGCGTGTCTGCCTCGTAATTTATGGGTCCATACAATGTATGTGAGGCCACACACACACACACACGCACACACGAGGGAAAACTGCTTCAGTTCCTTGTTTTGCTTTTCTGTGTCTGTGTGTGTGTGTGTGTGTGTGTGTGTGTGTGTGAAGTTTATTTACTCGTGTTGTGGGGACATGAAGCTGTTCATTCAGTCACATTTTGGGGACCCACCTCTCATCACTCTCAACACTCATCGCCTGTGTGTAGCATTGTATCATAGAACAAACAACAGTTACATAGAAAACAAATCAGTTGATAATCATCTGATTGCCCCGAGCGCCAACATCACACAGACTCGTGCTAAATTAGATGACATATGCCACCACCACCACTGCTGCAGCTTTCACCCACGAGATCAGTGTTCTCGCTAATTTATGGAGCACCAGATAAACTCATCACTTCTGTTTCTGGTCTGTTCCTATATTTTTCTCACAATCCAAAGGAAGACAAGCTCTTCAAATATTTCCCAAATCAGACAATAAACAACAGACGGATACGTGGGGCTGTCTGTCCGCGAGGAGTGCTCTCCAGCCGTATTACTTTCGTGTAAAATATTTTGTTTTATGGATTTTCAATCTTCAGATATGAAAGCAGACATTTTTCACCAACGTAAACCAGAGCTCCGTAAGGCCTCATATTGATCTGTCACCCTTGAAACTATTTAGTGTCTTCTACTGAGAGAACCCGTTTACTTTCTAGTGAACAACACTCTTTCTTTTGTTTTTCAGCTAAAATGTTCTGAGTGATTCTCTGTGGCACATATTGATTCTTAATTCCCGCTCACTAGGTATCACCCAACTCTGCCTTTCTCTTGTCTGTTTCTCTGTCACTTCCCTGCACGCAAACACAGAACATACTCTGAATTCACATATTGCTGCAACAGCCATACAGTAGAAACCGGCTGTTCCCAACAAAATAGGATCTAAATGGCCAAAAGTAATTTTAACACAGACTCTTTAGTCCTCATGCATACAAATGTTGTGTTTCCAGCTGCAATCAGATCCTAATCATTGCAGTTTTGGGTAATCGATACAAGGAGCGCTGTAAAGTTAATTGAAAGTGAGGAGAAAAAGTGGGTGGAAGTGCAGACATGAGGCTGATTATGCAACAGAACCTAAAGGCCAGAAGAAAAAAAACAACACAACTGCACTGAAACTGCACAAGTTCTTTTATATAAATTTGTTTTTACATGTAATACACAAAAATGAAATACACATTTAGTTCCAAGAATTAACAAGCATGTGCAGCATAATAATAGTTACATCAAGATGATATGCGCTCCTTCCCCACACATGCATTCTACATTCAACCAGTGTTTGACTAGCTGTCAGTTTCTCTCACCATCAGAGACTGTTCTCATGTGTCTGAATATAGGTGGAATGGTTGAATTTTAATTTTTTTGATTCATTGCACATAATTAACCCCAGTTTCACTGTTCTTTATCCTGGATTTGCTGCCCCTAAAATTAAATATGATGAACTGAATCAGATGACTGAGTCAGTTTATTTTTCATTAATACTAAAGTAGCTGCCTTTCCATTCAAACCTGCCCGACTGCTGAATGGCAGAAATCTGTTGATGCCTACTGTGGAAAGTCATTTCAAAGCCAAACTCATTACAGGTATTGACACTGACTGCCATGCAGGTAGGATGTAGTTGTGGACAAAAACAAGTTTAGCTTGTGAAATTAAGAAAATACCAGTGGTTACTGACTGTATTGCTATCTGAGTTAAGCAGCAAACAGCACCAACTGTTCAATTCAATGTGACGATGGGAAGTTAACTTGCCGTAAGCTGTCACTGGTCAGAAAGTTAACATGTCACATTATTTACATATGAGGAATGAAAACAAACTTACTTACGGCCTCTAGATCAAGCTTGCGTTGAATGCATGGGTGTTGCTTTATCAGCACATGAGCATTTGCACAGGAGCTCGGCAGATGCTTCACTGCAAACACTGAGGCAGGGGGCTGAGGAGGCCAGATGACAGAATAACAAGCTGAGGAGATGTGATAGAAGTGAGGATACATTATCTGATAAGGGCACTACATTGACTTCTCTTCATGTGTATCTAACAGCTGTTTTCTCAGTTTCTTGCTTGCTCCTGTAAAGATACAATCAGACTAAACCAAGATAAAAAGAATACCTTCAACGAAGGCCTACTATGACATTGCCTGTATCTTACCAATATGTTGCACTTGAACACAACCTAAAGACTACCACCAATGGCCAACTGGAACATATGTCCAGTAGCTACATGAATGGAAATAACTCTTTGCGCCAGCAGGTGGCAGTAGTCTGTATTTGTCATTTTAAAAGGCCAGGAAAAGCTGTTAATACTAGGACCACAGACATTTATCCATAACCCAACACTGGTCAACTAGCGACCATTAGCTTGGTGTGTCACGGCATTAAAAGGGACCTTTTGAAATTTTTATCAGAAACTAAACCATAACTACTATCCATTCATGAGGCTGGCTAGGATTGTTGTAGAACTACAGGTGAAGCTTTCTGGAGTCAGGGTAAAGTGTTCCTTCTTCTTTTTCAAGATTGGATCAGAGGATTCTTTAAAAGACCTGCTCAAAGACTTGCTGGGACTCAGTCCAACAGTTTCTAAGTAACAGAGGCACAAGCAGGCACCCACAAGTTAAGCCAGCCGTTGCTTCATGAGTATGATCAGTGACCAGACTGGACTCAAGTGCTTAACACTGTTTGTTTGTGTGCTGAGTCAGTAGACAGCCAAATAGCACAGTAACACATAGGTTGTCTACACATTTTACACAGGTCATAACACATGCAATAAACCTTGTTGGCTTGCACACTGTTACTGTAAAACTATCCTTTTGTCGAGTGTTCATTACCCTAACCCTAACACATATCATTAATGAAATGAAATCAACACAAGGAAAGTGGGGGAAAAGCCACCACTATCATAGTTGCTATCACTTTTTCCAAGTTGTAGTTGGAAAACTCAACAGATCGTAACAACAAAAAGACAACAGTGTCCTCTGTAATACTCCGGGGGAGTTTTTGAAGCTGCTCCCTGTCCCGTAAGTAATAATGGGTTGAGCATTTGTTGCCAGGTCACGTCTGGGACAGAATCAAGATGAAGGAAATACTTTCCTGGAAGTGTAGGACCCACACTACCTGAAAGAATCCCTGAGAGGTAACACTTACCCCTCTCCACAGCACCAGATAATTTAGGAAGGGTTGCCATGAGAAGGCTGCTGAGAGCTGACAGGAAGTTTGTGGCAGCCTTGGCTGGAGAGACTTGAAAGTTTCTCAGGAGTTGGTATATTTGAGATTTGTTTAAGAAACAATTAGTGTCTGATCTGGGTATTTTTATTCTTTTCAAAGTTACTGCTCAAAACAGGCCAGCATCATGGACTGTTGGTTTGCCAGGCATCTTGTTGGGATATACGTCATCTTAGAAATTACCTTCCTCATATCAACAATTTTGTCCCACTTTTACATCCATACGGGGGATACTGGTCCAACTGATGGTGGTGAAAATGAATACTCACCCACGGCCAAAGACCAGCCAATATATTGACGCTATATAAATAAAATTGAATTGAATTGAATTGAATTGAATAGGCGACCACCTTTATACACAGCTCTGTAAAAGAGATTTCTGCATAATAGTGGGTAAATCTCCAAAAAAAAAAAAGCTTGTGTCCCTATCACTACCAGTTGTGCTTCCACCTCAGTATCAGTATCCCCATGGCAGAGCATTTCATCAGATACAAAAAGTCTGGGAAAGCAACTAAAAGATGGCATCATGAACAAACAAATCATCCAGGAGTTGAACCGAGGTCTCCAAAATTGAATTTCATCGTGAAACAGAGAAGCTGAGATTTGATTTTAGTCTGACTTGTTATTCACAAATAACCATCTTCAGATGTGACAAGCTGTGTCTGTTTGTGTGTGTGTGTCTCCCTCGGTGGTAGCAAAAAATGACCTTGTCTTTGGGTGACAGTCTGGACACCTGACATCTTATTTTGCTCTCCTCCACACAAACACAGTAATGCACTCACAGAAACGGGTGCAGTGACAGTAAGTGATCTGCCAGACGCTCTCTCATCATGAAGACTTATACACCCATGTTGTAGAGGCCAGCTTTCCAGGCACGTGAATACTCATGCACACGCACATGCACACATACAAACACACACACATACACACACTTGTCCAGTGGTGAGGTTGTGGGGACAGTTGATCCCCAGACAGATTAGGCTGCAATCTGAAATCTCCTCAAGCCAGCCCTGAGATCATACGCACACACACACACACACACACACACACCCACACTCACATACATTGTTAGAGCTTTAAAGTCAGACTCTTGACAGACAGAACTTGTTAGTTTAAAGTTTGGGTAAAGTCTAGAGTCAAACACAAAGCAACCTTTAGGTACATACAATAGGTATGAACATTTTTATCATTTTTATTACTTTTAAGTAACTAAGTAAATTTTGAGCTGGATTGTCTAGTGATAACCACTGATGCCTCACAGCAAGAAGGTCCTGGGTTGAAATCCATCGGCCGACTGGTGCCTTTCCATGTGGAGTTTGCATGTTCTCCCTGTGTCTGCGTGGGTTCTCTCCGGGTACTCTGGCTTCCTCCCACCGTCCAGACATGGTGGTTAGGTTAAATGGTGACACTAAATTGACGATGTGAGTGTGAATGGTTGTCTGTTTCTCTGTGTTAGCTCTGCGATAGACTGGAGACCTGTCCAGGGTGTACCCCACCTCTCGCCCAATGACAGCTGGGATAGGCTTGATTCCCTGGTACGTGGACTACCTGGTGGCACTGGTGTGTAAATGCTTGTGTGAATGAGTGGGTACATGTGTCATTGCGACTATGAAGCGCTTTTTAGTACCAATAAGTAGAAAAGCGCCACATGAATACAAGACCATTAACCATTTACCATATTTACAAGACCAGCCACACAATACTGTCTAAGTTAGTGAGGTTCACATAAGACACTTTTAAGGTGTGTTCGCAAAATGTGGTAATATCAGCCATAAACTGTGATATTATCGCTGTTAGGCTGTTTCTCTGTACGACTTAAGGACATTACAGTGTATCAGCATTTCTGAAAATGTTAGCAAATGCCTCACAATTTACACTTGTATACCATATTCCTCCAATGTCTTCAAAACAAAAGTATCCCTCCAGTTTGCTAGGGGAAAGCTTTTAGTTATAACAACAGGAAACATCCAGTTTACAACAAAGTGTGGAAAACAAACAGTATGTACATACAGCTCTTAAACCCAACAGTGCAGAGTGAGGTTATACACCAATCAGCCACCCATCA
This sequence comes from Chelon labrosus, assembly GCF_963514085.1. Lineage (NCBI taxonomy): Eukaryota > Metazoa > Chordata > Actinopteri > Mugiliformes > Mugilidae > Chelon > Chelon labrosus. Next base: position 19,345,567 of record NC_140347.1, read on the forward strand.
ACATTATGACCACCTTCCTAATATTGTGTAGGTCTCCCTTGTGCCACCAAAGCAGTTGTGACTCATCAGAGAATGGACATGGACCTTCTGAGGGTGTCCTGTGGTGTCTGGTAACAGGATGTTGTTAGTGGGGGTCTTTGGGTCCTGTGGGTTGAGAGGAGGGGCCTCTGTGGATCATTCCACAGATACTTGATCAGTTTGGGATCTAGTGAATTTGGAGGCCAGGTCAACACCTTGTGTTCTTCATGTTTTTTGAGTTGTTCCTAAACCGTTTTTGTGTGTGTGTTCCTGTGTCAGGCTGCATCCTGCTGGGGATGGCTGATACCATATGGGGTGGGGGTGCCTGGTCTGGTCTAGGTGGCTGCAACATGTCTAAGTAACATCCACATGAATGCCAGGTCCAAAAGTTTCCCAGCAGAACACTGAATTGACGCAAGATGGTCAATGTTATTTACTTCTCCTGTCAGTGGTTTTAATGTTGTGGCTGATCGGTGTAGTTGTGAAGACGAAAACTGCGCTTGCACCAGGCTGTACTGGAAGTTGCAGTCTGATACATGTCTAAAGGTCCAGGTCCAAACGTTCCCAGCAGAACGTTGTGTTTTCACAAGATGGTCAATGTCATTTACTTAACCTTTCAGTGGTTTTAATGTTGTGGCTGACCATGTGTGTTTATTTATGCATTTAAGGCAACAATGGTGGTTATTTGCAAATGAAACTAAACCAGACTTTGAACCAAAAAGCAAAGATCTCCACAACACACATCCATATTTTTAATGGTACATAAAAGCAAATCTATAACTTAACTCTCCAATCCTTTAGAAACGGGGAAGTAAAAATCTCAAGCATGGCAGAAAATATTGGAGATGATAGGGATTAAGTGTTTAGTGATCATTTCCAGTGTTCTCATGAAGCAATGGCTGGTTTAACTTGTGGATGCCTGCTTGTGCCTCTGTTACTGAAACTGTTGGACTGAGTCCCATTCTGGTTAGCTCCGTTACAGGATTCTGCGCTAACATTCATTTTGTGCTCTTCCTCATGCAAACTATTTGGTTTATTTTGACACCACTGAGGTATTGTGTTGCAGCTGAAAGTCCAACTTGCTAACACACTGCTGTTTTCCAAATGATGAAGTTCCACATCTATTTTTGGTCGATTTCTCTAAAGTCTACAGTCACACTAGAATCCCCCTTAAAATCCACCAAACCCTTCGTTGAAAGCTCCAAGAGGATGCTAACCTGCACTAAAAGAATTTCATCAGTAAAATATTAGTTCTGGTCTTCAAACACTCTCCCTGATCTCACTTGATAGACAAAATTCACTGTGCTCTCAGATCAATAGTTCAATAGTTTTTATTTTTTTTCTCTCCTGCACATCTGAGTGCAACCTTCAGTAAAGGTGCATGAGCGACTCTGGAGTTTAACGTCTTGATCAGATGAAAAGTGATCAGGGCCACTGGTGTTTGATTATATAACAGCTGTGGATTCCAGCACTTTTCATTATTTATCCACCATGTGGCTTTTGATGTGCAGGAGCTACCACATTGCAACAACACGTTTTCGAGTATATCAAGCTAGTCTGCGCTTTTGATGGTTGTTTCAAATCAGTATGTGGACACTGAGGAGGAGAGTGCAGTGGAAGTATAGATTCAGGTTGGCAATCATTTTTCACCTCGTTCTTTGTTTCTTTCAGCTTGATAGGCCTTATTATTACCAGGCTGTTGTCTCATCTGTCTCCATTCTTTCTGATTACTGAGTAATGAAAGCCAAAGTGTTGTGTGTCACATCAAATCTTTGTCAGAGTACCGTCGCATCTGGAAAACCAACTTTGAATACTTGTTCTCAGCATTCAAATACAGTCTGAAAAATCTACTAAGAAGTCTGGCAAGTTGAAATAAATAATGTTTAGAAACCCTGCCCTGTGTTTTTTACTTGTTTCTTTTCTTGCTGAGCCGTTCTTTTATCTTCTAACCAGACTTGTCATCTGTCTTTGCATAGGTTCGACTACCAGGAGCTGCTTCATAACTCCAGTTTCTGCCTGGTGCCAAGGGGTCGACGCCTTGGATCCTTCCGCTTCCTGGAGGCTTTGCAGGTGGGTCTTTTTTGTCGATACTGTGTTTTTGTCCAAGTATGTTTATGTGTGCATGCAATGCGCCAACCTTCTGCTGGTAAGTTTTTCCATATTTAGTGTTCGTAGTGTAAAAAAAATAAAAAAGTACATGCGGTACTAGCTAAGTTTATTCCAGTAAAAGCAGCAATATTATGTCCTGCATTCAATATTCACTAACAGTGCAATTAGAGAAATATAATTTAAACTTAAAGATTAAAGCATTAATGTACGCCATTGTAGTAATTATAAGACCGAGGACATCAGGCAAATGACCTGAGGGGGTCAGGGTGGAAAGCTGTGTCAACAAAACATTATTGTAACCATCACAAGAAATCTCCATGTGGCCATGTTAACCATTATATATTCTTCCTTAACCTTAACAAAATTCACCTAATTAAACCCAATTTTAACCAAACTCACTAATAAAATACCTGAATGACTTTATCATTGTTGTAAATGATGTATATTTTTGAAAAAATGCTGATGAACAGCTAGTTTCCAAAGAGTAGAGTACCGGCAGACCATGCTAAAGCAACAATACGTACTTTACTTGCCTAATTAATTTATTTGTCTGGGAAAACACACATCTGCAGTTGTTGGAAAGGTTAAATATGAAAGCAAATAAGACAAAGGCTCCACCAACGTCTCCTTAACGCTCACTGTTTTTAATCAAAATCAATCTGCAAGTCGAGGCCGGGATTTTTCAGGGATATTAAGGAAAGCTACAGTAGGAGTTTCAATTAGGAGAGATTGCTTAAAAGCAATCAAAAGAATGACTGACAGAGAAAAATGTTCAATACCTCTAATTAAACTTTCATCTTAAATGCAAGCCAATTATCTTAATGGTCTTTTCAGAAAATCCGATGTTTATTTCCTGGAGATAAGAAAAGGGAAGAACAACGAAAATAAGTCGCCTCTGAAGACACGTAATAATCATCAGCATTCAGAGGACAGACAAACAGAGAGACGCTAAGAGCATGACAGGGAGGAAAAGACAAGAGAAAGTCGTTTGTCAAAGCCAGACTAATCAAAGCGGCGAGAACTTGCGTCGACAGGTCACTGATCATGCACTCGACATTTAGTGAATCTCCTTTAATCTCTCAGTTTCAGTTGATTGAGAATCCAGTCGAACTTGAACTTTAAATTCAAATTACCAGACGCACTGGAACATTTGAACCCTCTCTCCGTCTCTGCTGTTTCAGGCTGTTTCATGTTCAGATCATACTGTACGATGTGTTGGTGGTGAAGTGATGTTACATGAGAAATCCCGATCAGGATCATTATATTCTGTCAACCTTGAGTCTCTAAAAATACAATTATAAGCATTTATAAAAAAAAAAAAAAAAAGACAAATACTTTATACTGGGTGTACAGTAAGTGTGGTCCCTCAGCTGTGATGTTTAGAGTCTCCATTCTTTAAACTTTAAGGTATTTGATATCTTGCAAAGTGTATCATCACTGCTCCTGTACTCCTGTTCATTCTTATAACCATAAATTTAACATATCCACTGTTAATACACAGTTAGATGCCAGCTTTATCCAATACAACAAAAGCAAAGATCCCTTGTACATCTTAATATTGAACAAGTATTCCCCCCCTGTCCCACCTCCCTTAATTTTCTGTACCTCTACCCGTCCGGCCTCAAGGAGACAAGTCTCCCCCCTCCCAGAAGGTTTCTCTGGGTGTTCTGTAAAGTGCCTTCAGACAAGTTGAATTGTTATTGACGCTATATAAATAAAGTTTATATAGCGTCAAACCAACCTGCCCGATTGGATCATGAGCTGTCCACAGTTATTATTTTACAGAATCTTTAAGCCTTTTTTCCATCATTCCTCCTTTTACCATTAATGTCCAGTTTTCATTAAAGAAAAAATAAAGAAAAGATTACAGTATTTCATATAAAACCTCTCTTCTTCAATGAATTCAGCTTTGTCTAATTCCCATAACCAGTAATTTATTAGCTGTTATATGATTTTAGCTGAAAGGATAATAAAAGAACACCACAAGCTTCTATGAGGCGTAAAATGAAAGAAATTAGCCAGAAAATAAAGAGTATTTTCCCCTTTAAACACTGTTTAATAGCACAGCGGAGTGCACAATCAACTCCTATCCATTAACCATGAATGATGACCGGTTTTTAAGAAGCGCTTCATAAAAAGAATTTATAGCAACACAGAGACAGCTCCTGTGGGAAATGAAACCGGCTCAGAAATGGATTAAGCCGCACAAAATGAATCCTCTACATATCGAGAGTCACAGGGAAAATAAATGAATTCGCTGCATTATGTCCTTAATCTTTTTGGCAACTCCATTTGTTTCTGAAAAGAAAACTTACTTGGAACACGTTGAAAGTGTCTCATCAGACGGAAACTACCAAAGAGGATAAATCCCTCGGTGAAGTCATCCTTCTCAGCGCTCTGCTTTAAACTCCTGTCTAGACCTCAGATGTCACTGCGACTTCTCTCTTTCCAGCTGTGAAATCATGTAAACGCTTTTAGTGTGTTTCTGCTTAAGCTCTCAGGGGGGCAATTAATGGACAATGTTGCTGTTATGTCTATGTTGAATTGTTCAGTGGGTAAATAAACAGCAGGATGACTAGACACTGTCACACTGACCGGTCATTTTTTGCCGTTCAACTCTGACAGCAATAACAGCAGTAACCACTAGATGGCTACCGTCTTATCAGATCAGTAACTTTGGATGTAAAGGCTTTAGCTATAAATAGAAGGGAAACTACTTTAGTATTAATGATAAATAAATAGAAGTTTTGCAGTTCAGCTGTTGCACTTATCACACAAAAAAGTTAATCACATAACTCACTTTAAACTCAATTTAAATTACATGACTCACTTACACCGATCAGCCACAACATTAAAGCCACTAACAGGAGAAATAAATAACATTGACCATCTAGTGACAATTCAGTGTTCTGCTGGGAAACTTTTGGACCTGGCATTCATGTGGATGTTACCTAGACATGCACCACCCACCTAGAACAGATAAGACAGCCATTTAAAAACAGCACAAGGTGTTGACCTGGCCTCCAAATTCACTAGATCCCAAACTGATCAAGTATCTGTGGGATGATCCACAGAGGCCCCTCGCCTCAACCCATAGCACCCAAAGGTCCCCACTAACCCATGTCCATTCCCTGATGAGTCACAACTGTTTTGGAAGCACAAGGGATACCTACACAATATTAGGAAGGTGGTCATAATGTTATGCTCGATTGGTATATTTGGAAACATTAAAATGATCATTTACCCTCTCGCTGAGATCAGACATGTTCCTGACTAGTTCTCTCTCCATGGAAAACATGACATCCAGATGTTCCTGACTCATTGTGTTTTACAGGAAGGTCTTAATTGCTAGCTGACTTTTCTCTTAGACAAAAGTGCCAGTCCCCCCAGAACCCAATCAGATTGCATTACAATGTGTGCAGTTTGGAATACAAGAGGGTTTTTAATGACCATCAGTCAGAACAATCTGGGTGATTTGCAGCCATGTTGAAATCTCCCCATAGGCCCAAACCAGCAGTGCTCCACGAAACATCAGATTGATGCTGACTGGACTATATTCAGAGACACATTGACAGCGTACAACAGTCACAGTTACTGACAGCTTGACAAAACAAAAAAAAAAGTCCTCTTCTTTTTTCCTTTTGAGAATGTGTGGGTGAGAGTTGCTTTCTTTTTAGATATTATGATGACATGGTTCACATCCGTTTGTCAGAATGACAGGAACCGGCCGCAGGGCACAGTTAACCTCTGTTCAGAGATTAAAAACGTAAAGATCCCTTGTACATCTTGATATTGAGCAAGTCTCCAACAGAGAATAGAAGATTATAAGGTCTCTCACACCACTTAGATCTAATGTGATCAAGATTATGTGGTTATATGTAAAAAGAAAACAGAAGATACCGTTGAACTCCACTAATCATTTCTGACTTATTGACATCTATTAATATATTTATGACCGTGGGTGCAGTGTTGACAGCTGCTTTCCATACGGTTAATTAAGTAAATATAATTTTCTAACCATCACTTATTCAATCAAGAATGATTTCTTGTCATACCCAGCCGTCTTTCCTCTTTCTCCTTGTATTTTCTCGCAGGCCGCCTGTATTCCCGTTATCCTGAGTAACGGCTGGGAGCTTCCCTTCTCTGAGGTGATCGACTGGGGGAAAGCCGCCGTCATTGGAGATGAGAGGCTGCTGTTACAGGTAAAGAGAAATAAATGCTGGAGAATAACATGATGGATAGGCTTTTACAGCCACTATGGGAAGATTTAATAAAAGCAAATATTCAAACAGGGGGCAGGAAATTATTGATTATTATGTTATACAACAGCAGGTATAAGGACGGAGGTCAGTGGAAGCTGCCAATCAACCTGGCTGAAGTCTGCAAACTTTATTCAACCATCAGCAAATAAAATATGACCATTCAGCAGCAGGGTGGTGAAATGCCAACATCTTCCTTCTTATAGTTGTCCTCTCTGGCTCCAGATCCCTGTTGGCAATGGCAATGATCCAGCTGAGGCTGATTCAGACAGAAATGTGAAACGCATGAATCAGGGAATGTGTTGCAGCAACTGTCAAACAGAGCAGCTACGACAGTTTAATCAGCTTCATTTTTCTTTTAGCACTTTTTCTCTTCGTAGTTAGAAATGGCCACTTGCTCACTACACTTGCTCTATAAAATGTGTACCACCAGGAGAATGTCAACCAGCCACAACATTAAAACCACTAACAGGAGAAGTAAATAACATTGACAATCTTGTGACAATTAAATGTTCTGCTGGGAAATTTTTGGACCTGGCATTCATGCGGATGTTACTTAGACTTCTACCACCCACCTAGACCAGACCAGGCACCTCTGACACAGGCACACACACAAAAACACTTTAGGAACAACTCAAAAAAACGTGAAGAACAGCACAAGGTGTTGACTTGGCCTCCAAATTCACTAGATCCCAAACCGATCTGAGTATCTGTGGGATGATCCACAGAGGCCCCTCCCCTCAACCCATAGGACCCAAAGGCCCCCACTAACAACATTCTGTTTCCAGACACCACAGGACACCCTCAGAAGGCCCATGTCCATTCTCTGATGAGTCACAACTGTTTTGGAGGCACAACGGAGACCTACACAATATTGACCTACCTAATATAGACCTACAAAATGTAGATTCTGAATCTGAATCTACACAATATTAGGAAGGTGGTCATAATGTTATGCCTGACTGGTGTACTGGTTTATTGAAGAAATATCAATAGATGTTTTATTCCTCTGTGGGCAAAGAAAGTAACTCCACCTCTGGCCCCAGAAGCTAGAACTAATGTGTTTAACATAATTCTGCATCCAATCTTTGACATCTCTTTGTTGCTAAATTCATTTGAAGCTTTCCCTGCAAATATTGCAACCACTTTAAAAATCCCCTCACTTTATTTCAGTGGGATTCAAGTCTATCAACTTTATTCACTATTTTCACAGAGGCTTTACAGTGGCTTTGTGCTTACTTTCTCATGTTACTGCGTACACCAATGGGCATAGTTTTCAGAATTAGATAAATTAAAGGTTGGTATTTATGTGAAGGCAGTATCTTCCATGCATCCATTACCTGTAACAGCTTGTTCTGTAGATGGTTGCAGGTTAGTGAGCAGAGTACATCTTGGAAAATCCACCACAGGGCTGAGGCAGCCATCTTGAATTGATAAATAAGGAACCTCGACTTCCTGAACTATCATCACAATTGCACTAGACAGCACTGAATTCATTTAACACTTTTCTACTTCAAGTGTTTCCCAAAGTTTCCCTTGCCTTCACACTCTACGAACCGTTTAATACATAAAATCAAGACTCGTATCGGTTTTATTTTTTGAGAATATGGGCCAAACTCTTGTCAGAAGTGGAACCTGTCAGCACATAACTGATGTGTAGACGCTGACTTCAATTCCAACTCCAGCCATGAGGCTGTTTTATTTCATTCAGATATGACAGCTGTGATACTCGCCGTCACTCACACCTCCACCAGGAGCTATTTTTATCTGAGACGGATTACCTCACGATCAAATCGCCTTCTGTTCTCTTTAATTACAGCAGCGGGCAGAGTCAGTGATATTTACATTCTCTAATTACTCTCAGTATTATTATGTGTCACCTGTGAGACCTATACTGCCACCTGGACACAGAGACCAGGAAGTGTGCGTGTGTGTGTGTAGGGTATCGGAAAATGTCTGCCTTTAATTAGTATGTCTCCGGCTCTCTGTCAGCACCGAGCCATGATGTTGATGATTTAATTTTTTGTCTGTGAAACACACAATAGCAGACAAGTCATCATTAAAAAGCACATATTTGACTTTTGAATGAAATAAATTTGACCCCATTTTTATCATCAAAAATCACAAAGACCCACAACGACACTCAAATGTTGTCAGAGGTGTGAGGAATTAATAGGTCGATCAGCCACAACATTAAAACCACTGACAGGAGAAGTAAATAACATTGACCATCTTGTGACAATTCAATGTTCCGTTGGGAAACTTTTGGACCTGGCATGGACTGGTGTGGATGTTACTTAGACATGTACCACCCACCTAGACCAGACCAGGCACCCCCACCCCATAGCAATGACACTCCTTGATGGCAGCAGCCATCCCCAGCAGGATGCAGCCTGACACAGACACACACACAAAAATGCATTAGGAACAACTAAAAAAACATGAAGAACAGCACAAGGTGTTGACCTGGCCTCCAAATTCACTAGATCCCAAACTGATCAAGTATCTGTGGGATGATCCACAGCACAAAACAAAGGAATACACTCCGCAGTCTCCACTTTGAGAGGAAAGACAACATCAGTTTCTTTCCAAACATGTTGACGTTCAGTTGACAACATTGTAGCTAAGAGGTCAGGGCGGATGGATGGGTCAACTTAAAATCTTTTTTTTTTTTTTAAGTTGTGTTTTTCTGTTTTTAGACACCCCAATGCTTCACTGTGGTTTCCCTAAAATCTATTTGATGTTTGTATTTCCGCCTAAATTCCTAATAAGCAAAGACATTTTTGAAAAAAAAATAAAATAAATGATACTAATAGATCTAAATGTCCTTGCTTCTCCATGATGGCATCCAAAAAATGCTTAGATTCAATTTAACAATTTTATAGTCTTTAAAATGCCACCCCAGTAAAATAAAGGTGAAGGCAATTTAGTTTACGCCTCAGCATTTAGAAATGACATTTAGGAACACGTCTTATAACGTTAAGAGTTCCCAACCAGGAGAACAACATATACAGTTACCAATGGATACAAGGAAAGAAAATCATAACTAATTTTAAAAATATGAAATTGCAATTTGAGTAAAAAAAAGAAAGAAAATACCTTCGTAAATAATAAAAACTAGTTATCAAAACAGCAGAAATGTCAAACCAGTTAGACGCAAGGAATTAATAAATGGTTGAAAAAAGATACAGTAGAATGTAAATGTAAGAAACAATGTCAAATGAAATTCATGAATTAAATGATAAATATGTAGTTTAAAGTTGGATAAATGCTCACTATAGATATACAGATTAAATACTGAAAGGCACAGAAGACATTATTAATAGAGATACACCTAAAATGTTGAAATAGCTAAAATAATGGATACATTTGGGAATTTACTAGAGGTAATAGAACAATAGATCAAATAATGTATAATGTATGGATCTATATTTGAAACATCCAGTTTCTGCCTTCAGATGGATGTACACATGCAAAGCTCACCAAAATTATTTAAATGCTGCCTGTTCAGTTTTATGAAAATTAATTGTAACAATATTCAAAGCAGTTGGAACTCGAATTAGAATGTTTGGAACATGATGGGTGATGACGTCTTTTTCGCCAAAGTTGAAGGATTCTTTTTTGTCAAAGTGGCTATAGTTGTCAAATACAAATGTTATTTATGTTTTGGAAACTCATCTTCCAACACCCCTCTGTGGGCAAGTTAACCCCTTTTTTATACATGAGATAAACATCTTCTTCTTTGTAAGTTTTAAATAAAATGTAGACTGTTTAATAGATTGTAACAGTGAAACATCCTCCCTGCTTGTTGATTTCTGCTTTTTATTAACCAAGGTTTCTCTCTTGAAGCTGTTTAATTAGTTTCCTCTGGATGGAGGCAGGAACAAAATCACTTTCAGTAACAGAAGCGTCAGACCGTTCAGCCAGAAGGGTTTCGGGATTTATTGCACAGTCAACTTTAAGAAGTCATTAAAAGCATTTAGAAGAGAATTTATTCATGTGGTCTAAATGGCATCGGTAATATGAAAAATACAATATGAACCACGATCAAACATTAGGTTGGTGAAACGATTCTGGATGCTTTTTTTTTTTTTTTTTTTTCCAGTAACAAACACTCGACACAAGAACTCGCTGTTGAACACAAGCGCTGGATCTCCAACACCTGCTGAGAGAGTTGAATCTCATTACTTTCAATTACATCACTGAGAACCGCAGCACGCGGCTGTTTAATATGGAGAGTTTTGTCCCCCCCACCCCGTGGAGAGGACACACAGACACACACACACCAAACACCCCTGCTGAGAATCATAAACACTATTAGAGTCAATGGAGGGAAGAAAATGGAGCTGATTTGATTGGTGTTGTTTATACTCCACCTCAGAGAGATGGACAATTAAAGCTGCTGTCGTCAGATCTCAGCGACGTAACAGAAGAAATAGAACCTGTTGATTAGCAGAACCTGCATGGAGGCATGATAAGCAGAAGGCAACATTCTCAGGTCAAATGTTGTCTGCGAGGTCCACCCCTGCATGAATACTGAGCATAACTGCTTTTCTAATGCTGCTTTTCTTCTAATGTTGTCTAATGTGATAATGTGTATTTTGACAAGTACCTTACATATATATAGGAAACACAAAGGACATTCATGTTTGACACATAATCCATGTGAAAACTGGTATATTTCAGAGAAAGTATCACTTAAGACTAATTCAATCTCAGAGCTGCATCGTTCAACTTCCCAAGCCTCAGTAAGATGGGAGCTCCTTGGTCACAGCCCGAAAGATGAAGCCAAAGAGCTCTTTGACTGATCAAGTCCTCAACTTCCTCCTGGACAGCAACCAGAACTTTCAGATCAACTCACATCAGCACCATCAGTCTCTATCCCTCTTTGAGACCAGAGTGGATTTTCCTCTGATCACGTCCGACATCTTGGCACCGTGAGAGATCTTTGTTGCTGTGGCCAGAACGCCAGAAGGTTCCTAGGCTCCAAATCCACCAGCTGATCTTCAGAAAGCACTGGCTGCCAGCCTGCCTGCTTGTTCCCTTCACAGCTTCATACCTGGGCGGGGCAGCTAAGGTCGTGCCAAACTTCATCAAGAAGGTAGTTTGTTTTCCTCCAAAGTGAGCATCAGGGGAGAATCCTGCTCCGAGTTCTTGGCACTTCTGGATGTGAAGCTCCTCTGTCGGGATCATCTTAACCCCCCCACCCACCCTTGATTTCATCCCTCTAATGCCACTTCCTGAGAGTGTTGCTCTCAAAAGCCACCAGCCAGCTGCTCATGTTTTCCATGTCAACGTGAATTGAGGCCTCAAGGAACGGCGGGTTATTTCCTTTGATATTCACTCAAAGATAATAAAAGCACAACTGTTAAGCAATGTACGATGTATGGGAAGTTGTTTTAACACTGAAAATATGAAAAAATATGCTGCCATCAAGGAGTGTCATTGCTATGGGGTGGGGGTGCCTGATCTGGTCTAGGTGGGTGCTACATGTCTAAGTTACATCCACATGAATGAATGCCAGGTCCAAACGTTTCCCAGCAGAACATGGAATTGTCACAAGATGGTCAATGTTATTTACTTCTAATGTTATGGCTGAACGGTGTATGTCAATCTTTCGTTTTTGGAGAAATTAGCAAAGACACTGAAACAAAACATTGAACAAATCTGGAGAATAGCAGTAGTTTTAAACGTCCCTCGTATCAGACATTTAATAGTATTTGCTGTTAGGTGTGACTACAGTATCATAGCTGGACATCATGCTGTCGTGGGGATAGGCTGACGGACAGAGTGAGATGTGGAGGTGGGAAAGTCTCAGGGGAGAATTTCCCTCTAATCTTTTCTGCATGTTCACAAAATTACTTCTGCTTCCTCCACCGGTCCATCGCCCTCCTTCACACTTTCCCTCACACACACCGATTCTCATCCCTCGCTCAACATTGTTTAAAATCTAACTTAATCTAACTCCCTGTCATTTTTTTCTCCTCCTGCTTTTCTTCCTTCAGGTTCCCTCCATTACCCGATCCGTGGGGCGTGACAGGATCCAGGCTCTCCGCCAGCAGACTCAGTTTCTCTGGGACGCCTACTTCTCTTCTGTAGCCAAAATAGTCTTAACGACTCTGGAGGTAAGCTTGTGAAAATTTTAGTTTTTGTCTGGATAGCTTAATTTAACGGCTGTGTCTCGTTCTGTACTATACACCGCCGCTGGCTATGGACAACCTCCCAAAGCTTTGGAAAGAAATCTCTCCAGTTGTCAGTTAGATTTCCTTTTTTATCCACAAATGGGGTTAGCTGAATGTGGCCCTTCTTTTCTGGTGATTTTTGGCTTCACATTCGTGCATTACCTCCCAGTAGTTTCTCAGAACAGCGTTCAAACACCAAGTAATTGGGGGTTATTTCTCTTGCTCAAGGTTTGTTTTGAGGTCAGTGTTACATTTTGACTTTGTGCAGCCTGCCGGTCCAAACCAGGTATATTTAGATTTTTCAAAATACAGTTCCAGGCAGATTTCACAGATCAGACGCTCTGGCTGTGTAAATCGTATTTCAGTCGTTTTTGTTTTTTTTGTTTGTTTTTTTGTGTTACTTGAGGACATCAAATCCAGACTGACTGATGAATATGTACGCTGACATAAAAATAGACATAGACATCAGTAGGGAGACTAAAAGGAAATGAGAGAAAGTCATAAGCGTTGCACCGTAATTATTGACACCTACACCATTGCCACAGTTAAACTGATAATGTCTGAACCCGCAAATCAAATCTGTTCAGTTGCAAACAGCAGTGTGAGAAGTCTCTTGGCAATCTGATTTAAGAAACAAATCATATTTGCCTCCAGCCTAAATTAAAATTGTTCATTGAGGCATTGAGACATCAACATTAAACTTACAGGACAGGGACAAAACAATTGGAACAGAACATGGAACAACATAGAAGGTTATGTGCTGTGTTGTGTGGGTGAATATTAAGTCTGGAAGGAGGTATATGTATGTGAAGGAGAAAGGATTAATTTAATTTAGTTTTTTAAAAGTTCAGGAAAGAGAGATTAAAGAAAAGAAAGTAAACATTTCTAATTTGGAATTCTGTGATGGTATGGGAATAATAGTATAGTAATATTGTATTACATATGGCATAATATAAAAACAGCCAACTGATAACGTACTAGTGTAACAACCATGACAGTAAAGAAGGATGATTTTGTGTGGTGCGCACACACACACATACACAAAAAGAAACAAAAGGAAGCAAACAGAGAGAAGAATACATTTGCTTTTAGTCCATTATTAACATAAAGCACATTGGTTCACGTGGGTTTGAATAATTCTGTTTCTTACAGAGTAAAATTTTCACATTAAGATCTTATTTTTAAAAGAATAGTTAATTAAACACAGCCCTGGCGGATATTAAGGAGCAGGTAACTGATGCAGACTGAAATCTGACTAACTTTGGTTTTAACCTAACATACAGAATACTTTCTGGTGTCTGAAACACAATGGGAGCAGAGGCAGTGTGGAGGGGCAGGTGTGAAGGAGACTGACTGTCTGTCTGTCTGTCTGTCTGTCTGGCAGCCTTGAGGTTGGAGAGGCTGCAGTACATGTGTGGGTGTATGAGCCCGCTCTCAAGGCTAGAAAGCCACAGGCCGCCTCATTAAATGACCTCAGCAGCCGAAGATGAGCGCGTCTCGTACGGCGGCGAGATCCTTCCCCCGTCTTCGTTGCTGGTTCCCTTCCTCCCAGCCTTGGTTCGGTCCTCAGGGACAGTTTGCGCTCCGCAGCATCTCCGAACACAGGCACCGAAGACATAATAATCCCCTTTATCGCCACCGTCATCAGCAGCGTTTCCGTTATCATCACATAAACATCAGTGTGATCACCGTGACCTCTCTTATAGCTCACATTATCGTTCCCATTCATCACCTCCAGCGTAAATACTAAAACCATCATCGCCGGGGCTATTCTTCATTTTCATCATTCCACTATCATCATCATCATCGCCATCCTCCATATTCACATAAATGTTATATAATGATCAGCCTAATGTTTAATGCAAATAAACAAGATATTATTATATTTAAATAATTACAGCTTTTTAATAATGCTTATATTTCTATGAGAAATAGACCAAACAAATCTGCTTCTAAGCAAGTCTACCTGAAATGTTTCCTTGGTGCCACTGAGGATTTTGTTGGATAATGGTGCATGGTTACACACCAATCAGTTATAGCAAATGGATTAATAAATGTTTGAAAACGGTTACAATGGAATGTAACTGTAAGACTGATGAAATTCATTAATTAAATGGATCAAAAAAACATGAAGAACAGCACAAGGTGTTGACCTTCACTAGATCCCAAACTGATTAAGTATCTGTGGGATGATCTACAGAGGCCCCTCCCCTCAACCCATAGGACCCAAAGGCCCCCCACTAACAACACCACCACAGGACACCCTCAGAAGACCCATGTCCATTCTCTGATGAGTCACAACTGTTTTGGAGGCACAAGGGAGACCTACACAATATTAGGAAGGTGGTCATAATGTTATGCCTGCTTGGTGTGTAGAATGTATGAGATTGAGTTTTACTCACTGACTAAAAGATAGATCGGCGCTTTCATGGTTCTCTCATGGGATGCCATAAGAGCAGTTTTAAAGTTCACCGTGGTGGCTCTAGCTGTCGCCATCTTGGGAGTACTTAACTCCACCTACTTTAGAGCTAATTCAGTCATGGAAAAGGAGGTGGGTCATGAGTGCGGCCGAGGCAGACGTTTAAAGCCTAGACAGACATGGAAATATTAGCTATAGAGACCAAAACAGTTTTTTGTACCAGGCTGTACCCATTCGCTTTCACGCAACCTGAAACAATGTCGCCTGACTGGTTGGACAGTTCAACATGGAGGTCTAAGGGGATTGACTCATTTTTGGATCCTGCCTCAAGTGGTCATTATAGGAACTGCAGTTTCGGCACTTTTGTGTCGGCTTAACTTTTTGGCCTCAGAGGTTGTCACTTGCTTTGCGTTTTCCTGCGGGTGCAGAACAAAAGGCTTTACGAAGCAGTTGGATAGTCCCACAACCAATCAAAACAATGCTTAGGGAAGAGCCTCTTGAATAAACGGGACAGGGTTGTGTTGTACCAAAGCAAATGAAACAAGCTCTACATTCGTCTGGTCTTTTAATTGATAGAAATACAAGCTGGACATGCTTAAACACATGCCAAACCAAGAATACGATATGGGAAGTTAAGCTAAGGACTTTGCATGCAAAACTAACCATTATGCTAACAACAATTTTCATAAAGAGTATGGACTTACCTCAGTCACCATTCATTTGTTCATTCATCTGCTGTAACCGCTTGTTCCTGTGAAGGGTCGCGGGGTATTGTCACCATATTTAGTTTAATAATACAAAGACTTCTGAAGCTGCAGTGTTTTTTTGTTTTTTTTTTTGTTGGTGGTGTTTTAATTCTCGCAAACAGTTCCTCAGTGACTTCAACAAATGCTGAGTGCTGGCAGGGTATGGAATTGGCCAGAAGCCCACTGACAGCCATACACTGCTGGCCAGATGTGCTAAAGACTCAGCATGCCACTGGGCTAAACGGGTGAAATGAAGCGTTGTTGATAACTGCAGTGTCCCACATACTGCGAGCCCAACAGTTGGTGTCAGGAGGTTTGTGTGTGTGTGTGTATACATATATATATATATATATGTGTGTGTGTGTGTGTGTGTGAGCTGGCTGTAAGTGCCAATTCTCCACAGATCAGTACACAGCTGTAGCATCAAAGAGTAAGACACACTTACGCACATACAAAAAAAAAACCACAATGCCCAAAAAATGTGTTCTGCTTTTTGTTCTCAGGATCTGTGATTGAAATACAAATAAGTATTTAAAATATCAAACCAGATAAGAAAGCCAGACCTGAACGTCACTTCACCTGAACATCACCTGATTTTGGACCAAAAAGCTGCACTTGAACACACTGCAAAGCTGAAAAACCTATGTTCAGCCCCTGCGTGAAAAGAAATATCCCTTCATAGCAGCAGGAGGCAGAGGTATATGTCACTTGTGTTTCTCTTCTCGTGGTTCTCTAAGCTGATCAGCCAGCTGGAGTGATCTCTCAGACCCAGACTTCCCAGACTTGTTCCGCTGGTGATTCAACAAGCTGAATCGGCTGAAAAGCCAGCACCGGGGTTGTCTGATAATGGTGCCAGTGGCGTGGGATACACTGCAAGCAAAACCTGGGCTCACAGGCGTTCACTGATGGCCTGACACTGGATTTAAGAAATGCCCGATGAAATAATGTAATACAGTCGTATTAGAGGCTTCCCACTCTTTTGTGTGTGCATGTTGGCGTGAATGTGCTTCTTTAGCACCAAGTAAATAAACATATCACACATTTTGAAAGGCTGAAGGGTATCAGACAAGAAACCTGAATACATTTTCTTAATGCAGAGAAATATAATTAAGTTAGAGAATGAAGAAAAAGACTGAAGTGGCTTTGAGCTGTTCTCATACTGTCTTACTTTTTCAGTCCCGCAAAGGCTTCATTTCCTTAAACATCTGGTGAACCAGCATGCTAAGTGAGCATCTCCCAGCAAGAACGTCAGACCCCATTTTCATTCTCTACTACTTTGGACTGCCACTTCAGCTGAAAGAAAAAAAGAGTTTACACTTAAGAGCAACTTCACAAATTAAGATTTTACATTTATCTAACCATATGAGGCCATTAAAGTATATAGTTTCACCTTAACCAGCTACAACCTGCATACAGATTTAGGGTTAGGGATAAAAACATGGAGGAAGGTCAGATTTATTGTGAAAAGGAAGGATTAAATAATACCTTTTAGTGCTTTAGACCCCTGCAGGAAGGCGACTGCCATGATAAGCAGTCTGACGAATAAGCTGCTGATAAAGGTACGTCACTCTGGTGGTGCTGATGAGGATGGGGCATCATCAACGAAAGAGTAACTTTTGAATTTAGGGTTTGATTGGAGTGGGCCAAGCATGTGCAGTTGTGAAATAACAACTGAATGACAGCAGAGGAAGACATTTTTTTAATCTAACAGTTTACGTTACGGACTCCACTCTGGACATTACCTGCCCTTGCACTTCATCTGAGAGACCTATACTGTATTATATATTTATTGATTCATTTCATTTCTTTTGCCCAACTCAGGGGTTGCACCAGCCACTTTATGACTTATGTCTACTGTCAGGGGCCTTAGTTTGATATCCACTTTAGGTATGTATGCGTGTATATGTGTGTGTGTGTGTGTATGTATATATGTGTATATGTATATGGTTGTGTATATAGGTGTGTATATGTGTATATGTATGTATGTGTGTGTGTGTGTGTGTGTGTGTATATATATATATATATATATATATATATATATATATATATCTTCCTTATTTTTTTACATCTCATATTTGTACATTTTGTGTTTAAGCTGCTGCACCGTAGGCCTTTGAGGAAAGTAATTTCAACCCTTTGTATGTGTTGCACATGTCAGAATTGACAATAATGCTGACTTTGACTTTGACTTTGACTACATTTAACTGGTTCCATCGTAAGTAAGTGATGGATTGTGATCAGATGGCGGAGCTAGGACAACCACACAGAGGAATAGTCTTTAGTTTCCTAATAGTACTTGATGCATGCAGTTTTATTATACTGGGGCATTTTAACATCGCGGTAATGCTACTTTCAACTCACCACCACATGTGTCATTCTTATTGCCACTGGACATTTGTGGTTTGGGATGCTCTGGGAGACTTGCAACATTCAACCTACTAACCCGACTTCGGGTAACAAGCCAGATAATGGATAATGCTGGCAAAATAACTAATGGACTGCTCATGTTGGGATCAAGTATCTCGGGTCTGTTCTGAAAAGCCATTCGCCTTACAGCTAGAGACCCCCCCCCCCCCCCCCCCCCCCCCCCCAGATCACCAGATGTTGGCTAAACAGCTGGCTATTTTTAGCATGAAATATTAGCATGTGCCTGGAGTTGAGGGGAGTTAAAGGGGCTACTGCGTGAAATAATGTAAGAAAAGTGATGTCAGTTATATGAGCTATATGATGTGGCATCTTACTGACAAAGTTCCTGTTACTGAATATGATTTTGAAATCAAAAGTAGGAACATAGTACTGGAAATTGACTTAAAATTAAATCCCTAATGTTTTCATGCTATTCTCTGGAGTTACATATGTATATACAGTAAGCACTGTGAGAATGCCCTTTAAACTCTAAGTTTAGATTTTGGAAGTTTTGTCTCCCGGTCGGAAACCGGTCTGAAGAAAACAAATTTTGTGAATATCTTTGTCGTTCTTTTCCTCATTCATCCAGATCATCCAGGACCGTGTCGACTCCCACATATCCAGAAACCGCTTGCTGTGGAATTACCTGCCCGGTGGTCTCTACGCACTCCCGCAGTACTCAGCTGACCCGGCCCAGTTCCCTTTTTACTATGCCATACTGGGTAAGTAGTAAGTGCAGATCTCGTTAAATAAAGTCTTTGGCTTGTTTCAATACAGACTGGGACATACACCAAGCAGGTGGTTGGCTGTTGGCACTAGTCGGACCCCTGTTGGGTGGTTTTAAGCCAATGAACGTGTTATATCTGTGGCTGGGTCACTCTGAATGGCTGATCAGGTTTGTGAACCAGTACACAGGAAGAGGAACAGAAGTGACGGAAACAAGTTAAGATGGCGCACATAGAAGAGTCCTTAGCACAAAAATGCACAAAAACGCTTTAGGAACAACTCAAAAAACATGAAGAACAGCACAAGGTGTTGACCTGGCCTCCAAATTCCCTAGATCCCAAACTGATCAAGTATCTGTGGGACGATCCACAGAGGCCCCTCCCCTCAACCCATAGGACCAAAGGCCCCCACTAACAACATTCTGTTACCAGACACCACAGGACACCTTCAGAAGGCCCATGTCCATTCTCTGGTGAGTCACAACTGTTTTAGAGGCACAAGGAAGACCTACACAATATTAGGACATAATGTTGTGGCTGATCGTGCATCTGCAATGTTAAATCAATAACAATAAAAATAAGATGCCACCCAGTGCCTGCTCTGGTGAGTTTCTCTAGTTCTTACATTCAACAGGATTTTGTTCAAAAATAAAAGAGAGAGAAGTTTGCTGCTGATCACTTAGAACAGCGAATTTAAAAGCAGCCGAAGCTCATGATACAGATCACTGGTTATTGACCGCAGCTTTAATTAAAATGTGCACTAATGTCTGTTTAGAAAAAAAAGGTGTGATGACTCCTGCAGGAGCTCAGAAACTTTACTAGGCTTCAGGGAAAAAGAGAGTGGCCTGCTGTATGGCCATGTCTGCGTGGGAGTGCAAGCAGACCGCAGCGATCCTCAGCGGACTGAGGCCGAGACTCAGATCGATGTTTGTCTTTCTCCGAGGGACTCATGGACACGTGGGTTAGTGGGAGGAAAGAAGGGAGGGACTGAGGGACAGGAGGAAAGATGGAGCAGTTTTGTTTATGCCTCTGCACTAAATCACTATTTCTGCCGCTGCCATCTCCATTGCTGCTGCTGCTCAGGGAATAAGTTGTTGTCAACACTTGGTGTGTGTGTGTGTGTGTGTGTGTGTGTGTGCGTGTGCGCGGCGGTCTCACTCTGCTACCTTCCCATAACTTTTGATGGCAAAGCAGTTGCAACTTGTGCCTGATACTTTAAAAATAAAATAAAATAAAATGAAATGTTTGACTCACCGCTCAGACAAAGTGGCCTCAGGAGCTGTAAGAATGTCCCGTTTTGAAGGCTCAAGTTACAGCTTTAGTTGTGTGAGAAGTGGTGAGGTACAAAAACAAAAGGAGGTTGTGACAGCGTGCTGAACTGTTAAGAGTTCATGGATCGGTTAGCTTACAGTGTACAGTACGTATTTAACAGCCGGTTTGGGACACACGGCGTAGCTTTATCTGCTGGTATTCAGGTTTCACGGGACGTGTCGAAAAAGAAGAGTGGATGATGAAGGCAGAATATGTGATGTATCCTAATGTGCACGCTTGCTTAGACATAATCTCACTGGTTCAGTGATATTTCAGTGAGTGTAGTTACGGGGTTGCTCTTTTTTTGGAAGAAACCCTGCACCAGAATCAAGTAAAAAAAATCCTCCTTCTTTCAGGCGATGTGCATCTGGATGAACAGGGTATAATTGTCTGCAGTGGAAAGCTGAATTCAGATTTCAGGTTAAGGTTTGGATTTAGAGTGAGAAGCCGGTGCTATCTCTTACAACCCACTTTCCTCTTTTGCATTATTCAATACACGCGGTTTCCTGAGGACAAGTATTCTCTAACTTTATGGAGAGATCCTTTGAATGGTGCACTTTTTTTTTTTTTCGAAAATAGACATTTCAGTAAAAGTTGCACACACTTTTTGTGCATTTTTTAAACTGCTGCAAACAACATTCACTCAAAATAGGAAATCACAGTTTGAGCAGAGTTTTTTTTGGTTCACATTCTGGCATTTGATATCATCACAGTTAAGGTTATGTGTTATGTATTAATGTAAAAATGTGAAAAAGTTGAATTTATTTAATGGTCCTACACTGCACTACAGACAGGAAGTGAGGAACTCGATATAATAGACTACACATGACCACCAAAAAGAACTGGGAGGAAGGAAGTAACACATTGTCCATCTTTATATATCAAACTATACATAAAGATGACAAACCTTCTATGACATAACTCATAGGTTTTGAAGCTCGGCGTGGTGTCCCAAACTGTCGCCATCATGGCATCGCCTGACTCCACTTAAAGAGCACATTTGTGCTTGTCAGTCTTGCTCGCTCTCTAAAAACGCCACCCAAACGCTACTCAGCGCTAGGTCTTTTTTTGCCAGTCAGGTAAATTTTTGTTTCTACTTCCTGCTTCACTTTCAACAATGGCGACTGAAACTTTCGACAAGTCATACAAATGTCTGTATCTCCAAGCCTCCTCAGTTAACCTCTCCTCGATGTGTTCCATCTTTATTGACCCAAAACAATCAGTTCGAAAATTGCAGAAATAGAGAAGCAGTCAGAAATACTAAAGCGGAAACACGCTACCAAGCGGACTAATCACAGCTCTTGGTGGTTTGTGTCGCCGTGGTGCAAAGTTACATTTCTGGGGAGGTGCATATCAGCTACAGTGCTAGGGTCTGTGCCGTCGCCGAAGTCTAAACTGCCTATAACTCCCAGCTAATCCATAAATGACCAAAGAGGTGGAGGTTTCACCCACCTGTCATCCAGTGTAAGGGCAATAACTTCATGTAGTGCAACACAGCAACTTGTGAAGTACTTACAGTATTTAACTTCCAAGTTGCTTTGGGAGCCTGCCTCATTTTAGGAACTGCAGTTTATGGCCCTGAAAGTTTCCGGTTGGTTAAATCATGCACCACAAAACTGAGAGCAACTGCAGCGACATGAACATCTGCTTTCATATTACATGAATGATCTGCTGTTTTTGGCAGTTAAGTGTTCATTTTTCAGCCCTATGAAGCTGATACAGTCTAACTTCCTGTCTTTCTCTATAGAGCTCAATCATCTAAAGCATCCCAACTCAGTTTTCTTATTTCTTTTACAGTCCCTCATCTCATTTTACATCAATTCTCTTTAAGCTGTTTTGCACATACAGAATTGCATTTCACTTAAGTATAGTCTCAAAGCATTATTTAAAGACTGTCAAACAGAATAAGAACCAGCCAATCTCGATGACAATGATTTTTTTACCATGAGCGGGTCAGCCATTAATCATCCAGGGCTGGAAGGTTGATCATTACATCTCAAGTCAAAGTGTGCTGAAGTAAAGTTTAGATTCTGAAGTCATCTATGTGTATTTGATCCGATACACTCTGTAGATTTCCTTGAAACCCACAGTAAAGCACTGGTTGACCACTGATCGTAAATACTTTCGGTTCGCGTCATTTGCTTTGGAACAATGGATTTTTTTATTGGAGCCACCATTTGTCTGTTTCGTGTTTTTAAGAGTCAACTGTCGAATGTGTAATCAACACCTGTTTCATGATAATACTGGAGAAGTAAGATCCAGACTGTTGTGTCTGCACAGATGAACGCAAGGTTTAGTAAATAGTTCTCTACTGATTAACAGTCATTTTAAAAGAGCAGTTCTGGTTTTCAATTAAATAAGAAAAAAGGTCCTGATTCTGGTCAGTTTTACAATTTGATGCGGCATCAGCTCAGACCCTACCCACACCTTAACGCCATAGCCTGACATGCACCTCTCCAAAAATTTAACTACTGCAAGAGCTGTGATTCGTCCGCTTGGCAGTAGCGTGTTTCCGCTTTTCCGCTGCTTCTCAATTGTCACAGATCAAAAAAGGTGGAACACATCGAGGACAGGTTAACTGAGGAGGTTCGAGGATACAAACATTTGTACGACTCGTCCTTGGGGAAATTTCAGTGAAAGCTTCATTGTCGAAAGTGAAGCAGGAAGTAGAAACAAAAATTAACCCGACCGGCAAAAAAGACAGTGCAGACTAGTGTTTGGGTGGTGTTTTTACAGAGCGAACCAGACTGATGAGCGCACAAGTATAAAAGGCTCGCACCAGCATAGGCTACGTGCGTAGGTTATGCCGTCTATGTGCTACAGTACTTTAAATGAGCCTTTAGTCTCCAAGAAATGCTCCAAAAACGTAGGCCCTCACCAGTTGCCTTTCAAAAACAGTACGTCTAATAAGTTATTTTATTTAAGGAAAGGTTTACAGGATAGTGGTGAGACCAGCGATGTTGTACAGTCTAGAAACAGTGGCATTGAGGAAAAGACAGGAAGAGCTGGAGGTAGCAGAGCTGAAGATGCTCAAGTTTGTTCTCTCTGGGCGTGACCAGGATAGATAGGATCAGGAATGAGTACATTAAAGGGACGGCTGAGATAAAGTTAGAGAGGCCAAGTTGAGATGGTTTGTACAGAGGAGGGGTGGTAAATATATTGGTGGAAGGATGCTGAGGTTAGAGCTGCCAGGCAGGAGGTCTGGAGGAAGAAACAAAGAGGAGGTTTATGGATGTAGTGAAGGAGGACATGAAGGTAGATGGTCTGAAACAAGAGACCAGTCAATAACACAATGACTGTTTTCATGTTGGCTTCATGTAGGATGCGATATGTACAAATGCAGATTCCACTTGTGCACAAGACAAATGTCTGCTTGGGGATATTTAAGTCTCCTCACAGTAATTCTTTACATTCTCCCTGCCCCAGTGAATTTAAGTATTTACTCTTTTGAGTATTTTATCCATGAATATGAGTCTCATCTGTCCAAACTTATGTACATAAAAAAAGAGGCTCATGTCCTTTAATAAAAATCAATGTGGCATAGCTCCTTCCAGGAAACAGACAGCAAGCGCCTATTCCCGTGACCCCCACAAGGGCAGAGCTTGCGCTTCCATAAATACCGCAAAGCCCACCTGAGATGGCTGGTCAGGGGGCCCGGTGTCAGAGAGATGGATAGAGCAACACTAAAGAGCACTCTGGCTCCACTTATCCATGAGGATGTGTATTCCCCTATTCCCACACCCACCCAGCCAGCCATTCGCCATGCCGTGTGCCATGTGCCGGTAGCCCGTGGCCTTCTTTGGCTGCTCTGAATATTACGTGTCTCTGTGAGTATTCCCACAACTGCTCCCATTTATCTATTATAGATATCAAGTCTGGTTTTAGCTGCTCACATGGGGTATATAACTTTTATATAATTATATATATTTCATCATATTATATAATTACTTTCTAAAGGTGTAGAAGTGGTCAATCTCACTTTTAAATCTGGAGCAGTCAAAAGGTTTAGGGAAAACTAAATTATTTCCGTCTCATTACACGGTTGCACTAATTTGAACAAAAATACGTCAAATTCGTTTCAGGATGAGACATTGTCCTGGTATTTATACGTTTTTCCTTCTGACACTGGTTGTGTTTATATGGAGAATGTTTCTGAAATTTGGGAAAGATTTTGGTTCTGGAGTCACTCCTTTCAGAACTCATTATGCCAGGCAAAGACCTAGCTTGACAGGCCCGGTAACTAGCTAGCTAGCTAGATAGATAGATAGATAGATAGATAGATTTAGATTGAGGGTTAAATAAAGTCTATCTAAGTCTAAGTCTAAACAGGCCCCATAATAAAATATATCCGTGTTAAGTCTGGCTATGGCAGGCTAGCTTGTTTTGCTACTTGCATGTTTGTATCACCTCTCCAAACTCACTCTTACCCCACATGGGGCAAAAATATACAGAAAGCATAGATTTATGCCGCCTCTCTCAATCTGATTAAAAATTCCTTCTGAATTTTAATGCAGCTGGGCTTTTATTCAAGGATTATTAGTGGAATATTAGTGTCCATGTAAACGCAGCCCTTTTGTAATATCTGTGAACTTCCGATAGCTTGGAGTAATTCTAAAAGTGCATCATTAGAACTGCAGTCGTTTTTAAATTGACTTTTCAATTGGCGCTTTCCGTCAGAGTTAGTTCTTCCCACTCGCCTCGTCTGATGGAACTTCCAGGCGTATCACGCGTTCATAATCTCGACATCACCATGCACACTGTAACCTGATGATTATGAGAGAATGGATCTGATGTGTTTGACCGCTGCTAAATGCACTGAATGTGCTCACATGATTATTTATTAGATTATTCTTACACTGAACATGAACATAAAGCAAGACATAGTTTAAGATTAATCGGATTATAAGTGTGTATTAAAGGTGTAACTCTTTATATGCAACATTACAACTTGAGTACATATTCATGGTCATAATGGAATAGAAAATGCATTCAGAAAATAAAATCCCATTGTGGAGACCAGCGCTCTGTAATATTGATATGTTTTGGTGGCGCAGGCTGGCGCAGGGGGAATCACTTCCTCACCGTTACAAATGCACTCATTGTCCCGCATGCTGCGCGTCATTTATCCAAGGTGGTAATTTAAAGTTTGGTTCAGCTCGGCGACTTCTCTCTCTCTGTCCTGTTTTGGTTCATTTGTTTGTCTCGGTAAGTAAAAAAAGTCAACTAACAAGAGTTGTAGAAAAATAGATAGACTCATTAAGGGAACCAATCAGGATTGAGTAAAAGAGACTCGGCGCGTTCAGTCTTTGGTTCAGACAGGTTTACTCATGCTCGGTCATGTGAAGCCGGGGCTACATGTGCTGTCAGAAAGATGGATGACAGGCGCGGCGCCGAGCGCTCCGTGTCCGGTTAACCGTGGTGGAGCTTTATGGAGAGCTACATCTGCACAAATCTGTGTTTTATAAAAATAAATAAATAAAATAAATACAGTTTACCCCCGACAACGGTTTCTGATGCGTGTGTTTCTGTGCGTGTTTGTGCAGGTAAGAGCCCGTCCCAGCAGTTCACAGCTGTGATCCATACGGTGACTCCTCTGCAGGCCCAGATCTCCCCCGTGGTGAAGCTCATCATCGCCGTAGCCAAGTCCAAGTTCTGTGCACAGGTGAGAAGTGTGTCCGTGGTCTGCAGCTGATCAGCAGATCAGGAAACGCATGAAACACTCATTCAAAGAAAAACAATGACACAAGGATGGATGGCTTCATATGTTGTGTGGAAAACGTTTCACTTGTTAACTCACTCCCTCTCTCTTTATTCTTTGGTTCCTCTTCCTCCTTTTCCTTCCTTCTTCATCCTCCTCCTCCTTCATCTTCTTCCACCTTTATTTTATTCCTCCAATAATTATCTCTTACCAATTGCTCTTAAATCATAATTTAGGCCTTCATCCTCTTCCTCCCTTTTTCTTTCCTCCTTCATCCTCCTTTATTCTTTCCTTCATTATCCTCCACTTGTTCCTTCCTCATTCTTCCTTTTCCTCCCTCTTTCCTTCGTCCTTCATCATCTTACTCCCTATTTCCTTCCTCTTTCATCCTTACTTCTTTACTCTTTTCTCCTTCATCCTCTTCCTCTGTTTTTATTTTCTCCCTTGTCCGTTTCATCCTTTTTTCTGCTCCTTCATCTTCTTCCTCCTCTATTTTTTCTTCCATTCACTTTCTCCTCCTTTCTTCATTCCTAAATCACGCTAATTTATTTTCTCCTTTATCCTCATTCCTTACTCCTTCTTACTCTTTCTCAGTTTTTCACTCCTACTTCATCCTCTTCCATTTTTTTTTTTTCCTCCTTCATCCTCTCTCCCCCTTTCCTTCCTCCTTCATACTCTTCCACAATTTCTCACTCCAACTTCATCTTCTCCCAGCTTGTTTATTTCCTCAGTCGTTCCTTCCACATTCTTCCTCTTCGTCCTTTATTCTTTCCTCCTTCATCCTCTTCTCCCTTTGATCCGTCCTCCTTCATCCTTCTCCTTCTTCATTTCCTTACTTCTTGGTAATTTTTCTCCTTTTTTCCTCCACTTTCATCCTCTTCCTCCATCCTCTTTCTCCTCCTTTCTCATGCCCTCCACCCTCCTCCCTCTTCCTCTTCCTCATTGTTTGAATTTTCTCCATCATCTCCATCCTTTTATTTTTGGATTTCTTTCCCTCACCCTCTTCCTCCTCCCTATTATTTCATCCCACATCTCCATCCTTTCATGAAAGTGAAGAGAAAAAATTTAATTTATACTCACGTGAATAACGTCTTTCTCCCCGTGTAGATTGTGGTTTTATGGAACTGCGACAAACCTTTACCTCCCAGAAACAAGTGGCCCTCCACCAGCGTGCCTCTCACTGTCATTGAAGGACAGACCAAGGTAACGGCTGTTGCCGTTTTGCATCCTTTATTTATTAAAATGAACTCATGTGCTGTGATGAAAGCATTTATCTCCTCTTTGTGAGAAGACTTAAAGGTTTACGCCAGAAATGAAAGGCTTGGCTTCTAGCTTTTTCTAGACAACACTAGGGAGGAAAACTCCTGTGATCTTCAAGAACGACAAGAAGGGAGGTTTAGAGGAAAGAAGGTCCTAGAGTGGAACCATGCAGAGCCGCGATATCGATGACCCGCCCACACTTCCACCAGACTCACTCACGTTTTCATTTAATTAATACCGCACTCTGCTCTACCTCCACCAGTTACAAGGAAATGCACATATATAAGTATATACAATGTACTTATTTACTTATAAGTACTTATCAACTCTCACGGTCCCACAGAACCACTTTACAGAGCAGTTGGTATGGCAACTGGTGGTCGCCATTATGTCACATCCTGTTTCTATAGCATCAAACTATAATGAAACTTATACAGAACAATGACTCTTGAACATTCATCAACATTATATTAACTACCTAAAATGACAGAAACCATCCTTTGAAAAAAATTTGACGTGTATTTTAGTGTTTTAGTTTGGCCCAAGTTCCATCCACTAACATGGAGGAGGTGCCGCTTATGACCTATACTGCAGCCAGACACCAGGGGGAGCTCTACTTGCTTTGCCTTCACCTTAGAGGAGTAGTTCTGTCGTCCATCTTTATACAGTCTATGAGTGAAACACCTCAGTTGGAGTCCACACTTTCTGATGGATTTATCACATTCCTTCCTGTCCTGGTCACCATCCAACACACTGTCCTCACTGTGAACATTTTGACATCGTAACCACTGACTTTAATACGTGATGTCTGCAGTGTCAGGTCAGAATGTGTTCCTCTCCCTGCTGCTTCTGCTGCAGATGAACCAAACCTGCAACACTCATGTTATAATAAGAGGAGTAACTGGTTTGGAGTGCAGCTCCCAGATATAAACCACTCCTCCAGCCTCATTTCTTCCCCAAGAAAATTCCTGTCTGATTATAATATTCTATGATTTATAGCAAATGTCGTTTCCACTCATAGCAACAACAGTATATTTATAACTATTATAAATAGTTTATGTTCATATTGAGGCACTCACAGCACCTAGTTAAAGGGATGGTTCAGCTTCTTGGGGATGCTTATGCCGATCAGCCACAACAACATTAAAACCACTGACAGGAGAAGTAAATAACATTGACCATCTTGTGACAATTCAGTGTTCTGCTGGGAAACTTTTGGACCTGGCTTTCATTTGTGTGGATGTTACTTAGACATGTAGCACCCACCTAGACCAGACCAGGCACCCACACACTCCTTGATAGCAGCAGCCATCCCCAGCAGGATGCAGCCTGACACAGACACACACACAACAACTCAAAAAACATGAAGAACAGCACAAGGTGTTGACCTGGCCTCTAAATTCACTAAATCCCAAACTGATCAAGTATCTGTGGGATGATCCACAGAGGCCCCTCCCCTCAACCCACAGGACCCAAAGGACCGAACTAACAACATTGTGTTGCCAGACACCACAGGACACCCTCAGAAGGCCCATGTCCATTCTCTGATGAGTCACAACTGTTTTGGAGGCACAAGGGAGACCTACACAATATTAGGAAGGTGGTCGTAATGTTATGCCTGATTGGTGTAAATAGTTAGCGTATTACTCACAGTAGATGGTGGTTGGGACCTCCGGTTTGGAGAAGCAGACAGAAGCAAAACGATAAGCTTTAGTTCAGAACAAGACGTAAAATTGGTGAGTTTTAGGAAAACATGAACAAACTTCCACAACATGATGATATAAATGAAAATATAATTAATTTCCAGGTTTATCTACCTGTAGCGGGAAGAAATGTGATACACAGTCATGTATAATTGTCCATCCTTTCATCAACTAAACTCTAATGCTTGGCTATTTCAGGCTTAAATAGACTCCTAATGGTGAGACTGAAGCAGCATGAGCGTTGATTGCCAGCTAATAGAGTCAAGCGAGGATTGTGACTTTGTTGGTATTGTTCTCATTTGCGATATTAACTTGGTAATCTGTTGCCATGTACACAGCGGTGATATTTCATGAAGCGGAGAAAGTGCCTCGTGTTTTCCTTTTTATGTCGGAGCTTCTCATAAATAGACTCAATCACACGGTCACTAACAGAACCCTCACAAATACCAACACGTCTCTCTCTGTCTGTCGACCGCTGTCTCCCTCTAATCCTAACGCCTTGTCGTCTAATTGCTTCGGTTTGTTTCCCGTGTAAATGTGTCCCCCTTGAAATACAAGATCAATGTTTCCGCTGGCGACAGTAAAACGCATCTCGGAGGCAATATGAGTGTGTCAGTGAGTGTTTGGTCTTATAATTAGCCATGTGGTGTATTGCCGCGCAGCCCAGACAGATGCTCTTGGCGGCGTTTCCTTCCAGCGCTCGCTGCGTTTGTTCCCACTCTAACAACAACGCACACATGCACACACGGAAACTTTGTCATTTGCCTCGGCGGAGCGCAGCAGCAGAGTAATTTGCTGTTGGTTATGAGTGTATCTGCTCTGTAAGGCTGAGTGGATACACTCCATCAACAAGCTTTATACTTCCTCTCTCTCTCTCTCTCTCTCTTCTACCCTGCTCCCCTGCAATGTGTATTTTCTCAAGTCTGATCTACTGAAAAAACGCACAGTCCCAACATTTAACTCAGTCTATAATTTAACATTCCACTATACATAAATGAGCCTGCTTTGATTAAATTTTAGTACTGAATCTCCAATGTCAAAATCACCCGCATACACTAGTACTGTGATAGTCATTATTTGACTGTGGATACCATTTGCAAATTACATACACAACTGTTGCTCATAAAGTTGGAATCAAATATTTTTACCTCTTCTCATGAAATGATTGACAAAATGTGATTTACATAAATCGGAATAAAAAGAGGAATGTGTCTGAAAACAAAATTATTCCAACTTCATGGGCCACAAGTGATAGTGGTACTCCACTGGGCATGTTTTTGTTTATTTTATATATAATTTACTGCAACAATTTGAATAAAAAGTAGATTATCTTTGAATTTCAGTACATCTTATTTATGTGTCCCTCATTTTGCAAGAACCTGTGCAAAACCCTGAACGTCTTTCTCAGTATTCAAATGCCCAGTTGAGTTAAGCCTGGCTTATGCTCCCGCCACCAGTTTGGGCGGAGCCTATGCTGGAGGGGGCTACATCAGTGAAAGCATGTATACCAGTGCACCGGCATTGTTCTTCATGTAATTACTAAAACAAATTTAGTGATAACTGGTCACTGTGAGAACTGTGAGGTTCTGGATTCAAACCTACTAATTAAGCTTTAATGTTTCAGGTGATTGTGGAGGCAAGTCCATGACAGTCAGGACCTCTTGGTCCTTTTTGGTCTTTAGGTGACCCTTACAAAAACCTTCATGTGTCCATGGGCTCATTATCCTACTGCAGCAACTTCCAAAAAATTAAGCCTAAAACTGCAGTTCTTCCAATGACGAATCCAAAAGCATCCACCCTCATGGACCTCCATGTTAAAATGTTCAGCTCTACACCCAAAACAAAAACGTTCTCCACTCACTCAACTCTTTTGTATATACCTGTTGAAATTATACCAAGGCATAAAGTTATGCATTGATCTCCTGCCTCGGGTTCCACCCACGCTACACCCATTTTTCATTCAGTTGGGAGTTAGGAGGAGTCAGGCACTGCCAAGATGGTGACGGCCAGAAACACCAAACTGGCCTTTACAACCGCTCCTCAGAAAACCTATAGGTGATTATACAGAGGGTTTGTCCACCTAAATGCACATATAAGTTCTAACTGAAAAGAGTTTTCAAAAAGAGAGGAATGACTCTGAAACTATAAGCCATGTTGCCGCCCTTAAAGATTCGGGATCATTTTATTTAAATGACTTACCAACCTATTAAACACAGCGTTATTCTTACATTAAAATATGACCGGTTGCTCTGAAACATTCGATTCCTCCTCCCTTGCCATGCTTGCTAAGCATTTACGACCCATGCATCAATATCACCAGTGATCCATGGACTTCCCTCTATCGCTGTTAATATGTTGACTATATCTCACCTTCATCAATCTCCTTTCAATATTACCTGTCTTACCCCCACACGCAGAATTCTGTATTGATAGCTTAATCTTCGACATTGATCCTGACTCCTTAGCTATGCATTTAAATTACAGCAAAGGAGCGTAAAGACGATGAGTTTAAAGGTCAAGCAGGACCTTATGTTGAAATCTGATTGAACAGCAGGTCGGGGGCAGCAGACTTACAGAAGAATTGAGGATCTTGTGTTGACCTCTTCCATAGCCTTAACCCTCATATCGTCTTCCTGTTGACCATGTAACTTTTGTCCTCCCTGTTAAGAAATGACTGATCTGTTTGACTATTTATTTATAAAGCCTAACATAAAATGCATCACCTAATTCTGTGGAACACATTTTTAGCCAACTTCTTCTCAAAGAATTACTATGTAATGGACATTTCTTTTTTCTAATCCAAGGGAAGTAGACCACATATACAGTATATCACATGATGTGATATAGAAACATTTGAGTTCAAGTCTTGATATACCTTAAAGAGCTGAATTAAATACGTAGTTACACAGTGTAGAAATGAGTTGAAGAGACCAAAACTGTCTTTTGTAAACATGTTTATTTCTGCTGTAAAGTTGGACAGTTTAATATGGAGCTTTACGGGGAATGGGATCGGTTTTGGAGGCAGCCTCAAGTGGTCATTTGAGGAATTGCAGTTTTTCCCACTTCACATTGGCCCAAAATATGCACCATAAAACTGAGAGCAACTGCAGAGTTTGTAATTATTAACAAATAACTGAGTTTTGTCCATTTTGATCATCATCTGCTTTCATATAACCCAAATGATCTTCTGGTTTATTTAAAAATATACTGTAGACTAGTGCATCTAACTCCATATACATCCAAGTCAGCACATTTAGAGAAATCAAAATGCAGTCAAATGCAAATGCATATCAAGAAACAGAAATTACTCCTAAAAGCAGCAACATTGATCCATAGAGTTTAAGATCGTTGATTTTTTTTCAACATCTAGACATTTTAAGCATTCCATTTTCAGTAGATTTATCCTATAAAGTATAGGAATCACCCAGTAAGGCACTGCCAAGATGGCAGTGACCAAAAGCACCACACTGAGCTTCAAAACTGCTCTTCAGGTGGCTTTTTCCCATTTATTTTTTCATTTCAACCAACAGACCTGAATACTACAACCAGACACAAAACTGAATGCAAACATTAGAAAAAATGGTCTGGAATTGGGGGTGAAAGCTTTGTGGTACCAGTGTATTTTAGTGTCGCACCAATAACGACAAGAAAAATGTACATGATGAGATAAAGCGGACATTCGTGTTATGGCGGTGATGCAGATAGCTATGTGATCTTTGACTTTTGACGGTAATATACAGACTTTTAAACATAAAAAGAGACTGGATACATCTCCAAAGACTCCCCTTGAAGTAGCAGGAGTCATGGCAAATATAAAGAGAGGAAATGAGTGGAGAGATAGAGCGACAAAGATAAGGTTCAGACCATTGAACTGCCAGAGATCTCAGTGGGATCTAATCTCTGTCCAGAGGCAGAGAAGCATAGACACCAGCCAGAGGGGAGGCATGGGGGGGCATGGTGAGAGCAGGGTTACTCAGACGGCGATAGACAGACGGATTCAGACAATATGAGGGTTTGAAGGCCAGTGCCAGTGCTGGAGTTTACTGGACTGAAAAAGCCCACGGGAGATACTTTATGACTCTATTAAGTGTCTCTATCAGTTTGTCCATTTTCAGGCCAAAAGCTGCTTTCATAAATTCTTTGCAGAGTGAAGAAGCATCTGCACGTTAGCATTATACTTAGCCAGTACAATGTTTACAATGGTCACTATCTTGTTAACATTAGCATGTTAACATGTAAACATAAGCTAGCTAGAACAGAAGGAAATGCTGACATTTGTTTACCACTTAAGGGCAAGGATGTGGTAACTTCTTTGACCTTGATTTTTTTACATGAAAATACTTCTTATTCTTAAAATAAAATAAAAAACAATTCCACAAAAAGTAAAAAAAAAAAAAGGGAAAAAAGGGTTCTTTTGCCCTACAATAACACTTTAGGTTTGAAATTTTGAATTTCCAAGTATTTCAATGGGTGCCCTATAAAGGGTTAACATCCATCCTGGCCAATTGGATCACAAGTGACCCACTTTAAATACAGGTGTGAACACACCCAGGATGCATTGAGGCGGCATTTGAGCAATCCAGTCTCAGAGCACATTTGGAGGTGGTTATTATGGAGGTGTAAATTATTTCATGAGAGTACACTGTGTGTGATTCTGCCATTAAAAAACATTTATGTGTGTGATTACGGTGAGTGAGAAGTACTTCACAACGTTATGTCGGACACACAACAAACAGTAATCATTTTAAAGTATAATTTTCTACTGCACCGCAAATTATGTCAGTTTTCATTTCCATACAGAATGTGAAACTGAGATCGTATCTCAAGTGCTGGCTGCTGGGGACGCGTGTGAAAAAGCATTTTAAGGCCTGGTGTGACTACGGGTGCTAAAAGCTGGGTCACTTGTGATTAGATTGCCCACATGCTAATACAACCCTAGTTTTTACCTCTGCTAGCATTAGCAAGACCGAAAAGCTAAGGCAAGGACCATGTGTCATGATCAAATACTAATGAGCAAGCTAGTCAGTGGACCAAAAGGTGAGTTTTCTTCGTCTCTGGCAGTTTACAAGGTCAAGAATGAACTAAACAAAGTATTTTATCAACATATAAAGATCAGGCCGGACATTAAAATCTAGTTATTAAAGCAGCATACTCATACAGAATTCAATGACTGAGCTATTTAACTGAACTTTAAAAAGAAAGACCGCCTGAAAGCACGCTAAGGAAATGTCGTGAGGGCATAATGTAAACACTAAGACTGCAATCTTAGGATTTATTCCCATATATATATGCGTTAAGTATATAATTGTGCATATGTTTCTTCAGTACACTGATTCCATTCACACCATTAGGTCAGAATGAATGCCCTTTCTTATCAAGCATGCATTTAATTTGCTACAGTCAGTTACACTGTAATTTGGGTATTTCTAAGGATGCTGAGAAACTGTGAACACTGTCCTGACTGAATTAATTACCTGCCTGCTGATTGCAGGGCACCCATCCAGAGGAAATACATTTTCTACCAACACTTCCCACTTTAAGCAGCGATTTAATGCAGAATTTAACGTGGTACTCTGAAATAATTCAATGAAGTTAGGGGATTTGTGTTCAAATTAGTTTGATGTCACTCTTAATTTCTTGATGAATTTCGACTCGGCATCCATCGGCTCATTAAGCTGAACTGGGAGCAGACGTTAACCTTGCAGATATTTGTGGTCTTTACTTTCCAAAAATAAGCCTCTTAATGTTACCCCCAGGGGCTGGAAATTCAGTCTGCTTCATTTCAGGCTGTGGATCCTTGAGAAACGTCACTGCAGTGACAGAAGTTAATGCGGAGGTTCATTCCAATGACAGATTAGTTGACCCAGATAAAATCCTTGAGAAATTAGATAATTAGAGTTTTACACAAGTATTTCTCATATTTCACACTGCAATAGGAGGAGATGAGTTACAGGTTGTGCAAAGGAACCATTTGTTCTGGATTGAACACTTATCATGAAACCAAGCACTTTGACTACCATGTGAAGAAAGCTACATATTACATTGAAATAAGTGTGTGCTGATTATCCACATTGATCACTGAACTGCGTGAAAAATGGCTTGAAAACTTATATTTGCTGGGAATCAATTTGTTTATGTTTTTTTTAAATTTTGCAACTGCCGATATTTTTAAGCCACATGAAATCTGCCACTGTGTTTGTCTGATGCCAGCCGAGTTTGGACCCATTTTTATTTGATTATGTGAGACACTGAATGAAATCTCATGAGCACTTGCAAAAATGCTTGCATTCAGTGTTGCTTTACATTTTAAATTACTGGCCATCAGCTGGAATAAAATAAATCTCCCCTTCAATATAAGTGTGGCACAAACATCCCCAATGTTGTGGTCATAAGGTGTGTCCAAAAAGGAGAAGACTATTTGCTGAAGAAGAAGACGTCTTCTCAGAAAACTCTACAAGTCCAGTTGCCCTTTTTTTCTTTACTTTTCAGGGAGTAGTTTGTTTTAAACCTTGGGCCAAGATCTGTGCCTTCTTTTACTTCTCCACACAAACAGTTAAATAATTCACACTTTAATTACAAGTCAATAACATCAGCAGCAGCCATCTTTTAGCTAATGGATCAAGGTCTGCTACACTTTCAGTTTGGCGCCATATTGACAAATTCTCCCACAGAACCTATTAGGTGAGTGCGGTGATCGATTGACAGGCAGTTGCAGTTGAAACAAACACATTGTTTATCTGTTTATCTTGTTTATATTTTCTCCTCCAACTATACAACCATATAGCTTTAAACTCCTAAAGTTTCATCAGCTGACATGACGATGCTTTTGATGGGTTAACTATACTGAAGGCCTGTTGCTTCTCTCTCTCCCTGCAGACGATGAGCAGTCGGTTTTTCCCCCACGACGCCATCACCACCGATGCTGTCCTCAGTCTGGATGAAGACTCGGTCCTCTCAACCAACGAGGTGAGCCACTGAACACGTATCAAGCGATCAGGCTGACGTTTCACAGACAGCTGACACTGATGCTTTATCAACGAAATAAGGTTGTACTGAGGTTGTACTCGGCTGTAAACATGTTCATTTCTGTAAAGCTGGACTTTTTAACATGGAGGTCTACAGGGATTGACTCACTTTTGGAGCCAACCTCAAGTGGTCAGTTGAGGAACTGCAGCCTTTGGCGCTTTCACATTTTCCCCAAAGATTGTGGGTTGGTTAAAACCAAAATCATGAAGCTGAGAGTAACCGCACAGTCTGTTCGCTAACTGGAACATGGAGATTTTTGTCGATATTCTTATTTTTGGAGCCACCCACAAGTGGACAATTTGATCGGTATCTTTGGCAAAGGTTACTCAAACTCAGCTAACACTGCCAGGAGTCAGTGTATGTAAACTTTTATAAGTTCAGTAAATATACTCAAAGTAACAAAAAGTTGACACAGACACAGTGAAAAAAAAACTTTTGAGACAATCTGGCACAATCAGAAAAATAGTTTTTGTGCACATTTCTATAATTTACTTTGACAGAAAAAAATAAATGTACTTCCATGGATAAAAATCCAAAGACGCTTGACTTAAGACACTGAAGACATCTTCCTCTGTGTTAAAAGTCCGCCTCTGGAAATGTTGTTAACCATAACCATCTCCAATCTGCATGGTTTTACGTCGGCCGGTGGCAAAAGGTGGTGATGTCTCCGCGAGGTATCGATCCTTGGCTAAATGAAGCAGTCCATCCACACACGCTCATGAATACCATTCATTTTAAATGAATCGCCTCGCTCGGCCAAACCGTGAGGCAGCGGGCCTCTCCGGCAGATGTGGAAAAATGTGCTCGGCCTTTAAAGGACGCTTCCGAACGCATTGGGAGAAATCAAACTGAGGAGGATGAGTAGGAAGTCGAACGTAGCAGCAGAGACGGACGACGGACTGGAAACAAACTGCTCTGATTAGAGACATCAATGTTGATAAGGCTCAGTGATTTACCACACAGCGAGGAGGCTCGAGACCCAGTCTTAATTAAATTGCTCCAATGTGTGGATAGATCCTATTAAGACGGTGTTCTTCTAATTTAACTTGACGGTGTGGAAGACAAGAGAAAGAAGTAAGTGGTAAGAAGACAGGGAAAAGAGGGAGACTATGAGAGAGAGGTGGAATGAAAAGGAAAAGGTAAGACAGGAAAGAGATGAAGAGATGAAGGAAAATCACACAAGGAAGTGGAAAGTAAAGATTCAATGAAATGGAGCAATGGAAGGAGGAAAAGTGAAAGAGAAGGGAAGTAAAAAGACAATGAAAAATCAAGGCTAAATAAGGGCTGAAGTTGAAGAGGGCTTAATGAAAACCCAACTGAGTCAGTAGTTTTACGAGTGCCATTACCTTTGTGTCCGTATCATTACACTGTCAAAACACAGCACACCTCTTTGATTAAAGTCTCACTTGTTACTTAAAAAGAGAGGCTGAGAAACACCCTGGTGGTTTCTTACACCGACATTTGTTTTAGAACAAATTACAAACCAGTAAAGGGCTGTCAGGAGTAGGAAATGATGCCCCCCCCCCCCCCCCCCCCCCCCCATTTTTAATCAAGGCTTCGGGACGTTAGCAGTGAGCCTCGCTGGGAGCTCGCTTACACCAACACAGACTTTCAGATGGAAAGGTCTGATATGTACAGTATGTTTCTGATTTAAGTATAAGAGTTTAAGTTTCAAGGATTTGATCAGATTTCTTTACTAATTTTAAGTCACTTCTTGTTTCCTTGCACCCTTCTTTGAAATTACTTTCCGGCAAAAAGATGCTAATAATAGCCATAATTTCGCTAATTAGTGGCGGCCACTGTCAGTTTGTGTTTCTTCCAGCTGCTTTATTGTAAAAGCCACCTAGGTGTTCATAATCTGAATGACTATAGGTAGTGTAAACTAGCAGCGGTTAACACTGGTTTGGAACAGTTTGCAGCAATGAAATGTATATTCTTGACCTGAATACATATTGAAGTGTTACACACAAAAGAAGCTATGGAGGCTTTTATCCAAGGTAATTGAAGCCTGAACATGGGCTACCGTCGACCGTAGCCCACGTCAACACCATAAACACCGTCAGCCTGACACTTCTAATATGCAGCTCTCTCAAAAAAAAATTTAATAAAAAGAAACGCGCTCTACAACCACAGCAACAATGTCAACGCAACAGAGCTAAACCTATGAGCGTACTTCACAGTGTTTTGTAAAATAGGATAGTGTAGTGGTATATCTACAAATCCTTTTCCGTGTCTGTTACGCACGGAAAAGGAAAATGTCTGATAACTTTTGACAATGAAATTCATCAACATATTGTTGATGTGCAGCTTCCTTCTCTCTGTTATCACAGGACATTTTGTGAAGCTGTTAACTGACTGCTGTCCAGAGGATTTGGACCGTTCTTCTGCTAGCGGATGCCTTTACAGATGAATTGCAGTAGTGCTTTAGCTGTATTTCAGGACTGACATGTCACTCTGGTATGGGCTTCATCTTTTGTGAAGTATTTCCACACACTTGATGAACCGCTGCTAGTTTGCTGCAATGACCCACTGGGCTTCGCACCTGTTTGAGGCGTCACATGATCGGCGACTAGTCGACTTCCTGCTTAAAGCGTCATGGTGCAGCAGTAAAGTCGACTAGTTGACGAGTCGGTACAAACCCAATTCTCGTCTTCTGCAGGCATCAAATTTCAAATGAGAGAATATTTGCAAATAAACTAGTTTTTCAGTCTGACGGCTGTATCTAACTGTAATGGTCTTGAATATCAGCCAGTAATAATCTGTTAACTCTGTGCTTGTGAACACCTGTTACCATCACAAAGGTGACTGAACAACTTTTTATGCAAATATGTACAAATGTTACCACTCACAGACTTTCCTTGGTTTTAAGGCAGCGATGTGATCAGAAGCAGCTCATTTGTGATGCTAATAGAGCTCCTACTCAGAGAGCCGGGACAAGCAGCAACCTTGTTTCTCTACAGATCCTCAGCAAGTGAAAGATGCGATCCATAATGGATTGCGAGGCCCAATGAGCACGAGGAATCCAATATATCTTTAAACTCCGAGATGTTTTATCGACCGGAGCAAGTCGATGTTCACCTTTTCTACGCAAATGGGATCACAATTATACTTTATGGCACCACGATTTGTTGCACAGCAATGCGAGCAAGTTTCTATGATTTAACTTTATCGGGCGTGCTTTGTGGTGTGTGAGGAGGAGGAGGAAGAAAAGGGAGAAATCATACAGAGGAAGTGGAGTGAATCTGTGCTGTGCTTACTAACCCGTTGCTTTAATTGTCCTTTTAACGTGGCGAGGGGACTTATTGAAAGGAGATGAAACATGTCAAGTGAGTGAATATGTGCAAGAGAGAACATTACACTTTGAATATGACTTTTTCCAATACAGTACCTCAGTGGGAGAATGGATGTGCCAATTTCATAATCACATTGTTTCAGCTCATTAAATGTATGATTATTCTATGAAGAGAGATTAGAGAGCAGGAATAGGACCAAAAAAAACTGACAAAGCTTTTGTCTCTCATTGGGTGGCCAAGCGTGCCGCTGCGTTCTGCCCTTTGGAAGACATTTTCAATATGGTGGATATGGAAATAGTGCTTCAACAGCCGTGGCAGGGTTTAAAACCTCTTCTCATTTAAAGGCATATCTGGGTTGCTGCAGGATTTGAGCATGTGTCAGAGCATATATAATGTCCATCAGTATGCAAGGTTGAACTTGCACAATCTGAAATTCACAAAAAAAAGGATGTGACTTCTATGGCTTCTTTTCTACTCACCGACAATATCTCGTTTCAGGCAATTTCACACACTTTTAGCCACGCTGTCTTGTAGATTTCAGACTCAGAAGAGTCCATTAAGGAGTTTCTCACGTTGAAGGTCACAACACCCTGGCACATCTGTCAGTTGTATGATGATAACAGCTCTCAACTCTAGTTATGTTTAGGCACAATAAGTTAGTTGGGATTAAAGAGGATCGCGAAGAGCTGAAGCCTATCCCAGGTGTCATTGGGAGAGCAGTGGGGTACACTCTTGACAGGTCACCAGACTATCACAGGGCTAACACAGCAAGACTAACAACCATTCACACTAACATGCACATTCGTTCATTCATTCATTCATTCATTTTCTGTAACTGCTTGTCCTCTGGAGGGTCGCGGGGGGGGGATAACACAGAGAGACAGACAACCATTCACACTCACAATCACACCTACGGCCAATTTATATGATTTCAGACTTGCACGAGTAAACCTGCAGTTGTTTATTGCCTGATGTGAATCTGTGACAGAGATGTGTAAGTGTGAATAAAGAAGGTGTGTTCATATCGGGAAATAAATGAAGTAAATAAGTACAACACTGAGGTTATGCACAAAACCTCTTTGTGAAAACCTGAAGAAAAATGCGTGAAACTTAGCACTCAAGGGTTCAAACACTGAGTGTGAAGCTGAAGTCGCACGTGCGAACGTACAATGAAGTTGCAAGTATTAATTCTGGCAGTGCTTTTGGTTGTACAACAGGGACACTGGAGTGACTTTTTAACACATAGGTTTTTGAGTCTACATCTTGATATTTCAAATGTTTTCTGTGTGTACGCACACCTGAGATTTTCACAGGTTTGCAGGGGGTTACATATCACTGTAGGCTTGAAATCTTACTGATCAAATTAATATTTCTGGCTTTGTTGAGTCCTTAATTTAAACTGAATTAGAGAAATAAAAGGCTTTTGTTACTGTAAAGAGAAACTACACATATCAGCTACAACATAAAAACCACTGACATCTTGTGACAATGCAGTGTTTTGTTGGGAAACCTTGGGTCCCAGTCTTCATGTCGATGTTTCTTAGACATGTACCAACAACCTACATAAATGTTGTAGCTGACCAGGCTCCACCATCTCATAGCAACGACACTCCCCTGATGACAGTAGCCATCCCCAGGAGGACAATGCAGCCTTCCACAAACAAAAACTGCCTAGGAACAGCTCAGAAACATGAAAAATAGCCCAAGGTTTTAAACCGGCCTTCAAACTCCCCAGATCCCAAACTGCTTGCATTGGAACAAGCATGATTCACAAATCCCCCTCCCCTCAACCCATAGGACCCCAAGGCTCACACTACCAATGACCTGCTACCAAGAGAACTATTTTGGAGTCACCTACACAATATTAGGAAGGTGGTCATAATGTTGTGCCTGATTTATTTATATTATCAAGCTTTTTTAGTTTTTTACGTACCCTGATGTTCTGACTTGTAATCATGAAATAAAATGAAGTGTATGATCTAACAGCTCTCAGCACTTGTTAGGTTTAGACACAATAAGGTGGTTGGGATAAAAGTACTTTGTAGTTAATTCATTATCTGTAACCATATAGAGGGTTGCGGGGAGCAAGAGCATATCCCAGGCGTCATTGGGAGAGCAGTGGGGTACACCCTGGACAGGTCGCCAGACTATCACATTGCTAACACAGTAAGATTAACAACCATTCACACTCACATGCACACCTATGGCCAATTTGGAATCAGCAAGTAAGCTTACAAGCATGTCTCTTGACTTTGGACCGCTCAGAAAAGCCCAACCTGCCAGTGGGTTCAAACCCAGAACCCCACCAGAGAGCCTACACTTATAGTCATGAAATGAAACGACAAAGATTGGAAATGGGTAAAGAACAATTAAAAGACAGCTGTTGAAGTGAAATACACTGATGATTACTGACTCATCCATCTACCCCAACCTCCTCCCTATGCTGACTTTCCTACTGCCGGTTGAGGCCGCTAAATATCTTGCCATTTAGGCACTTAATGAAAAGAGTATTGATCTTCTATTGCACCTTAAACTCCGGTCAAACCAAGAGAAAATTGGTTCTTTTGGGTTGTCCTGCTAAACATTCCAACTTCCACAGAACAAACAATCAATGACAAAAACCATAAATAACATTTTGCAAGCTGTCTACACAAGATGTAACCACACGCCGTTGGCGCCGCTTGATATTACCTGAGAATAGCTGTATTTCAAAAGATGTTGCCAACTACAGACCTGCAGTAGTCACTTGTAACCACAGTGTAGACCTTTTACCGCTGTCAGTTGTCTTGGATCACACTGAGACCGCTGGTAAAACTTCATCACAGCCACAGCACTCCAAAACTGCTGGATACTATATCAGTTTAAGGCACATTTTCCCGACTTTTATCCTCCGGAAATCAGGTGGACAGTGAAAGCACTCCAGGGAGCAAGATGAAAAGAAAACAAAAAGAAACATCGTAAACACAACTTCTCAAAACACATTGGAAAATGCGGAGGATGGACGCGAGCTCTAAAATGTGATGTAAATCCTCTTCATCTCACAACATTGGACGCATTAAAACCAAACGTCAGGAGAGATTTGCAACAGATCTATTGTTGGATTGACCCCTCTGCTCCTCAGATCAATTCTGGCCTCATAGAGTCTATTAGTATGTATTGCACATGTGCACACAGCCATGTTTCTATCATCATGTCATCACAGAAGACATGAAATTGAATTGCACTAATATCCTGGACACATACGCAAACCATAGCCAGCACGCTTACCTTAATCTTTAAACAGACTGTGCCTTTAAATTTAACAGTTCGCTTTGTGTCCCATAAACAAAGCAGGTCCCCGCCATGTAAGTATTGCAAACACACACCCGCACATCATATTCTAATTTCAATCCTCCTTTGAATTCCTCAGCCGTATCAGGCCGCTGTTTTAACCATAATTAAGACAGGCAGATTGAAAGTTTGCTCCCGTGTAAACACAACACACGCCATTTCACATCATAAAGCGCCTTTTAATCTCTGAAGGCAGAATTCTATTTGCATGATATTATTAATCCTTTCAGTGCAGCTGTGGAGACATCTGACACATACAAACACATGTTCAAACACACACATACCCGTGCACACGGATAACGTGTCCGTTCATCAGGGGCCGTGCTGAGAATGGCAGCTCCAACCTTTCTCTCGGCTTAGCGCTGGCACTTTACAGTAATTGCTCACGGGATTCATGACAGAAGCCGCAAGGTAGCTCTAAAGAACATCCACTGTCGGCGCTCCCCTCCCCGACTCTTTACCTTTACTATTCTGGTAATTAATTTTCTCTCTCACATCCTGAGGTAATGTGCGTGTCTGTGTGTGTGTGTGTGTGCATAACCAAGTATTTCATTATGTGCTGATCCCCCTTATTCTC
The DNA here is from genome assembly GCF_963514085.1 of Chelon labrosus. Lineage (NCBI taxonomy): Eukaryota > Metazoa > Chordata > Actinopteri > Mugiliformes > Mugilidae > Chelon > Chelon labrosus. The sequence goes on from NC_140347.1 coordinate 19,388,629, forward strand.
TGGTGTGTCTGCCTGCGTGTCTCAGTGGTTCTTCTGAATTCAAAAGAGGGTCTTTGTCAGATCACTCAAGTCTCTTCAAGGACACCACCAGGTGCTCCAGACAACTCCACATGAAATGTCTCCTTTATCGGTAAAGAAGCAGGAAGCATGAGAGGGAAACAGAGCAGGAGACACTGTCCAGTCTGGTACTTGTTTGCAAAAAGGGCAATCACCACCTCCTCACAACGGGAACGTATTAACATTTCAATTGGAGCCGGTTCAGTTCTTCAGTGCTTGTACTTAAGAGTTTGTGAGATTACATGTGTTGGGGCAAAATGAAGTGAAGACGCAGCAGGTATTCATTGAGAGGATGTACTGTAAATTGATGCAAACATTTTTGAAATCAACATCTCATGTTTGTTTGATTTTACCATGTTGCAAATACGATTTTGGATTTGACACCATCTTCCAAGAAGGGTTTAGATTTAGATACAGGAACTTGCTCACAAAGTGGAAGTTTACTTTTTACTGCCTTATTCTATTACATGAATTGTTACTATTGTTGTAGTGTTGTTGGTGGTTTAAGGATCACCCAAAATGCAACGAGTATCTCGCTTAAAGCTCTTCAGTGTGCAATTTCTGTCTCCGCCTTCTGGCAGTGAAACAAGTCTTTTGGCACTCACAAACGAGGAAAAGCCACACCAATGATGATTCATTTATGTCCTCAACATCTATCGCCTTTTTATTTAGCCTGCCATCGTTTCTCTGAATGTTTCTTTTTTCTTCTTTGTCTCAAGCATCAGAAACGTTTTTTGAATGATAAGTTCAAGTTTCTATTTCATATCATCTTGACCGCCAGAGACGGCGCATTCACAGAACCCAAGTTACATTAGTAATCCTTGGTTCTCTGTCATATTCCTACAGTAGTTGCTGTAGGCTCATTGCTGATGAACATAAAGCGCATTGATACCGGGATGCAATGCGCATGAATGATGTGTTGAAAGGTGTTGAAACATGATGTGTAGATTTTCACCAATGAATAACCTGAATTTTAATGACTTTTATCTCCTTATTTGGGGATTTTGACTAAACCTTGTCGAGTTGACAAGCTGTTAAAATTTAATTAAAAAGAAGATGCAAATAAGAAAAGACTAAGAAGAAAAAAACTCACCTAATCACGCCGCAAAGAATTGGTATAAATTGAATGATTATTTAAAGAAATGCTTCAGCTGAATACACTGTTTATCTGGCCCCCATGCTCTATGGATTGTGTTTAAGTTCACCTCTTTACATTGCTTTTCCACTCTTAACACATACTCTTTTCTTTTTCACCATTTATATTTACACCTGATCTTTCCCCCCACTATCTTTCTTTCCTTTCTGCTCCCCTAGGTGGACTTTGCCTTCATTGTGTGGCAAAGTTTTCCCGAGCGTATTGTCGGCTACCCAGCCAGGAGCCACTACTGGGATAGTTCCAGATCGCGCTGGGGCTACACTTCCAAGTGGACCAATGACTACTCCATGGTCCTTACAGGAGCAGCTTTCTACCACAGGTACAAAACCATATGAATTCAAGTCTGTATCACCAAACCAAACATTTCAAGAAACCAATCAATTTCTTTCCCAAATGTTATTAGAGAGGGGCCATATTGTTATGTTGGGAATGGAATATCTTATAACATTAAGAAACCCATACTGCTGTGACAGATCCCAAAATGTCTTCGCCAAAGTATAAATCCAATGATGTACTCATACTTTTTAATGTCCCCAGAGTGTGCTTTAGTAGTGTACAACTGTAAATTAAGAGCAGCAACATGTTTGGGTGATTGCGTAGATCAGTCAGGGATCTTCTGTCACTCTCTTTCCATTCATTGTCCTTCTCTGGATGAAAGAAAGGTTGAAAAGAAACCATGTCAAATAGGAACAAACATCACTAAACAGAGCAGGTGGTCTGAGATACCACCTCTAATGATACCACCATATGGTGCAAGAAGAAATATGTCTATTTCTACATAGAATCGCTGGCTAGGCTTGGCCTGCAATGGGGATTAGCTGAAATAGTAGAGTGCTAGCTGCTGTGAAATAGTGCTTAAAGATGCAGCTTGGGAACAAAGGTTCACAGGTTTGCTGGAGTGCCTTGAGCAAGCACCTAACCCCCAAATTGCTCCCTGGGTGTGGACCCCCTAGAGGCTGCAGCTCTGACTATACATACTAGTGTGTGAACGAATGGGTGGGTCAAAAAGCAAGAGCATAGTTTCTCCATGTGGGATCAATACAGAATAAATTATTATTATTATTGAATCAGCACTGTAAGAATGGCATACAATGGAAAATTCACCATCTATTAACTTCTATTGAACCAAATGTACCGCCTGTCTTTTCTGATCCATCTTTCTTTTCTGGAACTCTTTTCTGATTTCATTCTTGTTATAAATACACTCAACAACCTCAAAACCCCCACAAGAAGATAAAAAGTTTTCTAACGGTATGTTCACAACTGAAGCCCTTCGGATGAAACTACTTTTAATGTGAATTAATATGCCTTTTAACTTAGGTAAGCTACTCTTTCAATCACCGTCGACAGCGTGCCTTGTGGTGCAGTTGTCCTGCCTCACCCATCATGTCAATCTACTACAATTTCCCAGAAACACATATTCTCCGCAAGGTCCAAGTCACACTGAATGTCACCTCTCGCCACTTTGATTTGATTTTTTTTTACTGAGGTAACAGGAAAGAAAATGGAATAATATAATTTTTCTCTACCCCGCTGTTATCTCATAAAGTAATTGTCAAAAACACAATGCTGGGACAGAAAAAAAAAAAATGGTAAACTCAAGTATTAAGCAGAGCAATAAATTGAACGAATGAGAGAGTGTTGCTCTCCGAGGGGATTTGAGGCATCTCGTCAGGCAGATAAACAGCTCTCTCGTTGTTCTATTGTTAGGACGTTCAATGAATCTCTTTAGTTCTTTTGTTATTTAGACTCAAAAAAATAAATAAATAAATGAGTCGGAGACATAAAAGTGGAAAGTGTGTGTGTGCGAGACCAAGAGACGGCAGACCTTGGCGGGGAGGTAACAGAGCTGACAGTGATCTAGTGCTCCCATGCTGCTGAGAGTGCAACACAGCAACTAAACAACAGAATATGTAATAGTAGCTTTTAAAAGAGACGAATACAACGCTTAACCTCATCTACCTTTCAGATACTACCACTACCTGTTCACTCACTACATCCCAGCCAGCCTGCTGACCATGGTGGACCACATGGCCAACTGTGAAGACATCCTCATGAACTTTCTGGTATCGGCCGTCACCAGACAACCGCCAATAAAGGTCACACAGAAGAAGCAGTACAAGGAAACCATGATGACCCAGGTAACATGGTGGTTTATACTCAAGGAGACACTCCTTCCTATCCATTACTAGCTTGTCCGTGGTGTTTTGATTGAACAAGCGATCCAATATATAGTCCATCTATCCATCAACGATTAACCCAACACATAATACAATTGGTCACCTGTGTATTCGCTGCAGAACTAGTGCGTTATCAAGTTGTCACGGTTACATTTAATGACCGCAGTGACTTCCAGTGTTTTCACTGTTCCTTGAATGCTATCTGAAAGGGAAAGTAGTTTGGCTTTATTAGCATTGTCCATTCTTACCAGCCAATTATCTTCCTCCCTGCATTTGGCTTGTACATTGGTGCATATCTTGGCACATTACCGCCACCACCTGCTAATTAGATTGAGAGTCAGCAGGAGTGTGTGCCTTATCAGTGCCAGCAAAACATGAGTCACGAAACAAAATATGGCTACTCCTTTATCAAATCATTGCTCCATGACACAAGTACTGGTCAAACGTATCACCCAAATTTTTGTGGAAAATATTGTTGAGAAATGGGAAATCTGAACACTCTGTTATTTAAGTGTGTTTAATCCAGCCGACCAGACCAGGCACCCCCACCACATAGCAATGACACTCCTTGATGGCAGCAGTCTGACACAGACACACACACACAAAAACGCTTTAGGAACAACTAAAAAAAAAACATGAAGAACAGCACAAGGTGTTGACCTGGCCTCCAAATTCACTAGATCCCAAACTGATCAAGTATCTGTGGGATGATCCACAGAGGCCCCTCCCCACAACCCATAGGACCCAAAGGCCCCCACTAACAACATTCTGTTGCCAGACACTACAGGATGAGAAGACTCATGTCTATTCTATGAAGAGCAGCTTATGTTAACGAAATTCAGCAACCTGTAAGGATGATAGGCGAAAAAATGCTTGGTGATGTGAAGTGAGTGGGTTCCAAGTTGATCTAATCTCAACTTTGAGGCAACACAAAATGGGAACAACTGACACAATTCCCTAAAAACATTGACAATATTCTTTATTCAAACAGAGAGCAGCGATAGCAACAGGAGCTTGCTTTGCACATGCCCCAGTTCTGATTGATTCATTTTCAACATTTGGGTTTCGGAAATATACAAGAGTGTTACCCGGGCAACTAGAGCTTTGAACGTCCACTAGCGAACAGCTGTGTGCCTCAAAGAGATGGGCAAACGTGCAAATTGCTTTATATGTGGACAGGGTTGCTTTTGACGGCAGCCATGCATGTTTAATGAGAGTAGCTTAATTAATACTCCCTTTTTATAAATAGAGAACATAATGAAAAGAGATTCCTCTCCTTGTGTTGGATGAGCGATGGTGTAAAAGTTTCAAGCTACACATAGAGTCCTGACCTTCTCTTTAGGAGCTCCGTCTGTGTGCGTATGTGTGTGTGTGTGAAAGTGTGTATGTGTTCATGTGGCGAGCCCTATGTCAGGTTCTGATTGATGGCCTGACCACGGGCAGGACGATGACTCGGCAGTATGGACTCAGTGATTAATGTCTTAATTGTGGAGGCAGCTCGGCAAACCTAGATTTACTCCCCCCCTTCCTTCCTTCCCTCACTCGCTCACTCTCTGTCCCTCTTTTCCTGCCTCTCCCTCTCACTGCTGATTTGTGACTTTGCTACCAGCAACAGCAGATAGGCATTTAGCATGGAGAAAGTGGAAGGAGCCGAAATGTTTTGGGAAACTTTGACGAGCAACAGTTTAAATGAAGTAACAGAAAAGTCATGACTGATACTTTATGCGTTGTTTTGTGTTTTAAGTTAGGAGATGTTCCTTCACAGTGCCAAACCACATCTTCCACTTGATTTTTTTTGTCGTTTCATTATTTCGCCTGACCCCGAGTGGACACTGCCATAAGATCAATCTTGTGGCAGCTTATCGAAGGGGTTTGCTGCCCTCCACCTTGCCCTCATCTGCTCCAATTTGAACTCATCTCCTAGCAGCCACCCAGGGCTCAACCTCCATTTCCCCTGCCCACCACTTATCTATGAAAGCAGCAGGGGAAGCAAAGCTGCAGGGAACTTTGTTGTCGTCCAGCAGGTATTTAGGAGTTAGGCTTCTAACACTTCCCCTGCTGAATGTAAGAACACTTAACTCACGGGGGGATATTTACCTTCTGATGACCTAATGCAGCCAGAACAACTGGGAACTCAAAGCTGTGAAGACAGAGAAGATGGTTATGGACTTCGGGCTGTGAAGACAGAGAAGATGGTTATGGACTTTGGGAAGAATCGAATCAGTCTCATCACTGCCACTGCAGATAATTTTCAGTTCTATCATTGATCAATGAACGATCATTACCCAGGACTTGAAGCTAAACATCAGCACTCTAACCAAAGAAGAAGAACAGAGGATGTACATGCAGCAGCAGAAGTTCAACCTGCTAAAGACGATGATGGAATACTTCTACATCTCAATCAGCCACAACAGTAAAACCACTGACAGGAGAAGTAAATAACATTGACCATCTTGTGACTATACAATGTTCTGCTGGGAAACATTTGGACCTGGCATTCATGTGAACTTAGACATGTACCACCCACCTAGACCAGACCAGGCACCCCCATCCCATAGCAATGACACTCTTTGATGGCAGCAGCCATCCCCGACAGGATGCAGCGTGACTCAGGCACACACACAAAAACGCTTTAGGAACAACTCAAAAAAACAGCACAAAGTGTTGACCTGGCCTCCAAATTCGCTAGATCCAAACTGATCAAGTATCTGTGGGATTATCCACAGAGTCCCCTCTCTATGGACTCTCTACTCTATGGACTGTCTGCCAAAATCTGCCTTACTTAATGCTAATTTTTCTGGACTATTGACCTTGTAGTGTAAACCTATTTTGACTATTGTCATTATTGCTTATGCGTAGCTGTGTTTATTGTAGTCCTTAGTTGCTCTAATACACTCCTCTTTTTCTTTCTTTATTCAAACCAAGGGCTCCAAGGTATCTCGGTGGGCTGACCCGGACCACTTCGCCCAGCGACAGACCTGCATGAACGTCTTCAGTCACTGGCTGGGTTTCATGCCTCTGGTTCATTCCCGGATGAGGCTGGACCCTGTGTTGTTCAGGGACCAGGTATCCATCCTGAGAAAGAAATACCGGGACATTGAGAGGTTGTGAACGTACTAGGACACACGCCAAATCCCTGAAGGACAATATGAATGAATGCAGCGCTGTGTGTAGGTTTCCTGTTCAAGAGGACGTGCATAAACACATCGAATTAACATTTGACTATCAAAGCAAACTCCGCCATGCACTGGACATAAACCCTGAAGTACGTGCAGGACATTTGACAACATATTTCTATGAAAACAAAATATATCACTCCTGTATGCGTGGTTTAAATGAGCTAGCGACAGTGCGCATAAATATGAATGCATGGAGGTACATGCAACAAAGACCTGGACACATTCAGGCCAGCCCTGACCACAGACATATAGTATGTGTTGCATGGTCTGAATAAGACAACTGTACCGTGTAGGACCTGAAAAAAAAAAACTTGTTTATATAAAAAAAAAAAAATCTAAGAAATATATTTAATGTTTGATGAACGGCTGAAGAGGTTTATGAGTTTTGGTTGTATTCATAAATCTCTCAGTCGGGTTATAGATGTACAGTAAAGAGAGAGCGTCTGGGTCCGGGCCACGCGACGGCTGTTACCCCCCGAAAAACACCCAGAGACAATGGCAACATGCCTCTTGTACACTACTGTAGATTTTCAGCAGCAGTTCCAGTCTGTATGAAGCAAATAAAAAAGTAAAATAAAGAGGTGTTAAACAAAAGGCTCGGTCTCGACTCATTCCCTGGCTCTTTTTTCTCTTGTTTGCTCCATCTGTTTGTGTTTCAGTCCACAGCTAAACAGTGAGACAAGGAAAATGAACAGACTAACTCAGTTTAAACATCAACATTTGACAGTGCAACAGTGATCAAATGTTAAATACATTACCAGGTCTAATGCATTTGTAACACAACAGTATATTCATCTAGTATAACAGGTATAGTTGCAGGAAAGTCGACAACAAATTACAAATCAGCAATCATGAAACAGCTTTTTATAAAAAGGTTCTTACAGATAATGACAGATCAAAAGTATTTGAGAAGTAGATGAAAGATTCTCATCACCCTGCTTGCTCAATAGCACGCAGAAATGTGAAGGACGCAGCTTTCTGCCGGCGAATTCCATGATGATCTTTATCTGTTCGCCGCAAACACACAAACCACAGACAAGGCAAATGATACAGCAGACGGTTTTACCTCTTCAAGAGGAGAGGATAGACAGATCAATGGAGAGAAAACAGCTTTGACAAAAGCTTCAAAGCCTGCTTGTCTGGCCAATAAACAACCTTTATGATACTTGTTAGCTTTATTAATTAGCCCATATTGCTCAGTTTAGTTGGTGAACGGCAGCAGCATGTAGTTAACGGACAAAAGAGGATTCAGCTTTGCCAGGAGTTTCACTCTTATGCTGCAAATTTCAACCACAGACTATTGATTGTCCCATTCGTTTTGTTTTTTGTTTTGTTTTTTGTCAGGAGATAATATCACAGTCCAACAACTGTATGAGAAAGTCAATGCATTTCAGCGGAAAAGTGGAAATAAAAGACCTGTAAAAGTAAAATAAACCTATAAGTTTGTTAAATCATCCAGAGGAGTTATGTATTTCTGTGCTGAGCAGCGTGATCTTTTGTTATTAAATTTATTTTTAACCATGGGGTGTCTTGAGTGCAGAGACAATGTCATGATCCTCCACTGGCTTCCCACTCATGAACACTCTCACTGGAACACTCCCTACAACCAAGCCTGAAGCTCTGCTGCAAGGAATTGATCCAAGGGTCTCTGCCATGATGGTTTTTGGGGTCACAGAAGCACTCGACATCATACTGTGTATATATATTTATAGCCTACACAATAGCGTTGCAGCTGCAGCCTCCTGTTCTCACCACCATAGAACAACAAAAATACAATGTCTGCCTGTCATTTTCAATTAGACCTTTTCTCATAATGTGTTTTAACATGAAATCTGTAAAACACCATTTCAAACTTTACCTCATACCTAATGATACTATTCAACAAAATGTAAACTTTATTTAGCATTGGCGTAATTAAGAAAGATGTTGTTTTGTTTTGCCATTAATTAGCATTGTGTCGAGACAGATTTAACTACAATGATTATAAATGGAAATGCTGTATTAATTAATCTGCGTCTGCTTAGAAAGTTGCGTTAACCGTGGTTCGGGGGTGGCTCCCCTTCCCTCCCTGGGCGGGGGGCTTGGCCGGCGCTTGGGGGGCGGGGCTGGCCCGGACGTGCGGCATCCGGGGTGGGCCGGCGCACGCCCGTGTGTCCGGTCGCTGCCCCGGGGCCCAGACCGCACCCAGAAGGGTGGGGATTAGAGAAGGGGGGGGTTGGGGGGAGGAAGGCGGGTGGGGGGGGGGTACATGGGGATTGGTGTGCGAGAGTTGTGTGTACGGGTGTGTGTGTGTTTGGGGGGGGGCGGGGGGTGTATGAGGTGCATGCGGATTGGTGTGCGAGAGCTATGTGTGCGTGTGGGTGCGTGTGTGTTTGGGGGGGCTGTATGAGGTGTATGCGGATAGGTGGGCGAGAGCAAGGTTGTGTGGGCGGGTGTGTGGGTGTGTTTGGGTGGGGGCTGTGTGAGGCGCAGGTGGGTTGGTGTGCATGGGGGGAGCGTGTGTTTAGGGAGGTATGGTGTGTGTGCTTCGGGGGGGGGGGGGGGGGGGCGCTGCCCTGTCCCGCTGGTGCCGGTCGGGTGGGCGACGGGGGCTCCTCTGGTCCTAGCGGGGCCCCGTGCCCCGATCCTCCTCCGGGTTGGGTCTCTCGGCCGATGTGCTGCTGCTATGGGGCTGACGGGGGCAGAGGCCCACTGGGGCGGTTCAGGGCCCTCTAGCTGCAGTCGGTGTGGGCTCTGGCCGTGGGGGTGGCCGCTCCTGTCCCGTGCCGGCCTCCGGGAACGGGGGAACCCTAATGCTGGTAGCGGCTCGTCTTCTGGGGGAGGTTCATCTGACCCCAGACACACATTCCCGGGACCCCTCCCATCCTCCAGCCTAACTCACTCACACATGTAGGGCTTTGGGGGCATGCACACCATGGGGGGCGCAGCGAGGGGGGGCATCTAAGTGCCCTCGTTTGCTGCGCCCTGGGATGACATGCTTCTCAGTTTTAATCACACTTAGTCATTAAACGTATGGAACACTGACAGCACACAATCACCCATGGGGGGTGGGCTATGCAGTGTCTGGTGGGCGGGGCCGTTCAGGAGGATAGGACCGCTTGTGTGGCCTCGCCTCCAGCGCAGTGTGGTCACTACCTCCCAATTTTAATCGCAAACAACTCACATCTCACAAATAACCATAGGTGGGGGTGGGGGGGTGACTGGGTCGTCTTGTTCCCCTGTTCCCTGGGTGCGCCGGGGTGGCGGTGGGGGGGCTGGCAGCTCTCCCATGGGCCTGCGGTACCTGCCGGCTGTATCGCTGGGGATCTGCCTGATCCGGTGGGGACCTCGTTCTGGCAGGGTGGTGGTCCTGGTGTGGTGGCAGCGTGCCGTGGTTGGGGGGACTGCTTGGGGGGGGAGTACGGTGGGGTGGGGCCCTGTCGGGATGGGGGGGTCCCTGGGTGCTTGTCTGGCCGTTGCCGGCGGGGGGGTGTAGGGCCCTGGAGATCTGGGGGATGGGTGTGGCTGCCGACTGGCGGTCACGGTTTGTTTGTGGTTTGTGTTGTTTGTGTTCGACTGGGTGAGTCACAGGGGGAGAGCGTGTTAGAATGAGGGAGGGGGGAGGTGAGTAAGGTGAGTGCACGGAATGAGTGGGAGAACCTGGTGGAGGGTGTGAATGAGTGAGGAAATGAGAGGAGGGCTGAGTGGGATGGATGGAAGTGTATGAGTGAGTGGGTGTGCAAGTAGGTGGCAGGGGAGGGTTGGGTGGGTGGGAGGAAGGGAGGGGGGGCGGGGGTGGGTGCTGCCGGGGTCCCTGGGCGCGTGGCTTGGGCGTGGGGGCGGGTGCTGGCCCGTCCCGGGCGGCCGTCTGGGGCGGCCTGGTCCTTGTGGGCGTCGGCTGGGCCGCGTGTCTGGTGGGGGTGGGGGGTGCTGCCCTCGGGCTCGTGGGGCCGTGGACCCTGCTCCGTGCCTGTCCCGGGTGGCTGGTTGCCTGGCGAGGTTGGTGGCTGCCTATCTTGGGCCGCCGGGGCCTGCTCGCCGCGGCTGGGGGGGGGGCTCTGGCCGGGGGCCTCCTATGCCACCAGCTGGATGGAGGCATGTCCCTCTGTGGTGTGGTGGTGGGGACACGCACCCTGGGGTTGCTGCTGGTGGTTGGGATCCTGGGACTTCCTGTCCATTGTCTGCTCTCCTTGGGGGAACGGTTGCACCATCACAGCCATCTTTAAACACTCTTCATCCTCATTCTGCATGGTGACACAGTCACTGCATCCTCTGGTGAACATTTAAACCGTGTATACAAACCGTGAACATTAAGGACTACTGTGGTTTAGTTATCTGCTGTGTTATACAAACATGTATGTGTAGACTTAAACACGAGTGTATAAAACTTTTGTGCCATGGTTGTTGTCTACCCCAGTGTAATCTTTCTCTTTTGTGTGCCTTTTAGGATTGTCAGCCTGCTCTCCGGCCGAGACCGGGTGATGTTCTTTGTTGTGTTTCTCAACAGGTGTAGCAGTTGCTGCTTGGTGTATCCCTCTTTTTCTCTCCATCCCCCCCCCCCCCCTTTTTCTCTCAACTCCTGTCCACTCTATCTTTCTTTCTCTTTCTCTCTCCGTGTCAGGTTCAGCAATATTATGTAAAGGTCCATCCACCAACATGTATAAAAAATAAAATAAAGTTTAACTGAGATTATCAAGAGGAGCCTTATCATTCATAAAGCTCCCCTTGGCAAATCAAAATCTGCTCAGCACAATATGAAGAACAGATCATTATTCTGCTTGCTTCAATGCTGGACAGGACAAAAAAAAAAAAAAAAAAAAAAAAGAAAGTTGCGTTAACTTTACAGACCTGTATGCGCAAAAACAAACCGCTGCAAATGCACTGAAGGCATTAGTACCTTCTCTAGAGAGGCCGGCTTCAGTATGTTCAATATAGTATTGTTTATTTCTGACTTTCCCTTAGGGTTCCTGCTCAGTTAGGGCTGTTGGCAGTGGAGAAAACTGATACTGACATAGCGAATCAAGGCCCACTGATGAGGACCGTGATGCAGCAAATGCTCCAGAACTGCTGACATTAAACTAAACTTCTTGTACATGTATATCATGTATCTGTGCATACTGTATGATCAGACCACATCTGAGCAAGGTGCAGCTGGAAAAGAGCATACAATTCAGTCAGCTTTACCCACATTAATAAGTGCATCAGGAAGTAATGCATAAACTTCACAACCATGCTGTAGAGTATACACATCTATAGTGCAGAGGGTGGTTCCCATGTCCACAAAGGAGCGCTGAGTTCCTTCAACGCTCCCCCTTCATCCATCTTCCATCTAATTTGTTTACCCCCTCACCTTTCTTCCCCTCCCTCCTCTCAGAGACAATAATTCCAATCACCTGATCTTACCTTCTGCTACTCCCCTTACGCCATCCCTTCACCCCGTCCCTTCTTTTCTTCTCAGCTCCCTTCACGCCCCCGTTACCTCCCTCGTCTCTCGCAACCAATAACGAGGATCTCTTCATCATCCGGAGGTTGTGGCAGGCTTTCTCCTTTTGATATTCCAATCTGAGATCTCTGAAGACATGCTCCAAATATAGAAGCTACATGTGTCACCTGCTGCTTTGATAATATAACGGGGCTTGCAGAGACGTACTAATTCTTCCAAAACGCTGCGTGACATTTTAGTGATAAATAAATAACATGCTTCATAATTCACCGTAAAAGGGCACTTCCTACCACTCTCTGCCAAGAAGCTGCCTGCTTCTAATAAGCCACCACACACAGAGGACCCACGTGTATTAAAAAATATATGTGCACTGTAGTGTGCCTCAGGTTAGATTTCATTATATATGATTTTCTATAATAAAACTGATTCCGTTAACCAATGAAAACATACTATTTCAAACTATACTATTGGTTGATCGCCAAAATATTAACTCACAGTCATCTGATCTGTCACTTTCCCACATGCTGCCGTAATTTTAAATCTGCATTTGGTTATGGTTCACTCTTATCCTTTATATTCACCTAACCTTAATCACCACCTTCAGAAAAATAAAAGGAAATGTAGTCGACTGACTACTAACATGGAGTTCGTACTAACTCTGGAATTTATTGAAAGTTGTCAGCAAATAAGACCAGAATGGATCCTTTCCCATTTTCCAAACATAACTACTCTTTATTTCCTTCCTTCTCTCTCCACTAGAGCCAACAGATGATTTAATGTGGGCTACAATGGCTTTCATTTCACTTGGCTTTAGGGAATTCTCTCTTTGCTCTTATGATGCATTTTTATGGCTGTGCGTGCATGTGTGTGTGTGTGTGTGTGTCAGGTCATAAAGTACAGATGTAGGAACCTGTGGTCCTCTCAATTCTTCCCCTCTCTGGAATTTAAATTTACGGAGTTGTTTTGCAGAAGAACTCTCCTAACAGATCAACCTTTTTCACCTCAGCCATAAAGGTGCCATGTCCGAACGTGGTACAGGCCCGCGCTATCGGACCTCCCTGATGCTCTGGACGTCATCTGAGCCACAAGGGGACAGATTTACAGTTCTCTGGAATTTCACACCCTCTTTCTTCTTCTAATCTTCCTCTTTTCACTTGAGGAGACATCAATACGATCCCAGGAATTAAAGGGGGATCTTAATGAAAGACTCACCTTTTTGGATTCGAAGGACAAAGTCTAGAAGCCTTAATGTGATGTTCAATTATGTTTTAAACTTGTGATGTACTAATTTTCTTTTTTAGAGACGAATGCAAACATACCATTTTAACAGGTTTTGCCCCCCCTCTCTTGGAATGACCAAGAGAGCGAAACACTGATAAGCCGGTCGTAAATAACTTTCTTTTCCCAGAACCAGACTCTGATATGCATTTTCCTCTGAAAAGCACCTAAGTTTTATAATATGACTATTGAAAATGTAATAACCTGGTAAGTTATATATTATTGTTCAGGAAGCGCTTACGATCACAATGAGACGATTTTGATCCTTGTACGATAATGCTAGCCCAAATTCACATAATTTGTCACAGTAAGGATGGATCAACATTGCCATCAAGTGGCTATCTTTAAAAGTATTATCTCTCTTTTAACCAATTGTTGAAGTTAAAGAATGTTGAAACTTAGGTATGTTCTTATACTAATAGTAGCTATTAGTTGAAATCATAACTGTTGAAATTGTTATTTTAGAAACCCCGACCTTTTATTAGCAAAATGTCAATGTAAAGAGAACTTGAGTTTATTAATTTATTGATGCTTTTGAGTTACTTTGATGTAGTCATTCTGATACGTCATCTTGTCATGTTGTAATGTTGAGTGTTGTCGCATACGGAAAACATTGCTAACGAGCCATGATGAGTGATGGAATGATTAAATTTAGTAATATAAAATAGGTTAAGAAGATCAGGCAATAAGACACCTCGAAACAAAGGAGAAGGCGTTCTCTTCTCTTTCCGCGCGAAGATTCTGGAAACCCGATCCAAAACACGCCCTGAATAATTAACTCATAAAACCAGAGAGACGCACCCATTTCTCCGCACTTTAGGACTTTTATACTTTCGCTCTTTCCTCCGCTCTTTCTCCGGACTTTTGCACTTTCCACTTTCCATTCACGTTTACTTTTATTTTAGTTTTCTTCTTTACGTACTGAGTCACGTTTATACTTAGTAACTTTAAGAACAACTTGAATATTGACAATACGGTCCTTTTCAAGCTCTGTTTGTTTCTCGTCGGATGTTTTTCCCGACGTACGATTTTTATAGTGACTTAAATATTTTTCTAGCTTTATTCATTTTTATACTCTACGAACCGAAGTACTAACCAACATCGTTTATAAATTAGCCAGCGTAGTCAGCTGGGATATCAGAGAAAGACCCAATCTCTTCGACGGATCAAGAAATCAAGAAGCTGTTGCCATAGCAACGACATCAAGAAGACGTGACGATCCGACTTCTTTCTTCAAACACAAAGACATTGCCAAGTGTCATCTGCCTTTGACTGAACACCTACAGCGCTCTCAAGCAAAGCTGGGTGTTGGAGTTGCAGACCAAGCAACAAGTCCTGTCTACCGGTCCCAGAGAGACCTGCATCAGCTGTGCCGCTTCGTCACCATCTCGTCACACCGACGCTCCGCCATCACCGACGCCGAGAAGACTCTACAAAAGTAGGCTTGAATCGTTCCTACCGCTTAAGACAAAGAGTTGGTGTCACTACTTTGAAACTCCCTACTAACATCTTTTAGAGAAGATTGATTAGATTAGATATCAAATCCATTCCCTTTAGTTTAGGACTTAAACATCTCCATCTCTCACCATCGCTCCAGAAATTATTTCATACCTTATTATATTCGTTCATTTGATACACTCCTATATTCTATTAGTCCCTCATTTATTCATAGTTGTCACTTTATTAAATAAATATTTGTTCACACTTAAGAAGTTGTTTGTGATGTTATTTTACGGCAGAGAATGACTGGTACAAATTGTAGTAAAGGATTCACTCCTTCAGATATGCAAATTATTTAATTGAGACTGATAAATTGATTTAAACCGTGTTCTTCCTACGATAACAGGAGGTGGTGCCCTAACGAGACATTTAAAAAGGTGTAGACTACCCTACATATTAATGGTGCAGCCGCGTGAGGCTACGTATACCTGATTTCTCTGCAGTAATTTCATATTACAGACAAAACTCAACTGTGATGATTAAGAGTTAATGCCGTTCTTGTGTCCGCTGAGCGATCCAACATCGCTGCTTGTTCGCTGTGCTTCGGTTGTGTATGAGCTTTCTTTATTGAGTCACTACCTTATTTTAAACGTGTAAAAGAAACCTTGCAAGGATAAAATTGAGCAATATTTGATGAAACAACGTCGCCGTACGTTATGTCTGAGTCGAGTCGCTGCGAGTTTCCAGGACTCTGAACTGTTTGCATGCTAGAGTGTTGTAAGCACGCTCTCTTTAAAAGGCCTGTTGGTGGGTTATCAGTTGTTGCGAAGTTCCAAAACTGATTAACGTCGCCCTGAATATTAGTCCACTTTGCTGCGAGGTTCCAGAAAGTTTGACATATTCAGACCCTCTTGTGTTTTCTGGTTAGATTAGCTACCTAACCCAAAACAGCTGTTTTAAAGACAGTGAAAGAGGCTGTATTTTCCCCTCTTAAGTGATGAGACGGGTTGTTGCTGTGGTAACGAAATTCTTACCACACGCGTATCTGTGAAAAGAGGAGTAAACTCCTTAAGTTGTGCTCGTAAACGAGCTGAATTAACCTTGTGCTGGTTGTCTGTCCAGGTGAGCTGGAAAAATTGTTTTTGTGTTGAAACTTTAAAGAAGGCCGCCGTGCCCTAGAGTTTCTCTTGTGTGAAAAGTGGATTTCTCGCTGCTGAGAAATTAACCCTGTCGTGCCCAAACTGACACTGAATCAGATTCTGTTTGAACAGGGCGGTCTTTCAGTGGGCGGAGCTAAAAACGCCCCCTCGTGACGCCTAAAACGTAACTTCCTTGCATTTGTAGAGTAAAATAAACGACACCGCCTCTGGTGGTTGATTTGACTAATTGCATTTGACTTGCAAACATGGAAGGTCTGAGCTTGTATAGACAGAGCCTAAATTAACTTACTCCATCACTAAAAACTAGTGGTTTTGTTAAAAAAAAAAAAAAACTAAAACTTATACCTAAACTCCCTTGAGATATACTATTAATCCAATTTACTAAACTAAGTTTGTTTGATTACATGTTTGAAGATATATAAAGTATCAATATTATTTGGAAATTGTTAACAAAACACATTATATGCTTCTGTGTTTACAGATTATCATAAAGGCTAAAGCCACTGTGTGCTAACACACTTACAGGCTATTGAAATTTAATTTGAAATTAAATCCAGATTTAATTACTTAATCTATTCTATCATAAAAATTTTATTAATCAAAAATTTAAACTTTTCTAATTTTCTTAAAATTACTCATTCGAGTTCTTTTTAATTTTTCCATGTTTCTCCACCCTAGAGTTACTCACTGCTGAAACACAAAGTACTACTGACTGTAAGTTTCAAAATTACCACAACTAATCATGGAGGACCCAAACGGATCCTTTCCCTCCAGTTTAGGAAATCCCTCCGAGAGCCTAGATTCAGCATTGATCGATCTGACTAGCAAATTGATGCCTGGATATGTAAATCAGATCCAGGAAACAAATCCCTCTGATCTAGAAGAAATAATGTCTGTGCTCGTGTGCCAAGCTTTAACTGAAAAATTTAAAGATAAAGATCTAACTAAAATGTTAGGAAGCATGGCTATTGTCTTGGCAGCGCAACTCAAACAGTCAGCAAAATTGTTGGAGCAAAGCCAAACTAAAATTAGGGCCCAGCAACAAGATAATAAAGCCCTCAAAAGACAACTTGATGAGACTAAACAGTCTTTAACTGCGGCAAAGGTACGCAACGACGACTTAGAGTCTCAATGTAACACCAAAAGGGGGGTAGATAATAAATCGTCGGACGACGAAGGCACAGAGTTTGAAAGTAGGAATACTAGACTCAAACAAATCCTCCAACACCGCGAGCAGGAGCTAGCGGAAACAAAAGATCAGCTTCAAGAGTTGAGCAAACTTCTCATCCATTCTGACAATTGTCTTAAAGACGCACTAAATGAAATAAAAGACCTGAAGATTAAGCTCAAAGTCCACGACCGAGCTAGAGAATTTGAGAAAAATCGCTTCCTCCACTTACAGCAGGAACTAGAAGAAGTCCTGGATAATGCTGGAGAATCCCGACGACAACAACAAAGGACAGAGACAGAGCTGGAAGAGGTTAAAAGAGAGTTGGAATATTCTCTTGAGTTAGGCCTACACCAGAAAGAAGCTTTGGGTGCAACATCCCATGACAAAAGAAGTGGAGCAACACAACACAGTGACACTCAGGCAGACCGTCCCCCTCCTCATCCTCCGCCGCCCCCTGCTCTCAACCTTCATACTCGGGTTAGCGCAGCTATACCTGACCGATTTAGGGAGACCTTGTCCCCTAAACCTCACTCATCTTCGGACACTTATCATTCACAAGGTCCTTCCGACAGAGACCTAGATAAGATCGCCCGCAACATAACTCGCTTTGAGCCCAAAGCCGGTGGAACTCATGACACTGACGCTTACCTAAAGGACATAGAGTTCTACTTGAGGAAATTCCCAAATGCTACAACTGATGACAGGATCTACCTAATCAAGGTAACCTCAAATCATCGAGTTAGCAGGTTCATCGAGCGACAACCTCCCCATGTCAAGGAGAAATATGAAAGCCTCTGCGAGGTATTGAAGGAGGAATTCTCTGGCTACACGCCACAGACAGGTCTAGCAGCTGCTTTAGCTGTCAAACAAGGAAGACAAGAATCTCCCCAAGAATACTATCAGCGGCTCCACGAAGCCTATTTTGGTTCCAGAAACGATATACAGATGGAAGAAGAAATGCACTTCAAATCTCTGTTCGTGCAAAACCTCCATCCCTCAACTAGCCATCACCTCGGAGTCATGGCATGTCCAAAAACCCTCACTAGTCGCCAACTGCGCGAACTAGCCGTGAAAGGGTTTGCAAAACAAAAAGAAACCATGGGGAAATCATCAGAACCCCACATCCTGAGTATCAACACCAGGTCAATTCCCTTGGAGTTAGAAGGAGCTCCGAAGAGAGCACCTTCGCAGCCCATCCCGAATCCTGCTGAACCATGTCAACCTGTCACCAGGCCATATCCTTCCTTTCAACAAAAGAAGCAAGGCCGCTGGCATTCACAGTCACCCTGGTCTGACAAAGGTCAGAACCAACCACGCTTTGAGAGAAATCGGAAGCCTCCTGATTTCCGCCGAGACAAGCCCCCACCTAACCAGTGGAAGGACCGCCAACCTCGTGCTAATAGAGGACATGATCAATGTGACTTTCGAAATACTCCCTTTTGGGACCAGGAACATCACCATCACAGCTCCTCTGACGAGGAAGCCACAGATCAGAACAGGCGAACCAGCCAACAAAAGAGAAACAGCACTGACGGTAAGTATAATCAATCAGGTCTGACCAAGAAAGATCTTGAAACCATCAGGCAAATGATTGAAAATATATTCAAGAAAGAAAAGAAAGTCGACGTCTTTTCTATAGCTTCAGCAAATCCAAAACCTTCTCCTCCGAAGAATCCATACGACCAACCAAACGTTGTTGTGGAAGAAGTCTACTTGGGCCCCGAAGAAACTGAGCAGGTGCTGCCTCAGACTCAGGCCCCAACACTCTCAACCAGTGCGCATGAACAATCAGACGCAGGGAGAAAGAAAACAGCCCCTCCTAGTGCAGTTCTGGTGGTCCAGTCGGACTCAAAAGAAGAACCATTCAAGGAGGACTCTTTGATCACTCAAGGTGAGCCACCTTTCCAACAGTTCTTGTGCCACCTCACAGAAAAAGGAATCGCTCGAAAATTCTACTTGCCTACTACACTTGAAAACGAGCTTGAACATGAAGCACTCCTTGACACTGGTGCAGATATCACTTTGATGTCATCAGCGCTTTTCGACAAGTTGCAAATGGTAACACACCAATCCAACAAGAACTTGAAATTGCAGAGCTGTTCTCTTGACGCTCAACCATATTCTTCCACAAGCACCGTCTTGAAGACCATGGCAGTGATTAACTTCACTATTGGACCAATGAGCCTTGTCCACCCCGTGTATGTGTCTCCCCTTGACACTATTCCTCTTCTAATTGGTAAAGACCTCCTTAACCGATTTGAGCCATTGATTGACTTCAAGCGTTTGAAGATCTGGGCACAGGTCCGTCGACCTCTGCCTATTTCTCTTTCCCATGCCACTGCAGCTCAGTGCTACACCCTTGAGACAAGGACCTTGACAAGTGACAACCTACCTGACACGATACAATCAACCAATGTTGATGAAGTGTCAGAAGAAACTAATAACATCCAGCCACCACCCTTGTGGCCCAAAGAAGAACTTCTGTCTGAACAAGACACTTTCTTGTGCACGTTGACCAGTTCTCCTAAGGCATACAACTACTGCCCTCAGGTAGTAAAAGGCATCAAACTTGAAGATGCTGATGTCAACGATGTGATCTTGACCCCCTGGACTGATAAATCAGCCATCAGCCGAGAGCCGTATAAGTCCTTGTCACGGACAAATCCAAATCTTCCGTTTGTGAAGAAATCTTTCCGCTTCCCTTTAGATCCCACACCTCAGGCGATAGCGACCGCCGACGGGATCTGCACCTTAAAGGTGGTATGGAACCACAGGGAGCCGAATCATCTTTTTCTGGTCATTCCTGACCTACCACACTCTGTCCACATTGGCAGTGATGTACTTGTCAGACTTACTGCTCAGATGGACATGATCAAACACATTCCATGGTCTCAGACAGGAGTACGAGGTGAAACCACCCTTCCTGACCATGATGACATGAAGACAGTAAAAACAACTCATGAAGCGAGCCAAGTGGCCAACGAACGCCACCCGCACATACCTGCTGGAATGAAGGACGTGTCTATACACTTCAACAGAAGACCGTTCAAAAACGAAGAGCTCAATGACCTGCCAGATACTTTGGCCAAAACAGGTGCCCTTGAAGGGACACCCTGGATACTTGACACTGGATGTTTTACCCACCGTCCCACCCCAGTTGTCTGTGCTCCTCGAATCGCCAAGGGCCTTCTTGTCCATGTCTCCGACGCACTCACTTCTCCTGAGTTCGTGGTGCCTCAGAGCCACAGGGGGGTAACGCCAATGCATGCCCTTGACTCTCCATGCGCAGGCCACAAAAGAATCAGAGCAACCCCACACAGAGTGACAGGATTCTCAATTTTTGAAATGACAACTGATAGACAGATGATGCTTCCACGGCACCTGCTCTACCAGCCAGAAGAGACCAACATTGCAACGGCATATACAACACACCAGTATATGACCGAGCTAAATGCTCATCCCAAAGCCACCTTCGCCTTTGCCCAGAAAAACTTGGACAAGAGGGCAGAAGGACACAAGGCCTGTTACAACCAAAAAAGCGTTCCGTAACAAATTACAAGTGGGGGACCAAGTCTCTTCCGCCGTGTACCAAAACAAGGTTAGCAAAGGTCAAAAAGAGCCAACCTTCAAATGGGTTAATCGCAACCAGATTAAACCACACAAAAACCCCATGGGACTTGTCGGGGACTCCAACGTCCTAATTAGGTCATAAACGATAAGAAACGTTTAAACACCCAAGGGTGCCAATCGATAGAAAAAATTAAAACAAATAAGATTGCTGTTAACCTAAACTACTAAAATTAATTGTAAGATAGGTGTCCTATCCTAATCCACCAACCTCGATTTACTTGCCAAGTTAAAATCGACATAATCAATTAGCTACAAGTGGGGGTCAAACACCTCACACAACATAGTTCCCTTTTGGGCTCAACTCTATACATTTAACAGAACCCCAACCATGTGTGTTCTTTTCATAAAGATGATTTGGCTGATCACCAATTATCGACTGCACACCCAAAAATTTATTTGTTAAGTAAATCCTAGCGAGTTATGTAGGAAAAACTTTCCTACAACCACTGATCTGACCAGCTGGGCTGGTAATAAATGGAACAAAGAAGTTATAGAACATGCTAAAGCAGACATGACTCTCATGTCGCTGCGGTTGCAGAAGTTCACTGTCACACAATCAAAACTGAATGGGTATGTTCATAGACCTAAACAGTTCATTGGAATTATGTCCGATTGCAGACATAAGAGCACAAATGTACAGACAACGAAACGAGTTGCAAACTGTAATACAATCATTGAAGAGCACCATTCTGGTGGTTAATGCTCATAGTGAAGCCTTGAGCAAGACTATCCGTGCGATAGTCTCTATTTTCTCAATAGTGTCTGTTGACTATGCTCATACACAACTGGTTAGCATGCTAATGACAGATATGTTGCGAGAGATCCTCAATGGACAGCCTAGCCATTAGTAAGATTTCCCCATATCTTATTCCTCTATCCCTAGTGCCAAACATATTATTCCCTGCCATCCTAGATAACCAAGTGATTCAGAAATTCAGTTAGGACTAGATAGTAACCCTGTACTAGATCCCTTTCCACTGATATTTTCCAAAAAAAAAATAAATAAATAAAAACACCAACTCTGGTCTTAAAGGCGGTTATCAAGTCAACGTCCCTTCGATGACAACAGGTCCCATCTTGTCGATCCGAAAGATCCCTGGACAGCGATCATTCGAATCGAGTGGGGGATATGTAGGAACCTGTGGTCCTCTCAATTCTTCCCCTCTCTGGAATTTAAATTTACGGAGTTGTTTTGCAGAAGAACTCTCCTAACAGATCAACCTTTTTCACCTCAGCCATAAAGGTGCCATGTCCGAACGTGGTACAGGCCCGCGCTATCGGACCTCCCTGATGCTCTGGACGTCATCTGAGCCACAAGGGGACAGATTTACAGTTCTCTGGAATTTCACACCCTCTTTCTTCTTCTAATCTTCCTCTTTTCACTTGAGGAGACATCAATACGATCCCAGGAATTAAAGGGGGATCTTAATGAAAGACTCACCTTTTTGGATTCGAAGGACAAAGTCTAGAAGCCTTAATGTGATGTTCAATTATGTTTTAAACTTGTGATGTACTAATTTTCTTTTTTAGAGACGAATGCAAACATACCATTTTAACAGGTTTTGCCCCCCCTCTCTTGGAATGACCAAGAGAGCGAAACACTGATAAGCCGGTCGTAAATAACTTTCTTTTCCCAGAACCAGACTCTGATATGCATTTTCCTCTGAAAAGCACCTAAGTTTTATAATATGACTATTGAAAATGTAATAACCTGGTAAGTTATATATTATTGTTCAGGAAGCGCTTACGATCACAATGAGACGATTTTGATCCTTGTACGATAATGCTAGCCCAAATTCACATAATTTGTCACAGTAAGGATGGATCAACATTGCCATCAAGTGGCTATCTTTAAAAGTATTATCTCTCTTTTAACCAATTGTTGAAGTTAAAGAATGTTGAAACTTAGGTATGTTCTTATACTAATAGTAGCTATTAGTTGAAATCATAACTGTTGAAATTGTTATTTTAGAAACCCCGACCTTTTATTAGCAAAATGTCAATGTAAAGAGAACTTGAGTTTATTAATTTATTGATGCTTTTGAGTTACTTTGATGTAGTCATTCTGATACGTCATCTTGTCATGTTGTAATGTTGAGTGTTGTCGCATACGGAAAACATTGCTAACGAGCCATGATGAGTGATGGAATGATTAAATTTAGTAATATAAAATAGGTTAAGAAGATCAGGCAATAAGACACCTCGAAACAAAGGAGAAGGCGTTCTCTTCTCTTTCCGCGCGAAGATTCTGGAAACCCGATCCAAAACACGCCCTGAATAATTAACTCATAAAACCAGAGAGACGCACCCATTTCTCCGCACTTTAGGACTTTTATACTTTCGCTCTTTCCTCCGCTCTTTCTCCGGACTTTTGCACTTTCCACTTTCCATTCACGTTTACTTTTATTTTAGTTTTCTTCTTTACGTACTGAGTCACGTTTATACTTAGTAACTTTAAGAACAACTTGAATATTGACAATACGGTCCTTTTCAAGCTCTGTTTGTTTCTCGTCGGATGTTTTTCCCGACGTACGATTTTTATAGTGACTTAAATATTTTTCTAGCTTTATTCATTTTTATACTCTACGAACCGAAGTACTAACCAACATCGTTTATAAATTAGCCAGCGTAGTCAGCTGGGATATCAGAGAAAGACCCAATCTCTTCGACGGATCAAGAAATCAAGAAGCTGTTGCCATAGCAACGACATCAAGAAGACGTGACGATCCGACTTCTTTCTTCAAACACAAAGACATTGCCAAGTGTCATCTGCCTTTGACTGAACACCTACAGCGCTCTCAAGCAAAGCTGGGTGTTGGAGTTGCAGACCAAGCAACAAGTCCTGTCTACCGGTCCCAGAGAGACCTGCATCAGCTGTGCCGCTTCGTCACCATCTCGTCACACCGACGCTCCGCCATCACCGACGCCGAGAAGACTCTACAAAAGTAGGCTTGAATCGTTCCTACCGCTTAAGACAAAGAGTTGGTGTCACTACTTTGAAACTCCCTACTAACATCTTTTAGAGAAGATTGATTAGATTAGATATCAAATCCATTCCCTTTAGTTTAGGACTTAAACATCTCCATCTCTCACCATCGCTCCAGAAATTATTTCATACCTTATTATATTCGTTCATTTGATACACTCCTATATTCTATTAGTCCCTCATTTATTCATAGTTGTCACTTTATTAAATAAATATTTGTTCACACTTAAGAAGTTGTTTGTGATGTTATTTTACGGCAGAGAATGACTGGTACAAATTGTAGTAAAGGATTCACTCCTTCAGATATGCAAATTATTTAATTGAGACTGATAAATTGATTTAAACCGTGTTCTTCCTACGATAACAGGAGGTGGTGCCCTAACGAGACATTTAAAAAGGTGTAGACTACCCTACACAGATTATCTTGTATAACAATGCTGTTTAAGAATACTCTTGAGGCCAGCAGCAGCACCACCTACTGTAGCTTGCAGCTGTGAAAAGAAACTTCCTGATGAATATTAAATAAGCCTGTGTGCATAAAGTATTGTTTGCTTCTTCTTCATGTCTCTTACAGATTCTTTAGTTACACCGATCAGGCATAACATTATGACCACCTTCCTAATATTGTGTAGGTCTCTCTTGTGCCTCCAAAACAGTTGTGACTCATCAGAGAATGGACATGGGCCTTTTGAGGATGTCTGGTGTCTGGCAACTGAATGTTGTTAGTGGAGGCCTTTGGGTCCTAAGGGTTGAGGGGAGGGGCCTCTGTGAATCATCCCACAGATACTTGATCAGATACTTGGGATCTAGTGAATTTGGAGGCCAGGTCAACACCTTGTGCTGTTCTTCATGTTTATTTGAGTTGATCCTAAACTGTTTTTTGTGTGTGTGCCTGTGTCAGGCTGCATCCTTTGCTATAGGGTGGGGGTGCCTGGCCCGGTCTGGTCTGGGTGGGTGCTACATGTCTACAGTAAGTAACATCCACATGAATGCCAGGTCCAAAAGTTTCCCAGTAGAACACTGAATTGTCACAAGATGGTCAATGTTATTCACTTCTCCTGTCAGTGGTCATGATGTTGTGGCTGATGTTGATTTGTAACTGTTCTGGAAGGCAGAAGACTGTGGGCATGAACAAGCAACACATTTTGTCATTTGATTTGAACTGTTGTTCCTTGTTCACTTGCCTATCCCACCATGAATAAATGAATACAGAAACAGTGTCAACCCGAGTGTCAACTGCAAACATTTGTATAAATCGAGGGCTTAACACCAAGAATAGTACGACTAGTATAAATTATTAATCAGCGACAACCTTTCACTACTAGTGTGCTACCTGTTTTCTGTAGCTCTACATTGTTTTTGTTTTTTGTTTTTTTGTCATTGTGTTATATTGGTATTGCTGGTCTAAAAGTTGCTGCTGTCCAAATGTGAACTGAGTATCCGACCAGAAACATGTGCCACTACCTCCCACAGAACCAATCACAACTGAAATTTTACACTAGTACCTCCAGCTAATGTGTTTTTCATGTTTATCTGTCTCAGGTTGTCGGTGTAATATCTTGTATTGAATTAGACTGAAGCCAGTAGACTAATGATGCGTCTGTCTGGCATGAAATAAATTTAATTTCGAGATCCAGTTTTAATTGTTGGGTGTTTCTCAGCGCGCTCTCTGAAGCCAAGTCACTATTATGCATGTGTGTAACGGCAATAAGCCAATAAACATGCACAAATTAGGCACAAACTGCTGCATATTCTTTCTTCTACTATTATTCTTTTGTCTTCCATCAGAATACAAGTCAGTGAAGCACAGAGAAAAGGCCTCATGAGTGTGAAGAGCTGTCAACAGGGACTCCAGACTATAATAATATCTTGCAGACAATTTCTCTGCAGCAGACACCGACTTTTTTTTCTCTCTTTTCTTTTTTTTAAATTCTTTTCAGGGCGACACACAAACTCAAAGCCCTCCTCTCTGTAGCAGCCTGTTAGAGGAACTCGTCTCCACTCTGATCAATATAGGTCAGTGTTAGTCATGGGATGTGATCATCCGTGGGTTCCCTCAGGAGGGAAGTAAACCACTTCACTTCTCATTGTTTGTACGTACTGGACAGCGAACATGGATCCTCGTTCTGGCTGATCTCAGAGGCAGCAGAAAAAAAAGACAAAAATATAAATCTGATTGGGAGGATAGTGAAAAAAAAGGGCTGCTATTAAGTGACGTAAAATAGCAAAATCCCTAAGGATCCATGAAGATGTCTGGGTCGAGATGATTAGAGGTATTGTTTCACAATTGGGCAAAACTATATTAGGGTCCATTTAAAAGGACTATTCAAGGCCTCTTTACAAGGAGTTATTTGGCAATACATGTGTCCACTAGGTGTAATAATACACAAACAGAAAATAATAATCTTTCTCAGCTAAAATGGTCCGTGTACTTTTTTGTATTTCAACCTTGGTTTTAGACTCTAAAGTAAAAAATAAATATAATGTAGTTTATTTGATTTTCAGTTTAAAAAGCAAAAATATCCTAAACTAGTACATTTAAATTCCATCCTTTAATATGTAGAGAAAGAAAACAAAAAGAGAACTAAATAAAAAACAACTGTTATATGCTTCATATAAAACCAGCAGTTTTTGTAGGTGAAGAAGAAGAAGAAGACGATGATGAAAAAGAAGTTTACAGCAGTCAGTGATTTTGCAGCTCGCTACAAAAATCTTTTCTGTTGGTCAAAAGGGAGCACAGACATGACTTTGGAACAATTTTCAGATGTAATTTTAGACTTCATGACACAGGGTATGTTATCTGAAGTTATCTCTGAGGATTTGCCTTGACCCTTTTCATCCCATCCCCTCTGACTTATCTCATCCCATCCCCTTCGTCCCTTTCCATCCCATCCCCTCTTACCCTTTCCATCTCATCCCCTCCGACCCTGTTCAATGCCATCCCCTCCAGCCCTTTTCATCCCATAACCTCTGACACTTCTCATCCATCCCCTTTGACTTATCTCATCCCATCCCCTCTGACCTTTTTCATCCCATCCCATCCCCTCTGACACTTCTCATCCCATCCTTCCAACCCTTTCCATCCCATCCCCTCCAACCCTTCTCATCCATCCCCTTCGACTTATCTCATCCCATCCCCTCCGACCCTTTTCATCCCATCCCTTCCAACCCTTTCCATCCCATCCCCTCCAGCCCTTCTCATCCATCCCCTTCGACTTATCTCATCCCATCCCCTCCGACCCTTTTCATCCCATCCCTTCCAACCCTTTCCATCCCATCCCCTCCAACCCTTCTCATCCATTCCCTTCAACCTAGCTCATCCCATCCCATCTCATCCATTCCCTTCGACCCATCTCATCCCATCCCCTCTGACCCTTTTCATCCCATCCCCTGGACCCTTCTTATCCCTCCATCTATTTCCCTCACGTCCTGCCTACCAATAAACTTCTTTGCGTCAATTAAGGTGTGGTCTTTGTTAGTGAAATGACCAGTTTAGATGACTCTTGAGCCCAGAACCTGTGAAGCATGCACACTAGGATGACCCAAAACAAATATGAACGGCTACAAAGAACCATCTCCAGCAAACAAGAAGTCCTTCTGTTTACTGCACTTTCTATTAAGTTAACTGATTAGTAAAAAGTTTTCATTTCTTTGAAAAGTATCCTCATTTTATAGTTAGGCTGAAACTTTAAGACACAAAACTGCAACATCCATCTAGTTTCCATCAGTCCATTTGACTCAATCAGTCCTGACAGCCGGCCTCTCCTCTCCTTTCATCTCTCGTTCTGTTTCTTTCTTTTTTTTTTTTTTTTTGCAAGCCATCAGCATCCATCTCATTCGTTACAGCTCCATTATGCAGCGCCGTCTCAATAAAATAACAAACGCATGAATAAATCATACCCGACCCATTCTGCGTGATTCACAGTTTGGATAATTATTCCGTTTTTTATGAGAAAAGCACTCATTGATTCGTCGTGACCCTAAACAGTTTTCAAGGTTATGGGATGGGAAATTGATCGGCAGCGAGCAATGATGGAGAGGGGAACGAACCTCGCCGAGTATCCAAATATTCAAATCTCTCACCGCTTTCTCTCTCTCTTTGCCTCCCGGCTCCCGCTCCTCAAATATCTGTGACCAAATGGACTTATAATTGGAAGTCAAGGGGCCCAGAAATATTCCTCACCTTCTCTCTGAGTAGTCCAGATATTAGTTCTGGTGAGTTACAGGGTTGATGTGAGCACATGGGGAGAAGACGAGGGGAAGAGAAAGTCATCATGAAGAGCCTGTCGATGGTGTTTGAAAGGGATTTTCTCACCCTGTTTTTTTTTTTTCCCACCAGTTTTCCTTTTGCTGACTTCCTTTTTCACACACACAGATATCTACACACATTCTCTCAACCATCTTTTCCTCTCTCTCAACAATGTTTCTCATTATTGCCTGTCTCCTCATATTTGTCATATTGGGCACTCACCTGTGATGATATCATAGGGTACTGGGGCATTATGTGTGTGAGTGTGTGTTCAATGGTTTGCAGCAAGACTTGGCTTTTTACAACACACACACCAACACACCCTCCGACAGGGAGTCGGAAAGTCCTATTTGCTTCAGAGTCCTTATTTCTTCCTCGTGGGTGTTGAGAGTCCCCCATTGTCTGAATTGAATAGAACATGTCTCTGGATCTATGAATCCTATTATAAAGGAGGTGAAAAGAGTGGAAGGAGAGGGGGTAGGGAAAGGAAGATCGGAGCAATGCAGACACTATCATGTACAGACAGTATCCTCAGTGGACAAACGACAAGCAGTGGTCATTTGTTCCCATGCTGAAAACAGACTGTGTCTACCCTGCAGCAAAAGAAAAAGGAGCACGACATTGCTACATTGCCTCAGAAACGGCATAAGAGGGAGGCCAGAGTGGATAGTTGGATATAAGATACACATGTTTTTGTACTGTTTACAGCTACACACACTGCAGAAGCTCTCTTCAATTCAGTTTTATTTCTGTAGCGTAGATAACAATACAAATTGTCTGAAGATGGTTTACAGAATCCAGAGCAAGTACTACAAGGTGAGGGTGGCAGAAGGAAAAACTTTTTATAGGAAGAAGCCTTAAGCACATAAAACTGTTACTGACAATAGTTATATTGTATTTGAGTTAGCTGGTATAATGTAATGTAATATAACTCATTAATTTTATTATTATTTACATTATTATCATTATTATGGCATTATTTTTTCTATTAGTTTTTTATTTTTGTATTTTACTTCTAATCTTTGTGTAGCTGCTGTTAGGAGTCAATGAAATGTAATTTCATTCAAATGTGTACTGCTGGTGTAAAGCTTGAATGACAATAAAATAAGTATAAGTCTGTAAGAGGTATCATAATCCGGTTGAAGAATTATGCATTCAGGTAGCAGTGGTGGGTAACTATAAGCCTTGAAGACTGGAGAGGTTGATGAGGCCAGGATGACAGGTGAGTAGTTTGCAGCTCTGCAGATGCACTCACAAGAAGATGGGGGAGGATTACACAGATGGGGGAAAGGGAGATGGAGAGAAGGAGACATGGCTAATAAAGGCTAAGAACAGTAGTAGCACCCAAACGCATGAATAGCAAAAGAGGAGACATTTAAGAAAAAATTAGAGGATAGGTGCTCAGTGTGAGAGAAAAAATTAGAGGACTGGTGCTAAGTGGGAGGAAAAAGAAATTCAAGGATTGGTGCTTATTGTGAGAGAGAAGAAATTACAGAATAGATGCTCTGTTTGAAAGAGAAGAACATAGAGGACAGGTGCTCAGTGTGAGAGATAAGAAAGTAGAGGACAGGTGCTCAGTGCATCATGGGAACTCCCCTGTAATTAATTAAACAAGGAAATGTTAGTGCAGAGCCTATATCTTTCAAACTACTTACTATCATAGAATATCTGACCCTAGCAATTTAAAAGATAATGACTATAATAATAATTTTAATTATTAATATTCTACCTCTATGGGTCAAGAACCAAAAGATAAAGAGTCCTGTTGGGCAGCTAAGCAATGAGCTCCAAAAAGCTTCAAACGAAGGTTGAAAATCAAAATGTATTACCATGTAAAACAATTCACCTTCACACCAGCAAGGCACATTTATTATAATTGAGTTATATGAGAATATTGAGCAAACTCTCAGCAAGATTAGAAAATGACAATGTATAGAAGAAAGTGTTCCCTCCAGAGAGACCTGCTCCATCTACGAGATCAGAAAATAGTGAAGCCCGAGGCCACATAAGACCTTCTATACGTCTGCAAACACTGAAGTTCAACAACTTGCACTTAAATTACAGCTTGGCAGAAGATTTTGTCTTATTCAAGGGAGTCCCCAAAAGAAGAGACGATTTGTGGTCGTAACTAGTTGAGAAAAAGGAGGTGGAAAAGCCAAGTTTATACTGTTATATAGTGTCATCTTGCGCTGTTTGCCTTTCTATCTGTCACACATGAACTTGCTGTAAGGCCAAGACCAAGTACCAAACACACACACACAGACAACTGGACATGTGTACACAGAGTTCCTGGGGGGGAAGTGTCAGGAAATGAGATCTGGATCAGGGGGAAGGAAGTTGAATTCTAAAATAAGAAAAACAAATCAACACCACTGAAACAATCTGGTGTGTGTGTGTGTGTGTGTGCGTGTGTGTGTGCGGTGTGTATGTGTGTGTAACAAGTGTAAATGAAATTATCTGCACACTCCGTAATTGCTTTCTACCCAGCAAGGGTGCCATTCTCATGACAGAACAGAGACAGAGTGAAAGAGGACGAAAAAGAGGCAAAGAGCGGCAAACCAAAGGAAATTCACTGAGACACCTGAAAATTAAGTGTTATGGATTATCTTGGAAGCTCTCTAGTTCGGGGTGCTTTGAAAGCGTAAGAGTGAGCAATTTCGGAGTGCGGAAAGACCAGAAATAGACTCTGGTGACACGTATGACACATCTGGAGCATTGGCAGGTTATGTGGCAACAAGTCCTGCTAAAGCCTAATTTGTAGTCGTGTGTCACTCCTACGGCGTACCTCCCCGCGCTACGCCATAGTCTATGCTGTTAACTGACGTGCACCTCCCCATACTACAACAACTGTGATTGGTCCAAAATGCATTTCCTTGTTCACATGTCTCAGCGGTCGGACAAGCACAAAAATGTCTCCTTTGTTCATCTTCCTACAAACCGTCTACCCAGATGTTTTCTCTATGCTGCTTGTTAGACTGCAACTCTAAGCAACAGTTTATGTCTTCTGGCTTTAGGAGAGCTAGTTGGGATTTTTGGATCACTCAAATGTTGCAGTTTTAAAGTGGTACCTGGAAAAGACAGAAAAAGAAATTTCCCTGCATTAGAATTAAACAGATATTGAAGAGCCCAGACGGGTGGTAGCCCCTGGGTCAGACAGTTTTATCTGCAGCTGAGGCCCCACACGTCAACAGAAATATCCTGCTGGGTTGTTTACTCTTTTATATGGCTTTCAGGTGCATCTAAAAAAAAACCCTGCAACTGCTTCTCTTCTCACTTGTAGGTTTTTCATACCCAACCTGTTCTTGAAGATTCTTGCTTGATGGGAATTGCCAACTGGGTCACACTTTGCAAAGAGGGTCGGTGACATACAAGGGAAAGAATCAGAGGTTGAAGAGATAAAGAGAGACAAAGAGAGCAGTTACCTTTTCAACCTTTACAGGCGGTTACATTGTCAGCACGCCCTTTTCAGTGGAACGGCAGTCTGAGAGCAGCAACCCCAACGGGAAGGTGACATTTACCTTCTTCTGGCCTACAAAGAGCACTCAACTCCTCAACACACACACTGTACATTACAGCTCCTGACAGAGGCGGTGTTTCCATTAAGTACTGAACTTGTGCCAATTTGAATCTCTCTGTAGGGGAGACAAGCGAGTCCTATAACACACACCAGCGAAGGTCACATGAAACCTTCAATGGATGCTTGATGAATAAAAAATTCTGGTCTTACTGTATGTTTTTAATGCATGACCCTGAACTTTCCCACTGAGAACATCCTGACTGAATGAGGAAGAGCGATTTAGGGAGGGCACAGCCGCTATCTGTTTTTCTCACCCAAGGTTTTCACCCTTTGGAGTAACTTGGTTTGGCTGTTTCTTTTCTCATTTCGACAAGTAAAACAGACTTTGATAGAACAAGACTGGCAACAGTTATAAAAGTTTGGGCACCTCTAGGATTCAGTTAATTTCAAGGCCAAATTAAAGTCCAAGCGTTTATAATGCTTTCCAATCAATATAATGAGACTCAGTTGTCCTTAAGCGCGCCATTTTGTTCTTTAAAAATCTGTGATTTGTCACAGTCTGATCTTCACAACACATGTTTTTGGAAGTGGATAATGGCAAAGGCTAAGGAGCTTTCTGATTTGTTGCACATCAGGCTGGAAAATGTTACAGAATCATCTCTAAAGAGTTTGGAATCCACAAATCCACAGTCAGACAGTTTAAATGACGGACTTAAATGCAGACATGTGTTTGGAGATGAAACAACACTGCATCCATCCCAGCATCAGAACCTCATGCCGTCCATGAAACATGGGGTGGTAGCTAATGTCTTTGTTTGGGTCTTCTACAAGAAAATGGCAGGACATTTGTCCATGAGCTGAATCTTAAGAGAAACTGGGTCAAGCAGCAAGACAACAAGCCCAAGAACACAAGTGGTACTACAAAATAATGGTTAAAAAAGAACAAGATGAATGTTTTGGAACTGACCTGAATCCAATAGAAATGTTGCGGAAGGACCTGAAGCAAGCAATTCATGTGAGGACACCCACCAACATCTCATTGGTTCTAGTCTGAGGAATGGGCTAAAATTCCTTCAAGGTCCACATACTTTTGCACCTCACAGATATGAACAAATGATTCATTTCCTTGAATAAACAAACTCATATTTGTGTTTCATTTGCCGGATTGGGTTCTCTTTGTCTACTTTCAGGACTTGTGCGTGAAAATCTGTGAAGTTCTGAGCGGTGCAAATACTTTTAAGCAGAACTGTATGTGCCACTGCCGCACCGCTCCCTTGCTATTAAGACTCCATCTTGGCATATTTTACTTCTGAGCAGAACACAATGCAGCTACCTACTGCAGGTAACACTGCAGGTAACACCTCCATCTGCGTGAGAGGAGAAAAAAGTGTGGCAAGTAGGTCTCACTCTTTAGCTCTGACACACAAACACACACGCACACAAAGGAAATTCATCTTAAATCTCCAGTTTTTTTTTTCTGTTGTTTTTTTTTTGTCAGTGTTTCAATTTCACCGTACACCTCCTGCACCACTGAGCAGATAGAGATAGAGACAAAGGAAGAGAGCTGCAGAAGAAAGACAGAACAAAGGAAAAGTGTCGCCGTCAGCTCAACTGAATGACAACAGAATGAACAGCGCTCCTCCAAATTTCTTTTTTACTTCAACCAGGAGCCTCCTTTGAACCATGATCTGCGGGGAGAGAAGTCAGTCTGATGTCATATCTTCCTCCAAAACTTTTTATTTCATAATTGGTCCAACAGAGGCCAATATGAGCATATCTGAAGACTCTTTGTGTTTTACAGTTCTACTTGTCCTCGAGCAAACCCCCAACTTCTGAAGCAACATCTGAACAATGTAGAATTACTATGTTCTTGGAAAAACCAGCCAGGAAGGTCAGAGGCTCATTATAAGACCCATGGAATCATACTGAGATTTCAGGAGGTCGTTGTAGATCTTGTAAACTGACAAGTTATGAGTTCATTACCTGCAGTGTGCCAGAACTTCTCAAACCTTTTTCCCACCTTCAGAAGAAGAGAAGTTTGTGACTCCCACACTACAACACAATAATTAACAAAGGTTGGTTAAGCAGCTATAAAAGGTATACGAGTTAAAGTCCAGTGAAACAAAGGCAACAAAACCTCTTCAAATTAAAAAACAAACAAAAAGTTTTAAGACTACATGTAGCAAAACAAAACAAAAAAAAACATGAAGAACAGCACAAGGTGTTGACCTGGCCTCCAAATTCACTAGATCCCAAATTGATCAAGTATCTGTGGGATGATCCACAGAGGCCCCTCCCCTCAACCCATAGGACCCAAAGGCCCCCACTAACAACATCCTGTTGCCAGACACCACAGGACACCCTCAGAAGGATCATGTCCATTCTCTGATGAATCACAACTGTTTTGGAGGCCCAAGGGAGACCTACACAATATTAGGAAGGTGGTCATAACGTTATGCCAGATTGGTGTATTTCGCCGTATCATTTTTTTCATTTCATTTCTTTTTTTTTTTCAGTAGGTGTGCAGAATCTTCTAAAATGGGGAAAATACTGTACCTTTTTGGGAGCCATGCCCAGCGGTCCCTGTCCATTTATTCTCATTTGTACTTTTCATCTGTGCTCCCCAGACAGCTGAATATGAATATGAATGAATATGAATATGAAACAATCTCATATTTACAGCACAATATAAGGCAAGTCATTATTCCAGCAGTAAGTGTAAAATGCTTTTGAATCATTCATACTTACTTCTGCGTGGAGCAAAACCCTCTCACATTTGTGATATGGTCAACTGAAGCTACAAATGGTGTTCATGAATATCAGCGAAGCGGCATTAGGCTGGTAATGATTATGAAAGTTATAGCCAGAGCCTCATATCCGTGCATGGAAAACTGGAAGAAAAATAATTGGCATTCAAAACAAAGCAGCAGGAACTTTTATTTTTGACTGAAGGTACGGTAATTTAATATTCAATTTTGTGTTAGTACCATCTCTGTCTCAAACACACACACACAGATGCACAATGAGCAGTAGGTGACACCAAAAAAAAAAGCAACACTGGAATTTAATCAGTATTTAAATTGAAAAAAATTGGACTGTCATCACAGAATAATTTGGACTGTAAACTGTGTCTTTTCGATGCCCCAAGGTGTGTGTGTGTGTTTATTTATGTGTGTGAGACGGGGGTACTCTCCATTGTTGTCCCACAGCTTTCAATTGGAGAGTCATTTGTTTGCATTATCCAGTTTATGACAGGCGGGGCGGGAGAATGCCACTGTTGTATCTGATTCTAATTATTTAGCAGCTGTAAAACACTCGTCGCTGCCTCTCCTGTTTGCCTTCACCTCATTTGTCTGCCATCGTCTTTTTTTTTTCTACCCCTCCTCCTCCCCTGCCTCCTCCTTAACAGCTTGTTTTTTTGTTTTTTTTAC
Source organism: Chelon labrosus (assembly GCF_963514085.1). Classification (NCBI taxonomy): domain Eukaryota; kingdom Metazoa; phylum Chordata; class Actinopteri; order Mugiliformes; family Mugilidae; genus Chelon; species Chelon labrosus. The sequence continues at coordinate 19,423,485 of NC_140347.1, forward strand.
CTGGAGCTACAGTTTGCTGCGCCTCAGAAAGGATTTCTCCCAATATTTGGGGAAATTTGTTTATAGGCCGGTGTACCGTGAGAGGCAGACTGAAAAATAAATACCAATTTCATCTTGGTGCACTTGGCACAGACATTAATTCTTCAACTTTTTTATTTATTTATTTTTTTGTCATGCGTCCTTTTTAGCAGCCAGAAAGGCTTAATACCAGTACCAAGGAAACTGCTAACAAAACAAGTCAAGCCAGAATCAGAAAATAATTTTCATGCAACTTTAGGATTTTGTCAGCATTATTCCTTCCTGTGGTTCAAGCCCCACACTGCAGCAGCTCTAATTTAAAGAAAAGGATGGCAAGAGATGTGGACGGGATTGGCAGAATCATCCAACATTGATGTCCTTGACTAGGTTATAGAAGCAGAGGTGAGTACAGGCTAGAGGACATGAGCAAGAAGACTTGAGATCTTGTGTATTTTTTCAATGGGCACAACCTCAAGAAGTGGAGTGTTTGGTATATTGCATTGTTGCTTCTTACCAGTGATGCAGTTCCCTCAGACTGTTACCTCCAATACACACAAGACAGCGTGTACACAACTTCAGATGAATCTAGATCCTCAGATCTAGATTTACCCTAGAATTGGTACATTACCCTCGTCTGGTTTGAGGAGAAATAATTCTGGTGCACACTTTTGCAGAGTCTATCTAAGAAGACACTGATAGTGTTAAAGAGACATAAATGGACAGAACAATGTCTTAATAATGGAATTCAGACCCATCAAATTGCATGTTATCATTTTTAGTCACTGTTTGCCGCCCTCAGAGAAATGTTGTAATCTACCCAGAAGGATCTTGGACCTCCTTCTTCTTTGTGCTGAAACACAACCAGCTGAGATTTCCCTGAGGAAGTTTTCCAGGTACATCAAATCTAATCAGCTTTATTTTGCCATTTGTATACACCAGTCAGGCATAACATTATGACCACCTTCTTTATATTGTGTAGGTCTCCCTTGTGCCTCCAAAACAGTTGTGACTCATCAGAGAATGGACATGGGCCTTCTGAGGGTGTCCTGTGGTGTCTGGCAACAGAATGTTGTTCAAGGAGTGTCATCGCTATGGGGTGGGGGTGCCTGGTCTGGTCTAGGTGGGAGCTACATGTCTAAGTAACGTGCTACATGTCTAGTAACGCCTACATGAATGTCAGGTCTAAAATGTTCCCAGCAGAACTTTGAATTCTCACAAGATGGTCAGCGTTATTCATTTCTCCTGTCAGTGGTCTTAATGTTGTGGCTGACTGGTGCATCGGCAGACAAACTAGGTATTTGTTCTCTGCATTTTAACGAAGCTTAGGCAAAAGTTCAGTGAGGAAGATCTGTCCGCTCATTATTCGTTCCCCATCTAATGAATGTGGGTTGTGCATTTTCCCAAGTTGTCCAAATCAGTCCATCCTCATTTCTTTTATCCAGTGAACTATTTGCCCGCCTTCTCCGAGCCCATTAATCTCTCATCGCTGTGCTTTAAAGTCACTGTCATGCTGTCACTCTGTCCACAGGCTGTCCATTGCACAGCCCTCCCAATCTCCAACTCTCCATGGTCATCTCAAGAGTCTTCCTCAGAGGTCACATCCAGCCACTTGCCAACTTCATCTTCTTCACCACTACCAGCATCTAGACTCTGAAGAGGTCCTTTCCCTATATACCTTCATCTCCTGAGATTCAGCTCCATGACACCTTAGAGTCTAACCACCAAACTGTTGCCTTCCATCTCCATGTTCCCTCAATTAATGATCATTGTTCACCTTCTTGATCTGGACCAGCCATGCAAGACTCCCAAGGAGCAGTCTGGGGAGTTGCTCAAGGCACTGCAGCCATAGCCACAGAGGGGATATAACCAGTGACCTCACGGTGCTTCTCTAACCACTACCACTAACGAATACACTAAAGGGAATATATGACTCATCTGATCTGGGAACATGTCAGGATTCCCCAGATAATTGTGGTGGATGACAGGGCGGAAGGAAGTCTGGGCTACCTTCCTTCCCACCTCTAAGGTAACACCTTCACAGACCACACTGGGTCAAGATGAACCAACCTTGTTGCATCCAAGGACACACACACAGTCACACACACACAGTGACTTTATTCCCCGCAAACCTATATGCCCAAAGAAATACCACATGACAGTCTGGGAGACAGATGCCACCTCGCTCCATCTCACCATCTCTGTCTCTCTCATTCCCCTTTTCAGAAATTAATCAGGCGACGTGTACTTGGGAAATGAGGTGACATTTTCTTATAATGAGAGCGATGGGTGGAAGGGAAGGAATCACTGCGTTTCCAGGGCCCGCCATCGACAGAGATTGACATTTTCCATTACGGAGTCAAAATGTACATGTGTTGCTCCATCTGAGTTGCTGTGTTTGTGTGGGTGTGGGTTGTGTGGCAGCAGGCGCCAAGGAGGTCATCCATCTTGTTACAGCCATATCCCAAAGTCTGTGTGTGTGTGTGTGTGTACATTTATGCGTATATGCGCAGGGATGTTTGTGCACGACTGGGGCACCTGTATGTGTGTGTGTGTGTGCAGAGAGAGAGAGTGGTGGTAAGCTGAAAAAGCATGATTTATGGGAGGGAGTGGTGCTGGAAAGCGCTAGGTACAGCGACGCCTGTAAATCCTGATAAAAAACCTGGATAGAAGCAATTTAATGCCATCAATCTTCTCACCTAGGGGCTGTGATATATTGGCAGGTAGAAAGGTGTGTGTGTGTTTGTGTGTGTGTGTAGGAATTAAAGAGGTAAGCCAAACTCATTGCTCAGGTAGACAAACCTGCTTTTAACTGTTTGTTAAAATGACAGCCACTGTTTTGTCAATGTTTATTTCGTGTGCTAAACAGTGTGCATACACTTAACATGATCCGCGTTTTAAAGCGTTTTTGTGTGTGTGTCTGTGTCAGGCTGCATCCTGCTGGGGATGGCTGCTGCCATTGCTATGGGGTGGGGGTGCCTGGTCTGGTCTAGGTGGGTGCTACATGTCTAAGTAACATCCACATGAATGAATGCCAGGTCCAAAGGTTTCCGAGCAAAATCCCAGTAGGCAATTGTATTTGTCCTGGAGAACAATACTTATTCTGCTATGTACAAGCACAACTGGGTTTTAAATCAACTTTTAAACCATCTCCATCTCCGGACCAATCAAACATCCGTACTTTTCTAAAATCCAGACCCAAATACACAGTAGCTACTACTGTCCTCTGAGCACAGACTAGAGGCTAACGGGAACTCTCAGCGTGCATAGAGCCTTGTGTACTCAGCTCCCCTGAGGCTGATGTGACTTTACATTCACTTGCCCACGGGTTAATAAGAGTATGATTTATAGCATGAGAGGGCTCCATCTATCTCACCACAGCTGGTGTCAGTATGCCGCTTCGCTGTCCTCCGCCAAATGGTACCAAGCACTAACACAGCATCGTAAATGGAAAAGAACGGTTGGAGTTAACGTAGTGATGTTTCTGCAGAGGATGGCGATCATGCAGAGTGAGAGAACACAGATCAACATCAATTAATTATTTTGAGCAATAATTCTCTTTTGTGGTCACCACAAGTGTGACACTCCCTGTAAATAAAATGAAAAACAAAAAAAAATAAACTAGAGAGTCCTAGTTTGGAGAGTTTTTGTTGGCAAAAGAAAAGCATATAGTAAGGCAGATTTTCCATGTTTACTGTCAGTGCTGATCAAACAGTATTAAATCATAACGCATAATCACCACAAAATAGGCACAAACTGTAATAGGTTACATTAGGAGAAAGCTGCAGTCTTCCACATCAGATAACCTGTAACATTACGTATCTTTCACTGTTGATCTGAGTCATACTGGTTTTATACGAAATAACCCGATTTACATGATGGACTGACTTCTTCATGATAGCAGGTCCAGCTGCTGGGAACAGCTGCTGAGCTGGAGCAGGTGTCCACAGATACCGATGCACCAACTTTATTAGTCCAGGAAATCTGTCACCGCTAACACGTACTTATACTCATTTACACTTTAGCTGTAATGTTGTTGGAAACATGTAATCAGAGTCCTGCTGTTCCTGAACATCACACCAATCAGTAAATAACATTGACCATCTTGTGACAATTTAATGTTCTGCTGGGAAACTTTTGGACCTGGCATGCATGTGGATGTTACTTAGACATGTACCACCCACCTAGACCAGACCAGACACCCCCACCCCATAGCAATGACACTCCTTGATGGCAGCAGCCATCCCAAGCAGGATGCAGCCTGACACAGGCACACACACACAAAACGGTTTTGGAACAACTCAAAAAAACATTAATATAGGAAGGTGGTCATAATGTTATGCCTGATCAGTGTATAGCGACTCTCAGTTGTCTGCCCTTCTCTTAGCATTTGAAAATGTTATTTAGCCTTAGCATGCTAAAACAGAAATACACATTTTGTCATACCTTGATGCTTCACTTTTGATTGACACGTTTTTCTAATTTACGCGACCCATCGAGCAGTTAGCAAACACACCTGTAAGTGTCTCCACCTGGTGGTGCAACCTGGAATTACAGGAAATCTGCAGCACATTTTCTGCGAGCACATCTCATCTTCTGCTTTACTGGTTAATATTACATATTTAAAACATGTTGAATCAGCTGCAATCCTTAACATCCCTATAAGCAACATGTTGCTAATCATACGGAATCATTTACCTATCATGTTTAGGAGTTCGGTTTGATCCCACACCAGTTACTCCTTTAACTGATGTGCTCCGGCTGAGAGAGATGAGGTGTTATCCTCCTGTGTGACAGCCTGGAGCAGTGAGGCCTTGAGAAATGATTTAATTTGCCCCCACAGCCACTAAATCACCCAACAACAGCTACTTCACGCATCCTAACTTACACTTGCAGGCATGCACACACACACAGACACAGACAAGACAGTACATAAATCCACGGACCTGTCCACTCTGCAGTATTGCTGATTTGGAAAGTTCACATTCTTTCTTTGACTCCATCTCTCTCAGGCAGACTGCAGCCAGTGAATTAAGAGACGGTACACTGCCCAATTTTGTTACATCAAATCCCCCACAGCCTAAAAATGTTCTACTTTACTGCAAGGCTTTCAAATGATCAGTCAGCTCTGATGCTGTTTTAGTGTCAATGACCAGCACACGTAATTTAGATCTTTTATTCTTCATCAGTTTGGGATCTAGTGAATTTGGAGGCCAGGTCAACACCTTGTGCTGTTCTTCATGTTTTTTTTTTGTTTTTTTTTTAGTTGTTCCTAAACCGTTTTGTGTGTGTGTCTGTGTCAGGCTGCATCTTGCTGGGGATGGCTGCTGCCATCAAGGAGTGTCATTGCTATGGGGTGGGGGTGCCTGGTCTGGTCTAGGCGGGTGCTACATGTCTAAGTAACATCCACATGAATGCCAGGTCCAAACATTTCCCAGCAGAACATTAAATTGTCACAAGATGCTCAGTGTTATTTACTTCTCCTGCCAGTGGTCGTAATGTTATGGCTGATCGGTGTATACTTATGTAATCAACACTGTTTCCAATATTACTTTTTTTCCCCAATATTACACTTTTCAACTAAGTTCCTTTAATTATAAATTATTGCTTTCAACCTTAAGGCTGTTAAATTAAGACAAACCGCTTTCCGTGAACCTTTTCTGAAATTATTAGCCACTAAAAAAAATCCCATTTGATGCATATTTCACACGCTGACTGTAAGAAAATGCTTGCATTGCTTTTCAAAATAAAAGAAAAAATGCATAGATAACGCATGCAATGTGTCATGCTTTTTTTGCACACTTATTTCTGGTATATAGAAACTGATTCATATAATTTAAATTCAAAACCTTTTTTTTGATCAGTCTTGTGGCAATTGATTCATGTAATTACTGTCTTCCGTCAGATTTCTTTGTGCATTCATACCATTTTCCTTGTTTGCGTTTATCCAATCTAATTTTTGTATTTGATGCTCCATTGGCTCAGTTGTAGCATTAAAATACTCAAGTTTAATTGGATCATAGCTGTGTTTGTGGAGTCAGACAGTGACAGTTTATAGAGGGAGCACAGGAGAAGGTCCTGTAGGGGGGAATAAATTGTCAGCTTGTGATGGGCAGCGGCTGTCCAAACGACATCAGGCCAACATCCTTCCTACTTTAAGCCCAGCGTCCACACACCTCAAGACAGACAGATTAAGATTTTGACAGCCTTAAGCCTTCAAAGCTCACACCTCAAAACATTCTGCTTTGAACTTTTATTTTGCTGCTGCTCTCTCTCTCAGACGGCGCTCGCTCTCCCGCTGACAATGACAGATGAGTACGTGGCAACAGCCTGACTGTCAGGCAGACGCAACACATCTTTCCCTGGACCAACCTGGCCTTCTTGCCTGGTTGCTTACACAAACAGCCAGAGACACAGGCAAGTCATTATGTGAGGACTTGATGACCCAGTCAAAAGTATTCAGGGATCATTCAGGAGGTGGTGTCCATGGGATGTACTGTATCAAGTTCTAAAAACTCATAAGCTAACCTGTGCAAGCCGAAGTAGGATTTTCAGAGTTCAGAGAGCATGCAACACATAAAGGTTTGAACCCAGAACTACTGCACAACAATATCCATAAAAAGCTGAAAACAAGGGCAACTGGACTTGAAGAGTTTGAAGACGCTCTGCCACTCATCCAGGAAGCTTCTTCCGTTCAGAACTATCCTCAGAACTGTTCTCAGTCATCCAGGTCATGGTATATCCAAAAACACTAAAGAAAGGCACCTGGACCTGTAGGGTTTCCTGAAGATGTTTCATCCAAGTAGCTTCTTCAGTTCTAAAGGACTGGTGATGACTTGGGTTTAAATAGGCATGACAAGTCAAGCAAGTTTCTGATGGGTAACCCCTGAAGAAACTACAAGGATTAAATGTCTTCAAGAAACCATGGAACAGTATCATTGCAAGATCACAGAGGAATCCATCTTGCCGGGGTTCACATTGTGCTCTGCCTTCGATCAGTTTAAATCCTTTTGAGTACGGACTGGCAGCTACGCTTTAGGTAGGTATTAGGTTTGAAGACAGTCCTTGGTGACATCAGCGCAAGTGACTGTTGGCTTTAAAAGAACAATAAAGTGTGCCGACATAAATCAGGAAGCGCTGTGCACAAGCGCCTGATGCTCAATATCCAAAGTCTTTCCAAAACACGCCAAGCTCTTGGAGGTGGATGTTACAAACCAAACATAGTGGCCACCACTGTAAACAAAAAGTAAAGGAATCTTAAATTACATGACCTCACTGTACGACTATAACACCTAAAAGAACAACATAAATGGAATATCACTACATCTGAGTAATGCCCATCAACACTCTTTGTTGGCCCAACGTATCTTAACTTATCTCTTAAATCTTGAAGGTCTCCATTGAATCCTTGTCCAACTAAGGAGTAAAACATTTGTAACGCATTGTAAGGCCAACATCGGCTTTGTTGCGGTTGGCGTCGGTGACAGTGTCCAAGCCCACACTGAAACTCATGCCACCAGAATGATTCAGTTTCTGTTGTCTTTTGACATCAATTCATGCAAAGTCACTGTTAGCTCTCGGCAGCTCAGTTTCTAAAAGGCAGCTGCAGCCTCTGCCACTCTCCACTTTATTTCTTCATCTGTATACACTGGCTCAAATGAATATTCAGGTTGATTAACACTGTAACATCCTTCCAACCTTGTAAGTCATTGGATCTTGATCACCCACCTCCATAGAACACATAGAAATGAACCACGTCTGCTCCTTCACTCCTACTTTTTGTGGATGGATTTAACACCTGTCTGGATTCCCACTTACTCCTCTCGCGCACACAGCCTTCCCACCTTCACTCTGTCACCTTTGCCTATCGGCTCGTCTTGACTCCAGATGCAATCAGTCAACAACAGCACAGTGAAAACTACCAGCAGGGAGACGACAAATATAGTTCAAAACTACTTCCACACATAGATATACTGACTGCATGTACACAGTTTACGCGGATATTTGGAGGCACAGTCAGATGTCATTCCATCTTGCACGATTTTATCTCTAACTGCTATGACTTTGATGCCTATTACGACTCCTCCTAAAGGTAAGGTAACTGAATCAATGTTAACTGTGAGAAAAACTTGTCGTAGGCTCAGTTAACATCAAGCCGGTGCAAAAGATGCTTTGAAGAGACGTGATAAAACTCTCAGCGGTGTTAGAAATAAAATCCGAAAAATCTTCTATAGCTCTGGTTCACACCTCTGGCTGGGGTCTTGTCTATATCATAGCAACAGCTGTAGCATCATTTAAAGACATATATTTAAAACTAATTCACACTGGCTGCTAGTTTGCAACTCTGCTGGACACCTTGCTGTTCTGGAGGGTGGATATTATAGACAAGCTTCAACTTGTTCCCACCATAATTTGTGAGTTTTCTCTTTTGAGGATTTCACCAGCGTTCAAAAGCCTCCTCCTCTCCTCCTCTCCTCCTCTCCTCCTCTCCTCTCCTCTCCTCTCCTCTCCAGTAGGGAGGGCAGGCAGCTTTGCGATAACCTTGCCCTGTCATTGCGTTCTTAGAACAAATCTGCTCTTATCAGGATCTTGTAGCAGGCAGCAAATGCAATTTCCCAGCTCCCCCGGCGGGTCCCTGCCTCAAATCCTCCACGGGCAATCTGCCTGTGTGATCTGACGTCTTTAAGAGGGACTTGAACCGCTGCAGCATTAGCCCATCTGACAACTAGCTCTACCTCGGACAAAGTGTCAGCCTCGCTTAGTGCGCTCCCTCACTCTCTCTTTCGTTTACACACTGATTGCTTTATATCTCTTTCATCCTTCCTGTGCATTAGCATCTCTCCTTTTTTCCCCCCTCTCTTACTGTCTGTCTTTCCTTCTCTGCTGGGCCACTTCACGCCACAGATCACAGGAATGCATTAGCGACTTCTCTTGTCCATCATGCCTCTTTCCCTCCTCTCTCCACACCATGTTGACGGCCACCATTCCCACAAAGTCCCATTCGTCCACATTACAGCAGATCTGTTCGGACAGGCTGCTGCTGAGGTAGTGGTGTACGTATGTGTGGGAGAGTGTGTAGGAGGCATCTGCCTACAGTGTAAATGCGGTTTGCCTGTGCAAGCGATATTTCATAGGTTGAGTATTATCCTATACCTGTACACTTCCCTGGTGTGACTGAGAGTCACTTCCCGCAAAGGCACTGAAGCAAAACAGGTTTAGTCATCATATCTATCACTTGCAACTCTCTGCAACATGTGAAAAACAATGCAAAGCACTAAAGAGTGCAGATGAACACCAGAGAACCATCTGCATCATGTACATCCCAAAGATAGTGTTGCTAAGAATGATCTATAAGATTAGATAGATGTGAGGAACTAGCTCATAATTCTGCAAAATTAACCCGTGCAGCTTTTATTTTTTATTTATTTATTTATTTTTACGTAAACTAGAATAGCCTTCAAAAATAAGCACTCCACTACAATCTGCCAATCCGGATTTTGAAAATGCATATAGCAATTTTCCTTTAGATAATAGCATGAGCTTTGCAAATTTGAGTGTTAGCCCACACAGAATACCTAAGATGAACATTATGGAAAATAAACATTCAAGGAAAATATTCTAAACTAGCATGAAAAACAACAAGCCTATTGCATTTTCCGTTAAATGCAAGCAAAGCCCTTCTTACATATCAGATGTAACTCAATAACACTGGTTATGTTCCCTATCTAAAGAAACTATGTAAATAAAAACTGCCTTTTATACAAAGACAATGGATCAACAAATTAGGATTCATCACATATTTAGTTGTTACTTTGCTTTTTCAGAACAGACATTATTTAAAAAGTAGAGGTCTCGGCAAAATAAAGTTCATAATGATAAATTTAGTATGTATGTGCTAAGCTCTGTATCACCATTGAATATCTTTCATGAAATAACACCTGATTAAGTCCCCAGGAACAAAAGCAAACTCCTCATCTCCCAGCTCTCTGGTTCTGGCAGTAGCATCACGGCAGGAGCCTGACAGCAGCCAGATGAAAGCTGGTGTGACTGAGAGTCACAGAGCCCTCGGAGAGATCATGTGGTGCCACTGATGAGATGCCGCTCCATCATTTTTATCCCCTTGGTGGTAACGTGTTTGTACTATGTCACAGAACCGAGATAGAAAACTGGAAAATATTTTATACAAGTGTTCCCATTTTTTTTTTTTCTAAAATTTGTTTGAAGTTGGAATAATAGCCTTGGGTCATTAAGTGTACTTTAGTCACCTGGAATTGGTTTTGTGAGCAGCAATAAATCTTTAAAATGTTCCTAATAAAAAACAATTGGGGAAAATGTGCTTTTTTTTGCTTTCGATCTAATCATTAGATGAGAAGATTAACACTATTGTAAAGTCTGTTTTTAACACAGAAATAGCCACAAGGCAATTAGTGCTATAACTAGCTTAGCATAACGAGGAGGACCCTCTAGCGTGATTCTTTTTGTAACAACTCTGTAGCTCAACTTCCTATACTCGAGAAATTTCCAAATTTACATAATGTGTTAATGCATTTTTAACTTTGGAGAGAGCTAGGCTAGCTCTTTTCCCCTGCTTCCAGTGTTTATGCTAAGCTACACTAATTAAAATTTAACACCAGCTTCGTTATTACAGTATATTACCTATAACATATTACCATTGCTGTTCGTGTTCTTTCATAAACGTGTATTTCCCAAAATGTTGAACTATTGCTTTATTGAAAATGCACCTCTAGTTTCAATCAAAAATAAATCGCAGTTTTTAATGCAGAAGTAGCCTATAGGCAACTTGCCTGGCATAGAATTTCTTGTAGCACCTCAAAGCTTGAGAAATTTCCAATTTATATTAACATAAAGTTTTGAGAGACAGGATAAAATAAGTTAATTTGTGATCTTTATAGCTGGCACGCTTTTTAACTTTGGAGAGAGTTAGGCTAGCTGTTTCTTACTGCTGCCCGTAAGATAGGCTAATTAAGACTTGCTTTTAGCTTAATTATTCACATATAGCTGTAGGCCTTCTTTCGCTTATGTTTCTTTCCCAAAATGTATTGAGAATGCACCTCCAGTTTCATTTAGAAGACTAATGCTATTGTTAATTCTGTTTCTTGCACAGAAATAGCCATGAGGCAATTAGTCTATCTTAGTATTACGTCAAGGAGCCTCTAGCTGGATTATTTTTGTAACACCTCTATAGCTCAACTTCCTAAGCTCCACAAATTTATATAAAATATGTTAATAAGAGATCTCTATAGTAGGCACGCTTTTTAACTTTGGGCAGAGCTAGGCTAGCTGGTTTCCCCTGCATCCTGTGTTTATGCTAAGAAAACTAGAGTTGAAAATGCGCCTCCAGTTTCATCGCACCAAAATGAAATGTGATACGTTGCCTTCATGTAACTGTGTCACACTGTCTCTCTCTCAGCCGGCTATGATTCGACACCACAACGGGAAATCTGTCATCTACCGGCCCAGTCAAACAACATGAAGTTAATGAAGACCTCATTACTTGTTAAAATGAACTGCTGTTCTCCTTGAACTCGCGTGCAGCTCCAGAAGAGCCTATTCTTGTACATACTCGAGCTGGCCGAACCAACACATGGAGCTAATTGGTCCAGATATGTACTGGTTGGCTGCTGATTAAAAAGTGTCTGGTCTCACAGAATGTGAACCTCCTGTTGTGAAACAAGCTGGTGATGGGGAAAGGGAGAATGATTATTAAAATTTGCTGATATCCAGTCTGTGCTTCTGACATCTTGACAGCTTATGCTGACAGGTGCACTCTGCTAAGTGCCACTTTGTTTCTGTTGCTTCTAACGTGGTAACAGGTAAGACTTCGTGAGAAGTTTGCAAATTAGAGCTCCTCCTCTAAAAATCACAGTACACCACTTGTGTTGTGTGCTGGAAAGCAAAGCTATGAACTATCAGTGCAGCCATTTGATGTGTTTCTGTTTACAATGTCATTTACAGACACTTTGTCATTTATGTTCAAGATTCAAGTCATGATTATCCACAATATGTGAATGAAAACATATACAGGTGTCTAATATTGTTTCTCCCAGTCTCACTGTGCTGACAAGTCACACAACACTATTACAGACTCTACTGCTACTACTTTCATTACTCTATCTGCCTCCACTACAACATACAGTACTATAACCCAGAATACAAGAGGATCATATAAGCAGAAGATATAGGTGGAACCTTTAGCTGTACAGTATACACTGATCCGCCACAACATTATGAACAGGAGACAGACAGGAGAAGTGAATAACATTGATCATCTTGTGACAATTCAGTGTTCTACTGGGAAACTTACTTAGACATGCAGCACCCACCTAGACCAAACCAGTCACCCCAACCCCATAGCAATGACACTCCTTGATGACAGCAGACATCCCCAGCACAATGCAGCCTGACACACACACACACAAACATTTTAGGAACAACTAAAAAACAAAACCTGTAAAACAGCACAAGGTGTTGAAGTTCACTAGATCCCAATCTGATCAAATATCTGTGGGATGATCCACAGAGGCCCCTCCCCTCAACCCATAGGACCCAAAGGCCCCCACTAACAACATTCTTCTTCCAGACACCACAGGACACCCTCAGAAGGCCCATGTCCATTCTCTGATGAGTCACAACTGTTTTGGAGGGACAAGGGAGACCTACACTATATTAGGAAGGTGGTCATAATGTCCTGTGGTGTCCACAAACCAATAGGTCACATCACACTGGATATATCCATTTTTGATTTACTCAAATTTACTCACTGACTCTGATAATGCGGATATTTAGCCAGACTAATGTGTACCATATTAAGAGTTGCTTTAGCATGTCAGTCTGCTAATATTTGCCTGTCAGGTGTAATTCAGTTTGCAGGTATTTAGTCAACAAGGAAAGTGTTGACAGACACGGACAAAAATAACAAAATTTGGCCTGATGGTGACGATCGATTCATTGCAATTCATTCTGTGGTAGACCAAGGTGTTGGACCAGGTCTCACATAATTAAGATCCAACTTTATACACCTTATGAAGCTAATGTGAACATTACTGAACATAATGTCTGAAAAATTGACAAGTCTCACAAAAATAACCAGCTTCACGTGTGTTGCCTCGCCTGCTGATTTATGAAGTTAAAATGAAAGCTCTAATATCAATTTCCCTTCACATTCCTACGCTGTGTGTGCTGCATTACAAGCACCATGACCCCACTAAACAGTGCATTACAATCACAAGCTGTTCTGCTCTGCACGCCACACAGCCTCTGCAGATAGTGGCAAAGTCAACGATCAATTCACTCATAATTACGATAGTTATTTAGGCCCCCAAGAGCAGCCACAATGTGAGGAGAGAGTGCAAGTTTAACCGTCCTGACATTTTAATTAGATCCAGATTTACCTTTCACAATCTTAAAATCCCCGCCGAGGAATGCAGAAGTTCATTTGGCTTTGAGTTGTATTTATAACGTTGGCAGGGAAATGCAGCTAAAGACCATTTTATGTTGTTATGGATTTAACTCTCAGTGTAGTTCTTTTAGGTGTTTTTTTTTTTTATTAATATAGCTATTGATTATTAGACGTTTTAAAGGCAAATGCAACGTAAACATCAATCTTATCTTTATTGTTCACCAGCTTATACATTAATAAAGAACATAGGAGACCAGTAAAGTCACTGAGCCACAACACTGTTAAAAAATAAATAATAATTATTATAATTACTGTTGTAGCTGTCAGCAACACTTCCTGATTTAAAATGATCGGAAGAAGCAATTTCCATCATGACTCAGAACTTTTCTTCTATTCTTAAAATAGGAACAGAACACAAAAACTTATTATCTGGCTGGGATCCCCCCTGGAGTCCTTCTCCCCAAATCCCTGAGTTGGAAATAAACATGATTTGCACTTTTATTGTCCTTTTAACCTTTATAATTGGTCACAGAGAATGTGGAAAAAGAGAAGTGTGGAGTTGTTTTGACTAACATGAGTCAGCTTACTTATTTTTTGAATGTCAGTACATTAAAATATTCAGTTATTAGTCGAGTAATAAGTCTACAAAGTATGATGCTAAGGTCAGGAGGTGATTGGTTTGTTTTAACACTAAAACACAATCAACAAACTAATTCAGTTGGCTGAGCCTTGGTCAGCTTAGCATAGAGACAGCAAACATAAACAGCACCTAATTTAATAAAAAAAAAAAAAAAATGACAAGTTACTGTTATTTTTGTTTCTGAAATAAACTAAATTGAAGTATAAAAACCACATATAAGGTATTATTATTGAGGTTGAGGTGTGCTTGTAGTCGCCAAGCTAAGCTAATCACTTCGCAAAAGAAGTTCCCCATTTTAAGAGAGACACTGACACACTTTCAAATGAGAAAATTAATACGTCTAGCGTCAGTCTGTAAAAATTAAGCTAGAGTCAACAGTCAATTAGCTTAGATTATCTTAAATTATTCATTCATTCATTCATCTTCTGTAACCGCTTGTTCCTGTGAAGGGTCCCAGGGTCTGCTGGAGCCTATCCCAGCTGTCATCAGGCGAGAGGCGAGGTACACCCTGGACAGATCGCCAGTCTATCGCAGGGCTAACACAGAGAGAGAGACAGACAACCATTCACACTCACACTCACACCTACTGCCAATTTAGAATGACCAATTAACCTAACAAGCAGACACAGGGAGAACATGCAAACTCCACACAGAAAGGCCCAGTCAGCCCATAGATTCGAACCCGGGACCTTCGCGCTGTGAGGCTACCTTAAAATTAGCTTGGTGTAAAGACCCGAAGCAGTTATATCTTTTCACAAAAATGAAAACATAAACATTTGAGGTTTAACTTAAATGCTGTAGCCATTTTTTAACATCTTTACACCAAGCTAGGCTAGATTAACTAGCTACTAAGCGGAGCGAAAGCTTCATATTTAGCATTTGAAAGCCTACTTTACTGTGAGCACATCTTTACCCAGTAACAGCAGAAAGTAAATGGAATATCAACAACATGTATATTCGCAAACGCTATTGGAAATATAGTTGAAGATACAATTTAAACAAACCTGCCGTGCAACAATTCTTTGGCATGTTGGTACCACATGAACGTCAAACAGTTTGCGTGCACGACTTCAAATGTAGTAACCACAAGCTCATGAGTTCCGATCTGAAGGCAGAATATATCATTGCAAACACAGATAGAATAAAAACAGATAGCTCCAGATGACATCCTGACAGTGCTGTGTTTACTGAACCTGTTTCTCTGAATAATCATATCTTCCAAAATCCTGATTCAAACAACAGATCTTGATCTACTAAGAAAGTTCCATTGCAAACACAAACAAACTCACATGTTTTCCTCTGACACACATCTACATAGTGCAAACCCACACTCACGCCACTTCAATTAGGTTCTATTGGATTTCATTAAATCTTCCTTGAGCTTTCACTTCACAGCATCATCCATCAGAGGATTATTATTTATCTTGCTGTCAAGAACTGGCAGCTCATGGAATCCCACAGAGATTGAGAGGAATAGCCGTGGTTGTGTGATTGTTGGAAGACCTCCTGCGTTCAGATGCACGCATGTGTGAACTCTCTGGTGTTAAAAGTTTAAAGCAGATGCCTTGCTCAGGATAGGGAAATCACATTCCGGATAATTGCAGACATTAGCGCCGCATATTAGATCCATGCATGTCTGCATTATGCAAACATGGTTAAAAATGCAAATGCTCTCATTCAGTGCTAATCAGTGATTTTATAAGAGCTTATCTTTGATGCATTTTAGAACAGAAAAATAGGAACAGATTAAGAATAATTGGTCAAATACAATACTGTAATTGTATCGCTTAATGTTGGCCCTCAGACTCTCCTTTGTGAATATATCAAATATGCAAACAGACAAATTAGAGGTAGATGTATTTTAATGGCGCTAATGATTTTATTATTTTAAAATGAGGAAAAAATAACTTAATTCATTCATTATCTGTAACTGCTTATAAAGTGGAGAGGCACTGGGTGTAAAAACATAAAAAAAATAAAAAAAAAATAATAATTATTATATTGGTTGTATTTCTCAACTTTTGTATTCCAAAGAAGAGAATATGCCAAAAACTGAGCTCTGAATCTAGAAATCAGAGGAGAATGTTGTGTGTGTGAAAATGTATCTTCATTCCCTACTGGAAGATTTAGTTTAAAGACAACTGTGGTGTGAAATAAGTACGATAAGGAGATGTTTTGCCAAAAAGTCGTCTTTGTGGAGGAAGCTTCAACTACTGTATGTACAGTTAGGTGGTTGAGTGCAGTGGATCTAAACCACAGACTGTATAAATATGGACAATGTGTTGCCACTTCCTTGCACCGGCCAAACTGACTCACTGACATAAACTTAGTATGAGTGGTCATAAGGGAGATGGCACACTGGGGCCTTTCTGTGTGGAGTTTGCATGTTCTCCCTGTGTCTGAGTGGGTTCTCTCCAGGTACTCCAGCTTCCTCCCACTGTCCAAATACATGCTGGTTAGGTTAATTGGTGATTCTAAATTGGCCGTAGGTGTGAGTGTGAATAGTTGTCTGTCCCTCTGTGTTAGGCCTGTGATAGACTGGAGACCTGTCCAGGGTGTACCCCACCTCTTGTCCAGTGACAGCTGGGGATAAGCTCCAGCGCCCCCATGACCCTACAGAGGACAAGCGGTTACAGAAAATGAATGAATGAACGGTCATAAGGGGTTATTTGGTGATTCTTATGGATGTGAGATGTTAATATTGTTTTTCTGCTCTCGTAAAAGGGGAGGGTAGAGCAATGAGAATTTACTTGGTTGTAGTCAGATGTAACTAAATCCTACACACTACTGGTTAGTTCTATGATAAATCTAAATCAGAAAACCAGATAAGTAACACCAGTCAAATAATCTGATTTTGGAGAAAAAAACTGAATGTCCCCTGGCATCAAGTAAAGGACTGTACTTGAGTAATTGTACACTTTCTATAACCTCAGTCTCCACAGTAAGAGATTAAGCAACAGGAATGACATAATAGCTGATTTATTAAACTTGTGAGGTGGCGGGTTGTCCCCGGTGCCCCGTCCATTTCTCAATAAGAAGTGGTTACTGGGCCGTAATACGGGACCACACCTGAGGAACGTATCATGAAATACAAGGACTAAAGTATTTGATTCACTTTTTCTTGTGAATGGGCTCCTTTGGGGCTTCCTAAAGTGTTCCACAAACTGTTGGATGGATGTTATTTGATTCCACTTTTTACCTCTAAGATGGGCTCTGAAGGGCTATTTCCTCTCTAACTTGTCAATAAGAAGCGGGATGATTGGTGTCAGGGGAGAATACTTAGAACAGAGGAGGACGCCTGTGGCTTTCCTATACATGGTTTGATTGAGGAAACCTGTAAATGAGCTCTAATTTGGATCTCCTGGATCCAGATTTGAGTGCTGCTCCCCCTACCGCATAGAAATGCCTCAGCCTGCAGGAACAGCGCTGATAAACAGGATCCGCTGGAGGAAATGAGCTGAATCCATCAACCTCGTATTACCTAAGGTTAACCGCTGAAACATTATACACCAGGGTGCCTTTTTCTTTCAATCAATTCTCTACATATAGACCTGCACACGCCCCTCTGGGCACAACACCACACCAGCTGCACATGCACAGAGAAGCCTGCACACAAACAGAGCAAGTAAAGGAATAACAAGTGAGATTTAAAGGACAATGGTCTGGTTATTAAACAGTAGCCAGCTGCATCTTTTGTTTCCCAGCAGCTGCTACGGGTCAGAAAGTAGTTTATTATGGTGTTGCACTTCTGTTTGTGTGTGCGTGTGCCTCTCTTCTATAAGAGCTTGTCATAATGGAGCAGATAATGTGCTGATCCGGCTGTGGCTGACACTATTATACACCACCACCACCACCACCACCACCGGGGAGATGCATATAGATGGGGAGAAAAAGCAAGCAGGAGGAGGGAATGGATGGATGGATGGATGGGTGAGTAGGCAGGTGGATGGATGGATGGATGGATGGATGGATGGATGGACTGCAGTGTGTGTATAAGCAATTTGGCATGGCAACTTTAGATGAACCTATAATTTGTCAGGGACCGAGTGAGTACGAAAGAAAGGGCGATATGGATGGAAGGTGGTGGATTTGCTGGCAGCAGCCTCTTACTCAGCAGCAGAGCCTCAAAACACGATGACAAAATGCTGCTGTGATAGTATGTGTGTGCATGAGGGTGAGTGTGTACAAACAAGCTGCCATGAACTGAAGGCTCACAGAGAGACAAGCCTGACACCTAGAGGTCGGTTTTATGTAGCATCTACGGGCTCAGGCTGATGGCACCTGTTTTTCTCTGCTGCATGTTTGACGCAATATTACTCCTCCTATTCTTTACAGTCAAGTATTTATGAGCTATTTAAATGAGAGAAGACAAATTTGATGCAGAAAATTAAATCCATTTTCCATTTCTTTTGTTTTAACTTTTTTTCTTATAGACATTAGATATTTGCGCAGCTTTAAGGATCTCTTTCACCAGGCCCACCATTTTTCTACAGTAGTCCAGAACAGACAAACCAAACACTTTTTATATTTTTACTCTCAGACTCGCAGGCATGGTTTCTCCAACATAGTCAAAACCACCTTTCTAACACTGTAAAGGTCTCCCTTGTGCCTCCAATACAGTTGACTCATCAGAGCATGGGCATGGGCCTTCTGAGGGTGTCCTGTGGTGTCTGACAACAGAAAGTTGTTAGTGGGGGCCTTTGGGTCCTATGGGTTGAGGGGACGGGCCTCTGTGGATCATCCCACAGATACTTGATCAGTTTGGCATCTAGTGAATTTGGAGCAGCAACTAGGATCCTCCCCGTACACATTAATTGATTAGATCGAGATCTCGAGAAGTCAGGAGGCCAAGTCAACACCTTGAACTTGCTGTTGTGCTCCTCAAACCATTCCTCAACCACTTTTGCTTTGTGTCAGGGCAGAGATTATCCCGTTGAACGTGGCCATTACTATCAGGGAATACCATTTCGACAAAAGGGTGTACTGCACATGGTCTGCAACAATGTTTAGGCAAGTTGTACGTTTCAAAGTAACATTCACATGAACGACAGGACCCAAGGACTCCCAGCCTTAATGCAGTACACTACCTTGCTTGACTTCTTCACATCCTGGTGCCATGTGTTCCTCAAGAAAATGAGACTGATCAGACTGGGCCATCATCTGCCATTGCTTTGTGGTTCAGTTCTGATGCTCATGCGTCCATTTTAGGCTCTTTCTGCAGAGGACGGAAGACAGCATGGACACCCTGACTGGCCTCCAGTTACCAGCACAAAATGCACTTTGTGTTCTGAGCATTACCAAGAGAGCTGACTATTAAACAAACCACCATCCATTCTAGTTTATGTACCAAAAAAAAAAAAAAAAAGAAGGCCTGGGGCTTTGTATTCCAAAACTTTATTAACACTCTTCTGTTTGTTGGCCAGCCTGTACAATCTGTACTGAAAGGCCTATACCACTGAGTTAAATGAAAGAATTCACACACACATATAGAAATGAAACGTTTACACAATATTTAAAGCCGTTAGGAAACGAAAGAACAAATCAACCACAAATAAAACTTGTTGACGTGCAGTTTGTTGTTCTACAAACACTTTTGTTGTCGTAGAGCTGCTTTGCGGGTGGTTGATGACTGAAAGTGTTTCCAGTTTTAGTTCAGTATCTGCAGAAATGAATGATGAAAGACGATGGTAGGCCTGAAAGATTAAGATTAAACGTCGGGATAAACTGAGGGTAGTTACTTTGGGGTAAGCCGACTATTGTGGGAGAGCATTTTATTTGGAGTTTATTAATGTGTACTTTGACATTGTATATTTAAAGTTTCATTAAGGTACACCAGTTTACTACTGCTTGATCATTTTGACAAGTAGGGAGGACCTTGCTTTTTTGTAACTTGTGACGTTGTTGAAAGCAACTAGCTGAATTGCACCAGTCCAATAAAGTTGTTCCATATATTATTACCACATCTTGCTGGAGTTTTGACAACTTCATACTTCTTTCTTTCCCTCTTCTGCGCATCTCAGACATTGGTTGCGTCAGAAAAAAAATTCAATATTACACCTGTGAACTAATGAAACTGCTGCAAGACAGTCCTTCAAAGATGAACACTAACACAAGGATTAGCAGCTTTAGAAACGTGCATAAATAATGCTATTTGCGATGCTCACAGTCAGATGTCAAAGTGTTGAAAATGTGAGTTTCTCATTAAGTAAACACCAAACTTTCAGTCTGGGGTGACTCAGGCAGAGAATATGTGATTGTTCAGCCTCAAGGTTTAAATCCACCAGTTTTTCCTTTGCTGCCAAAGCAGCTTGTTTGAATAAAACTTCAATCTACTGCCGACGCCGGGATGTGCACGGGCATGTACTGACCAAATAAATAACTTACAAAATAACAATACAAGAATGTTTTTGTTTTTATTTTAACAAATCTAGTTTTAATTTGGATTAAAAGAAACTGCACACTTCTGAACGACATGTTAAATGTTTAATCCTGAGTTATTAAAATCACTCTCAATCACTTTTTTTCTTTTTTCTTCTGCAACGTTTTGTTTCTCTGAGTTATTTTTGCCTTTTTTCTACAATCCCTTGTAACAAACGTATATGATGAGTGAATCACTTCAATAAACATAAATAAATGCTGAACTTTAGACCCCTTATAATAAAAACAAAGAATCGGTAACTTAAAAGTAACTACTCTAGACTCGAGAACAATGAACAATAATTCCACACATGTTCCTTTGGCATAGCTGGTAGTGCGTGCTTCGCTGTAACTTTGTTTTATAATGGCAACTAAATGACTTGTAATCAATATCTACACCGTGTAAACAAACATGGCGGCTTGTTCATTCACCTTGGGAGTGTTGGCAAACCTGCACCAGGGTGGTTTAAATTCAAAAATTGCCCCGGTACCAAATATTATCACGTCAGGTGTTGGGTTTGTGGCAAGTTCAACTCAAAGACATAAAGTGTAAATGTGCAAAAGTTAAAATATGTTATAAATTTTCTTATCCGCCCGTTTTAATAACATTTCTTTCACCAAAGGAGAGTTAGGGTATACCGCAGGTCCACACCACGAAAAATACGAATGAATAAATTCATTAAAGTGCTCGAAAGAAAAAAAAAAAGGAGTGACTAACAGTTAATGGTGGAGACAAAATGAAGCTAGGATGAAAGAAGACACAAATAAAAGCCTCGGCGAGTGTTTAGTGGATACGTATTAAATGCATTAAATGGAGAATGGCCGCTGTTCCGAGGCCGGGTTGGCACATTCAGAAGCTTTCACAAGGCAGCTCGTAGCAAAAAGGTCGCCCATTCAGAGTGAGGCAAAGGAGCTCGGCAATACACCTTCAAAGGCTTCACCCATCATCTAGTTTTATGTTGCTTTTTATATATATATATATATATATATATATATATATATATATATATAAAAAGGCTTTCAAGAGGACAGTCCGCGAGAGAAATAAAGCATTTTGAAAAAGGACTCAATAAAAGGGGATCTGGTGGTCTCCAGATGGCAAATCTTTTGTTCCATCTCTCATTGAAAACAGTTTGGCTCCACTGCCAGGATGACTCGTACTGTACCATGTAGAGAAGAGCCTCATCGGCATATTGTTGAACCTCCTCTGTGCTTTCTGTTTTAACCAGGTCACTGAATTAAAGGTGAGCAGCGACAGCTTTCTGAGTGGGGAGTCTTCCTCCTGGACAAAAGAAACAAAAGTAAGATGCGTTTAAGAGCCTAAAGTAATATGACAGAGTATGTACTCCTGCTGGGTGTTTAGGTTTCTCACCTAGAGTGTCCTCCAGTGAGTTCACCATCACCTTGTTGATCTTTAAGGACCCCTGATCCACGCCTCTGAAGGAACAACAGTGAAGTAATCTGTTATTTTCAGCACTAAATAATTTCTTTATTAGCAGGTACTTCCAGTGACAATTAAAAATTTGGGTTTTCTCTGGATTATAGAGTTAAAAGGGCGCTGGATTCTATTTGATATTAGTTTCTGCTCAATTATTTAAACTAAAATAGATGAAATTCACCTGTTTGAAGTTGTATTAGGTGGAGGAACTTCACGGTGATCTAGTCAATTTGGAGGCCAGGTCAACACCTTGTGCTGTTCTTCATGTTTTGTTTTGTTTTTAGTTGTTCCCGAAGTGTTTGTGTGTGTGTGTCTGTGTCAGGCTGCATCCTGCTGGGGATGGCTGCTGCCATCAAGGAGTGTCATTGCTATGGGGTGGGGGTGCCTGGTCTGGTCTAGGTGGGTGCTACATGTCTAAGTAACATCCACATGAATGCCAAGTCCAAAGGTTTCCCAGCAGAACACTAAATTGTCACAAGATGGTCAATGTTACTTCTCCAGTCTGTTTTATTGCTGACTGTCATATATGAACCAAGTCTCTGCGGGTATCATACTCTTTTCAATAAAGCCTCTATCATAAGGTGTTGTGGGAGAAGAATCTTTCGCCTAGCCAAGGAGTTCTGAGGTCTCCATCCTCATCTGGTCCATTACTTGCAATTAAACAAACCTGAAATTCTTAGTCTTATGTGTCTTATTGTGCAAAATCCAAGAATCTGAAACAGTCTCTGCAAGATCACTGTTTATAAAGTTTTCAAATTCTCCTCTCAGCTTTGAGCTTAATCGTTAATTGTCGACTCCTTGATCTTAAATCAAAGACACCACTAACTATCAGAGCTCAGTGTCTACTTTCTTTTTTGTTTTTTTAGATTCTTTTGTATTTTTAGAGCACACATTAACCATTGATTCCTCCACAGTGAATAATGAAAAATAAGGGCTAAATTGGATTTCTTTTTTTTATTTTCAAGTCTGTCCTCATGAAAAAAATAGGGTTTAAGCATAGAGCGGGCTATCTTTAAAGCCACTGAAGGAAATTTGGGACTTAAATAATTCAAATTGTCATGACAAATCTACTTAGGGCTGCAAATGAATTCCCTTTTTAGCTCAATTAAAATAACCATCATGATATCCTGAATAGCTCCGGTAATTCAAAATTTTTTATATATTCTATACTTTTTTTAGACCTTATACTTTAATACATGCTGATTTGTGGGGTTTTTTTTGTGTTTTTACTGATTTCTACTGGATAGTGAATTTTGTGTCAGCATCATTCTACTCCACAGCTGTACACATGTAGTTTCTTTAGATTTTCCTCTGTGGTTTAAGTATATAATTGTGTTCACTTCTGCCAATCAAATGAACCCGGGGCACGCAGGTGACCCAAACGATCGTACCCTGTGAGTTTCATCACAGCTCCAAGTCTCAGCAAGGCTGCCAGAGAGTTCTTCTGGAGGTCCGATGACAACACCTCAGTGTATCTTAGTCTACCTGGAGAGCACACACACATACAACACAACCCTTTAATACTTTTAGTAGAAGACTGAAGTAAAGTCAAAAACAAATTAGATATTTTTTTTTAGCGAGAAGAACCTCTTAGAAGCTGTTTGATGATGAACTTCCGGACGGCGGGAATGAACAGTTTTTCAGTCAGACCGTCAGTTGCCTCTTCACACAAGAACCTACACACCACCTGCAACCATGCACACAAGCTATTGAGACTAATAATGAGCTTACAGCACCCCCTAGAGGACATCTGCATACACTACTGCTTTAATTCATGGATATACTGTGTGTACTTATAATTAAATTCTAGGAATGGAAACATCAAAATATTGGAAATAAACCACAGTCCAATTATGAATGGATAGACACCGATCAGGCATAACATTATGACCACCTTCCTAATATTGTGAAGGTCTCCCTTGAGCCTCCGAGACAGTTATGACTCATCAGAGAATGGACAGCCTTCCTTCTGAGGGTGTCCTGTGGTGTCTGGCAACAGAATGTTGTTAGTGGGGGTCTTTGGGTCCTATGTGTTGAGGGGAGGGGCCTCTGTTGATCATCCCACAGATACTTGATCAGTTTGGGATCTAGTGAATTTGGAGGCCAGGTCAACACCTTGTGCTGTTCTTCATGTTTTTTTTGTTGAGTTGTTCCTAAAGTGTTTTTGTGTGTACAAACAAATTCTATATGCTGAAAGTCGACTAGATCCTAGATTTAAGTGTGAACTTTGTAAAAGGTGTACAAACAAGTTATATTAAACTAAATGAGTGTTGATATTTGATGCAAATAGGCCTGGTAAAACGTTATAATATTAACCCCTGTAACTCCAGTTATTTTTAATTAACTAAATCTCTCATCATGCACCTGATCCAAATACAGCAGCAGACCGTCTGCCTCACCTGGTATCCCTGTAAGAACGGGTCTAGAATACTGGTGAGGAAGGCCAGTGTCCTGTGTCCTCCCTCAGAGACCAGAACCTCCTGCTGGCTGATCTGCACAGCTCCGGTCTTCATCAGCAGGTAACAGGCCTCCTCAAAGTCCTGCAAGAGATACAGAAGAAGTCAAAATGTCTATGCTATCATTTGTTTGACTTTTATTTCAAGTAGAGCTGCATGTGAACGGTCCTCACCTGCACTGTAGCTCCAGGACAGAGGATGAACTCATTGGAAAACATGTTCCTCAGAAAGCTGAAGCTGTTAAAAATATCATCTGGAAAACACACAAAAGTGTTCATTCTGATTTTAAACTGTCAAGACACACTTTTCTTTTAAATTTACACTTGAAATCCACCTTTTATGTTCAAATGTGCAAAAATATATTCACTCAGTGACATGAAAGTGTAAAAGAAGGTCGTGCTCGTCTCACGTTTCTTGCTGGAGGAGGCGGTGTGGATGGCCGAGGCGAGCAGTGCCGGTCGGAGGAAGACGTGCAGCGCCTGGTTCCTGTAGCAGGCGCAGGACAGTATGATGACTGCCTGGCCCAAGAGCTCCTCTTCTGGAGTAATGGCACTGCGGGGCTCCCCTGATGCCACTGGTTCTCCTGCTTCAAGACAAGAATTTCTTGCATTGGCTAACAGTTTTACATCGCTGTGGATCCCGCTGGTGTAGTTCGCAAAATGACCAATCTGTGGTCAAAGGAAATTTACAATGTTCGTACTGGACTGTCCTTTACATTATCTGTACATGACAGTTAAATAAGCTGATATGATAAGGAATAAATAGACAGCGAGACAAGAAATTAAGGCAAGAAAAGTTTAAAAAAAGAAACAAACCTTGATCCAACGCCAGCCGGACTCTTCCCTCCGAGATCCTCACTAGACCTTGATGAAGGGAAAGACTGGAGGAAACGACCTCTGAGGGAGGGATGTGGTCTGGAAGAGAGACAGAAAATATCAGAATAGAGATGGAAGAAGAACAAGAAGATGAATATAAAAGAAGAGGATGAAAAAGAAGAGAGATCAGCGAATCACATGATCTCTAGTGGAAGTGAATGTAAACAAAACAGAGACAGCAGTGAAACAATTTACTAGCCAAGTGTGACTATCTGGATTTCATTATGGGATGTGTTCTATTTCATCCTTACTGACCGCCAGAGGCGGTGCTTCAGCACTGAATGTCTCCATCTCGCGCATGCGCAGGTCGAGTGTTTATACCAACAGAGTCACCTGTGACCCCCGATGACACCGGCTAACCTATATCTTCCGGTGACATCAGAGGATCTGTTCCTTTTCATCTTCTCGCTTTTGCAGGTAGACGTATGTCAGTAAGTTCTAGCTGAACTAAGCGTTTACTTCACTGATGCTTCGTCGCCGGTAGCCTTGCGACAACGTTGTCGGAGCTGCGAGCTGCGCCCTCCAAAGGCTGCGACGAGCTGAGACGGGAGGTTTGTTGCGGTTTACCGCGGACACCCTTTGAGTATTTGTTTTAGTCGTTTGTTATAAGGTTGGTGACGGCGTGATACTCGCTCCCTCTCCCGACGCTCGTGTTATTATTTTCGGGCATTAGCGGTCGCGTTGCCCGCTCGACCTGTTGGCTGTGTATCGGTACACTGTTGGTTGTACCCGTTTTTCGTTGTAGTTTGATTTGTTGGTGAAGCCAGCGTACTCGCTCCCTCTCCCGACATTTGTGTAATTATTTACGGGCATTAGCGGTCTGCGTTGCCCGCTTGACCTATTGCCTGTGTATCGGTACACCGTTGGTTGTACCCGTCTTTCGTTGTAGTTTGATTTGTTGGTGAAGCCAGCGTACTCGCTCCCTCTCCCGACATTTGTACCGCCGTTATCCGCTAAGTTGTAGCCCGTTTTTCGTTGTTGTTCCCTGTAGTGGTGAAGGCAGTGTGTGCGCTCCCGCTCCCACTTTAGGTGTATATTATTACCTTGGAAAAGTAGTTTTACCAGCGTTTTTCGCTCGGCCTACTTGGGTTGTTTTGTTTTTTTGCACAGCAAGCTGACTTGCTGGTGAAGGTAGTGCTCTCGCTCCCGCTCCCAGCATAGGCGTGTGCTGTTGCCCTTGTTGCAACACCTGTTGGTGAAGGCAGTGCGTTCGCTCCCTCTCCCAGCATCTGTTGTTTTCTCAGTTGTTGTCACCATGTTTGGTGACCACTCTTGCTCGGCCTGTCTGGCTTCTCTGCAGCCTGAAGATGGTCATGATATGTGTCCTTCGTGCCTTGGCCTTGAACACCTGAGGGAGGGGCTTTCGGAGGATCCATGCATGAACTGTAGCTTCATGCCCCGGGCAGTGCGGGTTGCCAGACTGGCTGAGGCTGAACACCTGCTGGGCCATGTTCCGGGGCCGGACCAGTTGACTCCAGCCCAGCGAATGCCAACTCAGCCTAGGCGACCTAGACGGCGGGCTGAGACCGTGGGTGCCTCCTCCGGGAGGGGGGCCAAGGAGTCTAAACTGGCCTCCAAGGTGGACCAGCTGACTGAGGAGTTGAACCAGGTGAAGTCCCTCTTCCTAGCCATCCAGTCTGGGACTGGTGCAGGGGAGGTTGGTGCTCCTGCTCCTCCTGCGGCCGTGTTCGATCCAGAGGATGATGTGCTCTCCGTGGCGGCATCAGCCACTGAGTTCGCTGACTGTGGGGCGGACGTGGTTCCCCAGGACATTACCTCCAAGCATGGCTCTGGGGAGAGCTCCCGCTCCTCAACCCACAGTTGTGCTGCTGGGTCTGAGGATAGCTCTATGGGTGCCATCATTCGTATGGCCCTGGCCCGCCTGCAGCTGGATGTTCCACAAGCTCAGCCGGCTCCTGCCAGTGCTTTTTTCAGGCGGGGCCCAGTCCCTGCCACCTTTACTGTGCCTCCGTCAGACGGATACCTGAGGGAGCTGCACGCATGCTGGAGGGATACTAGAGTCCTCTCTCATGCAACATCTGATGGCCGGACCCTGGCTGCCATGCAGGACGCAGCCAAGTTTGGCTTGGCCCGCATGCCAGCGGTTGAACCGACTATAGCGGCTCTCATCGTTTCGCCTGATGAGGCTCTGAGGCCAGATGCCAGGTGTCCTCGCCCCCAGTGTCGGGTTACAGATGATCTGCTCTCTAAAGCTTATGACGCAGCGGCACGTATGGGACGCATCGGCAATTCCCTGTCGCATCTGATGCTGGCTCTTTCTGCATCCCTGCAGGATGCTACGCTGGACGCGTCTGTCCACAGTTTCAGTGACGCGTCTCTGCAGGCTTTTGCTCTGATGTCCAGAGAACTGGGGCGCTTGATGTCCACTCTCGTCCAGGCTCGCCACCAGGTGTGGCTGGCACAGTCGCCTCTCACTGAGACGTGCCGGAGAACCCTCCGCAGTGTCCCAGTGGAACCCGGTGAGATTTTCGGGTCGGCTGCTCTAGAGGTGCTTGAGCGCACAGTCCAGGCCAGACAGACTCGACAGCAGCTCTCTGGGCTTCACAGGAGTATGCCTCCTCCCGGCAGGCCGGGGGGTTCTTCAGCTGCCCCCCAGCGACGCTCTCAGCCACAGACTTTCCCCAGTGGCCACCTTAGGTCTCAGCGACCGGCTCAACAGCCTGTTCAACGAGGGGCTCAGGGCTTTCGAGCCCCTGAACGACTGCCCTCTAGACAACCTCAGGCTTTCGATGCAGCCCGTCGTCCCCCCAGGGCCTCTAGAGGCCGGGGGACCAGGCGCTGAGAGCCTGGGGCCGGTCGTCGGCTGTTTTTCCCAGCAGCAGCTCAGCCACTGGGCTGCTTCCACCACGGACCCGTGGGTGATTTCCACCTTAACCCACGGGTACAAACTTCAGTTCCGACGCCGGCCCCCAGCCTTCGGCCGGGTCAAGATGACCATCATACACGACCCGGCAAAAGCCCATGCCCTCAACCAGGAGTTGTCCGCCCTCCTGGACAAGGGTGCCAGCGAGCCGGTAGACCCCCTGTCATCACCCGGGGGGTTCTATTCGACTTACTTTCTTGTCGAAAAGAAAGACGGCGGACTCCGCCCTGTCCTCGACTTGAGGGGACTCAACAGGTTCCTCAAGGTCTTGCGGTTTCACATGCTCAGCACTGCAGAGGTCCTGTGTACCGTTGCCAGAGGGGAGTGGTTTACTTCGGTAGACCTGAAGGATGCGTACTTTCATGTCCCCATAGCACCACACCACAGACATTTTCTGCGGTTTGCCTTCCAGGGCCGCCATTTTCAGTTCAGGGTGCTCCCGTTCGGCCTCTCCCTTTCTCCACGGGTGTTCACCAGGTGTGTGGCGGCAGCCCTCTCACCCCTGCAGTCGCGGGGCATGAAGATTCTGCCGTATCTGGACGACTGGCTGATTTGCGCGCCATCCCGGTCTCAAGTGACCCGGGACACGGCGATTCTCCTCTCACATGTGACCCAGCTCGGTCTCAGAGTGAATTTTCTGAAGAGCTGCCTGGTCCCCTCACAGAGTACACTCTTTCTGGGGATGACTCTGGATGCCGTTGCCATGAAGGCCTGTCCATCTCCCCGGCGCGTGGACGACATCATCCGCCTCCTTCTCCTCTTTCGGGAGGGCCGCTGTTTGCGCTATGTCCTGTATTTGCGCCTCTTAGGCAAGCTGACGGCTGCTGCCACTGTGGTCCCCTTAGGGTTGCTGTCGCTGCGTCCCCTTCAGAGGTGGCTGAACAGCTTTCACTTGGACGCCAAGTGGCACCGGCACAGGAAACTCAAGGTGTCACGGCGTTGCCTCCTTGCTCTGGCTCCATGGAGGGAGAGGTCATTTCTCCTTCGGGGCATGCCCATGGGCTCTATTGCATCCCGTCGGGAGACTGTCACAACGGACGCCTCCCTCTCAGGGTGGGGTGCTGTGTGGCAGAACCGGACAGCTCGCGGGCTGTGGCCTGCACGGGACCGCTCGGAGCACATCAACGTGCTGGAGCTTCGGGCAGTGCACATGGCACTGCAGTCTTTTCTTCCGTTCCTGAGAGCGAGGCATGTGCTAGTACGGACGGACAATGTCTCAGCCGTCTCTCACATAAACCACCAGGGGGGAACCAGGTCAGCACGGCTGTTGCAGGTGACCCGGGACCTCCTGTTGTGGGCGGCTCCCCACCTAGCCAGCATGAGGGCGATGTACTTGCCGGGAGAACGGAACCGGACCGCAGACTTCCTATCCCGTGGCAAGCCTCCACCGGGGGAGTGGCGGCTTCATCCCGAGGTGGTGCTCAACATCTGGGACGTTTTTGGCAGGGCAGAGGTGGACCTCTTTGCCACAGAGGAGTCGACCCATTGCCCCCTCTGGTTCTCCTTGACAGGGGAGACCAGCCCTCTGGGCCAGGATGCTCTCGCCCACGATTGGCCGGAGAGTCTTCTCTATGCCTTTCCACCAATCCCTCTGATTCCTCAAGTACTGCAGAGGGTCCTCCAGCAGGGCCACAAGCTGCTGTTGGTAGCCCCCTTCTGGCCGGGGAGGACATGGTTTCCTCTGCTGCACAGGCTCTGCCGCAGCTCACCCTGGCGTCTCCCCGACAGGATGGATCTCCTGTCTCAGTTAGGGGGCCGGATTTGGCATCCCGACCCTCAGCGCCTGCAGCTTTGGGTTTGGCCACTGCAGGGCCCGACCCGCTGCTGACAGGGTGTTCGGACACTGTCCAACATACCATACTGAATGCTAGGGCGCCTTCTACCCGGTTGCAGTATGAGAACAGGTGGCGGCTGTTTTCTGTATGGTGTTCGAGCAGGGGTGAGGACCCCGTGCACTGTACAATTCCGAAAATTCTGGAGTTTTTACAGTCACTTTTGGATGGCGGACGGTCCCCGGCTACTCTGAGGGTATACGTGGCAGCCATTTCCTCTCGACATGCCCGGGTTGATGGCAACACCGTGGGGGGCCAAAGACTCGTGTCACTTTTTCTAAAGGGAGCCTTGAGGTTAAGACCCCCACAGGCACAGAGAGCTCCAGCATGGGATCTGCCCCTGGTGCTGGACGCTTTGTGTCTGCCTCCTTTTGAGCCCCTGGCGCAGGCAGAGCTGAAGTGGGTGTCTGCTAAGACTGCTTTTCTCCTCGCCATCACTTCGGCGAAGCGTGTTGGGGAGCTACATGCTCTCTCTGTGAGTGATTCATGTCTGAGATGGAACTCAGATGGCTCGGGGGTCACTCTGTGGCCGAATACGGCTTTTCTTCCCAAGGTTCTGTCATCGTCGAACCTTAACCGACCTATCCACCTGGCACAGTTTATTCCCCCTGCAGGGGAGGACGGGTTAGGACTGTTGTGCCCTGTGCGGGCTCTGAGAGTCTATGTATCTTTGACCGCAAGCATGAGACGGTCAGAACAGCTGTTCCTTTGTCATGGTGGTCCTAGGAAAGGCTGCGCTCTCTCCAAACAGCGATTGTCGCACTGGGTTGTGGATGTCATTACCCAGGCATATAGACGCAGTGGTCGCCCCCCGCCATCTGGGGTGAGGTGCCACTCTACTAGGGCTGTCTCTACATCATGGGCGGCTCTGAGAGGCGTGCCCCTGCAGGACATCTGTGATGCAGCATCGTGGGCATCACCAACTACCTTCTCCAGATTCTATCGGGTGAATGTGGCCACTCCCCATCCGCTGGGTGTGGCCCTGTTGCCCACCTCTACTGCCTCCTCTCATTGAGGTATGTATTGGCATTCCTCGTGACTTTGTCGTTATGGGTCATCCAGTGCTGAAGCACCGCCTCTGGCGGTCAGTAAGGATGAAATAGAACGAGAGTTACGTATGTAACTACGGTTCTATGAATCCTGGATGACCGCCAGAGCGTTCTGTCACTCAGAATCCTTGTGGTTTCGCGAGAAGATTCTGCAGGAACAGATCCTCTGATGTCACCGGAAGATATAGGTTAGCCGGTGTCATCGGGGGTCACAGGTGACTCTGTTGGTATAAACACTCGACCTGCGCATGCGCGAGATGGAGACATTCAGTGCTGAAGCACCGCCTCTGGCGGTCATCCAGGATTCATAGAACCGTAGTTACATACGTAACTCTCGTTTCAACCAATGCAGAGGAAAAACTAGCTCTGCATCCGATTGGACAGTCTTACAACCAATCAGAACCATTTTGTTGTAAACGAATTCAACTCCACGGTGCTAAGATTACCAAACAAAGGATTTTGGGGGATCTATTCTTTAGAAACATTTTCAGTTTTAATATCTGTCAACAGCATAATGATAGCTACTGTTAGCCCCAAGACCTAGTACACCGATCAGCCACAACATTATGACTATTGACCAAAAACGCTTTAGGAACAACTCAAATAAACATGAAGAACAGCACAAGGTGTTGACCTGGCCTCCAAATTCACTAGATCCCAAACTGATCAAGTATCTGTGGGATGATCCACAGAGGCCCCTCCCCTCAACCTATAGGACCCAAAGGCCCCCACTAACAACTTTCTGTTGCCAGACACCACAGGACACCCTCAGAAGGACCATGTCCCTTCTCTGATGAGTCACAACTGTTTTGGAGGCACAAGAGAGACCTACACAATATTAGGACGCCGGTCATAATGTTATGCCTGTTCGGTGTATGTCTACCGTTGTAAACAACAGCTGCTCTGTATCCTTGTTTCTTTCATTCTAAAACATCCAGATTTTAAATCTTTACATGACTTTGACGAGTCTTCTGCAGTTTTAAGAGATGATCTGTAAACATCTCACATTACAAGATAATCTGGGCCTAACCTCTATACAGAGTGAGGTCTGGAATGGACCTTCCACTCCCAGGAGGGGTGAATCAGGGGATAAATGAGCCCAAAACTCCTTATGGAATTCTTTATATTTTCCAGTAAAACTAAAAGTTCTACATGTACAGTCTTATCTATAAGTGGCAACATCACAGTCCTTTATCTGTGCAGTTTCAGGGATCTTTCCATTTATGTTTCATTCACAGATTTGAGTCTTAGAGACATCTTGTTAGTCATCTGACTAGAACACACAGTCTGTCTTCATTATCAGTCAGTCAGATAAGATAGTACCAGGCCAGTGGAGGAAGGCTCCATACTGCCGGGAGACGTCCCTGAGCCACACAGCTTGTTCCGTCAGCTCGTCCAGTGTCACCCCCTCTTTCTGCCCCGCCGCCCGGTTCTGGTGGTGGTTCTGGAGCAGCAGGGAGGCCAGGAGAACCCACGGCTTCAGGACCATGTTCTCCTCCTGGGCTCGCACCAGCGTGTAGGCCGAGTCGTTCACAAAGCTCTGGAGTTCCTCACCGGGCTTCTTGGGGATGTGTCTGGAAATGAGACGCAGTCTATGAACGAACACCTGTAGCTGGAACAAGCTCATGGAGAAAGATCATGAACGCTAGTCACTGGGATCCACAAATCTGAAGCAAAAATCGTTCTAATCAAGTAGGAAACTCTCCCTCTTCTGGAGATTTGAGCATTGAGCCCATTCACACATGTAACCATGGTCAGGATGCAAGCACAAAGATCAAATTTAGTCAAATATGAGTCAGTCACTTTGGACATATCCTTGAACCATGTCCTTGCAGAGTAGCTCAACTAGTCAGATAACAGTGAGACACACTGTGTTGACAAAACCGACACGATATCAGGACGGAGCCAGGTCTAATTTAACATCAGGATGTCTTGCCTCGGTGTCAGGTTGAACTGGCGGCGGTTCACTCTACCCTCAGCCAAACTCCTCACGGACACCGGCTGACCGAAGTACACATGGATACTGCCGTAGTCTTCACTGAGGACCTTCCTGGCTTTAAACAGGCCCTAAGAAGAAGACACACACATGTGGAGATTTACAACGATTACTAATATTTAAAGCAATACAGCACATTCTCACAGTATTTAAACTCTTTTAACTCTCTGATAGATCATTCTTTATCAAAAGACACTGTGTCTCACTTTTTTGTTTAGCATCTCCTTCTATAATCATGTGTATTGATAAGCCTGAAGATAAAATGAACAAATCTTTGAACAGACTGTTAGTTTATACTTCCAAAATAAATGATTTTCTGCAAACACAACTTTACATTTCAAAATATTCAGTTCTGCAATGACTTCAAATGTTTGAACTTTAATTCACACTATGCACCGATCAGCCACAACATTATGACCACTGACAGGAGAAGTAAATAACATTGACCATCTTGTGACAATTCAATGTTCTATTGGGAAACTTTTGGACCTGGCATTCATGTGGATGTTACTTAGACATGTACCACCCACCTAGACCAGACCAGGCACCCCCACCCCATAGCAATGACACTCCTTGATGGCAGCAGCCATCCCCAGCAGGTGCAGCCTGACACAGGCCCACACAAAAACGGTTTAGGAACAACTCAAAAAAACATGAAGAACAGCACAAGGTGTTGACCTGGCCTCCAAATTCACTAGATCCCAAACTGATCAAGTATCTGTGGGATGATCCACAGAGGCCCCTTCCCTTCCCTCACCCCATAGGACCCAAAGGCCCCCACTAACAACATTCTGTAGCCAGACACCACAGGACACCCTCAGAAGGCCCATGTCCATTCTCTGATGAGTCACAACTGTTTTGGGGGCACAAGGAAGACCTACACAATATTAGGAAGGTGGTCATAATGTTATGACTGATAGGTATAGAAACAAGTCAAGATGTTTAACGGACTCACTGAAGTGGACTCTTTGGGCTTTGGTACACCCAGCAGCTCTCTGGCGTAGAGCGCCTCCTCCAGGATCCTCTCATAGCTGATGCTGACTGGGACCAAGCTAACGTCAAACACCTCGCCTTTAAGGAATGGATCCATCACTATATTCAACAGACCTGGAGAAGGACACAAAGAGTTTATTATTAAATGCTAAAACAGTCCGAATCACACAAACACTAACATGTTGCAGACTTATATGAAGCGTTGTGAAAAACATGCTGCTCAGAGACTCTGTGTGCTGCCTTATTCACTTGTTCCTAGACTATAAGTTTTATTAAAATGATTAAAAAAAAAAACTATTTGACCTCATATTTGTAAGTTGGAGGTCCAGGGAGAATTTAGAGGTGCTTTGTTCTGAACCTTACCTAACTTTGGAGTCAAAGACTTGCTTGTTCGGCTTCTGGTCCCCTCGAGGAAAAACTCAACTGGTGCAAATCCATTCTAAAGTTAAAAAAAAAAAAATGCACAGGCAAAAGAAATATCGACCAATTCTTTTTCATAAGCAGTATGAAATAATGAGAGAAAAAGAAACAAAATAGGCATTGAACAATATATCCCATCTATCACTCTCCCTACCTTCAGCATGGTTTTGACGTACTCAGAGAAGACAGCCCAGTACAGTTTGTCTCCACCAAACGACCTCCGAATGAAGAAAGCTCCAGACATCCTCAGCATCTCCCCGATGAACTTCATCCCCATGAAGTCTGCAGGTAAACAGACTGTAAGTATATGTTCTAATACTGGTGGTAAGGGGGTTTTCTAATCATCTGTTTGTGCCCTAGTAGCTATATACAATCTCAAAAAGCATTATCGCGCAATGAAACCTCCCGATAAAGGAGTAAAGGTTTGTTCATTTGCTGTTAATAAACTCAGTAAATACAGTTTGTTTGCCTACCCATGCCGGCAGCAATGACAGGTAGAGCCAGGTCGTAGGTGTACAGGATGTAAGACATCAGCAGGAAGTCCATGTAACTGCGGTGGCTCGGTAAAAGAACGACCGGGTGCTCGTGAATGGCCTGCTGGAGCTAGCGACAACACAAATACAAGTTATGCATGTCTTTTTATATGTGTGTGTTACTGTGTGGCCCGTCTGTACACTCACTCTCTGGATGCCTTCTTCATTCACACAGATGCTCCTGAACAAGGTCTTGAACACTTTGCTGAGAGTGAAGGCGAAGAAGCGGACCGTGCTGAGCTGCAGGCGGTGGGCCATCTCCTCCAAGATGGCCGACGCCTCAGCCTGGACTTCGTCGGTCGGCACGCCGGTCTCTTTAGAAACCTGGACAAATTTAAAATCAAATTGGAACCAATAAAATATATTTTCTTAAATCTATTAGACGTTTGTCTCACAACTGAACATAGCACTATTTACAGCCTTCAGTAAACCCAAAAAGGAAAACCTAGTAGTTTCTCAAACTGTATTTAAGAAAACTGGGGAACAGTTTTGTTAGGAAATAAGCTGTGCCTGAATATTAGCATTCCTACAAATCTTACTTGTCTTACTTAAAAAAATGTTCTTATCTTAACTACACTGCTAACTTCAGACTGTAATCTTATGAACGCTTACACACTGAACAAACTTAACAAAAAACTTCCAACGGGTATAACTAGAAAACTAATTTTTACCTGATTGATGACATAGTGGACCTGACCAGACTGCAGCACCAGGTTCTTCAGCTCGCTGGCTTTGCAGACAGTCAGTCCTTTGTAAACGACAGGGGTGTAACATCTGAGGGCGTATCTCAGGTCGCTGGAGTTCCTCCTCTCCTCCAGAATGTCCTCGAAGTCATCCCTCTTCTTCAGCATGGGGTCCCTGTGCTATGAAAAGAGGAAAACAACACACCCTATTAGAAACGTCACTTCTACCACAGCTTTTGTCGCCAAAAATCAGAGGACCAAGAAGTGAGCAAAGCCACGGTTTGATTGGATGTGTCCACACTTTTACTACGAGGCGAGAGACCGAAAAGACATGCTGGGTTTCAAGCAATCTGGTGTCGCATGAAGATCTGTGAAAAAAATGTCACGTGTGAGATAAATAAAGATAAATAAAAACTTGAGATATGAACTGCTAGGCCTGCAACCATGGATGTCAAAATGTTCAAAGCAAAAGTAAAGCAAACAACAAATAAACAAGCATAAGTAGTACAATGGTGTAGCTGATTGAGGTGGTGTTCATTTTAAATTATGCATGGTTTTCATATCAAACAACGCTTGCCTCAGATTTGACTTCATTTTCATTCTGTTTAACAGTTACCATTGAATCAAACTGATAAATTAGTAGTGAAGAAGAATGTATGATATTGCATATGTGTAGTCTAATAGTGTAGAAAGTAGCAAGAAAACAAGCTATATCAAAACAGTATTTAAGATAAGTGATTTTACAATATAAAAATACATTGTATGATAAAGTATATTTGTTATACAAATAAAACTGTATTACCATGATTGGATTATTTCACCTATTCCTCCTAAAAAACAAAAACAAAAAAAAAAAACTAGAAAACTAGCTAAAAAACTAGAAAACTGCAACATGAAATCATAGCTTCTACCATACTAACACTGAATTGCGTATAATTATACGTATTCTTATGGATGTACTGTAAGCCTGAACAGCTGGTTATTAAAGTGTCGTTGTTACACCAGTATAAATCCAACTGTCGCCTGTTTGAATGAAATGTCAGATGTCAAATAGTGGACACTCAGCTACGGCTAAGCTAGCCTAGCTCGCTGCCAAAGCAAAGCATACATACCGAATAAACAGCTGTAGATGGCATTCTCTGTTACACTTTACAAACACACACACGCTGCATCCAGTGGAGTTATACATGCACGGAAATGCAGCTAAGTTTGACACTTGTAGCTGATAGCAGAACCTGGAAAGATTCACATGGGCGTGTAAACTGACACTTCCGTATTTTTCCGGACCTCCTCTACGGTGGCCGCGAAGGACCAACTCAGAGCGCGGAGTGCGTCTCCCATGTGTGTTTAGTTTGTTGCCACTAATACAGAGAACAGCAACAACGTGTTCTCTTCTTTTAGTAAACCTAATCATACTAGTGTTTTAAAAATGAGCTCTAATACAAACAGGGAAGAGGACGAAGACTGTTCGTTTCTTGAACACGTCTTGGATAAGCTATATGACTTTGGTAAGTGTAGCTAGCTAGCTAATGTTAGCTTAAGTAGCTACTTTAAAAGCCTGGTGGTGTTTCTTAAACTGTCTCTTCATTATTTTCTTTTTAGCCTTTTTCAGTCTGCTGTCATGAAACGTGTAATAACAGTGTTTTTATCGTTTTACCTCCGGCTGTATCTTATCCAGTGTTAATTAACTCTTAAGTTCCACAATGCTAACGTTAGCTTAGTTATCTGGTCCCTCAGAACATTTAATGAATCTGTTTTCGTCAAGTCATGTCGTGATTAATAGTGAATGCAAGTTTTGATAAAGTTAATGGACATTTAAATTATTTAAATTTAAAAGTAATGCCCCTTAGCATATTTAAATGCAGTAAAAAAAACTTGACAATATAGAAAAATATAATTTCTCTTGCAGTTTTATTCTCCACAAATTATCACAATTTTACGCACTGATGTAGAATAAAGAGACACAAAGTTAACCTATAAAAACACACCCGTTTGCCACTTCATTAGGTATACCTAGCTAAGATTAACGCAGTTTAATACAACGACCCTGCAATATATCCTACCTTCCTGCAGAATATGACGATTGTTTATGTTTGAGAGAGGTGTGTGTTCAAATGTTTTCTGCTTGGTCATTTTAACGCATGCAGTCCTACTGGCAGATGTGTCTATTATTTTGTCCTCCTCGTTTTTATCGATATAACAGAAAGGGCTCTCAACAGAGTACACTACAGCCCAATAAACAGGATTGATTTGATTCAACAAAACAGTTAAAACATGACTGAACATTATAATCTCAACTTATTGCAGGACTCATTCTGTGTTTTGACTAGGTGCATCTTATAAGTTTATACAAGTCATCTGTTATGGAGAAGTTACACATGTTTGAAAAGCCTGGTATCAGCTGCTTTCAGATTTATCTCATGCTCATGTTGCTGGTTGATGATGCAGGATCGGCACCTAAAAAGAAGTCCCAGAAGAAGAAGAAGAAACGGAAAAGATGTGAAGAGGAAGAGGACGAAGAGTTCCCTGACGATATCTGCAGTGACACTGAAGACTACAGAGCAGGACACGCTTCTGCTGAACAGCAGGAGCAGTCAAAGACGGATCAAAGAGGTAGGCAGTGTAGCTGGGATTTATTGTCTTTCTAAGATTTATCCCAGGACCGTGAGAATACTTAAGTTTCATCCTCAACCCCTCCCTATATCTGTTCTTACTCGGGTGAAGCCATCCGGCAGGTGAACCAGGTGGAGGTCGTCACATTTCAGGACCCCAGAAAGAAACAGAAACCCAAACAGACACCCGACCCTGATAAAATGCCTGTAAGTCTGTGCTACTCTACTCTTTCTTTGTGTACTTAACGTATAAAAGTTCATCCTAGACCACTGATAGAAGATAAATAAATCTAGATTTTCGCTTTCCAGCCCAACATAAAGAATACCTAATGCCAAAGGAAGCAATCGACTTATTTGGAAATGTGTTCTAAAATTCTCTTATAATTCTTAAGGTGCTGTCACAGTTAATTTTACAAGTGATGCATTTATTCCGACAGAGCAATTTGATCATTTAACCTTATGGACGTAATATTTCATGTGACCTTGAGCCAACCTTCTCTTGTCACCACCGATTCACATCACCTTCCTTCTCCTCTTATCTTTATTTCCTTCGGGTCTCTGCTGTCTCTGCCTCTTCAAGGCCCCTCAGGTACCAGAGCAGAAGCAAAGTGACCAGCTGGAAGAGCTCAGTTTGGAAAAGGTGACAATTTTCATTCATTTTAATTATATTGCTCCCTCGCCATGAAGCGGCGGAGGTTGTTGCTTGGTGGTTTTGTTCACTTCACTGTGTTTGGGCGTGTCGGTGTCAGGCTCGGCTGGAGGTCCATCGGTTTGGAATCACGGGCTATAAGAAGGAGCAGCAGCGCGTTTTTGAACAGGACAGAGCAGTAATGCTGGGAGCCAGAGTAAGAAAAACATGTTTTCTGTGTATATTACTTATTTCTATTGCACTTCTTTTTTTAATCTTTTTTTAATGACCCTGCAACACGTTCACTTGTCTCTTAATCAGCCTCCGAAGAAGGGATATGTCAACTACAAGGTGCTGCAGCAGCAAATCAAAGAGAAGAAGCAGAAGGCAAAGGAGGAGGTTCAGCCGGTGAGAGCCGCAACTTCACTACTTGTTTCGTGCATTTAGTCATTTTTGTTTCTCTCATTTTAATCTGCTCCGCTGCTCTGTAGGACCTGAAGAAAAAGAAGAGAAAGAGTAATCAAAGGTGAGTGAGACTGCCGTTTCATATCTAAACTGAACTAGAAATTACCATTTTATTTGGAAGGCGTAGACTAAAATCTAGATTTAGTCTTCATAAGTCTGTATTTTGTTAAAATATTGTATGAGATTGCACATATCGAAGTAGTTCTTAAGCATATAATCTATTGTAATCAAAGTATGGACAGAAACAAAACACACGACTAGTTTGTTGGTCAACATCCTTCTTCATGGTGTTGTTTTAGCTGGATCTTGCTTTTTGCTTGTGAATCTCCTCCAGGGACAAAAAAAAGACCGTGTCCTCTGGTCCCGGCACGGCTCCCTCGGGTCAAGTGGGCCGCTTCAAGAACGGCATGCTCATCCTCAGCTCCAAGGAGATCCAGAAAATCAAAGGCAAAAGGGGGAGGAAGT
Organism: Chelon labrosus; assembly: GCF_963514085.1. Lineage (NCBI taxonomy): Eukaryota > Metazoa > Chordata > Actinopteri > Mugiliformes > Mugilidae > Chelon > Chelon labrosus. The sequence goes on from NC_140347.1 coordinate 19,463,306, forward strand.
AGGTGCGTGTGAGCTGCACTTCCAGCAAATTACAGAAGAAGCATTAAAAGATGATTTGATATGGTCTCATAACGAATCGGAAATATTTTTGCACATTTCAAGCATCGTTGTGCTTGAGTTGTTGTTCCTATTGCTCCTGAAATGACCTCTCCCTCCATACTGGTCTAAATAGTTTTTAATTGTTGGGATAGCATCAAAATTCGGGGCTTTTATTAAGATAGTAGAATCAATTTTGTGGAAAACACTGTATTGTAAGTGTCATTTCTGAAATGTGCATGTCTGGTTTGTGTTTGCAGGTGAGACATTAAAATCCTGCAAAATGGAGAGTAAACCAGAGAAAGGACGTGTGTTCATTGACTAAACCTACTGCAGGACTGTGCAGCCAAACTCGCTCAGAAGAGGAAATAGATGAGCGCTGATATCTGTGGGAGCTCTAAGTCTGATTTCCTGACGACACGTCTCCGGTCTGCTCTGAAAGAGGAGATGGTGTTAACAGTGACCCTGAATGTGCACTCTGTCGGGACGTTAACGCAACGACACTGGAGACTCCATCAAATCCATCACAGTTTATTTATTTTGTTTTTTATAAATGACCAAAAAGACGTTTCTTGTGTTTTTACACTTTGACGTTTTTAAAACTATGCAGGTACACAATGCATTTTTCATATACAAACCATGAAGTCGTACAAAACATTTACATTGGCATGAAGGGACGGGGTCGTAACAGGACAGATGAGGATGAGAATTAAAAGCCATGTAAAGTCCTGGCGGACGTTTTCATGAATGTAAACCATGATTAAAAACAGAATGATTTCCCGCATCAACCCGACTTTAAACGACCTCTTGACAACCTCAGGAAGCTGCGTTCTGGATGTAAACATTGTAAAGTCTTCACAGAAACCACGTCTTTCCATTCTGTTAAAGAGAAAACATGAATGTTGATGGATTTTGTTTGCGAGACGGCGATTAAAACGAGAGCTTTTGATCTGGCAGTGTGCGGCTGGGTGAGGTCACAAATTCTCACGCCGATTTCTTGAAGCAGCTTTTTTTTTGTGTCTTTTTTGAAAAGAAGAGCACGAGGAAACACTGTCTGCAACACATCGCACATATCTCAAGCTGTGAGCGCATCTGTTTTAGCTTGAGGAGCCTCATTTTTTTTTTTCTCACCTGCAACCACAAAATTTCATACCGAACAAATTGAAGAGGGACATACAAAAGAAAACTAACATGTAATTAAATATATCTACATACTTTATAGAGTAAATAAATTAAATATCTTTCATGTTAAATAGCTGATAACAGCAGTGACATGCTTTTTGACCAGCACCATATCCTGAAGTTAAATATGTCACATTCACGGGTGGGTGGGCAAGTGTGGGAGGGGGTAAAGGGACATGCCATTCTTACAAAAACACATCTACACAGGAGTGACTGCAGCGTGAATCATTCTTAAATGTGATCTTTGTTTATATCCGTCATAGGATTTTTCTAGAGAAGTAACCTGGATTTACCAGAAGGAAAAATATACCTTAGTAAAAAGGTTTTATTCCCTCCAGTTAAGATTCCCTCAACACCTCCTGCAGACATGTAACCCCAAATCATACCAACTTTCTGAAGGGAAAAAAGTTCCCCTTGGCTATATGATAGACACTTGACAGCAATAGGCATTGCATCTATTCCTGGTTACTGCAAAATCAACCCGAGGGCAGGTTTCTCAATCAGAGCTCAGTTGACAGAAAGGCTTATGACTATCGCCCCTTAGGTGGAGGCTGGCAGTCTGGGGTACAAGTAAAAAAAATAAATAAAATAAAATAAAAATACCCCTCTGGCAGATATCTGGATGTCTGATTTTTTTGGGGTTTAAATTCAGAGTTGTACACTAATGTTGCATTCATCTCATACAGGAAAGCAACTACTTGAAAAGAGTTTCAAATGAAATGTAAATAAAACCATTTCTATTTAAAATTGAATGTGTTAGCTTCATTAAACCTGTTGCTTTCTTGGGCAGAATTCATGAAAAACCATAGGTGTAGCCACCAGATCAACTGGAAGTCTGATGTTCTGTCATTTTAGCTCTGTTTTTGGTCTCCTCCAAGCAACAACTGTGGTAAAACTGCAGTTCCTCTAATGACCACTCGAGGCTGGCTCCGATAGCGTCTTTTTAGCTATTTTGTCATTTCATGACAACTGTACAGGAGGTTAACCTCGTAAAGTTTAGCGGAGTTTATGCCTCTGCAGGACATAGACGCCGTAATCTAGGCACGTAGCCAACACCGGTGCGAGCCATTTATACTTGTGCACTTGTCCCACTGGCTCACTCTGTAAAAACTCCACCAACCACTAACTGGCGCTGTGTCTTTTTTCTGTCAGTGGGGTTAATTTGTGTTTCTACTTCCGAGGGGAGTCTAGTTTGTATCTCTGAACCTTCACACTTTTCCTCAATTAGTTCCATATTTATTGATCCAAAACAATCAATTCGAAAATTGCGATGAAGAAGCAGCCAGAAATAGTAAAGTGGAAATATGCTACTACATGATGTGTAATTACATTTCTGGAGAGGTGCACGTCAGGCTACGGCATTAGAGTCTGCGTAGGGTCTGGGCTGTTGCTGTAGCTACGGCGTCAAATTGACGCAGAAGGCTAAATACAGAAGCTGCAGTAAGTCACAAGTCAAGTCAAGTGCTGCCAAGATGGCGACGGCCGCACGAGTTTCAAAACTTCTTTTCCTGAAACGTCATAGGGGAGTTTGCCCATCTTTCTACACAGCCATCGTTCTCCACCGAAATAGAATCATCATCATTAGCTGCTAAATGCTCCACAATGTTCTTTTGCTAGTTGCTAAATATGTTAACCGACTACTTGCTGCTACGCAAGTAGCTTTTTAAACTGCCTGCCAGAGCTCAAAACAACGGTTTAGAGCAAAAATAGTCAAATTAAGGACTGCGCAATACCCAAACAATGCTAAATGACTCCATGAAACTCAGGCCAAGCAATAAATCTCTTCATTTCACCTTTCACCTCATGATTATGGCTGCTTTAGACAATCTTTTCCTATTAAATTTGAATACAGTAGTTGGGCTTGCTATGTACAAACCTGTGCATTGCCATTTTGCCACTGAAATGTCTGGAATTTAACATTTATAAGTAATGACGTTCATTCATAAATAAATATATTTATATATAATCACATCTCCACCTCCTAAAAAGACTCCATCATTGATCTGTAGTAGTATTTATTTTTCCAACTCAAAAAAGAAGAAAATATGACTTATAAGTAAACACAATTTAAAGATATTTCCTTAGTTTCCTATTCTAGAGCTCCACTAACAACTAAATGCTTTAAAATATACGTTTTATTGAAAATAGACCTGATCAGTTCCAGTGAGACTTAGCAGTTGCTGTATTTATGTCCATTCATATGTTGCCTTTAAAAGAGTAAACGTGATATTGGAATTTGTCAACATATATAAAAACCTTTAAATGACAAGCTTTATGTCCCTGATTGAATGTTTGAATGATCATTAATAAATTATATTAAGAGAATAGATTAAAGGTATGAGAACACATCTGGCTAAAACGCTAAGAAACAAACCTTAGTCCTGTTGTCGCTGCCGTTCACCAGCAGAGGGCGAGCTTGTCCTAAGCAGTTGGCTTTAACGTCAGTCATGGCAAAGACAGTAAAACATTACATTATTTACAATACAGCTTCAGATAGCCTGTAAACTTGTTTGACGCTTAATCCATGCTTAATATCACACGTCATAAATCACGTATTTACAGTTTGAGGATTTCCAGTCACACGTAAACTCAGTTTGAACCTCTAATGACTTCACTCTCACGTCATAGGGAGTAGAAATACTTCAGACAGGATCAAATCCAAGATTAAACAGGGGGCGGTGTGTATTTAACAATGTTTTTAAAGTCACAGTGCTCTGGTGGAAGCTACTGTCCTCTGCAGGGCGTCGTATCCACATGTAGCTTGACCTGATGTGACTCTTGAAGATCACTTCCACACATTAAAGACGCCCCAAAGCATCTGAGAGACTTAGAAATGGGCACAGGATGAAACTACCACACATTTCTACTATCTCCTTTTTAACTATTTAAGCAGCTATTAGCCTCTTGAGGCAAAAAAATAAATAAATAAAAAAAAGTAAAGTTTGGCATTTCAGGGCTTTCTGACAAACATCCAGGTGAAAATAATTCCTTGAGTGTACAGAGCCTGGGAGATGCTGCCTTGTTTCCTAAAGCAGGCTAACCAAAATGAGCTAAAACACTGCAGCAACACATCAAACTTCACTCTCTGGACAGTGGGTCAGTTAATACAAACTCCACTACAAACTACAATACTCAGTTTAATACTTAGAGATGAAACTAAAATATAGTGATTGCTGAGAGAGATTTTTCAGATTAAACTGGGATATAAATGGGGAAAATTCAGTCATTTGGACAGAGATGTTGAGTTTGGTTGCTGGTTTCTTTGCAGTGTAACATAGATTTTAGTATTCCACTCATGAAGGAATGAAACAAGCTGAAATAATGATGCTGAGATAGATTTTTATAAACTCACAGCCACTCTGGTAATGTCAATTCGATAATGTTTAATTGCTGTTGAAGGCCTAGTTCAGTTTCTTTGCAGTGGGGCTGTATGAGGTCCTTAAACATATTCAGTATTCACTGATCAGGCATAACATTATGACCACCTTCCTAATATTGTGTAGGTCTCCCTTGTGCCTCCAAAACAGTTCTGACTCATCAGATAATGGACATGATCCTTCTGAGGGTGTCCTGTGGTCCTGTGGTGTCTGGCAACAGGATGTTGTTAGTGGGGGCCTTTGGGTCCTATGGGTTGAGGGGAGGGGCCTCTGTGGATCATCCCACAGATACTTGATCAGTTTGGGATCTAGTGAATTTGGAGGCCAGGTCAACACCTTGTGCTGTTCTTCATGTTTTTTGAGTTGTTGCTGCCATCAAGGAGTGTCATTGCTATGGGGTGGGGGTGCCTGGTCTGGTGTAGGTGGGTGCTACATGTCTAAGTAACATCCACATGAATGAATGCCAGGTCCAAACATTTCCCAGCAGAACAATGAATTGTCACAAGATCCTGTGAGTAGTTTTAATGTTGTGGCTGATCGGTGTATTGCCTGCAGTATATAGTCGTCGGCAAGCCACTAGTTTGGAGAAGCAGAATACTGATACAGAAGCCAAAATGCGATTCACTGTGGACCAGAGTCAGCAGCAAAACCTATTTTATTTGTGCAGGTCAAGTTATTACCAAGTATCGATAGATATTTAGTCCTGCATAGGAGTCAATAATCCTGCAGGCCCTAGCTTCAAATTTAATGGTCAGATCTGAAAAGTGGTATCGATCTTCTCATCTCAGCTTTCACCTCGACAGCAACTAAGCGTTTTTCCAATGAGTAAATTATTTTCTAGCTACTTTTAAAGTAACGTTTGCAGACGCACACTGTACACTGTGCACTGCAGAAGCACTATGTTAAATTCATTCTTTCTTAAAAAAGCCTTAAATGTCAAAACAAACCTGTTCCCAAGCAGAAGAGCAACTCCCAGACTCTGGAGATCTGTCACTTTAAAAAAAAAGAAAGAAATGGAATTCAGCTGAGGTCTTCTCAGATTGACCGCGGTTCGTGAACCTTTGTGATGACAGCAGTCAAACATTCTCTGCGCCGCTTTTCATTCATGAGATAGAGAGTTGATCACAAGGAAAGCTTTGAGATGGCCGTCAGATCCCTGCATCCTAACCCCGAAGGAAAACAGAAAGGAGAGAGGCGGCAGTGGCGCCGTTGGATGAAAGAGTGCAGTCAAAGTTTAACTGCGACGCCACTGCAAGCTGCAAAAGTCCGTCTTCGTCTATCTTTACCTCGCAGGCTGTAAACAGAGCAACATAAACACCGTGGAACCGTTTCTCACTTCACTTCCTGCTTCTGGTTTCAAGGATGTTTAGCACTAAATCATTTCACTGCACAGTGTAGATGTCAGAGAGGTGGTTAGTTTAGGCTCTGAGGTGAAGCTTCAGGCTGAATCTTCCTTCGTTTTTTTTTAAATTACTGAAATAATAGTGTTAGTATCCTGGGGGAAAACTCTGGGACGTGAATGAAAAGTGTCTCAATCCACAGTTGCTCTGCAGTGACGTCCACGAGATTCAATCATTTACAGCCAGTAAGAACTTAGATCTGTTCCTTCGTCCCAAAAAATGAAAACTGACACGTTTCCAAAGACAAAGGGCACCTTGAGAAGGACGGGAGGGGAGTAAATCCCGTCTGACGTTACTGGAAAAGCTCCGTGCGGGAGTGAACATCGGAACAGCGTGTGACATCGTTGGTTTGTATCCAGGGCACGATCTCAGGACGGCGGTGGAGGAGGGGGGAGGAGGAGGAGGAGGAGGAGGAGGAAGGAGCTCTCACTGTTTGATATTCTTTGGCACCTCGAGGCCCGTCACTAAGGTCACCTGAGGTGGACAAACAGAGCAGATGACGCTGGGTGAGGCTGAGGATAAGAGATCAGATGGAAGCAGCAGAGAAGCATGCACATATTTTATCTTTTTATTCGAGATCACACAGATGATAATGGGTTTCTTTTCTGCCTTGCATGTGCTCAGTGAACACTTGAGTGTGGGAACGTAGCTGATGAAAGGTTTTGGTTTTAAGAATACAAATAACAGCTGCTTCAGATCCTTCTGCATACACTTTCACAGATGCATCATCTTGTTTGGATATACTAGCTCTGTCTGCTTCTGTACCTGCACCGTGTCTGCTGCTCCTGAATATTATTCCTCACAGTTATTTGTGTGGTTATACAAACGTATTGTTTTGCATATCTAATTAAACATAATTTGACCAGTTGAGGATGGTTTAAGTTGTCTGACTGTCACACAGCTGCAGCAACAATTTTACGTATTCATTTTCTAACTGATATCTGTCAAATATTTAAATTTTTTGTTGAAAAAAAGCCAAAAGAAAAATGATGATTCACACAATTACTTTTTATTTTTTTCCCCTGGATCTTTCAGTTGCATTGTACAAGCTGTGAAACAATGCTGGAGACCTGTCCATTAAATGTAAATTCTAAACCCGTTATCTTCAAATTCCTTATTGTGCAAGAACACAATGAAACAAAGCTGAGAAATGCTGGAAGCAGAACCGGATTACTGCATTCATGCCAAACTCAATGCAGCTGTACAACAAAACAACTCACCTTTCTATATAAGATAATTCATGTCAATGCTTTTCCATCCATAATATTATAATTTATTCTTATTATGTACATAGTGTGTATTTACTTCTATTCCTATTTCTTGTAATTATGCACATATGCAAATCTTGTATATTTTTTTGCTTATACTACTGTATTTTATATTACGTTCAAATATATATATTTTTAGATTATTTTTTACTTATTTATTTTATTTTTATTTTTAATAATATTTTTCTAATACATTTTTCTTCACCTATTTTATTTTTTCCTAATGGTTTTCAATTATTTATTTTATTTATTTATTTATTTTTATGTGCAACTGAGCAACTGTGACCAAGCAATTTCCCTTGTGGATCAATAAAGTCTATCTAAGATTAGTCTAACCAGGAAATGGTACTGCATTTTATTGCTCATTAACCAGCCGATTGATTGTTTTAGCACAGTTTGGAATATTTAAGGAAAAAAATAAAAAACTAAAAACAAACAAGAACATGCACCACTGCATTTTCTCGCGCCACTTAATTTCAATATTTGGATATCAGCTGAACGTCACCCTTATATTTGCTGTAGTAGCTACATCTTGTTGCACACACACATATTTACACCGACCTGCACATTTCGGTTGAGGCTGATCGCGGGGACGAAGACCCCCTCCAGGTTCTCGAAGGCAGTTGGTCCGTGCTGCTCCTTGTTGATGTAGAAAGTCAGCGTGCGTTTGGTCAGATCCAGCAGGACGCCCACGGTCGAGCCCTTAGCGATGCCGCCCTCCGCCCTGCACGCACACACACACATACACACAAAACATGTCAAGATCTGGGATGTGCGAAGTGGAATCAGGTGAGATCAGTGTGTCACAGGCCAGCCACAGAGTCTCTATTTATGATGTACAATCTGCACTGATTTGCAGAGGACATATCAGAAAATGACAGACCCTCCTCATCAGAGCCACAACAGAGATACTTTGCCGGGAAGATAAAACCAACTCTAAACAGGACAGACGATGTAATTTCATTTTTAATATTCAATCACTTGATTATTGTTGTAAATATTTTATGTACACTATATATTTCTCCATCTGTTTACATTATATGTGGCTCGCTGCCTGCTGCATCTGCCTGTCTGTATTTAAATGTGCAGACAAACACGTGATAGCTGCCTCAGGACTGATCCGCTCTGAGATGAAGGAGTCAGTAGGAGGCAAATAACAACGTGAAGCTCAGACTTAAGAAGATGCATGACATGAAAGGTGGGTATAGACTTTTTGCATTATTCCCGTGCACAGTAGTAAATAATAAATGTTTAATGAGAGCTGGACGGCCTCCTTGTGATGCAGAGAGAGGACGCAGAGGCGCTATGATGTCTCACGCAGCCTCCAGTCGTCTCCCATCTCTCCCTGGTGTGTTTGTTAGTTAGCTGTATTGTATGAGCCCGCTGTGTCCCTCCGTCATCCTGCATATCTGTCATTATAGCCTACTGCTCAGCCCTCAGATGCGTAAGGTTTAATGCAGAGGACATGATGGTGCATGGATGAACACTGTGTGAGGCTTACAAAGCCTCCATCTCCTGTGGTTTCAGCTGACATACGAATGTTGTTTATGAATTAGTTAAAGTGTTGAATTCTAATAAGGACTACTACAACAAGATTTATTAATATTAATAAATGATTAGATTAGTATATACGTTAACTGAGAAAGAGAAAATCCAGCAGAGTTTTCTTCTTCACTTTATGACTCACTGCAGTGGAATAATTATTAAAGAATAAATTACACCTGCCATGACGGATGATAGATGTGAACAAATCATTATATGGGCTCTGATTTTCTCCTTTTATAGTTCATTATCAGGTCTGCAGGTTTAAATTTTTAATAGATTTAAGATCCACCACAAAGACTTGAGAGCCAATGGAAATAACTCTTCCTACCAGCAGGTGGCAGTAGTTTGTATTCACCATTAAAACAGCGAAACAGGAAGAGCTACTATTTGCTGAGAGGCTAAGAAGATGGGAAGAGATACAAACTGTCGTCCAGAGCTGCCCTTTCCTGAACCATGTTGATCTGTTGGTCTATTTTCTAAATCATCATGTTGTTTAAAAATATTTTTGTAGGCTATATGAAAGAATCAGTTTGTTTGATTGGACACATTGGAGAGTTTAAAAAAAGTTGCATATTCTATTGAATATTTAGTTGTAATATTGATTAGTTCCTTTATATAACACAATATGACTTCTAGAAGGCACACACAGTTATTCGTACCGGTTGGTGTGGGAGTTGTTGTGCATGAACCAGGAACGGTTGTTGTCCACATACATGGCCCAGGCCTTGTCGTCTTTCCCCAGCATCATGTCTTTCATGGTGTTGATCCTTGCCACGCCGAACGCAGGGTCCGGGTGGTTGTCGTAGCGATCGATGCCGACCTCCCAGTAATGAACGCCCTGAGATTCCGGGAGATGTTGAGATTTAGACAAGCTTACAGAACACCGAACGATGATCAGCAGTGAAATGAAGAATGATTAATGTGAAAGTCAGTTTCTACTTCACCTTAGAGAAAGCAGCAGTCCCCAGCACTACACGGTCGTCATAGCTGTTACAGGAGACCGTCTGGTTTTCGTTGGACAGAACGATGTCCCTGTGAGCTGAGCTGGGGTCAAAGGTGAACCAAGCAACTGCAAAAGGGACACGTGAGTTAGCCAGTTAGTGTGCTAAAATTAGTTTTTAGAAAGAGACGAGACATAATAAGAAAAGTAGAGGTGTTTTACCGATGACTGAATTCCACCGAGAGGAGGTTCTACTTTTATTTATTGTGGTTCACTCTCATGCCTCAGTGGGCCATGGCATGAGCTAATGGCAACAATTCATGCTTGTATTATCCAAATATTTTTGGATTATCATATAATCGTATTTTCTGCAGATGTCATTTGTTGAATTTTGATACATAATCTTTGGAGCCCCAGAAGAGACAGTTAAAAGCATTAAAACATTTTTTTTTGCAAAAGTTTCTCAGAATCTGATCCACAGAATCACCCATTCCTGGTATTTTAAATAACCAGGTCTTCCATTTGGCTGTAATTGCACTTCCCCATGCAATGTGAGCTTCAGTTCACGTTTACCTTTCTAATAATATACCGACATGAATCCATGCGCTGATAATCCTAGCAGTTGGTTCCATCAGAGCAATGTCTGCATGCAGGACTATGTCAGCACATTTCATAGTGTTGCATATTGTGGGCAGTGACTGAGTTTAGCTGCAGGGTAAACACACACACGCACACATGCGCGCACAGGCTGAAACATCAGGGCCACATATACAATGTAGGCCTGAGGATAAAACCGCTTCATTAGCTGGATGCAGCCAGATGCTGCACCACTGAACAAGTGGCGGTATGTTCAATAGTCACACACATACCCACACACACACACACATACTACAAAGAATTTTACTACAAACATCTATTTTTTTTAATTGTATATCAAATGTAGTGTTTGTTTTGCAGCCTCTTTAAGAAGAGTTACATCCCATTATTTCCTTTCTGTGCAGCTGCAGTACAGTCCTTAAGGAAACAGAGAGAGAAATAAGGGAGGAGGGGAAGAGGGGAGGAAGAGGGAGGAGGATGACAGAGGAAAATAAAAAAGAGGCTGGGGGGATAAACGGTTATCAGTCAGAAAACAGACTCTGATGCTCATTGTTGTAGAGAGAGAGAGAGAGAGAGAGAGAGAGAGAGAGAGAGAGAGAGAGAGAGAGAGAGAGAGAGACGGTCTGTCTGTGGAGTGATTTAGAGAAACTCTACCCTCAAATCATTGCATTGTCACCTTTTTTCCTCTTTTCTCCTCCATTTCTCTGACTCCTTTCTCATCATCTTTCCCTTCTTTTGCACAATTTTATTATTCCCATCTTTATTCCCTATTTCTTTCTATTTGTCATTTACCTCTGTTTCCTTCCTGTCTCTCATTTCTTGTGATTCCTCCCTTTTTCATATTCTCCTTCCCTTGCCTCCCAGAATCTCCCATTCTCTTCATCCCCTTCTCAAGTCTCTCCTCATTGTATTTCCTTCCTTTTCATCTAGTCTCCTCTTCTAAATTCCATTTCTCCTACTCTTTTCCTAAAAAGAAACTATTCTAAGATGCTTTTCAACTCTTGTTACACATCACCAGTTAAACTAGATTGTGAAATGTGATCACAAAACATGCACATGTGAAAAATAACAAAAGCAGGATCAAGAAGAATCTGAAGCAAGACGGCCAACACGTACCATCAGAGGTCTTGAGCACCACCGTCTTGCTGTACGGTCCCACGCCAATGGCATTGTAAGCCTTCACCCTGGCATTGTAGGAACTGTTAAAATGGAGGCCGTCCACCGTGCACACCGTCTCCTTGCCCACATACACCTCCTGCATTCACAGAAAGTTTTAATGTTTTCCTTTCAAAATGCACACATGAACTAAACCACTCTACATTTTTAATTACACAAACTATAATATGTCTTGTGAGTCAAAGTTGAGCAGCATATGCGTCATTCATAATAAAAAAGAGGAGCTGTATAGATGCTAGTATGAGATCATTTAGATTAGGGTCAGATTAGTGTCAGTCTTTGTTTTGTTTGTCATTGTGTATCTTAGCATCCAGTACCAACCCTGTACTGTCCTCCGTTGCCATCATCCAGCTCCAGGATGTAGCCCTCTGTGGGGATGCTAGAGGGCGCAGTTACCCTCCAGGCCAGGGTGGCGCTGTTATTCCTGGTGCAGCATTTCTCCAGCTGCAGGAAAGGAGCTGCAGGCACAGATGGCCCCGTCTCCACTGCGAGGAAAGATGAACGGATAAAATGTAAAGATCGTAATCGAGGAATTGTTAAGGAAAGAAATGTTGAAGGAGGGATTCACGAAAGGGCAAAAAGGGGAGACAAACATCGTCATCTGCCTGCAGGCCTTTTAACAGACTGGAGAGAACAAACGGAGCTTTAACGAGAATCTGGTGGGAGATAACAAAAGGAGCCTTGCATGGGGAAAGAGCTCTAGGTTCATTTACAGGGCAACAGCTGGGAATCAGTGGAGGCTTAAACTGGGCTTTGTGAGGACATAGTAACTAAAGGGGTGGGAGAACTGCTGGTGCATTGGCTTAGACCGATATGAGCTTTAAAGACTCACTTGAATAGTCGTAAATCAATCAGTCAAGGTAGGAGACTGGCAGGAGGTATCAACTCCTCACTAAAAGCCAGACTGATGAAACTGAATGATTGTGAAGCCTAAAGCAAGGCATGGTTTTCTTAGTAATCAAGAAAGATGCATAAATCTCAATAATAACAGAGGATTCTTAGTAAAAAGCAACATATCAGTCTAAACCTCTTGGTACATGTGCAAACAGAATTGAATTCCAAACAACAAAATAGGGAACAAATAACCACTAAACACATATTTGTAGATGTGTATTTAGCACTTTTCTGATAAAGTGAAGACACGGGGAGAAAGGCAGCAGTCACAACAGAAGGAACAGTACATGGCATCTATTATGTGTCAAATAATATGCATTTAGGACATGTAATATTTATCAAATGTTTGGCCCACTGAGTGATTAAATGAGCCAAAAAAAAAAAAGTTAAATCAATGCACTGCATATGTTGTTGCATTTTAAAAAGTCCTAATTAATAACAAAAGATCAGCATGGGTCAGAAAATAATTGCTGCAAGGAAAAAATCACTGGACTGGAGCAGGGAAACAATAACCATGCAGAAGAAAGTGACCAGGGTGACACAATGGGATAATAAGAACAGTGAGTGTCCAACCACTGTCGGAGCTATCGGGGCTGAGGGGTGAGGAAGGAGTGAGTAAAATAAATTCAAGGAAGGGGAAAAAGAGGTTTACTGTGAAAAGTAGAGTCTCTGAAATACCTCCCGGGCTCTCTGTCTCCATCTCAGCCTCAACACTGTCTGCTGCCTGCATTTGTTTCAATAATGGTTTCTCCTGCACATCTGCAAATACGACGGTCGGTTTGGATGTTTTAATGCATGGACAGAATAGGGCAGTGGATGCTCACAGTGGGACCAGTGAAATGTAAAAAAAAAAAAAAGAGAGATATTCTCTAAAAGCAGTAAAGAGGATGTGCTGAATGACCGAAATAACCAGAAACTGCTATGTGCCAGTGTAATTTATAATGCCTCAAATTATGGTTTAAAAAGGTGATGTTAAAAAGGTGATGTCCTTCATGTACAACCTTTAAAATTCTTAAACACTGACATTTTGCACCTATAAAATCTGGGAACATGATAAATATTGCACAGATCTACATCAATATAAAATGAAGAATCGTCTGCATATTGGAACACAACAGAGGTTTCCACACAAGAATCAGATGCTTTGTCAGAAACTGATTACACCTATACAAGGTCTTTTAAGTAAACCATTCAAGTCATTACTTATAAGTTCTTTAGAAACATAATGTAAAAACTGCAGAAAAGTTTATCAGTAAAAAATGTGGAATCGTCTGCGTATTGGAACATTTTGGAGATTTCCACACAAGAATCTGATTTTACGTCAGAAAATGCTAACGCTATACCAAGTAGTCAAAGAAAAAAAAAAAAGAAAAACACTCAATTTACTTATAAGTAATTCAGAAACAAAATTCACTTCATAAATATAAAATGTGGAATTGTCTGCATACAGCACAGGTTTCCACCCAAGAATCAGATGTTTCTTCAGAAAATGCTGATGCTATACAAAGTATTTAAAGGACAAACATTCAAATGATTCACTTCTAAGTTATTCAGAAACGAGATTCACTTCATCAGTATAAAATGTGGCATCATCTGCATATTAAGACACAGAAGAGGTTTCCACACAAGAACATGATGTTATGTCAGAAAAAGCTGCAGCTCTACAAAGACTTTAAAGTTAAATGTTTGGTCATAAATATACTATTTATATGCTTAGAGTTTGTTTGTTTGTGTGATGTTTTAATAATCAGCCAGGAAAATTTACGTGAACACCCTCCAAGTCATATGAACAATTCAGAGAGTTGGATATCATTTTGGAACACGATGAGTTGCCGACGTCATGTAATCAGATACATGGATGTGGATGTAAGTTAGAAATTAATCATACCTCATGGATCCCCCTGATCCATTGCCTTTACTGTCACGCAATTACTGGAAATAGCTATCTACATGTTGATTAAATGCTCGGAGCAAAGACAATCTTGTTAGTATTTTCCATGATGTCATATATTAAATATATCTTAAGTTTTAGTAAAGAGACAAAAAAATAAACTCTCAGAGCACAAGGCACCACTTGTGAAACTGAATTTACTTTTCTAAGCAGTTTAACTGCGGAGATAATTTACTTTCAACGTAAAAAACAGTAAGTGGAGGAAGCAAAACTAAAACTCTATTTCTGTGTAGTGTAACAGCACATACAAATCTGTACACATTAGGAAAAAAAAAAGGAAATAAGTTGAAGAACACTTGCAAAAAAATCCAAATGAAGTCCTGAAAAAGAGAAAAATGTGAGACTTCAGTGAGAACTTAAGTCAGGGTACTTGTGAACTAGGATCCCTCCTACACTGTGTTGTTGCTCAGGATGTCAAAGACTAAAATTCAAAGACATAAAAATCACGCCGCCTTTAAACTCTGTTGCTTTGTTCCGGATGATCAGTGGGGAAACGTACAGATGAGTTTCATTCACCAGCCCGAAAGAACAAAGGAGGGATGATCAAAGCCTCTCTGCGTCCTAACAAGCTCGACTGGGGCTCAAATTAGAGAAAGTCTCCTTCAAGTACAACTCAACCAGAGCCATGACCTGCAGATCTAGATCACACTTTTGATTCAGTTCTTTAAGGTTGTATCTAAAGACTTGGAGACATCACTTTTGAGGAATGTTGGTCTGTCAGGTTTCCAAATATAAACCACAAAAGATGACTGTTATTAGATGACTATAATGACGCCATATTCGTTTTTTATTAATTACACAGACCTTGACAGAATGTAATTTCCTTATCATCTGAGTTTGTCATGGATTTAATCACTCACATGAATCACAATGCCTTTTGCATAAATTAGAATAATGAGCATGATGTACTCTTATAGCAAAGTAACTGCGTTGACTCCACATCTGCTCTGGAACACACCTCATCTTTTACTGCCTCACTGTGGGAATAAAATATGTATACTGCTGATTACATATTTAAAGTACATTAACAATACATCTGGGTAGTGTCGGGGACGGCAGCGGAACGAATATAAATGGACGGCGTGTTTACTCCTGCACGCCAACTGGTTGCCGGGTAGCAACAGCCAATAAATAGCTAATTAGATGTGTTGTGCTAGGGCTTAAAGAAACCTCAGCTGGGAACAGTGATAGCAGCTAAATGCTAAATAATCAAAGAGTATTTTTATTTTTCTGCTTCAGATCAGTGATATTTTTGCATGTTAGGTTGACTTATTTAGCATTAGCATTCATTAACAAGAGAAACCAGATAATAAATAACTGTACAGCTCCGTGCATTGGTTATATTAATCTGAGGAGTAGTCGCTGTCAGAAATTTCAATTCCAATTATTTCTGACTTGGTTTGTTAACCCGATCAGGCATACCGTTGTGACCATAATATTGTGTAGGTCTCCCTTGTGGTGACTCATCAGAGAATGGACATTCTCAGGGTGTCCTGTGGTGTCTGACAACAGAATGTTGTTAGTGGGGGCCTTTGGGTCCTATGGGTTGAGGGGAGGGGCCTCTGTGGATCATCCCACAGATACTTGATCAGTTTGGGATCTAGTGAATTTGGAGGACAGGTCAGCACCTTGTGCTGTTCTTCATGTTTTTTAGTTGTTCCTAAGTGTTTTTGTGTGTGTGTCTGTGTCAGGCTGCATCCTGCTGGGGATGGCTGCTGCCATCAAGGAGTGTCATTGCTGTGGGGTGGGGGTGCCAGGTCTGGTCTAGATGGGTGCTACATGTTTAAGTAACATCTACACCAATAAATGCCAGGTCCAAACGTTTCCCAGCAGAACATTGAACTGTCACAGGATGGTGAATGTTATTTACTTCCCCTGTCATAATGTTATGGCTGAGCGGTGTATGTGATGTTTCATTTTGCCATATTTGCATTGCATTATGGAAATAAGATACAATACAATAAGTAAGTAGTAAATAAGTAAGTATACTATAGAAGATGAATATTTAAACTGATGAGTTGACATTGTCGTACAGAGCAAATCTTTTACATTACATTAAACATTAATACAACTGTACATGTAACTGCACATGTAGGATTCAATGGTTTGGGAGCTTCAACCATACTAGAGTCCTGAAATCTCTGCCATGAATTTCAACCATTCTTTTAAAATTTATTCTCATGTGAGTACGATATATTACAGACTTAAATAGGTTTTCTTTAAAACACTGCGCTAATGAAGGGAAATTAAAGATACAAATAAATTACCTGAGCGGTATTTGCACAGAGAATCACTGAATAATGTAGAATGTAAATGAGGTGACTGTGATTCAGTTGTTGTTTTAAAATGTTGTTTTTTAAAATGCTGGTATGAAGGGGAAGTGTGTCTTTTTGTCCACTCACCTTTGCCCTGGCAGAAGTCCAACAGCAGGATGGTCTGGAGCAGCGAGTCGGTGTTGAGGGTGAGGTCAAAGTCAGGGCCGACCTTCGGCTCCAGGGCCCCTTTCACCCACTGGTCCTGAGACGACGTCACCCGCTTAATCAGGGCGTCTGAGATCTGAGCACAGACATGGACAAGTTCAAGTGTGTAGAAAGGCTAAAGAAAGACAAGCACGGGCGCTCAGTATCTACTCTTAAATATACTTAGAAATATCCTCCCTGCGCACATAGCAGCTTATCTGCTCTGAGATGCGTTAAACTGGTCTGGTTTCACTACATTGTGTCTGACAAGTGAAATGAGGCTCGCATTAGTGCAGTTCAAATATTTAAGTATGTGAATTAGTCCCCTCATCTGATCTGCTGGTGAGAGCATCACTGCCTCAGGAAAAAAAGGAGCTAAGTGAATACATTACATTAAACTGCACTCAACTGCAAAGAAAAAAAAAAGTGGTCCCCCCCCACCCCAAAGGCAAAATGTGAGCTGAGGATTTGGAAATTTATCCTTGAGCTTTAAAATGAGGATCACTTCATTCAGCTTCACCTTTCCATCCCAGATTAGTTAAAATAAGTGTTCGTAAGCTTGCACTTGGCACTAAAACCCAGCTTAAATTCATCGAGAGTTCCTATTCCGGATTTAGACATTAGCAACAATAAAGAACCACATGATCAATACATTATAAAATATTCAGATCAAACGGAGGCGAGGGGATGTGTTCGTGCGTCCCTCAGGAGCCACTTTGATCTCTATTTCATCTCTTTCCTTTAACCTTACTCTGTTTCATTCACGCCGTCTCTTAACGGGAAGAAAAAATGATTTCTAACTGGAAGACGTTTCTACAGAAATGGAAATTTCAAGCTTGTGAAGCTGACAAAAGCTGAACTGAAACTGAAAATTTTACAATAAACAAAAAAAAGAGGCAACCTCTGAGGCTGAAAAAAACACCTAATAAAAATATTGCAGTTCCTCAAATGGCCACTTCAAGTGAGTCGGTCTCCATAGACCTCCAAAGAATTTACAGTAGAAATAAACATCTTTACACTCTGGTACAAAAATGTTTTGATCCCTGATATTTTATGTAATCGATATATAACTGATATTTTCTATAACACTTAAATTAAAGACTTAAATATGTGCCTAACTTTGGTCATTGCTGCTTTCAGTGTGAGTTAGGTTCCATCTCAGCTTGCAAACCACTTGTCTAGATGTCACCCCCTTTTGCCCCAGGCCCCGTCATGGTCTACCTCTTTGCCGAATTTTGAAAAAGGTAGAAGTTCTTGAGTTAGGCAGACTCAGGCTTTGCCAAGATAGCGGCAGCCGGAGACCCCACGCTGAGCTTCAAAACGGCTCTTTTGGATAAGCCTCGGGTGACATCACAGAGGGTTTTATCCCATCTTTATGTTCATAACTGACACTCTTTTGGGGGTTTACAAGAATGTAAATCCAATTTACAATCACAATATGAATGAGGCGTACGCAGTGAACATTTAGAAGTATGTAAATAATATAGTGTCATTCTCAGAAGGAACACAGATAGAATGTAGTGTAACAAAGAAAAACACCCAACATAGACATAAATAAATTAAATTTCTTTGCATAAAAAGGTGTGGAAAATGTATATTTCAGTTCATCTTAAAGTGGCTCTTGATTGATTTTATACACTCACTAGTACAAGTCTTGTGCTGTGTTACTAGTCTGTGTGATAAATAGCCTACAGCTGCAGCTGGTGTAAGTTTTTTTTTTTGTTTTTTTTTTGCTTTCTGCAGGAAAAAATTTCTTCTCCTTTACATAAACCTTCTGACTTATTTGTGTCTTCTAAGGAGGTTGACCCTTTTAACCTTTCTCCATTTGACCCACACATGCACAAATCCATAACTATCGATCCGCTATTGAACAAGCAAACCCGCTGATAACTAAACATGTCTGATCAATTAAAAATAGATCAGCTCCAGCGTTAGTTAAACAAATCAGATGCCTGCTGCGTTGCTGTGTGTGTATGTGCAGGAAGGCGGTGTGTTGTTGTTGCTGTGCTGGCGTAATGAACATAAAGGCTTCCCTGTGAAGCTGATTTCTCCTCAGAGGAGTTACATTTCACACTCCCTTCTTCCATTCAGCTTTTACATTTACATTTTTTGGATGTAAATACCTCAGAAAGACATGGTTGAAGTTGATTTTTCAATTTCCATGTCTGCATAATCTCAGAAAATCATAATTTATTCATGAATTAAGACGTTTTTCTCTGCATTGATATGTGAAGGCCTACTTTATAAGGCTTGTTGACCAATGACGCACGTGTGGCGGGACAGTTACCTGCAGGAAACCGCTGGGATCGTTCTCTTTGAGGACTTCTAGGCAGTACTCCATCATGCCGGTGGTCTGGCGTAGCTTCATGGTGCAGTGGGTGATCTGGTCACGCACCACCTGATGACGACACGGATCAGACAAATAAGTCAAAAGTATCAGTAAAGAGAAGAGCTTTTATGTTTTTCAGTGCCCAGAAGACAGTTATTTGACAGGTTTATTCATTTGGTAGAAGAAGGTGTTGAGAAACCAAAGGCTTTTCAAAATGGGACTTGTTTTTCTTCCATTCTTCCAGGCCTCAAGACCAGCTTCCTTTTGGTTGGTGTTTGGGGAGTGGTTCATGAGGACTGATGGCTGACACTTGAGTTGGTGTGTTAAACTATCTCTACATGTGTCTGAGCAGGCTCTGTCTGTCTCTTCTTTGGTTTGGTTGGACTTTGATTTTACTTTTTGTTCTCTTACTCCAGTATTCACTCACACATACACAACAAACACGATTTATTCAATACAATAAATTCGCTTCATTTAAAAGATTCATTCGATGCTTCCACATTTTGTCCTTAATACTTTTTGTTGTGCCTTCATACTTTGTGTGAAGTGAAACATTTCCTGGTGTTCCTTTAATTTACGAGTGTCTACCATGTAATCATATAGGATTGTCCAATTTACTGCCTTAAGATGAACTATATGGGCATTTATGAGCTCTACCTCTCCAGCAAACCAAATTCCACTCTCCCACCTTCCTCCCTCACTGACTGCTTCACCGAGCTCAAATCTTGGTTCTCCTCTAACTTCCTAAAACTCAACAGTGATAAAATCGAATTCCTTCTGATTGGCACCAAATCAACCCTCTCTAAAACTGACAGTTTTTCCCTCACCATCGACCACTCCTCTGTCTCCCCCTCCCCCCAGGTTAAGAGTCTGGGTGTCATCCTCGACAGCACATTATCTTTCCAATCCCATATCAATAACATCACCCGGTCTGCATATTTCCACCTACGCAATATTAATCGCCTTCGCCCCTCTCTTTCTCCTCACTCCACTGCCATTCTGGTACACAGCCTTGTCACCTCCCGCATCGACTACTGCAACTCCCTTCTCTTTGGTCTTCCTCACAAATACCTCCATAAACTCCAACTGGTTCAGAACTCTGCAGCTCGGATCATCACCAGAACCCCCTCCACCCACCACATCACCCCTGTTCTGCAGCAACTCCACTGGCTCCCGGTCAAACTCCGCATTGACTTCAAAATCCTCCTGTTTACATTCAAGGCCATCCACAATCTTTCCCCACCTTATCTGTCCGAACTCCTCAACATCGCCACCCCTTCCCGTTCCCTCAGATCTGCATCATCTGTCCACCTCTCTGTCCCTCCCGCCCGCCTCGTCACCATGGGGAGCAGGGCTTTCAGCCACTCTGCCCCTCAACTCTGGAACTCACTCCCACCGGACCTCAGAAACTTGGACTCTCTCACACTCTTCAAATCAAGACTAAAAACTCACCTATTCCGAACTGCCTACCCAACTTAACCATCTTCATTGTCTCTTCTTATCTGTTTCTTATTTCTTCTTAGTGTTTTTATTATTATTTATATGTTGTACGGTGTCCTCGAGTGCCCAGAGAGGTGCCTCCAAATAAAATGTATTATTATTATTTATTATTATTTCAAACCCAAGTGGCTGGCAGCTCTGAATATGTGAAGACTCTCGGTCATCCAGGTCATGGTATATTTAAATATTTCACAAAGCCTTTGAATTACTTGAGTTTTTATGAAGATGACCTCTCACCTAAAAACAACTTCAGTTCTAAGAATCCAACTTTTTTTTTTTTTTAACAATTTTACCCCCAAACCTCCACGTGAGTCACTAGGGCGAAACATTTTCCAAGAATCTCAAGCACATCCAGTGCCTTTCGTTTTACCACAATCCACACTGATGAGAACACTTTTCACATTCTGTGCTTGAATCCAATTAAATAACTCTGCAGCACTCGAGTTAAAACTAAAGAGTTTGTCACAACATCTTTACCATACCACCTGCTACAGGAGAATCGACATCCTACGACCTTTACCAGAATCAGTGGGACCAAAGAGAGCAAACACAACAAGGTTAAGTTTCTCAAGTGGTTCCGCAATCACACTGAGAAAAAGACTGGGGAGGCACTGAATACAGAAAAAATGAGATTATTAAAATAAAACATTAGGACTGGCAGCTACACAGGATTGCTGTGCTTTCTGAGCTTGGGATCCTGTTGTTATATATACTAGGAGTGTAATTAGGGAATGGCAAACAGGAGTACAGGCAGTTGTGGGGATCAGGGTGATTATGTCTGGCTGCCTTAACAGGTGAGTTAATGGCTGGTTGGAAAAAAAATAGACGAGGAATTGATTGGAGCACATCTCTATAAATACGGGTAAAGTACTGAACACATCACCACTTTTTCAGTAAATATTTTTTACGTTTTTTTAAGTGCTATTGACATGATTTTGGTAACAGCCCGTGCAATCCACACATACAAAGACATATGCCCGGTATCATTCCATTCCATGTCCATTTATGGACATCTATGGTTTGACTTGTTTGCATGTGTGTCCTAACTCTGTCTCTCTCTGTTCGTCTCAGTTCTCAACTGCCACCCTCCCCATACCTCTTTTCTTTTGTTCCTCTTTCATTTTTCATTACAGGAACCAGGTGAACAAGGATCTGAAGCGTCCTCAGATGTGCCCCCACCCTGAGTCTCGCTCCCTGGGTTCATCTACCATCGTCCGTCTACACATTCCACCTCCTTCATGTCTTTCCTTCAACCCTTCTTATCACATCCCCTCGCCCCTTTTCATCCCATCCCCTTGACCCTTTTCATCCCATCCCCTCGCCCCTTTTCATCCCATCCCCTTGACCCTTTTCATCCCATCCCCTCTGACCCTTTTCATCCCATCCCCTCTGACCCCTTTCATCCCACCCCCGACACCCTTTCAGCCCCATCTATCCAACCCCTTTTCATCCCATCCCCTCAACCCTTTTCCTTTCCTCCGACCCCTTTACATCACTTCCCCTCCAACGCTTCATCGCATTTCCTTGACCCTTCTTATCCTTCCATCTATTTCCGTCAACTCCTGTCTACCAATAAACTTCTTTGCATCAATTAAGGGGTGGTCTTTGTTAGTCAGTCAGTCTGTAACTCGGTAGACTGCCACTATCCTTATTCACCTTTTGTCTACATTTAATCAAAGCCGAAGTACAAATGATATGAGGATACAACACACACGTCAGCTTTTCATATGTTAAGCAGGAAATTAGACGGAAAATCTCTTCTGACTTTGGTGAATCCAAGAGAATTAATTTTACAGTTAACCCATGGCTGCCTAAATGAATCAGATGGTTAATTAGACGGTGCCTTGATAATTAGTCTCCTCGTTTATTTGATGCTTAATGAGATCAGAGTTAATTATTCACCTGTCATCTGCTGTCTACTCTGAAAGTCCATGAAGAGTTTGGAAAAAACTCAAATACATTGTCAACATTGTTTGGTTTGCTAAATTTGCTGTTTTTCCCTATTTATATTTGCAAATTCCATATTTCGTTAAAGGAGATTTGTTTGTACACGACTCTGCAATAGAAGAAAATAAGGTTAAAAAAATAGAAATCATGTAATTTATGTAGCTAAATGTCAACAAACTGGAATTCACTTATAGCGAAATACACACAGGGAGAAACGCTCAAATTATTTACCAAGAGAAAATTTGCTCTTCATTTCAGTTTGCCAAACCCTCGACTCTTATCTCTGTGTAAACAACATGAGGTCTGGAGCGTGACGCCTGGGTAAATCTCAGATTTATTTCAATTTCTTCCCGTCCCGCTGAGACGTGCCGTCAGCTTCCTCCCACACGCTCCCGCAGACGTGGTTGAAGGGCTTTCCACATGCATTTGAAATGAATTGGAGGGTGTGAATATTGAAAACATGTTAACGCAAGCCTCTCATTTGGGATATCAGACACGCGGTTAACATGATTCATGGCCTCTTCAGCACACTCGGAGCCGCATTTCACTTCACGTAAGAGCAATATTTTGGGTTGATATTGTCTATATCTGGTCCGTTTTTGGTGTGTTTCCACAGAGTATTGTTTAGACAGAGCAAGTGCTTACTGTGCTTAATTCTTATTTTCTCAGACTATTGTCACATCTTGATGCAATACTGATTTAAAACTTGTGCTTAAATATGCATTATATACCGCACTAATATATGCACTAAATACCTATTTCTATTGTCTTCCATTTTTTTTTTTTTTTTTGATTTAACTTCTTTATTGACTTTTCTTAGTATTACAAATGAGTTTAAGTACCACTAGCATTTTAAGAAAAGTATAACAAACCTGACAATAACAAACAAAATACACAGAATGAAAAAAAAAAAAAACAATAATCATACAATAATAATTATGAAATGAGCAAATAAAGTAAAATAATAAGTACTAAAATGCACATTCTTGACAGTTAAGTTCATCACATCATTGTCTTCCATTTTAACTGTCAAGTATCTTCTCAGCTGGTGCTCTTACACAGTATCCTGTTTTTATTAATTATCAGCCACAACATTATGACCACTGACAGGTCATAATGCACGATGCTCTTCTTGGAAACCTTTGGATGTGGCATTCTTGTGGATGTTACTTAGACATGTAGCACCCACCTAGACCAGACCAGGCACCCCCACCCCATAGCAATGACACTCCTTGATGGCATCAGCCATCCCCAGCAGGATGCAGCCTGACACAGGCACACACACAAAAACGGTTTAAGAACAACTAAAGAAAAAAAACATAAAGAACAGTAGGTGTTGACCTGGCCTCCAAATTCACTAGATCCCAAACTGATCAAGTATCTTTGAGATGATCCACAGAGGCCCCTCCCCTCAACCCATAGGACCCAAAGGCCCCCACTAACAACATTCTATTGCCGGACACCACAGGACACCCTCAGAAGGCCCATGTCCATTCTCTGATGAGCCACAGCTGTTTTGGAGGCACAAGGGCGACCTACACAATATAAGGAAGGTGGTCATAATGTTATGCCTGATCGGTATAAGTTTCAGCAGCGCAAAACGTGTCGATTTTAACCTAAAGGATAAAAAGCTTCTGACTGTAATAACCGAGATCAGATGACCATTGAGCTCATTCACAGAAGGACACATCTGGTTGAGAGAGAGAGAGAAGCAAATATTAATCCATCATTCACTGGATTATGGCTCAGACTACAGTATGAGTGTGCAATTTTCAGTTTAAAGTCATAGACTGTCTAAGCGAGAACATTTTGGATTAAGAAGGATATTCTGGATATTGGACACATCTTCAAAGGACTGTTTGACCTGTTTGACAGTTGTTAGGGTAAGTAGGTTGCTTCTAGTCAGTCGGTCACTGACTACTAGACAGAGCCAAGGTCAACACACAGGACATCACATGTCATTTAACACTGTCCAATTCACATGGGAAATGTAATAGCCGTATTCATCCTATGCTCAAGAGCATAGTTCCTTTGTCTGAGCGTGCAGTGATATGTTATTAAAGAGTTATTCCTTTCGCAGTCTAGGCTCCTTCACACCTCATAGTCATGTTCTTGTTCTGGTAATTAATGCATTCATTATGTCTTTTATCAAAATGTCATTCATTAGTAAAAAAAAAAAAAGTTCTGTATTATAACAAAACCTCTGGCTGGATTATGTTCAGAAGATCTTTCTTGTGTGAATGAAGTGGTGCATTTAGGAGGCTGTTGGGGTGGATGGTGGGCGTATGAAGCTCAGGGTTCACATCCAGAGTCTCCCCTCTGGCAGTTTGGCAAGGAAAGCACTTTGGTCAATGTGAAAACATGTTGTGTCTCAAAATCTCTGTGCACATTTTCTCTATTACACTAGACAACGCAATCGTTCCCTAATATTCACCAAGTTCCATATAATGCTGAAGCCATTCTTTAGCCTATAATAAACAGCATGGTTGATTATTAGTGGGTGCAAGTCTCTTCTCACCTTACACTCTTACACAGCTCACCTTGAAGCCTGTGTTTATTAATTAATGTTAATAAAACAGTTTATTAATGTTTTCTGGCAAATTACCAATTTTGTCTTCCATTTAAATTGCTGTACCTGATTCACAACCCTGTCTCCTAGAAATTAGATTTATATAGTAGAAAAGTGTTTCATAATATGTAATTATGCTTAGAAAAGTTTTTATGTGTGACTCAAGTTGTACATCCTTTGTATGGTCTGTTATGGGAGGTTGTCTGGGTGGATGGAGGGCGTGTGCAGTTCAGGGTTCACATGTGTCTTATTCTGTATTAAACACATCTGCAGCCTTTCCCCTAACATTCCCCGAGTGTTTTATAATGCTGTGGCCGCTCTTTATTCTGCAATTAGTCTGAGCATGATTCATGATTTTGCATTCAATTTTTATGCTCTGCTCCCCAAAAGCTCTCTTCTCTCACACAAATCCCAAGCAGGTTTTCTAACCTCCTTCTTCAGTCTCTTTCTTTTAAATGAAGTCCATTTTGCATCCTTACAACTTCTCAGCTTAGGTTTCCACTCTAGTAGCAACACAAAGTAAAATGTCTTGGCTCAGTCTGAAATATGAGATATGTACATCATCCCATAACCTCAAATACTATCAACACATACTTAAAAAACATAATGCAACTGGGCTTTGTACATTACAACACGGGTTGTTCTTTGAAAGAGAAAACCCAAAATATGTTGCTTTTAAAGGATTAAGCTTTACAAACATCTGTCCGTCTTGGTGAAGACAGCTTTTAAATGATTTCTGGTCAGAGCTTTACAAACCCGGATTATGAGTGATTTTGAAATACAAGGAGAAGTCAAAGGGGAGTTCATAAAAAAATATCAGCTGAAACGGATCGAGATCACAGCTTACTATGTCTACTGGCACCTTTAAATGAAAAATGAGTTATGCTTTCTGGGAGCAGCAGTTACGTAGCTAACATTTTTTGCGTGGAGTCGTCCAAGAATAAACACAGGCTGTGTTCTGTGCAGTGATGCATTTGTGGGAAAAGGTTCGTCTCTGGCTTGTGGGAGTCGTGTGAAAATCTGCAACTTACGTGCAAAGATTCCTAATTTAATTAGCATTAATAATAAAATGAGACTCGTGCACCAAATCACTATACAGTCTAACAGAAATGCTCTCATACATGAATTTGTAGTCAGTGACTGTGACGTTATGAAACGTGTGCGCTGGCACTTTTTTAGATGTGTGGGTGGAAGCTGTGAGACTAACACAAAGCCACAATCCACACACACATCTCCAGCACTTAAACCCACATTTCAGCTCTTACTGATCTTCTCTCAGAGCCAGCATGGGTCTGCATCAAAGATCAGATCAGCAGTTTAGCTGCCTTTTCATTCATCCGTTCAACTTTTCTACATAAATGCTGATCCTTATGCATCAGTGCCTTGTCTACACAGAACTATAAATCTGACATTTAGACTAACATCAGACCAACAAACAGCTACATGTGCACATTTACTTTAACAAACCTGACTGTGTCCAAGCCAAAGTAAATATTATAAGAGATACAGGGAAATAGTACCTTGGATAGTAGCTTGGATTCAGCCATTAAAACACACATTGCTTCTAATCCTGTTTCCTCTCTTTTGTTGGCCCTTATTTGAATTATATATTCGCATATTTTGCACACGTCTTTACAGTTTCTCTCATTCCTTCCGCCTAGCTAGTCTAGCCGTCCACAAATGGCTTAAATATGAGGCATTTAGGGAGAAACTGTAATTTGTGGCTACAGAAAATAGCCTGGGTTACCCTCTCTGAGTCTCTGCATGCAAATCCGTCACCTGCTGCTACACCCACGACCGCAAGCTGTGAATCATCACTGTGTTGAAGGATTCAGCTTGTTTTAAGAATGAGGGAGTACTGAAGTTTAGGGGAGAAATCACTTTTTTTCTTAAATTGCAGCACAGATATGAGATAAATAGGTTCTTTACTTTTATAAATAAACATTAAAGTCACTTGTCCCCTTAAACTTTTGCACGACAATTCACTTTCCACTGAATTTTATATTTAAAAAGTATAATACCTGATTCAGTTTCTCCAAGAAATTAGGTGTATATAGTAGAAGAGTGGTATTACATCATAATTAGTGTGGGGATTATGCTGGGATTATGAAAATGTCCTTAAGCGTGAATGAAGTGGTACATTTATATGGTCTCATATGGGAGGCTGTCGGGGTGGATGGAGGGCATACAAAGTCCAGAATTCACATCAAATGAGTCCCTCCCGTATAACACAAAAGTGTTGTACTGTATCACACAACGCTATCATACAACACTTTTGTACTATATTAGTTTCTATAGACTAATATAGGAGGATGTCAGGGTGGATGGAGGACATTTAAATTTAAGGACTTGAACACCAGAGTTTAAAGTTCACATCCACACTTTTGTATGTGGTTTTCAGCAACAAAAGCACTTTAATCAAGACAGACTGTGGCTTTAGTAAGTGCTGTCTCAAATTAGTGCAGTTTTTTTGTCCATTAAACCATGTGATTAAAATATCTGCTGCTTAAAATATAATGTGTTTTTAAATTAGTTGTAAATGTAATTTCTAAAGTTCTAAAGAAGCTCAATTTGATTTCAAGATCAAGTCATCAAATAACTGCGCTTCTCTGCATGAATAGGAGCCTCTGGTTAAATACTTATTATATCTTAGTGATGTGCTTGTGAATGTAAAACATTTCCAGCTATTCTTCTCTTGTTCCAGCTTCCTCGCAGCCTGCAGCTCTTTGCCCTCTGGCTAAGTCTCAATCCCCAGCCTGCAGATAATGACAACAGCTGTCCTTGGGGCTTCCGTCCAAACAGCCTCCCTCCCCCAACATCAGCCAGACGGTCAGTCGGTCGGCGGGCACGTTGAGCCCGGGCAGGCGTCCATGTGATACACTGGCACTTAGGAAAACCCCAGAAGTGGATTTACAGAAGAAAATCTTTTCTTTTTTTTATTCTTGAAAACTAGCTGGCCAGAAATGACTTGGAGTCGAACAGATTTTATTTTCCAAGTAAAATCACTGAAAATATACGTTTCTAATCAGTGTCTTACTATAATTAATGAGATCTTTCATGATAGTCTGACACAGTTTGGTTATTTAGTGATATAAATATTCAGTTTTATAGAGAGCATTTTCAAAATTTCTTTTAATTTTCTCAAAAATGTATTTTCTTGTTATTATTCCTCTCACAGTTTTTATTTTTAACTTTTCGTGCTTATAATTTTATACTAATATGAACATAAAGAACAGGAGAGGAGAGCTGGGTTTGTTGAGAACAGGAAAGAAAATTTCAATACCATTTCTTAAAATCAAATAACCCCAAAATATGCTGCTAGCTTAAGACATGAAAGGGGTGATGGTAGGAAAACTAATTTAATTTCAAAAAGTATTACTAACGTGCCTTTGTACATATGAAATGTGAAGTATCAGCTCAATACAATCACCTTAAGATTGTATGTTAAACATACGGCCCGTGGGCCAAAAGCAGCCCACCAGAGGGTCTAATCTGGCCCACAGGCCCAAAGTGTGAAAATTACATAGAAGACTGCAATCTTTATGAAATTACTATTTCTAATTTGTCCATTGTTTTAGAAAGAGGAGTGGACAGAACACAACACTGAGACCCAGGACTAAACAGCAAACAGCAAAGTGCCCAAATTGCACTTATTTTAATAAGGACAGGATAGTTTATTAAATGTTAACATTTTCCTAATTTACTTGTTCTTCTTTGCACTTAAATAATGGAAAAACTCTGGAGTTGTCTTTACTTATAGGTTATTATGCTGTTATGTTACTGGTCCGGCCCGCTTGAGATCAAATTGGGCTGTATGTGGCCCCCAAACCAAAATGAGTTTGACACCCCTGCCTTAAGAGGTCTCAAGGTTTTACACTCAGTTACGATTATGAATATGATGGATGTTATTCTTCTAACAACTGGTTTTAATTTTATTTATTCTAAGAGTCATCAGAGATTCAATTCACTAAAAGGCTGAAACACGAGGTCAATGTAGAAGTGCTAAAAACTGCAGTTCCTCAACTGGCCACTAGAAGCTGACTCCAAAAGTGAGTCAATGCCCATAGACTTCCATGTTACTGCAGAACATGTTTACAGTCTGCACCAAAAAAAACAGTTTTGGTCTCTATAATTAATTTCTCCATTCATGACAACCGTACGGGAGAGATTTTTTTTAAATAACTCACCTGCTTAATTGATATCAATGCATATAGTTTTATATATTTAGGGGCGGGGTTGCTTTGAGTGACAGGTGGGTGCTGTTTCATGTTGCTTCTTGCCTGTCTAGGTATCGCCTGCCTGCCTCAACTCCACCTACATATCTTTGAATTAAAAGGGGTGATACTTCAAAGATGGTGACAACCAGAGACACCACACTGAGCTTCAAAATCTTCTTCAAGGAACCCATGGTTGACATCTTTGTATAAAGTCAGCGGTCTCACCTTCAGTTTGTACTCCTTCTCCTTGGTGACTTTGGTGAGCAGTTTGGCTTTCTGTCTGGTCAGTGCCTCGATCAGAGAGTCACACTGAGCCACAAGGCAAGCCTCGAACTCCACGCCGTTCTCCTGAAGAAGAAAAAAATAATTTGTCGGCAAGTAAAGAAAGTAAACTATCAGACATGCTCCTGACTCTAATACACCACAGTGTCAAAACAAAGCTGTTCCCTGTCATAATCTTTGTGGTTTCAGGTCACTAAAGCGCAACACTGCTTCCAAAATAGATCAGTTGGTGAATTTTTCTTCATTAAGCAGCTTTGTGTTTGCCACTGATATGCTAATTTATCCACCGCATCCTGTTTCTATTTTTTGCCTTTCGCTGCAAAGACATGAATACCAAACGTTAATTATTTCAACAGAACGCACAAGGGAACCGCCGTTCTCCCCTCAAGACGCAGCACATGAAAATACCATCCTGTCAGTTTGAGTTGGAGGTCCAGGCTCTTGATTAGCCAGCATTCAGAGATGATGACCCACCTTTGATTTACTCTACATGCAGACGTCTGCAGCTGACATGCATCATAAATTTTCACTGGATTACACTTGAATGTACAACATAGGAAGAAATTTATATGTTTAATTGGCTATAGATAGACCAAATCATCCACACACCAGGGTTCGCTATAGAAAAAAACGTTATCATAATCACTGTGTCAATGAAGTTTGAGCTTCTCCGACAGCCTGAAACATGTCTGTCTTCACCTCCATGTAACCAAAGAGCACACAGAAACCCCCGAGGAATGCACTGTGGATTTTTCATTCAAGAGAAGAACAGGTTGTTAATGAGGGAACGATCCACAGGGACATTTCATCTTGGCGCAGAGCCCGCCCGATGAGGAGATGAGGTCTTAGATAGCAGCGATTTCCAATCAAGCTTCCTCTGCAGAGGCACACGGCTCTGTAAGAGGATGAGAGGTGGAGATCTCCACACATCCGTCATACATATTTCTTTTTCCATCCATCTCTTTCTATGCTCTCTGGCTCGCAGACAAGTTAAGATAAGAGTTTGGGATTTTTTTCTTTTTCAGTTTAAATTCATTCTTGAGACTCTTAACGCCCACTTTAGCAAGAAGCTAGACTGTGTTTGTGTTGTGTGCATGACTGACAGATGCCGGGAGTGAGATCAGCTGCACAGTACCGCCGTCTACAGGGAAAATACACACATATAAATACACACACACACTCTACACATTAGGATGCTATGGTTTGTTTTTGGTGTATTGATTCAGTGGATTTACTTCCCTGCTGCCGAGCCCAAATGTTTCTCTGTGACTGATTTATTTGGAGCTTATTGCCCATTACCAGACGGTTCCCCCCAGAGCTAGACATATTTAGTCTGAACATCATCGGTGGTGATATGCAGTGAATTATGTTAAGACCTCTACATGTGCAGCACAGCGATCAGACATGGATATCGGTCGTGGCACAATCTAGCACAGCCCAGACGTCTACTGTGTCGCCGTGGAAATCCAACAAAAAATCCGAGTAAAATAAGGAAAGCATCAGAACTTGGAGGTCCCAAAGAAGAAGATATTTAACAGGAAACTGTGAAACCATTTGTTTCTAGAAGCTGCATCTTTGGAATAGTTTCAGGCCTAAACATGTCGCTGAACAACTGGCTGTTTAAGCATTACATAAAGAATCCATATGAGCATTTTCTTATGACTACTTCTACTTGCTTGAGATTAGGTAGGCTGTAATTTTAGGGGCATCAAATACCCAAAATGACCTTCATATAACAAAAGATAAAGAGTGGCCCCCTTTCCAAAGGCAGACACTTTATAAAGTCACTCATACTTGTGCAGTTTGTTCCTGAAAGGTGTTGCAGTGTTAAAAGAGCACAGTATTTCCTTGGCCACAAAAAGGTTACCTGTCACTGATGTCATGGTAGGTAGTTTTAAGGTCTAGAACTAACAACTACTGTTGTTTTCTGGGGAGAACAGTTTCATTTCTCTGAGGCACAATAACAGCGGTGGTGACTGAAGGTTGCAGTATGGTACTGAATTGGTGCTAAGCAGAGCTTTGCATTTGTATATCTACCAGTTGTGGATTAGTTGTCCCATGGTGGTAATGTCAAAAATACATGAAAAGCCAGAAATTAAGGTTCTCTTGTTCGTCTTGTTGTTGGTCCTTTAAAGCCTGGAGACACCAAACTAACATCAGAAACCATCACGGCAACAAACATTGACTGTGACTTCACTTCATGTCATTTGTGTCTGAACCAAAAACTTGGTTTTTGAATGGTTTATTCATTCTAGATGATCATGTTGTTGTTCAGATGAGATGTCTCGACAAGTCGTTTGCCACTTTGAATAAAAAATTCTGCATGTGAAATACACTGCCTGGCCAAAAATAGGTACAAGCCTCCTATTGGATAATTACTGCATGGGTGATTATCTTTCAGCTGGAAACAAGTTATTTAACCCCAACTGATGCAATGAGTAGCTTCTCATTTCTTAAACAACCATGTCGAAAGACACATGGTTGTGGAAAAGATGTTAGTCTGTTTGAGAAGGGTCAAATCATTGGCATGCATCAAGCAGAGAAAACATCTAAGGAGATTGTAGAAACTACTGAAATTGGGTTAAGAACTGTCCAACACATTATTAAAAACTAGAAGGATAGTGGGGAACCATCGTCTTTGAGGAAGAAATGTGGTCGGAAAAAAATCCTGATAGATCATGGTCGGTGAAAACTATATACCCTTAAACGTTGAAATCAAATCGCAAAAAAATAACTCAGGGCTATGATAAAAGTAAGAGCATTTCCACACGTACAATGTGAAGGGAACTCAAGGGATTGGGACTGGACAGCTGTGTAGCCTTAAGAAAAAACACTAATCAGTGAGGTTGACAGGAAAAAAAGGCTTCAATTTGCTAGAGAGCATAAAGATTGGACTCTGGAGCAATGGAAGAAGGTCATGTGGTCTGATGAGTCCAGATTTATCCTGTTCCAGAGTGATGGGGGCATCAAGGTAAGAAGAGAGGCAGATGAAGTGATGCACCCATCATGCCTAGTGTCTACTGTACAAGGCTGTGGGGGCAGTGCTATGATCTGGGGTTGCTGCAGTTGCTCAGGTCTAGGTACAGCAACATTATGTGTCCAAATAAAATTGGAAAAATGAGTTGTACAGACTAGTCTGCAGCTCACAATATGTAGCACATGTGCTGTCTGTTCTCAGCATATGTATTCAGGTCAAGAAAATAGATTTAATTGTTGCAATGCATTACTTTCTACTGTGTTTTTATCAGTGACATCATCAGAGACTAGTCGGTGTCAACTTGACATTCATCACATAACAATCTGAAGTCGTGCAAGATTATGTGTGGTGTAAGCAGATCACTACCTTATCTATTGGTTTGTAGCTGCATTGCAATCTGGGCAACTGAAGATAATGTTACTGCCGGAGTACGTTTGTCCTGAATGAAGTGATAGCTAATCAGTATAAACCATCATGACGTCTCTTTGTCTACTGCTGTACAGACAGTAACATGTTAGATAAATTACAGCATGTTTTGCATTAAACTCAGATGTGTCGTTACCTGTATCTGCTGGAGCATGTTCTTGAGTTGAACCAGGAACTCCTTGGCGTCTTTAGCTTTGTCTGAGACACCGTTCAGAGCCTGGGACAGCTGGCACTGGAGAGACACACAGAAGGAAGATACACAACAATTAAAAAAACTTAGCTTAGCAACTTAGCAACTTGTCTCATTGAAAGTAGAAAAGTGTCCAGAAGAAGACCATGAAATTCCCTGTTTTTATATGACATAGTTATAATGATTGTGAAACCAGTTGAACCAGTGTTAGCTGAGACTCTGAGGCTATCCCTAAAGATGTTGGTTATGTAATCATTTAACACAACAGCCTGTCCTCTGAATGCTCACTTCACGCCTGATCCCGGCCTGAAGCAAATTCACTGAGGCCCCCTTTTCATACTCCGTGACTGTGCATTGTCTTAATAAAAAGGATTAACTTTATAATCTTGATTATATTATGATCTGTATGGAGATTAGAACCGAGAAAATCCGTCCTTAACGTGACAACTGTTTTATTTTCTCTTCCTTCTTTGCATTTTAAGATTAAAACAAAATAAACTCTCCAAAATGATTGAGAGGAAAGTTATTGTACTAAAAAATAAAAAAAAATAAAATTAAAAATAAAAAACATACATATACATGTACATATATAAAACATACAAGTGGAACCATTTGAGAAAAAAACACCTCTCTGCAGCATAAACTGTTTTCGGTCTGAGAACTGAGACGAATGCATTTGACAGTTTTTGATCCTCGTTAAATTTTATTTAGTCTCTCCTAAATTGAGCCCTTTAGCTAATTTACTACCTAATTTTCACACAACAGTGATGCACAGTACACCGATCGGCCACAACATTAAAACCAGTGACGGGAGATGTAAACAATATTGACCATCTTGTGACAATTCAATGTTCTGTTGGGAAAATTTTGGACCTGATGCACCTACTTAGACATGTAGCACCCACCTAGACCACATCAGGCGCCCCCACCCCATAGCAATGACACTCCTTGATGGCAGCAGCCATCCCCAGCAGGATGCAGCCTGACACAGGCACACACACAAAAACGCTTTAGGAACAACTCAAAAAACATGAAGAAGAGCACAAGGTGTTGACCTGGCCTCCAAATTCACTAGATCCCAAACTGATCAAGTATCCACAGAGGCCCAAGAGGCCCCTCAACCCATAAGTAATGAGTCACAACTGTTTTGGAGGCACAAGGGAGACCTTCACAATATTAGGAAGGTGGTCATAATGTTATGCCTGATCGGTGTATATTTATAATGCAAAGTATTCTTTATACAACTAAGTCTAAGATGAGTTTCCTCTAAGTCTAAGATGAGTTTCCTGTTCCTATACCCTTTAGTTAACAACGAGACTGCCTGAAAAAAAAAATGAAAAAATTCTAATTTTAGTCTTTAAAGCTATGCTGAATATTTCTGATGTATCTATACTATTAAGATTTATTTTCCGGTTGAAAGGTGAGGAGGAGGAGGAGGAGCAGTAAAGGTCAGTAGACAATATATCTTTGCTCTGCAGCTGCTAACACAGATAAGCACGGTTACAGCTGTGCAGACTGTAGATGGGCTCATAAATATGTTCGACCCCTGCAGTCAGGTTCCTACTCAGCTTTACTGTCTTTATTACACAAGGAATGTTTAGTCTGCAGATAATTCCAAGAACAGCCGCACATGCCTTTAACTTGCGTGACACTTTTAGCATTTCATGCCATAAATGTGGTTTAATGTTGTGGTAAAGCTGTGCAGACTACGGATGGGTCCTGCTTCTCCTCTGCTTTACTGAAGGCTTTATTAATCATATTCTGCAGATAATTACATTAGTGTTTCACAGATTTTTTTAAACTCATAAAATGCTTTTAGTGTCGTTTCTCGGCTCATATATCATGTTTAATGTAGCGTCTGTGTCGTTTAGCTGTGTGGATGAAATTGCTATGATATGACTAGTTTTCTGAAATGTGCATAAATCTGTACACAACATAGAAATTCAATCAAATTTTATACAAATTTATATCTGATTATCTATTATGGGCTATTGTGAAACTTGGATGCAAGCTATAAAAAAAAAAAAAAAATTAAATCAACAACATTGAAGAGTTTTGTAACAGATGATATGCAATGTCTTTGCAATATCTTGAATAACAATCCTGACTTCCAGCCATAGTACATAAATATGGACAATACGTTCTCACTTCCTTGCATTGGCCAAACTGACACTATTTTCCCATCTTGCGAATTTTTAGTCAGAGTCTGATCAGTACGGTCCCGAGAGTGGAGCCACACGTAGCCGCGATATCAATGATTAGTCGCCATGGGAAATGGTGGTCGCCATCATGTCACATCCTGTTTCTATTGCATCAAATAACTAACTAAAATGAGACTTATCCAAAAGATGACACTTGACCATGCATCAACATTATATTAACTACCTAAAATGACAGAAACCATCCTTGAAAAAAATGTATTTGACGCGTACTTTAGTGCTGTCCCATCCACTAACATTGAGCAGGCGGAGCTTATGACCTATACTGCAGCCAGACACCAGGGGGAGCTCTACTTGCTTTGGCTTTACTTTTGAGGAGCAGTTCCGCCACCCATCTTTATCCAGTCTATGGTGCCAACAGTTTAGACCAAAAATACATCTAAGATACTAGTTTACTAAGCAATAAATTTAAAAAATAAAATAAAACTTAGCCAAAAAGTCAATTTAATCAAAGACACACACCGCTCAGCCGTGACTCTATATTCCAGATAAATCAGTGTGTGTGTGTATGGGTGAGTGTGTGCATGTGTGTGCATCAGTCAGTGGTAAATAAGAAAGGACAGGACAAAGGAAGCACACACACTGTTAAACACATGCCAGACTGTGATGAATCCGCTCCGCCGTTGCCCAGACTCCCACATCATTCCCCCACCTGCTTCGCCTTTTTCTGGATGGTGGTCTCATGAATGCACTCACACACGGCCAGGAGGCAATATGAAGAGTATTGACCCCCCCACCCCCACCCATTTTTTTGTTACTTGAAATCATGAATATAAGCTGCGTTTGTTCCCAAGGGCAAAGGTCAAACTCCTGACATGTGTGATCATTGTGGCCTTTACATAAGTCGGCTCTAAACTCAGCCGAGGTCTTTAAAACTCAATGAGTGTGTGAATTAGAGGGATTAACTCAAGCACAAGGGCGGCACAGTGGTGTGGTGGTTAGCACTGATGCCTCATACAGCAAGAAGGTTCTGGGTTCTAATCCATCGGCCAACTGGGGCCTTTCTGTGTGGAGTTTGCATGTTCTCCCTGTGTCTGCGTGGGTTCTCTACGGGTACTCCAGCTTCCTCCCACCGTCCAAAGACATGCTTGTTAGGTTAACTGGTGATTGTAACTTGGCCGTAGGTGTGAGTGTGAATGGTTGTCTGTCTCTCTGTGTTAGCCCTGTGATAGACTGGAGACCTGTCCAGGGTGTACCCCGCCTCGCTGAGATAGGCTCAGGTTATAGGATTATTGTCCATGTAAAAGTAGCCAGTGATTTAAAATGATTGACTTTCAATAATCAGTAAGTAACTTTAAGTAATGATCAGTGAGAGAGGATAACTTCATTCATCTTCAGTCCTGTAGTCACATCGGAAATCAAATCCGCACACAGCCACTGCACTGAGTATAATAATCCTCTCCACGATGACCACTCCACCACCCCGCACCACACACACACTCTGACCTCATCCCTCTTCGCCACACGTGCTGCGTGGAGTCAGGAGGAGGGAACGTGTGGAGGTCATGGTTCACAAATCAACCCAACCCCTCTGCGGAGCTTCTCACTGCTCCTCACCAAGAGGCCATCTGGCCCAGCAAGCTGTCTGGCCTCTGTGTGTGTGTGCGTGCATGTGTGTGCCAAGATGCTAACGAGGGGATGACGGATGTGCCATACGAGGGCTGTCCTGGCACATCCCCTCCTCTTTCATTTGTCCCGTCTGGTTCATCATTCATTCAGCTGAATCGCTTCTCATCAGGTCAGAGCTGGGATCTGTTTAACCAGCTAGGCTGCTCCCTCCTTCACTACAGCACACACCTTTTATTCATGCATGGATTGTATTAACACACGACCTCTTATCCAGAGTTATATATGGGGATAGAGTTTATCCCAGGATGCACTGAGAAGGGGATTTAATCAAAGTGGAGAGATTTTTTTTTTCTTTGTTTAACCGGGGAAAGATTCAGTCAATGTTCCTGGAGAGACACAAAGAGGAGAATGGAATTTGATCACTCTTACATTATGCCATAAACTTCAATTTGAAATTTTTTTGTGTGTTTTTTTTTTCGTTTGTTTGTTTTTTGCGCACCAGCAACAACACTGTCATATTAAAGCATTTCTATCTGACTCTAAGTAGGGATCAGATGCACGCTAACTTTTTTGTAACCGCATGCATCCTCAGCTGAACTGTCGAACAACAAAGCAACATTTACCCAATCATTCACTCGATGGATTTCACGTTACATTTTTTTTTTTTTATTTTGCACACCAGGCTGCAGCTTTTTGCTTCATACACAGTATGTGCTTTATTCTGTTTTCTCTTTGCCTTTGCTCTGTTGCGATTGGCTGCTACATTCACAGTTGTTCTCCGTGCAGTATCATCCACATGCGTTCTGATAAACACTTTACAAAAAGGTGCTTTGGAAATTTGCTGTTTGACTGACATGTAGCTAAAAGCAGAAATAAAATGTTTACAGCCTGCTGCAAATAACAGTTTTGGTCTCTATGGTTAATTTCTCTCAAGAATCCTTTCCACTTCTAATTTTGTGTGTCAGGGTTCATTTAAGGTACTGCAGGACTAGAAGCCGTAACCTGCGCACATAGCCAATGCTGGTGTGAGCCATTTATACTTGTGCGCTCAACAGTCTGTCTCGCTCTGTAAAAACTTCAACCAAGCGCAAGTCGACGCTGTGTGTTTTTTGCCAGTCAGGTAAATTTTTGTTTCTACTTCCTGCTTCACTTTCAACAATGGCGACTGAAACCTTCGCCGAAATCTGTCCAAAATTTGTCCAAAGACAAGTCATACAAATGTCTGTATCTCCTGAACCTCCTCGGTTAACCTTTCCTCAACGTGTTCCATCTTTATTGATCTATTCGAAAATTGTGGAGATAGAGAAGCAGCCAAAAACACGCTACTACCAAGCGGACCAATCAAAGCTCTTGCGGTCTGCATTGCTGACGCGTAGTTATATTTCTGGGGGGTCCACGTCAGGCTACGGTGTTAGGGTCTGCAGTTATACAGTACTTCTTCCTGTAATATATTAAAAAAAACTATTCTGAGGACACATCTTAAATTCCACAGTGTGTCTGCAAATTTAACCAATTGAAGGTGATTTTTGGTGACCAGTTAAAGCTTCATCATCAGTCAAGTAAAGAGCCTGAGTTGTTAGTGTTAAGGACAAACAACCAATAAGTTGCTGCAACTTTCAAAATGCTCTGAAAGTACAACCAAACTTATTAAAAACCTGTAGTAATAATCAATACGTTATAAATGCCCTCTTCTTAACAAGCCTGAAACCACAGTATCCAGGTCTAAATTTGGCTGTAGCCATGATGTGTCAGCTTGCAGCAGAATCCAGTAAAAGTCTGTGTAAAGTGTTGAAATGTGACAAGTCTGCCCTGCAGGGAGAAGACAAGTCAGACTGTGAAAGGATTTGGAACAAAGGAGAATTTCAAAGAATCGTGTAGGAAAGAGAAATAACAAGAGATGTGAAGAAATAGATTTGATCTGAACAAGGATCAACACCTGCAGAGCACAACTCTCCATTCAGAAAGCCAATTTCTTCACTCCTTTGTTTCCTTTGTTCCCGTCCCCTTGACCTTTTTCCATCCTTTATTATTCCTCCGAACGGGAACGTCATTTTTCTTTTCTCCTCGCCGTCAGCACCCCCCGCTCTCAGACACAAGTGCTATTATCTCATTATCTTATTACAGGAGCATTTATTCAGTCTGTGACATTCACGGAGACCAGTGACATTCATGGAGGAACAGCTGTGTTGCATCGCCGCCGTTGTTGGGCTCAACAAATAGTAGGAGGATGACGCAGCCGAGGGTAAGTTTAACTAATGCTAAAGGCGCTAAAAGGTACGTTCGGAAAAAAAGGTGTAAGACAAAAATCCTCCAAACCTGAATCTGTCCTTGCAGATATGATCCATTACAACCGGCTCGCAAAACAGGGCTATTCCCATTATTATTACCTTTAATGTTTCATGTAAAAGGATGGTCATGATAGATGTTGAAGCCATGGTCGCATTAGCCTTCAGGGTTCTCCTCTCAGCACTGAAAAGGATGAGATGTCACAGATGTGATGATGGCAATGAATCAAGAAGTGACAAGAAGAACGGATGTTTAAAGTGAGGCTTTGCAGCAGGAATAACGTACAAAAAGGAGACCGCACAACACTAACGTAAGAGCAAATCTAAGAACATCTCTAGTTCCAGATGTGATGCACAGTTTCTCTTAACTGATTGTTTCAAATTGGCCATAGGTGTGAGCGTGAATGGTTGTCTGTCTCTCTGTGTTAACACTGTGATAGACTGGAGACCTGTACCCTGCCTCTCGCCCAGTGACAGCTCAGATAGGCTCCAGTCCCCCCGTGACCCTCCAGAGTACAAGCGGTTACAGAAAAT
Source organism: Chelon labrosus (assembly GCF_963514085.1). NCBI lineage: Eukaryota > Metazoa > Chordata > Actinopteri > Mugiliformes > Mugilidae > Chelon > Chelon labrosus. Next base: position 19,503,175 of record NC_140347.1, read on the forward strand.
TAATGACTGAATGAAAACCAACGTTTCAAGTTCTCATCCAGTGTGTTAGTCGTTTCAATTATCTCTTCAATACTCGTGTATATCTACAACTCCTCAGTTTTCTCTTGCTCATGAAGTCAAATATGATCTGAGGCAACCAGTTAACTCTTCATCATCAATCATGTGCAACCACAAACTGACTCTCGCACATATAAAGTCGCTCGCTCGTTGGTCCCATTTATTTGTGGCTTACAGTTGGTCACCAGTGGACCTTCCAGGCTCCAGTTGCCTAGGTAACCCACTTGCACATTTTCCACAACCTCAAATGTCTCCAAGGGGAAAATGAGCAGAAAGTAAATAAATAAAAATACTGCCAGGGTATGGGAGGGAGTAAGTCGAGAATTTGGGTGGTAGGAACAGAAAGTTGTGGACGGTGTTTACTTGAAGGTTCTCAGTCATCCAGGTTAATGACAGATCCATAGAAAGTCTTCAGTTCTAAAGGACTGTCCTTTAGAACTGAAGACATGGATGAAACGTCTTGAAGAAACTCTCCAAGTCCAGTTGCCTTTCTTTAAGCATTTCTGGATATTTCCTTGTAGCAAACGTTTGGGGTACTTTCCATTATATGTCGATCAACTGTATCAGTCGCCTCAAAGTTGACACTACTACAATTTGATAACCGTCCCGGGAGGTTTTTTTTTTTCTCCTACCACCTCTACAACTTGCTGAATTTTATAAAGGTCACACACTCTCGCCACATCGCTTCTAGTGTACTCCCCTTTATTTCAAAGGTCAAAGCTACCAGACCAAGAACTTAGCAGGAGGCATGTATTTGAATGTTAGTAGGTATGAATGTGTTTGAGACCTGACATCTTCAGTGACTTTCCTGCGTCTTTAACAAAGCATAAACAATTACAATGTATTTATACAGGTCATGTAGGCATAGCAGAATGAGTGAAGTTTCACGCTTTATTATTGCAAGATCATGTCTGCCAGACGTGACCAGCAGACCACAATCTCATCTACATTTAGGTCACAGCTGGAAAAACCTCAGGTTAAAGTTTCACAGGTAGACGTGCAGAGACAGCTGAAAACGTTAAGTGAGGTCAGTGTGCCGTGGCAGGCTAATGGGGAGGACATTTAAACGCAGCACGCTGGACTTGCAGGACAACTGTTGTACACCAATCAGGCATAACATTATGACCACCTTCCTAATATTGTGTAGGTCTCCCTTGTGCCTCCAAAACAGTTGTGACTCGTCAGAGAATGGACATGGGCCTCCTGAGGGTGTCCTGTGGTGTCTGGCAACACAATGTTGTTAGTGGGGGCCTTTGGGTCCTATGGGTTGAGGGGAGGGACCTCTGTGGATCACCCCACAGATACTTGATCAGTTTGGGATCTAGTGAATTTAGAGGTCAGGTCAACACCTTGTGCTGTTCTTCATGTTTTTTTTTTAGTTGTTCCTAAAGTGTTTTTGTGTGTGTGTCTGTGTCAGGCTGCATCCTGCTGGGAATGGCTGCTGCCATCAACGAGTGTCTATGAGGTGGGGGTGCCTGGTCTGGTCTAGGTGGGTGCTACATGTCTAAGTAACATCCACACAAATGCCAGGTCCAAAAGTTTCCCAGCAGAACATTATATTGTCACGAGATGGTCAATGTTATTTACTTCTCTTGGCAGTGGTTTTAATGTTGTGGCTGATCGATATCTCTTTTCATTTTCAACCAAAAATTGTGAAGTGAACACACAAAAAATAGATGTTGTTCTCTCAGTTGCTTTAAAATAATGTTGATATTACAGATGCACTCTTCTTGTGTCGAGCGACAGCAAAGGCAACAATACACAGGAGAACAATAGGCAGCTCTCATGTGTTTGGCTGTCAGCCGGGGAATGGTTGATTGTGGCGTTGACCTTGTGAAAATGATACTCAGGGGACATTTAGAGGAGCAGGAGGAGGAAAAAGAAGAGGAGGAGGAGGAGGAGGAGACGCCAGACCTCCTCCATTGCCTCCTCACCTCCTCCTCCTTTCATTTCTCCTCATTTGCATTTATAAGCCTTTGGATCCTCCTCTGTTTCTGCTTTCATTTCAACCTCTCATGCTCTTTTCTTGAATTTAATCCTACATTTTTCTACACGTTTAAACTTGACGATCACAAATAGGAGTCTCCCAAATGTGTAAATCGGATTCTCCTATTGTGAATTCATGTATGCTGTAGCTTAAATCCATAATGCCTCCCCCACTTCTCCCCAGAAGAACACAGCGTGAATATAAAGTTAACGCACATTAAAATAAACGGCACATTTGGTCGACGACATGTTTCCTGTGTTCTTTCTCCGGCCAAACGGGAATGGAGGCAGACTACGTGTGAGTTTTTCTGCAGCCAAGTGCCATTTCCTGATATATTACAGAAGAAGCAGCCGCCTCCACTCTGTGCGTCACAGTGCACACACTCACTGTTCAGTGTTGGATGTCGGTCGTTTACACCACAAGGATGACTAAAAATATACATTTTAGATATCTGAATGGCTTCCGGTGATAACACAAATATAGCAGAGAAGCAGCTCATGTTGCTTGCACCTTCACTGGACATTAGAACTTTTGGAGGGCTAATCTGGGACTGCAAGAACCAGCAGTGAATTTTGTCTAATGTAGGTTTTAATTAACAATATCACTTCAAAGTTACACCAAGAATTATTTTATTTGCCGGCTGCACCAACCTGAAACCTGGCAGTTCAACACTGATTGGCGCAATCAAGAGGTTTGCTTCTTTACATACAGCTTCTGTGATTCTTCTACAAACTAAAACTTTCACACTCTGCTGTACTTAATGTGTCGGTTTCCTTCTAAGTGACTAAGATTACACAAACTACACCGATCAGCCACCATATTAAAACCACTGACAGAAGAAGTAAACAACATTGACCTTTCAGTCATTCATTTTCTGAAACTTGTCATCTGGAGGGTCACGGGGGGACAGGTCTCCAGTCTATCGCAGGGCTAACACAGAAAAACAGACAACCATTCACACTCACACCTACGGCCAATTTAGAATCAGTACCCGGAGAGAACCCACCCAGACACAGGGAAAACATGCAACTCCACACAGAAAGCCCCAGTTGGCCGATGGATTCAAATCCAAAACCTGTTTGCTGTGAGGCGTCAGTGCTAACCATCACACCACTGTACCACCACAACATTGACCATCTTGTGACAATACAGTGTTCTGCTGGGAAACTTTTGGACCTGGCATTCAGGTGTGGATGTTACGTAGACATGTACCACCCACTTAGACCAGACCAGGCACCCCCACCCCATAGCAATGACACTCCTTGATGGCAGCAGCCGTCCCCAGCAGGATGCAGCCTGACACAGATACACACACAAAAACATTTTAGGAACAACTCAAAAAACATGAAGAACGGCACAAGGTGTTGACCTGGCCTCCAAATTCACTAGATCCCAAACTGATCAAGTATCTGTGGGATGATCCACAGAGGCCCCTCCCCTCAACCCATAGGACCCAAAGGCCCCCACTAACAACATCCTGTTGCCAGACACCACAGGACACCCTCAGAAGGCCCATGTCCATTCTCTGATGAGTCACAACTGTTTTGGAGGCACAAGGGAGACCTACACAATATTAGGAAGGTGGTCATAATGTTATGCCGGGTCTGGAGCCCATCACAGCTGTCATCGGGCGAGAGGCGGGGAACACCCAGGACAAGTCTCCAGTCTATCGCAGGGCCAACACAAAGAGACAGACAACCATTCATGAGCTGGAGTACCCGGAGAGAACCCAGGCAGACACAGGGAGAACATACAAACATGCCAAGAAAGGCCGCAGTCGGCCTGTGGATTCAGACCCATAACCTTCTTGCTGTGAGGCATCAGGCACAAGGGAGACCTACACAATATTAGGAAGGTGGTCATAATGTTATGCCACTGCCCTTTTTTGTGTACAAAAAAACATTAATTTGAAACAGAATCAACAAACACCTATTACTGAGAAATAGTAAAATGCAGATGTGAAGATAATTTTATGTCATGCGAATCTTTTGATTTCATATCTGACTTTCACCCACGGTCTTGCGTATACCAGACAGTGTGTGACAGGAGGTTCTGTGGCAGAGTCGCTCTGTTGTTAACATACTGTTGGATATATTCCCTTTCTCTAACTCTGTTGCCAAAGCCGTAATCTCAATTTAAATTTATAGCCTTAACAGAAGTATCCCAGTGCACACAGAACAATCACTCCACCCTTCCCTGGCTTGAGTCAGCCAGCTGTGTTAGCAGTATTTGTGCCTCACATCTGGTGAAGGTCAAAACCAATCTCGTTTCCCCTTTCTCCTCTTCATCCTCTCATCCACCACTCCAATCCTCTGCTGCTCTGCCACACGGCCATTTTAAGGCTAATACACCACGGTGGACTGTTACACAACAAATAAATACTGTAGTTCCACAGCAATACTTGAATCAAACGTTAAATGCCACTTAAAGCACTGGACTGACCAAAACACAAACACAACAGACCGTGGGCAATAAAAGGGCTCTCCAAATAAAGGAAATGTCCATTGATCTGATATTCATTGTATTTATATGAGATCATGTACGTGATGTTTTATAACACCTAAGCTGTGAGTGTCAGCTGAGAATCAGTTAAATATGTTATTGTGAATGCCTGTGGCCGGCCAATACAGGCAGCAAACAACACATGATTAACACCCAGGATGTGTAACCGGCTTTGTCTATTGTTAAGCTTCAGCTAATTCAGCATGGAGTGTTTGTCCTGTTCACAGGGCAGCATAAAAAGGATCCTAGCAGAGGAAAACAAATAATGCTGGATAAATTGAATTTCTCCATGCTGCATGAATTAAAAAGGATTTGGTTCATTATACCCAGTCTTTAATTCTTCAGAGAATTAAACAACTCTCTCACACGCAAGAATGATCTCCGCAGCCAATTTCTTTCTATAATTATGTTATTTATTCTTTAGAACTTACGGACTGACTTAGAGAGGCCAAATTATTTTTATTTATGTGCTCTTAATTTTAATTTGACAGTATATTAGAATAGGCAAATTCTCCCTCTTTAGCCCCTTTAAGATGCCCCTCCCCCAAAAAGCCCAGTCTGATCTGATTGGTCAGTTCAGGTTCACGGCCAGCCGTTGCCATTTTAGTACTCCACCTAACTATAAGCTAACTCAAAAAGTCTGAATGAAGCTGAGACACCTAACTGAGATGACACCACATGTCACTGCTAGCTCCCAGATGCTAATATAATATATTCGCAGTTTGACCACTAATCTCTCCTGGGTAGAGTCGGACATACTGTGTGTGGGTGCTCTCTGAATGAACGGCATGATCCGACGGACGCGGCCGTCAAAGCGCCTGACCAACATCCAAAAACAAGAAAAGTGCCACTCGTCGTCAGTCTCCCACATCTCCCACAATGCTTAGCGTGTGTGCAGTATGCTGCAGTGGGAGGGCCCTGTGAGGACTTCCCTGGAGTTCGGCACTTGAGTTTGTTGTAAATTACCTGGCCAGAACAAACTTTGTTCTTGTTCTCACAGCCCTAGGAGCGACAACAAACTCCTCGCTACTCGCGGAGTATGTAACAAGCTTAAGTTGTCATGAATGAAGAAATTAGTGATGGAGACCAAAACATACCAGGCTGTAAACATGTTTATTACTGTTGTAAAGTTGGACATTTTAACATGGAAGTCAATGAGGATTGACTCATTTTTGGAGCCAGCCTCAAGTGGCCATTTGGGGAACTGCACTTTTGTCATTTTTGCTAAATTTTGAATTTGTTTATTTAGCCATGGATGTGCTGAGTTGGCCACTGGCAGTGTTTACCTAATGTTAAAGGGGAACTACCATTTTTTTAACAACCTGGACCTTATTTCTGGCATAAAATATGATCGTTTACTCACCCATATAACTTTTGTGTCATTTGTAGTCATTCGGGAGATATTTAGATATTTAGATCCGCTATTCCCTGTTGAGTCTGGAGTTACCTATTCGCGGTGGTGCAGCGGTTTGTTGTTCTTTGGCCAGCTGTTCCTCTCTCTGCCTGCGCATCCTCCTTTCAATGAGCTCCTCATCCGTATACTCTGGCTCAAAACGGTAAGGACGTCCATCATAAACAAAGTCGTCGTCCACAACCTCAGAATCGGAAGAATATTCGGCCATGTTGCAAAAAAATTGCAGTAACAAATTACTGGTAAACAAGCCGACCGTCACGGGTGACGCCAGGTCAGAACTTAGTAGGTCAATCTACAGACCCCGGATGATGATAACAGGTAACCCCAGATCATATTTGTGTGTACATGTTGTTAATATTTGCTAATTTACCCCTAATGCTTTTTAGGTATTCGGGCATAAACTATTATTGTCTCCATAAAATTTTATACAATTTTTTTATATATATTTTCGTCTGAACCAAAGTGGTTAACTTGCAGCTCTCATAAATATGTGTCACTATCCTGACGAAAGAAAAAAGAGAGCAGAAATCTACTGCAATCAAACTTCAATATGAAGCTTTTTTAACCATCTATATATAAACCATCAATATTCATGGTTCGGTGCTTAAATATGTCAAAAGCAGCTGCGCAAATGCTGGTGCACATATGTTTTAGCAAAGCCTGCTTCATTTCCATGAGTCAGCACCTATTACACATTTATATACTTTTTTAATCAAGTGTGAAACTCCTTTTTGAACCAGAAAATATATTACTAATATGTCAGTAAAGTGTGATGATTGGCTTCATTACTTTATCAATAAATCAGAAGCTGCTTCAAATGCTGCGAATGTTGGATGAAACTCCTCTCAGTTCGCCACCCAGTCAGAGCACAACGCTCCCCACAGAAATGGATTCCTCACCAGTCATCTTAGATAAAGCGTAGCGGGGATCAGTGGCTACGGCCAGAACTGCTGGCTTCGTTTTATCACCCTGAGTTTTCTTTCCTCATGGGGGTTGGTTTATGAGGAGAGAGAGAGAGAGCGCAGATGCAACAAAAGCGCTGCAGAGTAAAGAAGAACAGTCCCTCTAATCAATAATTGATCGGGCCATCTTCCATATTAATAAATGCAGAGGGTAGGTAGATGGCTGGGGGTGTTAAGTGTCATAAAACAAGTGCATATTAGGTTTGTTGCAGATGATGAATCTATTAGCGACTGTCATGGGAGTTGCAGTCCATTCTTCTGTGGGAAGTGTTTGGCAATTGATAAGGAAGCTGACAAATACAACCATGGCGTACACAAATTAGACTCCGCAGTGTGTGTGTGTGTGTGTGTGTGTGTGTGTGTGTGTGTGTAATCGGCTATTTAATTTACAGAGCATCCCAGTGAGTGAGCAGTCACTTGGTTACCATGGTAACAATGCTCATTGTTTCACTATAGGATGTCCACACACTCACTACCCTCTGAAGTCGGGCATCGGCACTGACTTTGTTACCAAAAATAGATCACACACACACACACACCCACACACATCCATGCAGTGGATTTACTACCGTCACACACACACTGGCTTTCTGCAGAGGATGTCTGCCGTGTTGCAGCCACAGGAGAGGAAGTGTAGTAAAGTGTGCATTAACCTACATTCAGTGCACGCGTCCTGCAGCACAGCCTTGAGTTACTGTGCCATGGTGCATGTGTTTCTACTGTGACATTATGGGGATGAAAATGTGTTACCACAGTCATGTTAGAGGGACCGAGCTCCTGTGTGGGTACGCAATCAATCCCCACAGGGTTAACCTTTTATTTAAGACTAAGGTTACGCATCCCACATCCTCTTAAAGGATCTCTCCACTAATTTGACATTGTACATCAGTCATTTTTATTCCACACATACTTCTTCATTATGAAAATCTGCCACCTGCATTACTCAAGACTCAAGATTTTCTTCCATTTTAAAACTTGCAGTAGTCCCACTTGCTGACATCCTGTAGAGATTTTATTAATTTACACCATAGACTGTATAAATATGGGCAATCGCCACTTCTTGCATTGCTCAAACTGACACTATATTCCAGGGGATACGGGTGGGATACGGGCTGCGCCATCCTCTCGCAGTACTACGGTACCACTTCACTGTGACAGCCTGTTTCTATAGCGTCAGATAACTAACTAAAACAAAACTTCTCAGAAAAATGGTCTGAAATGACAGAAACCATCCTTGAAAGAGAATTTATTTGACGTGTATTTTAGTGTTTTAGTTTGGCTCAAGTCCCATCCACTAACATGGAGGGGGTGGAGCTTATGACCTATACTGCAGTCAGCCACCAGGGGGAGCTCTACTTGTTTTCAGCTTCACTTTGGAGGAGCTGTTCCACCATCCATCTTTATACAGGCTTTACACATATTCCATGAAACCCTATCAACGAGATAATGCGTTGTCAGGGAACATATTGCTCACTTGTTTGGTATCAACATATTGGCCATACATGCTAATTAACAACGTTTCCTGAGCGGTTTAATAGACGCGTTCTATTAAATGAGTGTGTGTGTTGCTAGGCCCGAGGCAGGAGGTGACCTGTCATGGTCGGCGTGCTGCCATCTGGAATGAGGTTAGTGAGGCACAGCCGGCCGCCACAGTTCCGCACTCACTCTAAATTACCTCAGCAGCGTCTCAGAGATGAAAGCACTTATTCTGGCTGATAAAAATTACAGTCATCTCTTGTAATAGGACCAGAGGCACTGGACTCAGATACACAGGCCGTATTAGACACTATAGTAGACACTCAATGTCACATTAAATACATCAGTAGTTTTACATTGTTAGCGGGTTAATTTAACATGCAGTAATATGTACTTTAATATTAGAATAACCAGCTGCAAAGAGTTATGCTTTAGATTTAGTTTATGACACGTGCAGTCTGAAGATGCTTCTATAAACGGAATGTGTAAAGGCCACAGAAAATGCAAATCATACATTACAACAGACAGGCAGCGCTGATAGCAACACGCTTGTCAAAATGTTTTGTCAGTGTCCCAGCGGAAGAAAAACAAGCAAGACAAAGTGTTTACTGTCAATATTAAATGGTAACATGAGAGGAGCTGACAACCCTGCTGAGGGAAAAGCAAAAAAAAAAAAAAAAACTAAGAATGTAGATGTAGATGCATTGTAGTGCAACCAGTGAATGTATATAATTCATATCTGGAGATAAGCCAAAAACATCACACAGTCTGCTCTTTGTCTTTTATCATATTTTATTATGGCTGATGGCAGATTTGTGTCAGACAGTGAGTCGGATGACAGCCAGTGAAACTATTATTCCGTTCAACAAAAGCCGGCAGTGATGTGATGGATAAACCACACAGCCTCCAGATGAGCGGCTTATCATGTGAAGAAGAAAAAATCTTCTTCTCTGTATTTATTTATCAAAAATAAAAATGGAAAAACCACACCAGCGTTAGCTATCTTGATATAATGCAGTGCATTGCAGATGTTGCAGAGGAGTAGTACGTGTTAGCCGAGACAAATGCGACGCCAACTTGTGTTGATGTCAGTCGTTTCAGTGCTACTACACTAGAATAAATCTGCATCATCTGCAGCCAGACACCCACTGGCCATCTGGTTCTCTTTCCTTCTCGCAACACTGATGCCACGGCAACATTTTTGAGTTGAATTAATATCTTTAGTGCGATTATTTTTCCTCCATCTTCACAGGAACAGTTTAAGGGTGAATGAAATTTAGTGAGTTGTAGCAATGATAGGCAAAAAAATCTTTGAGATGCTTTCGGGAGCAATAGGAAAAACGACACAAGCAAAACCATAGTTTTAACATTGTATGGGGAACCCTGTAGCAATATGATGATTTTCAGATCGTTTCACAAACATTTGTGGTGGTAAATATACAGTAGGGTTATCAAAGCCAACCGAAGCCTTGAAGTTCCATTAGCGACCTACTGTCAGATACAAAGTGATTGACGACAAGGAAGTTGCTTTATGGACAGGTCTTAAATTCGTACAGTATGTGCTTCTAACATTAACAGTTTAATGTGTGCATGAGTTATAAAACAAACTCAATGTGCATTAGCTGGTATATGATCTTGAGCAAAGATGATTTGTAGAAAAGCCATCTTGTGAACAAAACCAGCAAACTGTGTTCGATGTCGACCCATGATTAGAAACAAATGAAATAATGATCAGCTTCCTTTTCTTATTTTCTTTCAACTAATATTTCCTCTTTTCTAGTGAAACAGCTTCAATGTTTGCCTCTAAAAACCTTCAAATTAAATAATCTGAGAGACAGGTTGTTTGAACTGCTGGTAACTCATGATCACACTGATGCAATACTTTATTTGCTTTACATAGTTAAGAAGCCAACAATAGGCGGTTTCTGCATTAAGTTGATGCAGAAGCTACGCTGATAGCGCAGACTCCTACGCAGACGGTGCGCAGACCCTAACACTGTAACTGACATGCACCTCCTCAGAAATGTAACTATGCACCGTGGCGATGCAGACCCAAGAGCTGTGATTGGTACGCTTGGTAGTAGCGTGTTTCTGCTTTAGTATTTCTGGCAGTGCACCCCCCCAACATTTTTTTTTTTATCATCAGCCTCCACTGGTTTGGGTGGCGTTTTTACAGAGTGAGCCAAACTGCCGACAAGTATAAATGGCTCACGCCGATGTAAGCTACATGCTCAGGTTACGCCGTCTGTATCCCGCAGTACTCGAAAGGTAAAAGCACCTTAAGGCGCAGAACCACTGATTTACGGTTATGGCAAAATGATGATGATGTGGTTATTGTTGGTTACAGCCAACACACACACACAAACACCCTTGAGGACAACCAAAAAAAAAAATTGGTCGGTTGACCCATCCATCTACCCAAACCTCCTCCTGACTTTATTCCTCTATAATAGTCTTCCTCCTTTGGTTCCAGTGTAATCATCATGGCAGAAAACAGGATTTTTTAAGACACTGTGCTTGTTCTTTTGAGGACCGAGCCTTGCTTTCTAACCTTAAATATCCTCTGACGATTTGTAATTGATAGACACTGACCTTGTTGGTGGGGTTTAGGGGAATGGTGTTTAAAACCTAAGATTTCCAACCGGATATAGGGAAGGTTCGTGCTCAAGAGAGAATACCAATTTCTTATGACGTAGTCAAACTAAACAAGAATTTTCAGGACATGGTTGAAGTGAATCACCTTCCTTTCACCATCTAAAGCTTCAAACAGCAACAGCTGATGTTAAGGAATAGACAAATCCTATCAGAACAGCGCGAAGATAAGAATCAGGTGAAAATAGAGGAAAGAAGAGACTTTCTACACAGCCTCCTGCCGAAGCAGCTCATAGTGCCAAGGGAGCAATTAATGCTGGTGCTGCATAAAGCTCCCACTGATTTTTTATTAATTTATTTTTTTAAGATGCCACCTGGGCAGCCGTGAAAACACCTTGGGAGGAAGGATTTATTTGGACTTATCTGCTAACGCACGGAAAGTCTACACTTGCCAGAAAATTGCAGCTACAGGAGAGGCTGATATGTTAAATCGGATTACACCGAGACATTTGTAATTCCCCCCAAAGAAGGCGGTGAAAGATGGCAGAGATCCGACACCTGCAAATACTGAAGGCTGACAGAGGAGGAAACCTCTGAAACCAAAAAAGAAGGAATCAAATGTCAGGAGTTACATGTCATTTTGCAATCCTGTAACCTCACAACACAGGTGGTCCATCCACCACATATTAAGCATCACTTTGTCCTCTTGCAGACTGCGACATAATTGAGTACATGTACGCACTGAGTTCATGCTTGTGAGCAGACATGCGTGAATTTGCAAGATTTGCAAGTGTCGCCTAGCAACAGAGTCTGACAATGTTGTTTATTTCGTTTTGCTGAAAGCGTTTTTCTGAACATTAGTCAGTATATTTCTGGCCATATAACTTATAACAGCTCCTGTATATTAACATAGCTGTAACCACTAATATGTCTTCCAAATTCAAAACAAATGCTACAGAGATATGTAACAAACATATGCAGCATATGTTAACTGTAAAGGTCCTTTAAACATCTGGAATTTATTTCCAATGAATATAATCCAGGTAGAAGTTATATTTCCTATTAAATATACACCGATCAGCCACAACAATTTGACCACTGATAGGAGAAGTAAATAACATTGACCATCTTATGACAATTCAGTGTTCTGCTGGGAAACTTTTGGACCTGGCATTCATGTGGATGTTACTTAGACATGTAGCACCCACCTAGACCAGACCAGACACCCCCACCCCATAGCAATGACACTCCCATCCCCAGCAGGATGCAGCCACAGACACACACAAAAACACTTTTGGAACAACTCAAAGAAACATGAATAACAGCACAAGGTGTTGACCTGGCCTCCAAATTCACTAGATCCTAAACTGGTCAAGTACCTGTGATGATCCACAGAGACCCCTCCCCTCAACCCATAGGACCCAAAGGCCCCCACTAACAACATTTTGTTGCCAGACACCACAGGACACCCTCAGAAGGCCCATGTCCATTCTCTGATGAGTCACAACTGTTTTGGAGGCACAAGGGAGACCTACACAATATTAGGAAGGTGGTCATAATGTTATGCCGGGTCTGGAGCCTATCCCAGCTGTCATCGGGCGAGAGGCGGGGAACACCCAGGACAGGTCTCCAGTCTATCGCAGGGCCAACACAAACAGACAGACAACCATTCATGAGCTGGAGTACCCGGAGAGAACCCAGGCAGACACAGGGAGAACATACAAACATGCCAAGAAAGGCCCCAGTCGGCCTGTGGATTCAGACCCATAACCTTCTTGCTGTGAGGCATCAGTGCTAACCACCACGTCACTGTGCTGCCCTATGGCTGTTATTTATGTCCTAATTCTCCTTTTATTAAGTGGAAGGTAAAATAAATCTGCTGGAGTTGCACTTCTCACTCTCTCCTAAAAGAGATTTATTGCATTTAAAATTTCTCCATAGAGTCTTTTATCCATAGAGCTCCGTTTGGTCTCACAGCTATGGAGCTGACTGTCTTTGAATTTCAAGTGGAAATTTGTAGGAAAAAAAAAACGCCTAGTTCTTAAAGGGCTGAAATAAACACTAAATATTTTTTTCACCAAGATTTAACGGTCCCATTTAAAACTTAAAACCATCTCAAGAAGAAACTGCCGACTCTGATGCACCCACGCTGCAGGAGACCCGGTAACTTTGCATTTCTGCTGTTTAATATTTAACCGCAGTGCCAGAGCTGTTCTTTACTGGACTAGAGCTGGGTCACACATACTAAATGCACATGCAGACACACATGGACAGTGTATGTGTGTGACTGTGCTTTAAATACACACTGTGTTTTCAGCTTGACCGACCAGAGGAAACTGGATCAGCGTGTCTTCCTCTGGATTCCCTCGACAAAAGTTCATCCGCTTCACTTATACATATTTGTGTGCATGTGTGTGTGCATGTGTGTGTGCATGTGTGCGTTTTGGTGAGCATGCAGCAGTCGGATAGTCGCGCCCCCTAAGGCTGCTTGATTTACAACAAACACAATAAAGCACCAATTGTTTTCCCTTGATTTTTCTCTGCAGAATATACTGTGGGACTTGTAAAATCATAAAACACACACACACAGACACATGCTCGGAAATTTAAGAAAGTGCAAATGAAAGCATTCCCTCCCTGAGGAATCTGATTGTTTAAACCACATGTGATATCTGACCATCTGCACGCACACAAATTGCACCCTACTTTGCTGAATCATGGCAGCCATTCTAGTTTCAGTATGCTTTAAAGACATATAGCATGATGCATACTTGTCTGCGTCCTCACAAATTACAGGCAGAAACTGACCGAGAGAGCGAACACCCTGGGAGAACGAAGCAAAATGGCTTTCTTGGCTGCATCATATGTAAACATGTGGTACAGAGGAAAAACACATGAGCCTGCTTTGTTCTAGTTTGTTCATTCGCTTTGTGTTTGTGTCTCAAACACAAAGACAGACAGACAGACAGACAGACAGACAGACAGATAGACAGATAGATAGATAGATAGATAGATAGATAGATAGATCCTCTGTGGTGTGGTCCATTGACTCAGACAATGCTGACTTGCAGTATTCAATTACCCGAAACAGAAATACCACATTAACTTTCTTCATAGCCACAGAAAGAGTTTAAACTGCTCATGGGTGTAACAAGATCGTCTCCTTCCACCGTAGGCCACAAACATATCAATCACCAGTGGAATGTCCTAATAGAAGAAGAAGAAGAAGAAGAAGAAGAAGAAGAAGAAGAAGAAGAGGTATTAGCAGAAGAAAAGATGGAATAAAAGAAGTAGCAGAAACAGCTGTAGCAGTGGAAGAAAAGAACAAAACTGGTAGAAGAGGTAAAGGAAGTAAATACAAGAAGAAGTAGAAGAAGAACACATGATAGTAGGAGAACGTGAGGAAGAGTAGTACCTCTTCCTCACGTTCTACGACTAGAAAAAGAAAAGAAGAAGTGGTCGCAGTAGTAGAAGACAAAGCAGTACTATGAGTAGAATAGTAGTAGGAAAGGTGTCATAGTGAAGAAAGAAGAAGAAGAAAATAGAATAGGCGCTCTGGAAAAAAATAGGAAAAGTTGGATGTAGTAGTAGTAGAAGAAATAATTAACTAGTAGTAGTAAAAAGAAGTACAAGAAAAGGAAATAAAGCAAAGAAGAAGATGTAATAGTAGAATACGAAGAAGAGGAAGTAGTAGAAGCAGAGAAGAATAAATGGTTGCAATCGTAGAAGAAGAAGAAAAGAATAGGAGGACAATAGGAGATGCGGAAGAAATCGAAAAAGAAGTAATAGAAGAGCAAGAAGTAGTAGTAGTAATAGAAGAACTGGTGGTAGCAGAAGAAGAAAGGACAGAATAGAAGAAGGAGTATTAAGTGGTTGTGGTAGTAGTAGAAGAGGAGAGAACTACTGGTAGTAGAAGAAGTAAAAGAGAAGGAAATCAATAGAAGAAGAAGAAGAAGAAGAAGACATTATAGTAGAACGTGAAGAAGAGGTAGTAGTAGTTGGAAGAAGAAAAGCAGAAGATGTGGTAGCATGAGTAGATATAGTAGCAGATGTAGTAGTAATAGTAGAAGAAAGAAGTAATGGAAGACGAAATGGTAGTAGTAGAAGAAAAGAAGAAGTGCTGGTAGTAGAAGACATAGTAGTACGAGTAGTAGAAGAAGAAGTAGTAGAAAAAGAAGAAGAAGAAGAAGTAAGATAAGCAGGATGAAGCTACACCAGTGTAACCAGAACAGGCATGAATGAAAGAACAACATGAAGTATAAGCGTGGTGACCTCGCTGAGTCACACTTGAAAAACTCAACCGCCATTTGAGCTCTTCCACTAAGACACACAAAAAATACTTCAGAGAGGGACGAAGACGGCCGGCCATCGATCTCCCCCCAGCACGAAGCGCACCATATTAACTAAGCGGCGATTACTTATCAACGCCCTCTCACTCCTGCTCTCTGATGGGATTTTCACGGTCCATTTATGCGTGAAAGAGGGAGAGGTGGAGGAAGGGCGGGAGTGAATGAAGGGGATGGTAGGGGAGGGGTGGTAAATAAGAGACGAAGATGGAGAGGAGGTGAACAATCAGCACGGAACGAGAGGGTGGATGATGAATGCAACGATCGGAGGATTCCAATCCTCCAAAAAAACAAGAGAGGCAGACAGAGATTAGTCCCAATGACCCACTTAGCAGGAGCACAAAAAAAAGAGGCTTTTAATTCACACAAATGAAGTCTGAGGGTGAGGATGATGGCCGTATGAAACGCTCCAACACTGACAGGAAGTACGCTCAATTCACTGAACACCAGACACCAGTTGGCTCTTTAATAACGCAAGTATTTTAAGCTCTTTTACTTCCAGCCCCTGAGGCCCTTTTTTCACTATAATCACTCCAAATTATCATCATTAAAAGGGTAATTATAAAATATTAACATGCTCTACCTGCTATATGCCTCGTGTGCACTATATTCTTTGGAATAAAAATGGTAGTTGAAATTAAAATAAACCGCCCTATCTGCTGAATTTTTAGTCAGGAGACGCCGTGACCTTAGAGGAGGTGAACTTGAGTTGAACCTGCAGCGGACTCATCTTTAAAATTAATGAAAGAGTCATTTAAAAATGGATTAAAACCATAAATCACTTTAATCATCCCGTAATGAAACAGGCAGGCAGGCAGGTGGGGGGGGGAGAAGAGTGACGGAGGGCTGAATTTGGGTGGAAAAGCCCCAGCAGTGTTTTTGAGTAAATCTCGTGGAATGAATGGATGGTGGTTTTATTAATGAACTCTAAATGAATACAGCCCGGATTCAGAGTTCTGCAGAAACATCTTCGCTGCAAAGATTCCCAAAATAAACACGACCGGCTTGAATAAGCATTTGTGTCTCAAAATAAAATATCTGACTACAGGCAGAGACACCGACTAGTCTCTGGTGACGTCACTGATAAAAGCACAGTAAAAAGTAATGCTTTGCGACAATGAAATCTATATTCTTGACCTGAAAACATATTTTGACAACAGCCAGCTCATGTGCTACATACTGCAGATATAGCCTGTATAAAAACATGCTGCAACACAACACATATAATCTGCAAATGTATTTTAGTCAAGTCGACACAGACTGACCTCACTAATAAAAACACAGTAGAAAGTAATGAAATCTATTTTATTAATATAAAAACATAATCTGACAACAGACATGTGCTACATACTGTGTGCTGCAGATATGTATAGCCTGTATAAAAACAGGCAGCAACTCAGCACCATCAATAGCATTTAATAGTCCTCCACAGCGTGTTGTTAGATGGGATAGTGTAGCCGGGTATTTCTCTGAAGTCTTCTTCGTGTACTGCAGCTAAAGGTCTAATAACTTTATCAAATAGTTGATGTGCAGCCTTAGCTGATGTTAGCTTGCTGCAATGACCCCCTGGGGTCCTCACTTGTCTTCTCGGAGGCGTCAATGTTGTTATTGTCGTGGGATTGGTGACTAGTGACAAGATGCTTAAAGCGTGAAGTCGACAAACGGACTACTCGACTAGTCTGTACATACTGTATTCTCACTGCACCTTTTTTATTGCGGAGGCGAGGAAATACTAAGTTACGCTAGTCTGAAATTTGTGTATTTGGTATTGACAAACACTCTTTACCTTGGCCAACCAGTGAATGAGGTGAGAAACGGAAGTGATCAAAGTAAACTAAGCGACAACATGATCATCTGGAGTGAATAAACTGTAGACCAGCTGTTCAGGATGACTCAGGAGCAGCCAGTTCTTTAAGACGGTTTGTAGCTCTTCCTAGCCTCCTAGCCTCCTAGCCTCCAGGCTAATAGTAGCGCTTCCTGTTTCCACTACTGCCACCTGCTGGTATGAAGAGTTATCTCCTTACATGCTGGCAAAAATGTGTTTCCTCCAGCTGGCCGTTGGCTGTAATCATTGTGGTGTTTTCAATGTTTTGGTCCAGACACAGGCGAAGTGAGGCTACATCCCACTTTGCCTTCATTGCCGGTAGTTCTTCGATGTCGGTTTGGTGTGTCCAGGCCTTTTCCCAGAACATTACACGGTTCGGTGAAGTTATATGAAACATTGACTCTCTTCAAGTTCGGACACACCAAACCAACATCGAAGAACTACTGGCAACGAAGGTCGACTGCAACATAGCCTCACTTCGCTTGTGTCTGGACCAAAACGCTGCACTTGAACGCACCACAAAGACTACAACTGGTGCATAGGAAATAACTCTTCATACCAGCAGGTGACAGAGGTTCGTCAGTCAAAGGGGGAAACAGGAAGAGGTGGGAGGCTAGGAAGAGCTTGACAAGAAATGAATTGTCTCTTGCTTATAGATAGATAGATAGATAGATAGATAGATAGATAGATAGATAGATTCAAACAAGTTAAACCGCTGACTTTAACCGGCTTCATTATTCCAAACAGCTCACCTCACACACTTACAATCGCCTACAGATGTGGGGCAGTGACACACAATGCTGTGTGACCGATTCAACTCATGACTCATGCTGCATCCACAGACACAAACACACAAAATGGCTTTTGACCCCTGAAGTCATTTTCATGTGTGAATCTGGATGAATCACAGTTCCCGTCCTTTAAATCTACAATTTTGCCCAACATACAGTGAACACAACACGGGATCACACCAACCTATATTTTTATATTCTTCCTTCAGTTGGCTATTTTTAAAAAATAAATAAATAAAATAACCAACACAAATATGAACCATGGAAGGCAACACCACTGATATTCAAGAACAGTGACCAGGCTCTCAATCATTGATGTAATTCAGTTTCAGTGAGGAAAAACATCAGGCTGTAGAGTCGCCTGTGTGTGGGTGGCTGTGTGTTTCACAGAAATACACAAATGCTCAGTGTGTGTTTGTGTGGGGGAGAGAGGGGGAGAGAGAGGGAGCCACACTGTTCATTAATGTAATTAGCCAGTTCTAAGTATCAGTACAGTAAAGGTGTCACATAGTCTCATATATTGGCCTGTTAGGCTCCGTGTATGTGTGTCTCCGTGTGTGTCCACTCACTTTGTGTTGTTTCCACATCACGGCCAGCGGTTTGACGTCGTGCTTGGCGTGTTTTCCTTCCTCCAGACACTTCATGCACACCGGAGCCTTGCAGCCGCAGCAGAACATGCTGAAGTTCTCCGCCTCATGGTCCACGCACGTCGCCGGCTTCCGCGCGGTCGCGGGCGGCTGCGGACCGCCGCTCGCCGGCCCTCCTCCTGCCGCTCTGCTCGGCGGCGGCACCAGGCGGTGCTTGGCGAGCGGACCCCGGGACGGGTGGCACCGCTGCTGGCAGGCGTTGCAGTAGTAGACGTCGCACTGCTCGCACATCACCGCCGCGTCCACCGGGTTGCGGTCGCACAGCTGGCACTTCACAGCGTTGGACGAAGAGGAGGAGGATGAGGAGGAAGCCGCGCGGTTCTGCTGGTACCGCGCCACTATGGCCTCCAGCAGCCGGTTCCGAGAGAAACCCCGGAGCCCCCGCTCATCCAGGGAGACGCTCCGGTGGCACAGCGGACAGGTGAGGGAGCAGTGTCGGTGGGCGACGGCCGGCGGAAACACCCGCACCCCGTTTGGAGACTTGAGCTGGCACGGCGTGTAGGAGCCGTAGCCGCTGTCCGTCTCGCTGTACAGGCTCATCTTATCCATGTCCAGGTAGTCGTAGTCAGAGCTGCCCGAGGCTCGGCTCTGCACCGGGGTCTCCCCCTCCGGGGTCTGCACGGTGATGTTCCGAGCGCACGCCAGGCAGACATTGTGGGAGCAGGGGAGCAGGATGGGGTCCTTGAAGAGAGAACCGCAAACGGGGCATTTCAACTCTTCCTCCATCGCTCCGGTCTCTGTGTATGTGTATGTGTGTGTGTGTGTGTGTGTGGACCGGAGGAAGAAGCGGCTTCAGTGAAAACACTCCAGCACCGACTGACGCGGACAGCTCCCTGCGCCGATCTGCGCAGGCGCGGAGAGGGGCGGGGCCTGGGGTTGATTGATGGGGTTAATTTAAAGACTGAAACACCACAGGTCTCTGATTATCAGGACTTGTTAACAAGCACCCGGCAAGGTTTCTGCTGTGTCTTTTAATGACTTAGATTCAATTTATACCGGTAACTGTTTAATTCCATAGTTTAAATTGGACTGGACAAGATTCAGTGGGAACCTTTGTTAATTTAGTTTTCTTTGCCTGTAGTTTTCCTGTTGCAGAGGTGAAAATACAAACTAGCTGCATGACATAACTTGTGTCTGTCTGCATGATTCTTCATTTTGCATGCATGTTGTTAAAATATATAAAAATCCAGACATAATCAATCTTATTTTCTTGGAATGGGCTAAATCAAATTGGCTTGTCTACCACAAATGGAAAGCATTTAAAATGGTCAAAAGCACAGAAATAATAATAATAATAATAATAATAATAATAAACTATACTCCACTGGCTGCTAAATAGGATCATACACCAATCAGCCACAACATTAAGACCACTAACAGGATAAATAAATAACATTGACCATCTTGTGACAATTCAATGTTCTGCTAGGAAACTTTTGGACCTGGCATTCATGTGGATGTTTCTTAGACATGTAGCACCTACCTAGACCAGACCAGGCACCCCCATCCCATAGCAATGACACTCCTTGATGGCAGCAGCCATCCCCAGCAGGATGCAGCCTGACACAGGAACACACACAAAAACGGTTCAAGAACAAATCAAAAAACCATGAAGAACAGCACAAGGTGTTGACCTGGCCTCCAAATTCACTAGATCCCAAACTGATCAAGTATCTGTGGGATGATCCACAGAGACCCCTCCCCTCAACCCATAGGATCCAAATGACTATTCATATCCTGTGTAAACCTTTCATGAAACACCTGTTCATGACATATTTGGCTGTTGACCTGGATGTATTCCCCCCCAAATAATCCCGGGGGCCTGATGCTTCTTCTCTGGTGAATAAGCCTCACCCCGGGCTTTCCCAGAGCCCACGATCACATCCGGCGATTATAATGAGATGAGCCGTGAAGCAGAGAGAACAATCATGCGAGTCTAAAAATATCTCTGTCGCCAACGCTGCTGTGACTGACGGGGGGTAGTGGTTTCCCTGTTAGAATAAAACAACACGAACGGGCAGGATGAATGCACCTAAGATAAAGTTTAACTGATTAAGATTATTTATGAATGCACTGACCTTTAAAATTAATGTAAAACTGCAGGTGAACCATACACCATGACAAATATTTCTTGATTTCTTGATTTTGCCACAAGAGGGCAGTATAGCCCCTGAACAAGAATCAGGAAGTAAACTATTACTTTGGTGTTATTTGATGACATATCGACCATTTAAATCAACTATTGTGACTTTATTTCGAAAAGGAGGGAAGTCAGTTATTATTTTTTCTATCACCACTGATGGAATTAAATATGCATGCATTAAAATAATGACTAATCTGACAAAAACTAATCTGAGAAGTAAGATTATTAAATTATCTGCTGCATAGATTTGTCATTCATCACCTTTTCTTTTAGGGGATCTACAGTCATTGTTAAGGTTATGGGCCGCAGGATTAAACTGAGCAAACACGAAAAATATTCAATATTCAGTTTTAATTTGAATCTATTTATAAAAGCCTAATACATATTCAAATAGCCGAGGCTGCTTGCATCCTACAGTATTGAATTTACATGTTCATTTGAACACATTTACAAACTGTAGGCAGCAGTTAAAATAAATACAGAAACAGAGACCGCAGAGAGTGGATGTAATGTAACAGTGGGGGTTTATCTATCAAAACTGTTTCTATATTGAAAATAGACCCTAATTTTGCCTTATCTTACTTCACCGTAATAACTGCTGCATATCTGCACCTTTTTGTTCCTGCTATTAAAATGTATGAATCAGATTAGTTTGGAAATGCTGGGGAAAAAAATTATGCATTCAAAAAATGCAGAATAAACATTTGAACATCGACTTAAAAGGCGAACATATTCAGAGTGAAAGCACATCTTTAAGAGCTCCAGGGTTGTCACTACCGCCCACAAGATCGGAGACTGTCATCTTGCTACCCCGTCTCCACAGCACCAGAAAAAAAACATTCCACCTAAGATATTCTCTGTTTGAAATGACATTTCAGGACAATCAAAACATGGACAGTCTGTTTTAACCCCAGAACTATTCATTCATTCATCCATTCATCTTCTGTAACCGCTTGTCCTGTGAAGGAGCCTAGCTGTCATCAGAAAGGTCTCCAGTCTATCACAGGGCTAACACAAAGAGACAGACAACCATTCACACTCACACCTACAGCCAATTAAGAATCACCAATGAACCTAACCAGCATGTCTTTGGAAGGTGGGAGGAAACCGGAGTACCTGGAGAGAACCCACGCAGACACAGGGAGAACATGCAAACTCCACGCAGAAAGGACCCAGTCGGCCGGTGGATTAGAACCCAGAAGCTTCTTGCAGCAAAGTCTTAAACTCTTTCAGAGAAAAGGGGTTGTGCAGCAATGTGAACCGTTGTGTTAACTTTCATTTTATAAACTTATCATTTATTACACAGGTACAATGAAAGTCGAGGCATTCTGTTCCACTCTGTTCTCAAGGTCACTGATAATACAGCAGGAGAGCTTTCTTTCATTTCAATAAGGAGAAACCATAAAGAAGAAAGAGCAAAATTCACTGCAGTAATAAGTAATGAGTTTCTGATGATAGGTGAGAGAGGAGTCCCAGATCAAGGTACTGGTTAAGATAAGACGAAAGACAGTATTTACTGCAACGTATTCAAAGAAGCCAAACATGGACTAGTGGTCAGAGAAGCAGATTTGTGACAGTAAGGTCACTGGTTCCAATCTACCTGCTCTATTCTTTTTCTCTACATCCGCAGCAGAAGTGCCTCGACCTGCTCCCTGGGCACGTTCCGAACCGGCTCACTGCCACTTGTGTCTGCAAACAAATTGGTTAAATACAAAGAAAACGCAAAAAAAAAAAAAAAAAAAAGATGACCGTGCAAGAATAGTGAACAGCTCTTTATTATTGAACTTTCACCAAAGATGTATTTCATTTTCTTTCCGGCAGTTTGGCCAAAGTTTAACTTGAATTCTTACCAGGTCTATGCATATCCTGATGATAATAATGTTGAACGGCAGGAACGGAAAGCTTCTTCATTGCCTTCCTGATAATGAAAACAACAACTGCGCTCGTGCGTAAAGGATCTTTATTGAATTTCATGTGTGGCTGCCTCAACATTTCGACAAACGGAGAACATTCTACCAGTGCTTCGTTGTTTCAGTCGTCCCTTTAAATCAGTGCAAGATCTTTAGCGTCTAGTAAAGCAATAAAAATAAATCAAAGAATTAAACAGTTAGATAAATCCCTTACAGACTCTCGGTATAAATATTTGTTGGGAGTGGACATGTAAACCTGGTTCTGTGAATCTGAGCACTTCCTGGTTATGACCAGACAAACTGAACATGTTTGTGCTGAAGAAAATTGGATGCAGGCATCAATAGGCAACAAACAGTTGGGTGTATCTTATTCTGTTGTTAATGTGACTCTTTCACAATGCACTTGATGTAATTTCCTGTCCCACTTTACCTATAAAAAACAATAACTAGTGTTGTAGAGGGGAGTTTAAATACCCAGAACAGTTTTTTTGCAGTCTCCCAGAAGTTCCTCAGACCACCGATGTGGTGCTCTCCGGGTTGATCCGAACCGGCCTCGTGCTCTTCCTCAGGTCCTGCAGCTGTTTGGCCGGCTTCCCCACGCCCTCCTCGAACCTGCGCTCCACCACCGGCAGCACGGTGTCGTGGAGGAAGGAGGCGTTCAGCAGGACGAACGACTTCTTCTCGGGGTCCTGCTCGCAGCGGAGGCTGTAGTCCACGTGCTGCACGGCCACCAGGATGATCTCCCTCAGGCTCTCCAGCAGCACCATGTGCAGCTCGGGGAAGTAGAGCTTCAGGCCTTCCTCCAGGAAGCTCATCATCTGCTTGGTGAAGGCCACGATGGTGTAGCTCAGGTTCACCCAGCAGTCGTCGCCCGTGTACTGCTCGAAGCTTATGCCACAGCTGCGCATCTCGTCCTGCAGAGAGGGATACGTTGATGTTTGAACAGGTGAAAGAGGAAAAAATGATTTGAGGCAGGTTGTATATGGAAGCCAGGTCAGGTCTATGCCAGTTAACTTGGAGACTGTGCAACTACAGAACTGAAGGAGAGCTAAGTGACAGAGCTAGAGACACTGATTGAGAAGCTGAAGAGACGAAACCAAAAAAAAAAGTCACATCCACCTTGAGTTTCGTCAAAGCCTCGGGGGTCATGAGGTTCATCCTCCTCCACATCTCCTCGGAGTTTCGGTGCTTGGTGGCCTCGATGATGATGTCCTTGTAGCTCTGCAGGGCCGCCTTGATGTCTTTGACCAGCAGGGACTGGAGGGTGAAGGTCAGGTCCAGGCCGATCTCAGTCAGCTGCTGACAGTGTTCTTTAGCCACTTTGACGCACTCTGCCGCCGTCGACAGGCTCTCCTTACTGTCAAACACCTAGGAAACAATGCAAGAGTAAATTTAACCTCTAAGTTACTGTTATCCTTTCCAATAATTAAAATTAATCCAACTGGTATATAAACTTTTTCAGATTAACTAACCTAACTCATTACCTCTGAACCCATATTCTCCCCCTTGATGACTAAATCATCGTTCCATGCCCGTAAACACATTTCTCAAATATCTCCGTCACCTGCTTGCTGAAGGCGTCCACGAACATCCTCATGGCCGACCTGGACCAGACCACGAAGGCAGAGTAGCAGCCCGTGTTCCCGGCGAAGTCCATCTCGAACTCCTTGGCGGTCTCCAGCAGGCTGGTGAAGAAGATGTTGCAGAGCTTGTGGATGTAGAGCAGCGTGGCTCCTTCGATGCGTAGCTGCCGTATGGCCGTCTGGACCGCCGCCGCGCGGTTCTTCAGGAACAGCTCGCAGGCTTTGGTGGACTGGCCTGAAACACGGAGGGTAACGGTGCAAGAGGGATGAGATGGTGCGGGAGGTTTGATTACACACTAATTTTGGATGGTTAAATCTAAAATTATTTAGATTTTAAAGCAGATTCGGATCATTTTTCGACTCAATACTCAGTCAATAACTCAATAAATTTAAATAAATTAGACTATATATTGTCCGTCAGATAACACCAGGATTTGTAGAGTCCTTTAAAAGTATTTTAACAGAATAATTCATCTAAGGAGATAAAAGAGTAAAAATTCTGAGAAAAAAAGGTATTAATGTTTAAGAACCAAAATAAAAGTTTCCAAAAATAGGAAAACTTAGCAATAAAAACTACTGTCAAGGTGACTTTATTCATTTTTAGTCACTTTTGTGAGAAAAGAAATAGTGATTTCTTTTCTTGGTGAAAAAAACAAAACAAAGGAGGACCTAGCCTGATGAGCTGGGACACGGCCCGCCGCGTTGCTTTAGGCCCTCCGCGAAGCGACCGATCCGGAGACAACTCAAACACCAGGACCTCCGTCAGCTGCCGCACGCGCTCGTCCACCTTCGCCCTGAGCTCTTTAACCCTCTGTGTGACTGGCTGGTCTTTGAGATACTCGTTGAGCTTGTCCAGGAGGTCCACGGCGCCCTCGAAGTCTCTCTGGGCGATGCACACGTCCAGATCCTCGGGCAGCTCCTGGATCCACTCCAGGCCGAGGTCCACGGCTTCCTCGGCCTCCACCGGCGCGTCGTCCTCTTCCACGTCGAAAGGGTTGGTGGACACCTCGGCTCTCACGGGAGACGTCGGGGCCTCCTCCTCTTTCTTGTGCCTGTCCTTGGAGACTTTGTTCTTCTTGGTTTCATCCAGGATCTCCAGCCACTCCTTCTTGATTTTGCTGTTCTCCGCCTGGAAGATGCGACTGTCCGGGAACATGAGGATCTTGAACATGTCCTTCATGGGAGGGTTGTCTTTTACGTTGACCACGGCAAAGCTCTCCAGGTCGTACAGGGCGTTGTATTTGTACTTCACAGTGCCGCGGCGGTTGGGCAGCCAGGTGGCGATCAAAAGACAGTCATTCATCAGGAAGGCGTGCACCTTCTGGATGGGAGACATGTTGTCCACGTCAAACTCCACGAGGTCACCATTGTAGACTAGATGCCTCCCTGGGGTGTCCATGATGTTTTTACCCCCTTCTACTTTCTCCAGCAGTGAGGTGAGCGTCCTCTGCTTCACCTCCTCTGTTTCTTTGGGGAAAGCAGCCTGCATCTCTTTGGAGGTCTCATCCTTGTCCGTGGACAGCAAGGCCTGTGTGATGCTCTCCATGATGCTCTTCTGCTCGGTCAGGATGTGGCTCAGCTGGTACATCTCACTCTCCAGGTAGGAAATCTCTTTGGCCGTTTCGATGAACTGCCTGTAGTTCTTGTACACGTTCTTCTTCAGGTTCTGGGCCGTTTCGTCGGCCAGGTTTTGGATTTTCTGACGGTGCTCCTGCAGATCTCGGTCGCCATCGGACTGCTGGGACAGCTGCTTGACGTAGTTTTGCGGGTCGAAATTGGGCGATTCGAGCAGTTTCCTGAGCCTGTTCCCCGTTTCCGACATCTTTCGTCGCGTGTGCGTTTACTTATCCAAACTAAATGTTGACAAAATAGGAAGAAATGTGGACAGAGGAAGATTTCATGGAGCTTTCTTAGTTCATATCCTCTTGCAACCCAAACAGGAAGCTGTAAACTGGTTGACACCCCAAAACGTCACGGGACTCAGGAAAAAGAGATGGCCAACAAATAGATTACGCGGAGATGTAAAACTACATACAGTTCCTCATATAAACCAAGGAAGTTACATTATTCTACCACTTAAAACATATAATATATATAGAATATATACTCATAATATTTCTCATTAATTGACTCACTAGTTCACAATAGAAAAACCCCGGGTTAGGTTTTGGTTGGCCAACTATTTGAAATATAAACGTATACATATCCCAGAATCCATTGCTATAACATTTGTAATCATGTTAGGCTGTGTCCGAAATCTGTCTCGAAAATCTGTCTCGAGCTGAAATTGCGGAAGTACAATAATAAGAGGGAAATCCTTACAATTATGCGTTAGTTTAGGTTATGTTAAACAAAAAATACTAATTAATCATTTACAGTTTACATAAAAAAATTAAAAACATGCCCTACTGACTACGCAATTTCTCTCAAAACAGTTGTCTTTGTTTTATTTTGAAATCCTCATTGGAAGTGGTTGGTTGTATTGTAATAAATTGATACATATTAAAAATATTAAAAAATATTTTAAAGCTGACTTACACTGAACAGTGTCACTGCTTCTAGTATTTTTATTTCATTCTAATGTATTTTTGGCTCTCCCTAGTCTTTGTTGTCTTTGACTCTGTGTACTCTGTGTTAGTCTGTTTTTGATGTCTTTGCTCTGTACTCATGTCCTATGTTGTATTTCCTTGTCTTTTATAACTTATACTGTATAATTGCTGCCATCTTGACCAGGACTCCCTGGTAGAAGAGACACTGTGTCTCAATGGGACCTTCCTGGTAAAATAAAGGTTAAATAAAATAAAAAAATACACAAATAGTTGGCGCGAGCGGTCGTACTGACAGCGAATACCCCAGCACAGTGCCATCGACAGATCTGTGACCTTTGTGTTTTTGTAGTATTTTTTTTTAACAGCTTCAGTGCTCCTTGTCATAGATTCTCAAAATCTCTGAACTCACCTAGAGGGATGAACACTATTCTAGTAATGACTAGTGTCTAGTAATGCAATATGCTTGCAATATATTTCTGACAGTTTTATACTAAGACACTTACAATTTCATGTTGCAGGACACTGAGAACTTGCAGGAAATTGAACAGCTCATAATGGCAATTATTGTGACCCCAAAGACCGGAGCTTCTACAAGCAACAGCCCAAAGAACATTGGAATTGTCATAGAGGGCGTGGAAGTCATCACAGGACTAGGAGATATTGCAAGGGCTTGCTCTGGCCTCCTTGGCATGACCTATGCACTGAATCTCGACACCTTTGAGGTATTCCAAAAACTTCTCTTGGAACTGGATGATGCAAAGTCCAGTCCCTCAAGAGCAAGCTTCTGGCTTGAAATGAGACTGTAGTTGCAGTGCAAAATTTTGTACTACACAATGTTCAGCTTCTACAGAGCTTGAGAATTGCACATTTGAAAGTGCTATGTTTGTAAGTTAGCACTGATTTGGACTCTTATCCCATGAATGTCAGTGACATTTCTATTGTGGTTAGTTCAAAGTACAAATGTTTTTTACTCTACACATTACACTTTTCTGCTTTTGTTTCGGTACATGCACTTCTGGAGGATTTTTCTTTGGCTTGAAATGAGACTGTGGTTGCAGTGTACACTGTTGTGCAGTTAATTGTTAATAAAAGTCTTATTTGAGTATTTGTGGAGTTCTGTACTTTCTG
This sequence comes from Chelon labrosus, assembly GCF_963514085.1. Classification (NCBI taxonomy): domain Eukaryota; kingdom Metazoa; phylum Chordata; class Actinopteri; order Mugiliformes; family Mugilidae; genus Chelon; species Chelon labrosus. Next base: position 19,531,087 of record NC_140347.1, read on the forward strand.
GGCCATAGACTACTTATTCCTAAGAAAGAAGAATATTTAGATTTAATTCATTGCATTGATTAAATTCAAATTAATGAACAGATTAATGTAGATGATTATTACTCAATTATATGTCCTTGATATACAGAATTAAATAAATTTTTATTAGTACTATTTACACATTAGGGAATTTCTCTTTTTCAAATCAACTCAATATTTTTGTTTAGGTTTTAATTAATTCTGTACTGTTTTCTATTCAAATATACTCATATAAAATGGATAACTATTAAGGGTCTCATTTAATTAATAGTTACTCAATACTAAACATTGTGAAATATAATTAATAATATTGCTTGTAATCTGTTGCCTCATTTTTATTGAGTAGATATGGTGTATCTTTTCTTACAGTGTACCCTTGAAGTAGTTCAAAAAGGTAGGTGACCCCCAGGCCCGGAGTAGCTAATCGGGAGGACCGGGACAATTCCTGGTGGGCCGGTCTGACTTTTTTATTATTTTCATTTATTTATTTATTTTGGGCCAGTGTTCAGTCATGGCACTGAGTCATGCTGTTACCGCTGTCGCTGGGCCGTCTCCACTTTACCTGCACCGTTCAAGTTAATTAATTAGCCTATCAAGTCAATGAATTGCGTGGCGTTGTAACATAATAGCCTGTCTAACCTAACGTTACATAATTTAAATAATAGTATGATGCGACGCCACATAACTGGCCACAAACTTTGCCTTGCAGCCCCTCAGATGCAAGATGCATCACCAAGCACCAGCCATGAGCCCACAGGTCCAGAGTGTGCAGGTAGGATTGCTCATTAAGTGAATATTATTAGAATTAATATAATGAAGAGTATGGTGTAGACCTGCTCTGTATGATAAATGCCCTGAGATAATTGATGATGATAGACGATTCAGTACTACAATAATGAAACTGACTAGAATTTTTGACTTGAAAAAAGGGGAGATTTAGAATTATTTAGAATAAATCCACATTGTGAAGCAACCATTACTTCCACTGAATTGGAATTATTTTAGAAAACATACACAGAATTACAAGGCTTTAGAGAACAGTGCGCTATTGTAGGCTTAACATGTAAAGTTATAATTACATTATTTTAATATAATAGGTCGTGATCTAAAGTGGGCCGGTCTGAGGCATAAAACTCCAGGGCTGAAAATGAGTCCCACTCCGGCCCTGGTGACCCCTGATCTAGAAGCATCCAACTCCTCCGCCTCAGTCATCTATGGTCATGAGCTCTGCCTTCTTGTGCATTTGATCATCAAGCAGGTCTGTTTCTGAATGAGACAAGCAAAGAAACAATGTCAGAGATTTACAAAAAAAAAAATCTTATTTCTGAATTCTGTAAGGCAGTGCTGAAGGTATTTTACAACCACTTACTTGTCTGTCTCTCCTTCCAGCAGTTCTTTCTGACCTAGATACCTTAGTCCTGCTGCAGTGCTGAGCCCTTGAACTCTGACTTGAAATAGTGTAAGTAGAAAGTAAGTAAGTAAGTAAAGTTTATTTATAGAGCACATTTAACCACAGCTCACACTGTCCAAAGTGCTGTAGTGACGTAGTAGTCAACACGCAGGTTCTCCTTCTGCCTTTTTACAGTCTGACCTATGGACATGGAAGAGACAGAGGACGTACAAGGTTGTGTAAAGTGTCTGACAACGTAATAAGTTTCACCCACATTCCTGCTCGATGTAGACCAGAAGAATAAAAAGACTGCGTGCTAAATTAACAAACCACAGTCAACAGGAGTGTTACCAGATACATCGTAAGGTTTTATAAAGCAAACAGGATACATGAGATCACAACGTAGAATGCCAAAGCAAGGGCTCTGAATGCTTTCAGAGATTACAGATTTCAGTTCTGAACATTTAGTGAAGTGACTTTATACATAATATTAATCTATATACAAAAAAATAACAAAGCAGAGCTTCAGTCATTTTTAAATCATAACCAGCACCTGCAATGTGGTGTAAATGTATTTTATAATGAATAACCAGAGATGCAAGCATTTTGGGTTTTTTTTTTGTTTGTTTGTTTGTTTTAATTTGGTATTGCAGGAGGAACCGGAGCATCCTGGGGAAAACCCACAAATACATAGGGAACACAGAAACACAGGTGGAGGTGGTGGTGGAGGTGTTACAGAGAGAGGAGATAGGGTAAAGGCAGGGGTGGAGTGAAAGGGGAGTGTGTGTGTGTGTGGAGGGGGGTGTGTGGGGGGGGGCGGTATGAGAGGCACAGAGGAAAGGCAATGATGGTATATGAGGTTGCAGGCAGCGGGAGAGCGCCTTGGCATCATGACATTTTCTAAGAATTTCCTCTCAAAGTTAAGAGTAGATCCTAGTAGAGATAAAAGGTATTCCTAACGAATCTTAGCTCTTAAGAGTGCCCCTAAGGTGAGATCTCTTAAGAGCACGGAGGACTTTTAGGAGGCTGAGGAATTTCTTAAGCAGAGAACAAAATGGCGGAAAGAAGAGGCAGGAGAGATATTCTCCGAACACTGGATGACAGTGAATTAATTAAACGCTACAGATTGGATCGTGCAGGAATCTTGTTCGTGGTTGATCTCGTTAGAGATGCGCTTACTTCTCCAACCCAACGCCACAATGCAGTTTCACCAGAAATGAAAGTCATCACAACATTGAGGTATTTAGCAACAGGAAAAATGCAACAATGCAGCAGTGGTGACTTGGGTTCATCACAACCCTCCATCAGCAAGGTCATCAATCAAGCACTGACGGCGCTGTCACAGCCTCAAATTGTGACGCAGTTTGTTTCGTTTCCGCTGGATATCCACATTTTGCAGGCTCATAAAAGAGCATTCATGGCTATTGCAGGATTCCCCGGCGTTGTGGGTGCAATTGATGGGACACGCATCCGTATAATTGCACCATCAGAGCATGAAGCCGAGATTTCACAGCGTCAATGTGCAACTTGTTTTTAATGCCGACTATAAGATTTTGGACGTTGTTGCTAAATAGCCAGGCTCAACACATGATGCCAGAATACTCTCCAAGAGTGGCCTCGGGCGGCTTTTTGAGGGACATCATGTGCCAGCCAAATATCACTTGTTAGGGGACAGTGGTTGCCCATGGCAAACCATGGCTCCTAACACTTTACCTCCATCCAGACCAAGGGCCGCAACTAAACTACAACAGGTAATCTTAACAATATAGAATTATGCATAAAAAGAGCATGTTGGAGTATCCTAGTAGTTTAAATATTTCCCTCAAATAATGTACATTGTCATGTATTAAATTATTCACATTATTTCAAGTTGTTTTGAATGAAATTTAGGTTATGTCTGTATTAACCTGTAGGGCCCATAAGACAACAAGGGCAGTAGTGGAGCGTGGCATTGGCCAACTGAAGAGGCGCTTTCATGTTCTCCACGGAGAGGTGCGGCTGAGCCCTGAAAAAGTCTGCAAAGTCATCATAGCCTGTGCAATACTACACAACATTTGCAAGGCTAGACAAATTGCAGCACCTCTCGAGGGTGATGAAGACAGCGACGACGACGATGAAGAAAATATTCACACTCCACAGGGGAACTTGGCCCAGGGTGGACTACCTTACAGAGCCCAGTTTACACATTTACATGTCAGGCAACTTATAGTATATGTAATTTAAGAACTTGTGACTGCAGTGAACCAATATTTACCACACAGAGCCTACAATAGTTAAATACATCACACATATTACACACAAAGACACATGAATACATAATATCTATTTGTCATGGGATTTATTTTTTAGGAGATCAATTTTTAGTCGGTAGTACTCCTCCTGTAGACATGGAACTCTTTTCTGCTGTCATCTATTGTCATCTCCAATTTTCTGTCCTGCAGGGATGGTGTTGGAGCAGCAGCAGCGGGCAGGCTGAACGCTGATCTTTCAGGCTGAGGGTCGTATACCTGCCCGACGGCCCCGGTTCCTCTGATGGCTCCATGCTAAGGAAAGGGGAATACATTTAGTTTATTTAATGGTGTTTGTTTTGATTCATTGATTTCACAGAATGAGCATGTACAATAGATATTATAAATGGCTTATGTAATGAATAAATATTGTTCTTGCTATTTTGTTTATCTGCCTATTGATATATGAAAACTCATTTCATTGAAGAGTGCAACATTGAAGAGTCAATGCCTTCCCTCAGTCCGCTGATACCAATTCTGACTGTCCCGGGATATTAAACACTGTTTTTGCGACCTGGGACAGCTGCTTAGCAGGTGGTCCACCCCCTAAAAAACATCCAGTAACCAATATGTACACATTAATTTATTTAAATTAACTTCGCCAGCAGTTATCGGAGAACGTTGGAGATGAGAGTGCGAGGTCTGTCTCCAGCAGGGCGTCCACTGTTCATCCGGTGGGCCCGCATTATCTCTGGTTGTTTGGTCTGGAGAGACAGGAACCATTTCGACAGTGCCCGTTTTAGATACTAGACACTGTTCAACCCCTCCAACCCCTCCACCCCCTCTTTCAAGCCGATGATACGAATGTTGCAGCGTCTACCCCTGTCCTCCATGTCCGCCATTTTGAGTTCAAGTGCACGTAGCGCCGTCTCGTGGTTAGCAACTGCCAACGAGTTTTCATTGACTGTGCTCTTCAGAACCAAAATATCTGCTTTCATCACACCAATACTCGACGAGAGCGGGGCTAGATCAGACTGTATCATGTTCAATTTATCCTCTGTGCATTTACCCATCTCCTGAAGTTGAGCGCACCGAGGCTCTAAATATTCGCGTTGTCTCTCCATTAGCGTGTATGCGATAGCGTCCAGTTCACTAGCGCCTGTGCCTTTGTTCCGACTTCGCAGAGGCTCCACCTGCACTCCTCTTTTTCCCAAACTCAGACATCCTCATTCCAAGTGGCCCAAAACACCACAAAAATCAGATCAAAAATAGACCTGAAGGGATAAACTAGTCAAATACGGGGAGGTGAAGGCAAGCGCGAGAAGCCTAAGCCGCCATCTTGTCCAGCCTGTCACGTGACGTCTCGTCATTGATGACGTCACGCGACGTCTCGTCATTGATGACGTCACGCGATGTTCTATGATGTTTGCCTTTGATGTTTGGCTTTGATCAGATCAAAGCCACCTCCAATGATTTAAATAGGTAACTGAACATCTCCTCTCCAGAGCAAAAGCACTTTGAATTCATCATCAGCCTACCTCTCAAGCCTAAAATCAGTTCCTTATTCAAACATCCAACAAGTTTCAATGGAAAAGGAAAACCCTTCCATGTCTGAAACCAACGTGATGGACCCAGAAGAATTCCCTTCTTTATCTGAAGCCATAGATCAATCCATCAGGCGCCTTATGAATTTTGCAGAGGACTGTGCGTCATTTTTATCGCGTACTTCGCCTTGGATAGAAAGCTGGTATGAGGCTAGAGGGTCAAGAGACATGCATGCTATAGACGCATGGGCTATGTCTGGACTTCGCTTAGACGAATGGATTCAGTCACAAATGGAGTCATTAGAGGCTCGGTCTGTGGCTGGAGACTCAGCGGACGACAACAATTCTGAAGACGTAGCTGAAGATGTCATGCATGCTATACACTCATGGGCTATGTCTGGAGTTCCATTTGCTGAATGGATTCGGTTACCCGAGGAATCATTAGAGTGTCGGTCTGTGGCTGGAGACTCAGCAGAGTCTCTGTCTGCGGGTGGAGGCTCAGCGGCGGCTGGAGCCTCAGCAGACGACGACTCAGTAGAGTCCCGGTCTGTGGCTGGAGACTCTGCAGAGTCTCGGTCTGCGGCTGGAGGCTCAGCGGCGGCTGGAGCCTCAGCAGACGACGACTCAGTAGAGTCCCGGTCTGTGGCTGGAGACTCAGCAGAGTCTCGGTCTGCGGCTGGAGGCTCAGAAGCGGCTGGAGGCTCATCAGACGACGATTCAGTAGAGTCTCGGTCTGTGGCTGGAGACTCTGCAGAGTCTCGGTCTGCGGCTGGAGGCTCAGCGGCGGCTGGAGCCTCAGCAGATGACGACTCAGTAGAGTCCCGGTCTGTGGCTGGAGACTCAGCAGAGTCTCGGTCTGCGGCTGGAGGCTCAGAAGCGGCTGGAGGCTCATCAGACGACGATTCAGTAGAGTCTCGGTCTGTGGCTGGAGACTTAGTAGAGTCTCTGTCTGCGGCTGGAGGCTCAGCAGAATCTTTATCTGAGGCCCAAGATGAAAACCCGCTCAGATCTTTTGTCACCATGCTGACGATGGAAGTGCTGATGAAGTGTAAAGTTTTCTCAAACCTCCATTATGCTGATTCGAGCGCTCTAGCCAGGCGCCTGATGGACCAGACAATGGAGAAGTTGGACGGCTACGAAGACTTCCGCTCAGACCTCAAGGACAACAAAAAGATCCGCAAGGCCGTTTATAAAAAGTTGAAAAAGACGTTCAATGGCAAGGAGCTTCTGGGGTCCATGCTCTTACAGCAGGACCCATCCTTAGAAGCAGAAATTGTGGATAGGGTAACAACTCTCATCAAAGACCTCACTGCTAATCAGATAAGGCCATTCTCGAGGCTGTGCTTCTAATAATCCTCTTCCCATGAGGCAGCTTATTATTTATGTGCTGTGTGTAGGAAGTATGCTAGCTGGGGAGCTCGCTAAAGGTAAGGCTCGGTCTGTGGCTGGAGACTCAGCAGAATCTTTATCTGAGGCCCAAGATGAAAACCTGCTCAGATCTTTTGTCACCATGCTGACGATGGAAGTGCTGATTAAGTGTAACGTTCTCTCAAACCTCTCCTATGATGATTGGGTCGCTCTAGCCAAGCGCCTGATGAACCAGACAATGGAGAAGCTGGACGGCTACAAAGACTTCCGCTCAGACCTCAAGGACAACAAAAAGATCCGCAAGGCTATTTATAAAAACTTGAAAAAGATGTTCAATGGCAAGGAGCTTCTGGGGTCCATGCTCTTACAGCAGGACCCATCCTTAGAAGCAGAAATTGTGGATAGGGTAACAACTCTTATCAAAGATCTCTCTGCTAATCGGAGAAGGCCATTCTGGCGGCTGTGCTTCTAATAGTCCTCTTCCCATGAGGCAGCTTATTATTTATGTGCTGTGTGTAGGAAGTATGCTAGCTGGGGAGCTCGCTAAAGGTAAGGCTGGCTGCATAACTTTAATATTTGCAATCCATGAAAGATTTGGTGGATTGGTTCGTGGTTCAGTCTACATCACCGGGGCGAACACGGTAGATTTGTTTGTTCGGTTTACAAAAGATTAGATCAGAATAGGGCGGCACTGTGGAGTTTGCATGTTCTCCCTTTGTCTGCATGGGTTCTCACCGGGTACTCCGGCTTCCTCCCACCGTTCAAAGACATGCTCATTAGGTTAATTTAATAGAATAGGATTCTGGCAGCTGTGCTTCTAATAATCCTCTTTCCATGAGGCAGCTTTGTTTTATTTGATTTTTTAAATTTTGTTTTAATTTTTTATGTGCTGTGGGCACGTGGGAGGGATGCTAGCTTGGGAGCTTGCTAAAGGTATTGTTGGCTGCGTAACTTTAATATTTGCAGCCCATGAAAGATTTGGTGGATTGGTTCGTGGTTCAGTCTACATCACCGGGGCGAACACGGTAGATTTGTTTGTTCGGTTTACAAAAGATTAGATCAGAATAGGGCAGCACAGTGGAGTTTGCACGTTCTCCCTGTGTCTGCGTGGGTTCTCTCCGGGTGCTCTGGCTTCCTCCCACCGTCCAAAGGCATGTTCATTAGGTTAATTTAATAGAATAGGATTCTGGCAGTTGTGCTTCGAATGATCCTCTTTCCATGAGGCAGCTTTGTTTTATTTGATCATTTTAATTTTGTTTTAGTTTTGTTTTAACTTTTTATGTGCTGTGGGCACGTAGGAGGCATGCTAGCTTGGGAGCTTGCTAAAGGTATCGTTGGCAGCGTAACTTTAATATTTGCAGCCCATGATAGATTTGGTGGATTGGTTCGTGGTTCAGTCTACATCAACGGGGCGGGGCGAACACGGTAGATTTGTTTGTTCTTTTTACAAAAGATTAGATCAGAATAGGGCGGCACAGTGGAGTTTGCATGTTCTCCCTGTGTCTGCGTGGGTTCTCTCCGGGTGCTCGGGCTTCCTCCCACCGTCCAAAGGCATGTTCATTAGGTTAATTGGTGATTCTAAATTGGCTGTAGGTGTGCATGTGAGTGTGAATGGTTGTCTGTCTCTCTGTGTTAGCCCTGCGATAGACTGGCGACCTGTCCAGGGTGTACCCCACCTCTCGCCCGATGGCAGCTGGGATAGGCTCCAGCAGGCCCCGCGACCCTTCACAGGAAAAAGTGGTTACAGAAGCTGAAAAAGAAGAAATCATGATAGATTTGGTCAATTGGTTCGTGGTTCAGTCCACATCAACGGGGCGAACCACTGAGGTTTTGTTTGTTTGGTTCGTGGTACAGCCCGCATCAACCGGATTATATCAGAATAGGGCGGCACAGTGGAGTTTGCATGTTCTCCCTGTGTCTGTGTGGGTTCTCACCGGGTACTCCGGCTTCCTCCCACTGTCCAAAGACATGCCCATTAGGTTAATTTAATAGAATAGGATTAGATTTGATTTGATACAATTAGATTAGATTCACACATGCGCGGTAGTTCATGAAGTAATTGTATCGAACCACTGCGCCGAGGCGTGGTTCGGTCACGTGACTAGTGATGTTTGAAGCACTTGAGTGACGATCGAAGCAGTTCAAGTGCTTCGGTGGGCATCATTGAGTGGTTCGGTTTGACCTGGTGGGATCGAGTGTGTTCAGGGATATCCCGGATATCCTATCCCTATTCAGTGTTGTTCATTTGAATGTTTCTTTGCAGAGTAGCTTGGTTTGTTGCTGTTGTTGGTGTTAGTTGCTTTAAGAGTTAGTAGTGTTGTATCAGACTGCATATTTTGTGGAAAATCATTGTAGATCGATAGTAAGATACAGAGAGAAATAGATAAATTAGTTACATAGTTAGATAACACTAGACTGGTAGATAAACATAGATACATAAACGGCACCATTCAAATGGTTTATTACATAATATACGTGAAGAGTATATAGGGTTACAATCCAACATGCCAAATAGGAAACATGGTCTTCAATAACTAGTATCCTTATCATTATGATTTTTATTATTTTTTTAACAACTTGAAACCATACAGTAGTCTAGAGCAATCAAACATAAATTTGCTATACAGTTCTAACTCTCACTCAGACTCTGAGTCAGAAGTGCGTATATAGTTTTGGTTCAGACAAATCATGTGTTTTATGACGTATGCGTATTTTATATTTTCACTGCTTCATTCAGAAACCCTGTCACTGGTTTGGTTGTCTCAACTCTTAGGGAGAGATGAGATGAGTCTTCAAAGCAAATAATGAGTCAACAGAGATTTGGTTTGACAGTGTTGCATTCAGTACAAATATTCTCTAACACTACTAAACCATGATACCAAGAGCAAAAGAAAATAGTTGATGTAAGAGCTGTAACATAAACATTGGTGTAAATTAGCGAAGGTTCACAGAGTGTAGTAGTGACATAAATCAAAACAGTCCAATGTCAGTAGCGCAATACGAAAGGGGCTAGTGGTACATTGAAAAAACAAAGGTCTTCCGTTAGTGAAGCAAGATTTCGATTCCCGTTAATTACCTTTTATGTATTTTATTGTTATATGTATATAATTTATTTTTAATCAGATTTAAACCACATATCCATGTAGTGTAGTTGAACACACCAGGTGACACAAATCAAGAGAACACAAATCATGTTCTCCCTTTCTTCTTCTCTTATGTTCTCTCTCTCTTCTCTCCTGTTCTCCTCCTCATCTTCTCCATGCTCTCCTTTGTCCTGACTCCTGGACTTCCCTTCCGCATTTTAATAGTTTTATTGCATTTTATTGTCTTCATTTCTATTCTTTTCTAGTTTCTGAGAGCAGTAAGATGGATGAGTTGATGTAGGGGATTTTCTTCATTGAAAAGAAAGTTTTAAGCTCCAACAAATAGCTTTAAGTTACGTAAATGAACACCTACATGGCATTAATGCAAAAATATGTACTACTATAAAGTTGAATTAGTGCATTTATGGATTGACAGCTTTCTGTTTTCCTCCTGTCAAATCAAATCAAATTTGTGTGGACGTGGCTCAGGTGAACGGCGCCGAGTACTGCAGCCTCTGTCTGGACGCGGTGGAGGAGGTGTAAAATGAAGGTCATGGTCGCTGGATGGAGGATAATGTACGAGGTTTTAAGGAACTTGGACAACGGAACGTAGTCGGGAGAGGTGGTTAGCTGGAGGCGAACGAATTGAAGTAGACAGAATAGGAAAATCAGAGATGATCAATGGGATATCGAACGATTCACTGTTAGATTCTAAGATTAGATTAGAATAGGGCGGCACAGTGGAGTTTGCATGTTCTCCCTGTGTCTGGATGGGTTTTCTCCGGGCACTCCGGTTTTCTCCCATCATCAAAACATGCTAGGTGTAAGTTATCTAACTTCTTTAAAATTAGAATAGAATAAACTTTAATGCAAAAAGTATATATATATATATATATAAACGTCCCTCTCACCCTCTTGGGGTGGTATCTGTGTCATCCTCAAGCTCGGGTCCCCTACCAGAGGCCTGGGAGTTTGAGGGTTCTGTGCAGTATCTTAGCTGTTCCTAGGACTGTGCTCTTCTGGACTGAGGCTTTTGATGTTGTTCCTGGGATCTGTTGGAGCCACTCCCCCAGTTTGGGGGTCACTGCCCCGAGTGCTCCTACTACTACTACGGGGACCACGCTCGCCTTGACCTTCCACATCTGCTCCAGCTGTTCTTTCAACCCTTGGTACTTTTCAACCTTTTCATGTTCCTTCTTTCTGATGTTGGCATCTGCTGGTATCGCTACATCTATCCCCTCCGCCTTCTTCTGCTCTTTGTCTACCACCACTATGTCCGGTTGGTTAGCCAGGACCTGTTTGTCAGTCTGGAAGCTGAAGTCCCACAGCACCTTGGCCCTGTTGTTCTCAGCCACCTTCTGTGGTGCGGCCCATTGGGATTTGGGTACTTCTATTCCATACTGGGTACAGATGTTCCTGTACACTATTCCAGCCACTTGGTTGTGTCTCTCCATGTATGCTGACCCGGCTTGGATCTTACACCCTGCTATTATGTGCTGGACTGTTTCAGGGGCATCTTTGCATAGTCTGCACCTTGGATCTGATCTACTCTTGTAGATCTTGGCCTCTATGGCTCTTGTACCTAGGGCCTGTTCTTGTGCTGCCATGATCAGTACCTCTGTGCCGTCTCTGAGTCCAGCCTTTTCCAGCCATTGGTAGGTCTTCTCGATATCAGCCACTTCTTCAGTTTGGCGGTGGTACATGCCATGTAGGGGCTTGTCCCTCCAGGTTGTCTGCTCCTCTTCCTCTGCACTCTTATCGGGTTTCTGTTGCCTGAGACATTCACTTAGCAGTTCATCCTTTGTGGCCATTTTTCTGATGTACTCTTGGATTTTTGATGTTTCATCCTGGGTAGTGGCCTTGATTCTCACTAGTCCTTGGCCTCCCTCTTTCCGCTTAGTGTACAGTCTCAGGGTGCTGGATTTGGGCTGAAACCCTCCGTGCATGGTGAGGAGCTTTCTTGTCTTGATGTCTGTGGCTTCTATCTCCTCCTTTGACCAGCTTATGATCCCAGCGGGGTATCTGATGACCGGTATTGCGTACATGTTGATGGCTTGGATCTTGTTCCTGCCATTCAGCTCCTACCATTCATATATATATATATATATATATATATATATATATATATACACACCGGTCATCAGATACCCCGCTGGGATCATAAGCTGGTCAAAGGAGGAGATAGAAGCCACAGACATCAAGACAAGAAAGCTCCTCACCATGCACGGAGGGTTTCAGCCCAAATCCAGCACCCTGAGACTGTACACTAAGCGGAAAGAGGGAGGCCAAGGACTAGTGAGAATCAAGGCCACTACCCAGGATGAAACATCAAAAATCCAAGAGTACATCAGAAAAATGGCCACAAAGGATGAACTGCTAAGTGAATGTCTCAGGCAACAGAAACCCGATAAGAGTGCAGAGGAAGAGGAGCAGACAACCTGGAGGGACAAGCCCCTACATGGAATGTACCACCGCCAAATTGAAGAAGTGGCTGATATCGAGAAGACCTACCAATGGCTGGAAAAGGCTGGACTCAGACAGCACAGAGGCACTGATCATGGCAGCACAAGAACAGGCCCTAGGTACAAGAGCCATAGAGGCCAAGATCTACAAGAGTAGATCAGATCCAAGGTGCAGACTATGCAAACATGCCCCTGAGACAGTCCAGCACATAATAGCAGGGTGTAAGATCCAAGCCAGGTCAGCATACATGGAGAGACACAACCAAGTGGCTGGAATAGTGTACAGGAACATCTGTACCCAGTATGGAATAGAAGTACCCAAATCCCAATGGGCCGCACCACAGAAGGTGGCTGAGAACAACAGGGCCAAGGTGCTGTGGGACTTCAGCTTCCAGACTGACAAACAGGTCCTGGCTAACCAACCGGACATAGTGTTGGTAGACAAAGAGCAGAAGAAAGCGGTGGTGATAGATGTGACGATACCAGCAGATGCCAACATCAGAAAGAAGGAACATGAAAAGGTTGAAAAGTACCAAGGGTTGAAAGAACAGCTGGAACAGATGTGGAAGGTCAAGGCGAGCGTGGTCCCCGTGGTAGTAGGAGCACTCGGGGCAGTGACCCCCAGACTGAGGGAGTGGCTCCAACAGATCCCAGGAACAACATCAGAAGCCTCAGTCCAGAAGAGCGCAGTCATAGGAACAGCTAAGATACTGCACAGAACCCTCAAACTCCCAGGCCTCTGGTAGAGGACCCGAGCTTGAGGATGACATAGATACCACCCCAAGAGGGTGAGAGGGACGTTTTTTGTTTTTTTTATCCATTATAAACTAAATTAATAAATAAACAAACAAGTACAGTATTATAAGCAAATGTTTCTTTCTTTTTAAGTCATGTTAACACACACAGTACACATGCACACCTGCACATTTAACATTGAGTGTCTGAACATTTAACAAATTTAAAAACTGTCCTTTAACCAGGATTCTACACATTCCTGAACACTATGTGAGTCCACAAACAGGATTCTCCGCACTCTCAGCATGAGTTTAAGCTGTGGCGCTGTCCATTCCCTGCTTTCTACATCCTCTCCTTTCTGCCAGCATTTCTGTCTGGAGTCAGAGTCAATTTCCTGGTCCGTGGCCCCAAATGATTGGAAATTAACATTTTTGTATCATTAGATAATATGTCGACTGTAATTCTAATAAAACTGATCCTGATGATAATATTCTGGTGTCAGATCTCAAGTGTTTCCACTACATCTACTGTATTGTACAAGAAATTTCAATGCATTTTTTTTTTTTTTTTACGTACATGTAAAAACAAGGCTTGACCCATGTTCAGCTGCTGTTCACACTGAACCCTTCTCTACTTTGGCCTTCAAAGTTCTCCTTTGAATATTTGCTACTAGCACCAAGACAAAGACTGGATGCCATCAAGCCGGGAGAAATGGCAGATACACTCTTAACATCAGAGAAAGGGAAATACAGTCTGAGTGAAGTGCTGGAGTGATGGGCCTGTACTTGGGCTATGCGGCTAGAGACAGACACAGTCACCACCACACATGAGTAGAAGCCCATAGTTCTTTTGTATAAGTCAATATTTTTGTTTGTTTGTTTTTGGGGGGAAAAATACTGTCAGACTCTTTAACCCTTTGGGGTCCAGGGTATATCAGGCCGTTTTTAACTACTTTCAATTTTTATCTTTATACTTCACCTTACAAATTGTTCACCATGCTTTGTTTGGTGTCACTTTTTTTTCAGCACAACCTCGCCTGTGAGAATTTACAGTTACTTCATTTTGACGTACTGTATTAACACACTGGACCTAAAACTACACAAACAAACATACAATCCAAGTAGAAAAAAGTTAATTTTTTTACTGTGAAAACCACAAACATGTTAACGAACCATTTTTATAAATTAGAATACAAATATAAACTGTGAACTTCAAAACTTACTTACAAAATAAGCAAACACCAAAGTTATTTCCAACAATTTACATTAAAATGCAGGCAATGCGTCAGGCGTTTTTCTTGTACAACTATTTACGAAACAATCAGGTGTCACAGAGTCAAGACAGTGCCACCTTTGCCACACCTCTGCCATGTTCAGTTCATATGCCTTATGCCAGTCCTGAATGAATGCCACCTGTGCCAGCTTCATGCCAAATCTGGGCCAAATGCTATGTGGGCTTGTACAATTTAATTCTTCTTGCCATCCACACAAAGGCCTAATATTTAAAAAAATCTTGCAAATATAATAAAACAAAAGATACATGTAATACAAAAACACAAGATAAATAGTGTAAATATCGATGTGCAAATGGAAGCTTTTATATAGCCATATTAAAGACGGCATGTTTAATCATGCTCAAATGACCAGAACACACATATAACAAAACACGATGACAACAATGCGCATTTGAATTTGGGCTTGGGCTCAGAGGCAGAATGCAGATAAATTGGGGGAAATGTTATCATTTTCATTCATTCATTCATCTTCTGTAACCGCTTGCTCCTGTTAAGGGTCATGGGGTCTGTTGGAGCCTATCCCAGCTATCATCGGGCGAGAGGCGGGGTACACCTTGGACAGTTCTCCAGTCTATCACAGGGCTAACACAGAGCGACAGACAACCATTCACACACACATGCACACCTACAGCCAATTTAGAATCACCAGTTAACCTAACAAGCATGTCTTTGGACGGTGGGAGGAAGTCGGAGTACCCAGAGAGAACCCATGCAGACACAGTGAGAACATGCAAACTCCACACAGAAAGGCCCAGTCGGCCATGGATTCGAACCCGGGACCTTCTCGCTGTGAGGCATCAGTGCTAACCACCTCGCCACGTATTTAGCCACGTTAAACAAAAAATAAATGACCATAGAGCTAACATAACCCCCCCACATAGCAGTGATGTTTAGCCCAGATTTGGCTGGCACAGGTGGCACTCAGTCGGCACTGGCATAAGGCATATGAACCGAATTTGGCCCAGATGTGGCAAAGGTGGCACTGTCTTGACTGAAAATGTCTTGACTGAAAATGAAATTACAACACCAGTAATTTGAATTAAATTCCAATAAAGTTACACACGACCCACAACATAAATATCCTTCATCATTAACGTTGGTTTGAGACATCCCACCTGAATGTTTCCCTGATTAAAGCCATTTGATAATATTTTCAAAAATTAATGACGTAAGAGGCCACAAGCTAGGAGCGCATATACAGTGCGTAGAAGAATCTTCTTCCCTGCTATAAGGCATTGGGGAGGCAGAAGATGTGTTGCTCTTCTGCCCTGCCTTTGCAATCAATATATTGATTTATTTATTTTTATTCAGGCAAGTTAGCAAAGCCTCTCTACAAAATAATAATAATAAAATTTACAAAACCATTTTAGGAGCTCTGAAAACCTCTGTTTGTCTGCACATTTTGTGTTTATGCACCTCTTTGTGTTTGGATCTTGAAGAGGATAACTTTATGAAAGTGTAGTTTAATTACTTTTTTTTTTTCATTTTGTGTCACATCAATTTCTAAGTTTATTTTGTTTAGGCAGTTATGAACTTGTGCTGTTTTTATATGTGGAATGAATTAATATCATTTTAGTCATTCATTTTTTTTTTTATTGTCATATTGTTAAACACAAAAAGACAACAATGACTGACCAATTTCTGAATATGTGTTTTAATCAGACAACAGGGAGCAGTGTCAAAGCATAACATCAGTATTGTCACTACAGGAAGTTGTCCTGTTTCGATCTGTGAGAAGCCATAGACTGAGTGCAGCTTTTATTTTGAAATCACTCATCTGGGTCTCTGCGAGCCAACCAAGCTGCTCGCGCTGGCTAGGACCAGGACTGTAGCCCAGTGACGTCAGGAGAGGTCAAGCATGCCACGAGAAACCAGAGATTTGACCGGAAACCGTTCCAGCTTGTCTCCATAATAAAAGTTATTATTCAATATATACTTACTGTTAGTGTACATGTTTTTCTCGCAATTCTGTCTCACCCTTCTGGCAGTGAGAGTAACTACAAAAACAATCTTCATGCTTGTGTATGGGATGAATTATGTAAAAAAAGGTAACTCAATGAAAAAAATAACTATAGCATGGTTGTATCTGTCATGTTGTCACATTCATATCTGGCTTCAATAACACAGTTGACATAATAATGTAACAAGATTTGAAAGTTTTGTGTTTATGTAATACAGCTTCACTACTTTTCTGTCAAAAAACAAACCAACAATTCTTTCAATTAACAGGTGTCTCTGTCGCTAAAAAAGAGTGCCCAGTGTGTTCAAACATTGTGAGGTTCCAAGAATATTCATCAGGATTCCACAACTTTAACAACCATGTGATCCTAACACTGCCACTGTGTGAGCTTCTGCTGGCAGATTTGGCGGTAAGGCAGCCAGAAAACCTGCCGGTAAACAACAGTGTGTCTCACACACACGCACCAGTGACACTTCATTGACATTAACATGCTGGTGAAGTAGAAAAATGGCATTTCAAGGGTTAAGACATAAGACATAAGACATGTTTATTAATCCCACGTATGGGAAATTACCTTGTCAGTCACAGTAGCACGGAATTTGGCAAAATGTATATACAGAAAAAATAACAATACCCTAAAAAATATATAGAGAAAAACTAGAAATATATAGACATTCTGTATATTTATTTATTTTTTATTATTTCCTTTTCTATTTTTATTTTAATTATACGTTATAACGACATGTTTTAATTTTATGAGCTGAAAAGCATTTTATCCATATTGGTCGTTTTAGTCCTCGGTTTTTAGCCCCAGTGTTTCCTCATGGGGGCCGACCACACTGGGAGTTGTGGCTGGTCTACTGACGGGGGTGCTGTCCTGTGGGCGGCTCTGGCCCTCCTGTCTGCCCGGGTCGGGGCTGTCTCTATGGCGGTGCTCCCTACAGTCGTGGGCTGGAGGCCCTCTCGGTGTGGTCGGCTCCCAAAGGTGGCTTTCTCCTTGCGCCGGGTCTTGGTGCCCGGCCATGTCTCTTGTGGGTGTGTGGGTGGGGTGTGTGGGACATGCCTGTGTGTGTTTGTGTGTGTGTGTGTGTTTGTGCGTGTGTGTTGGGGGGGGGGGGGGGGGGGTCTCGTGTCTCTGTGTTTTTATGGGGGTGGGAGGGTTCGATTTTTTGTTCTGTTTTTGCTGTTTTTAGCCTCTGTGAGGCACTTTGTGTTGCTTTTAAAAGGCATGAAAAGTGCAATATAAATAAATTTTGATTTGATTTGATGATATACAGTGTGGTGGTTGAATAAACTTTACAAATAAATAATTGCTTAAACTTTGAAATAAACTATGAAATAAAAAGTTCTTCAAAGTTATGAAAAAAAAAATGCTAGTTATGGACAGGGCAGAAGAAAATTATGCAAAAATAGCATAAAAAATATGAATCTGTTAGATTTTTATAGCAGTTTTTTCAAGGGGATTTCTGGTCCCAAGCAATGCGAGTGTTAGTAAAATTAAGATGGTCCCTGGTTGATGGTTAATCAAGAAAACCTTGCAATATAATGCTAAAATAAAAAAATAAAAAAACAACAGAATAAGCAGTGGCATCACCCCTGAACAGTGGCAACTGCTGTGGCATCACCTATAAACAGTGGCAACTGCTGTGGCATCACCCATAAACAGTGGCAACTGCTGTGCCATCACCCATAAACAGTGGCAACTGCTGTGGCATCACCCATAAACAGTGGCAACTGCTGTGGCATCACCTATAAACAGTGGCAACTGCCGTGGCATATCCTCTGAACATTAGCAACTACCGTGGCATCTCCCCTAAACAGTGGCAACTGCCGTGGCATCTCCCCTAAACAGTGGCAACTGCCGTGGCATTTCCCATAAACAAAGGCATCTGCCGTGGCATCTGGAGGTGTCGCCGGAAATGCCTCTACTAGTGGCCAATACCACGATTTGAGCTTGCTGGCTCTCGAATACCTTCGGTCAAACACACCCTACAAAGCAGGTGCTAGTAGACTGCTGGGAGTATGGGCGCCCATCACGCAGTTTTGGGTGGCATGGGAATAGGCAGGCTAAGGAGATGGAAATTGACATCATTGAGTGTTGCAAAACTGTCAGTAGACCAACAATTCCACCCTGGATGTTTTGTTCTCCCAGGGTAGATCTGGAGGCTAAGAACATAATGAAGTCAGGGGTATATCAAAAACGTTCAGCAATATATTGATATAATGTGTGATGACGCAGTTCAGATTTTCACAGACGCATCAAAAGATCGGGTTGTTAAAACAGGGGTTGCAGTCCACATTTCAAAATACAATGTTAATATTAAAAAAAGGACAACAGACCATCTGGCCATTTTTACAGCAGAGATGTTCGCAATAATTCTGGCTCTACAATGGGTGGAAGAAGTAAAACCCAATAAGGCGGTAATTTGTTCAGATTCAATGTCCTCACTTGCATGCATTCAGAGTGGAAAGCCTACATGTAGACAGGGTCTATTAGATGAAATTAATCAACTCATTTTTAAATAAACCAACAGAGCATAAGCATAGGATTTTTATGGGTCCCTGCACATAGGGGAGTGGAGGGGAACGAGAAGGCAGACACACTGGCAAAGGAAGCTGTTACTTCAGAACTGGTTGAGCTGGATATTGCATTAAGCAGGTCAGAAATGAAAAGTATTATTAAGGACAAAATCAACAGAATGTGGCAAGAGAGATGGGATAAGGAGGGTATAGGCAGACACCTGTATAACACACACAAAGAGGTAACAGCTAGTAAAATCAGTGGATTGGAAAGGCAGGAGGAAACGTGGTTAACCAGATTGAGGATGGGACACACAAGTTTAAACAGTGGATTACATATTATGGGGAAACACCAGACTGGAGTATGCACACACTGTGGAGCAACAGAAAACGTAAAACACATACTTCTAGACTGCACACAATACTCCAGAGAGAGGGAAAAGATGAAGAGAGTGGTAAAGAAAGACCTAACAATGGGAAACTTATTGAGTACAGCCTGCACACAGTCCACAGTTAGGGCTGTTATAGCTTTCCTTAAAGAAACCCAACTAGCAAGTAGAAATTATTTATTTATTTATTTATTTCTTCTTTATTTCTTTTATTTGTTAAAACTGGGTATAAAATAGAATCCCATTGGCTCACACCTCAGCCCGGAAGATGGCGGTAGTGCACTAAGCATGCAAACTGCCAATAAACCTTATAGAAGAAGAAGAAGAAGAAGAAGAAGACGAAGAAGAAGAAGAAGAAGAAGAAGAAGAAGAAGAAGAAGACGAATACCTTCGGTCAACATGAAGATTTGACTGTTTCCACCAAAATCATGAATCATGAATCCGAGTATTTCTACTCATAGGTAGTCTGACGGACTGTAGTCGGGGCTTGGAGATGTTGACATCTGTTTGAGAACGCTATACAAACTATATTAGCTAGTTAGCGTTAACAAGCTAGCTAACAGAAAATCGTTAACCGAAGCTATATAGCTAGCTAGCTATAGCTCTCCTCTCCAGTTGTCATGGACCAGGATCTGCTGCTCGCCATTCAGCTTCAGGAGCAGTTTGACCAGGAATACGAGACCTCGGCGTTTCCATCAAGCGGCTTTGGTGGCGACGGTGGCTTCGGGAACAGCAGCAAGAAACGGAAAGTGGAGGTGACGGGAGGCGGCAGCGCTGTTGTCCCCTACTGGAAGCCGACTCCCCGGCCCGAGAGACCGCTGTCCATCGTGGACGAGTCCTGGGAGATCCTCGACCCCAGCCCCGATGTCAGGGCCATGTTTCTGGAGTTCAACGACACGTTTTTCTGGGGCAAACTGAGCGGAGTGGAGGTGAAGTGGAGCCCCAGAATGACACTGTGAGTCATGTATGCTGCGTGTTATTGTGTTGTTGTTGTTGTTGTACCAATATAATAAACAGGTAAAGCCATGATGCATCTAATGTCTCCTGCTTTTGTCTCTTTTCACAGGTGTGCTGGTGTGTGTTCATATGAGGGCCGAGGTGGGCTGTGTTCAATCAGACTGAGTGAACCTCTGCTGAAGCTTAGACCCAGAAAAGACCTGGTGGAGGTGAGGTGGATGCACTGTTAAGAATTTTCCTGTAAAATAACAGTAAAGAACTGGCAGCTGGGTTGCCGTTATGTTACTGTAAAATTAACATATTTTTACTGCCACTAAAATTTACAGTTTTGTGCTGTTATTGAAAAATACAGCGTTTACTGTTTGTTAAGATTACTTTCACAATACTTTACAGTCAACTGGTTTGTTGAAAAAAAAATGACCAGTCTTCACAAAATCTACAAACTGTGAAGGGTCGCAGGGTCTGCTGGAGCCTATCCCAGCTGTCATCGGGCGAGAGGTGGGGTACACCCTGGACAGGTCGCCAGTCTATTGCAGGGCTAACACAGAGAGGGACAGACAACCATTCACACTCCCACCTACAGCCAATTTAGAATCACCAGTTAACCAAACCAGCATGTCTTTGGACTGTGGGAGGAAGCCGCAGTACCCGGAGAGAACCCACGCAGGAGACATTAGATGCATCATGGCTTTACCTGACACATGCAGAACATGCAAACTCCATAGAGAAAGGCCCAGTCGGCCCATGGATTCGAAACCCAGGACCTTCTTGCTGTGAGGCATCAGTGCTAACCACCTCGCCACTGTGCCGCCCGAACAGATCCAGCTTCCCATGTGTAGTTCGGGATAAATTTCCCAGAATGCAAAAAATACATCATGATACCGTGATTTAGAAGATTTGGATGAATTATTAGCAGTAAAATGCTGTATTTTAGAAAAAACAAAACAGTATAGTTCTGTTAAAAGAACAGTAAATCACCAACATTTGTTTGTATTAACAGTAGAGCGATGTATTCAAAAATAACAGGTTAATACTGTTGGAATTCTGCTGTAAATTAACAGCAATTTCTAACAGTGTGGTTACACCATTACCAATATGTACTCATTTTGTGCTGCAAAGAGACTTATTTGTGCCTAAACAGAAATCACACTATGGAAAAACAACAGGTTGTATCGTTAATCATTTATGTTTTCTGATAAATGTCCTATTATAGGACTATATTTAAGTGGACAATGTTTTTTCAGTCCCAAAACATCAGTCTGTTTTGACTGAGGTGGTTACATGAGACATTTTTACTCTGATTATTAGTGGGCTACTAGAGTCCGTGTAATTGCAGCTTGAGTATGAGATTGGAGCTTAAAGTGCTGAAAAGGAAACGCGTGCTCAGACAGATTTGTCTTGTTTCCGCAGACCCTCCTCCACGAAATGATTCACGCACTCCTGTTTGTGACCCAGAACAACCGAGACCGGGACGGCCACGGACCCGAGTTCTGCAAACACATGAACCGGATCAACAAGGACAGCGGGACCAATATTTCTGTAGGCGATCTTCTTGAGCAAAGAGCTGAAGTCTTTTTAGAGACGTTTCCAGCGAGCTAAAAAAAAAAAAAATGTGTCCTCTGTCCTCTCAACAGATCTACCACAGCTTCCACGATGAGGTGGATGTGTACCGGCAGCACTGGTGGAAGTGCAACGGGCCCTGCCAGAATCGCAAGCCCTACTTTGGCTTCGTGAAGAGGGCCATGAACCGGGCTCCTTCTTCTCAGGACCCGTGGTGGGAGGATCACCGGAGGACGTGCGGTGGGACTTACACCAAGGTGAAGGAGCCTGAGGGATACGGCAAAAAAGGCAAGAAGGATGGGAAAAAAGACGGGAAAACCACAGAGAAGAAACCTTTAGGAAATAGCAAGGCTTCAAACACAGCTCCAGGTAACGGCCTGTCCCTTTCATCTTTCATAGCTTGTGCCAACAATAGATAATGTGGTCAGTTCTTCTTCAAATGATCATAACTCATTGTCCCTTTCAGGTTCTGGATCCCAGGATATCAGGAACATCATCCCATTCAGCGGGAAGGGTTTCCTCCTGGGAGGCAAGTCTCAGAACTCAACGTCTTCCTCTCTGTCTCAAAGCTCACCAGTGCTTGTTGTGAAAACACCTTTACCCAGCCCCGTCTCCCCTCTTGAGAAGTTCTTCACCCCTTCATCTCCGGCTAAAAGTCTCCCCTCTCCCGTTCGCTCTGGATTGAATGAATCGACTAATGCGGCCTCCAGCTCCCTTCCCTCCACCAGACCGGCTTCCTCCGTGGGGAAAAAGCCCCCGGTGAAGAGATCCGTCAGTAACACGAGGGTTTTCGTCAACATCAACGGTTCACCGGTGAAAATCAGTAAACCCCACAGAGGTAACGGTAGCCAAGGAGCGGATAAGATCAAACAGAAGTCCATTGAAGACCTCTTCCACAGCACAAGCCTCTGGAAGTCAGGGAGTCAGTCCACCATCTCGACCTCAGAGACTAAAAGAAACTCGGGGACATCTTCAAAGACTGCTGCAAATTCTACTTCCTCCAACTTTCCTAAACCACAAAATACTCCCAGTGCATCTCAACCTAGTCCTAACAAATACATAAATACATCTGTAGTTTCATCGGTATCCCAAGGCAGCCCTGCTAAACCAACACAGTCCAAGTACTTCGGTGATTCTGACACTTTATCGGGAGCCGCTGGCGGAGGCCCGACGTCGAGGAAGAGGCCGTGGGATGAGCGCAGCGGCTCAGCCAGCATCTTCGGCCTTTTCCGGAAGACACTAGGCAGCGAATCGGCGACGGCAGAATCACCCGCAGTGCAGCAAAGAGCTGCGACCGCCGCATCCTCCTCTTCTACATCTCATCAGTCCTCCTCCTCCGCTTCCTCTTCCTCTTCTTCCTCTTCCTCTGCACTGACAGTCAGCTGTCCCGTGTGTCACGCGACAGTGCAGGAGTCAAAGATCAACGAGCATCTTGATTCCTGTCTGTCCTGAATGGGCAGGATGTCTTAAAGGGGATGTGCAATACGATCTGAAGTGTCAGGTGAAGTCTCAGGGAGTTGGGTTGAGTTTTTTAAGGGCTTATCTGATATTTTTTTTAAATGATATCCCTGCTTGTTTGATAAGACACAGTTAAATTAAGGTTGTCGTTTGCTGCCTTACTGTTATAAGTCTTAAAGTGCCTGACTGACAGCTTGTGCCTGAAAAGAAGAACATTTTCCAGATAATGTTAGTGAGACTGAATCTTAAGTGGTTTAATAAGGTTTTTCTGACCAGATATTAACATGGTTCCATTTCTATCTGGCAGCTAATTTGAATTCTGGTTTAATGGTGACGAATATTTAAAGGCTGACATTCTTTTATTACGTTTTATCACACTGATCGTTTGTAGCATCCTGCACTCTCGCAGTGTTGCAGTGAATAAATTGAGGAGAGTTGTTATTTCAGAAGCGCTCGGGTCTGATGTGACGCCTGGAGCTAGGTTGTGATGAGTCGAGGTTCCTGTAGTCTGAGCTGCATCTGCTGCCCTTCAGACATCAGGAGCCACCTATCGATCTCCGCTGCTCTTTGGGGAGTCAGGTTTCACATTTGCCAGCTATTTCATTCCGCACGTCTTCACATTTACACTGTGACGAGCTGCAAGGTCAGGCGGTGCGAAGGTGCTGGATAAAGTCTGAGGACGGTTTACACTTTTACACTTTTATTAGGAAATGTTTAGGATGTAAAGTGCTAGTTTTAATGTTAAAACCTTAGGGATTCTTGTATGTTTCGTTTTATGTGTGTTCCAAAATAAATGACTAAACATGTTCAGGTTTTAATTGCCAAATAAAACACTTTTATTGTTCTTTTTGTCTGAATATCTTTTGTGAATTGTGATTAATCTTACTATCTAACTGTCACCGTATCTAAAGATTAAAACTGTTTAACCCATTCAGACCTGATCACGCATCTGTGCGTGTTTACCTTTAAGACCGGATCACGCATCTATGCGTAGTTACCATTAAGGTCGGCAAACGCGTTGACATATTTTGACATATTGTTCTGAAAAACCTCAGGTTTTGAGAGGGGGTTTACAGAAGAGTATTTAGGCATAAAAAGGCCTTTTTTAGCAGGCTTTAGTAGGTTTTAGGCCTAAATGGGTTAATAAAACACTTACTGATCCAATAATTAATATTAACTCAAAGTAAAATGCCAAGCAGGAGTTGGTTAATTGGCTAACATTTTAAAAAAGTGCACATGAATTAATACAATTCATCAGATAAAGCAAAGAAAGCCCGAATTAGACTGAGTCTGAAGCCGTGTTTGAATCTGCTGCTATAATTGTAATGGTGGTGCTATGAGCTAAATGCCAACATGCTAACGGTTTCGTAGATAAAATTTCTTAAGCTTGCCGCTACTGTGTTAGCTGTGTTTAGCAAAAGCTAAACCAATATAACTAGTTTTGCAGATGTTAAAAAAGATCATAGATGTTCTGTCAGAGTTACCTTACACCGATCAGCCACAATATTAAAACCACTGACAGGTAAAGTAAATAACATTGATCATCTTGTGACAATTCAATGTTTTGCTGGGAAACTTTTAGAAACAACTAAAAAAAACATGAAGAACAGCACAAGGTGCTGACCTGGCCTCCAAATTCACTAGATCCCAAACTGATCAAGTGTCTGTGGGATGATCCACAGAGGCCCCTCCCCTCAACCCATAGGACCCAAAGGCCCCCACTAACAACATCCTGCTGCCAGACACCACAGGACACCCTCAGAAGGCCCATGTCCATTCTCTGAGGAGTCACAACTGCTTTGGAGGCACAAGGGAGACCAACACAATATTACAAAGGTGGTCATAATGTTAAGCCTCATCGGCTTTAACTATGGGATAAGAGTCTTTGTCGAAACACTAGACCACTCAAGATCCAGCAGTAGTCAACGGGTGGAGCAAGGCAGACAGATAGCAGGCGTAACTGAGCTGGTGGCAGAGCAGAAATAGTGAGAGGAGGGTGGGGTCAGAGGTCAAACAGCGTGAGGGCAGCTGCTGATCAGAGCTATACGCCCTCCCGTCCCTGTGGCAACAAAGCGTGTCGGCATACGCCCGTCGCATTTCAATTACCGCGGTCTGCTGCTGCAGCTCTGACCACCATCTGGCTGGATGTAGGAGGGCAGCTTCAGAGAGAAAGATACTTGGGATTAGAAAGGAGGTTTATCAGAATCTTCTTTCCTATGCCTGTGCAGATGTGACTCGATGTTGAAGAAGTATAGATATTACTTAAGTAATTAATGTACCAACACAACTATATAAAATAAAGTATTAAGTCTCCTTTAAGTATCAAAAATAATCGTGGAGTTAATGTTGGAGCATCAGATAGAGAAACTATTAGAGTAGTTAATGGTATATTTAGACCAAACCCTTGGTGATATGTAAAATAATTGATATTTTAACTTCTTTACATCAACAATGTAAAGTTTAAAATGGTAAAACAGATGTCTGAGTCATGGTCCATGGCCCTGACCAGGCCCCATAAGTATAGTAAAAGCAACAACAGAGGTCAAGTAAATATAGATTAAAATGTAGGGCACCACTGAGGTGGTATTTACACAGAGGCGGTTTGAATTCACACATTCCCACAGTGAGAAATGACTCTGCTTCCTGTCTTCAATGGCAGGAAGAAGCTGCTTTACTCATCTAATGGTTCAGGTCGGGAGTACGTAGGGTAAACGTTGTTCACCAGGTTGGATAAACATGTCATCCACATAGATTTTACTCTATTAAAACAGTGCACACCCGTTGGAATTACAATCATTATTCAGCGCGATCTCATTCCTGTTTGTGTCAGGGAGGAAGCTGGCGTCATCATCGAAAAAACCCGACGACAGCAGCTGTTTGTGTCGGCCTCTCCACTTTCCTGACCTGCTGTACGTTGACACACTATAGGAAGCTGACCTCCTCCAAACACACCCTTCCTCCCTCCTTCCTTTCAGACCCATTGTCGCTCCCTGACAGTGATGGATCCCAAACAAGAGTCAAGTTCAGTGCAATGTCATCCAGTCAGCTGTGGCACCAGCTAGACAGAACTGAGGCACACTTTGGGGTGTTTGTTTCTGGCAGAATTTCTGCCGAGGTATGATTTTTGCCTCTTTTTAATCTTACGTTGACATATTTATATTGGTCATGCGACGTATCATACGTGATGAATGTGCCACATCTAGAATCCCTGAAGGCAACCCAACAAGAAGTAGTTTCTCACAATACTGACTTTTCCCCCATTGTCCGAGCAAACATAACTAACAAAAGAAGCAGCTCATCTTCAGCTGTTGGGCATTCACCATCATATTTTCTAGACCACATGTGTGGAAGGTGTCCATGTTTGCGTACCTGTGATTGTAGCATGTGAAAAACCCCTGCTAGACCAAAGCTTTGTGTTTAAGTCCACAGATGTCCACAGATGTCCACAGACACACAATCTGAACTGGACTTTACGCAACATCTTCAGCTGTTTTAATTCCCACGTGTCAACAGTTACAGGAACAGTTCACTTCACTTCCTGCTTCAACTTTAAAAAACCCCAGCTCAGAATTACCTAGACTTTTTAACATTGTCATTTCTCTTGGTACCAGAGCGTACACCATAGGACTATGTACCTTTAACAAAATTTAGCAAGTTGTAGCAAAGAAAGGGGAATAATAGGGAAAATAATAATAATGAGGAGAAGTGAGCAGTGCCCTAATCTCAGTTTTAAAGGCAATGATCAATGAGGGTGATCAAGACATTTTACATTCCCCAAATGTTTAACACAAGGGAACCCTACCACTGAATTCACCACTCTGATATCAAGTCTGGAGCGTTGGGTGAATCTAGATGGACTGGCGGCATCGTTGGCTATATTTACCTATCAAATAAAGAGGTCAAGGAAACCAGAGCCTGGAACATCTACTAGCGTCCAACTGTCAGCTACAACTTAAACTCACTTGTTTTCTGACAACCACATCAGCTGACTTAAGTAGTTTCAATATATCTACCATTTCAAATGTCAAATCTATCATATTACCAGCTTAATGGTAAATTGCTGTATGTTACTGGACTCATTTGAGAAATTAAAGGTTATTATAAATTAAAAATGTACAGTACACTGTAAGACAGTGTCATTACATGATTTTAACCTCTTTATACTGTGATATAGTCAACATATGACACAGAGCAAAGCGCAGTCAGCAGATTGTGGTTAGATATAAAGCTGATGATTGGTGTAAAAAAGCTGATGATTTGTGTAAATTGAAGGTTTGTTGACCTTTAGTGCTTCTTGTTTTTAATTCCTGTAATATCATAAAATATGCACCAACCTAAAGCCATGTTTGTGGTTGCCTATGATTTCCCTCGTACTTTAGAGTATTGTGGAAAACCCTATATTACTTATTTTATCATGAAAAGTGTCAAAATTAATAGTATATGCATGATGGAAATGGTCTTCTCAATCAAGTCATTATTGTTTACTTGTTCTAAGTTAATACAAATCCACAGAAAATAAGAAATTATCTAAACTATGTTAGCCGTATACTGTTTAGCATGTTATATAAAAATCTAAATCTTACTCAGAGTTGCTTAAAAATGAATAAAAACCATAAAACAGTGGAGAGAGTATAAGACAAAGTAAAAGTCAAACAAGGAGAGTACATATCTGGTGTCATTCTGTGCCTACATATGCATAACCTTTACGAGGATATCACTTTCCAGCAGGGACATAAGTGGATATCTTTAGACCAATATTAGCCGGACTTTGCTAAGTGATGCAAAATTCATTGTGCTTTTTAGCGATGCAGATTAACACCACCCTGCTATGTCACATGAATCACCATGGGGTGCCATCACAGGCCTAATCCCCTGATGTAAGGGGCCAGTGATGATGATGGCAATGGTGGTAGTAGAAGATTATACATCGGCCTTCCTGTTTATAAAACTCCTGGACAAAACAGATTGTCCTTGGTCAGTCTCTTTAAACTGCAGCTGGTGGACTGTCAGCTGATGGCTAACTGTGTTAAGTGCAGGATTAGAGGCGTGTGATGCTGGTCATTGACAAATATATACATACTCTACTGTGCAAACACTGAGGGACAAAAACAAATCACAATTTATTCCAGTAGGCTACATGCATATTTAGCAGTAAATTGTGATTATGAACAGTAAAAGTGAAGTTAAGTAAATGATTATAGTCTTCATCAAGTACACTAATGAAAATAAAGCTTTGTTTACTGTACTTTTTTAAATGTGCTTGAATGTCTCTTCTTATAATATAAAAACTGCTAACCTTGTTAGTTATGGCTAGGTACATTTCTAGCTAACTATCTAATTATAATTTATTATAATTTATTAATTTATAATAGCATCATCTCTTATCGAGTCTTCATCCAGCACACCAGTAAAAATCAAATTTACTTTTTGAGAAAGTCTGATTGTATGTGTCTTTTCTCAATCTGTATTAGCTAGCTAACAGCTTGCTAGCTATAGCTTCCAAAAAACTCAGCTACACAATTCTATGCTTGTATTTTATATCTTTATCTTCACATTCATGTATTTTGTCTGCTCAAGTACAGCAATAAAGTACTTTTTGTAAATGTGTGTGTTTTAATGTCTGTGTTAATGTCAGAATGGTACCAGCTAGCTAATCTTGTTTGCTAACTAGCTCAAATGCTAAGTGATTGCTTAAGGTAATATTAGCTGGCACTTTCTTTATACTTCTCTCTTATGAAAACATCATCTGCATCATCAAGGACAAAAGTGAAAATAAAACTTTGACTTTCTTATGCTGGTTCAGTTTTGTTAATTTTCTTTTAATATCAAAACTTTGTTAGCTAGCTAATCTGGTTAGCATTAACATAAGTGGAACAAATTAGTTGGAGGTTTAATAAAAGGTATTTTTTTTATGCTTGCTGCCCTTCTACCTCTTTTCCAGTATTACTGGTGATTGCTGGAGGCACATGATCAGAGTAAGTGTAAGCAAATGAGTCAGATTTAATTAATTTTAGTGCAGTGATTAGGAATTCAGGCTTGCTCTGGGGGTTTCAGGCCGGGTTTTTGTAAAGCGTCTTGAGACGATTTGTATTGTTATTGACGCTATATAAATAAAATTGAATAAATAAATTGAATTGAATACCAGGCTTCAGGCTTCATCCATCTGCCTGACCGTGTGTATGTGTGTGGTACAACACATGCTCCTCTTGTTCTGAAGAACGTGTGTGATGCTTTTGTGCGTTGCTTTCAAGGTTATTGTTGTGTTATTGTTGTGACGGGGGCCGCACAGGCCAGGGGGTGGAAGTAAGGCCCACCATCTGTCCTTTATACTCCCACTATTGTCTTTCACACACACTCCTGTCATGACCTCAAACCCCACTGTCTATGCTCTCCTGCCATGTGGGGGAAATATATCAGCTTGTTCAATTGCAGGGAGAACAAATCAATATGAACGGCCAGTAGAATTTATTTCTAAAACAATACCCACTGTTCATGTCTAAATGCATAAACACATCAGTTTTCATTCAAAATCCTTTTTTTTTTAGATTGATTAACGCTTACCTCAAGATTGGTTGCCTGTTCAGGTTTTTGCACAGTGCTAACAATACATTAAAGAATATAATACATAAATAGAAGAGAAAGGGGAAAAAAGAGACTGTTTTCCTGCATGTTTTATGCCTGTGAGTGTTGGCAGGGAGACGCCCAGCAGCTACTGTGTTAAAAGGACAGGAAGAGGATTTTACTTCTCAACCTAAATCCCAAAAATTCTTCGGGCAATTTACAGCAATCAGTCATAACGGGACTAGAAGATAATTTCAAAATAAAAGCGGACTTTTTAAATGAATGCTTTTTCTATGTAACAGCATATTTTAAATTTGATCTATACTAGGTTGGAAAGGCTAATTACACTGGATTAAATAGTCCACATGCTGTCAGTGCATATAGTGTTTGTAAATTATGAACAATAATAACACTTGCATTTTTTGCAGATGATTGAAACTGAGCAACTGTGACTATTCTTCTTCTTCTCCTTCTTCTTCTTCTTCTTCTTCATCTTCTTATTGCGTAAACTAAATTTAAAACTAATTTTAAACTAATTTTAATATATATTCTAAGGGCCTTTGTTTAATTAACTTTTGCTCTAATTGGTTTGTCCTTTAGAGCTGTGTATTGTGCAGTTTTTGGTACATAGTTCAAGGAGTGGATTTACTCTTTTCTTGAATGAGATTTTAGTTTGGGGCTGCAATAATTAGAACACTAATTATATACTCTGCCATTTGTATCCCAGGCGGAGAAGGCCATTTCATATGATATGTTGGCTAAATACTTTCTGTTTATCCCATTTAACTGCCAACAAATTCACAAATATGTTGTGGGGTGACTTTCATTGTGGAAAACTGGTTTCATAACATACCGATTAATTTTTTAAAGGTTTTTCTTTTAAAAACTGTTAAAAGAGGATACTTTTATTTTGACAGTCGTTACAGGAAATCCTATGACTTAATTCCGGGTATCTTGACGTGGCGTCGCTACTGGCCGCCCTGGGCGAAGAAAAACCACGGCTGTTGCACGGTGTGTTTGTTACGGGGAGAGGCGGTTGTGTGTTCGCAGCGTTTGTAGCGTTTCACAGCTAAACTTACAACAATAGCGCAAATACTAGCGCTGTACTCCACTTAGCAACACACACACGACGATGAATGGTAAGTCAGCCAACGGCTCGGCGGGAGGAATGGCCTGTATCGAGGGTCTGCCACCGCTGCCGAAAAGCCTGAGCGGGTTGCTGAACTCAAGCGGCGGCTCCTGGAGAGAAATGGAGAGGATGTACGTGAAGAAGACCATGATCCAGGACGACCTGAGCCGAGGCAGGAACAACGCCGACAACCTGCTGGCCAACAAGCCGGCCAACCTCGACGCTGCCCTGGCTCTTCTGCGAAAAGAGATGGTAACGTTTCCCGACAAGAAAGTGCTCCGTTTTTCCATCCGCTGGTTTTAATCCCGATGCGCTGTGCGTTCGAATTCAGCCAAACTCCCTTTAAAAATTGTTGTAGTTTTGTTGTTTCTCATTTGTGGACACACTTAACCGATTATTAGCACACAAACTGCGCCTTTTAACAATTAATAGAGTGGTTTGATAAATTCGGCACAAAAACTATTTTCCACAAACCGCATTATATAAATAAAATATCAACTT
This sequence comes from Chelon labrosus, assembly GCF_963514085.1. Taxonomy (NCBI): domain Eukaryota; kingdom Metazoa; phylum Chordata; class Actinopteri; order Mugiliformes; family Mugilidae; genus Chelon; species Chelon labrosus. The sequence continues at coordinate 19,562,244 of NC_140347.1, forward strand.
TAAAATGTGAAACTCGCCTTTACAACAGCATACATAGATTTTCTATTAAAGAATGCAGCAAAACCAGAAAAATATATATTTAAGTCAGTTTTAAGTGTGCCGAGTTTATAAAAATAATATTAATGTCTAATCCGCATCACTTTATATGTAAAAAAAAAAACTCATGTAAGCACAGAATGTTAAAAGGCGATTTTTTAAAATGGAGTCTGGCATGGAGAAACATCATCCAGAAGAGAAAACAAGATCAGGAACAGCTTAACATTAGAGGAGACAAATTAAGCCATTAGGCTTGTGCAGATTTAATTCTCTAAGCTCATTTTAATACCTTTTTGCTTCAGTTTGAAAGTTTTTTTTTTTTTTTTTTTAAGTAAACGGCACACAATCCTCCAGTGAACTAAGACCTGTTATTATGTTGACTAAGATGTAATCAGAGCGAAGCACTTATTACACGCTTTCTTACACTCCCTTGCCAGAAGCAGGGATTTTCTTATAGGAGCCACTCCAGATTTCATCACCGCGTTTAAACTCCTTAAAAGCTCTTTGTCAATACATAACAGTAGCTTGTTTTCTAACACTCGCTCGTTTGGCTTTAAAAAGGTCAAAGTGCTGCAGAGAAACTCTTCCTCTTTGGATTTTGCAGGCTTTCCTAAATCCTATTTCTGCGTTGTGTGCATCCATTCCCTCTGCAGAAAGCTCCCAACTTGAGGCTTATCGCTGTTAATGTATTACTACGAGTTACACATTGTTTAGTAAGTTGTCAGTGTCCAAATTTTTTCTCTCTAAGCCGCTCCCTTGGTTTACAGAGCACAGTGTTTGAACTGACCCTGACTTGATTGTCGACCCACGGGAAAACAATGCGGTGACTCTTGAGTTCATACTGCGCAGTCAGCTGAGTGGTATGCAGCAGTTGAGGTTGGAACCAGTGATTGATGTGATGTTTTGGTCGGTTGTCATCCGGTTGATCCACTAAACAATTCCAAAATGAAGATCTTTGTAAAATATCTATAAGATATTTTATGTATTTCAACCAATAGATGTCCTTTGAGCTGAAGAAGTTGGTTAAATAATAGATTTTCTTTTGATTAAGAGAAAATGAATCAACGGTTGTACCAATAATACGTTAACTATTGTGCAAAAATTCATTAAAATGTTTGATATCTTCTGTTTGACTTGTTGGAACCAAACTATTTTGGGCATATCCTACTATTTTCTGACATTTTATAGGCATAATAATTAACCAGTCAATATAATTTTGTTGAAAAATGAGCTGAACGTAGTTTCTAAAGGCGTCATGTGTTAATCTTGGAGTCGCCCCCCCCCCCTTTCTTCCAGGTGGGTTTGCGTCAGCAGGACATGTCCCTGCTGTGCCAGCTGTGGTCGCTCCACGAGTCCATCCAGGAGTACAAGGGCAGCTGCCAGGACCTGAGTGCCGCCTCCAGCCTCAGCATGATGGAGAATGGTTACTTTGACGAGGACGACGAGTATTACCCGGAGCCTGGCGCCACTCCCACCGGGGAGCAGCCGGGTGGAGAAGTTGGAGACGGGACGGCATCGATGGCGGCGGCCAAGAACGGGAGCAGCAGTGGCAAAGAAGACAGCTGGGACTCCTTTCACATCTGAGGCCACGGCGTTTTTTCTGCAGATGGATACATATTTTGGTGGCGACAGACTGGAGGAAAAACTAGAACGGCTTTTTTGCCTCCCAAGAAGAGAGTGGCTGGTTAGAGACGGCAGCCTGCGGTGTCTCGTTTTTATAATAGACAATAGAAGCGTACAGCTCCAGCTTCACTCTTCCTCAGGTGAAACATGCGCCTGCTTGTGCTGCAGAATCCTTTTTTTTTTGCAGCTTGACCAGGATCTTCATCAAACTGCAGAGCTGAGCGGCCGGATGTGTTGCTCACAAACACCCTCTGAAACACTCAGGAGTTGAGATGAGTTGTATTCATGGACTCCTTGTACTCAAAATTTAGGCAATATATTCTTTTTAATAACGGCTCTGCTGCTGCTTCCAATTGGTTTTGCTAGCCAGTCACTCTTTTTTGACTCTTTTTTTTTTAACATATACAAAATATATGAACAAAGTTTTACTATTTATTATATAATATAAATAACATAATATTTGTTTTCCTGTTACTCTCTATGGAAGTTTTGTACTGCACCATTTCCCTGGTGCAAGGGTACAGCATTTACAATATGAAGTCCCAGAAAGTGGGACAACACACAGAAGGCGGGATTTCTGAACTCTGGAGTCAGAGTTGGTGCAAAGATGGACTTCATGGACATGTTGATGGTTGTTTGTCTTAAGCGGTGAAATCAGCAACAACAAAAAAAAAAAATAAGTGGCGAAAAGGTGAAGTTGTAATGCCTCAAAACAGTGAGTTCGTGCGCAGGGATGAGATCTACACCTTCCTGCCTTTAGATGGAGCAGAGATCTGCTCTGAAAATGTGAAAATGTTCAAAATGCTGGAAACAGTTTAATGCGAAAAGGACAGCAACCGTAATGTGTGCTTAGCTGCAGATGTTGAACCTCAAATGCTTCGACACATTACACGCAACCTTGATGTGATTTGCAGGGCTGCCTGATTCTGGATTATACGCATTCTCTCCTTTAGTATTACCTGTAATAATTATACAGCATGTGAGGGGTTAAAGCGTCATTAAGTTTTTTACAACTTGGGTCTTGAGATCTCAGATCTCAAATCTTGCTCATAAAGGCTTGGGTACCCTAAAGAACTACCGACAACAATGGTAGACTGTGGTGTTGCCTCCAGAGGACTCGCCAGAAAGCCAGGTTGTTAGGAAACCTTTTCCCAGAGGTTCCTCTCCTGAAATCAGATGGTCTAAAGTTTAGTCAGACTTAATGACTTCGTTGTCATTATACGCTTACATTCAGGACTGATCACCCATTCTGAGTGATCTCATCTGAAGAACTGGTGTCCAACGAGTGGCATTTAGAAAACACTTTAAATGAGAGCCAAGCTGAAATAAAGAAGGATTAACGTTTGAAATAAACGGTAATAACCAGCTTTGAGACATTACCAGGAGTCGACAAACTACCTATGATTTGCACTTACCAGCTGGAATGTTAATCAGACCGATGGGAAAGATAAAAGCGCACATCTGTTCGGCTTTTGACGGTGAGCAATACACTAAACCTGAAATGTCTGCATTTCTGCGGTTGCTGTGGCCTTCGTATATAGCTGGCAGTGCAAATAAACAGCTGTAACTCCAGTAGCAATTATCAACTGAATATAGGGTACTTTATACTTGTGTCCTGTATCTTGTACCAGTATCCTAACCAATCTCGTGTTATGTGCTATATATGCTCCTCTGGGTCTAACAGGCACCTAGGGTTAACTCTGTAGATACTCGAGTGCAGCCTGGTCATTATATGAGACATGTCAGAGGGGTTTAATGGATGTTATATCAGTTTTTCATACCTGCATACCTTCCAGGGGCTGTTGAACCATCTTGGCCTCATCCTAGAACTGTAGCACATGAGGAGGTCCCATTACAAGAACTGAAATGCGACAGGTGGAAGACATTTGAATGCCTAATCTTCTTCTACTACACGTAGAAATGGTCTTTTCGGTCTTCCTTGGTGTCTAAACTCTGCGGGAAAGGTCTTAACTGGACCTGTAGCATGTAAAAACACAGCTCAGTACACAGCAACCAAACTACTGAATGGTTGTTTACCCACCGTCTCATTGAGAAGGTCATTTTTCAGTTCATATCGTGTCCGTGTTGATCATATGATGTCATTTCTGTAGATTGGTCCACTGTTTGAACACAAACCAAAGAAAGTACAGCACTCAACATTGTATTTGGTCAAAGGTGCTGATGTTCCTAACAAACTGAATGGTGATGTGATTGTCCTGAAGAATGTTTTAAGCTGTTATTTTACCAGTGACGAATGGAAGCACAGTTACTTTATACGTCTTACAGTCTGTCCTTTGGAATTTAACTGTCTTTTGTCCACTCAAATGTGTTTCCAGCTGATTGACACTAAATGTTTGCCTCCTGATAACACTGTTAATGAGAAACTGACTGACGAAAGTCTAAAAGATTAGTTTATTGTTGAGCACCAACATATCTACACCTGTGATGCATAAACAGCTTGAAGTCAGTCAATAGCAGCTCTATGTATTAAAAAAAAAAAAAAGGAGCGAAACAACTTATTAATTTCAAATTTATTCAAAAGTGTGACATAAACTTAAATATTCACTTTTTATTGACGATCAATAGACAGAATAGTTTGACATTTTGGGAACGTTACGGAAAAAACGCCAAATGGCAATCTCTGGGGTTAAAAAAATGAAAACTGCAAATGTATACCAAGTACTATTTATCCAGGTCTAATATTCACTGTTGTATTAGCTCTGTTTTTGGTCTCCTCCAAGCTCCAAAAATTAAGCTATCGCGGAAGCGCCAAAAACTGCAGTTCCTCAAATGTCCACTTGAGGCAGGCTTCCAAACTGAGGCAATCCTCATGGACCCCCATGTTAAAACTTTAACAGAACGTGTTTACAGCCTGGTACAGAAAAAGTTTGGTCTCTATAGTAAATTTTTCAATTTCTGACAACAATACGGGGGTGGATTTTATTACAGCTCACCCATTTAAATTATAGGCTTAAAGTCATAATAAGGGTCGTTGCTCCTTTGAGTGACATTCAAATAAAAGGTTAGTACTGGCGGCTAATTTGCTAAACTTTGCACAAAGACTGGACAGAGAAGAAAGCAGCTATATGGACATAGTTTCCCCAAAATGTCAAACTATTTATTCACCCGTTTGATCATATCTCAGTGTTGTTATTTCTTTTCTATGTACTCACTTTCAATCTGAAATGTTTTTCTGTTCATCTCCATAGTGCATCTGCAAGTTTCTGAACAAAACCAGACTACTTATAAGACTCCTCAGCAGATTATGATATCAATGAAGTATTTTATCTGAACGCTACTAATATTTCTAGTCAAGTTTGAGGTCAGTTAAATCAACTGTTACATCACAGTCTACTTCTGATATGTAGCTCAAAGCATGTTCGATCAAACAAAGTAGTTTACAACAATCTCAACCCTTCGCTTTTTATTGGATGTCTACACGATTAGTGCCTTCGTAAACCTCAAGGTCTCAGACTTGTGGCTTGCCATTCGAGACGGGGATGACGGCAAACTGTTGCTTGACATGTACTAGAGTTTTAAAGCTGCTGCTGTTGCGTGTAGTAGTTAAGACTTAATGTCTTTATCAAGCTCCTAAATCCTTCACTGATTTTGTGTTACGTCATCTAGCTAATCAGATGTTAACATATCTGCCGTGTTTCCCGCTCCGTCGTTTCATTTCTGTCAAAGGCTCCTTTTGCATGTTATTGACGAAGGGAGCAGCTGTCTGCAGCGATGTATTTTTGACAACCTCTGAAATTCGAGTTGCTTCGTGCAAACTGCAGCAGCTCTCTCGTCCCGTCTCGATTGTTGTTTTCCAGAATTTGTAGACGTCGGCGCGCACGTAGCAGCTTTAACTTCCAAAAACCTGCACCAGCCTTAAAATCAGTCATGTCTTTTGCAAAACTAAGCTGCGCGGTGCAGTCGTCACTTGTGGTTCAACCGTAATCTTGCACTTGTTTGTGGCTTTTTCTGCGTCACCTCCCCCCTCCTCCAAAATTAAAACTACCTGATCCTATTTGAGTTGGTACGTGGTGCTCCTTGTACAGTAACACTGCTGTAGCTAAATCCAGCTTTATATCGAACACCAGCTAACTGTAAATTACTCCCCCTTTTATATGTGATTATTGGATGTGTAATGTGGAGATGTTATCTCAGGGTAAACTCGTGGTAAAAATGTTTTTGGCTCTTGAGGAAAAAAATTCTCCCTAAAAGTTTACTTTAACTGGCATCATTGTGTTTATTTGGTGGTATTTTAAAATGCCATAATCACTAAGCTTCTTTCTAGACTATATGCTATATGCATCAACTTTAAACAGTTATTACGGAGAAAAAAGAGGCAGAAAGACCAAGTTGCCTGAATTGACCAGATTGCAGTGCAACAGCAAAAAATTTATGTATTTTGACTCAAGTGAGGGATATAGCTGTGGGAAGATTGTGACACCTATTTGATAATGAGAATTGTTAAAAAGACTTTAATCCTATGACATAATACCCTGAAATACTTTTAAAAAAAACAAAAGAAAGTTCATTTAAACACATAAATTTGACCAAATCTGACCTGTGTCGTTAATCCTCACATCCTTAGGATGCAAATGAGCCAAGAAAAAAAACAAAAAAAAAACGAGAACGCCTTAGAGGTATCAAAAATAAATTGCTATTGAGAACTTCACGAGAAACTTGATGAATTAATACGATTTCATCTGTACTTGTACTGCATATCACTCTTCATAATCATAATTATTTAATCGCATTAGTGGAAGAAGTGTTGCCATCATCCACTATTCCTCCTGCTCTTTGATCCATCAGTGACCATGCTACTGTTTGTCTGGATGGCAGTCTCAATATCATAGTTATTATACTGATATACATTGAATAAAGTGATTCCATACTTTTGGGAGTTTTACGAGTCGTGTCTTGGCCACAACACCAACAACAATTAATATTAATAATAATCTGTTGATTGCAGATAAATATTCATCAGACTGTGAGGTGATAAACTATATAATTCTTATCCACTACCCACTGAATTAATGAACTAAGTCTTGTGAGAAAGAATATTTGGAGGCTATATTAATACCACACTTGTCCTTAGCAAGGCGAGTTCAGCAAGAGGTTTCATTGGAACGGTTTTATGCAGCATTTTGGTTTAAATGTTTTACTAAAAGCAGCCTAGAATGTTTTAATTACAACCAGCAGCCCTTGAAGGCTGTAAATGCTCTTAGCTTAATGCCGATGTCATCAAATCATATGGTATTGTTGATGATTAGCATCAGTAATCATGACCTTGTTCACCAGTGTGTAGCTGGTGTTGGTGGCAGTTCATCATCTTAGCACAGCACGCTAGCATGCTATCATATGTTAAATAAACACTGTAGCTAATGTTGGCGGAAGTTCACTGTCTTAGCGAGCACGTCAGCATGATATCATTTGCTAATAAGCACAGTGTGTGGCTAATGTTGGTGGAAGTTGACCATCTTAGCACAGCATGCTAGCATGCTAACATTTGTTAATAACCACAGTGCGTAGCTGATGTTGGTAGATGTTTTATGAATTATTTCAATTATTTTGATCCAAAGTATGGGGCCAGAGTAAATGTCAGGCCTGATAATGACGCTGCAACATTAAAATAGATCAACAGATGAACAACGCCCCAGACATTTCGTTCCAAACCACAAATGCTAACATTGTGCTAAATCATTAGAGTTAGAGAGCCATAAATTACGAAAATATGCCACATATGTGTGTGCAAGTACAGGCTTGGAGAAGATCTAAATGCAGCAGCAGCTATTCTGGATTTTATTGCATTTCAAAAGACAGAGGATCACCAAGGTCACATATTTCTTCCTCTGACAGTCTTGAATATCTGTACCACATTCAGTGCCAACTCATGTAGTGGACATTTCACAGGAAAAAGGGTAAACTCAGACTGACTGGTGGCACTACAGGGGAAGTCATTAGTGTGTATTCTCTGGTTTCAGTTTTTATTGCTGTTTATTGATTTGTCATTAAGATACTTCTGTCAGGACAAAAGTTGTGGACACACTAACCAACAAACCAAGACTAGCATCTGGAAATTAAACAAAATATCAACTATTGACTTTATCCCCTAAATCCCATCCAACCCCAGTAAAACTGCAGGAGTCTAAGCTCTGTCAGATCAAACTACCCTCCTTCTCCCTCTCTCTGCTGCCCTACTTCTTTCTCTTTCCTCCCCTGAATGCATCTCACTCTGACCTGCATCTAAATTCACTGATCTGCATGTCGGTCCAGAGTAGCTGCCATGCCGCCGCAGTTCCAGTTTAACTGATCATTGCCGCGGCAGGATGTGAGGCGCCTTTGATGTAGCAGCCTCTCATGCTGGGAATTGAATTACTGATGATGATGATGATGATAACGCTGTTTACATTTCCATACTCGCAGAGACTGTTCACGTTCTCATTAATCTCCCCGAGAGGCTGAAGAAGTGGGTCACGCAACAATCATTCTCAACTTCACAAGTGCACCATCTTCATGAGTGGTGTGGCGTCACTGCTGATGTGAGTTTGTCCTCCGTGGCATTTAGATGTGACATAAGATAATTAATAAACAGAATAGTAAAACCTGCAAAGCCTTTTCTAGTAATCTGGCCACGGAACCATTTGCAGAAACTACGTACAGTCACCTAAATATTGTTCAATTGAAAAGTATATTTACCTTTTTGAGTATTTTAATTGTATTCTAAATTATATCACACATACCACTACATCTAACTGACAGCTGCACATAAAATCTTTGTCTTTCATTCTCTCCTTCACTGGAAGGCGACTCTTCATTTCCTGTAGCTGACAAATGACCTGGTAGAAGTGGCTTTCACTGAAAAGGAAGTGGAACAGAAGTGAAAGACAAACATAATACTCCAAACATTTCTCAACAAACACTTTGAGATTTATTACCTGATTATTTCAGTTAATTTGAGATTACATTAAATGCTTTTACTCAAGTCAGATTTTATGGCATGACTTGTACTTGCAATAAAGTATTTTAGGGGATTTCTCCTTCGATTTTAGTCAATAGTCTGAAACTTTGAATATGTTGAATATTTCCACCATTCTGTAGCCTAAAATACTGTCATTGTAGCAGCTCTTACATATAAAATGTGCCTGTTGTATTTGCGAAATGGTAATGGAGAAAATCCCATTAATGACATATAACAATGAGGAAATATCAGTGTGCTTCATAATTTGTTATTCTCACGTTCCATCAAAATTCAGGGCTGAACTGAACTAGGGTTGGGTTACAGCAGAACAAACCAGGTATTAAAAAAAAGGCCTCGTTATTTTCTTTTGTGCCGAGCCCTTCAACTGTAGACTGTGTTGAGTTTGCATCATCCAAAACCTGCGTCGTCTTTCTCCGTGCTCTGCAGTCTGGTCTCGTGCTGTCTGCCTGAGCGTCTGTTAGGAGATTAGAGCAGATTAACATAATCTTGAGTGAGAGAGTAAATCCAAGGTGCGCATCACTCTCTCCGCGGGGAGGGATGGGGACAGATTGGCACATCGGAGCTGTGCAGCGTGGATCGGCAGCAGGCTTTTCTGCCACAAGAACAAACACGCGTTGGTACATTAGTTTAAGTATTTTAAACATTTTACTCGCCAGTTACCAATTTGCGTTTATTTTGTGCATTTTTTCCTCAAACTGAAGAAAGTTGAGTTAATTTGTGTTATGTTGTGCTGTTCTATTTTGGTCCACTGATTCCAGCGAGGCCCGTTCACCACAGATCTGTTAGTTAAGTTCATCGGGTGTTGGACAGAGTACGTGCAGCACATAGCAATCCTCAGATCATGAGCTGTGTGGCTGTGTTAGCACAAAATGAACTGGAGCAAACAAGCAGTACATGATATGTGAGCTCAGCAGTAAACGCATGTGAGAGTTCAGTGTACAGAACAGAGTGTACAGTGAACATAAAACTACCATCATATCTGGTTTATGACCAAATACTGACCCAAATGACATTCACTTGTGTTGAGTACTATAGCTAGCGAATGTTAGCATGCTAAAATACTGGGCTAAGAACGAGATCAAACTGTACCTGCTAAACGTCATGCATGCTTGCACGGCTAGGTTAGCTTATTGCTAACCATGCATCTTTTCATATAGCCGTCATTGTGTCTGCAGAATATTTTAATTTGAAAGCTTCTTCTATGAAATATGCTTTTATTTTGAAGTTTAATAATAATCAGGTTCATAGGTAAAGTTATTCTGTTTAGCTCGGGTTAGGAGGAGGGGGTGCACTAAGGAAGAGGAGAAGAAGAAGGACAAATAAGAAGGAAGGAGGAATGAGAGAAATGAGGAGGAGAAAGATGAAAATGAGAAAGGGAAGAGAAGGAGGAGAAGAAAAATGAAATTGCACTTAATTTCCTTAAGACGTTTCATGTTGTTCATAAAATGGTATATTAAAGGATACTTCATTAAATGTGAACCTATTCATGACCTATTCATAATTCATAACCAAAAAGGGAAAATTAGGTTAAGTTTATAATTAAAATTATTCTGTGTAGCTCAGGTTATACAATTTGATCCACCTTTTATTTTATTTTATTTAAATTTACTGGTTAAGGTAATCCCCCGATAAAAATACACCCCCGTCTACCGGTCCAGACCTGGTAGATGGCTGGGAGCCGGAGGTGACTGCTGTTAATGTAATCTGATTAGTGAGGCTCAGATTAAACCGCTGCATGCCGCAGTAGCTGACCAGCTGACCAGCAAGCTGCACATTGAACCCTCTCAGTGAAGAGTGACTGTCCGTTCATTTACAACTCTGTGCATCTAAGAACAGTGATGTACAGATTGATTGAGCAAATTTAAGCATTTGAATGTTAATATCTCATATTTTAAATTATGGAAACACACACAGACATATATGTATATACTGTATATAAAAAAACAGGCCCACCAGAGGGTCAGATCTAGCCCTGCGGGAGGAATTTGCAAAGGAAGAGGACAAGAAGGAGGATGTAGAACAAGGAAGCACAAAGGGAGAAAAGAGAATGAAGGGAGGAAGAAGTAAATGGGGAAGAGGAGGAGGAGAAGGAATAGAAGGAGGACGTAAAGGATAAGGAGGACGAGAAAGATGACAATCAGAAAAAAAGATTTGGAAGGAGTAGTGGAAGGAGGAGGAGGACAGAAGGAGGAAAAGGAGGGAGAGTAGGAAACATTAGAAAAGGGAAGACGAAAAGAAAGGGGAGGAGGAGAATAAGGAAGAGGAGAGGATGGAGGGGAAGATGATGATGATGAAGGAGGAGGAAGGCGCAGAAGGAGGAAGAGGAAAAGGAGAAGACAGCAAAGGAAGACGATGAGGAGGAGGAGGAGAAGTAGATGAGGAAGGAGGAAGAAAGGAGAAGGAAGAACGTGAAAAGGAAGAGAGGAGGAAGAGGACAAGAGGGAAGAGGATGAAGAGAAGGAGAAGTAGATGGGGAAGGAGGAAGAGGAGGAAGAATAGAAAAAGAAGAAAGAAGGGGAAAAGGAAGCGATGAGGAGGAAGAGGAGAAGAAGAAGAAGGATTAAGATGAAAAGGAGGAAGAGGAGGAGGAAGATGAAAATGAGAAAGAGGGAAGAAGAAAAGTGTTGGACATGACCTGGATGACTGAGAACCTTCCCAGACACTGATTGAGATTTCACTGTAGATATATGAGACTCACATAACTCTGAATGGAGCACTGGTGAGTGATTCAGTGGCAAATTTACTAGAACAGATGACAAAATATGAACAGATGAGAAACTGGATCCCTCCCAGGCTGGCTGTGATGTTGCGTTTTATTCAGGCTTATTGGTCACTCTTACTCTACCGTGTTACTCAGTAGCGCGGGACCTCCCAGGGTGAGGACACCAAACATTCCTCATCAGTGTGCTGGCTCCTGGACTACTCACAGGCGTGTAATAACAAGCAGCCACGTGCGGAGGCCGCTGAGCGTATATATGCACAGAAAGGTAGAGCCTGGGCAGGTATTTTAAAATACATAGTTTCTTTTCAATGCAGTGTTCAGCCCAGAGAGGAGAGCACATACTGTCCTGTATTAGAGCATCTGCACTGCAGGGAGTTTTCTCTGCAGCTCAAGGCAAACCCGCTCTACAAGTTTAAAGTAACCTGATTTATAGCATTCATATCCCTTCCCAGTGTTCAGGGCTGGTCAGTGATGGAAGCTATTGCAACGTGACTCCTGTTTAAACATGAGACACAAATATAAAAGTTCAGATTTGATTAATAGATTGATATGTAAGATACGTATTTCATGAAGTAAAAGTCTGGTAAAATAAAATAGACATGAGTTCTAAGTAAAAATCTAGTAAAATAAAATATAAGTAAATATCTAGTAAAATAAAATACATAAATTGTAAGTAAAAATAAAATAAAAAATAAAATAAAAATCTAATAAAATAAAAATAACAAAAGTAAATATCTAATAAAATTAAAATAAAAGTAAATATCTAATATATTGGCGATATTGGGAGATGCATCTTCTCATTTTTCATTAGACAAATAAAAAAATAATGAAGAAAATTGAGGAAAAGACACAGTGAAGCAGTGATTTTTGTGATAATACTTAGCTCAACCCTATTAATTTGGTGATATAATGATATTACATGCAGCTGTTTTTGTAATTATTGCCTTAATCTCACTGAATATCGAGACTTTTCCTCCACAACTGAAGGATAACAATACATCTGTTTATACCATCTTCTTATGACTGTCTTTTCATTTTGGTGCAATTCCTCCTATTGGAGTTTGTCTTTATTCATGAATCATGTTGGTTGGTTTTCCACCATATATGTAGGTATTAGTCATATTTGCTTTGATTTTTGTTTTTCCATGTCCAACCTTGTTCAACTTTTGTATTTTTACACTGCCTTGCCCTGCCACTGTAACGCCTTAACACCTGTGACAATATCTGGGATCTCGAACGAGAGAACAACCGAATCTCTCTCGGGGCGAGTCCTCTGACGCAGCAGAGCAGTCAGAGATGTTCTTGTGCAGAAGGAATTCGGCCTCGCCTCTAATCACGTGCCCTGGAGGCAGACGCGGGTTCCAGGCGTCTCTATGTAGTATAATCCAGGTGAGCGCTGTGGATAAATTGCCCCTCATTCCTCAGTTTGTTTTACTGATTGGAATCTGTTGTGTTTGCAGACACACATTCCAGTTCACCCTCTGCAGCTGGTCGACATGTTCTGGCATCATGGTTTCACCTCAAACATCTGGCAGGAGAAGTGACAGCAGCTTAGTGTCTCTGAAGATCATTCACTCTGCACCTCTGAAACATAGACTGTATATAAATATGAACAATGCGTCCCCACTTCCTTGCATTGGCCAAACTGATGCTATTTTCCCAGGGATACGGCAGCGCCATCTTGTGAGTTTGGAGCCAGTCTGCACAGTACGGTCCGAGAGTGGAGCTACGCAGAGCCGAGGTATCAATGACCCAACTTCCTCCAGACTCACTTGAGTTTTCATTAATACTGCGCTCTGCTCTACCTCCACCAGTTACATGGAAATGTGGCATTAAACACTGTACTCATTTATCATTATTATTATTATTATTTATTTATTTATTTATTTTTTTTACAATTCTCACAGCCCCACGGGACTGTTTTACAAAGCGGTTGGCATGGCAACTGGTGGTCGCCATTATGTCACATCCTGTTTCTATAGCGTCAAATAACTAAAACTAAACTTATCCGAAAGGTTGACACTTGAACATGCATCAACATTATATTAACTACCTAAAATGACTGAAACCATCTTTCAAAAAAATTATTTGATGTGTATTTTAGTGTTTTAGTTTAGGACATCTACTGACATGGTGGAGGTGGAGCTTATGACCTATACTGTAGCCAGTCACCAGGGGGAGCTCTACTTGCTTTGGCTTCACTTTTGAGGAGCAGTTCAGCTGTCCATCTTTATACAGTCTATGCCCTGAACGTAAAATAATTGAATTAGTTTCAGTTTCAGTGAGTTGTTTCTATGTTACACGATATTCTGGGTGTTATTTCAGTGGCCAAAGCAAATTATCTGAGAGGAAAACACGACTAATTTTAATGTGAAACAATCGATCACAACAGATTTAACAGACTAACGATCATGTCAGCTGATAATTGTTCTTATCTATGTTTTAAAAGATTATTAAATTAATATTTGGGGATCAGACAAGTTTTATCTCTGGCATGAGACTTAGAGAACGCATAAAAAAACACATTTCTCTCAATTTTTCTGACATTTAGTTGAAAAAAATAATTAAAAAATATATATCAATGACTGAATCTAACCATTGGTGGCAGCATTAATACTGTGTTCAAAATTAATATAGGATACTTTCACATCAGCAGCCCTTCTTTTATCACACATATAAGTCATTAAAGTGCATTTTATTTACCCTGTGTAAGTGTGTGTGTGGTCGTGTGTGTGTGTGTGCATTCTTCCAATGACTCAAAGAATGTGAGGATTGCAGTTGGGGTCTTGTCCAAACAGAGGAGTCGTTACTGTCAGATTTATACCCTCAGGGTCTGTGTTTGTCATTCCTACAGAGTGGTTCAGGAACTGGAGCATGTTTAACAAAGATTCCTAGCATGGCAGGTTTTAAAAATCCCCTTAGAATTTTGAAATCCGCTAAAAAAAATAACTAAAAAAAATAAAATTTCCCTTCAAAACAAAGGCGTGCACCACAGTGAAAAAAATAAATAAATCATACAGGCAACAAAGACTGGTTTCACCTCTCATCCAAATGGCTTCTTCATAGATATACTGTACCTGGATATGACCTGGATGACTGAGGATCTGCACAGATATATTAAAAAACCATTTGCACTGATCAGGCATAACATTATAACCACCTTCCTAATGTTGTGTAGGTCTCCCTCAACACCTTGTGCTGTTCTTCATGTTTTCTGAGTTGTTCCTAAGGCTTTTTTTGTGTGTGTGTCTGTGTCAGGCTTCATCCTGCTGGGGATGGCTGCTGCCATCAAGGAGTGTCATTGCTATGTGGTGGGGGTGCCTGGTCTGGTCTAGGTGGGTTGTACATGTCCAAGTAACATCCATAAATGCCGGGTCCAAATGTTTCCCAGCAGAACATTGAATAGTCATAGTGGTCATAATGCTGTGGCTGATCGGTGTATTCTTCAACCTACGATACATGAAACACACACACACACACTGCTAAAGGACCACAGAGCCCAAAACCAGATGCTTAATGAGAGGGTGAGACAGGTTCACTTCAACACTGACGCTCTTGAATCAGACGCTGAACAGATGATCAACAAACTTTGCCTGGAGACCATCTGGGAACTGATTATGATCTGAGATAGAACAATTAAATTGTTTGGGTGGGGTTTATGCAGTGATAAACAGAAGAGTAACAGCGATGTAGTCGTACGCTGTATCGGTCTGCATCAGTTGAAACATGCCCCTGTAATGAAATCCAAGCTAATATCTGGCTGGGGAGTCTCTGAAGGAAGTTTCCAAGGTTGAGGAAAAGGTGCGGAGCTCACAACACATCAAAGGTAAAGAACGGCAGAAACTCAAGTTACTTCCTTTACAAACAAGGTATAACAATTCATATGAAACAGAGGAACTCAGAACTGAAGAAGACACTTGGATGAGTGGTGAGAAGTCTTCAAAGAAACTTAAAAATACAACAAATGCTGACCTTTAAGCATCAAAGGCTCTTACTTTGGCCTTTCTTGACATGTAGAGACAGTCTGCAAGGTTTCTACCACAGGACATATTTTTATCTGTCTTTAACAAACAGAAATGCATGAGCAGCAAACAAAAAACCTAAACAATAAGAAGGGAACTTGAGGAATTTCACTTCAAACGTGTAATACCCCTTCTCCAGTGTACACTCAAGTCCACAAGTTTGGTTCGTCTCCACAGTCACTTGCTCATCCCTGAGATAACGGACATTTCAGTCTGATGGGACATTAAAGTGTCAACATGTCCTGGTTGCTCCATGGAAGCTTCTTACAGAGCTGAGCCACACAGGTCTCCGACAGCAGCCCCAAACAAACGGCCATCAGCGACAGACGTCTACTGCTGTTCAGGATCACTGCAGAGAAGATAAGATAAAAAAAAGGAGAAAAGACACATTGGCTCAGGAATGTCTGAAAATGAAATTATACAGAGGCTGCATGAACCGAAACAAATTGTGCAGCCGCGATGTGACGTAAACAAGGTCCTCAGCAGAGCACCAGACCATAAATCACTCAACAACATCTCATTGTTCTGCCACTCGCGGGCTCGCAGGCCAAGTACAGTGGGCTGATTATTGTTTTTTTTTTTTTGTTTCAACAGATGCTTTTGCTGAAGAAATAATTGCACAACGAGAGAAATGTGGAGCAAAACCTTTGTATTACATAAACCATTTATCTTCAGAGTCTCGGGGGAACAGGGAGCGCAAGTTGCCACCTGCTGGAGCTTTAAAATGCAGCTTGAAGAAGGAAATAGCTGCAGCACACAGTCACACACATAAGTTACTCTCAATTTATCCTAAAATTATGTTTGATTTTTGTGTCATTATTGAATATATTTGTCTCAGAGGCAATAAAATGGGTTATATTCTTTATAGTCTCCATTGTTGTCATAGATAATTGCCAAGTGATAAAGGATTTCATCCAGCAGTGTCTTAGGAGAGATAAATATGAAACTGTAGCCAACACCCCATTAACTTAGCTTAGCATACGACAAGAAACAGATGTGAAAATAGATAAATGTTGAGTTTAACAATACTATATGATTATTTTTTTAGAAATCCACACATGCACAGCACCATTAAAAAGACTGGCAGCCTTGACTACCTTTTACTTTTTAATGTTTCCTTAAAAAACTGTAATTAAAGGACACTTTCAAGAACTTCATGGTATCGGTAGAAGGATGCAAAATGCTGGTGTTCGAATCTTTCTGTGTGGAGTTTGCATGTTCTCCCTGTGTCTGCGTGGGTTCTCTCCAGGTACTCCAGCTTCCTCCCACCGTCCAACGACATGCTGGTTAGGTTAATTGGTGATTCTAAATTGTCCGTAGGTGTGAGTGTGAATGGTTGTCAGTCTCTCTGTGTTAGCCCTGCGATAGACTGGAGACCTGTCTGGGGTGTACCCCATCTCTCGCCCGATGACAGCTGGGATAGGCTCCAGCCCCCCTGCGACTACCCAGAGGACAAGCAGTTTCAGAAACTGAATGAATATTCTCATTTAACACTCAATAAAAATCTTTTATATTAGGAAAAGCTTTGTCAGTCGATTAAAATATTTAATTAAGATTAATCGCCTGATTGTTCATAGTTAATGCGGGATTAATCGCATGTTTTTTAATCTTTTTTTAAATGTAACTTAAAGGAATATTCAAGTTTTTGTCACTCTTATCGACATACGAGTGGATAAATATGGTCACTGTATGCCAGGGTATGTTATTATAATTGCAACAATCCAAAATGGTGGCAAATACTGTCCAGAATGCTGTACCAAAGTTACAGCGTGCTCAGAATAACATGCTTTGCAAACTACCCTCCCTTTGGTGATGGGAGAGGTAGGAGGGCTCTCTGTATCAGTTGTGTGCTTTGCAAACGAGCGGTATTTAAGACTCGACGTACTCTGCTGATAATTCAGGTCACACTGACTGACAATGAAGATAACTTTGTTCTTGAAAAGAGAACCATCTGGTTTTGAAGTTGAACTTGACGCTCAAAATTTTATTGATTTCTGCTCAAGAACGTTTGTTCCTGCTGCATCGCTTCCTGATTTCCCGAACTATGAGTCGGGCCAAAGGGTCAAACTACAGAATCTGCATGTCCTAATTGCAGGTCAAGCTAAATTAGTGGCTAACTAAATTTATCATATTTTATTTACTGTTGGTACTCCATGTCTAACCTTTTATCCATATTTTCATCACTTTTATATTTTTGTCACGATGCCAGGGACACTTTGTGTGACTCAGGACACACAATCAGTTTTTAGAGAGTGGCTTCTCAGTGGAAAAGTGGTTCCACAGAGAGATTATCCAGAATAAAATGGGACATTGTTCCACAAAATAGACCATTGAACAAAATAAATAACTCCCACCATGCTGAGAAGGACGCAGAGGTATCTTAAAATCGTGGAAAATAAAAGCAAAACTATTTCAAGTGTTGCGTCTCCTACCTCTGATGGCCTGTGAGTTGGAGGTGAGCACAAACAGCTTGATGAGGCCCAGGCACAACGGGGAGTAGTCGTGCTCCCAGATGACAGTGGGGATGAGCAGTACTTTGCCGTAGCAGGACAGCAGCAGGGCCCTGAGGAGCAGGCTGAGCTCTACGGTGCCACCCCGCAGACGGACCACCGCCGCCCAAATGAAGCAGAGCACGCCGCCGCAGAACGCCGACAGCTCTGCAGGTTCAACAGGGAGACGACGCGTGAATCGGATAAACTAGATGGATTTAATGTTAGACTGTAATAATTCTACGTTTAACGAGAATAAGATAATGACTGTGTGGATGCTTATTAGCAATAGTAAGCATCTCAGCAGTTTAATACCAGCAGGAGTGGAGAGATTTTTCATTCCTAGTTCGCAAACCACAGCCACCTGACAGACAGACAGACTAATAACTCAGTGAGTGACTGACAGAAAATTCATTATAACTGTTTATCACTTATTTATCACGTAAAAATATAAAAATATTCTCTAATTTCAGTTTTTAAAATGTGATAAATTAAGTTTAATCATGTTTTAAATCATTATCTTTACCTTTTTGTCCTGTTTTGACATTGTCCAAGGCATTTTATCACTATTTCCTGATATTTTAAATGACTGTGATTGAAAAAAGGTATGATTGGTTGATGTAGCCTCTTCTGTATGTGCAGCTGTTCAAAAAGCTTCTCTAAGAAACAATAGCGGTGATATTTTTAGTCAGAGCCCAGACACTATAAACACCCACTCATTACCATCTGATCTTCTGGCTCCTGTGTACTACTACTACTACTACTACTACTACTACTACTGTGTATCTCGTTATCTTACCAAGGGCGGCCAATCCGAACATGCTGTAGAACTCCCATTCCTTTGTGTATCTGATAATGTCAGCGGGGTCGCTGCTCTGCTCGGAGCCATGGAGCAGAGACCACCTGAGGTAGGCCTCACACAGCAGGCAGAACACACACAGCTTCCAGTGGATCTGGAGACGCAAAGGAGAACATACACAAACTGAAAACCCGTGACCGCACAGCGCTGACCTTGCACACACCCTCACACAAATTGCAATAGCAGGTGAGGTAAGTCTACTATCAGCTGTTTGGAGTAGCTAAAGTAGTACTTACGTTCAAGCTTGTGTTGAACAAAATGTGCCTGAAGGCCTGTGTCTTGCACAAAATGGCATCGATGAGGATGATGACTGGGTCGTATTCAATGTACTTGTCCACTGGCTTTTGGCAGGACTCCTGCGGAAAGAAACACACTTTTAATGCCTACTTTAAAAACGTCCATTAAAAGTTGTTGTTTAAGGAGGATACTAATTTTATTATTAAGCAGATATCAAGGACATGATGCTAGTAAGACATGTACTTCAAGTTGTATTAGCTTGCTGCTTGAAGAGGATGCTAATTTGCTATTATATTAGGCAGATATCAAGGATTTGAAGCAGTTAAAGGTGTGTTTATGTACTGCAATTTAACTCTTTGCCTCAATAAACCATATCAACCAGTCCTGTCAGTCCAGATGCAGCACACAGATGCACCTGTGATGCACACTGACAACACAATACCACAATAACAAAATTACTATAGACAGATATACAGCAATGATTATATTATTTGCCAACTTTCTACAAAATAATACAGTTTTATAAGAGCTCTAAACTTGTTCACGAACTGATTTGCTAGCTAACACCCACATCGTACACAGTAAAGTAAAGCCAAACCGTTCAAAACAAACATTCAGTATTAAACGCACGCAAATTGTAATCTTCAGGATCCCGTTACTGTAATCCCTGTGAAGCTCCGTGGCTTTTTCGTTACATTCGACGCACCTAAAATCTGTTTTTCCCATTCTTTCATCTGTTTACAGCTATGAGCAGCAGCATGCTAACATCTGAGGTAAACAACCCGGATGTAAGAAAGACGGTTTCCAATGACCCCCGTCTTCAAAATAAAATACAAGTGCTGATAAGTGAGCGCTGAAGGGAGTTGATTTTGGGGATATTTCGCGAAATTGATTTATATCTAAGACGTAAGTAATTGCGCCAAAATGACATCAAGTAGGTTTATATTCGCTGAGCAAATTATTTCTTTATTGGTCAGCTTTATGACCTTATTAAAACACTAATGATAATTTTAGATTCCAAAACAATTCTACCTTACTTAATAAAAAAACTTAATTAATTATTAAGTTTAAGTTACAATTCAAATAAGCAAGTTTTAACAGGTCACTCATCCAATAACGGCACACAATGAAAGCCATGTTGTAATAAAGAAAAACAAATAAATAAATAAATACATAAAGTAAAACAAAATAATAAAGGGGAGACGATCTATTTCACATTTTTGTCTGGAGTCGAATTAACAGAAAGACAAGTGGCAAGTTATTGTAGGCATATATTGGTTTTATTTTGAAAGTTGTAACGGAAAACGGAAAAGAAAAATCTGGTTTGACACTGGAGGAGCCGGTATGACAGCCACAGAGCTTATCGGGAAATGTAGTGTCATCGTCCTCTCCGATTGCGGGCTTCTTCTTTCTCGCTTCCCGCAGGCTCGCGTGTAAGAGGAGGAGGAGGAGGAGGAGGAGGAGGAGGAGGAGAGGGGGGCGTGTTCGTTCGGTGGTTTGGTCGAACTGCTGCTGCAGCTTCCGCTATCTGGCGTCACACATGTAGCACAACATGGCCCCTGCCAACCGGGCCGTTGTTGTGGTAGCGCTCTCACTACTGTACCTGTGTCGGGCGATCATCTCCACCGAGTACTTCTCCACTCTCACTTTGTTCAACAATGGGCTCCACAAGCAGGGATGCAGCTCGCTGTCCGAGTGGGAAGATTTCGCTGCCGACTGCGGTAAAGTGTCTCTTTTTCGTTGGTACTTTGCTGCCACGTCCTCCCCCCCCCCCCCCCCCGGCTCAACTGTCACTGGGTAACCCGGCTAGCTTCAGCGCTTCAACCGCTCATATGCTAACGATGAGAAGCTAATGACAACAAGCGATGACAGCCCAGAGGAGAAAACTAAAGTCGGCGCTTCCTCTTTGAGCGGGCTTTGAAACCGAAATATTTAAGCGAGAGGGTAAAAACACACGCGAGTGTGAGTGTTTTAACGTGTAAATAACAATAATAAAATCTTAACGCACTCAACGAGAACTCACTCCACAGAAACTACATGTTTTAGCTTATGCCAGGTGGTGTACACCAAAGTCCAGTCAAAAAAATCATAATTTTGGAGTTGCCTTCCTCGACAACAATATTTCAAATTTACCAAACAAAACTGTAACATTGTTCTAATAATACTGTTATTCTGTTGGATTCTGGTCATATCTGATGCACCTAACTGTATAATTACACGAAATTTCAGCTATTAGAACAACTAATTATCTAATTTTGGTGGAAATTGGTGAAAATCATAGATGAACTGGTTGTACAAGATGACATGTGTTAGGGATCGGTGCTGGTTTATTTCATGCAAGAGCTGGAGAGTTATTCTTAATGTTGTGTAAAATGGTTTGAAAGCTCGAAAGGCGAATCAAAGTCTTTTTTGAATTTGGTTTGTTAAAAACACTGACTGCCATTAAAATGGTAGTCAAAAAAATTAAAGAAAAAAATGCGTACAGTTCATTAGGTAATCCACCTTTTAAAATTGAATTGCAGCCTTAATCTGCCAGGATTTTAATGGACCTTGGTGTTTTTTCTTTAAATGGTGATCAATAAAAGTAATATATTTTTTTTATTGCTCAGAATTAAAAAGCTGCCAAGGAACCCAACATTGTTTGAATTAGTTATTTGGTTTTTAAGAGCTGCGTGCCGTTATTCAGACCACATTGCTGATGTGCCTCAGCGGTTTGGAATCCGGCGGGAGTCGGGTCAAGTCTGCTCAACATCTCAGGCATTTTTATTTTCTTTGAAACTTTAGACTCTTAAAATGCAGTTTCAGCGACTGATGGTTTAAGCAAGTTGGGGATGGCACGCGACGGGCCAAGTTTTAAATGATAAATCCATTCGTGTTAGCAGTGATCCGTGCAGACATTAACTATGGCTTCGAACGCTTGTCCCTTTTTCAGAGTCTTCAATTTTACAGTTGGAGGACCCGGACTGTGAGGAGGGAAGCAACCCACCTTGCGAGTCCGTCTTCTCGCTGAACGCAGAGAAAATCCTGGTGAGATTTCACCCTCACATCAGTCAGACAGAACACACCGTGCTGTGTGTTGAATTTCTGCATTTGAGCAGCTTGGGTATAGCTGTTTTATTAATGTTTCATCTAAAGTTCATATTCTGGACTGCACAGATGCACAGAAGCCGAGCAAACTCACTGCATGCATACCAAAGATAAATAAGCTGCAAAAAAAAAATAAAAATTGATGGCCTCCTCAGGTTTCAAGCCTGTTTTACCTGAGATTGCTGGGGGCGGTTGGGTGTAGTCTTTTAACCACACCCAGTGGTGATGTCTGAGTGCGTTGGACACACCCTGGAGTTTGCTGCCGCAAGGTTAATAACCACTGGAGGCCATAAACTTTGTTAGAGTTTGTCGTTTTGGTGATGTGCTGTCTTGTTATGTAAGGCCGCCAGATAATGTAAACGAGGAAAGACTTTGCGTCGTCACTTGACCTGTCGCTGCTTTGGAAATTCAAATCGCTGCCGCAGCAATATTTCCGTCGCATTTGCATACTGCAATGCCGTTCTGTGTTTAGCATTACATAGTAAAAACAGTTTGTGAAGGAGAAAAGGAGCAGCGTCCTCTCAATGCATCACAGTTAATACTCGCTCTGCAGCTGCATAATTCAGGCTCCCATATGTATTTGTTTGAGGTCAGTTTTACATACCCGCGTTGGAGCCTTCAAAGCCTGTATTTGCTGTGATGTTTGGCAGTCAAAAAAAATATTTTTCTCTGTTCTGTGGAGGATAATAATTCTCCAGGGTAACCTTGAGCCATTCAGGAAAGCTTGTTAAAAACGAATAAATCTAACGAAATGTCCTTGAAAATGTGTGTTGAAGTGTAGCTCAAGATATCCTTGAACTTTCCAAGAAACAGAACACACAGGCTGGATATGTTTTGTATTTCCTTTCCTCTCAGTTCATTTGTCTTCATTGCAGGAAACCATTCACTTGTTGTTAGTTTGTTTAGCTTTATCTCTTGATTTATTTTGTTCTTTGCCTCTACACCAATGTGTTTTTCTCTCGTCTCTTTCAGAACCAGGCCAGGTTGTTTATAGAACAGAAAAAAATCCCCTTCCCCGTAGATAATGACCACAACACAAACGAAGAACTCGGTGAGTCTGTGGTTTTTAATCCAGCGCCTCGTTTACGCTCATTTTTCCCCACCGTTGTTCATCTCTGCCACTTTGTGTCATTGCAGCCATAGGCTATGTTCTGATAGGCAACGGCCTTTTTGACGAAGCCATCAAACACTTCTCACTCTTGCTGCAGGTGTGTGTGTGCATGCAGCGTTGCTACATGACTGCAAATTCACTTGTAGGAATGTTGAAAATCCTTCCTCAAATATCACCTAGAGGAGCGTTTATCCTGACGTGTTTTTGTGTTCAATGCAGAGTGACCCAGAGCTGGTCAGTGCCATCTATGGGAGAGGGATAGCTTATGGGAAGAAAAGTCTACAGGTGAGTGATGGATGCACAATACACGTCCACTGTATGACCTTTAACTCTGAATGTATATTAAAATATTTCTTCTATCCAGTTCTTTTGAGAAACGCCAATCAGGCATAACATTATGACCACCTTCCTAATATTGTGTAGGTCTCCCTTGTGCCTCCAAAACAGTTGTGACTCATCAGAGAATGGACATGGGCCTTCTGAGGGTGTCCTGTGGTGTCTGGCAACAGAATGTTGTTAGTGGGGGTCTTTGGGTTAGGTCTGTGGATAGTCCCACAGATACTTGATCAATGTGGGGTGCCTGGTCTGGTCTAGGTGGGTGCTACATGTCTAAGTAACATCCACATGAATGCCAGGTCCAAAAGTTCCCCAGCAGAACAGTGAATTGTCACAAGATGCTCAATGTTATTTACTTCTCCTGTCAGTGGTCATAATGTTATGCCTGATGAGTGTATTTTCTATTTAAAATCTCCAGTTTTGTCCCTTTCAGAGGTGCTACAGTTGCTTATTTATTTACTTACCATTAAAATGTGTAATAACAAGCACCCTTACATGTCGATAATAATTAAAATCATTAGGCTCCCTAGTGAGTGGTTTTTAATTAAATTTTGTTGTAGAAACATGTGTTCCTATTTTTGTGACACCACAAACTACATCCTCTGAAATGATCATACAGTTAAATCACCACCTTTCTGACTATGTTTGAACAAAAACTGAACATTATAACAGTCATGAAGGAGGCTTTAGTGCAAGACTGTTACATTAAAATGCATTCATTTTCACTAGTGTACCTAATGAAGCGGCCGTTGAGTGTAAATCTGCTCAAACCTGTGCTGTGTCTAGGGAGCGTGAGGAGTTGTTGTTGTCTGTGCGCATGCTTTGGAGGCCTTTGGGTTTTGCTTTTAGTCTCAAAATAAAAAGAATCCTGGATGTTGTCGACCGCAGCAGTTTCAGGTAAACGCAGCATGACTCAGTTTGACGTCCACTGAATGCAAACGCAAACTGCGTTTCACTGGACGCTGCGGTTAAAAGAAAAAGTTGAACAAGCGGCAGTCGTGTTATTAGCTGCTTGCTCCTAGCTTTGAGGTCTCTACGTTAAACTTTGTGTCAACCCCTATCGTGTCTCCGTGCCAGGATATAAAGAATGCTGACTTGGCGTTGTACGAGCTCAACCGAGTCATCACCCTGGAGCCGAACTGGCCGGAGGTCTACGAACAGAGAGCAGAGGTGAGGCCCAGAGAAGTGAAAAGAGAAATGTGTTGCAGTTTATTTGAATAATATTAAGTTCCCAATCACAACAACTCTTGGCAGAAATGCAAGTGATTAAATTTCCCAGTTTATTTACCTCCATTCCATCATCTATGATAGCTAATCTCCATTCTTGGATGATTATTACTCTCCCCTCTGTCTAATCAGTTTTAAGTTTAGATTAATGAGTCTGGCATCATTTCTGTTGCATCAGACTGATGCATCGTGTTTTTAGATTTTGTGCCGACGGCAAATAAGAAGAAAGAGACAGCGTTTATAGCTTAGCTGCTGTTTTGCTGGATTTAATGACTTTTAAGACATAACTAGACATCACTAGATCCCAAACTGATCAACTCTGATGAGTCACCACAAGGGAGACCTACACAGTATTAGGAAGGTGGTCATAATGTTATGCCTGATCAGTGTATAGTAAAATAAACACATAGCAACTAGTCTAGCAGCGGTCAATCAGATCAGTCATCGTGTAGGTAAAAATGTGAATGAGATGTTAATGAACAGCTAACAAATCACTCGCCTTTATTGTTTGGGAACCTTTGCTTTTGTTTTAAATTATATATAATAAATACTATTTAATTTCAATTTTCTTTTCACGTTTGATTATAATTATGATGACTCGTCTGTCAGCGGCGCCCACAAGATTCTGAAGAGATGAAAACCGCACTAATAATAGCTAATGATGAAGTTCCCTTTAATAACCGTAAATGTTAAATCACTCTCTCTCCCCGCCAGTGAAGCCATCACTCTGTATTAAATGCATTTTTGAGCTGTAGCTGCCTTTACTGGAGATTTGGTGCAATTTTAAAGTGTGGCAAGCGACAACATAATAAAGTTCTGCGAGTCTTATCTGCATTAGTCACTTTGAAAAAGCATTAAACAGGAGTAGTCAATAAGGTTTCCTCTGTGTGAGCTTATTCCGTCCTTGCAGTTAGAACATATTTGTTTTGGTTGATTTTGAAAGTGCTCACTCCACCTTTTCCTGCAGAAGTAAAGTGGGTCCCTCTAAAAGGAAATACAGCACAATGTCAACCAATCGCGTCTTTAGCTGTGGCGATCAGAGCAGATTTTCCTGTTCTGTCGCCGGTGTGATAGTAAATAAATGTTGTAAAGCAGCAGTTTTTGGACAGGAAAAGGCAGCAGATAAACCCAGGAAGTAGATATACTGGAAGACCTGTGGTGGTAGAAGTGAGCGAGGATGATCATCGAGGTGGGATGGAGAGGTAGGCTGAGGCACAAGAAAGAATTATAAGACGAGCGGTAGAGAGTCGGCCTGAAACAATCGAGCAGGTGTACAGATGGGAAACGAAATGACCGATCATGTGTGTCTGTCCGTTCAGATCCTGTCTCCTCTGGGTCGTATCAGCGAGGCTCTGGGCGACCTGACCAAAGCCATCCAGCTGCAGCCCTCAGCTCGCCTCTACAGACACAGAGGAACGCTGCTCTTCATCTCAGAGGTTTGTCAAACGTGGAATATCTATGTCACGTCTACGCCTGTGTGCCTCCATGTGCTCACTCCGCTTCTGTCCAGGACTACGTGGCAGCTATGGAGGACTTCCAGCAATCTTTAGAGCTGAAGAAGAACCAGCCTATTGCCATGCTGTATAAGGGCCTCACCTTCTTCCACAGAGGCATGCTCAAAGTAGGTTGTCGTTGTTATTTTTGTCCTCCTAGTAGATAGAGAGAGAGATATGATGTAGCACATGATCAACACCGAACTCGCTGCTGAAAAGGAACATTTGGCTGCTCAGGGACATAAATCAGTTGTATTTTTGGCATTTATTTCGTGTGCAATTTAAAGTATAAAGAAAAGGTTGGAGAGACTAAACTGAAACTGTGTTGCATGCATTCTGTACGTTTAAGTTTATCTACTGTTTTCAACTTTGCACATTTGATTGAAGTCATTTCTGAGCAGCTGCAGAGCAGATAAACATGTCCACTCATGTCCAATGTTGAGTTGATTTTTTTAAGTGTGAACTCAGTTTTTTGGAGATTACTAAATGCTCTGCACTTATACACCGATCAGGCACAACATTATGACCACTGACAGGTAGAAGTAAATAACAATGCTTTTTCAAAGTGACTAATGCAGATAAGACTCGCAGAACTTTATTATGTTGTAGCTTGCCACACTTTAAAATTGCACCAAATCTCCAGTAAAGGCAGCTACAGCTCAAAAACTTTTGGACCTGACATTCATTTGTGTCAGCAGGATGCAGCCTGACACAGACACACACACAAAAACACTTTAGGAACAACTCAAAAAAAAAACATGAAGAACAGCACAAGGTGTTGACCTGGCCTCCAAATTCACTAGATCCCAAACTGATCAAGTATCTGTGGGATGATCCACAGAGGCCCCTCCTCTCAACCCTTAGGACCCAAAGGCCCCCACTAACAACATCCTGTTTCCAGACACCACAGGACACCCTCAGAAGGCCCATGTCCATTCTCTGATGAGTCACAACTGTTTTGGAGGCACAAGGGAGACCTACACAATATTAGGAAGGTGGTCATAATGTTATGCCTGATCAATATATGGTTCTTTTTTTGCCTTATTGATACTCGGAGCACTTCACAACGATTCTCATGCACACGTTAACCCTGCAATCAGTGTCACAGCCTGAACCACAGCTGCTCATGTGGAGAACAACTCTTGTAATGATCTGTGCTCTCTGAAGGAAGCGGTTGACGCATCCTACCAAAGTTTCTTGCAGCTGTTTGTTGTGGAGTCAATCTGCCTCCACTAGTGATATAACAAACAGTGAAATCTTTAAACCTACTGAACTCTCCAGGGTGTTATTTGGCTCATAAAAGCCCCTGTTGTTCAAGAGTGATGCGCGTTTCTCAAGTGGTATATAGTCTTCACACCTCTACCAGGGCAGTCGTTCCTTCGATAAAAATACACCCGGTAACCTGCAGAAGATCATTCTGAAGATGCACTATAAAGGAAGTTGAACAGATGATTTTTTTTAGATAAGATGTCGCTTTACCGTCGAGTCTGAGCAGAAGTTTTATAAGCTTGATATTTTTTTTTTTGGTGGTGGTGTTTGTCACCTCTGCTGAACCGCTACTGATTGACTTCCTGGGGAAATCCCTGTACAGACTACTAACAGTTGACATCAAACAACAACAACAAGAACTGTGGTGCTTTTGATACTAGTTATCACAGTGAAATCGTAGAAATGGTGTGATGTACGACAGTCGAGCCTGCTGCAGCAAGTCAACGTTGCACTGGCTGCTTTTTTTTTTTTTTTTTATTAGCGCAAACGTAACGCCTTTATCCGTGACGACAAAAACTAAACATTCATTGATAGTGATATATGGAACGAGTAGTCAGTCTGCAAATATTTAAATACTGTTACTTGTGCCAAGCAAAAGTGGCCCGGCTCGAGGTTTGTTTGTTCAGTCTAGAGTGAAATACCTCGATAATCACTGGATGCATTGCCACGAATGTTTGTGCTGGCATTCAAAACACCCTGAGTTACTTTGATAACCCCCAGCTTTTCCTCAAGCACCACCATGAGGTTAATTTTTATCTTTTTTCTTAATCTATCTTCACAGTTTGCTGTTACTTTGATTCGAGCGGATGACTCGCATGCTAAACCCTGATAAACTAAACATTATAACTGTTAAACATATGCAGCTGGCTGGGAAGAGGCCGGTTCTCAAATTGAGATTTGTAGACGAAATCTGGATCTATCTGTTCAAGACTCTGACGCATCAGCTGAGTCAGAATTTGAGTCCTGTGCTCATGTTCCCTGTTGCAAGTTCCTGTTAGCTCTGTGTGAAAAGGTTGTCGTTTTCCTCCGTCAGGAAGCCATCGAGACATTCAAAGAGGCGCTGAAGTTGAAGTCTGACTTCATAGATGCCTATAAGAGCCTGGGGCAGGCCTACAGGTATGGTACAGACACTCTGAGGTCTCTTTTGAGTTCAAATCACCGTTTACTCCACATCCGTTTTAGCTCCATGCCTGAATTTGTCATGCCGTTTATATTTAAGGGAAGTGTGTCCTACCTTTCCTCTCTGCCTTACAAGCGATAGTAAAATCTCTTCTTCCTTATTCCAGAGAGTTGGGTGATTTTGAGTCAGCCATGGAGAGCTTCCAGAAAGCTCTCATGCTGAACCAGAACCACATCCAGTCTCTCCAGCTCCGGGGCATGATGTTGTACCACCACGGCTCACTGCAGGAGGCCATAGGCAACTTCAAGGTAGAGCAATCCAACATAACGTAGATTTAATCGTTTCAAGTATTTCTGTCTGATAGTGGGTTGAAATAGTTATTATAGTAATAGTAATTTCTATGATTCAAGCTGCATAGTGTTAATTAATTCATTAATTAATATGCAGTGTCTCTTCTCCTTCTTCTTCTTGTCTTCCAGAGGTGTCTTCAGCTGGAGCCCTACAACGAGGTGTGCCAGTACATGAAGGGGTTGAGCCACGTGGCCATGGGGCAGTTCTACGAGGGCATCAAGGCTCAGACTAAAGTCATGCTGAACGACCCTCTGCTGGGACAAAAGGCCAGCCCTGAATACCTCAAAGTCAAATACCTCAGAGGTTAGTGGACCCGCACGAACTTTAGGGCGCAGGAGTACCTGGAGAGAACCCACACAGACACAGGGAGAACATGCAAACTCCACACAGAAAGGCCCGCAGATGATGTGTGTGACTATGTTGCTGTTAATTTTCTGCCTTGTTCAAACACTGTCATCGGCCAAATCAGTTCCCAACAGAGGCGCTCCACACTAACTTTCCGCCACAAAAAATGTGTAGGTGGGGGAAGTTGGTCTGGCTTCCAGGCTATCTTGGGTCAATCAGGTGGTTTTCTATCTATCTGTTGCTCTTCTGTCCAGCCCGCCAAAAACAATATGATGCAGATCTCTGAACGGAGCAGCTCCAGACCGAAATTCCCCCACAAAAATTTTGTGGGCAGAGGGAACTTCAGATTGCCTCGCAGTTATTGTGTCAAATAAAGAAATATGCATTGATAGAAATTAAACTACTTTATATTTACTTTATATGCTACTCCGCCCCAAAAAAATTGACTAACAAATGACTAGTGAACCAAAAACATGAGGAAAATGATTTAACTTCAGGAAGTAAATTCCCTGTCATGTTGTTGTCATTTTGCCAGAGAGCCGTCCCTCCTCACGCACACACCTACCAGTGCACTCTCCATCACGTTAGGTGCATCGAAGGCAGACCCCTACCAACATGCAGCCACATCCTGTTCATTAGACACGCCATTATGTTTTGTATTTTCTCTGTGGAAACTGGTCAAGATTTATCACTTTACGTCAGCATTTGACTAACTGCAACAGCTCAGATGCTGCAGGTATTAATTCTTTACAGGGCTTAAAAGGTATTATATCCCTTCCCTCTTACGACTTGGTGTACATTCAGCTGGTCCAGCTGGTCTGCCCTTAAATTAAGTTAGACTTTCCTCGATGTGTTCCATATTTATAAGTCCAAAACAAATTGACTGTTGGTCTGCTCATTTAACATCTAAAGGTCCTCTTCACTTGTCTCCTTCCAGAATACTCTCGCTACTTGCACTCCCACCTGGACATCCCAGTGGCAGAGTACAACGTGGACCAGGACTTACCTGGGAACTTTAAGAATCACTGGGCCAAGAACCTGCCTTTTCTAATAGAAGACTATGAAGAGCAGCCGGGCCTGCAGCCACATATCAAGTAATGACTTCATTACAACTTACTGACAGCTGGAGATATAACTGTGGTCATAACTGTGTTTTTTTTTCTCATTTTCCAAGACCAAACCAAAGGTCAGATTATTGTTAGAGATCATTTTAATTCATGCATTTCTATTTGAAGTTCATTTAAAGGGTGTTCTGGATCCATCACCACCCTTATTTTCATAATCTCAATGTTGAGGCAGGGATTTGTGGTTGAAAGCTAACACCTGCCACGTCTTCCATATCACATGGGCAGATGTTTTTATGCTTCTGTCAGGACACTGAAAGTTTTAGAGGGTTGACAGATGCACGCTACATGAAAGCTTTATCCTGCGTCTCTCTTCGTCTCTCACAGAGACGTGTTGCCGCAGAACTTCGACAGCTATGGCAGCGAAGTTCAGAAGCTGATCTGCACAGCCGACCATCTGGGGGCGCTAATGCAATACGACACTCCTGGGTTCTTACCTAACAGGAGAATACACAGAGGTACCCGTAAAAACCTGCGATTCATAACGATCCTGTGAGTTTGAAATGTAAAAGTGAAGAGATGCTTGTGCTCCTGCAGCCATGGGGTTAGCAACCCTGGAGGTGATGCAGGCCATGCATCGGACGTGGAGCAACTCTAAAGTGCGAGTCAACGGCAAGACCAGGCAAATGCAGTGGAGAGACATGTTCGACATAGCCGTCAAATGGAGGAGGTGAGGAACCAATATGTGTCGCAGTGTTTGAGTCAATGCATTTTCTGTACAATCCAGTGATTGCAGACATAATTTACTTACACAATAAAGTGGATATAGTGTTGAATTGTTGCTGAGATGCCTTGAGAAGCACCCAACCCTCCAAAATGCTGAGTGCACACACCGCTGTGTTAATGAATGGATGGTTTAAATGCAGGAAAACAATTTCCACATAAGGGATCGCTAAAGTAAACACAATTAAAGTTAAAATAAGTTTGCCTTGGTGAAACCACAGAGCTCCCACACATTCTCTGTCTCTGTGTCTTACCAAGAGAAATTAAGTGCAGCTCAGGAGCAGCTATGGGATTCTAATTATCCTCAGGAAATAACTCAAAGAAATAAGAAGACAGATGTCAACACTCGACAGCCACTCGTTCCTCATGTTTCAGACGTTTTACTGAACTAAATAAAGTCTAGACTGCAGCTAATAATCAGATAGATTACTGTGTGAGCCCCAGAAAAGTTAAATCATTTCACAGAGACCTCAGACGTCGGCCGCTCAAATATTCTGACCTTATTAGACAAATCAGATTCCTCCAGAGAGTCTCCGGTGTTTGGTCTAAACAGGCTTTTCCTGACCTCGTAGGATCGCGGATCCAGACCAGCCAGTTCTTTGGTTAGACCAGATGCCTGCCAGGAGCCTCAGTCGAGGCTTCAACAATCATATCAATCTCATCAGGTAACAAGTTTGCTCTGAAGACGCTGCCAGACGCTGCCTCTAATGAGTCTCAGTAGCGGATTTGTTTTTTTCCCTTTCTAGAGAAAAACATTTCTTCAACTTGGTTATTAAAATATTTTTTTTATTCAGCTCTGATGGGTTTGTTTTTCTTTCTTCAATCCTTCAGGGGACAGATAATCAACATCAGATATCTGGCCTACTTTGACAACATCCTCGATTTCATCAAAGACAGAATACTGGTGTATCATGGGTAAATTTACACCAACGCTACACTCGGCTTTCTTTTCATCACTCTGCACAGGCTGCATTCACTGAGACATGTCGTTTGATTTATATGTAACGTCACATTAGCTCCGAGGTGTCTGCATGACTCACCTGTAGTTGATGTTAACATGCTCTGTTGTTTCTCTCCAGCCGGTATTCATTTTGCACTAAACTGTAGAGAAATATGCGCGTGTCTTTTTCTTCTTATCATCTCTGTTTTTCTTTCTTGCGGCTGCTCTCACTAACACGTTCTTATTATTTGCGTCAGGGCGTACAACCCCCGAGGCCTCCTGGAGGTCCGCCAGGCTCTAGAAAATGTGAACAAAGTAGAAGATCTGCTTCCTATAATGAAGGTAAGGAGGAGGAAATAAGAGAAAGTAACTGGAAAAGAAGGTTAATACAGAGAGATGAAGACTGTAAAATGAATGTCGGATATAAATGACGTTCGAAACCATAATTCAAAACCTTTGCACTCGTGCTATTCTTGTTTAGTTGAGTTTCTACGCTTCACGACTAATGGCAAGGATGCTTGTTTGTTTGTTTGTTTGTTTGTTTGTTTCCTGAAGCAGTTCAACAGTAAAACCAGAGATGGCTTCACGGTCAACTCCAAGGTGCCGAGCATGAAGGATCCTGGGAAAGAATACGATGGTTTTACCATCACCATCACTGGAGACAGGTACGGTCGGGCTGTTTGTTTAGTGGACTAGATCTTACAGCAACACTTTGTTCTTATTTTAACACATGAACAGTAGGCTAGAAGGTGGACAGGGACAGTGCAAGGACGTTTTAATATTGTATTTATTATGGTTCCTCATTACAGCTAACAAAATCTTAATTTACTCAAGTGTTTTTTTGTGTGTTTTAGGGTTGGAAACATGTTATTCTCAGTAGAGACTCAGACAACAGAAGAGCGGACGCAGCAGTACCAGTCAGAGATAGATTCCATCTACAAAGACCTGACCGCCAAAGGAAAAGCTTTAATGCTGTCCACAGAACTCGGGGTAAGATTTAAAGCATCTTTGGAAGCTTCCTTTAGTTAACAGAAAGCAGAAGGTTGCACTAAACAGTGATGTTGCTTGTTTCTGTAGACGGTTTTCTGTCTAATCTGACTTTAGAGAAATATTATTGAACCGTTAAAGAAGCATTATGTAAAAGTCTGTGCCTGCAGCCAACATAGACTCCATTTCTCCTTTTGTTCAGCTCTGCTTTTGTTATTTAATTTATCCGGATATCCCAACAATGCCCTCTGTGAAACAGATACCTGGAACAATACGAAAATCCCTCTTGTGTTTTTGCTTTTTTTTATTATTATTATGTCTGTGGCCCTCTCTGCTTTGAACTTGTGAAGATAAACAGTAACTGAAGACGGTTGAAAGGGTGAGGTCACGTCTGCAGAAAGCCAGCTGATGACTGTCTGATGACCTTTGTTCTTTCAGGATGCAGACGCAGTGTGCAACCTGATCCTGTCCTTGGTTTATTACTTCTGCAACCTCATGCCTCTCTCCAGAGGATCCAGGTAATTTCTGAGTCAAAAACAGCCTGTACAGTTTTATAATAAATAGATAAGCCCTCCCGTGACCCTCCAGAGGACAAGCTGCTACAGAAATTGAATTCATTAATTTATAAGTCAAGTTTTAATTACATCCTCCATTGGCCACTGGGAATCTAAAAACTAAGGGAAACAGACTTTGTAATCTTCAGCGTCTTTGCAGTAGTGTTCGGTGGTTGAGGCGCTCTATTTATGTCCCACTGGACTCTATCACGGACACAAATCAGAAACATTAACACCTCAAAATGCAACGATGTTATAAGGACTATAAAAAGTGACATAAACCAACATTAGGATAAATGTATTTTAGCGTTTTTTAGCAAGAAGGGGGCGGGGCTTAATGACCTATACTACAACCAGCCACTAGGGGGAAGCTCAACTGGCCTTTTTGGCTCCACTATGTCCTCTGATTTATTTAAGATTTAAATGTCTTGTAGCTTCTCTAATAGTGATACCGGTGTGTCTCTTCTTCTCAGTGTGGTGGCCTACTCAGTGGTGATGGGGGCACTGATGGCCAGTGGGAAAGAGGTGGTCGGTCGGATCCCGAAAGGAAAGGTAAAAAAAAAAAAAAGTCTGAAGATATTAATTTAGCAGAAGTAAAGAAAAAAAAGAAGAAAGTATTATCAGCAAAATGTGTCTTAAATGTCTTGAGGTAAAAATGACTGAGTTTTAGTGGTATGTGTTTTTTAACTGTTCGTTTTAGCAGATTATTTAATCTACTGATTGTTTTCTCAATTTATCAATTGTTTCTTTCAATATAAAGCCTGAAACTCTGTGAGAAACTCAAACACAGTCATCCAGAAACCCGTGATTGAAATCATTCTCACACGTCTGTTGAATATATCCTTAAAAACAATCAGTCTCATGTGGAAAGTTATTTTGTCAGGTCAAATATTTCTGTGGGAGGACTGGACTTGGCCCACCGGCCTGTTAGAGGTTTAGCTGCTGATTTACTTCTTGCCAAAAATACGTGTTTCTCATAAGTGATGTGTAGTTAAGTTTCTGCCAAGTATGCAGAGATAGATATAAAAAAATAATGAGCAGGGACAGAAAATTGGCGTCTTCCTCTAACGGTCTGTAAATCTTTTTATTTTTTTCGTTGTTATAAAAGGTTTGTTTGTACTTGTCTGTGCTACAAAGCCTAAAAAGGTTAAAGCTCCGTGTTCATTGGATACTGAGGAGAACATATGTCCTCGGTGACCCAATGACAAGTGGACAGCTTTAAGTCCAGGGGCGCCTAATATGTACTAGGAATGCATTTGAGATCTGATCCCTCAGACCTCATTTGGAGGTGGTCTGGGCCACTAATGACGCTGTTCATTCATTCATTCATTCATTCATTCAGAAAAAGAAAGAAATAAATCACACAACTGCTATTGTGAACGATGCCAGAACCAGAAAAGACAAAGACAGTGATGTGTCTGCAGGATGCACCTTTTAAAATATTTTGTCCTACAAATAATACAATATATTGTAGATATACAATAATCAGCCACAACATTATGACCACTGACAGGAGAAGTGAATAACATTGACCATCTTGTGACATTCATTGTGGCATTCATTTGTGTGGATGTTACTTATGTAGCACCCACCTAGACCAGACCAGGCACCCCCACCCCATAGCAATGACACTCCTTGATGGCAGCAGCCATCCCCAGCAGGATGCAACCTGACACAGACACACACACAAAAATGCTTTAGGAACAAATAAAATAGAAATAAAACAACATGAAGAACAGCACAAGGTGTTGACCTCCATATTCACTAGATCCCAAACTGATCAAGTATCTATGGGATGATACACAGAGGCCCCTCCCCTCAACCCATAGGACCCAAAGGCCCCCACTAACAACATTCTGTTGCCAGACACCACAGGACACCCTCAGAAGGCCCATGTCCATTCTCTGATGAGTCACAACTGTTTTGGAGGCACAAGGGAGACCTACACAATATTAGGAAAGTGGTCATAATGATATGCCTGATCGCTGTAACGTACATGTGAGAGACTCTTTACAGCTTGTTCCACAACTTGTATCATGTCTCCAAGACAGGACGCACAAGATGCATTTTAACTCCAGGTCTGAACAGTGTGTCCTCATCCTCAACATGTCTCCAGTATGTTTCCTCCTAAAGTCTGTCTCTGTTTCCTCTCAGCTGGTAGACTTTGAAGCCATGACCACGCCCACTCCAGACAGCTTCAGCAAAACAGCAAAGTCCTGGATGAATCTCAAGAGGTACAAAGACAAACTACTCCCTTCTATGTTCTTCCTCTTCTCTGCAGAGATCTGACTCTTCCTCTTCCTTCCGTAGTTTACCCAGCTGGTACCAGAGTCTTCCATCTGTAGCAGAGACCTTCCCATCCACCAGAACGATGATCGAGGTCCTCAACACGGACTCGTCTTCGCGTTGTCCAAAGAAGTCTTAACGCAGCTAAATCTACACAGCCTGCTCAGTAAAGTCTTAAAATTAGAGCTACAGGACGGTCATCTTCTACAACCCAAACAACCATTCATTACTTTTTAACTTTAATACAGAAAATCTGAGTTTTTGTCTTTTCTGAATCGAGTGGCATCTCTTCTCCTTAATCCTGGATAGAATTTATGCAAAATTATCTTCATTCGGTTGACAGAAACATCCAATTTATCTCGATTTGGTGTCTAAATCCTGCTATGTTCTCTGTCATGTCCCCTAAATGTAATTTCAGCACAAACATTTGGCCTTACAGACTAAAATATGTTCAATATGAGAAACATTTTCCTTTTTAAGACCACAAAGCTGTTGATTGCTCCTTGGACGTCTTTTTGTTATAGTTCCTAAGCCACAGATAGAAGCTGCTGCCATGTTATCATGCAGTTATGTGCACCAGGATCCACTTCTAGACGTTGGAACATTGTGGAGCTGTTTAACGTCCGTCAACAACCGTGCTGACGCTTTTATTTTCTGTTTAAAAAAAACCCACAACTTTTGTTAAATGAACAGTTAAACGAATTAGTTTCCTCACTCCACACTCCAGCCGTTTTGGGGGGGGGGGCTCACTGAGGACGCTGATTGTTTGGGATGCAGAAATGATTCCATCCACCTTCGTCTCTTTCTCTGCTTCATAGGCCTCATGCTGAAAACCCCCAAAGCACAAATCTAACATAGAATAAGAATTGGCTGAAAGGTTTTATTTGGTATTAAAGTTTGTAATTGGAATTAAACGTTTGTCTGCGCACACACAGTTCGGCCTATCAGCAGAGAAAGAGTCTAAAAAGAAAAAAAACATGGAACAAAACTTTCAGGGCTATTGACTTCCTCTTGGGATACTTGAAGCTGTCTCTTTTATTTTATTTTATTTTGTCAACTGTTTTTTTTTTTTAATGTGACCAATAATTAAAAAAAGACTTGATTGCTGAACTAATACAAGAACAACAGTCAGAGATTTTAGAGACTTGGGCTGAAAACCTTAGTTGTATTTATTAAAATGAATAATTAAAGTCGTTTGTTGAGCAAAAACACCAACATTGACTAGTTCAGGTTTTCTAAACGTGAAGAAAATCTGCTTTTATTTGTTTTAAATCTTTATAAATTGAAATTGAAATTGAATTTTTTTTTTTTTTACTTTGAACAAATAAGCTATGAGAAGTTTAATAAGATTATTTGACAGCTTAATATAATATTAAAAAGGAAGAAATTCAAACTTTAAAGTGAAATCAGTCTCCTTAAACAGTCATCTTGGGGAAAATAATATATTATTTTAGGATTTATGACTCGTGCGTTTGAAGCAAGAACTGTAAAATTAAAATAAAACCAAAACAGCAGCTAGAAATGTTCAGATAGTTTATAAAATAGTCAGTAAATCTTAAATAAAAATCACTCAGAATCTTTAAACGATAATCAGTCATAGTAGAACTGACTTCCGGTTCTCTTGCGAAGTTAATGTGCTGCAGAAAAAGCTGCGTTTAGTTTGAATTAAAATCTAAAACAGCACATCTGTATTTTAAAAGAAAAGCTCCTGAGAGTCCCCTGACATCTCTGACTGTTGAGTCTTCGAGGGTGGATTATTGACGGGATAAAAGCACACCACATAGTTTTTATTTCTTTCTTCTATTCTTCTACCATTCCCTGGACGTCGTCTCGGTCTCTTTTCTTTTAACTAATCGACACCTGAGAGCAATATTTTAGAAGAAAAGAAACCCACGTCATGTCGAAACTCACAAATATCTGGAGGGAAAAAAAATGATTATTTGCGTTTTTAAATGTTTGAGGAAATAACACCTTTTACTTCCGGTTTATTGGTTTAAAAGCATCAATCTGAGCAAATATTTGTCATTTAATTTCTTAATACGTCTCTGAGGACAAAAAAGTGAATCAGTTTTTAACATGCTTATGCAAATGGAACATGCTCGGATAACCAATCTTTTTGTTTCTGGGTGAATTCTGCAAGGTCATTAGTCTGACTGTTGGAAAGGGGGATGTGATGTTTACACGCAGCAACCTACGGAGGCTGAACGGCGTCAGACGTTGAGGCTACGTTGTTTGTTGTACATGCGCCTGCTGCCTGAGTTTAAGCACAACGAGAGCCTGGAGGGATCTGAAAATGTTTTATGATTTTGAGGTCTTTAACCCTCACAGAAAGACACGCCAGTACTGCAGCACTTCTCAACCGAATGTCCACTTTCCTGATTTTGTCTTTGGGTCAGATCATAAAGAAGATGAGAACAAAGCAAACCCACCTCATGTCTAATTTACTCCCTGCATTACAGACAGCCGAGTCCCTGTCTTGTTTGCTTTGTGTCGCTTTTCTTTTTTTCATATCGCTGAATGTGCTGAACTGAAAGTGCTGCGATGGGCTTCAGAGCGAGGAGAGGAGAGCACAACCTGTCTAACTTAAAACTTGAAGGAGGGAGTTTTTATTTTTAATTTTTTTGAATGAATGAATGAATGTCCTGCAGTCAATAAAACCGGTTGACAATTTTAAGAGGCTGAGATGTGTTTTTTTTTTTGTTTTTTTTTTAAAGATAATGATTGTGATCACTAAAAAGATAATTAGCTGTGGTGTTACTATAGAAAAGAAGATAAGAATTTAATGATCAGACATAAGTAAACATTTACACAAGATACAGAGTGCACATTATCACTTTCCAATTAAAAAAACACTGATCACGCATAACATTATGACCACCTTCCTAATATTGTGTAGGTCTCCCTTGTGCCTCCAAAACAGTTGTGACTCATCAGAGAATAGACATGGGCCTTCTGAGGTTGTCCTGTGGTGTCCTGTGGCCTCTGGATCATCCCACAGATACTTGATCAGTTTGGGATCCAGCAAATTTGGAGGCCAGGTCAACACCTTGTGCTGTTCTTCATGTTTTTTTTTTTTTTAGTTGTTCCTAAAGCGTTTTTGTGTGTGTGTCTGTGTCAGGCTGCATCCTGCTGGGGATGTCTGCTGCCATCAAGGAGTGTCATTGCTATGGGGTGGGGGTGCCTGGTCTGGTGTAGGTGGGTGCTACATGTCTAAGTAACATCCACATGAATGCCAGGTCCATACGTTTCCCAGGAGAACACTAAATGGTCACAATAGGGTCAGTGTTATTTACTTCTCCTGTCAGTGGTCATAATGTTGTGGCTGATCGGCGCATGAATATCATGATTAATGACAAGAGATATATGTTGTGCAAGTGCCAAAAGACTGTATTGTAATCCCTAATACATTAAATATCTCTTGTAAATCTTATTGGTCACTGGCATTGGTCACTGGGGTGCTGCACAAATGTTCAATCCTTTCCGCACCACGTGATTTCTGCCACATGACCAGGATGTCAGAATTATTTCCCTCCACGCCGTGAGCTCTCAGAGTACAGCAGTAGTAGAGGTGAGAGGTGAGAAGATGGCCGAGGATGTGGCCGTGTCAGTGGACTCTCTAACAAGCAGTCTCGCTCTGTTGGTCAACTTGGGGAAAGTCCTCCTGCAGAAAGCCAAAGAGGATGCAGCAGGTAAGGAGGGTGTGTTTTCGCTGTGACGAACCTCATTGGAAATCTTAACGTTTTCAATATGTTGTATGGTAGGAAAAAGTTCACGCCACCTAGAATATGTTTTCTGCGCTGTGTGTAGTTATTTTGATCTCTAGATTAATTCGGCGTACAGTAAATAAGAGTTCGCGCTTACATTTGTGAAAATGAAACTTTAGCATTGATAATTGAGGCTGCGGTTAGGTGTTTAGTGCGCGTACTGACAGGGAAGTATATGCAGAAAAAAAACAGGTGCCCAATTATCAAGGTTAACACTGTGAATGCCGAATTAAAGGTCAGATTAAATTTTGCGAGAGAAAGTTGTAATTGTTTGGATAAATGTTTAATTTTGTTCCAGCTGTAGTCAAGAATGTAAAAATGCAAGAAATTTGAATGGAGTCTTGGGTGACTATTTTGCAGTTGGATTAAAAGGGTTGAATTAAGGAAAAACTACAATCTGCTCTGTTAAATCCAACCTGCCTGTTCATGTACGTCATTAAGCCAGGTGTTAAAGTGTTAGTCTTCCACTAAACATGTAATTCAATTAGTTTTAGTTGCCAGCTATACTATTGAATATTTTATAACTTGGCCACAGAACTTGCTTCATGAACCGGGTTTAAGCAGATCAGTGTGATCAGTAGATTAATAATTCCCCTGCTGGCATGAAGGTGGAGTAATGTAATCCCTGTCATGCTTCCTGCCAACACAATGACACAGCACAAACACTCCTTTGTTTTGCACCACACAGCCTCCCTGGAGAATTTCGTCCCACATAAGATCACCACGTTATTCGGCCTGATCACCGCAGGAACAGACTTCTACAGAAGGTAGGGGGAGGGCGGTCTCGGGGACGCATAAACATCTCTTTGTGTCTTTGACTAACACCTGAAATTAAAAGTATCTGCTGTTGTTGTGCAGCATCGGAGTGAAAACGAAGAGCGAGGCCGATGCCGTTTGGCAGAAGTCTTATCAGTGAGTATGGGCTTATATAAACTGATCTTTGTGGAGATTGTGCCGAGAGAGCTGTGATTCAAAATCGATTCCCCTGCTGTGAAGCATGGTGGTGGC
Source organism: Chelon labrosus (assembly GCF_963514085.1). Classification (NCBI taxonomy): domain Eukaryota; kingdom Metazoa; phylum Chordata; class Actinopteri; order Mugiliformes; family Mugilidae; genus Chelon; species Chelon labrosus. Next base: position 19,602,933 of record NC_140347.1, read on the forward strand.
AGCATCATGCTTCTAAGCAACAGACCCTTGACCTTGCGGATTTATGTTCCTGTGGGAAAATGCCACATAGCACAGAGCAGAGGCTGCACAGACACGCTTTAAAGGAAACAAGTCGAATGTTCTGGAGTGGCCGTGTTTAACCTCAGACCTCAATCCGATAGAGAATTTGTGCCTCGACATGAAAAGGGCCCGTTCACTCCTGATCCCTATGAAATCTGACAGAGCTTTAGCGCAGTTGCTAAGAAGAACAGAGTAGAAATGCCTGTCACTGCGACCAAAGGTTCATCTACTAAATGTATATTTTTAAATAACTGATCTTACTTTGTAGAAGTCAGTTTTCACTTTTGCATAAGAATAGTTTTTCTTTGTAAATTCTCATCAAAATGATCCTATTTAATGATTCCATTTATAAAATCAGTAAAAGTGTAAAACATCCAGCGAGCGTAATACTTTTTATTGGCACTATAACACTGATAAGGTGACCGAGAGATTCCAGTTGTCTGAAGTTCAATAGACATAAAAGAAACATATTTAATCTGGTTGGTGTGTGTCAAATTTCTGTAAGTTTTCATTTGGGAGTACCAGCACAAGTGGGAGTACCACCACAGCCACCGTGCTGCCCTTTTTTTCAAATTATAAGATTGAAAAAAGGTTTGTGTAGGTAAATATATGAGGGAGAGCTCCAATTTAAATCCAGTAAATAAAGAAAAAGAGATCACAACACCGATATAATCATTCCTCCATCTTTCCCAGTGATGTATGTATGTATGATACCACTATTTTTATGTATAGAGGGCCCCCCCCCCCCATCAAAAGTATTTGGTTTCATGGTGAGAACTGTAGTTTACAACCTTTCTGCAGCACCAGAGCTACAGTAAAATTCACAAATCCATTCAAAATGTTCTGTATGCACACAAGAAATATGACTCTCGCCAGTGGAATCTATGCATCTGCATTCAGAACAAACCTAAAACAAAATGAGATACTCAAAGATAAACGTAGATGAAAATTAAAATGCAAATGACTTTTTGTGTGTTTCCAGCCATGCAGCGGTCAGAGAGCAGGTGGAGGAGCTCCTGCAACTGGAGGTCTGTACACGTCCGAATGTTTTATTTTTATCTTTTGAAATGTGCTTTTTAATTAAAAGAACTAAGCTGTCTTTAGGAAAGATTACATTGCATGTTCTGCTTGTGTTTGCAGGACGAGTGGGACTCCTTCCTGGAGAGTGTGGACAGAGATCTGCAGACAACAGATACGAAGCTGGCGGGAGTCAAGGCGGCCGACACCCTGAGTCCTGATACCGAGTTAATCGACGGAAGGAGCGGGAAGTAAGTTCACGAACCGGCCCCGACCGCGGAGCAGCCATCAGAAGCCAGTTAGGACTAAAGTAAGTCATGTATATTTGTGTTTTGAAGGAGCGTGACTCTGGGTGAGTACCTGGGTCAAGGTCAGAAGCTGCTGCTGGTTCTTATCAGACACTTTGCATGACTACCATGACGAGACCACGTGGCCGAGCTGGAGGCCAGACAGGTCAGTGTACCTTCAGTTACCTTCGGTCTGTTGCTAAATATTTATTTTTACAACTATTTTCAGCCATTTCAGGGCCCTAAAGCTCGCTGATTAATATATTTATTCCATTGACTTCCTGTGCTAAGCGAACCGGATGTTGATGTAGAAAATCATTTCCGAAACAAACACACGCGGCCTAACTACACCTTTAAATACGTGGATGCCTTTTTCTCTGGCTGAAAACGTTTCCAACATTTTTTCCCAAAGTGAGAAAGCTTCACTCGACCTTGCAGCCACAACCCATTAACTTTACATGAATAAATTACCCGTAGTTATACGAAATGTAGAAAACAGATCTTCAAGAGAAGCAAATCCAGAATCCTGGTGATCAGTTTTCATTATGTCATCGTTCTGCAGGCCTTCCTGCGGGCTCGGTCGCTGCGGGTCTTGGTGGTTTCCATCGGCGTTCTGGAGGGAGCTCAGCTGTGGCTGGAGCAGACGGGATGCACCTTCGAAATGGTGCTGGATCCCCAGAGAAAGGTTGGGACGTGTGTCTTCACCCCAATTAACCAACTAGAAACAGTACATATAAATTACATAACAAGGGAATTCTCTAAAGCTAGGACTTATCTTGCATCTGCATAAAAATTAAAGGTACTAATGTACTTCATGGAAACTAGGAATGGCTGCGAGTCAGCTCAAACGGATTTAACAGCTGTTTGATGATGTGTCCTAAAGAATTTATTCTGAAAAGTCAGCCTCCAGATGTTAGCAGATGGGAGGACAAACATGAAGCATGCCACAGAAGCGACCATCAATCACAGTATATGTGTGTGTAAAGAGGCTGGTTTGCTTTTTTCTAAAATGTTTCCCGTTGATTACATAAACCCGCAGCAAGTTTTATCTCCCCTGCCACAGATCTACAGGAACTTTGGCCTCGGCTCGTCCTATGCCAAGGTGATGAAGTTCGGCTGCCTGCTACAGTACTCAGAGTACGGAATTGCAAACAAAGACTTCCCCGACGTCCCCCCTCGTCTGCTGGAAGACATCTACCAGGTACAAATGGACAAAACAGTAAAAGACGTTGATCTGTTGAAAGGTGCTGATGTGGTGTCCTGGCATCACGGTGAAAACCAATAAAAAAAATTGGGGGCGGGATTGACTTGCACAAACACATTGTGCATTGTGTACATTATTCCTGGAATATAACATGGCTGAGGTTTGCCGGATGTATGCGGCAATGACAGCTTAATAACAGCTTTGTTAAACTGAGAAAAGAAGCCATGGCTCTGGTTTGACAGAAAGATTAAATTACACATAAGCTACATTTTCTACAAAAAGTTCTATCAGGTGTTATTTTTCTCAGTAGATGTGAAGTGATCAGCCTTTCTCCGTCATGTTTCCCTAAAAGAAATTTTAATAAAACAAAAAAGTGTAAACCTGCAGTAATTATCTGAGCCTCTTGGGGGCGGCAGAAACAATGATGTAGCAACATTATCATCCACTTGGAGTTTGTGTTTCACTGCAAATTGTTGGTTATAGAAGCTGTAGTGCTGGACTACATCCTCCATTTTTCAAGAGGCCATATGACTGGTTAAGGTGGAAGTGATAGTTTTGTTCTTAGTTGAAAGTTAACAAAATATAAGATGGTGCACAAAATATTCAAAACCCTTTAATGGTTTTTAAAATTATCGAAGATGTGTCAATTTATTTTGTGTTTTTGGCTTTTTTCCCATATAAAAATTGGAGGACAACAACCCATAGATGAACCAAAGTGTCTTACAAGAGATCAAACAACACACCAGAAAACAAATACATGAGTAAAAGTAAAAACATTTTGAAACACAAACACAGTCCACTCTCATCTAATCCTGAACAAGCCTACCTGCCAACATGCTCCTGGGTTGTCCCGTACTTTAAGGAACATCCTCCGTTACCCTGCCGTTTAGTTCATTCTACCTGGAAAACCTACTGTAGTATACCTGCTAGCGATCCTTAAGATGCCCAAGTTCCTAACTCAAAATTCAAAAACAGGAAAAGAAGTGGAATGTGGGTGATGCCTAATCAGACAGCTCACAACCGGTCAGGGCGTTACCTGTCACGCAAATAATCCACGCCCTTATTTACGCTTTAAGCCTTGATATAATAGACAAATGAGTGAGTTATATAAAAATTCTCTCCATACAGTTGTCATGAACGGAGAAAGAAGCTATAGAGACCAAACCTTTCATTTTCCTACAATGTAAATGTGTTTATTTCTAATGTAAAGTTTTACATTTTAACAAAGAGGTGTACGGGAACTGTCTCGCTTATGGAGCCAGCCTCAAGTGAAGAACTATGTTTTTTGGCACTTCTACATTGGCTTATTTTTTTGACCCGGGGGAGTTGCCAATTAGTTTGAAGATCAATCTGCTCAGAACTTCTTATTTCAGCAAAGTTGAACACACAACTACCCGATTCAAGTTGCAAGTACAAGGACAGGCTGGCCAGTTGAATGCTGACTGAACTAGCTTGTGAAAATGTCATGCTAGGATGGCCTTCCACATAAAAACCCAAATACAGCTGTAATTTAGGTTTGACTGAACAACGAACATTTAGATGTGCCGGTCATCACGATAGGGGACATATATAGTACTCACTATTAATATAATCCCCATATTTTGAAGTCTAAATGTTTTCAGGTATGATCAAATCACAAATCCTCAATCTTTATTATTAACCCATTTAGTGGATCAGACTACCATGACCATGTGCTGACATGAACTTACAGTATTATCTCTAATTCATGGTTTTAAGAAAGAATTTTTGTACATTTTTTTTTTCTCAGATGGGAGGTGACTTTTTGCTTGATGAAGCAGGGAAGGTTCTCCTTTCCCACGCTTCTAAAAACCCTCTGGACAGGCCGAGTGTGAATGACATCCTGCGGGCTGCGGACTCTACACCAAAACGTCCACACATGCAACAGAAGCTGTGAAATGCTCGTAGCCTAGTTCGAGTTGGGCTTTAAAAACATCGCCGACACCACAGAGGAAGAGCGGCTCTTTGACTCACGTTGATGACGTCACGTCTCGCGCTCATGACATCATGAAGAGGTGTGACTGATGCTGTACTGCGAAGCAAAGACAACTGTTCTCCTTTGTTGTGTCAGTGTTGTAGAGGTAGAATTAGAAGTAGAAGGACGGCTTTTAATTGAAACTTAATTTTGCAATATTTAGAAAAAAAAAGAAAAAAGATTTACATTTAAAGGTACATCAAGCGGGATTGAAGTTTAACGACCCCAAGTGGCAGAGAGAGGTAATGTTTTCATTTTAAAAAGGTATGAATGATATTATCTTGAAATCACAACACTAAAACGCAATACTACAACTTAATGTTTAAGTGTTGAATTAAATTCTTATTCTTCCGAGAAAGAAAATTAATTTCTGTTTTTAACACAGATCAATTCTTTAGATAAATATCTACTGGTAGATTTTTACACTAGAAAAAAGTAGTTGCAGCTGTGCAACAGATCTGATCTTTTAATAACTACAAATGAAATTATCTCATAATTTCCAGTGAACTTTGTGCAGTTTGATGTTAAAATGTTTTAAGATTATAACCCAGGATTTGTAATGCATAGGGCTGAGTATATAACCTAAAACCAGAAAGCACCAAATATCTAAAATATAAAAAAATTGCACCAATGTATGGTCATGTTTTGTAATCTTATTCTCTGATATAAATGTCAGTTTATACAATTCTATTCAGACAAAGACCCAAGTAAACATTGTAAAATAAAAAAATAAAAAAATTCTAAATATGAAATTTCTAAGAGTAAGACGTATATATATATATATATATATATATATATATATAAAGCTATTCCCATTTCCCAAAGTAAGCTGTAAACTCCTGCTGATGAAGAAAACCTTTCTTAATCCCGTGGAACATTCTTTTGAACTAAACCATGTGAACCTTTTAATAAAGATTTATGAAAACCATTTACATACATTCAGTCTTTTATGTACAGTACAACCTTTTTCATGTTTTTACATGTTGCATACAGTGATGTGTCCTTTTTTTAGGGGTGAACCAAGGTTCAAGAGTGCGGCTGCAAAAAACATTTTGGTCAAAGACGAATCGCACCCTGTTCCAGACTTTGTTAAAACATTGCCTGTAAAGTAACAGAGAAGCCTAATTCCTGCTAAGGCCAAATACACACTGGTTTATTTGCTGGTTTATGGGACCAGTATGTGCTGATTGCGAGGAAAAGCCCGTCCAGCTTCACAGTTTCCCTCGTTTTTGGGAACTTTGAACAAATATTTAGGATTTCGTGAAGGACATAGCAGCCAACTGGCATGCATTCATTTTACTGCAGCTGCATGACTGATATTAAGTCTGATAAAGTCAGTACAGGTATTTGTGCGCATTGGAGACATACTGCATGCTTCACTGTAAAAAACAATGAGATAAAAAAACCGACATTTTTTAAATGTCTGCAACATCCTTATGCTACTCAAACAATGCTAAACTAACTGCAAATGGAAATTCTACCATATATTAACTCATTCCTAGTCTGTATCACCACCACCAGTCCGGGTATTCGTCTTTGAAAATGAAATAAATTACAAAACTAAATATTTTTGTATTTCTAATGATCGACAGCTGGCATTTAAGTTTAAAGTAGTAGCAAGAATTCTGTAAAAGAAAAAAAAAAGTTTCTTTTAAAGTGCCACCCTGTCGTCAAACTCGCAGAGATAGTTCATGGTCCGGTCGCAGTAGTGGTCCCACCAGTCGCCGTCGTCGGACGACATCGCCACGCAGTTCTCTCGCCTGCCTCCGTCCGGCTGGGTGGACAGGAAGTGTTTTCGCCACTGGAAGTAAGTGACACGTGTCCCGTCCTCAAAGAGGTACATGCCCTCGGACCGCAGGTCGTTGACGCCCAGCCACACGGGCCAGTTTCCCGGGTGGAAGAAGGCCTTGACATAGGCGGCCAGAGCCTCCTGCTCCCTGCGGTCGCGGGGCATCGCCATGCGTCCTCCGCGTTCCAGGCACTTCCTGGATGCCCCAGCGTAGTCCGCTTGGTTGTTGTACACCAGGTAGCATTTATATCCCACCCTGTGTCCCTTCTGGCAACCTTTTGAAGAAAAAAATTAACAAGTTAGAAATTTTTTCCACATCGCCAGCCCAGTGGTATCATCATAAAACATAAACACATTTAATTAATTGTTGAACTTGTGTTTGTAGATTATTTTGGCCTCACTGATATATCAGCACCTCACAAAGTAACTGTCAAGCACGTTAGCCTACTAGCATTTATTTGAAGTCCCTATTTGAACTCTGTTTTGGCCTCCACCACTGCTTTGTTGGCTAAATGCTTCAAAATGTTAGTTAGCTTGTTGCTAACTTTGTAAGCTTGATACATAGACTGTATAGAAAGATGGACGGCAGAACTGCTCCTCAAAAGTGAAGCCAAACCAACTAGAGCTCCCCCTGGTGTCTGGCTGTAGTATAGGTCATAAGCTCCACCTCATCCATGCTAGTGGATGTTAGTGGACTTAAAACACTAAAATACACGTCAAATTAATTATTTTTCAAGGATGGTTTCAGTCATTTTAGGTAGTTTATGTTAAAGCATGTTCAAGTGTCCATTTTTGTTGTCCATATTTATACAGTCTATGGCTTGATATTGAGTTTTTTCCTTTAATTGCTGCTCATGCTGCTAGAAAGAAGGCTAATTAGAGCAACAAGGGCAAATAAAAACAAAACATGCGAGGAAATGTGCTAAAACACGTCAAAGAGCCGAGAGGAGCAGCAAAGCAGGTGATTATCTCCATCATACGTCATTTCACTTGTAAACAGACGCTGACAGAGATGTGTCATGCTTAGATGTATTTGCATAATAGCGAACGCTGATATGTCAGCCCCTGCATGTTGTGTCATGCGACTTGTTTCCCTTTCATCCTGCCTCTCTGTGCACATTGTCACCGTCTCTGCTAACTGTATGTTTTATTTCTCAGCCATTTTTTCCGTAATGATAAACACTTACTTAGGATTTGTTTTGCTTTTTGATACCTCATATATGATATCAGCATCAACTCTAAAATGTCTGTGAAGGTTCTCAGTCAGTCCTAGAACTGAAGAAGCTACTCGGATGAGTGGCGAAACGTCTTCTCTAAAAACTTTACATTCCAGTTGCTTTTTTTAAACGCTTTTTTGAATGTATCAACTCCAAAACATAGTCACTGAAATGAGTGAAATCCAAGATTTCCTTCTTCCTTCTCATTTTAAAAGGCAGCCTAGCAACATGTGAGATGCTTGAAAGGAACCGGAGGAAGAAATAATCTAGCCATACCTTCCAGTCTTCCGATCTCCTTGCGGTTGTCCTTGCTGTGTTGGTACACTTCCCTGATGCTGTCCTCCAGCTCCCCGACTTTAGCTGTAATGTTAGTGGTGAGAGACAATCATAAACGTTGGCGAATAAAGACTCTCAGCATGTTTGCCAATCTCTTCTCCCTTTATTTTCCCTGAAACCGCAGCAAACGCTGGTGACTCTTACCGTCCATCCTGGACAGACGGTCCATCAGCTGGCTGACTTTGACATCCAGAGTGTAGTGGCCAACGTTCAGCTTGTGGATGGCCTGGTCCATGCCGGCAAGTCTGGACACTGAGGGACAGGGACAGAGTACAATGGGCACAGGAAGAAGAAGGTAAGTGAATGCAGATGTGGTGCTTTTGAAAGTGCAATCTCACGGCCGTCTCTAAACATACAGACGTAGTTGTATGAGTTTTCAAAGTCGGAGACTGGGCTGGTTGGCTCTGGCTCCGGGTCTGGAAGGATATCAGGAACGTCGCCTCTTCCCCTTTTCACTTCTGCCAGAGATGCCTGACAAAAAACAAAATCCCAGACTTGTTACAGTTTTTTTTTGTTTTTTTATCTTGTCTGGTTAGACACTTGGCTCCAGTAGAGCACACACACACACAACTCATCAAAATAAGATCATTAGGATTGAATCCAAAATCCAGATTTTTCAGATTAGCTCAGTAAACACACATCTGGACCTGGATTATTTTCAACATGTTCTCACAGTACAAAGAAGTTTTCCAACAATTTTCCTTTAAGATTTAAAAGCTCTGTGGATGGAAAATATGTTGTCCTGCGCTGCAGGTCTGGGACACATCCTGGCGCTTAAACCCCAGAGCAGAGTGAATGGACTCAGTGTCTCTGATGCAGGAGCGATGGATCAGAGGAAAGAATCTCGCCTTAAAAGTTGGTTTTGAGTTTCGGTAGTTAAAGAAAAAAAAACACTTAAACCCTGACCTGTGTCGCCGGAGCGCCGGCCATCCCTGCAGGAACACACACACCCAGAGAGCATAAACACAGGAGACCGAGTGAGGTGGCAGCTGGTCCCATTTTCTGCTTCCTAATAACTCTGCTTCTCCTTCAGCAGCAAAAACTCCCTCTGCACCTCAGAGTCTCTCTCCACTGTCTCCCTCTCTCTCTCTCGCTCTCTCTCTCTCTGTTTCTCTCTCGCTTTCCCCAGCAGCCCAGAAAGCAGGAGGGATATGCCATTAGAAATGTGAATGGGAGCGAGTGAACACCCCCTTTTAGAAAAAACCCAAAACTAAAATCACAGGTATAAAGCAGCGAAACTCAGACTCATCATCCCCCCCCCCCCCCCCCCCCCCTCTCTCCCTCTCTCTTTCTCAGCTCTTCTTCCTCGCCTAACAACAGGAAAGCTCTTTGTTTTTCGCTCCCACCTCCCACTTCCACTCTTTGTGTGAACTCTGTGGATTTACACAGGTCTCTGTCACGTGGAAACTATGTGTTCCCTAAATGTAAACTGTCCATGCACCAAGAGAAACATCCCCTCTCCCAGGCTTCTCAAGGGTATATATTCTGAGGCCTTTTATTTTAGTCAAAGGAGAAAGAAAAAAACTTTTTATTCTCTTGTACAGCTGGGTCAGTGCTCGTAATTAAAATGTTTTTTTGTACTGTGATTGTGTAACAGTGCGTCACCTTGAGTCTAGCTGGCTAATGAGGCAGACACTTCATTAAAAACTGAAAATAAAACCCAAAGGTCCTCATCACAAAGCACAAAGGACTGATCTGACACTGAGAGATACTGAATTTGTTTCCCCAAATTTGTCTGAGTCATCCAGATGTTCTGGCACTGATGAGATACTCTGTGATAAGTGAACAAAGGCAATCTTTTCATTACAAACATCTCCCAGTTAAAGTTCAATCAGAACATAGCAGAACATATGGTAGCTAATAAAAACACTAACACTCCTGTCTAGGATCAGTTTTTGTTTTTTCCATTCAGGACAAATGTAGAAACATGGCAGAGCAACAGGGCAGACTCTGGAAAGAGACATGCTTCCTTATACACCGATCAGCCACGAGATTAAAACCACGGACAGGAGAAGTAAATAACATTGACCGTCTTATGACAATTCAGTGTTTTGCTGGGAAACTTTCGGACCGGACATTCCCGTGGAAGTTACTTAGACATGTATCACCCACCTAGACCAGACCAGACACCGCCCACCCCATAGCAATGACACTCCTTGATGGCAGCAGCCATCCCCAGCAGGATGCAGCCTGACACAGATGCACACAAAAACAGCTTTGGAACAACTAAAAAAAAAAACATGAAGAACAGCACAAGGTGTTGACCTGGCCTCCAAATTCACTAGATCCCAAACTGATCAAGTATCTGTGGGATGAACCACAGAGGCCCCTCCCCTCAACCCATAGGACCCAAAGGCCTCCACTAACAACATTCTGTTGCCAGACACCACAGGACACCCTCAGAAGGCCCATGTCCATTCTCTGATGAGTCACAACTGTTTTGGAGGCACAAGGGAGACCTACACAATATTAGGAAGGTATTAGGAAGGTGGTCATAATGTTATGCCTGGTTGGTGTATAGTGTGAAGAAAGAGCCAAAGATCCACTTATTGTATTTTGTTTTAGAGCTTTTCAGCTGTAGCGCAAGAAGAGAAAATCGCTTTAAATTAAAAGAATGTCAAGCTCCTGTTTCAGAGGTCTAGAATGAACTTATATTATCCGTTTTATCTGTAGTTTATCTCATTGCAAACAGGCCTTAGTCATATGAATTTTCAGGTTTGCCCCGCCCACAGATGTTCCTAAGAAAAACCAAAACTTCCCACGAGTCATTAACAAAACTCAAACAAGCCCAGTTGCCTTTGTTTTGGATAAACTACAACCTGGATGACTTAGAAACAGACATGTCTCTGGTTTAAATGTTAGGGGCATAGACTTTGACTTTTCATATGATGGACACATACACAGTATGTATGTGCATGCGTGGCCCTCTAATTAATTAGGCTAAATATCTGGCCTGTTTGCCAGGCCTTGCTACTGTACTTAAATAAATTGGTGGTAGGAGAAATGTGGGTTTGTGAATCTGTTCAGGAAACGATGACATAAAAAGAAAAGACAAACCGTGTGTGACCATGCATTCATGTGTGTGTGCGTGTGTGGGGCTGTAGCAGGAGGTATGCCAGTTAAAATGCCACAAGAATCCAGCAGAGTTTCCAGAGAAGCGACGAGTCAAGTCTCGGAGATGTGGAGACTGGGAGGAGCGTCCGGCAGCAACTGGGACTGTGTGGGACAGGCGTGTTTGAGTCTGCAGGATGGCTGCTGCACAGACACAGCTGTTCCAGCGGCACGATAGATTCCAAAAAAGTTTTTCCAGACCGCAATTTGGATTCAGAGCGTGAGTGTGAAAATCCTTACTCTGACCCCGCATGCGGCTTCTTATCACTGGTTTATGTAACTACGGTTTAGGGATTTTAATCAGATATAAAGAGGTAATTTTGGGCTTCATGAAATCTTTTGAGATCAAAGTTTTTCACATTTTTCTCATAGGTCAATCTAAATTAAAGGTTTGTTGTAATTTATGCTCCATGGGCCGACTGGGCCCCTTTCTGTGTGGAGTTTGCATGTTCTCCCCGTGTCTGCGTGAGTTCTCTCCGGGTACTTCCTCCCACATACAAAGACATGCTCTTTAGGTTCATTGGTGATTCTAAATTGGCCGTAGGTGTGCATGTGAGTGTGAATGGTTGTCAGTCTCTCTGTGTTAGCACTGCAGTAGACTGGCGGCCTGTCCAGAGTGTACCAGACACCCCCACCACCACCGCGACCCTACACGGGAAGAGCGAGGGTGGTACATGTCCAAGTAACATCCACATGAATGCCGGGTCCAAAGGTTTCCCAACAGAACATTGGATTGCCACAAGATGGTGGTTTTAATCTTGTGGCTGATCGATCTATAGGAAGCATGTCTCTTTCCAGAGTCTGCCCTGTGGCTCTGCCATGTTTCTACATTTGTCCTGAGTGGAAAAAACAAAAACTGATCCTAGACAGGAGCTTTAGTGTTTTTATTAGCTACCATATGTTCTGCTACAAGCTTGGGTGAGGTGAGGTATTTTTTTACTTGATTGCAGTCTGCAATCTCACCTCTAGTTGGCACTCAATCCTATATGATGGTCCTTTAAAAGCTAAACTTTAACTAGGAAATGTTTGCAATGAAAACTTATCACAGAGTATCTCATCAGTGCCAAAACATCTGGATGACTCAGACAAATTTGGGGAAACAAGTTCAATATCTCTCAGTGTCAGATCAGTCCTTTCTGCTTTGTGATGAGGACCTTGTGATGAGGTTTTATTTTCAGTTTGAGTCTAGCTGGCTCATTAGCCAGCTAGACTCAAGGTGACGCACTGTTACACAATCACAGTCCTGTCTCTGTGTCAGTTGTAAATTTTTTACCATGCAACGATTTTCATTCAGCCAAACATCTGCTGAAGCTAAAAAAAGAAAAAAAAAAAAGAAAAATCACCTAAACATTTGAACACAAAGCAGCCATTCAGGGTCTGGAAGTGTTGGGTGATGCAGCAGGAAGGCAGCTGGACTGGACTGGACAGAGGTGCCTCAGTCAGTTTAGTGAAGGAGGATGAACACAAATATACAGTATCTTCAAGACCAACACTGAGTGATTATTTATGAGATTTAAGACAGATTCAGTTTTATGGCCTGACTTTGACCAGTTTAATGTCCCCAAATAATCGATATTTAGTGCTTCAGTCACTGTTATCCCACATAGAGGAAATTTGCAGCGTTGGCAGACAGTTTATATTAGTGTGATTGCTGAAACTGGCTCAAGCAAGGATAGCTTAAGGCTACATTAGCCGCTACTAGCATAACACTCTCGGACCACCACAATAAAATGCTGGGCATCGAGTTGCATTTTGGGTAATGTATGTGCCAAGTTACAGAATGCATGGAATAAACTTTATGAAAACAATTATTTTGTGCCCATCAAACCCGATCAATGGCATGTGCAATGCATAAATGGTACAGTGCCCTTTAATGGTGTCAGTAAATTCCTCTGTTGTCTAAAAAAAATAATTCCTTAATTAATAGCATGTTTGGTGATTTGTTCATTAGCCTTCTTGCTAGATGTCTATACAGTCCGGTGGCAGCAGCCAGTTAGCTTAGCACAAAGACCGGTAGCCTGTCTCAGTCCAAAATGCCTGCATCTATGTATATAAGCTAACTCTTTTATATAACTTTTTTATTTGCAAAACTATGAGGCTTTAGGTGTGTTTCTCTGCTGATTTTGCCAACTTTAGACTGAACCTAGCTGTTTCTCCATTTCAAGCCTTTATGCTAAGCTGGGCTACCCAACTCTAGCTACCAATCTACTGAAGATAAAGAAAAATGTCCTTTAAATTTAGAGTACAACTTCAATTTTCTACATTTAGTTCAATCAAGTTTGAAGAGCTTCACATTCCTTCCTTACCAGCCAATGTTAGCCTCCACTACATACATAATGTATGAATCACAGCTATGCTCTCATTCTGTAAATACACACTGCAGAGCGGCTGCGTTGTAGCCGAGGGAGACAGTGGAAAGAGGTCTGATGTTTCCTGAAGTGTTGTTTTAACCAAACGGCACAAAGTTTCCTCTGAGCAGCCGACATCCATCCATCCCCCCTCCTTCCTTAAACGGATCTGGTAAAAATTACAGCTGGAGGAACTGATGTCATGAAGCAGACGGGGTCAACGAGAATGCAAACAAGAAGGCAAACAATCCATCCTGGAACAAAATACATAGACTTTGACTTTTCATACGATGGACTCAAATAGCTGGCTGCCGTAACTCCTGCAATGACCTCGTCATTTTCCTACAGAAATATTAACATGACCTTCATTTAATATGGAAAAATATATCTATGTGGGTGTGATGGAGAACCAAAAAGAGGAGATCTAGGAAAACACTCCTTCACCATTATGTTTAAAGACCAAAAAGCTAAAAATGTAAAAAAAGAGAGACCAGAAACAGGTTTTTAATCTATTTACTTCCATCCCTCCAGATGCATGAGTGCATTGTACACGTATGGCAGAAGATACAATAATGTGGCATTAATATAAAATTCAGTAAAATAGTTCTCTAGGATTTTAAGAATCTATGACACAATCACCACACACACCTGGCCACGTACCTACAACATAACGTTTGATCATTCTCAGGTGAAAGATGGGAGAGGCGATGCGATGAGGAAGCGTTGGCAAGGAGTTAAATCCATACAGAACATCTGTAACAGGCTTGTACAGCAGCCAGGGTATACATTATTTATTTGTCTAAGTCTGAACACTTCTAACCATAGACTGTATATAAATATGGACAACGTATCCCCACTTTCTTGCATCGGCACCGGCATCTTGCGACTTTGAGCCAGAGTCTGATCAGCACGGTCTGAGAGTGGAGCCACGCGGAGCTGCAATATCGATGCCCCGCCCATACTTCCTCTAGGCTCAGTCAGATTTTCGTTTAATTAATACTGCGTTCTGCTCTACCTCCACCAGTTACAAAGAAATGTTGGATTATGCACTGTACTTGTCCCACGGGGTCGCTTTGCGAAGCAGTAGGCATGGCAACTGGTAGCCGCCATTATGTCACATCCTGTTTCTATAGCATCAAATAACTAAAACGAAACTTATCCAAAAAATTGACACATGTACATAAATCAATATTATATTAACTACCTAAAATGACTGAAACCATCCTTGAATTTTTTTTAATGTTTTAATGTTTTAGTTTGGCGCAAGTCCCATCTGCTAACGTGCTATGCTGCAGCCAGTCGCCAGGGGGCGCTCTACTCGCTTTGGCTTCACCTTTGATGAGCAGTTCCGTTGTCCATCTTTATACAGTCTATGCTTCCAACCTCTACTTTATCCTGGCAACCGTCTATTTCTACAAATGCATATAAATAATTTCATTAAGCGATACTAATAGCACAAAGCCATGATTGCTACTTCCCAACTTTTTTTTTTCTCCATGATATCCCAGTAATTCCATAACCAGCAGGAACACTGTCTGTCTGTAACTAATGGTGGCACATGAATGCAGTGCTGAGAACAACATCCCCTTCTAAAACTTATCGGTTAATAGCAACAAACAAGTATAAATTAAAGCAAAATCCTCATGATAAATTAAAGTGAACAGAAGCTTTAGTGTTTAGCGCAGATTAAATTTGACATGCTTTTTGTATAAAATTGTTCTTTTGCTAGATTAGTGTCTAAGCACTACATACAAATCAAGCAACGAAGCCATCGGGATAGGAGCCTATGTGCACAGTGGCTTCTAAGCTTTATAACAAATGTGGCTATTAATGGAACATTTTGCTACCACTTAAAATATTTTCTGTGTACTCCTTATACCAAAGTGTAAAACGGGGATAGGGGTCTTGTGGCAACAAGTTCATAAGAGTTGATCTTAGTCTTAGAGGAGGGAACAAGGGAGGGAAGGGAGGAGGGGGTACACACACACACACACTAGCCTGCAGGCGGTGAGATAATGTCTTAACAAGCCACCGAAGATGATTAAAAGAACATAACGTGGTCACTTTTAAAGAAGGGTGT
The DNA here is from genome assembly GCF_963514085.1 of Chelon labrosus. NCBI lineage: Eukaryota > Metazoa > Chordata > Actinopteri > Mugiliformes > Mugilidae > Chelon > Chelon labrosus. The sequence goes on from NC_140347.1 coordinate 19,618,375, forward strand.
CTCTTGAATCTAGACGTGGATGTCTGTAGCCATGGCAGCGTGGTCCTTGTTGCGAGAAGTGAGGATGGGGATGAGTCATTCGGAGCAGAGCGGTGGCTGGTCTCGGCTGTGGTTTACCAGTTGTCCAGGAAGTCGAATCCAGTCTTCAGGATGCTGCTGCTGGTGTTGAACTGAAAGGAGAGAGAAGAGAGAGAGAGAGAGAGAGAGAGAGAGAGAGAGAGAGAGAGACCGTTAAAACCGAATAAGCGGCATATTAGAAATAAATTGTGTTCACCGTTGAAGGTTGTCCAGATTTCTTTTGTTTCACAGTTTAACTCTGGTGTGCTTGCACATTTGATTTGGTTTGTTTGGGCTCATTAGAAAGCTGTAAACTGAACATTGGTGCAGACTAAACACAGAGAGAGAGAGAGAGACTGAAAAGGCTGCTTTGGTTTGTTTCCAGTAGGACTTTTACTGTGGTTCGTTGGTGGCGTGGACTGTGGAAATGTGGAAATATAAACAGTTAAATTCAAACCTTTTGATTTCAGAAGAAAATATCAAAGAATCTGTTGAAACTTAAACACTCAGACTAGGTTATTTGGTAACCACGGTAACATCTCGATGTTAAAACAGAGGTAGCGTCGCGGACTCCGGCATGTGTACAAACTTGCAAGATGAAGGGCTGCGCTGAACTCAATCTTCATTCTACTCTACGTACACTGTTATCTGTTACTCTGAAAATAAAGGCAAGCGTGTCGGAGGAGGCGTCAGGGCTGCCGAGTTTCTCCGTGATACTCTAAACAGTGGTGACTGGAACTGAGCGGAACATGTTGGAGCAAATAAATACTGAGGCGCAATTGACCTTTGGCTAAGCCCCGCCCTAGAATGTAGATTGACCAATCAAAGCCAAGAGAGCTCCCACAGGGGTCCGACACTTTTTCCACAGCGCTCCATTGACTTCAACGCAGGCGTCTCATATTTTCGGTCTCGGCAGGCTATACTGTCGGTATATATCCAGCATCCAGGGTATGGATAAGCCCAATGATGTGCGCGCAAAACCCTGTGGAGCTAACCAAAACATCACCGTTACAGCTTAAGTTGCATAGTTGTTGATACGCTAGCACACGCTGAAGAAATACAACGTTATACGTGCGTAACGTTAGTCCGTTTGCTTCGTAATAACGATTATAGAAGTGAATAGAGATGTACCCAGCTTTGCATGAACAGTGTTGCTCCTTGATATTGATACCAGAGCCTTATAGATAACCAGAAAACCCGAGCCCAGAAGAGAATGTCGGACGTAGCAACAGTAACTAAGGGGGGCGGGGCTTAGCCAAAGGTCAATTACTTTTACTGAAATCACGGCAACAGAAGACGTCTGAGTAGACGGGGAGTGGGACGCAGAAGAGGGGAGAATTTTCTGCGCTTGTCCAGCTGTGGACCTCTGGATGTGGAAATGCATTTTGGACCAGCTGTTAGTCCGCACTGGCTATATGACATAGAAATTATGCACGACAGTAAATCTCACTCAACCATTAACAGCAGTCAGCATAGGCCCTTTCTGCTTGTGCCATTATTAACAGTTAAACAGGTCCACGCGTTAACAGTCACTAATGTTATCACGTCACTAGCTGTAGTAAAACACTGAGTTTCATTTCCCAACATGGGTCCGTGTAGCTGATTATACTAAAAATAGAACCAAAATTAAAAGACAATCTATTTATTCTTTCCTTGGACTTAGTGAACAAAACTACAGGTGTGCATAAAACCTTAAGAAAGTCAGGAAGGGTCAGGAACCACTCTTATAACCAGCAAATAGATGGCCTACACAAAAATTTCTGGTCAAAGAAATGTTACACTAAGTGTTAGAGGACTTTAGTTTTTTTTATATATTTTGTTACCTATATTGTCTATGATTTAAGATTTTAAGTCATCATGTCACTGAAAACGGGCGGCACGTGTGGTGTGGCGGTTAGCACTGATGCCTCACACCAAGAAGGTGTCTCTCTGTGTCTGCGTGGGTTCTCTCCGGGTACTCCGGTTTCCTCCCACTGTCCAAAGACATGCTTGTTAGGTTGTGAGTGTGAATGGTTGTCTGTCTCTCTGTGTTAGCCCTGTGATAGACTGGAGACCTGTCCAGGTTGTACCCCGCCTCTCGCCCAGTGACAGCTGGGACAGGCTCCAGTCCCCCGTGACCCTCCAGAGGACAAGTGGTTACAGAAAATTAATGAATGAATGAATGTCACTGAAAACTGTTTCAAAGCTTACCTGGGAAAAGGTGGGGCTGCTGTCTCCGTGGGGTGAACCTGCGACCTCCCTTTCTTTCTCCACACTGGTGGAGATACTGGGAGGCTTGGCCATCAGGCTGGCCGAGAACATTTCATCAAGGGTGTTGCTGACCGACGGCAGGGTGCTCTGAGATCTCTCCCAGACCCCGGCTGACGAGGAGACGGGTGGGGGAGGCGGAGGAGGGCTCGGCGAGATGGAGATGGACGCCGGGGTGGCACTAACAGCCGTGGGGACCGGGGGATGTGGAGCAGGAGGCTTGGGTGCTCTGTGCTTGGTGGCCTTGGCCGGAGGCGGAGGCTGGGACTCTACGACCTCAGGCTCCTTGGAGGGGACGGAGGACTCCTATAGAGAAATAACAATAGTTGCAAAAATTCAGTTCTGAAATTGAGGGATGCCACATTTTATTTAAACTTCTTGTGTTTGCGAGGCACGCTGTGTTATTGGAGGAGGCGGCACAGTCACTGCAAACATTCGCCATCTGCTTCTCTGACACTCACGGAGGCTTCACAGATGCCAGTTATCTCAGCTTCAGGCTAGACTCTATTTTAGGATACACAGCGTGATAACAGAAGTGCTGAACACTTGCTAAAGATTCTTTAACCATATTCGATAGATCACCACTTAGTAGTAGTATCAATAGGACGTGATGGATTGTCAGTGTTTACCTGTCGGAGGTAAGAAGGGAGGGGTTTCTCTCCTTTCTCCATGGATTTGATCTGGCTGGGGGTGAGAGACTGGAAGTCGGCTTGCTCGCCCTCCAGTCTGGACCTCTCGGCGCTGATTTTCCAGAAAGACGACTCCTCGTCTGGCCTCCGTGTCTCGTTGGCAGACGTCTTCACAAAACACACACACAAACAATTAATTACACCATCCTGGTGTCGAGAAACACAGGCCTTTAGGCTTAAAAATAGAAATCTGGATTGACTGGATTTATGTACGTCTTAGGCAACAAAGCAGTATTTGTGGATACAGCAGGATATTTCACGAGACGGGTAAAACTTATTTTTTTTTAACTGTGTGAAAGAATCTTTTAATTATTTTTGTTCAACAAACAAAGGCAGCATAAAAAAAAACAACCAGTTGAACCATGATTTATGCTAATCTCCATCCCACAGGCTTTTAAGTTTCCTGACAACATGTCTCAAGTCTAAAGCTTTACTGCTTGGGACTTATTCATCACATGCTCCTACGATTTAATCCAGATTTTACACCACAGCACTTGTCGACTAGCTTTAGTTTCTTTGCCGATTCAGGTTAAGAATAAAAAGAGAATACATAATAAAACATGACATGATAACACTGTATTGAGAATTCACTAACTACCTGGCAGTATGTACATCAGCTCTACATCTAGCGATATAATGAAGACAGCAAGAGCAAGAAGACGTATAATTCCTTGAAAAGCAAAAACACATCCCAAATGAAAAAGATGCAGATTATGACAGGACCTCTGTGTAATTTTATAGCTGATATGCTCAGGACTAAGCTCTCAGGCGAACTCTGATATGCTTACAAATACATACAGTCCCGTGCGAATGTGCATCTCTGTTATATTTTTTCCCCCAATTGTTTTTGTGGCTTTTTTTTCTGCCTCTTTCTTGCTCAAGAAGGCTATTTTGGTCCCGTCAAGCTGAACCCTTATCCTACCTTGGCTCCTGGTGTGCTCTTGCCAAGCTGGCTGGAATGAGGAGCCTTTGCAGGCTTGGAGTCGGCCTGAGAGGTGGAGACGGGCTGGTCTGCGGTGCCTGATGTCAAGCTGAACTCCAGCTGACTCTGAAAGATAGGAACATAATGATCGAGGATAACATAAATAAATGATTACTTGCAATACGTTGTGCAGCGGTGGATGTTAAAACTGAAGCTGCAGTCCAGTAAATCTCAGTAATTTACCTTAGTTTCCCATGAGAAGGGGGCAGAGTGCTCATCTTGCCAGGTAATATCCTAAACAAAGAAATGCATGCTGTAAATACAATAACAGCTAAAATCAAGTCTTCCTTACAATTAATTTTAGAATTTTAATTAATTTAGTTTATTTAAGATTATTTGTGGCTCAAGTAAAACAAAAATACATCTGTATTCAACAATTTATTAAAGCCTTATAAACCAATAGGAGCCAATCTGTCTGTTATTTGTTGCTAGGTTACGTATCAAATAGTCACCGTGACGTGAACCAACCCAACATATTTCAACGGCTACGTGGCTATTGTTAGCAACCGCGACAAAACGAGCCATTCTGACTTCTAGACACACCCAAAAAGCCCCAAAACATAGCTATAAATGTGAAATAAGTACCTCATCCCCGAAATGGACTATCTTCTGGCCCGTCTGAATGAGCAGTTTGGGGTAACAGACCACTTCTTCACGCTCTACTCTGTGCATCGCGTATCGGGCTCGGATGTGGGGATCCATCATCCAGTTGTCGATGGCGTTGTCCTGCTCCTGCGGCGTCATTTTCTCCCACGTCGAGCCGTGCTTAGCTTTGATTTTCTCCCTCTCCTGCATTATCTTCCGTGCCATGGAGTTGATGGAGGAAAAGTATTCCAACTTCTTCTGCTCCATCCTGTGGGCATCGAGCCCCGCCATGGTCGCGGCGGCCATCTTTAACTGCTCCCAGCTGTTGTTGTTGTGAGGAGGGGAGAAAGGAAACTGTCGTCGTGTGAGCGGTGGGCGTGGCAACCCTTGCTCTTCTCTGTGTTAACGGCGCCATCTAGTGGCCATCTGCACTTTGAGATTAAGTTTACTAACAATAAATAACATGGAGCTGCCTTCAAATGTTAAACACCACAGTTGAGCTTATAGGACGAGATAGTACAATCCCTTAGATAATCAGCACTTGGTATTGAATGGGGTAGGGGTCAAAGCTTCACTGGGGTCTTCAGGTGGGCACCCTCCTTCATTGGTGTTTCGTTGACAGGCCCACGACACCTCCGAAGGGCTCAACGGCAACACCTGGCGTCCCAGGTGTGCCCCCCTCTGCTTTTATTCCTTGATAGTCATTTTACAGCCCAGTTGGGGTCCTTTCTCTTGATCCACAGCCAGTTGCTGCTGCGTTCGGCAACCTCTGACAGTGATTTGACGGCTTGTCGGAATGCCTGTCCTCGCACTCCCATCCCCTTAAGAAGCTTGGTTGTGGATATGGCAACAAATCCTCTACACCCCATATATCCACCACAGACTGTACATACCCCACAGGTATGTACAGTCTGTGGTGGATATTAATCAAAATAAAAATGTGTTTAGCTGTTCATCCAACTTGTGGCCTCACTTCACATCATTGTCCGTTTCTCTGTGGGTCATACACCAAAAGAGCTAGTGTGTATATTCTATTAGCGTAGTCGTGAAGCTAACCCTATGTAACAAAGTTAACCAGCCATGTTTGACAGTAAAAACTCGCATCTAACATCTGGATGAAAATATTTCACATCCACTAAATGATTAATAAAAACCAAAAGTAGTGGGTGAAGCTAGTACATGTAGGCTATTTGCGTAGACATGGAGCTAACCTTTTTTTTTTTTTGTATTCCAAAAAGAAAGTTTCAAAACACTTTAATAACCTCTTGATGAAAAGATTTTATATCTGTTGCATATTTTTGTCCAGCAGAGCTAATACGTGTAGGCTACTAATATAATAGTTAGGCTTACCCTGTATAAGAAAACCATTTTGACATTTTAAACTATTTTAAAGCCTCTGTACGAAAAGATGAAAATCAATTTTTTTTTCTTCCCCCAAGTAGTTTTGTGGCGCTAGAGCGTGTGGCTTGTTTCAGGTTGCCCACAGCCATGTTTGTTTTGAATTGAAAATATTGGCAAAACTGTCAACTGCAAATGGAGTCTTTGTTTACCCATTTTAGGAATGTATAAATACCTTTAGAAGAAAAGAAATTATTTTCTAACATTTAGTTTTTATCTCTATATGTGTGCTCATAGATGGGGTTACCAATTTAGGGCTATCCACTGTGAGAGGTCATTTCAGGCGATTTAACTTACGCTGATTACTGCCTACTAGTAGTAAGTGTTTTTCGCCACTTTGGGGCAGCAAGCTGTGAAAACAGTATTGTCATATCACTGTATATTATTTGCAGCTATGGAGCAATATAACCAATCGACAAGGGGGAAGTATTCTCCATGTTAAGGTCTATGTTTGGTTTCCATGACAAGTGCTATTCTCTATGTAACTTCATTTATCACAAAACTATCTGCATTAATTATTTTTAAATATTAAATTGGTTATAATGGGTGAACACGAACACTGAAACCTGATCAATAGTAGACATAGAGTGTTCTCTAATCCCTAAATGGTGCTGGAGTTGTTTTTCCTTAACATTGTTGGTGAAATTAAATCAAAGTAATTAGCTGAAAGAGGTTGAAAACAGACAGCTGGGATGGGCATGATGTTTTCAGAAGGTTGAAAACAGCATGAGTACATGTGGGTCATATATGGCATATGCTTGGCAAGAGGCAAAATCTTCTTAGGTGAATTTCCAGAAAATTAAATTCTGATTTTACTAAACAGATTAGCAAATTATGCATACCATGATTTCAGCCATCTAAAACATCATATGTCCTCTCTCATCTAAGATTTGTGTTGGATTTTTCTGCCACTGAATTGGTGATTTATAAGGTTAACAGATTTTGAATGAATGTAAAGACAGTGATAATGAAACAAAAATTAACTCCAAACATGCTTTAGTGAGCATATGTTTTCCTCAATGTATTTATTAAGTTTACAATCTGGTGCAAACACAAGGTACTTGTATGTAATATTAATGTACAAAATATGAAAAAAATACTTTCTAATTAAAATATTTACACTTCAAAATGTTGTGCCTGCCCTTACATGCTGCTGTAGAGCAAAATGGCTTGTAGTAAGAGTAAAAAAAAGAAGGAAGAGTCCAGTATCTGCTGTAAGTCAAGTTATTTGGCTAACTGAAACTAAAGACAGTTTAAAACCTGAACTCTTGGGGGCAGCAGAATTTAAAGTGTAATAATATTATGTAAAAAACACAAAGCAAGAAACAAAACCACACACAAAAAAACATTTTTCCTCTTTTTCATCTTTTAAAAGTTTGCTCAAATGACAGTGTACCATATATTAAAATATTCTGTTGCAGTTTTAATATTTGAATACATTAGATGATTTGCAGATATGTCTGTAAATCAGATATGTCTCAAAATCTGCATCTTTTGGGGGATTTTGAAGTATCTTAGCATAAATAAATAAGCATGTGATGAATTTAATTTTTACAGATGGACGCATTGGTCTCTTTCAGATTTACTTTCTTTTGGCTAATATCTTGTTTAATTTGCCCTCTCGTTTACTTGTTAACAGTGTGACTGTTCAAATATCGCAGATTGGATGTAAATGGCATCCCTCAGGCCGTGCTGTGACTGGTGTCATTGAGGTCAAGCTTCTCATTTTGTCAGGCTGTCACCGTTGAATTTGGGGTGAATGGCGATAGCCGCTGCTGGCATTGTTTTGGATTTTCGTCTGGCAGAGCGAGAACACAACAGGTAACCCATCTCTACTACATTGAGCACAAGAGACAAACAGGATATGGCCAGCATGAAGATGATGAAGATGGTTTTCTCAGTAGGTCGAGACATGAAGCACTCTACAGTGAAGGGACATGGGACTCGGGAGCACACGATTCTGGGGTCCATGACAAACCCATACAGATAATACTGCCCTACAATGAATGCTATCTCCAGAAGGATTCTGAAAAATATGGAGATCATGTAGTTCGACATCAGATTGCCTTTAATCGTGACATGGCCTTTCTCATCAGAGTACTTGGGATACTTAAAAATTTCACTGCCAGAGTGGGCCGCTATATATGCTCTCATCTTGTTCTCTTTGTGGATGACATGAATGACGTGACCGAGGTAGATGAGCGTTGGTGTTGAGACGAAGATAATCTGGAGGACCCAGAATCGAATGTGTGATATTGGGAAGGCGTGGTCGTAGCAGACGTTCTTGCAACCAGGTTGTTTGGTATTGCAGACCATTTTGGACTGTTCATCACTCCAGACCTGTGTTCAGAATGAAGATTAACATAATAATGAAGAAGTGTTATATGTAATTTACACAGTATAAGACAAAGGAGATTAAGATTTTTAATCGAAAATATAATTACAAAATAATAACGTCTCTTCATAAATTAAAACCGAATGATTTGTTGTCAATTTGTACACAACACCAGCTCGTGTTTCTCCAGAGTTGTGGTCCTCCGTTATTGCCACCAGAGGGCATGAATTCATCTAAAAAAGACTCATGAAATTACATGAGTTGTGTTTAGTATGATACTATAAAAAAATAGATTGAAAATAGTAGAAGCAGACCTTCTCAGCTCCAGCTCCAAGGATCATGATCCTGAAGATGAAAAGCACACTGAGCCAGACCTTCCCGACGACAGTCGAGTGGGCCTGGACTTTACTGAGCAGAGAGGACAGAAATCCCCACTCTCCCATGGTTTCTGAAAACATAAAATTGAAATATTATATTAACACTGCGAACTTGGTTTCATTCAAACCATGGTGAGTGCATAACGCAAGGAAAATCCTTTTTGTTTCTTATTTAGCTTCTATTTATCTGTAGTATATGATGCACTAAAACAGTATTAAACTATCAGCATGAATCATTTTGTAAGTATTGAATTGGTTATAGCGGATGAACATGTATACTAAAACAAATCAATAGCAGCGCCAAGTAGCAAAGGGTTTTAATTCTTGGAGGCAAGATCACATGTCATAAAACACTTAATAAAATCTATATATTTGATTGGATGTTAGTAATATATATATATATATGTATATATATATATATATATATATATATATATATATATATTCACGGTTTCAAGGATTCAAGGAGTTTTATTGTCATTGCACAAATGTTGGTACATGAGGTGGAATGAAATTAGTTACCCTGGTCCCGGTGCAAGCCAATAGCAGAAACAGTAAAAGTATAAAAATAGAATAAAATTAGCTAACTAAGTATAAAAAATAGGCAAGTAAGTAATATAAATATAGAAAATGCAACAATATACAGCAGAACAATATACAGCAGCACAATATACATGACATACGCGATTATATATATATATATATATATATATATACATACATATATATATAATCATGTATATGAAATCATAGAAATAGGTATAATCATAGAAATAGGTCAACACATAGACGGCACAGGTATGTAACCTCACAGATTACACTAATACCAATCTAAGAATATATACTTATTAATAAATGCAGATATTGATGTTGACAGATATTGTTAATGTACATTTGTGACTGAGATAATAGGATTATTTGAACTGTATTCCAAAAACAACAATAATATTAAACGCAAGTCTAAATTCATTACATATTGTACATTTATGCAATTTTATGTGCAGGAAAACATACTTTTTTTTTTAAAAGAAAGTCCTCATACAGCTTACCTTTGAATTGAAACGGTCTCCTTTGTGACAAACAGAGCAGTCAACAGCTGTGGAGCTGAATGGTAAAGAGTCCAGTGCTCCAAACCAAACCTCCCTATGATACCTTGAACTTCAGATAAAATTACGCAAGGGTGCAAGCCGTCACGTTGTCGTGACATCTGGAAATGATAAATCTGGAGCTGACAAATTTGGACTGAGCACTAAAAAGATTGTACGGGTTAATGATTGGCAGCACTATAAACCGCATTTCTTGTGCTCATGATTTTTCTCTGCGGCTGTTTGATGTTATTGTTCATTATTATCTTCAAATGATAAACCTTTGAATTAGCTCATTTTGTATTCTAAGAGATTTGTAAGTTATGTATGTACAAAACCATTGTTTTTAGTGAAATGATAACTAAAACAACATGAATTTCTGTTCAGACAAATGCTGTTCAGTATGATACAATAATCTTGCAGTGCTACGTGACGATTGAACAGTCACATTTATTTTGCGACTGTGTCAACAAAGCGGTCTCAGGCCTGAACAAACTGAGCAAATCAAGTATTAGAAGCTTCACAAGGATATTTTAGTTGAATTAAAATATGTTGCACATCCTTCACTTGTTATGGATGTATTTTATCCACCTTATATGTCGCACTTTATAATGTTGTCTGATGTAAATGTCCTCAATGAAACTACTCATGAACCGGCAGTGGACAATTTATCAACCACGCCTATTCTGATGTAATTTCAAGCACAAACCCTCATAAAGCTGGTTAATTAGTAAATGACTAATCAATCAGTTAATGTATTAAATCATTAATAATTTAAGGTAATTTTTAACCAAAAAAAATGGCTAAGAAATCACTATTTCCAGCTTCTCAAATTAAAAATGTTCTTTAACAAAACTGATTTGAAATTGACTCTGAGAAGCTGTCATAAACACAGTTTATCATTTTATAGACCAAAGATTAATATTTTCATGATGAAAATAATTAATAAAACTAATAGGTTAGACTGTACTATTGACTACTGTAATGTAATTTATATATTTTTTTCAAAGGCAGGCTTTGAAGTGGAAAGGGGAAACCTGTCATGTAACATTAATGAACCCATGAAACGATATTTTACTCAACTTGAATCATTTATTAAAAACAATAAAGCATACAACAATAAAGTCTCTACAGTGTGAGTCAGAACAAGACTTTTCACCACATTCATCATAATTTTTCAGTAGGCAAATTATTTCAAGTCCTGGATAACGAACCTGACAATAACTTAAAGAATACATTCAGTGAAACAATATATAATAAAAGTACAAATTCAACATTGCATATTTCGAATTTATGAATACCTTTGTCAGTATATAACACCACTTTACCACACAAAGCTTTTATTTTGTATTCTTTCATGACATGCACAGCACATTGTAAGAAATATTAACTTTAGTCTTTTGGGTGTATCTGAATAAGGAAACCGTTGGCGGGGGCTAGTTAATGGTCACACCAGCGTTTTTTAATGGCTATCTAGTAGTCGTTTCTCCTCTTTGGCCCCATCCAGGCTTCCTCCAAGACTGCGGCTGCTCTCAAGCTCCATATTCATCTTGTTCTGCTTGAGCGTTTCTTCTGTATTTGGCCACCTGGGACCCGACAGGCTGGCAGGGTTTTCTGGCGACGTGATCTTGTGGGGGCGGCGCTTGGACCCGCACCTGACTCTGGTGCAAATCAGGTAGAACATCTCGATGACGTTGAGGAGCAGAGAGATGCAGGCCACCACCAGCATGAAGATGATGAAGATGGTTTTCTCTGTGGGTCGGGACATGTAGCACTCCACCGTGAAGGGACATGGCTTCCTAGAGCAGGGGAACATGGGGACCATGACGAAGCCATATAGGTAGTACTGCCCAACGATGAAGGCAGCCTCGATGATGATCTTGAACACTAGCTGAGTCAGGTAGCTCCCCAGCAGGTTCCCCTTGATCTTCACCTTTCCCTTTTCATTTGTGTATTTGGGCACCTTGACCAAGCGGGTCCCACCCGGGCTTAACATCTGCTCTCTCATCCGGTTCTCCTTGGAGATGATGTGCATGGCGTGACCCAGGTAGAGCAATGTTGGCGTGGAGACGAAGATGATCTGGAGGACCCAGAAGCGAATGTGCGAGATGGGGAAGGTCCAGTCGTAGCAGACGTTCTCGCAACCAGGTTGCTGAGTGTTACAGGTGAAATCCGACTGCTCGTCGCCCCAGACGCTTTCAGCACCTGCACCCAAAACCATGATCCTGAAGAGGAAGAGGACGCTCATCCAGATCTTTCCAATCACCGTGGAGTGGTCCTGGACTTTTTCCAGCAGGGTCGACAAGAATCCCCAGTCTCCCATCTTTGCTGATGATGTTCAGTTACCAATCTGACATACAAAGAAGGGAAATACAGTTAACACTCAAGCTAATAAAAGAGACAGTTGTGTTTGCAATGACCCTACATCACACCTCATTACCAAAAAAAAAAAAAAAAACAGCTTATTATTTAATCAATACACTGCTGCTGGTGAAAGTAAAGGGCTCACTGCTCTGTAGATAAATCATTCTCTTCTGTTCTTGAATCTGGCTTTGTGAGGAGGAAGGAAGACATTCTTCCGAACCTTGAGCTATCTAGTCAATATTTTCCAAAAATAATCATTAATCAGATATTCAAGCAAAGGCTCAGTGGTGCCATCCTAACGAGGCGCTGTAAAAGTAACTTAACTCAGAGATAAAACTGTGAAAAAGTAGAAGAATTACCTTTCTTTGGTAAAATAATCTTACAGTAAATATAATAAAAAAAACAGGACTTTTGTTCCGAACTGACTAAGATACAACAGGAAATGCCATTGACATACCAAAGTCAAATTAATCTTGAGAATTGTAAATTAAAAAAAAGAAAAAGAAAAGAAAAAAATCAGTAATTTCACAACCATTTGTTTTCTTTAAAATATGCATTAAAAAAAAACAAACAAAGAATCTCAACAGAAAAGAAAAGATTGATTATCTGTAGCAGAGAGCACAGATCATTGCATCTTACCTGTTGACCTGGTCAGAAAGGACTGTCTCTGGTTGGGACAGATCACTAACTGTAGTTGGACCTTGGAGTTTTGTGGTTGGGTGAGGACTGCAGGTCTGATGAGGGATCACATTGCGTAACACACATCTGGCTTTAGTGTCACGTTGTACTCGTCAGCAGACCAGGACCAAAAAAAAAAAAGTTAGACAAGACGAGTGTGTAATAATTGACAGATGTTCGGTATCGCGTTCATTTGCCAAGATCTGCAAAGTGGTTGTAAATAAACCGAAGACGCGTTGCTTATGATTAAGAAATCACAGCATGGGCGTTAATAATTGAGTTCTGAGACCTCTTAATTACACACATATCACACAAGTATTTCGTGGCATCTTTTAAAATTCAAATCAATATTTTGGGATTGGTGTGTCATGCTGAAACAAGCCAATTATTGACGCACTCGTAAAAATGTAGATAGCGTCTGTGTAAAAGGAGAATGCCGATAAACATCATCGAGGTGCTCTTTGTTCAAAATCAGCTATCATGTAGCTCCATCATGTTATGTAATCCAGAACCACCAGTTATGGGCACAGTCCAAGTTTCATGACTTAAAATGATTTAAATGTAACAATCACTTTTATTTATTTACAGGGTACACAATTAAGATATGAACCTGTTCTTTTGTGGGCTTTAGAGGTGCTGATAAGTTGATTTGTGATAATTTGCATAAGTTGCAATACTTTTTGTCAGTGCAATTAACACCAAATCCTTTAAGGAACAAAATCTTTTGATGCTTATTGCCTGTAACAAGATTCAAAGAACATTTTTAAGCTCTGCCGGCTCACATATTTACAATAATTTATCAATAGTTGCACAACTTTAAAACTACTTTCTCTGAGGACAAAATGAACTAAATGTTTTGCTTGCATTATAGAAATTGTTGCTTTGTATTTACACCAATAGATTAAAGGTTTAGAAGTAAAATAAAAATCTATAATAATAAATAAGACTCAATATAAAGGACACTAACAGCATGGCATTCAAGAGTTTGAGCTTTATTGAAAAAAGTTCAGTATTAATTAACTATAAACAGTAAGAAACGTGTTATTATTATGTCACAACTGTCACTTGAAGTCATTTTAAGCAGCCTATTTCGTGTGACTGAGTCTTGTTTACAGAAGCTGGCCATTGCCCTCCCTCCCTCTTTATTTACAGCAGACACATACCCCCATACCCACAGCCAAAGCACACTAATACTGGAACCACACACAAGCTATCACTGCCCTCCTCCCTCAGATGTGGATCTCCCCTATGTTGTTGTTCTCAGATGATACGTTAGTGGCAACCTCGTTGACCCCGCCTGCGATTGCCCCCAACTTGTGCCCCTGCAGCTCCAGCTCCAGGTTGACGTAATTCTGTATCATCTCGTCCCGGTTTTTAAACGCTTTCCGTTCCGAAAGTGGAGGGGTCACCGGGGTCACGGTGTAGTCCTGCCTCCTGGCCATGCACTCTTTCGCCGCTTTCACAAACAGATAGAACAGCTCCACCAGGCTAAGGACGAGGGACACGACCGCCGCCACCAGCATGAACCAGATGATGACCGATTTCTCCGTGGGCCTGGACAGGAAGCAGTCCACCTTGTGGGGGCAGGGGAAGCGGGTGCAGACGTAGCGAGTCTGGAGGGTGAAACCGTAGAGAAAGTACTGGCCCGCGATGAACACAACTTCCAGTATAATTTTCGCCACGAGATGGAGGACGTAACTGCGGAGGAGGCGGCCACGGATGCTGATCTTGCCAGTGCTTTTGGTGTACTTGGGAACTTTGTAGGACCTCCGAAGGAACAGACTGGCTTGGTCGTCCAGCTCTGCCTGCTTCTTCATCCTCTCCTTCATCTTGGATTAAAAGAAAAAGACAGTCAGACAATTTCCAGTAGTCAAGAGATGAGTGGAGATTAAGCAGTAAGAAGTGCAATGCAGATTATAATTGGGTGGAGTCTTTTGCAAGATTCCTCAAAACTTTGCAGCAGTACTGGAAGTTGTGTTTTGCCAAAAAAATATAAGCATAATATAAAATTCCAGGGCAACTTGAGCAGATGGTTAAACAGCCAACACATCTTTTTGAAATTCATTTTAACCAAAGACATTAGCTAACCCTAATTCAATACTAGCTAGAGATAATGATAAAATAACTAAGCCTACGAGAAGGCAGTTTGGGGCTTTTGAAAGGTTTAACACGAGCGCTGGTTTAAAGCTGCATTAATGTTTGGCCACTAGGGGGCAGAAATCAAGAATCCGAACGGATAGATGAGTTGTGTTTACGTGGAAGATAGTTTCCACCAAAACGTTTGGGCAAATATTCGCCAACCTTACTTTAGCCCTTCTTTATTCATGTTTCAACCTGCTCCTAAAGGCTCTTTTAGAGTACCGTGGGACATGGACACCATAACTTACACACATAGCATACGCTTGTGCACTCGTCAGTCTGGCTCGCTCTGTAAAAACGCCACCCAAACGCTGGTCGGCGCTGTTTCTTTTTTGCCAATTGGGTTCATTTTTGTTTCTACTTCCTGCTTCACTTTCAACAATGGCGACTGAAACTTTCACCGAAACTTCACAGAAGACGAGTCATACAAGTGTTTGTATCTCGGAATGTCCTCAGTTAACCTTTCCTCGATGTGTTCCGTCTTTATTGATTCGAAACAAATCAATTTGAAAATTGCAGAGCTAGAAATACTAAAGCGGAAACACGCTACTACCAAGCGGACCAATCACAGGTCTTGGGGTCTCCATCGCCGTGGGGCGTAGTTACATTTCTGGGGAGGTGCACGTCAGTTACGGCACTGGGGTCTGCGCAAGGTCTCCGTATGGTCTGCGCTGTCCCCGTAGCTTCTGCGTCATCTTAACGCAATAGTCTATACTGCCCTTAAAGCGCCACAAAGACAAATTAGTGTGCAAATTCTGACACGTTGTTGGTGGTTGTTGTCAGTGTGCCACTTAGACTCAGTTGTACTGTAAATGTAAAGGTTAAATAATACAATTACCTAACAAGAGCTGCAGAATGATAACTATCTGTGGGTTTGGCACTATGAGTGACACTCACTGTTATCTCTTTCAGTGTTAATATTATAAATGATTCATTCCGTCTTTTATCTGTACAGTGTAATTCGTTGTCCTATGGCCAATTTGGCACAAAATACTGAAAGTCATAAAAAAGGTTTCTGCAGGGAGGCATGTCCTTCCCTAGCAATACAACCACTGTGGCATACTTTAGGCCTTTGTCATGCGTGCCACGCCTGGTTTGGCAGTCAGGCTGTCACACTACACCTACAGTATAAGGCAGAGACACACCTTCTTCTCGATGTGGATCACATGAAGGACGTGGCCCAGGTATAGCAGCTTTGGGGTCGCTATAGCGATGATCTGAAAGACCCAAAAGCGGACGTGGGAGATGGGGAAGGCAAGGTCGTAGCAGACGTTCTCACAGCCGGGCTGCTGAGTGTTGCAGACGAAGTCGGACTGCTCGTCACCCCACACCTGCATGAGATGACGGAAGGGTGGAAACTTCAGATGTTATGCTTCCTTCCTATTATCATTTTAATATAAGTACAACAGTTTCATATGAGCAGACCTTCTCAGCTCCGGTGCGCAGGACCATGATGCGAAAGACGAACAACACGGTGAGCCAGATTTTGCCGATCACCGTGGAGTGGCTCTGCACTTTATCCAGCAGGCGGCCCAACAAATCCCACTCGCCCATTTCAGTCTGCAGGTGTCCAGCTTTCTGTTCGGGGAAAAAGGAAAGACAATAAGTCATTATAAAGTACAGATAGAGTGACGACTAATACCGTAACGAAGGTACAAACACAACTGTAGAGTATATCTTTTTAGTAGCAGCAAGGTTATATATATCTTTTTCTTAAATTCTTGATTTTACCTCCTGTTTGCCATTTTCAGTCGGAGTCATTTTGCGGTCGCTAAAAGACAGACAGGCTCTCTCACAAGGCTAAACCTTTATCATTTCTCGCAGTCTTGTGACTCTGCAGATGGAAGCCTCGGCTGCTGATTCCAAGTCTCCAAAACACACTTATCTTAACGTACACCAAAAACCTTAACCTTGGGTAATACCAACAGCTGCAAGTCAAAAGAATGTGAGACGCTGAGCTCAGCCATTCATGTGCAAATCCAGATGGACCAGCCTGAGATAAGGCTGGTATCAACTTGGGTTTTAAATCTGATATAAAGTTTTTGCATGATTTGAAGCCGCTTGCACAAGTTTTCCGCTGCATATTGGATTTTTTGTTTGTATGACTGCAACTACTTGACTTGTAGCTGTTACACATTTTGACTTTTTGGTTACTAATTCCTGATCCTAATTCACATCCGTAGCTTTACTTTCACAGCTACCCTAAATTTACATGCACATAGACATCGTTTAGCTTTTTACGGCAAGATAAATCAAAGACACTAGATAATAGTTTTAAAAATCAACTTACCAGCCAAGAAAAAGGAGGAAGCGTGGATGAAATGTGCAACGCCTCAAGAGGATGATGAAGAGAGAGAGAGCGGAGAAGAAGCTGTCCTTGTGTCAATGTTCATTTGGCGACTTATCTGGAAGGACACCGTCCTAACCACAACAAACCCCAACACCGACTCTGAGTGGCTGCTAAGAGCAAAAACTATGCAGAAGTTTAACCAACCAGCTGCATATATCTGACTTCTGCAGCATTTGTGCTTTGAGAATGTTAAAAATGGTTTGCATCGCATCCAAAGAGTCAGTATACATTGACAGTCCTTAATCACTGAGTGTTGTTTTATCATAATGTGGCCTCACAAGACATACTAGTATTTAAAAAACCTCATTGAGACAGCATTAGTTCATTTTTCCTTCCACTTATGTCTATAAAACAAAGATACGACCAGCTGAAATTAGGCTTCTCCGTAGGGCGGCTGGGCTCAACCTTTGAGTTAGTGCGAGGAGCTCAGAGTAAAGCCCTTGTGTCCTTGAGGACGCCTCACTAGATGCCAGAAGGCACAAGGTCTCCCTTGTGCCTCCAAAACAGTTGTGACTCATCAGAGAATGGACATGGGTCTTCTGAGGGTGTCCTGTGGTGTCTGGCAACAGGATGTTGTTAGTGGGGGCCTTTGGGTCCTATGGGTTGAGAGGAGGGTCCTCTGTGGATCATCCCACAGATACTTGATCAGTTTGGGATCTAGGGCAAAGGTCTTCAACAGGAGGAGGTACTGCAGAGGGGTCGTGAAAGTTTTGGTTGATTAGACATTTTTCTTATATTTTCCCCAAATTTCCCCAAATTTAAATGTCTTTAAATACACATAAACTTAATTAGAGGGTCCCCGCTCAATCTCTCCATCAGTTTGGGGGTCCTTGGCCTGGAAAGCGTTGAAGACCCCTGATCTAGGGAATTTGGAGCAGCAACCAGGATCCTCCCCGTACACATGAATTGATTGGATTGAGATATGGGGAAGTTAGGAGGCCGAGTCAACACCTTGAACTTGCCGTTGTGTTCCTCAAACCATTTCTGAGCCACTTTTGCTTTTGAATGTTGTTAGTGGGGGCCTTTGGGTCCTATGGGTTTAGGGGAGGGGCCTCTGTGGATCATCCCACAGATACTTGATCAGTTTGGGATCTAGTGAATTTGGAGGCCAGGTCAACACCTCGTGCTGTTCTTGTGACAGGATGCATTGTTTGGCTAAAGGTTTCTGCTGCAGTGCTATGGAGCAATGTTTGGGTGGTACATGCAGCACATGAAGGATCAAAGGTTTCCCAGCAGAACATAGCACAAAAATCTGATGATCAGCGTTTTCCACTTCCACCCATCAGTGTTTTTTAAAGCTGCTGCTGATCTGTGCTTTTCCACCTACAGCACACTACTGCATCGACAGCTTCTTGCATCATATTTAAATCCCAGCACTCGTGTGTGTTTGCGGTAAAAAACCTCCACCTCGTGTGTGTTCAGCAGCTTTACAAACGGCCTCTGACCGGACTCGTCTGTGGGGTCGCAGAATGAACTCCGGCAGCCGCTGGTTTGTCCACTCAGACGTAAATGATTTACCCCCGATGGTTTAAAGAGAACAACAAAGCGTGCCTGGCCTTCAGCGTATAGATCTCAGTGTTTGTCATACGCCAAAAACCAAACGGAAGCTTTTGACCATACACTTCAACCAGCACAGTGCATACACGTTAATTAAAATCAACAAGAGAATAATGGAGGAAGAGCTTTATTGACCTGATATTGTGCTTTAATGACAGAGTGTTAATATTCTTACATACTGCAATGTATATTTAAGCAATCACTTCACACAGTATCAACTATATTTTGGAGCAAAATACACACATATTAAATGCAGCTTTTTTTTGTAACACTATTCACCAGTTTAAATTTCAACCTGGAGATGCTTCATACTCAAACTGAGCTCAGTCACATTTCAGCTTCCACTCTTCATTCACTCATCTGCCTGTAAACACTCTTTATGTTGAACCAGCGGGTCAAACAAGCTAAAGACAGAATCACAGCGCAGGAAATATGTTCAGATTTTAACTTCAGTGAACATGTTTCAGCGATGCAGCATTTTCACTTCAAGATAGGAGAAAAATTAGAAGTTTTATATGATTTTTGTAACTTTATATAGTGTGTGTTTGTTATTTTTGGGAAATAACATTAGTTCTGTGTGTGTGTGTGTGTGTGCCCAGTGGCTGTGGTGGTAATGTGGTGATTTTTTATTTTTCATTGGAATCAAAATCATTTTTGGTTAAATTCAAGTCACACAGGATGCAGGTGTCAGAATATATATATTTTTTATATAGTTCTTTTACTCATCTGTTCTGATTTGTTCAGTTTACGGCTGAAGATATTTTATTTTAATGTAACATGGGAGGTGATGCTTCATCTTCATCTCACCTTCAAGTCTGTTCTTCCTGTTTTGCACAAAGTGCAACTTTTATTTATTTTTTTATAAATACAAAAATAAAATACTTTTACATTCAGGTTTACTGTGGTCTATGTTGGTCGCTCAGTAATTTGAAGAAAAAAAAAAAAGAAATTTGGAGGCTTATGTAGATTTTAAGATTGAAGTTTTACAATCCTCAAAACTCCAACTCATGTTTGGCCACTCAAGACTAAAGGTGGTCTGATTTTAATTTGTAAATTTAGGACAGATATGTCAATAACTAATAATCCACTAATATATGACATGTTCTGACACGTTCCTCTGCAGGTTCCTCAGAAACTTCAAACCGATTCAGCTGAAAGGAATCATTTAAGTACCAACCTCAACAGAGCACCAGAGTTTAACAAGTTTAAATTAGTAGTAGAGGAAAAAAAAGAAACTCAGCATGACTCCTGGAACAAGATAACCCGGGTTAAGCTCTTAGCTTGAACTGATGAGCACACGGGATCCGAGAACCCAAATCCACTCTGGAATACACCTCATCAGGCCGTACTGCGTGGAACAAAGAGGAAAGAGAGAGAGAAGCAGATAAACAAATGTATTTTATGGTTCTGATTATTTAAGGATGACAATGTGTCAGTTGTAAGCAATATACTTTTGATCTTCTTTTATCCAATTACAAAACAAGCAACAGCCTGGCTTCATTTGTACCGACCTGCAGAGTGTGAGGCCAGTAGCCGGTGGTTCTATTAGAGACGCCCAGCGTGGAGATGGCGTGACGGGCATAAACCTCCGGCTTTGGAGCAAACCAGCTTTCTCTTGACGGTGGTGACGAGGAGGAAGATGATGGCTGTGGCCCGCTTGAAGCAATCTGGACCGACAGATACGCAGACGATTAAGACTGTGATTTAACAGATCTCCTTATATTTTACAAAGTTTGTCCGTTTCAGAAGAAGCCAAAATATATGATTATATATCTAATGCCACTTTATTAGGTACACAAGTGAAAATGAATACAATCTAATATAACAGTCCTGCACTAAATCTTATCTTCACAAAGGTTATATTAGAATTAGCATTTGTTTTCACAAGTGTACCTAATGAACTGGCAAGAGAGTGTATATTAATAAAATACTCTGAGTTTGGCTAAACTTTAATTAAATTCTGCAACAAATCAAAGACTCGGACCGTCCTTCTGCACATTCTGGGTCTTCTTGTTAATGCCTGTATTAGGTAATTACCTGGAAAGGGATCAGACTCTGAATGAAGATCCCTTTGCCGCTGTACTCGAGGTGAAGAGCTCTCGAGAAATGATCCAGGTATCCCTGAAATGTCGGGGGAAAAGGTTAATTATTGTTAGGATGAAATAATGTGTTTGAGGGAATGATCCAAACTCTTTTCTGAACTTTGAAAGGTGATTCTCTCTGCTCGCTTTGATGAGACACTAGCATTTATAGAGCTTTTCCCCCAATCGATCAGAGCCATCAGTGGGCTCTTCACCCTGTAACTAAAGCATCTGCTGGTCTAAAGAGGCTATGGATGTGTTTCTTGGTGTGTGTCCATGCTTGCAGCAGGTTGTGTCTCACAGTGGAGGCGGTGAGCGTCACTCTTCCGGGCGGTGGTCTGCAGCAGGCACCCGATGATATATTGACCACGGCGCCCCTGCTGCGCTGCACCATCCCCGGCAGCACCAGCCGGGTCATCAGGGTAGCGGCCGCGACGTTCCTGTTCACCACGTCCAACAGGCTCTGCTCGGGTATTTCAGTGAGGCTCTGCGGGGAGGCCAAAGACTCGTCCACGCAGTTCACCAGGAAGCCGACGTCTTTACCCCTCATGGCCTCTTTGATGGGCTTGACGGCCGCCTGGTCCAAAGAGAAGTCGGCTAAGACGACAGCAGTTTCCACTCCGTAGCTCTGGGAGAGGGAAGCGGCGGTGTCTCTAACTGAGGTGTGGTCCCGAGTGACAAAGATAATGCTGATGCCTTGTCGGGCCAGCTCCTCTGCATACGCTTTGGCTACTGGCTCGGACGCCCCTGACAGAAGAGAGGACGATATTTATTAGAATATCAATCACAAAATACTGATAAAACAAACATGAATAATAAGATGCTGGAATTATTAACATGAATCAGCTTTTATTTCAGTACCTTGTTTCTAACTTCTCAAACTTGAATTAACTTGCTGATTTGTTAGTATTTTGGTTTCACTGCAGAAAACTAAATTGGGAACAATTAAAACTGTTGTTTAGACAAAACAAGCCATTTCTTTATTGTTTACTTACATTTTAATTAACTGATAATTTTGATTTCACAGTGTCAATTAAAATCCAGGTGGGTTTTTGCATCGTCACTTTTCTTTTCTCCTTTTAAATATGCCAAAGGAAACTATAACGTGGGGTTTTGCATCATGTATCCTTAAGTATTTTAATTTTTTTGCTGTGGTCACTTGCTGCAGTCCATTCTTACCATAAATAACAGCCCAGTCTCCATATCTTTGGGTCAGCTTCTTGCATGGAATCATTCTTGGGAGGAAGTGCACCCTGACCAGCGTGCAGCAGTCACTCAGCAGGATCACCGCCCTGCTGGCCGTGTACAGAGCTCCCACCAGGGCCAGGGTCTCAAAGTAAAAGCTGCACGACCGAGAAATTTCTCTGTACAAAAACTGAAAGCTGTCAACCGCCGCCATGCTCCACACCACTGATGCTGCTGATGCTAGGTTTGCTAGCTAAAAGCTCATTCGTTGGATTTGAACCTTGTTTATTTCTAAGTGTGACGTTAACCCGCGGACTCGGACGTGGGAATAAAACCCGTCGCTGTTCCTACATAATAAATGTCTAATTAAAATGTGAGTTTTGACAGGCGTTTCAGCGAGGCAGAGATGTCTCCTCTACTACACCCGGTGACAAGAGCAAAACATTGAGTCACGTGACCGTTCACACCAACGGTGCTGCATTCACAACAAGAAGAGAAATTCCGTCAGAAATGTTCCGAGTCTAGAAAATGTCGTTACATCAGTCATAATTTATTTATGTTAAAGTAGCTGAGTGTAGAATTACGCATTTGTTCTCTATTATCAGTCATATCCTTGTCACAGTTAACCGTTAGTAATTTTCATCATGTTGATCTTGTGAAAGGCCTTATTTCCGCCAATCCAAGAAGTCAGTGGAGGAGGCTTTCAACGCCCCAGAATGCACCACGGTCAACACCAAGTGGACGTTTCCATAGAGACAGCTGTCGATGGCAAGCGCTCTTAAAATGCTACCTGGATGGCAAAGCTTTTACCTGTTTACGTCAAGGTTTATAATGTGTTTTCAGTTTATTTTTGCGGATGTATAGTTGGGAGAGTTTTGTTTTTTATTATTGCCGAGCTGCTGTTTCAGATAAATAACGCGCTTTAGCCTTTAGCTAGCCGTGTTTCAATGGTAGATTTAGCAGCGTTAAGCTAACCAGAAAAAATAGAAAATCAGAAGTTTTGCCTCTAAAATAAAAACGTTTGAGTGTGCAGTTAAAACAAGGCAACTCGTGTCTTATATGTGGTTATATAAAACGGATTTTTATGCCGTTTATATTTCTGAAAACGCCCGTTTTAATAAGGAGCTAGTCAATCATTACACCTGTTAGTGATACACTGATTGCCACTTAAAAAGGACAAATACGCAGTACATGTGCACGTTACTCCCATGTGCTGACAATAGAAACTAATTTAAAGCCCATCCTAGTAGATTTGGGGGCGTGAACTCTACTTGAAGCACTTTGACTCTGTCATGCATCTTTCAATTTTTAAATTTGATAGAGTAATGTCTGATTTAGTTGTTTGCAATGCACTGATCATATACCTCAGCCACAACATTAAAACCGCCAACCAGTGAAGTGAATGAGTGTTCTTGTCGGGATGCAATGTTCCTCTGGGGAACCTGGGTCTTGGACGTTACTTTGAAGCATACCACCACCTGAACATTGTTGTTGACCAAGCACACACACCCCCCCATCGCAAGGTGAGGATGCAAACTGTGATGCACTGTGTGTCCTTAAAGCTTTCCATCAGAACCAGCATGAACCTTCTCAGCAATTTAAGCTGCAGCATCTCCTCTGTTGTACCAGACCACATGGGCCAGCATTCTCTCGCCATGTGCCTTGGTCCATCCTTGGGCCACTTTTTGATAGGTGCTGATCTCTGCAGACCCGGAGCACCCTGCATGAGCTGCAGTTTTGGAGATGCTCTGACCCAGTCGCCTATCTCTCACAATTTGTCCCTTGTCACTCACCCACTTGCCCATTTTTCCTTCTTCTACCACGTAAAGTTGGAGGAGAAGATGTTCATATCCTCATCGCTGAACTGAAGTTAACTGTTAAACTGTACATAGCTTCACCTACACTGCACAGGAAATGCCTCTTTGTTTCCATACTTTGTGTGATTTAAGTCTGTAAAAAAACATGTAATAATATTCCTTTCTCTCTCATACAGACATTAGAGATGTCTCAGTTGTCAGCTGAAGATGAGGTGGAGTTACAGTCCATGCTAAGGCAACTTCTGAGAAGCATCAGTGACAAGATCTCTGGTGCGCCGTCGACCGAGTGTGCTGAAGAGATCCTCCTCCACCTGGAGGAGACTGACAAGAACTTCCACAAGTAAGGCCGCTGTTAAATGTTACAGCATCTGGTATACAAGCCTACTCTTAAGGAACTCGGATATCTCCTCTGTGTTGTTCAAAGCGACTGCTCTCCTTTCAGTTATGAGTTTGTCAAGTACCTCCGTCAGTATGTGGAGAGCTCTCTGGGGGCTGTGGTGGAAGAGGAGACAAAGAACTTGAGCAGAGGGGATGGACAACATGCAGTTGGCTCCGGACACGACACCCTGATTCACGCCGTGACCCGAAGAACCAGAGACTCGGCTGAGTGAGTTCCTCCAGGCTTTATTTTCAGTTTTCTCCTAATCATATTTTCTATGTAGTAAATTCACAGATAATCTAGTGCTGGGAATCTTTGTAGTCCTGGAAAATCTTTTGGGATGTCTCTGAAGGATACAGTTTTCAAATTAAGTTTACGGTACAGGAATTAACCTTTTTAAGTTGTGTTTATCGTCCTTGGAATAATCAAACAGACCAGTGGCAGAGTTTTTTCTGAATCATATGTTCACACTGTAGATATACTTTTGGCGAAAGGTGCTAATTGGTTTTAAAAAATCGCCTTCCTATCTCTGTAACAGGTACCAGCAGATGATACAGACCTTGAAAAACACCATGATCATGGTCGTGGAGTCTTTAATCAACAAATTTGAGGAGGACCAACTGAGGAAGGAGGAGATGCACCGAGAGAAGCTGTACAGTCAGTCAAACAGCCAGTACACCGATAACTGCTCCGACAGCGACTCCTCCTTCAACCAGGTCAGAGATACAGCAGATGCAATCTGTGTGCAATAAACCCTCACATTTTATTTATTTATTTATTGCCCCTTTAAATAACCGATGGGGACTCATATGAAGTGTCAAGATTTTATCTTTGTCTCTAAATATCTTTATCTTTTCCATGGTAGATTGAATCTTGGTCAAAGTCAGCAGTAGATTAGTGTAATTTTTTTAATTTTATTTTTTTGGGGGATAGTAATTATTCTTGTGTCATGTCCCTTTTCCCTTTCCTAGAGTTATGCATTCATCCGACAGGAGCAGCTCCAGATTTTGGCTGAAAAACTTGACTCCAGCAAACCCAAAGAGGTAGAAAGGCAGCTTAAAAAAAGATGTCTGTTGCTGCTTGTAGTCGACCAGAAAACGCTGAGCCATAAATCAGGTCCCATATAAAAAGTTGCAAGATAAATTGTGAGGGCTCTTGAGACGATTAAGATAGGAGCCAGAAAAATGCCACAAAAACTTCTGCTTATTTTATGTATTTTGTCTTCACGTAGACTTATCATCAGAGTGAATTCATATTTCATTTGACCTATTCATTTAGCTTCATTTAACTTTGAGGGATACATCCTTTCCAGTGTTTGATGCTGTATGAGTATAAATGTGTCTTTCAGATTATAGTCTGAATATTTCAGTGAGTGGCATATTAATCTAAATTTCAAATCGGTGCCCTTCCCGGGTCAGATCGGCTGTTCACCAGTGTAACAGCTTGTGGGAGAAAACTGATGAGCGGTCTGTTAGTCCTGCTTTTGACGTTCCGGTACCGTTTGCCTGATGGCAGCAGTTCAGAGAGTTTATTGCGAGGGTTCCTGCACCGGCTCTGGGAGAGTTCTTCTTTATTTGCCATATTTGTGATGCTGTTTGTTTTTGTCAGCGTGGCCAGTAGCCAGCTAGCTACTGTATAAACACCATCGTTTTGAACAACACTGAATGTGTCGGAGTCACTGAACAAAATGGAGACATGGGTTATGATCAGCAACCATTGTCATTAGATGTCAGTGTGATTAACAGTGTAGTTCAGGTGATGGATGTACGTCTCTCTCTGCAGGTGCGCTGGGAGGCTCTACAGGCCCTCTGCTGTGCTCCTCCATCTGACGTCTTGAGCTGTGAGAGCTGGAGCAGCCTGCGCAGGAACCTCTGCGTAGCCCTGACCGACCCCGACCTCAGCGTGAGTCCTGAGCCGTCTCATCTATTCAGTGCAGAAGCAACTGGTGTCCTCATATTTAAACCATTTACACATGAATCAATAATAATTGTGTCATTCTGATAAAAACAATTTCAGGCTTTTCAAATTCAAGCTAGCAAAAATGAATGAGTGTCATTTCACATTTCACATCTGCTTAATCGTGTTTAATTTCCTCTAATTATATTTTCCTCGAATCATATAAAAGGAGAATGTACTGCAGTTCTTTGCCAAAAGCTTCTCCTCCTCTCCACTGAATGTGACTCGAGAGATCTACACCAGCCTGGGTAGGCCAGTTTAACTTTATGGGTTTTGATGTTCATGTGCAGTTTTTTTATGTTCAGAGGTTTTGGGACAATACAGTAGAGGAGTATCCATTTTTTTGTATAATGTTCAATACTTTCAAAATTTAAAATATAATGCACAGCTACTGCTTTGTGTAAATCAAGTCTTATCTTGCATGTGCTTTGTAATAAACTATTTTCATTCCGATGTGCAGCTAAAAGTGTGGAATCAGGTTTTCTGTCTCACAAGCTGAGCTTTCCAAGTGGCTCCGCTGTTATTGACATCAACACGCCCGAGATCAGTCGTCTTCTCAAACAGGTACAGCACCTTATCTCTTACAGCGGCTACAGAGTATGACTACACAGAAAAGTATGCAGCGTCTTCCTTTCTGTCTCGTCTCAGATTCGACTGATGAATGACTTCCAGAAGGAGGTGACAACCTTTTGGATCCGACACCCAGAGAAGTGAGTTGTTATTTCCTGGATGAAATCTTTGCCTCTGGTCCCCTAACTCGGATTTTTTCTTTTTCCACGCTAATAATTAGAATATGTAGAATAATGGTGTGGTGGTTTTCTTTCTACCTTTCTTTAGATACATGGAGGAGGTTATAGAGAGCACACTCTCCCTTCTGTCCTTCCACCATGAACATGGCTCAACAGAGAAAGCCCTGGAACCAATTCACTTACTGGCCTTAATGGATGTTAAAGCTACCTGGTTTAATAAGTGGATGGTGTGTATGGAAACTGAGCATGCGGGATTAATGCATACAGTTTATACACTGCCTTGCCAAAAAAGAAGTCGCCACTTGGATTTAACTAAACAAATAGTTGCGAGTCAGCTGGCAACAAGTTATTTAACCCCAACTGATGCAATGAATACCTTCTCGTTTCTTAAACATGTTGAAAGGCACATCCTGTGGTCGTGAAAAAGATGAGAGGCAGATGAAGTGATGCACCCATCATGCCTAGTGTCTACTGTACAAGCCTGTGGGGGCAGTGCTATGATCTGGGGTTGCTGCAGTTGCTCAGGTCTAGGTTCAACAACATTATGTGTCCAAAGAATGAGGTCAGCTGACTACCTGAATATACTGAATGACCAGGTTAGTCCATCATTTTCTTTCATTATATGTTCCAAGATGACAATGCCAGGATTCATGGGGCTCAGATTGTGAAAGAGTGGTTCAGGGAGCATGAGACATCATGTTCACACATGGATTGGACACCACAGAGTCCAGACCTTAACCCCATTGAGAATCTTTGGGATGTGCTGGAGAAGGCTTTATGCAGTGGTCAGACTCTCCCATCATCAATACAAGATCTTGGTGAAAAATGAATGCAACACTGGATGGAAATAAATCTTTTATAAAAAAATAAAAAAATAAATAAATAAATCAGACATTGCGAAACAATGACACAGTGAATGCATGCTGAAATATTAAAGTGTGTGTCCATTTCTTTTGGTGGCAACTTTTTTTTTGGCCAGGCAGTGTATTACATGTCCTCACATATATTTTATTCTTCTCTATGTATTTTTTCCTCTGTCCTGATTGACATATCTCTCTCTCTCTGTGTCTCTCAGCATGGCTACTACAGCAGGACTGTGGTTCTCAGACTCCTTGAGAGAAAATACAAGTCTTTGGTGAGTGATTCACTCAGTGTTTCAATATCTCTCACTAAGTCTGACAAACGAGAGATGTGCAGCCAGGCAGCTGAACCTCACAAATTCATTTTTTTAGTGTGAAAAAAGCAAAAATGGGCTTCAATTATGAATCATGAGGAAATAAGGGAACAAACTCATTTATTATTCTTGATAGCAGAAATAAAAAATTCAGGTACTCTTTTAGAAACATGATGGCCTGTTTCTAGATGGACACGTTCTTCTGTTCAGCATTTTCTGTATTCATCCTGATCCTCAGGAGGATCCTGGTTGTTTATCAATACCAAGTATGCAGACTTCAGACTTGACAAGTTTATCTCTGGAGTACAGACTCTGGAGGATGGGAGAACAGCAGCGTACTTGATTATGGCTGCAAAATGCATTCTGGACAAACACAAGTTACCTCTTCTCTAGTCCACAAGAACACAAGTATAGACAAGAACAACCTTAGAATTAGGCTTCCTAGTTCATCCTATGCACCTCCACTGACTTTGAACTGGCAGTGCACGTATCTATGGATGGTGTACACGTTTCATCTTCTTTATTGGCCAACCCTGAGGAGGTGTGGATGACAGGCATGGCTGTAGAGGCCTGCAGGAGTAACTACTCATGATGCAGTAGCTCACTATGGCTTAGTTTACTGCCTGTTTCTGTCGTTTTATTTAATTTAGCGCCGTACGTGTGAGTGTGAATGGTTGTCTGTCTCTCTGTGTTAGCCCTATGATAGACTGGAGACCTGTCCAGGGTGTACCCCGCTTCTCACCCAGTGACAGCTGGGATAGACTCCAGCCCCCCCGCGACCCTCTAGAGGACAAGCGTTTACAGAAAATGAATGAATGAATGAAATTCTTTTTGAAAGCCCTCTTGTTTGGTCTTCGCTTTATGTTGCAGTCCACGCACCGAGTCTTAAAACTTGCAAAGGTAAAGACTGGCCTGCTTTTAACTGATGCTTGAGAATCGAGGCTGTGAAACTCCTCCTCATGAGCTGTCTTGTTTGTAGGACGGCTGTAATCCACACAGCCCAACTGCGCAGGTCAATACGCCGTTCTTTGAGACAACGGAGCACAGGAGATGAGGCTCTCTTTGACGTTAAAGAAATCGATGGTTTAATCCTTAAACCTCCCCCTCAACTCTGACCCTGTCTTTAGAGAGGATTGCAGCAGATTCAGTCCTGAAACTTTTCTTTAAAGAAACAGTCGATACGTCTCTAAAACACTGTGAACCTCAACTACTTGTGCATTGCAGTGCATTAAAAGTCCCTAAAGTGCTTGGATTTAGATTCAAAGCAGCCGTTAGAGCCTTAAACCGCCTGCAAGAGGAGGTTGCATTGACAGTCTGGCTGAAGTCATCTAATTCGACTAATCAAACATTTTCGACCACATTAAATGTTTAAACCTTCTTTTCTTTTAGATCGTAGCAGCTGTTCAGCAGTGCATCCATTACAGTGAGTCCTGTGAACATTTTCCAGATGAGACAACCGATGCCCAGTCGGGGGAGCAGCACAACGCTGGTGAGTGAAACAGCCCATAAACTCTTGTTTTCTTCATCAGCGCTTTCTCAGGCACAATCAGATAGCAGCCTTCACTCCCAGTCTCTCCCTGTGTGTGGTAAGCACCAGCACGTTGGCGGTAATGCCGATTTAATGTGTCCTGTGAAACAAACCAAATAATAATAATAATGCGCTCAGACTGAACTACTGTGAAAAGCCTAATGAGAAAGTAATGCTTCATGAAGCCTTTGGGTGTTAAATGTGTTTTCACATACTAGATTATGCCGCCATTTGTTCATGGGTGCGTCATTACAAAAGAGACATGCAGAGAAAAACATCAGAAAGAAGAAGTCTGAGCAATAAAAGATAAAGACAAGACAGAAAAAAAATGATAGAGAAATGGCAAATGCACACTCATTGAAAAATGTGACCAAGTATTAAACTGAGGATTAAGCAGACAAGACAGATGCTTGTGCATGCAAGTATTATTAAAAAATACTCCTTAAAGTCAGTATTACAAAAAAAGGAGTTATGCAATCTAGGGTGCAGATTTAATTCTCTGGTTTAAACCTTAAATTAACGCTGTGTTTATAGATTAAATGAGAGTGGTCCGGTCACACAGCTCACTGTAAGTGTGAGTACAGTGGTTGATGGGGCATAAGGGAGTGCCGTGTCAGGGTCTTATCTCCTGTAAGGCAGCTGGCTCCTTGAGACTGAACATTGTGACCTTGTCTTGGATGAACGGTGATAG
Organism: Chelon labrosus; assembly: GCF_963514085.1. Classification (NCBI taxonomy): domain Eukaryota; kingdom Metazoa; phylum Chordata; class Actinopteri; order Mugiliformes; family Mugilidae; genus Chelon; species Chelon labrosus. The sequence continues at coordinate 19,648,778 of NC_140347.1, forward strand.
GCCGACTCCCCCGCCACTGATACACTCCTCATGAAAGGAATTTTTTTTCTGAGCTGTGCCCCTTGCCACATTTCTGTTTTCACTTATCAGATTCATTGTAGTTTAGCAGCCTTTCTGAAAACCGTCTGTATACTATGAAATCAGTTTGTGATGAGCTACAACTCAACCCACACCGATCAGCTATCAGAGTAAAACCACGGACAGGAGAAGTAAATAACATTGACCATCTTGTAACAATACAGTGTTCTGCTGGGAAACTTTTGGACCTGGCATTCATGTGGATGTTACTTAGACATGTACCTCCCACCTAGACCAGACCAGGCACCCCCACCCCATAGCAATGACACTCCTTGATGGCAGCAGCCATCCCCAGCAGGATGCAGCCTGACACAGGGACACACAAAAACATTTTAGGAACAACTAAAAAAAGCACAAGGTGTTGACCTGGCCTTCAAATTCACTAGATCCCAAACTGATCAAGTATCTGTGGGATGATCCACAGAGGCCCCTCCCTTCAAAGGGCCCCACTAACAAAATTCTGTTACCAGACACCACAGGACACCCTCAGAAGGCCCATTGTTGTCCATTGTCTGATGAGTCACAATTGTTTTGGAGGCACAAGGGAGACCTACACAATAGGAAGGTGGTCATAGTGTTATTCCTGATCGGCGTATCTCTGTTTTTCCTCAGCTTTGCTCCTACCACCACCAATAAACATGTCAATACTAATCTTATATCAATATTTGGAGATAGATACTGTAAATGTGACTACTGCTAATTAGTCATTTTCTCATTTTAATTGTTTAATGTTTTAGGTTCAGTTCAGAGGAGCGTGTATTCAGGAAAGGAGTTAGAGTATTCCTTCTTCATCCACTCCATCTGCATCCTGGGGAAACTGCTCATCTACACCAATGGAAGGAAGCTCTTTCCCGTCAGAATAAGGAAGCACAAAGGTGTGACATGAGACTATGCAGCACATTCCTTTAACATCTGTCACATCATGTGGAGTATTGCTTTACCTCTTTTAAAGTTTCACTGAGCTGATATAAAGTTTGACTGTGGTTAACCTTTAAATACTGAAGAGCTGCTGCTCCCTTCCCCTCATGCAAGTACATTAGTCCCAGTTAAAGGGACACCGTGTAGACAGGGTATTGCCGTGCAGATTGTCATATCTTCCTTGTGACTTTACAACGAAACAATCCCTCCAATCATATATGTTGGGTAATCACACAGGAATGTGTCTGATACTCATGGAACCACTCCTTCCATTCCTCCTGTATAGTACAGTATTTTGCCCTCTGCTCCATCTTATTGACTAATAAACTTATGTAATGGCCTGAATGATGCAGAGCAGACAATTAAAGACAGACTCATCGTCTGTTGGTCCTTCACTATTACTGATTTACCTATTAATCACTGTCCTTTCAGGTGAGCCTGCCATTAGATATTAGGCCACACCGAGCCACTGGACCACCCGTATGTGTCACAATGCGTCACTTCCTGTTGTCTCCTCAGCAGTTTGTAGTTGGGCACACATATTTCTTTATTATTTATTTTTCTTTTGCTGCTTCTTCTTCATCTTTTTATTTTTCTTCCACTCCTGTTTCTGCTTCTTCTTCTTCTTCTTCTAATTTTACTTTCACTTCTTTTTCTGCTCCCTCTTCTTCTTCTTCTTCTTCTTCTTCTTTGGGATTTTTATGTATTTTTACGTTCAGGGACACGCTTATACTTTTCACATACTTGTTATGCTACAACTTAAACCAACCACCATCTTACCAGACCGATAGCCCTGACCTCAGCTCTTTAACAGGCTTGCACGGACAAAATAATGACGGTGGAAGAACAATTTCATCATTCGTTTTCAGCAACATGTCATTTCCCATCACCACATGCTACATCTACTCTATATGTTTGCAGTAGGGCCTGCACCTACAACTATTTTACTCTTATTTGTAAATTAATCGGAAATTGTTTTAATTTTCTTGTTTTATCAGACTAAAAAGTCTCCAAATGCCAACAATTAAGTGATGACCTCATTTGAGAATCTCAAAGCGTTTAACTCTGCAGTTACTAAAATCTGCACCAAGATGACCCTCGTCTCCAAGGCTACCGGAACCGCTGACATGGACCGTTTCTTTGTCAGAAGTGAGTCCCCGTCTAGACACTGAGTAAACAAACCGATTCACCCGTTTATTATTTCTCTTTCAGATCCTGTTAGCCTGACTGACCTGGTCATTGTCCTGATTAACATCATGTATCGATACCCCAAGCCTCTGCACGCCGATACCTCCCACACAGGTAGGGCACAGATATAAACCACGTCAGCTACGAGTTGCAACTTCCTCCCTGGCTTCTGTTCAGGCTGTGGTACCGACGGGACACAGTGACCCTCCCTGTGAGGCGTAACAACACTCCTCAGACCATATCCTTTATCTCTTAACCTTGTACAGAGTATCTTTGTCTCATGGAAGACTTTATAGCCCCATTCATTCTGTGAATTATGCTGCAGCTAGTTTGCTGGCAGTGATCAATACCATTCCCTGCCTTGACTTTGTCAGAATATCGTCTCATTTGGCTGCTGCAGGGAGATTTATATTAATATTTATTTGTCTCGTGAAGATCACATGAATCACCCATAAGTTTATTTTTAGCTTAACTGTGATACTGCAGCTTGCAATAAGTTCACTAGATGCATTCTGCAAATAGTACATGCAAAAGTAATGTAGCCTATGTTTGTCAGAGGAAGATTAAAAAAAAAAAAAAAAATGTATATATATATATATATGTCTTTTAAAAAATATTCTTTAATCCTTGTCTTACTTCTGTCATGTGGTGTTTTTGACTTTATGAAGCAGTCAAATCTTTTCAAGACTGTCCCCAATGTCCTCAAAGAAGTCTAGAGAAAGCTGTGTCCTGACTCATCAGATGTGTATATATACGTAGACCAAAAATGTATTCATGCATTCTTTTTCTGTAACTGCTGGATGGTCGCGGAGGGGCTGGAGCCTATCCAAGCTGTCATTGGGCGAGAGGCAGGATACATCCTGGACAGGTCGTCAGTCTATCACAGGGCTAACACAGAGAAACAGACAACCATTCGCACTCACATTCACACCTACGGCCAATTTAGAATCACCAATTAACCTAACCAGCATGTCTTTGGACAGTGGGAGGAAGCTGGAGTACCCGGAGAGAACCCACGTAGGCACAGGACGAATATGCAGACATCACCCCAGTCGGCTGATGGATTCAAACCCAGAACGTTCTTGTTGTGAGGAATCAGTGCTAACCACCACTAGATCAAAATTATTCAGTTCAGTTCAATTCCATTTTATTTATATAGCATCAATAACAATACAAATTGTCTCTAGACGCTTTACAAAATCCAGCCTGAAACCCCCAGAGCGAGCACTAAGACGATGGTTCAAGGAAAAACTCCCTTATAACAGGAAGAAACCTTGAGCAGAACCCAGCTCATATGGGGCGTTCCCATATATTTGAGGCCGGTCTGGTAGAGTGACAGAAAAATGATGCATGTTACATGAGAGTTTGACAGAGGGAAAGGGAGATGAGTTACATAAATCCAAACTTATTAAACAATTTGAAAAGGTTTTAAAGGTGTAAATCATGTAATGTACACTTATATCTACAAAAACTAACCTGAAAAGCACAAATCCAGCTAAGAAAACTTCACTAGGGTGGAGCTGCTCTGCCAGAGGCAAGTGACAAAATCAGATTTCTAGAATACTGACGGCGAGTTTACCGTCAGTCCTAGAGGTTATGAATATTAGCTAGGGAATATAAATGCACAGAATTCAGCCCTTTTCTTGCTTCTGATCTGTTGTTTGTCTGCTCAGACTCCCTGTCCCCCTGCAGTCTGGCGATGGAGGTGCTGTGGATGCTCTGTGAACGGGCCGAGTGTGCTGCGGAGTGTCTCTACCAGAACCCCGTCATGGAGACGCTACTGTCTCCTGTTATAGAGCTGCTCAACGGACAGCAGGTTAGATATAAACCAGGCGCATGGCACACATTTCAAAAGTTTCTGCTGCTTCCTTCCACTATCTGTTTTTTTATTATTATTCTTTATCCATTGTTTATAGTTCATCAAAACTTTATTAGCAGCATAAATTGCACGAACAAATAAAATAAAAATACAGATACGCAAAGGGTAAGCCTGTCATATTTGCACTGGACCTTTTATATCCCTAGTTTCTTGTGACCTAAATTATACTTGGGGTTTTTAAGAGAGACTGTGATATAACATTCTTACGAAGATGCGTTATTGTTTTATACAGACGCTAGTTAAAATGGTTTTAACTATTGTGGATCCTTACTTCCTGCTGAGTGGATGCTTCCTTGTAGGGGCACCTCAAAGTCAGATCCCAGACTCTGAATATTAATAATCTGCAATCTCTATATTTATTTAATAATCAGTTACACTTAGTCATTTATTTCACCAGCAGCTCAAATTTTAAACCTTACTATTAAATGCAGAACGTTAGTCTTTACTGGGTTTCCATAAAACCTAAGAAGTAACGCTTAACTTCGTCACAGCAGGACATTTGTCAGCCTTTTGCAAACTGTAGTTGTGGAAATGAAATTCAGTAGATTTCTTTCAATTTCAATAGTCTGCAGTATCTGTTCAGTCTGTTGGGATTCCACTCGTTCCTGAAGCCACTCGCTAAGTTTCCCTGTCTATATTCTTGGGCTTGCAGGTCAAACTGAGGTCTCCCGCAGCAACTCTGACTCTCATTGCTGATGTTCTGGCTCGCATTGCAAACACCGACAGAGGATTAGCTCTCTTCTTACACGAGAAGAATCTCATAGTTGCCCACAGTGAGAGGTGAGACACTAAGTTTTAAAAGTGTGATTAAATACGCGGTGCCATTTTGTCTTTTTTTTCTGATGCAAATAGATTCATTACATTCTCCGAACTCAGCTAGAAGACGTCAGTATGGAGTTAAATTTATATGCCAAATCCTCACAGTTCTGCACAGGCGGATTAAAACACATGGCATTGCTATTTTTTGACTCTCTGGGATTATATCTTATCTCAAATGTCAAGAAGTTTTCTTTAGCTAGTTTTAAAATCTGTTGCCTGACCAAGACTTTTTCAGTCTGTCTTGCTTTAAAAAACAGCCTGCTGTTGTGAATTAGCAATAATAATAGTGGTTAGTGGTATGAAAGTGCACTAGACATGCCAATAAATGTCTCTAGACACACAGGGAATTTGGAGATTTCGTTCAGATAGCTGTGGAAAAAGAAGGCATGGACAAACTAAGAAGGGAAAGCACCTAAGTACATCGCAACTCCCTCGAACACTGACAGCAGGAGACACAGATTTACAGTTTTTCTAAGCACAACAGCTCCTATTGCACACCTAAAAAAGAAATCTCATGTCTGTTTATCTGTGTCCTCGCTCTTCTGCAGAACCTTTGCTGCTCATGTCATCGTGCAGTTCACGCTGAGGCTGCTGGATAAGGGACTGCTGCTGTCGGCGAGCGAATCCGATGTATCGCACGCATTATGCGGAGCCTTTATCTTCGTCTGTCGACAGATATACAACACGTGTGAGGGTCTGCAGGTGCTCCGACCCTACGGCCTGCACAGAGCTGTAGCTGCTGCATGGAAAAAGGTAACTGAACGTCTGCATTTGGATTCTTGCAGTGTGCATCCAAGCATCTTACTAGTCAAAAAATACACCAATAAACACATTAAAACACAATTCACCATTGTAATATTGCTGCTGCCGTGTATTATTGAATTTATTTGGATTCTTTAAATGTAGGAAATTAGACTTTTTCTGGGAAACACTGCTTCACTGACAGAGCCACAAAAGACTGTAAGAGAGGGTAGATAATGTTTTTCGTGTCAGCGTCTAATGATCACATTCACTAGCCAGAGTACTGCTGTCATGTTTCATTTGCTTGATGGATGCAGTGTTTTCTCTTTATTCACACGCCACAGCTAGAGCAGCGCCACTGTTTCTCTCAGATGAGGAGGGAATTAACTAACCATTTTAATCTGCTTCGTTTAGTTCTGAGAATACTGCTTCTGCCATAACAACAGATCAGAGTATCTCTAACAGCCTGTAGTAAAACTGCAAAGAAGGAAATCATGCAGAAGACTTGTAGTAGCAGTGATGGTGCTTATCATAAACCTCTCAGTGCTGGATTATTTTATTTATTTTTTGGCTCCACCTCACAACTCTTTGTTATCCAAAACACAAATGTCAAAAATTAACCTATATGAGACATTTATTGTTATTTTTTTTTGTTGTTTTCTCACCTCTCACTTCCGCCTACCGTTGTCCAATCCGTGTTAAATATTAATTACCCTCCTGCACGTACTGCACGGTTAAACTACGGACGCAGGATAGTGCTCGATGCCTCTGATTCATGTTGACATTTAAAATTTGTGGGAGGCGTCTTAGGACATGTTGTGATTTGAATTTGAAAAGAAACAATTAAATCACTACTAGGTCACATGACGTTGCTAGGGTCAATATCAGTGCATGTGGAAGCATGCAGATTAATCAACCGATTGGTTTGGATTGTAGGCTTCCTAATTATTTTACACTGACCAGACATAACATTATGACCACCTGCCTAATTTGGTGTAGATCCCCCTTTTGCTGCCATCATGAAATAGTGTGTCCATTAAAGGCGTCTTAGGAAATGTTGTGATTTGAATTTGTAAAGAAACAATTAAATCACTACAATAAATAATAATAATAATACATTTTATTTATAAAGCACTTTACATCAAAGATCTCAAAGTGCTACAGGTTAAAAAGAAGAAGAAAAGGTTTAAAAAAAAAAAAAAAAAACATCTAAAGGGGACCAAAAGCTTTGCTAAAAAGAAATGTCTTAAGACCTTTTTTAAAACAGTCAGTGGATTGTGGTGCCCTCAAGGTGTCAGGGAGGGCATTCCACAGACGTGGGGCAGCAGCACAGAAGGCCCTATCTCCCATGGTCCTCCGTCTGGTTCTGGGTATGTGGAGGAGGTTTGAGTGAGTGGAGCGGAGGGAGCGTGTTGTGTTTTGTGGATTGATAATTTCTTTGAGATAGGGGGGTGCGTGTCCATGGATGCATTGGTGAGTGAGGAGGGAAACCTTGTACTCAATCCTGGTGGAGACGGGAAGCCAGTGGAGTGAGTGGAGAATGGGGGTAATGTGCTCATGTTTCCGCACTCTCATCAGGATCCTAGCTGCAGAGTTTTGGATGTACTGAAGCCTCTGCAGACTCTTGCTAGGAATCCCGATGAGAAGTGCGTTACAGTAGTCCAGTCTGGAGGAGACAAAAGCATGAACCAGCTTTTCAGCATCTGAGAGGGAGAGAATGGGGCGGAGTTTGGAAATGTTACGGAGGTGGTAGAAGGAGGTCTTGCAGAGGTGATTTATATGGGCTTCAAACGTGAGTTGAGAGTCCATTTTTACACCAAGATTAGTGACTGTTGATGAAAGGGGGATGTTGGAGCCAGAGAAGGTGATGCTGGTTACGGATGATGATTTGGTCTGGTGTGGGGTGCCAATCAGTATGGCTTCGGTTTTGGAGCTGTTTAGTTGGAGGAAATTGTGCTCCATCCATGACTTTATCTCCTCCAGACAGGAGGTGAGTTTTGATGGGGCGAGGAGTTTTTGGAGTTTTTGGAGATGCTCTGACCCAGAACTCTAGCTAAAACATTTATGTCTGCTTTATATATCCCACCCACTGACACGTGGCATGATAACCACATAATCAGTGTTATTCGCGTCACTCTTCAGTGGTCATAATGTTATGGCTGATCTGCACATAAGAAAGTTTTTAATACCCAAATGTCTGAATAAAAGAGCACATAAGAATTTATATTTATAAAATAAAAATGGTGTCCAAAGAAATATTTAATATGGAGAATAGAAAGAGAAGCTCCTCATAAGTCTCCTTATAAGATATGTGAGTATATGAGATTTCTCAGATGAGGAGGGAATTAACTAAACATTTTAATCTGCTTCGTTTAGTTCTGAGAATACTGCTTCTGACATAACAACGGATCAGAGTATCTCTAACAGCCTGTACTAAAACTGCAAAGAAGGAAATCATGCAAAGACTTGTAGTAGCAGTGATTGGACTGAGTGGTGCTCATCATAAACCTCTCAGTGCTGGATTATTATTTTATTTCTGGCCCCACCTCACAACTCTTGGTTATCCAAAACATTAATGCCAAAAATTAACCTGTATGAGATATCGTGGCATTAAGTCTACAACTTTTTTCTTTTTTTTTTTTTGTTGTTTTCTCACCTCTCGCTTCCGCCTACCGTTGTCCAATCCGTGTTAAATATTAATTACCCTCCTGCACGTACTGCACGGTTAAACTACAGACGCAGGATAGTGCTCGATGCCTCTGATTCATGTTGACATTTAAAATTTGTGGGAGGCGTCTTAGGAAATGTTGTGATTTGAATTTGAAAAGAAACAATTAAATCACTACTAGGTCACATGACGTTGCTAGGGTCAATATCAGTGCATGTGGAAGCATGCAGATTAATCAACCGATTGGTTTGGATTGTAGGCTTCCTAATTATTTTACACTGACCAGACATAACATTATGACCACCTGCCTAATTTGGTGTAGATCCCCCTTTTGCTGCAAAAACAGCCCTGACCCATCGAAGAATGGACTCCACTAGACTCTGAAGGAGTGCTGTGGTATGTGGTGACATTCCTGAACCATTTTTCTTTTGTGCCAGGGCACATTGTCCTGCTGAAACAGGCCACTGCCATCATGGCATAATATATTCATTAAAAGGTGTACGTGGTCTGCAACAGGGCTTAGGTAGGTGGCTTGTGTCAAAGTAGCATCCAAATGAATGGCAGGACCCACGATCTCCCAGTAGAACATTTCCCAAAGCATCACACTGACCCCTTCAGACTGGGAACACCCCGCAGGAGCTGCAGGTTTTGGAGATGCTCTGACCCAGAACTCTAATTAAAACATTTATGTCTGCTTTATATATCCCACCCACTGACACGTGGCATGATAACCACATAATCAGTGTTATTCGCTTCACTCTTCAGTGGTCATAATGTTATGGCTGATCGGCGCATATATCAGATTTGTGGTTTGAACACGTTTGTTGGGAATTCTCATCAAAATCATCAATCTTCCATTCATAAAATCTGTCTCTTGACCAATATCTTTTTTTGGTCTTTACCTCTAGACCAGTTCTCTGTCCGAAAGGGTCCCAACCCCGGTACCTGGAGCCAGTGCTGGAGTATCTACCGAAGAACTGCAGAACATGTGAGGCTACACACACACACACACAAAAAAAACACATTTTAAATACTTTATTCAAATGCCTAGAATCAAAGCAGTATTTAGTCATAATGCAGATAATATAGAAGCTCAGTGAGGAAATTTAAAGACACAATTTTGTCTTGATTTTTATAAATATTTGAGTGGATTTTGCATCCCTTATCAAATATGAATAAAAAGCCCTATTCACACGAGACTAGTTTTACCTGGGAACTTCCAGTAATTTGTAATAATTGCGGAAGTCGTCTGTGATCTTAATCCTGTGCGAATCAGCCATGTTCGTAATTTGTAAAGTAAATATTACACTGCAAATTACCTACCCTATTTCTTGTAACACAGGGGTCTTGTGATAATACAAATCCAGTGCGAATCGGCATCTCTGTGATTTGGGGGTGCGTTTTACTTTTTTTTTTTTATTTTTTTTATTAATGAGAAACACAATACAAACATTCCTTGACAACATCACAAATTATGTATGACAGTGCTAGAGACAAGAAAAAGAAAAAGCCCACTGGGGCCCAGAAAGCTGAGTAATACTAATAAGTGAAAAATAATAAATAAATAAATAAGTGGACAGTAAAGACATTCCAGCATACTGTGGGGTTCCCCTCAGTTAGAGAGGTACCTTGCTATAGGTAGCCACCTCCTCACAAAAACATCAGACCTTAAAGGTGCAGTAGGCAACTTTTATAAAACTAACTTTCTGTCATATTTGCTGAAACTGACCCTATGTTCAAGTATAATTGCATAAAGCAGGTCATTTAAAAAAAAATTCGGCTCCTCTGGCCCCAACTAGAGCCTGTAGCGCGATTTGCAAGACATCCACCGCTCCACATTCAGATGCACCAATCAAGACCAGGGGTGTATCTAACAGAGTGTCAATCACTGCTCATGGACACGCATTTCATAGCGCCCTCCCCTCCCTCCACCACCTCGCACCACTTGTCTGTGGGCGTGTAGAAGGAGCCGGGATGTAATCCTCGTCTGAGGCCTGTGCCTCAGCTTCACTCTCAAATGTCTAACCACATCAACAAGGTAGCGGTCATATATCTACCACATAGCAAATTGATAAATCTAAACTGTGGAATAAAACGCCACAATGAATGCTTCTAACTGTTACTGATAGCAAACATCACCGATGTAGGCTACTTTCAGAAACATCCTAACCTTGGTTTTGTCCTAAAGTTGACTATTGCTAAATATTTTGACCTAAAATTATTTGGCAATAACGAAGGGTATTATAAAAACTATTTTGTTGTTGTTACGTCGGTGTGTTCCATGCTAGTTTGTTTACTCGCTCTCTCTCGGTTCTCTGCTCGTGCACAGTATTCCAGGGCCAATATGCACGCGCTCTATCGTGCACAGCTCTCCCTTGTGGGGGGAGGGGCTTGGGAGACCGTTTTGGGCTTTAGCGGAAAGTGGGGAGGGACTGAGAAGTTGTCGATGTTCAAATTTTTTGGCTAAGTCCTGGATCTTCGCAATCCTGCCTACTGCACCTTTAATTGTAGTTGAGCAGTCAAAGCCTCCATTCCATACACCTCCCTCAGTCTCTGTTTCCACTGTGTCACTGTAGGTGGCTGTGGATTCATCCATTTTATTGTCACCATTTTCCTAGCAGTCATCAAGAGTATATGTAACAAGTGCTTTTGGTCTCTAGTGTACATGCCTTCAGGAGTCAGATCGAAAAGAAATTGACTTGGGGTGAATAGTATATTAATTCCCAGAACTTTATCTATCTCGCTCTTTACCCCCTTGGTGCGTTTTACTTTTTCGGGACTTTTGTTTGATTTGTGGCTTTTTTCTGGCTCTTGTCACGTAAGACTGATGAAGGATGTGCTGTAAATCAAAGTCTGGACAGATGTCAGGGTGCAAAGTCAAGATGTCGCTGACCCATTCACCCATTTAGTCGGATGAAATCATTAAATCAAGCATTAATGTGTTCATCGACGAAGGTGGGGCTGATTTAAATACTGCCAGGTTGTTCGTAATTTCTTCTCCGAGATATGTATTTTTAAAAATATATTTTTTATTATCAGTTAGAATTCTCAAAGTAACTAAAGCTGTCAACAAGTGTAAAATGTCCTCTGACATGCAGTGGAGTGAAGAGGAAAGTAGCAGAGACATAAATATGGAAAGTAAATTAGAGTAAAACACAGTTTGCTTATCCCGTGCAATGAAACACAGATGTAGGGGGGTTGTTTCTGAATCCCATGACGTCCCCAGGTAAAACTAATCCCATGCTAGTAGGGCTTAAGCTAGCCTACAAACACTTTGTGTAACACAAACTATGTCTTATGCAATGAATACTTGTTTACAGCTACTGGAAAATAACTAGAAAGCTGATATCTATCAACACCAAGACCTTTGCATCCATTACAACCAGTACAGCTGCCAGTTCTGGAGTATGACCTGAAGTTCAGCAGATCATAAAGTCAGATCATTAATCAACGTCTGATGGAAGGATAGCGTCTCACTTTAGCATAGCACAAATGATTAGGGAAGCAAATGCTCCCTGTACTATCGCTCATCTCTCAACTTTAACACACTTCGTTCCAATCTAGCTTGCAAATCCTGCAGTGCAATAATTCTCATATTTAAGATGTGACTTTTTGTTTTTTCATTCAGTGGCGTATAACGTTGAGGATGTCCTTCCATTACTGAGCTCCTGCAGATTGTCCTTGTGGGTTCAGATCAATGATCATGATGTCGAGTATCTACGATACAGACCAAAAATGAATATTAAATTCAGGAGTTTAATCTAAACTAGAGTTTTCTGGGCTGCATCTCATTGGTAAACAGCACGCCTCAGCATTTATGGGAACAAAAGTTTAAATTAACTTTCACTGCCAAGGGGGCAGTGCAGCTTTGATGTTTTAAATCTTGTGTTTCGGGCACAGAGAATTTGACTAATGCAACCGGCGTAGCTTAAAGTGCAACGGATAACATTATTCAAAAGTAATTTCTGTTGTCATTAGTATGTATTTTATAAAAGGTACGTCAGTGTTATACTTTGCAGCATCATTGCAGCTCTAATGGTGCACATGTTTGGACAGTGTCTCCATTTTATTTTATGGTTCATATGTGAAAGTGTATAATGAGTGAATAAATGAAGAAGAACTAGAAGAACAATTACACCAAGTGGCAAGTCAGTGTGCGAAGTTTGTCACCTGTTTTGAAAAATTACAGATAACTGGTGCACGGACACATCCCTGATTCTGAATTAGAGTTAACATTGGTAGTGAAATGAAGAGGGAGTCTGACCTGAAATACTTTTAACATATCCCACCCAAGAATTGTTCCTACTATGTTTACAGTATCCAGATTTTGTGTAAGTTGAAGGTTGTATTTCGTGCAGATTGAACATGAAACTCTTTCTTTGTGATTTTGGAACAGGAACATCTGGGAGGAGACGCTGTTGGACAGTCTGCTGAACTTTGCTGCGACCCCTAAAGGCCTCTTACTGCTGCAGCAGACAGGAGCCATTAATGAGTGCATCTCCTATATGTTCTCTCGCTTTATCAAAAAGCTGCAGGTAATAACAGGCACAAATACAGTATAACTGTAGTTATTTTCAGTTCGGTCTTTATCTACTTTTTGCTTTTCCTTCCTAATAATTGTTGCTGCTAAATGGGGTCGTGTTTACCTTGTGCATGTGTGGAATCGACATAAAAGCCCCCTCTTGGTGTATTGACAACCTTGTGAGTGGACATTTTCTTGCATGAGTCCTATTTGTATAATTTAATAATATGTCTGATAGTGTCCATATCCCCACTGGCCTCACTTTGTAATCATGTGCATTATGTAATTCTACAATAACCCAGTGCCGTGCTATAGGGGCACATTTCCTGTTAGAAAGTGAGTCCAAGGCCAGACCTGACATTCATGTGGATGTTACTTAGACATGTAGTACCCACCTAGGCCAGACCAGGCCCCCCACCCCCCATATCAATGACACTCCTTGACATTCAAAACATTCAAATGCTTTATCTTTACACTTTTTCTAGTTTGAAGTGTGTTTCTCTCTAGTGCACACCTTTTGAATATGGTCTTTAACAGCAGCACCTTGCTCCACATGTAGAGTCACACCTAGATGCCGCCACATTTAAATAGTAGTGAGCAGTTTAGGGGTCAAGTGACCTCAACTGTGATACTCTCCATCTAATTTCCAGTCATTCAATCAAAACAAAAAGTAGTAATTTAGTTGTAAAAGCACTGGGAGGAGAAATAAAAGTTAAAACGTAAGCTAGTGTTCCCTTATCAGGAATGCTGATAAGCACGGTTGCTGATATACAGTTGATCTGTAGTTATATAATACCGTTCCATCGCCTTTATGGACGCCCTTAACTTTGGCAGTGGTTCATTTTAATCCTTCTTGATGCCATCAAGGTGCCAAAGTATTTTTATGCTGCTCTAGTGATACTCTGACACATTGACTTGAATCACAGTAATCTAACACGATACAGATGGATATGAAATATTAAGCCGTGTGAATCCTGAAGTTTAATCACTGATGTTGAGCCAAAAAGACAACTATTATTAATATTAGACTGCAAAAAAATACATTCAGAATTGATGTTTCTCTGTTTTTATTTGACTGTTTTGTGCACAAATTGAACATTTCCTCATGCCCGTTCTTTTGTTCTCTCATGTCCTACGCAGCAAAACTATAATCCATCCTAAAAGCCTTTATTCGTTCTGTTGGCCTCTGTCATCATAGTCCCTAATCCATTCTGCACAAGATGCGGTAATTTGTTGGTCCTGCTCCTCCTCAAGGCCACGGCCGCGTTTCCAGAAGACTGTTTAGCATTCAGCAGTCGCCTCTACACCACTGTCAACACGCTTTATATTGTAGACTCGCGTGCAGTCTGTCTTAACTTCAAACCTTAGCCAAACCCCCCGTGGGCTTCATTTACTGCCATTGTTTACGCACTCTTGTAATTGCTTCCCTCGTTTGGCATTTCACTTTAATTATGGAGTGTAATTATATTTTGTCTTTTTTTTTGGTTGTGACATTGTGTTGTAATTAATGAAGGGCCTGCACACTCCAAAAATCAATTTGCAATTTGATTTTCTCCACTGAACTACATTAGGTACTGCATAAATTTACAACTCTTCTTCTTTTCTTGAATATAGTGCCGTGTTTGTTTCATGTGCACACTCACGTACTGTAGTTTTTCATTCCGCTCTGGTATCTCATTCATTTTTTAAGGGCATAAGCAAAAAAAAAGAAAGAGGCAAATACTGAAATATTTGTAGGGATCATGAGGTTTTCCGTGTGTTTTTGTTTTTCCGCAGGTGAGCCGCTGTGAGAAGTTTGGCTACGGGGTGATGGTGACACAGGTGGCGGCGACTGCTCCAGGGGTCGTGGCTCTGCGCAGTTCAGGTGCTAATGCACTCAGCTTGCGCAAACAAAACACACACACTTGCCAGCTGAGATGCTCAAGGCTTGTATGCTAAGTTGCTGTTGTCTTGTAGTCGGCGTGAAACAGAGTTCAGGCGGCTCAGGGAGAAATGTCTTTGTCAAATTGTTTTCTGTCGGGATAAGTGGATGAAGAACGAGCAAAGAACAAGGTGTTTATTGTCAGTGTGTGAAATGAGCAGCTGTCTGACGAGAAGAGAACATTTACAAATAGCTGAGTTAATCATAACTCAAAGCACTCCACATATTAGCTAGACGCTAGGTGGAAACAAGGTGCAGACAAAGAATATATGCACCTGAACAAGAGAATACAGCGCTGACGTGTAAAATTGACCTGTGCAACTGTAAAATCATTGCAGTTTCCTATCCGTCTCCATGGTACCCTGTCAACAAAAGGCCAAACAAATATAAGATAAGATCTTTTATTTACTCCATTGAATGGAATCAAACAAATTGCAGTGTATGCTGGTCAGCCACAACATTAAAACCACTGACAGGAGAAGTAAATAACATTGACCATCGACCACCATTGTGACAATTCAGTGTTCTGCTGGGAAACTTTTGAACCTGGCATTCATTCATGTGGATGTTACTCAGACATGTATCACCCACCTAGACCAGACCAGACACCCCCACCCCATAGCAATGACACTCCTTGATGGCAGCAGCCATCCCCAGCAGGCACACACACAAAACCGTTTAGGAACAACTCAATAAAACATGAAGAACAGCACAAGGTGTTGACCTGGCCTCCAAATTCACTAGATCCCAAACTGATCAAGTATCTGTGGGATGATCCACAGAGGCCCCTCCCCTCAACCCATAGGACACAAAGACCCCCACTAACAATATTCTGTTACCAGACACCACAGGACACCCTCAGAAGGCCCATGTCCATTCTCTGATGAGTCACAACTGTTTTGGAGGCACAAGGGAGACCTAACCCTAACCCTAACCAATATTTGGAGGTGGTCATAATGTTATGCCTGATCTGTGTATATAAAGACATTATTATGTCTAAAACTTAACAATCCTTGATCCAGAGCAGAGTGAAGCATTTTATCTTCAGTAACACAAATTCTTTTCATATTTGCTTTCATTTTTGGTCAGTTTATATTTTCTACATACAGTGACACTGCATTCACAGTCTCAGTCCCTTGTATCTGCTGTCTCTTTTCAACAAGGCTAAAACAGCAGAAACTACATATCAGTGTTACATGTTAAACAATCATTCCATCATGCAGATCTACAATACCTTGGATGTTGTGCTGCAGGTTTTGTCCGGGCGCTGGTAGTGGAGCTGTGGTCCGTCCTTGAGTGTGGCAGTGAAGATGTCCGAATGGTCCGTCCCAATCCGACACCCATGGACCCCATAGACAGGAGCTGCCTGAAGGTATGAGGTGTGTGCGTGGTTGAGAGAGATGCTGAAACAGTTTCAGCGTCACAAAAGCCAAAAGTTTTGAAAATGATTTATTGATTGTTCAGCGTACACAATAACAAAACCCAATTTAACTTCTTTTCTTACTTTGGCGAGTTAAAAACCCAAAGATATTGAGTTCACTATCTTAGAAAATTGTGAACCACATTCAACAAGCTGCTACAAGTAATTATTTCTTTGCTATAAATGTGACTCTTATCTATTTTTCCTCTGTATTTGTTGGTTTGTGGATGTCTTGGTAGACAATGAGACTGACATGTGTAGTTGGGATTAATAGAAGCCCTGAGATCAACTCCTCTTTGCACATGGCTGTATTTTTTAGTTTTTAGTTGAGGCAGATTTATTTTTTTTTTCAAGGTGCAGGACAGGACAGGCTTAAATTTTCATTTAAGGCTCTGGTGTGTGTCTGATGCTGGCCTCTGACAGCAGCCAAGTCGTCTCTCTCTCTCTCAGTCTCAGTGAAACTGGCCAAGTGAATACAGACAGTCGGTGAAGTGTGAACTTTGTCCTGCCACTGGCGTCTCTAAAGCCTGCCTTATCAGTGGGTCAGCCGTCAGGTTACATACTTACAGTCCTCAGATAACATGCGGCACAGAATTCTTTTTGGTAAATATGCTCCAATCCCTGATCTGATATGGGAGTATATATAGAAAAGTCTGTGGAAGTCTGTGATGCACATTTGAAGCATCCAGGAGCAGATGATTGTTAAATAGAATTTAAAATGGACTTAACACATACACCAATCTCCCTTGTACCTCCCTTGTACCTCCCTTGTGCCTCCAAAACAGTTGTCTCTCATCTGAGAATGGACATGAGTCTTCTGAGGGTGTCCTGTGGTGTCTGGTAACAGAATGTTGTTTGGGGGGGGGGGCCTATGGGTTGAGGGGAGGGGCCTCTGTGGATCATCCTACAGATACTTGATCAGTTTGGGATCTAGTGAATTTGGAGGCCAGGTCAACACCTTGTACTGTTTTTGTTCCCAAACAGTTTTTGTGTGTGTGCCTGTGTTGGGCTGCATCCTGCTGGGGATGGCTGCTGCCATCAAGGAGTGTCATTGCTATGGGGTGGGGGTGCCTGGTCTGGTCTAGGTGGGTGCTACATGTCTAAGTAACACCCACACAAATGTCAGGTCCAAAAGTTTCCCAGCAGAACACTGAATAGTCGCAAGATGGTCAATGTTATTCACTTCTCCTGTCAGTGGTTTTAATGTTGTGGCTGATTGGTATTTTATCTTTTGTCGCATGTCTTTTGATGTGTCCTTTGATTTTTAATCAATTCATATTTTGATTGTGGTTACAATACAAACTGACTTTTTGATTATCAAGATCAAGATTATCAACTACCTGGCAGACTCGCTGCATTTTCACTTTCGTTCTGATCAAGCTTTATTGTAATTTTTATAGGTTGTGATTTAACCAGTGCAACAGTCCATTGGCAGCCTCAGGCCCTTGACAGATGTTTTTAAAAAACACATTATAATCCTCCACATAAATCCTAATGAAATCTGATCTGTACTTTTCAATTTGAACTTCAAAGGATCCCAGTTGTGATCAGTTTAGGATTTTGGCTGCTATTTTGTCTCTTGTAGCACTCCCTATAATAGTCTGTCTCTTTCTGTCCCGTCAGTCCTTCCTGTCCATGGTCAACGTCCTGTCCTCTTCCCAGTCCGTGTGGGAACTGCTGGGTCGGCAGCCTTTAGCTAACAAGAGCGAATACAGCCTGAGGGAAATGCCAACCTCCATACCTGTGAGTGTTTCTTTTCTTCCACACCGTTTCCTCCAGACTTCCCGCAGTTCCTTTTTTAACCATTTGGGGGCATGTTTGCACTTTTCACTCTGCCTTCGACCACCACCCACACGCTTGTTTTACTTCACAAAGGCCTTCTTCTGCTAACCCCCCCCCCCCCCACTTTACACATTGTACATTTCCGCACTGTTTTTGTGTTTTGCACCATAACTGCTCTATTCTTTTTCACAGTTTATTTTTTTTCCTCCGCAGGACCTGATTGACAGGCTGATAGCTGTGAATTCAGATGTGAAGATTCATTCGCTGTTCCACTATGAGGAGTCTCACACGTTCGGTCTAAGGTGGGATTGATTTTTTTCTTTTCTTTTTCTCTTTTTTTCGCCATATTACTCAACAAACATCAGTGGGGGGGTGATGGGGGGGGGGGCACAATATCAGATTAACACCTGGTGAAGGCACGCACACACTCCAGCCTCTGGTATGGTTCTTTGCACTTTCATTACCCGGCATTGAAAGGCTGATGAAAGGATTTCTCTGGATAAGAGTGAAATAAGCTGGGCTGTGTGGGTATTTGTGTGTGTGTGGTGGGTTTGTGTGTTTATTTTTCTGTAGTTGTGAAGAACAGACATCCTAACTAACAAGTTGAATGAGCCGAAGAAATTCCACTCAAAGCAAAAGCTGTTCAAGTTTTGATTTTAGTTCGTGGTTACACTGCAGTTAATACTGTACTTTGCTGGAAGGATTTCATGATGTCTGGGCAGGCGGGGGTGGGGTGGGGCCTTTTTTTGTTTAACAACCAAGGTGCAGGCTAAAATGTGTCTTAAGGAGATATAAAGCAGTCTGTGCTTTTCCATCCTGGTCTCTGGTGGCTGCCGTGCATTCCTAAAAGCTTTTTTCTGAATCACAATAGCTTCAGCTTGTTTGGAGTCTTGCTGACTCACCCCGTCTGTGCCTGTCACTCAGAGCCTGTTCCTATTAACAACCAGAGGCCAAGTGAAAGGAACAAGATGCTCCGTTCGTTTACCGCCCAGACGGAGGGGATTAACCGACAGACGGGGCACTCTGCGCCTCTCTGCGGGTCGCTAAACGTAGCACTTTACTATCAAAAAGCCGACTCCTGCAACGTTAATCATGATGTGTTGGTGTAAATGCTTCACTTCCTTGGATATAAAAGCAGGAAGTTCAGTTATTTTATTCATTTAAATTCAGATGATTAGAAAGAAATAACCGAGCCACCAGGTCAAATCCTCTCAAATAAAGTTTTTAGTTTTGCCACACGATTTATGTTCGAAATCACTTCCTTGTTCATTTTTTTTTTTCCTTTTTTACATATTACAGTTTCTCTGTTTAAAAACACACCCAGTGTTGAACTCCAGCAGCTGAACCCAGAGGACTCATAACTAACACGCCATCACCAACAATGCAGCTCTTCCTGCTTCTTATTCGATATTCTGATTATCCGTTGCCTGAAGGGACATGACAGCGTGGTCTATGGATCGTGCTTTATTGATCCTAGAGGGGAGAAATGCATCAGTAGAGCAGAAGGACACTGTATTAATAAACAATGTAGTGGGGATGGGGGATGGGGGATGGGGGGAGGGGGGCAGATATAAATAAAAAGCATACTCTAAGGAAGGAGGAGAGTGTTAAATGGGGTCCAGATGAGGATGGGATATGAAGGCTTTATTTTGTTTTCAGTGCAAGAATTTTCCTAACAAGCACTGATCCACCATAACATTATGACCCTGTGATATCTGGCACCAACACGTTAGCAGCAGATCCTTTAGGTCCTGCAGGTTGTGTGGTGGAGGCTCCATGTATTGGACTTATTTGTCAAGAACGTCCCTCAGATGCTCCATCGGTTTGAGATCTGGGGAAATTTGGAAGCCGTGTCAACACCTTGAACTCGTTGTTGTGTCCGTTAAACCGTTCCTGAACTATTTTTGCTTTGTGCCAGAAAGCCAAAAGGGACAGTTCCTCCAGGTAATACAGTTTCCACAAAAGGGTGTCTATGGTCTGCAACAGTGTGGTTGTGTCGAAGTAACGCCCACATGAATGGCTCCTGTCGCCAATTCGCTATTTTTTCTTCCTTGGACAATGTTTTGATAGACACTGACAACTTTAGATTGGGAACAGCCCACAAGAGCTGCAGTAAAAGAAAACTGAATAATTGGTCCTTGGCACAGTCTCTCAAATCCTTCCACTTGCTCCATCCTGCTGGGGATGGCTGCTGCCATCAAGGAGTGTCATTGCTATGGGGTGGGGGTGCCTGGTCTGGTCTAGGTGGGTGCTACATGTCTAAGTAACATCCACACTAATGAATGCCAGGTCCAAAAGTTTCCCAGCAGAACACTGAATTGTAACAAGGTGGTCAATGTTATTTACTTCTCTTGCTGATGAGTGTATATTACAATGCCATGATCAGACAGGTTGTCTGGTTTTTACATTTCTTTATATTATTAAACACTGATAATTAAGTAAAAAAAACATGAAGATGATGCTTTGTTACAGACCAGTGAATAAAACATGCACAGTGTTGGGAAGGATACTTTCAAAATGTATTCCGTTACAGAATACAGAATACATGCCCAAAAATGTAATTTGTAACGTATTCCGTTACATTACTCAATCTGAGTAACGTATTCTGAATACTTGGATTACTTCCACATTGAATTGCATTTTATAAGTGTAGGAATGCGACCATCAAATCCTGCTTACTAAACAGGCCTATTCTGGTGTGTTCTTCTGTTCCAACTGGCTGAATGTGTTAGGCCCATGTCTCCCTTAAAGTGCAAATTATATATTATAATTTGCTGAAGAGAAACAAGACTATAAGGGTATGTTTATGCAAAAGATGTTTTGCTTTGTTAAAAAAGTGAAGAATTTACCAATTTTCCCTTTTCAGTTTCTTTATTTACTCAGCTGTTCAATGTGGGAAAATAGACATAAAATATTCTGTTTTTGTACAGAATTTGTTATTACCTAATATATCTAACATAGGCGTTGCAACTTCAGGATGAGGCAAGCAGAGATTGCACTGCACAGTTATATTGCGTCCCTTCTCTTTCTTGAAGGTGAAATGATCTTTGAATTTCCACGATGAAAACGCATTCTTGCCCTGTTGTGCCGGTTCCAGCTCTACCTCTGCTAGCTCCTCTTCCGACTCCATTGTGACTGATCACGCAGCTAATTTTTTCGTTTTCATGTTGGCGCTTCTGGGAAATGCATGGAGTTGACTTAATTTATTTAGAAAGTGAATAAACTCGTGAAACAGAAGTATCGTCATGTAATCCATTGATTTCAACAATGTAACTGTATTCTAAATACCAACTATTTAAATTGTAACTGTAACGGAATACAGTTACTCATAATTTGAATTCTGAATACGTAACTCCGGTACATGTATTCCGTTACTCCCCAACACTGAACATGCAGCAGTCTTTAGAAGCCAAAGAGACTTTAGAAGCCAAACCACGACACATATTAGAGCAAGGTGTGGCAATTGATATGAAACTGGTTCTTAGACATGCATCCGTTATCGCTGTGCTCTAGATCACTTAAGGTTGTATTTTATTACTTATGGGGTTTGTTCGTCCTAAATCGCATGTAAAGGACAAACAGCGCCCCCTGCAGCTTAAAGATTAGTAAAGCTCCACAGGATAGTCAGATTATTATGACGGCTAAAACTGCACACAAAACAGTTCTTTCCTTAAACATATTTCATATTAGCTGGAGACGTCCTATCGTCTTGTTTAATTATAAAATGACTGCTTTTTGCCACTTTTATTTGTTTGTTCGCAAGGCAGAGAATAGATTCCCTCCAGACAGCCTCTATTGTTGTGGCTGCGTTATTGAAAACACTTACTTCTACCTCTGGGTCAAACAATTACCAATGATATGCACTGGTCTTGTTTTTAATAATGTACCTGCAATAATTATTATTTTTTTTTTTCCAAACAAAGCGGTGTACCTTGTGTTAATTTTAAGAAGAAATGATTCCCTTCCTTGTAGATTATTAGCTTAAACCTGCAGCTTCTGTTTCATGAGATCAGAGGTAGCGCTCTAAAAGGCGTAAAAGGCTGCAGGTACTTTTGGCCAGACATTTGTTATTGCATTTGCATGTGTTCTTGTATTTTCCACTAACAGAGATGCTGCTGGTCAAAAAAAAAAAAAAAAGCTCTAGTAAAACCCACAAAAAGATGTATTTTCATTTTGCTCTGCAGAAAACACTCTGATTATTTTCTGTTGTCTGGTTTGGTTCGGTGCAGACCTTTAGATGAGAGACAGAAACTCGTCTTCACCTGAGGCCAATACAGACATATAACCTCCTCGTATGATTGTTTGACCACGGTAGACGAGGGAGCGAGGTGGACCCAGCCTCCTCGGTAATGCGTTCAGGTGTTGATGTATCACGTACGACACGTAATGAATAATAGATAACAGCTGCAGGTCGTTCTTCTATTGGAATGTGTTTAGTGTTGTAGGTGTTTGTAGGGACAAGTCTGGTGTTATTCTGTTTAATGTGTTAATAATACGCTCATAATTTATACTGTAAACACTCTGTAAATGTTTTATTTACTAGTAATGACACGTAGAGCCAATAATTCTTCTGTTCTTTAAAAAAAAAAAGTTGACTTCTGAGCCTAATCCTTGAAGCCGCAAATCCAACCTGTGCTAGTAATTTGAATTATTAAAGCATCCATGAAATCCATTATTTGTCTGTAGCAGTCGTAAAGCGACCGTACGCGCTGCAGGTTTTTTTTAATCACCAGTGCCACTGTCAAGCATATATACAGGACAATGAGCGTTCCTCAAGTGCAGCCTCCTCTTGATCTTCACAAGCTAATAAGAGCTAAAATCCCTCAGCCCCCCTTTTATTATTGTTTCTTGTTGCTAAAAGCCTCTTTGTTGTCATGGGCTTCATTTTTAGTGAAGTATTTCCACACACTTGATGTGGGTCCTGAATTAAAATTAGTTTGGCAACCCTTTTGTGTTTTCTAGAGTTTTATTCTGTCGCATCAAAAATGTCCGATGGGAAAATTTAAAACCTTTAGTTTTAATGATTGATTGCCCATCGTACAGTAAAATGCCATTCTGTTATTGTGACTGTTTGCAGCGTTAAAGGGAAAATGCAGACTATACCTGGAGCTGCCTATTTAGTTTGATCTTAAAACTGTGTGTGTCCTTGAAAACTTTCTGCCTCTGTTTCTGGGACACTCTAATTTTGATTTCTAAGTCTCTTTGGCCATATCTGGTTTTATAAGAGAGAAAATGTATTATTTCATACAACACTTGAGCTGGCTCCATCGTGTAAATACTAATGTATCAGGTCAGTTGGATTGAGGCAGCTCTTCTGACTCACACAAAGTGTCCCACATACCACAGCTATAAACCTAACTATTTGCATCTTAAAGCATGACTAAGGAATCCCTGACACGGTCATCAGTCACACTGTCTGCAAGATTAGTCCTGGTTTGCTGTAATTGGTTTATACAGGTCTTATGATGCATGTGGGCGCGTCATCAAGGAAGTAATCATCCATCATAAACATCTGTTTTAATGCATGCATGTATGCAGCTTTACAGAAGGTGAGGTGTGGTCAGCATGAATGACAATGACTTGAGTTCTGACTAGAGATTCAGGCTGTTGAAATGATCTAATAAGGCATACAGTAGGTGTATATCTTATTCAATCCTTTGACCACATGTACCGGTCAGCCTCAACATTATGACCACTGACAGAAGTAAATAACATCTTGTGACCATCTTGTGTCAGTTCAGTGGTCGACTGGGAAACTTTTGGACCTGGCACTGGTGTGGATGTTACTTAGACATGTACCACCCACCTAGACCAGACCAGTCACCCCCAACGCATAGCAATGACACTCCTTGATGGCAGCAGCCATCCCCAGCAGGATGCAGCCTGACACAGACACACACACAAAAACAGTTTAGGAACAACTGAAAAAACATGAAGAACAGTTCAAGGTGTTGACCTGGCCTCCTTATTCCCGAGATCCCAAACTGATCAAGTATCTGTGGGATGATCCACAGAGGCCCCTCCCCTCAACTCATAGGACCCAAAGGCCCCCATTAACAACATTGTGTTGCCAGACACTACAGGACATCCTCAGAAGGCCCATGTCCATTCTTTGATGATTCATAACTGTTTTGGAGGCACGAGGGAGACCTACACAATATTAGGAATATCATGCCTGGTCGGTGCATTACACTGAGCTAGTTGGAAGCAAAGACTAAAAAACACCAAATCTGGTAGCTTCTTTTTCCTTTTATCAGTAAAATTGCATAGAAATTACCTGTTTCAGTTGGAATAGTGACACAAATTGAGCAGAGCATTAGTTTAGGTAAGTTCAGTTACATCAGCTGACAGCTGCCTTATTTAAGTCGTTTCAGCCTGCCTGCCTAACTTGGCTGGTTCCTTCTGCAGACTGCTTTGCAACCCACCTCCATCCCCAGCTCTTCCTTTAATGCAGTGTCTGTCTTACTCAATGTCATTTCTGTGCCATTGATGCTGCTCTGCCTGCCTTAGGCTTTTCCATACAGTATAGAGGAACTGCAGGCAGCTCCCAGAACAAATCAGCAAATCAGATTAGCTTTTTTTTGTCAAGTCTATGTACACTCATATGAGGAATTTAACCCATTCATGTGAGCACATTTGGAGCAGTTTGGAGGGTTTTAGGTGTACTCGCTGTTTCTCTAACTAGTAGTCCAGTCCAACCCCCCCAACCCCCCAACCCTGCAAATGCAAACACATTTCTTTGACTGAGTTAACTTTCTAACTTTGATGGATTTATTACATATCTGTCAGAAGGAATGATACGTTACTGAAAAGCTGCCTCTGCCAGAGACCAATCTGAGATATAAAGCTATGTCTGCCTACAAGCTGAACAGAAATAATAGATTGTGTGATAAAAGATTCATCAGCAGTTGTTTTCTAAGCACAAATGCAGCCTAACTGCTGGTTTTGAGTGATATTTAAATTATGTATTTCTCTAGTGTCAGACTTCTGTTTGGATGAAACGAGCAATTTGACCAAGAAGTGATACATCTAGAAAACACTCAGTAATAAGGAAATCATAGTTTCAGGCCTAGATTGACAACAAAATGATCACCGCCGTCCCTTTGATTGCTGATAAGAACAGACCACTGATGGGACACCCCGGCTGGCCTTCTCCTCGGCTTCTAAAAGAAAAACCTGTCAAAGAGACAAGCTGGGAGTGGGTTTAGTTCTCTTCTTCTTTGTTTCAAACGGAGAGAGCGGCCAACGGGACTGACAGACTCCCAGCCTCTTGTTGTGCTGCCATCGTCATGACTGAGTAGAGTTGTCAATCAAATAGGAGTCCAAACCACTGCCGGGCACATCAGGAAAACGCACACAACATGCCGAAAACAACAAGCCCAGCTTATCACTACCTCTTTCATATCAACAGCACACAAAGACACTGCACCCTACGAGAAGCTTAAAAAATTAAATGTCGTTTCTGGTCGTTTCACTGTTTAATTTGGCTTGTTTAGAAAGGCTCTGGTCCATTAATAATTAATTGTCTGTCTTACTCAATGTAATGTAATACACAATATTAGGAAGGTGGTCATAATGTTATGCCTGATAGGTGTAAGTTGTAGTTATTGTAGAAGAAGAGATTTCCATTGTAAAACATGCATTTATTCGTAGCTCTTATTTGTTCAGATACTCAGCTACAGTATTTGAAAAATTATATTTATGACAACACTATCTCCACACCGTACACTGGAGGAGAATTCAGGACTAACACCACCAGTGTGAAGCCATGCTGGTCTAATATCTGGGTCTGCATCTTCAGGCCAGTAAAGCTGAAACATTTAAGTGTGCAGTGTTAAAAACACAGCGCAGCGATCCGAACCCTCCTGGAGAAGAACAATTTGCTGGGAATCTAATATGCACGGGCAATTTTGACAGAATTAATTGCAGAGGCAGCCTGGAGAGCAGGTAGACAATAAACATTAACGCGATTGTTGTGATTAATGCTGCATGTCCTTGACATACATATGGGATTTTTCTAATAGGCATCTAAATGCAGACTAAATTAAGATCAGCCCTTGAAAGTGTTGAAAGGAGAAAGTTGCTCTTGTTCCCTTGGGGGGCTTTTATGACTATTCTACTTGTGTAATTCCTTCAGCTGACTTAAAAAAAATGTTGCTAATAAAACTGTGACCAGTAGAAACCCTGACATTTAACAGCCAGTGATGCATTTTTTATCCCATAGACTATATGCGACTTATACTTTACCCACAGGTCATGGAGCTCGGTCTAAAACACAGAGCTCTCTTTGGCTCAGAGTTTTTCTCTTTTTTCCTGCTACTGTTTAGTGTCTCAAAATGCTGCTGGAGCTTAACAGCCTGTTTCAGCCTGGAGTCATTACCAGCAACTGAAAATGAACCATGAAAGTTTTCCCAAGGGTTCCTACTTAACAAAGCTTACAATTAGCTCCGGCAAGCTAGCGGAGGGGAGAAATTTTTTGTCGAGAGAGCCAGTACTCATAGACATGGAAGGCCAGAGGAAACAGACGTGGGCTCTTTGCCTGCGTGGTCCTATTCTGCTGCTGTGCGACGCTATCTTGTGCTGCCAGTGCTCTCTGTCTTCTGATGCCTTTTGTTTTTCTGTGTGTGCTTTGCTGCAGACTGCTCAGCGTGCTCTGCTGTAATCTGGACTCCTTTCTGCTGCTGGAGAGCCAGTATAAAGTCTACGACATGCTGCTGCAGAGTCAGAGGGAGAACGTCGCTGACCCAGACACCAGCGAGGGGTATGAACTCATAACCACACACTTGATATTAATGGGACTGGTAGTTTATAGGTTTAATCGCACTGTTCAGACAATCCTGCTGTAATTAGATTTAGTCGATTCATGACCCCCATTTAATTAATAACCACTGTTATTATCATTATTATTAGCAGAATCTATGAGATCTCAGTATGAGACTGACACGTGAGTCTGGAAAGTGATAGAATAAAATCAGTTCATCAGGACATTTGAAGAAATACTAAATTGTAATTTCAACTTTTAAGCTTATGTTGCTGAGAGAGGAGGAGATTTAAACTACTTTCATGTCTGTGTTATAAATATGTAGCTTGAGCCAAGAGGCTTTAGCCTAGCCTACGGTAGCATGGTGGAAGCTATGTACCTATTTAGCTGGCATGTCAACACATGTGATCTTTAATTCCTACACTGATCAGCCACAACATTAAAACCACTGACAGGAGAAGTAAATAGTATTGACCATCTTGTGACAATTCAATGTTCTGCTGGGAAACTTTTGGACCTGGCATTCATTGGTGTGGATGTTACTTAGACATGAGGCACCCACCTAGACCAGAGCAGGCACCCCCACCCCATAGCAATGACACTCCTTGATGGTAGCAGCCATTCCCAGCAGGAGGTGTTGACCTGGCCTCCAAATTCACTAGATCCCAAACTGATCAAGTATCTGTGGGATGATCCACAGAGGCCCCTCCCCTCAACCCATAGGACCCAAAGCCCCCCACTAACAACATTCTGTTGCCAGACACCACAGGACACCCTCAGAAGGCCCATGTCCATTCTCTGATAAGTCACGACTGTTTTGGAGGCACAAGGGAGAACTGCACAATATTAGGAAGGTGGTCGTAATGTTTTGCCTGATTGGTGTATATGTCACAGTGAGCAGCAGATAAAGAAACAGACGTATAATTCTTCAAACAATACTTAGAAACTTATATTTCTATTTTCTTAAACCTAGTTTAAAAATCACTAAATCTAGTGAGATAGTAGTTATTTAGGAGTTAATAAGGACAGTATATTCATGTTTCCCTCAGCTGCCACACTTTACAGTAAACAATGCTAATGGCTTCAGGTTTAAACTCAAAAAAACAGAGCTTATTTACTTGAAAAATGTCAAACTTCCTGTTTATAACTTGCAAAAACATTTATTTATTAATTAGTTCGTATTAAAGTGACTAAAGCCTTATTGGTTTAGTCAGCCTTCAGTTTATGGAGGTGTTTAGCTTAACATCAAACCAGAAAGCAGGTGGTAACAGCTACTCTCCGCCAAGTTCAAAGTGACTCAGATCTTCAACATATTGAAGTTCTTTCAGACAATTCAATAGTTAAGCACTGCCAACTCTCATATAGCCAGTCCTCTCTCATGCTCATTCACTTTAGTCTTTTTTATTTTTTTGCATCACTGTGCATCATCCCAATTCAACAGAACACTTCTAAATTAAATCACTGCTCGGGATGAGAAATTGTTTGTTTGCCTCGTCTCAAATAAGCTGAAATAAAGCGGGAAGCAAGTGAAAAGGCCATTTCCCAAACCGTGTGTTCGAGAGCCCTTCTCTCTTGGTAATGGCCTCCAGAGCCAATAGCTGTTGGCTATGAATGGAAATGTCCCTGAAATGCCAGCTCACATCGCATGTCTGAGTGCCGGCTCAATTTTTGGAAAATGATGACTTGTTAATTTATATCCTCCCATCTCCTGCCTTCTCGTCCTCTCGGCTCCTGTCATCATCACGGACATTTTCTTTGTTTTCTTTTTATCTCGCCTCTCCTCCCTGTTCAATGTCATCTAAACTTTTTGGCATCTCAACTTTAAGACTTAGGCAGACTTCATTCATCCACGAGGGAAATTGCTTGGTCACGGTAGCTCAGTTGCACATAACAAACACTTTGGAGAACCACAAGTAAAATAAAAAATAAAGTAAAAACAAAACAAAATAAAATAAAATATAAGTAAAAATCCAATAAAATAAAAAAAGGTGAAGTAGTAAAATAAAATAGTATAAGCAAAAATGTACAAAATATGTACAACAAATGTAAAAGAAATAGAGACAGAAGTACATATATATTATATACACAGGAAGGATTAATAAAGTGCAATAATGTGCATTTTTATTTACTCTTAATTTTTGTCTCTTTATTCCTCTTTTTACTTTTTTTTTTTTTTAATATCAATGACTCCAGTATCCAGGAAAAACTTATTTTCTGTGTCCAATCTGCACATTTAGTTTTACTTCAGTTGTTTGAGCCGTGGGTACTCTGATATTTCTTTTGTACAAAACGTATGCAAATTACATTTTGTGGCATACAAGCCCTTGGAAAGAGCCCCGCAGAAGAAAAGAGTTCTCTTTATTACCAATTTCAAGTCCAAATTGCTCCGACTATAAGAACTATCGACCAAAGCGACGCCCTTCCATCCTAAACGGCCTCTGTAATTGTAATATTCTCTGATCTTATCTGAAATTCTAACATGAAAACCCTTTTCCCTATTTTCCAACTTGCCTCACAGCAGTGATGCATTTGCAGCCGTTCAGAGACTTCAAGCTCTGCAAAGTCTTTAATATAATATGACTTGAGGACAAAGGAATTCATGAGAGCTGCTGACCTCGTCGACAAAATGTGTTATGCACATTATTCTCATTAGGTCATTTTGGGGAAATGCCATAGAACATGTCAATATTTAACAAGTCACATCCTCATTTTTGTTTATTTGGAAAAATCTGACCTGAATGGGACTTATAGGTTACTAAAATGATCTCTGTTCTTCTCAGGGAGTTCATCATTGACAGCTTGTCTGTGGAGAGGAATCATGTGCTGGTTCGTGTTAGTGTTGTGGGAGGTCCATCTGAGAGGAGACTTCCTCCTCGAGCTCTGCAAGAGGTCAGTGCTACTTTACTTACAACCTTGATCAGGTTTAGAAAGGTTTTTGGGACAGCTGTGTTTGAGTAGGTAGGTGGAGCGTGTTCACAAACCAGAGGTCGATCCCTGGTACATGGTCTACACGCTGAAGCGTCAGCCACAACAT
Source organism: Chelon labrosus (assembly GCF_963514085.1). NCBI lineage: Eukaryota > Metazoa > Chordata > Actinopteri > Mugiliformes > Mugilidae > Chelon > Chelon labrosus. Next base: position 19,678,509 of record NC_140347.1, read on the forward strand.
GACCACTGACGGGAGAAGTATGTATCAGTGACCGTCTTGTGACAGTTTAGTGTTTAGTACCCTCAGAAGGCCCATGTCCATTCTCTGATGAGTCACAACTGTTTTGGAGGCACAAGGGAGACCTAGACAATAGTAGGAAGGTGGTTTTAATGTTATGCCTAATCGGTGTAGGTAGAGAAGCGCTTTAAAAATACAGAATCATTTACCATGTCCACCTGTTGATGTGACAGTTGTTGTCACATTAAGTCACAGATGTTTGTATAAAAACAACTAGAATTCCATGAGTTGCGTTTATTGTAGCTTAAGTAAAAAATGCATCTGTGTTAGAAAATAAATTAAAAAGTGGCAGCAAGTAGTGTTAATGTTCGCATTGTTAGCTATGAACAAACTGCTTTAATGAACCAGCCCCATTTCTGTGAGGCTGCACAAATGCAACGTCTTGAAATTAATTTGAAATGTTGTTCTCTAAAGTCCTTTTTTTTTTTTTTTTAGTGAAAACAGTTACAACTTGTGATATCTTTGAAGACCTTGCAGACAAAACTAGCTCCTGTTATGTAATCATATAAACAGTAGTTCTGTTGTTTTTCCTGATAATTTTATAGTTATAACTTGTTTTCAGTTTCTGTTTTTTTTTTCCAGTTACCGATTACCACCAGCGTGGCTGTTGTCGTTTGAAGCCTGCAGCCTTATTTGCTCAGCGTGTTTTGGGATGGATATCAATTATTTAAGTGTTGTTTATGTTCAACTCAAAACAGGAACTAATTTATGCCGAGGTCAAGAAACAGACATGAAAGTGGTTTCTAGGAGGGGGAGTGTAAATTAGTTTAGTGAGTGTTTCCGTCGTCTTTCACAGGTCTCTCTAAATAATTTCCCCTGTTACTTGGAGAGAATAGAAGGAGAGGAAATCTATTAAATAAATATGAAATTAGTGTTGATACAACAAGTGAAATGAATCCACCCCTGGATAAACATAAAATCAGAAGCACTGGTTTGTTGAAACCGATTTTTGTTATTATTTCTGATCTGTGACAATAATACCTAAATGTCTTTAATTAGTTAATTAATTGTTCAATTACCTAATCAATTATTTTTTCTTTTTTGTTTTACGTCTGGATTAGACAAGTATACTGATCTACCATAAACATTATGACCCCCAATAAAAGAAACACACGTAGTTCTAGTTGTCTTTTATGCAAAAGTCTAAGAATTACTTTGACAACCACAGTCAACAGGTGAATATGGTGAGTGGTATTGTATTTATATAGCACTTTTCTTCCTACATCGATCAGGCATAACATTATGACCACCTTCCTTATACTGTGTAGGTCTCCCTTGTGCCTCCAAAACAGCTGTGACTCAACCACCACAGAGTCCAGACCTTAACCCCATTGAGAATCTTTGGGATGTTCTGGAGAAGTATTTGCTCCCATCATCAATACAAGATCTTGGTGCAAAATTTATGCAACACTGGATGGAAATAAATCTTGTGACATTGCAGAAGCTTGTCAAAACAATGCAGCAGCGAATGTGTGCTGTAATCAAAGCTCAAGGCGGTCCAATGAAGGTTAATTGGTGATTTTAACTATGAGTGTGATTGACTGGTGACCGATCTAGTCGAGATTGGATAGACTCCAGTCTCCTTCAAGCCCTTGAAAGCTTAAGCAGGTATAGCTGGTATGGTAACATTTAAATGTCAAATTAATGGGGAATATGTATATGTGTGTATATATATAATAAAATTAATTTTTCCATTGGAATCCAAGATTTCTGAAGAGACTGTCGGTGAATTTGGATGGCAAAAAAAAAAGGTCAAGTATCGCAAATTATGCCGCAGAATAGTTACTATTCCTAACGCTGCATAAGGATTATATGTAATCATCAGTGCCTTCTGAACATACATCTTCAGGAAAGTACATCACTGAGTGGTAGATTCAAATACCAGCGGGGATTATCATGAGTGGAGGGCACAGGCAATTGGATAAAGAGGCCCCGCTTTCTAAACCTCATTAACATTTAGAGCGTATTATTCTGGCAAATCACATGCTGAGCTACGACTCAAAAGTTATGGTTCTTCAAAAAAAAAAATAATAATAATGAGTCGTGACAAGAATAATGAATCCAATGCTAAATGGGTTACAAAGGAAGGAATAAATAATAGAAAAGAGAGTGAATAAAAGCTTAGAAAGAAGTGAAAGAAGTGACGGCTCATAAATACAAACAACTATTTGATGAACTGCTGCAATCTCAGTGCAAAACAATCTCCCTGTAACAAGTTATTTTAACTGCACCACGATGCTCATAGTTTCCTCTGTTTTAAAATGCTGTCATCAAACAATGCCGTCAGACAGTTTTAGGACAAATGGCAAACGAATGCTAACAACCCTGCATAATGATGCATCAATAACCCATAAAACTCATGAAAACACATAGAAAAAGTGAAAAGCTTTAGACGTATCATCCACCACAGCTTCACATGTATGAGACATGTGATTATAAACATAACTCGTTACAGCTTGTAATGATGGGATCACTGAGTTTCCTTATCTGCCCGCTGCAGGGAGAACATCCTTACCCCTGGCCCATGTTTTCATGCTGTCCTCTACCTCGCTGCTACACGCTGGACCCTCCAGAGATCCACCAAGACTCACAGGGTAAAAGAAACATCAATGTCCCCAATTTTAACTTTAAATTATGTGTTCCCTTTTTTCATCTATATTTTATCCCCCATGTAGACTCTGAGATTAGCGCATTTCTGGCTTCAGCAAAAGACACAAGGGACGACGAGAGCTGGATGGAGATCTGCCGGAGACGTTACTGCAAAGTTATGGCCTCAAAACCAAACATCCTCACTGGAAAAGGTGAGCCGCCGGTTCTCTGAGTAGAATCTAACACAAAAGACTTTTGTCACATGTGGGAAGCAACCACTAGCTACACCGACCAGGCATAACATTATGACCACCTTCCTAATACTGTGTAGGTCTCCCTGTTGCCTCCAAAACAGTTGTGACTCATCAGAGAATGGACATGGGCCTTCTGAGGGTGTCCTGTGGGGTCTGAAAACAGGATGTTGTTATTGGGGGCCTTTGGGTCCTGTGGGTTGAGTGGAGGGGCCTGCGGATCATCCCACAGATACTTGATCAGTTTGGGATCTAGTGAATTTGGAGGCCAGGTCAACACCTTGTGCTGTTTTTCATGTTTTTTTTTTAGTTGTTCCTAAACCGTTTTTGTCTGGGGATGGCTGCTGCCATCAAGGAGTGTCATTGCTATGGGGTGGGGAAGCCTGGTCTGGTCTAGGTGGGTGCTACATGTCTAAGTATCATCCACATGAATGCCAGGTCCAAAAGTTTCCCAGCAGAACATTGAATTGTCACATAATAGTCAATGTTTTTACTTCTCCTGTCAGTGGTTTTAATATATTTTAATATAAGTATAACATTCACTTACGTTTCCTCTCCAAGAATACATAAACCTGATGTCCATGAACCTTTTAAGAGATGTTACTGACAGCCACTTAAACCCTGCACTTACCTCTAGGTTTCCTATGTAGAGACACATAGCTGTGACAAAAATACATTAAAATGAAGGAGGACTGGCAGTCTTGTCAATAATGCATGTACTGTACTGTACTGTGATTGCTTCCTTTCATCACTATACTACTCCTGTAAAAGCTTCTACTCTCTTGCTCCGTGGCGCTCATTTAAGGCTTTTTACTGGAAGACTAGGATCAAGATTGATTATCTTTAAATCTTCCGTCTGCTGTTGAAGTGCTATTTTATTTGGCACATCATTAACCACGCAAAAAAACAACTGGCATTTCACCGTTCAGGAAAAACATTCAGCGAAGAAAATTGTAGCATTTGTAGCATGGGCTGAGGAAAAAATAAACCTAATTTCCTCAGCAATTAATTGAACATTTGCTTATGTCGGCGCTCTGCGTATGAAGACATTTTGATTATCACTTGTGCCTTCGACAGACTTCTTTTCAGCTCGAAGACGAAAACGATTAGCTAGACTATCTCTTCATCAAAATGCTTGCGATTAGCGCCCTTTCATGTTCAATACCTCACTATCGTGTCAGCTTATTGATTCCCTCGGCTGCATATCAATGTGACGCATTCAGCCAAGTGCTCAGAGTCACTGAGTTGCATTGTGCATCCTGCTAGAAGTTATAATCAGCGCTCATTGTCTTTTATAAACTGGCAGCCGGAATTGATCGTGGAACTGCACTTCTGTGTTTACAAAACACCTTATATGTGTCTCAATTTACATATCGATTCATGTAGAAAATACAAAAGGTGCACCTGCAACCTTGTGGCGTTTGGGTCAGGTGGAATTTAAATTAAGCGTGTGCAGGACAAACTGCAAAGATTATGGCCACAGATGCTCCACTGTCAGCTTGATGTGTCATTAAGTGACGTGATACAACTCACACACATCTGCAAAGGAAGTCAAGTTCAAGGAAATTCACACAGAAAGTGTTCTTTCAAATACCATAATATACACCGATAAGGTATAACATTATGACCACCTTCCTAATATTGTGTAGGTCTCCCTTGTGCCTCCAAACCGGTTGTGACTCATCAGAGAATGGATATGGGCCTTCTGAGGATGTCCTGTGGTGTCTGGCAACAGAATGTTGTTATTGGGGGCCTTTGAGTGGAGGGCCCTCTGTGGATCATCCCACAGATACTTGATCAGTTTGGGATCTAGTGAATTTGGAGGCCAGGTCAACACCTTGTGCTGTTTTTCATGTTTTTTTGAGTTGTTCCTAAAGCGTTTTTGTGTGTGTGCCTGTGTCAGGCTGCATCCTGCTGGGGATGGCTGCTGCCATCAAGGAGTGTCATTGCTATGGGGTAGGGGTGCCTGGTCTGGTCTAGGTGGGTGCTATATGTCTAACATCCACAAGAATGAATTCCAGGTCCAAAAGTTTCCCAGCAGAACGTTGAATTGTCACAAGATGGTCAATGCTATTTACTTATCCTGTCAGTGGTTTTAATGTTGTGGCTGATCGGTGTATAATGATGACGTTAACATTTTAGAAAGTGATGATTTAGTCATTCACCCATTCCACAAGTTAAAACAAGAGTTTCTTTGTCAGTTCTGCTCATCAGCTGCCTTCTCTGTGCTAGGTGCTTTTATCTCTATTACTTCCTCCAGCGTCCTCATCAGCCAGCGATTCGCTCCCATTTCCACAATTAGATCTTCAGTGACTGTGGGTGGTTTCTTTGCACGACAATACGATATGACACTAAAAGCAATGCTGACGGGGACAGTCAGGGGTAGTGAAGCCGCAAATTGATGCGAACAGATGCACATTTGAGAAGCACATTGTAGATATTACTGTACATATGTTTTCTGCAACCATCCTAGATGTTATGCTCCTTATTTTCTGAACTGTATGTATATATATGTGTGTGTGTGTGTGTGTGTTAATGACTCTGTGATGGCTAATCACACAGCAATGCTTACCGGGAAAGTATCTGTCCAGTCCACTTACAGCTCCTTAACGACATCCAGTAACCCCATGCTACGCACAGTCTAAAAATAGTTTGAGTAAAGCGGCTGACGTATTTGAATTTGGAAATTAGATTTTGCTTGAGTGCAATATTTACTGTAGCTGTCTCTTTTTTTATATTTTTTTTACTCTATTCAGTGCTGGCTGACCTTCTGGAGAAAGTTGTGGCCCATCTATCCAGCTCTGCCACCGAGTGCTTCTTCTCTCCGGCTCAGTACAAAGGTCAGTGGAGAAGAGCAACACATTCATTTTTTTTTTCTTTCTTGACAATTTACTCAAAGGAAAATAACTAAAGGGCACTCTGTGGATCAGTGAATTAAGCCAGATAGATTCTTTGTACTCCTGAGGCATAAATCTAAATTCTGTCCTTCTGCAACATATATAAATGTATAAGCATCTTGTCTTGGTGTAGTGTACTGCATGCCACTGTAGCTCTGTGGGTTTCTTGTTTGGACGGTGGTCTCCTTATTCAAACACTTGGAAAGGACTGGGTCTGGTTCACTCAGCCCTCAAATAACAAGGTGTGCAAGTCTGGTACATGTCACGGGTGAAGGTGGTAACCTTCCTATAAATCAGGTTCTTTTGGAATCAGTGGCAAGAGAGTGAGAGTGACAAACTGAGAGTGAGAGAGAGAGGTAGAGATACAATCCAGTCATCAAACATTGACTTTGCAGTTATATCAATACACTTGTGCACATATCTTTAAGACACTCGATTGGAGACATGAGCAAACCTGTCAATGAAGCCACTTAGTGGATGGAGTTAAGTCATGTGGCACGAGGCAGGGCCAACAGACCCAGTTAAACCCAAAAATGTTCAGGGAGAGTGAACCAGGAATGTCTTGGAGGGCAGTGATTCCCAATCAGGCTTAGGCCCGGGCCACATACACAGTAGATACAGTATATTCCCTTGTTGCTCATCTCTTTGTAGCTGACAGTTGTTTCCCTAGTAGACGTCCCAGGCTCTGATTACATAGATAACCCTCTTATATATTTTCCAGTGTTTACCATACAATGTTAATACTATGGCAATTCACCAGGGTCTAATTTACTCCACCATGGTCTCATAACTAATCAGAAATATTTTTGCACATTTTAAACAACCTTGTGCTTTCATTGTTTTTCCTATTGCTCCTGAAATCACCCTCCCTCCCCTCCCCAAAGCCGTCTCCCGCCAGACCCTTAACACACAACGGCCGCTCATCTGCTCTGTACTGAATTTAACCTGATGGAGAAAACGGCTCAGACAACTCACGTAGCATGAGAAGCTATTTGCGTTGTTCACTAATAAAAATTGATGTTACTGTCACTTTTTAAAACCCAATGATTGTGCTCTTGACTTTTTAGACCATAGAGATTTACAATTATTTAAAGAGAGTTGGTCAAAACCCAAAGGAAGCAACGTAAACTAATTTACTATAAATTAAATGTATTCACTGCATGCCAAGGCTCAACAGCTTATGTTTACCATTCCTGTATGAACTGCACAGACTACCACAATTTGTTGCTAAATCCAATATCTGCGTTATGATGGTAATTTAAAGACAGACTGATACAAAACAAATAACCTTATTCTATGCGCCATAATAGTTTATCATTAGTTTTCAACAGTGCCGTTTATTAAGACAGTAGTAGTAGTAGTACAGTTAACTACCAGCTACAGTTGTGCCGTATTGTATTGTTGAGACTGTCTGAGTGGAGCAAAAGTCTTGAAAGGAAGTTTTCCTACATCTCAGCTGGGGCTCATCAATCAACATCAGGATATCAGCAGCTTCTGATACATGGATGACCCAGGGAAGAGAGGGCAGGGCTATACACAGGCTTTATTTTCAGCAGGGAAGAAAACTGTTGACCTTGTTTGGGGATATTGCCAGGCGGCTTTGAGGAACTCTGAACTACCTCCTCCTCACAAGGTCAAAGATGGTGAACTTTGGTGCTTCTGGTAGAGTTCAGTAGCAGGACGCCAGGAGTGTAAAGGTTTTGTCTTGAGTTAAGACAAACTACTGTAGAGCTGTCTCCTCGGCACCATGTAGAAGTAAAAGACAGCCCCTGTGTTGAAAAAAAGTGGATTCCTACTTATTTTCGGAGCAGTTTTCTACCCCTGGTGAAAATGTGTTATTTCTCAAATCAAACGAATGAATGAGTTGAATGGTTCTGTTGCCACTGGGCTAAACAAACTGATCCGACTGATGGCAACCAGAAAGAAAAGGTGCTAATTAGTGAGTAACCAGGAAAAAAAAGTATAATTTCCTAAAGGTAAAGTGCAAATAGCTTATTTAGTCTTAATTTACATATATTTTGACAAAATGCAGTTAAAAATTGTACATACAACACAAACCCGTGCCCTTTAAGTGTAACATGATGTGTGCCATATTAGTTTAAATAATCACTCTCTATTGTATTAATGAGTTGTATGTTTTACATCAGTGTCATCACTGGAAATACTACAATTACTGAATCAGTGCAGCCTCTACTGACATCATTTTCTGATGTCTGTGTAATCGTTTGGCGCTGATTAGTAACACTATGATAATTAGGAGATTGTAATTTCTTTATGCTCTGGAGACCGTGAAGCCGAATGCAGAAATCAGACAGAGTCAAGTACAGCCTTAGTGTATGTAAAGCATAAATGCAGAGAGAAGTTGTGGCACAAAAACAAATCATTTGGTCAGCAGCTGGTCAGCAGTTTGGCAAGTTTGACTTCTACACAAGGTAGATGTTATTAGGTAGGATTATTAGCATTTGAATGAAACACAGATTTTGTAAGTCGTGAGCAAACAACAAACGGCTCATTATATGTTTCATTACAGCAGCGGGGTAGTATTTCTTCACATGGTTATTATTTTAGATTGATGGTTTAGAGTGATCTCTTGTCCTGGAAACATTTGTCAGACTTTTACGGCTGGCTAAAGTTTCAAGATTCAGCATTTTAAAGAGGCTGGTCACTATGTCAAGGAAAACATGTTATCAACGAGAGGCCTTGTGACAGTAAAGGGAGTAGACACGGGAAGAGACAAGGAAGATAGATAGGTAGATAGACAGGTGTGTGTGTGATTATAATATGTAAGAAATACACAGTAGTAATAGCCAGTTAGACCGTTGTAGACCACAGGCCAGATGGTTCCTCACAGGGAGGTGTTGTAGAGCCGTATGGCCTGAGGGAGAAACGACCTCTTCAACCTGTCCGTGGAGCAGGACAGAGACAGCAGCCTGTCACTGAACAAGCTTCTCTGTCTGACTGTAGTGTCGTGAGGAGGGTGGTGGACAACAGACCATGACTGTTAATAAAATTCTGAATACTGATGAAAGTTAATCGACATATGGCACAAGTGGAAACACTGTCCAGGAATTTAGGTCCTACCAACAAAATCTCTTTGCTGATAGTGGCTTGAAGCGTTGGGTGAAACCAGATGGAGAGACGACGTTGGTGGTGTTTTCTTGGAAACATCTAGGGTGGGATATACACTGATCAGTCACAACATTAAAACCACTTACGGGTGAAGTAAACTGCTGGGAAACTTTTGGACCTGGCATTCATTCCTGTGGATGTTACTTAGACATGTACCACCTACCTAGACCAGACCAGACACCCCCACCCCATAGCAAAGACACTCCTTGATGGTACCAGCCATCCCCAGCAGGATGCAGCCTGACACAGGCACACACACAAAAATGGTTTAGGAACAACTAAAAAACAAAAAAACATGAAGAACAGCACAAGGTGTTGACCTGGCCTCCAAATTCACTAGATCCCAAACTGATCAAGTATCTGTGGGATGATCCACAGAGGCCCCTCCCCTCAACCCAAAGGCCCCCACTAAGAGCATTGTGTTGCCAGACACCACAGGACACCCTCAGAAGGACCATGTCCATTCTCTGATGAGTCACAAATGTTTTGGAGGCACAAGGGAGACTTACACAGTATTAGGAAGGTGGTCCATATTTTATGCCTTATCGGTGTATATGCAAAGGTCACCTAGACGATGGAGCATCCGCTAACTGTTCTTTTTTTACTTTCCATAAATTGCTGTAAAATAAGTGGTTGAATGCAGTTTAATTCCCCAGAATCACCAGACCTTTTTTAATCTGTGCCACTTCCTGTTCAGACCAACACAGCCAACAACTATTAGTATTACTGTACGGATTTTCTCAGTAGGTAACCCAAAAGTGGCACCTTGCTCAGCAGTAAAGACCTTCCAGCAATTAGTGTGCTACTCCAACACATTAAACTTGACTCCCTTGTGCACTTTAATTGATTTTTATGCAAATGCATTGCACATGGTAATAGTTTTGTTTCCCCACACGACGGCATAACCTCTTCACACAGTATGCATTTTATTACATTTAGTGTCAAAAGGAGGAGCTAATTGTTCTTACCAGATGAGGCTGAAAAGTACAATCAAATACCAGCTGCATCAAAATGCCACAGAACATTCAGATTTGTGCCAACTCAATCTGGCATATCTAAAAAAAAAGAGAGTCATCTTTTAACCACAGCCTTTGTTTTACAGTATATATAATATTCCTAATAATCACAGCTGGTGTTATATCCAAGACTAATCTATTAAAAGACGAATTGAATCAGTCTAGTTTAGTGTCTCTGTGATCCAGGTGAAGAAAAAAAGAAAATAAAAAAATAAGAAATTACATTTCAACCTGCGTCAGAGTAAGATGGATTAGCTATTCAGCAACCTGTTGGAGGACACTCTTGTGATTCTTGTTCTGATACAAAAGAACCTCCTGCATGTTTGCACAAGATTAAAAGGTTTGAGGTGCCCCCACAGTGTATTGTGCAGGCAATGACTCTGGCAGGGGTCTTGAATAGAGGGTAGTGAGACTCCAGTGATCTCCACAGCTCCCCTAACGGCCCTTGGCAAAGCTTCGGTGCCACTGTTGCTGCAGCTTAATTACCAACTGGCCATGTAGTATGACGGCACTTGCAGCTCAACTTTGCTTCTGTGAAAGGTTGTGAAAATGTTAGTGTTAGTGTTGCTTGTTTTAGTTTCCTAAGAAAGTGCTGTGCCCAAATCAGATGGTGTCCATTGACCAAATGTGACTGTCTGAAAACTGCACTCCAAGGAGAACCAGATTGTTGTCCATGTCCATGAAGGAGCTGTAATAAAATAAGTATAAAATAGAATATGAGCACAGGGTATTTTTAATAACTCAGATTCAATGGATGATTAAGAGGTTACAAAAAGTAAACTTTCAAGCCTCATTTAAATTAAAATTACTGTGAGATGGAGCAGACATGAAGTTTGTGCCAGATTTGGGATGCACCAATAATTTCTTAACTGTCGAAATTTGTCTGCATTATTATAAATGTGTCTATTCCTTAAGACTTAGACTTTATTGATTGCTTGGTCACAGAAGCTCAGTTGCACATAAAAAAAACACTAGTAAAAAAGATAAATAGGTGTAAGTAAAAAAAAAAACAAAACTAAATAAAATAATAATAAGAAAACAAAACATATCTTTAATAAGTTTTAATATCCCTAGTGGTATTTGCCCACAGTGAATATATGATAATTATATGATAATTCTGTTAAATTTCACCCAACAGCATATTTTCTCAGTTTATATGTTGCAAGTATTTTGGTTTAACATTACACAAAATGCAAAGTGGTAGTTTAACTACTAGACAGCAACTAGGTTTGAGGTGTTAATATTTAAATAAGCTACTTAGCGACAGGAAAAAGCATTTTCCATGGTCACGGCACATTGAGCTGAGGATGTTTCTGAAGCAGCGAGCAGAGTTTGACAGACTTTGTAAGGATGCATGTTTATGAATATAGACAAATGTCCCTGAGCTGCTGAAGAAGAGCAGCTGAGAGGATTCACGAGTAAGAGAATTCTTTGGGATCAGATGTTATGAATTAGGAGGCAGTCACTTGTGACAAAAAGACAGATAATACAAGGTGGCATCCGTCTGTAAAATGCAGTCTAAATTATAGATAATAGTGAATGTGTTGGGTGCTTTCATTTAATATGCATATTTCAGTGAGTACAAAGCTTGTCAGCCAGAACCTTTTCTATTGAACTATTTTCCCATAGTGCTCTGGAAGGCTTTTATTGGTGCTGCCTTTGTACGTCCATCAACGCGGATGCGTTTTTCCTCCGAGGCTGGATGAAGAGTCTTAATTCTGAATGTTGGTTTTGATCATTTATTGATGACGCTCTGTCCAGTTTGTTGATTCTACCCCTAGAATTCATTTTTAGAAGAGTCAGTCATTTACACGGTTCCTTAACGCTAATATTCCTGTGGCAGTCTGACAGAGATATCTTTTGTTTTCTTTTAGTTTTGACATGGGCAGAGTTTAGTTTCTATTCTGTCATTTTGCAGTGAAAAGTTCAAAAAGACAGATTTATGATGGATTTAAGAAGAATAACTTAACCCTAAAGTGCGTATGATGAGTGATTCCTTCAGTTTTTCTGCAATTTCTTGTTGATTTATATATATTGTTGCTTTTAGTTCAGAGGCTGCCACATGTTTTTGTATTTCAGTCAGACGCAAAGTCTCAAAGTGTTTGTGATCTGTTTACTGAACAAATGTTGTTAGTGGGAGGCCATTGGGTCCTATGGGTTGAGGGGAGGGGCCTCTGTGGATCATCCCACAGATACTTGATCAGTTTGGGATCTAGTGAATTTGGAGGCCAGGTCAACACCTGGTGCTGTTCTTCATGTATTTTTAGTTGTTCCTAAACCGTTCTCGTGTGTGTTCCTGTGTCAGGCTACATCCTGCTGGGGATGGCTGCTGCCATCAAGGTGTGTCATTACTATATTACTATGGGGTGGGGGTATCTGGTCTAGTCTAGGTGGGTGGTACGTGTCTAGGTCCATACCTTTACCAGCAGAACATTTGTCACAAGATGGTCAATGTTATTTATTTCTCCTGTCAGTGGTTTTAATGCTGTGGCTGATTGGTACCATAACCATAAGTCTTCAAGCTAATGTTAAATGATTTACAGGTAAATCCTTAATGTATGACTATAACATCTTTCATGTTCCCTCTACATACACAGCTATTCCGTTTCAGTCTATAATACTCCTCACACCACAGCCTCAGAGGAGACCAGGCAGCTGTCAGGACTCCTGTTCTATTCTTCAATCTTCTACTTACATGGAAGTTTAAATGTATGTGTGTGTGAGGTGGATGAATACACAGTGGGACACCTCTGTGTGTCTGATTGACACAGACTGAAGTCTCAGCCACGCTATGGAGAGAGCAGACTCATCTACCAAGTATTAACCTCTGTCAGTTCACTTGTTCTGAGCTGGATCTCCTCACGCGTCACAGCCCTGACTCCTGACGACAGCTGCCCAGTAATCTCATTTATCTCGGCTGCTTCTTGAAACCCAGCTTGCTGGAAACAATGAGAGACAATCTTTTTATGAGCCTGTTGCAACTTAATAGCTCAGACAGAGATCTGTGCCTTCTCAGATGAATCATCATTTAAAGAAGATTTTCTCCCCATGGTCAGCCTTTGGTTAAATCAACTTATTTTCAGCATCTGAAAAACATAAGACACTAAAACACTGTTATATAAAAGCTGCTGTACTTGTTATTTCAAGGCAGTGCAACTTTTTATAAAAGGATAACAACTGGATAAATTAGTAAAATAAGGGAGCATTTAGTGGTTAGATGAGCCACAACAATATGACCACTGACAGGAAAAGTAAACGTTGACCATCTTATGACAGTTCAATGTTCTGCGGGGAAACTTTTGGACCTGGCATTCATTCCTGTGGATGTTACTTAGACATGTACCACCCACCTAGACCAGACCAGTCACCTCAACCCCATAGCAATGACACTCCTTGATGGCAGCAGCCATCCCCAGGAGGATACAGCCTGACACAGGCCAATTTAGAATCATCCGTTAACCTAACGAGCATGTCTTTGGACGTTGGGAGAAAGCCGGAGTACCTGGAGAGAACCCATGCAGACACAGGGAGAGCATACGAACTCCAGATTCGAAACAAGAACCTTCTAGCTGTGAGGCATCAGTGCTAACCACCTCAACCACTGTGCCGCCCAGGAACAACTCAAAAACAATGAAGAACAGCACAAGGTGTTGACCTGTCCTCCAAATTTACTAGATCCCAAACTGATCAAGTATCTGTGGGATGATCCACAGAGGCCCCTCCCCTCAACCCATAGGACCCAAAGGCCCCCACTAACAACATTCTGTTACCAGACACCACAGGACACCCTCAGAAGGCCCATGTCCATTCTCTGGTGAATTGCAACTGTTTTGGAGGCACAAGGGAGACCTACACAATATAAGGAAGGTGGTCATAATGTTATGCCTGATTGGTGTAGTTCTTCAGAGGATACCATATCACACAGTCTTTCCTTGCTACGGATCTGCAGATGTTTGGACATTGACACCCTGTTCACGACTGTTTCGCCTCCCACAAGGACATCCTTAAGTTTTGCAGACAACACCGCAGTGATAGGACGCATCACTGGCGGGGACGAAGCAGCCTACAGGAGGGAGGTGGACAGTCTGGTTGCTTGTTGTGAGGACAACAACCTCACCCTCAACACGGACAAAACCAAGTAAATGATAGTGGACATGAGGAAGGAGAGGAGCCCTCATCATCCACTGTTTGTCCGGGAGCTTGAAGTGGAAAGGGTGAGCTCACCTGGACACTGAACACCACACAGCTGGCCAAGAAGGCTCAACAGCGGCTGTGCTTCCTGAGGAGATTGAGGAAGTTCGACACGTCACCTAAGATCCTCTGCAACTTCTACAGCTGCATCATTCAGAGCATCTTGACCAGCTGCATCACTGTGTGGTATGGCAACATTACAGCCATGGAAAAGTCTGCAGAGAGTGGTGAAGGCTGCTGAGAGGATCACCAGGACTCAACTGCCCTCTCTATCTAGAAGCATAGAGTCCACAGGAGAGCTGTCTCCAATTTCATTGTACAGGGAAACATGTTTCTATACTGTGCACATGACAATAAACTCTGAATCTTGAATTTGAAGTTGTCAGAAAACTCAAAATAATCTCCCTGGTTTGTTTTGAAGCTTTCAACTGAGTTACACCATCCTTTAAAAAAAAATAAAAAATAACTAAAATCAATTTCATGCAGCACTTATTGTAGAGGCTTCACACATTGTTCGGTTAATGGGTTTCATAGATTAATATTTTGCAGGCCTCTTTATTTTCAGTGTTACTTGAGCTTTAATTTATCCAAAGCGAGAACTGATGTCTGAGATAAATCGCGGTGCTACTTTTCAAGAGTTTAAATTGTTGTCAACTTTAGTTAATCACCAACTGTATAAAAGACTCCACTGGCACCATGGAAAAGAGACAACAGGAGAGAGAGGGGAAAGGGTTGGTAGGGAATAAATACAACAAGAGAGGATTAATCTCCATTAGATGGTAATTGCCATCAGCAAGAGGTTAATATGTGAAGAGAGAAGCGTGAGAAAGAAAATGCAGAACCATCCGTCCTGGTGCGGTTTCATGGCCTCGTCAAAATCAGTTTTCTCTCAATTAATACAGGATTTGACGGGCTGTGATTAATCCACATCGCTCAGCTCCGATGTTTCGATGCTAACAACGTCAAATCATCACTCTGAGATGTAGATTACAGCCGCTGAATACCATCATTTCCCCCCTCGCATTTTTTCCGCACCATTAGTCTGTAAATTGGATTTGAAAGTTTTTGCCCGCCGCTGATTAAAAATCTTCTCATCATCTTACCACAAACTGTCTGAAGCAGGGGGATCCATTTGCACAGATGTAATAATGTTCTGCCCCCCCCCAAAAAAATACCCAAAACATCTCCTGGTTATTGCTCCACTCATCGTTTCTCTCCACACAATTACAGCTGTAACTCCAAAAACGTAATATGTTTTATGATTCTGCACAAATAATTGCACTAAGTAAGAGCCCATGAGAGCAGATAGAGAGACTGAGTAGTTTGTGTATGAAGGTTTGCCTCTAAAGCTGCTGTAGTCTCCACCAACGAGGAACAAGCCTCGAGATAAAGAGCTTCCCTACGAGGCTCAGAATTTCATATTGTATTCTTTTCAAAGACCTGAGTTGCTGCTGTTAAATTACCCAAGTCACCTTGATACCACGCTGCCTCGCAAATAACTAAATGCCAAGCGACTGTTGTAAAAGTCTAAAGTTACCTAGACAGAACGTTATATCTGCAGGGCATTGAAAGAAGCACTTAATGATATGCCGTTGTGTTTTTCTCCATTCCCCGTGGTCATAATGGTCCTTATTTAGTGACGTATAGGGAGTATTTTAAAGCCTCTTTACTTACACTCTCAGGAAAAGTCTTACTTCATAATAACCACATCTTATTATTATTTTTTTTAATCACCTTACAGCGGAGGAGAAGAGTGTGAAGAATACTATATTATCATCTGTGGACCAGCTGGGAATCAACACCTGTCTCAGGTAAGTGAGGTGGTTTTCTGTTGCTCGTTTATTTAATCAGCTTTTTTTATTTAATAATTAATGTGAGGAAGAGGAGGTTCAGCTTGAAGAACCTCACCTGTAATTCTGCAAAGCTGTCGAAAAGGGTTACCTTAACGAGCCACACCAAAGCTCAATCTTTAGCCTACGGTGCAGTATATTCAAGTCATTTTAAAAAAAGAAGAAGTTCGCTCTATTTCACTTTTAAATAAGTAGATAAACTTAAAGTCTTTACTCTGACTAAAGCTGGGCTCAGACGACAGGAGTTTTGGGACAATCTATCCCCAAATTCAGCCAACAATTGGTGGAGAAATCCAGTCTAGACCTTGCTCTGTACAGAGGTTTGGCCCAGATTAAACATCCCAAACCGCTCACAGACTCATCAAGGCCGCACCGATTAATTATAAAACATGTTATTTAGGATTTAAAATATGGACGATTACGTCAGTACTTTCATTCATTCGTTCAGCTATTATAGGGCGAGAGGCGGGGTACACCCTGGGTTAACACAGAAAGACAGACAACCATTCACACTCACATGCACACATACGGCCAATTTAGAATCACACATGAACCTAACCAGCATGTCCTTGGACAGAGGGAGGAAGCCGGAGTACCTGGAGAGAACCCACGCAGACACAGGGAGAACATGCAAACTCCACAAAGAAAAGCCCAGTCGGCCGATGAATTCGAAGCCAGAACCTTCTTGCTGTGAGACAACAGTGCTAACCACTACATCACTGTGCTTCCCTTCAAGAGCGACAATTTGCAAAGTATTCCAAGGTTACAGAAAGTTCTTCTTCTTCTTCTTCTGGCTTTATTAGCAGCTGGCAAACCAGCTTGCATTTGCACTACCGCCACCTACGAGACTGGAGTGTGGCTCGGTAGATTTTAAGCAAGATGAAGTCACGCAGTGCATTCAGTGCTCTCTGATCCGGCTCGATAATCTAAATAATTACATCCTGCAATGTGAGTTACGTTCTTATTTTAAAATTCTGTCGTGTTCGCGCGTTTAACAGAGAAGAGTGTCCTTGTGTGAGTGATGCAACCTGATTTCAAAGTCAGGTAGTATTTTAAAACTCCTGCAGTCTGAGGACAGCTTAAGACGTCAGAGCTGCTGCTGATGAAATAGAAAAGCTTGACAGTTTGTTGGCTGTATTTTTGAGAAAAACCTGCAAACTGTCTGTACTTATTTAAGATTTAAAGGTACTTTCTTGAGGTTAACATGCAGCAGGAAACAAAAGGAATAATATGTTATAGCCTGTTACACCTACACAAGTATAAGGGCCACACATCTGACAAAAATGTGCAAAGATTCTTTTGTTTTGACTCTATGGATGTCACTGTATTTTTATTTTCCCCACAAGCAGACCCTGTTACTCCACATTACAGTTCTCCCAATGCTTGTTTCTGTCTTTAACGACACCCAGCTGCTGCATTACAGAGCGGATAAAACTCCTCCTCTGAAGCAAGTGTCATGTTTGCATTTTGTTCTATGTAACACATTACGAGTGTTTCTATAGATAGATAGATAAGTGGATAGATGGATAGATACAGTATATGGATGTAGACCCAGGTACTTACAGGTCTGAACCACCTCTACACACTCCCCATTGATGGTTACAGGCTGCAGGTTCGGCCTGGACGTCCGGAAATCCACTACCACCTCCTTGGTTTTAGCTGTATTGACCAGAAGGTGGTTCGCTCTGCACCATGATTCCAAGTTGTTCACCAGATTCTTGTACTCCTGCTCTTGTCCATCCCTGATACACCACACAATTGCAGTGTCATCTGCGAACTTCTGAAGGTGACATGACTCTGTGTTGTTCTTGACGTCCAAGGACGTGAATATCTAATTAATCCTTAAGTATCAGACATGCCGAGTTAAATGTTTACCAAAGCAGGCCTTTGTCTCCCAGTTTGGTATAAAATTTATTTTTGTTGCAAGGGGATTATAGGGAAAAACACACTTGATTTTAGAAATTAAAAACAGTGGAGGAATCACACACGTGATGTATTTCAAATCCATGTAGGATTTATATTATGTTTGTTCTGTCTCAAACTAACAGGTACGGCCGCTACCTGAAGCTACTGAAAGAAGACGCTGCCAACGACTTGACGCTGCTAATGAAGCACATTAAGACCTTCTTGTCCACACAGAGAGTCAAAACTTCATCAGAGCTTGGTATCCTTTACAGATTCTATATCTTCTCTTCATTCATGTGCTACTGTCTGCCCAAAAAAAATTGCCACCAGGATTTAACTAAGCAAACAGATACGAGCCTCCTATTGGATAATTACTGCATACGTGATTATGTTTCAACTGGCAACAAGTTATTTAACCCCAACTGATGCAATGAGTAGCTTCTCATTTCTTAAACAACCACGTCGAAAGACACATCCCATGGTCGTGGAAAAGGTGTTAGTCTGTTTGACTCAAATTGTGAAAGATAGGTTCAGCGAGCATGAGACATCATTTTCACACATGGATTGGCCACCACAGAGTCCAGACCTTAACCCCATTGAGAATCTTTGGGATGTGCTGGAGAAGGCTTTGTGCAGTGGTCAGACTCACCCATCATCAATACAAGATCTTGGTGAAAAATGAATGCAACACTGGATGGAAATAAATCTTGTGATGCTGCGGAAGCTTATCGAAACAATGACACAGCAAAATGCGTGCTGTAATCAAAGCTAAAGGCGGTCCAACGAAATATTAGAGTGGGTGATCTTTCTTTTTTTTTGGTGGCGACATTTTTTTTGGCCAGGCAGTGTATATACAGTATTTGTGAGCCATGCAGTGGCGTCAGTGTCGTGTTGATAAGTCCGCCAGTTCCCCTCTGAGAGAGAGAAAGAGCCAGATCTACACAATACGGATTAACTTGTTCTATCTGCGTCTCTGTGAACAGTTCAGATTCCCTTTGTCCCAAATAGCAACCGATATGCCTCCTTTCTCCTTCAGATGGTTTCCTTTGTACGTGGACAATCGAACATGAAAACTGTGACCGGAGATAACGGCCTTTACTAAACACGAAACACTGACATTTTGTTTGTGAAGGAGCTAGGACACTGAGACGGCTCTGACATTTGAGCTGATGTGAAGAAGTAGGTGTAGATAGTGCGAGTGATCAAGTGATACATGAGCCGCTTGTGCAGGTGAAAAAAGTTTTAGATCAGGCATAACATTATGACCACCTTCCTAATATTGTGTAGGTCTCCCTTGTGCCTCCAAAACAGTTGTGACTCATCAGAGAATGGACATGGGCCTTCTGAGGGTGTCCTGTGGTCTCTGGCAACACAATGTCATTACTATGGGGTGGGGTTGCCTTGTTGGTCTGGTCACTAGATGGTCAGTGTTATTTACTTTTTAAAGAAACTTGTAATCAAAATCCATATACTCTCAGACTTATGTGTCAGATTTCAGTGTATTAAATAAATCCTTTGGTTTTAACATTTACACCAGGCTCATAGAACTAAAGTAGTCCCTCAGTTAAAGTAAGGGGGCTTATGCACAGGTAGAGACTAGCAGTGATTTAGCAAGAAGAGACTGTGGAATTGTAATGAAATAGAGAAAAATTGTAAGGAACATAGGAGGAAAAATAAACCTTTGGTGACGCTAAGGTGACTGGTATCAAACAAATTCAACTTCTGGGCGACACGACTGAGACGTCAGCCAATGGGAACGACTGATACAGTTGAATAACATAAGATGGAAACAACCCAAATATTTACCACAAGGCAACATCGTCCAAGACTTTGGTTGCTACCTCCAAATTCACCATGAAGACAGCAGACTTAGTGGAGAAAAATATTATAGTGTTCTGCTTGTTTCACTTGGAAAAGGGATCGGGGATGGGAATATACAAGACTGTTACCTAGGCTACCAGAGCCCGGAACATTCACCAGAGACCCACTGTCGGCTACAAAGAGATGTGAGCGACTTCTGAATCACTTTGTATGTGAACGGGGTTAAAGTGGAAATACAAAACAAAGCTGTTTTTAAGTTAGTTTGACATTTTCTAGTTTAAATTCAGATTATTGGTTTGTCGTAGTTTAAAATGTGTCTGTCCATCCCAGGGGACATTGCTCCATTTATAATTCTTCATTTATAAATGAAGTCCTGACAGACTATTATAAATGGATGAGGCTTATCTGTCAGTCACTTTCAAAGAGCATGTATTTGTTATTGAGGTCTGACGCAGTGGTTGAGCCAACCAGCTCATACCGTTGCAGTATGATCCCATGTATTCGCACTATAAGCTATAAAACTAGACTTAAAACTAGACTAGATTTATCTTGTGTAACTTGAAGTAAGACTTCCAGTGTATTTACTGAATAGGTTTTTCCATATACATTAGAAAAAGGCAGGACTCATTTTACAACATTAATTTTAATTATGTGCCTTTTTCCAGTTCCCACAACTGAGGTGCAGTAATGAATTAGATGCACCTCTCAGTAAAAATATGAATGAATGAGCATGTTTTGAAGTCAATACTCATTATTGTGAACAACACAGTTATATCCTACATTGTTGCAGGACACTGATATTCACCTTTTTCATTTTCTAAATCTCATAGATTTTTTCAATCAAAACAGCAGTATTCAAAATAAAGGAAGCAATTCAAGTCGTGCAACTCTTCTGCAGAGTTTCCTCAAGGGATGGAGTCTGCTCAGTTATTTGCAAAAGCTCAAAGATTGAGCCTGAAACGTGAGCTTGGTTATGTTAGAAAAAACATCTTCCTGTGATTTATTTTTTCACAGATATGCGATTGCTTGAATAATCAGTGGGTGTTTAAAACATATTTTACATATTTTACATATTTTACATGTGACATTCAGTGAACGCTCCAAGGGCAAAACATTGCGACTCAAAACGACGTCCTGTGTGAATTGTACCTAAACAAGAATTAAAGGTCGACAGTGTTCAAAGGCAACAACTCAGCAGTGAGTGTCGATAGCCCGGGGTTGTTTTCTGAAGTCGAGCCAGATTGTGTTCTCATGGGACGGGACAGACACCTTCATATCAGTGCAGTTTATTTTATTTAGCTTTTTTGCTGCTGCGAGCAGGTTTTGAATGGAGTTATGAAATGTCTAAACAAAGTGAATTTAAAGAGTGAAAGCACTTGAGGTGTTCTTGATCAGAGAAAGTTAGAAACCTTGGAGTGTGAATCGTGTTACTTGTCATTCATTCTGTCACTTAACTCTCATGATGTCTTAGCGTTTCCTGCGCGCCTTTTGTCCTCCCAGGTCAAGTTTGACTGCTTATAAATTATGACGTATACATTCTTTTTTTTGTTTCACCTTTTCAGTGAACTTGTTTCCAACACATTAACATAAATTTTATATTTATTTTTGTAATTTATCGTTTGGAAATGCTCAATTATTTTCACTATGGATGTAATTAGAGACACATATGTTGATCCAACATCACAGACTGGTACATGTCAATGTTCAGACAGGATATCGTTTTGAAACCTTTTTGACTTTTTTTTTTAAACACCATTTGGACCCCATTTACAAAAAAATCTGCCGTCTTTGTTACTGGTACTGTGGGCAGAATCTGGATCTTTGCAGTCTTAAATGTGTGAGATAATGGCCTGCTGTATCAAAGTTAATTGACTGTCGGAGCTTTATTAAACACAACATGTTCTTTGAGACAGAAATCTATGAACTTCTGCTTCAAAACACAACATTTGTATTGCTAATTCTGTTGTTTTAATGAATTCAAAACCCCCTCCTGCTGTGTGGCTCATTAAATGGAAACAAAACGCAGAGGCAGTTAATTCAGATTTCTTGCATGTAAAGTGACTCCTTCTCTTGATTCATTCCTGTTCATATTGGTAGATTTGAAAGTAAAATGGCTCAGTCCGTTGCCTCTTTAACTCTGCCCTCCAGTCACTCAGCAGGATGCTTACCCGGGTCACGACTGGCTGGCCTCCACAGTTTTCCTCATCACGGCAGGATGCATGGACCGGTCTTTACATCTGCTACTGAACCTCTCCTCTCTGCTCACCTCTGCATTCATCTGGCCTGCGAGGATGCACACATCTGTGAGTGCAATGACAAACAAGTACAACTACTGTACAGAGGTGCACGTCAGGCTACGGTGCTAGGGTCTGCGTAGGGTCTGGGCTGTCGCTGTAGCGAATTGTCAGTTTCCCCACAGGGATAAATATTAAATCTTATCTTATGTATACCTACAGAAGAAAAGCTGAAACTTTAAAGCCCCATATTTTCACCCGCAATGATTATTTTTGTGAATTTTTACATAAATTATTTCCATGCAAAGCTTTACCTACCACACACACAGTGGAATCAGTCCAAATCCATCACTGGTTATTTAGTTTTAAATTTAATTCCCACCAACAATCTCGTATATATATTTATTTACAGCAAAGAAAACAAAGATGAATCCTTTCAGTTTTATTCATTAAAAAAAAAAAAAAAGAAGAAGAAGCCAAACGGGACAAAAGAAAATGAGAATAGCTTAACTGAGGGGAAATCATTTAAAATTAAGTCTGTTTTCAATCATTTTAAATTGCGGAGAGGAACAAGGGGTGCTGAGATTAACTGTGGCTTAAATCATTGTGCTGGCCTCTGTCATCTGGTCTTCCATCGTCAAAGTAAATTACGGCTCAATTGGACTCGACTTGACTGAACGTGTGCTTGATAAAGAGACGGCTGGTGAATTTCTCACACAGCAGGTTTAGCCTTCAACTACACACTGTGGCCGGTGCTGTCGATATGACAGAAAATGGAAAAAGGGCGCAAATAATTTGGAGGCAGAGGCGAATTGAAGAGCTGCATGCTGTTTCCTTTTTCTGCTGTTCAGAATAAAACAGTTTATATCCCTCTGAACACTGAATATTCATCAGGAACATGAGTAAAAAGAGAATTATAATCAAGAGGTAAAAACCTTGTTCGTTTCACCACAGGTTCACGTTCCAAAGGAAGTAGCTGAATCGGGGATCCCTCCCGTCTACTGGTGCACAGCTCACTATGTGGAGATGCTGCTGAAAGCTCAAGTCCCTCTGGTCCACTCGGCCTTCAGGATGTCTGGTTTCACCCCGTCACAGGTAAGATCTGGAAACCAGGACACTGACAAACCGCTCAGGTATCAGGTGACAGATTTACATTTAAATGAACTGATATATTGCTAAATTCGCAGATGAGTCAGCACGGCAGTAGTTAATTTGGTTCTGCAAGGCGACATTTCAAAACATTCTCAGTGTTTCTTTGAGTTTTATTTGTTTATAAAGCTTTGGTTGAGATAATGATGAAGAAGGAGATGAGAGAGAGCACCAATGCTTATTGTTTTTGGATGGCTGTTAAATTAGTTCTTGTAATCACTTTTACACAGAGCAAAATCAGACGTTTATCTAATCTGTGACCAGTTGATGTCTCGGATTATTATTATTATTACAAATACACTGCCGGAAACAGAATTCATTATCAGCACAGTCTGCACACAGATAAGTGGTTTTGCTCATTGCTTTAGTACTTACATAGACTTATATCTCCAAAATCAGCTTCACAGCCTCAGAGAACGGGGAAGGAAACTTCTGAGATGCTATGCAGAGAATACACCGATCAGGCATAACATTAAGACCACCTTCCTAGTATTGCGTAGGTCTCCCTTGTGCCCCCAAAACAGAGGGAAAAAAATAAATTGAGTTTAACTGAGAAATGAAGGACTGATCTTAGTCAAGGATATGTAACAAAAAAACTTGAAGGTGTTAATATTCATCAAGATGAGATAAGATATAATGAGACAGGACTTTATTTATCCCCGTGGGGATAAGGTGTTACAGCGGCATGGAACAACAGTGCAAAACACAAAAAATAGAATAAGGTAAGACAAAAGAAATAAGTTCTTGATGTTTGACAGTTTGGCCAACATCCTCCTCTCCCCCCACCTGCTCCACTGAGTCCAGAGGACAGCCCAGAATAGACCTTTTTATCAGTTTGCCCAGTCTTTTTGTTTTGTCCCCGTCTGTGACTGCCACTCCAGACCACAGCATAGAAGGTTGAAGAGGCAACCACGGTGTCATAACAGGTCTTGAGTAGTGTCCTACACACCCCAAAGGACCAGTCTCCTCAGCAGGTGGAGGTGACTTTAGCCCTTTTTGTATAGGACATTAGTGTTGTCCGACCAGTCCAGTTTATTATATTGTATTTATATCCATCCACGATGTCAATGTCCAATCCCTAGATGTTCACTGTGTTGCCTTCCTTCAGAATTATTTGTGTCTGTTGTGATATTGTTAACAAGACAGAATCAGCTGGTTCACAAACTCATTAGAATATATTTTCTCTTTTG
Source organism: Chelon labrosus (assembly GCF_963514085.1). Lineage (NCBI taxonomy): Eukaryota > Metazoa > Chordata > Actinopteri > Mugiliformes > Mugilidae > Chelon > Chelon labrosus. The sequence continues at coordinate 19,702,788 of NC_140347.1, forward strand.
GCTGCACCCAATTAGTTAGAATCCGTTCAATTTATTATCCTGGTGTAACAATTTCAGTTTTCAGATACAGATTAAAGATGGCTGAACATCTGAAGGAAATAAAGGAATTGATTTTGGATTACAAATGCTAAATAGAAAACATACCGTGTAGCCCTTTCTATACCGATGATTTGAATCAAACTAAATCAAGACAGGAAGCAGTTTGTTATGCTTTGTCACTGCTGTTAAATAATAAAAATATTAAATTAATGGGATCAGTAAGAGTCTTTATAACCCTAGCTTTGGTTGCTCGCTGAACGACTTCCCTTTTTTATTCTACTTTGGCTTCAGTCGACTTTAAAATATTGAAATGCAGCTTTGACACTGAATCTTCTTCCCTTTTTATGAATACCAGCAGCAGTTGAAAAGTTAGCTTTTTGCTCCTCTGTGCTTCTCTTTCACAAACAATGAGGTACAAAAAGGTTTCCTCACCTTGAATCCTCTCATGTTTGATCCTGTCTGCTGTGTGTCGGCGGCTGACAGTTAAAGACTCATCGCAACGCGTACGTCAGCGGGGCTTCTTATAAGACCTCGCCTGCATTTGCATCAAAGATCTGAACTCCCCGTCTCCGGGGTGGAGTGGTACGTTAAAATTCAGCTCACTTCTTTTCTGTTCAAGGCGATTACGGGCACCTGTTCTTCAGTCAGAAATGGAAATATCTATTTGAAAAAGCTTGAGCTTTGAAAGGCTGACTAAGCTGCAGTGGCAAATGAGGCATGATACATCTCATACAGTAGAGGCTGTGTGCAAATGTATTCATAGACGCAGTGAGTCAGAATCTATCGGTGTAATATTTAAACATTTGAAGCAGGCTGTCTGGAGAATGGGATGAAGCTTATACGAAATGTGACAATAGCTTTAACTTTACACATACAGTATAAATTAAAAATTAAAGGTTGTGATCAGGCAACAGGAGTCTCATTTACACCGTCTAGGCTTTCAAATGGTGGAGAGACCTCTGAGAGCTGAGAGAAAACAAAGTTTAAGTTTAGGCCAGGTCAAAATCTTGTTTAGTTCTTCATGTTTTTTTAGTTGTTCCTAAACCGTTTTTGTGTGTGTGCCTGTGTCAGCCTTCATCCTGCTGGGGATAGCTGCTGCCATCAAGGAGTGTCATTGCTATGGGGTGGGGGTGTCTGGTCTGGTCTAGGTGGGTGCTACATGTCTAAGTAACATCCACATGAATGCCAGGTCCAAAAGTTTCCCAGCAGAACATTGTATTGTCACAAGATGGTCAATGTTATTAACTTCTCCTGTCAGTGGTTTTAATGTTGCGGCTGATTGGTGTATGTATCATGTATATATATTAATTTACATTCATTTTTATGCTGCATTTTATTTAGTTCTAAGGCAGTGAGTCTGTGAATACAATATTGCCATATAATCACCTTATAAAGCTGTGAGGTTTAATCCAGTACGTACAAAACAGCATTTATTATCATGTTCCCCTCATGAATCTGATCCTTTTAGATCAATTTTACCACCTACCAGCTCCTGAGGGTGTTATCTGTCTCTTTACATGTTACAGTAAATGCTCTGCTATGTTCACCAGCAATTCACTAAAATCGCAGCTCTGCATTTTCTTATTATCAGAGAGAAACTGTTGCTGGAAACGATGCTGATTGACTTTGCACCAATAAAATCCTTGGATGGAGATCCCTACTGCTGTTTGCAAAATTACTCTTGCGTCTGTTAAACTTATTAAATCCCATTACTCAGAAAGCTCCTGATAACTAAACAGTGATCAACAACAGACCTTTAATGTGGAACAAAGAGCAGTAAAGGGCTCTGATATGTATGAAACGACGGCTCTGACCTGACTGGCTCAATTTATGGCAGTATAATAGCTGTGTGAGCAGACTTATAGGAAAAATAAACTGAAGAGAAAACCTGTTGGAAAAATGGAAACGGAAAACCTTAACAAGAAAAGCACATCATGCCACTAAGAAGAAAAGCTTCTCTTGGAAGAACCTTGGAGGGATTTATAGTCACAGAAAGTACTGTACAGTGTGTCTATTTATTTGCCTCTGGGTTTAAAAACAAAGGGCAGCGTGGATCCAGCCGTTCCCTGTTTTTTATTACAACACACAAATTAGGACGTCAGAATTTTTCATTAGAGTCGAGCTGAGGAGGGAGGGGGTTGGGGGCAATGATAATGTAATGTGTTTATGGAGCGTAAGTGATGCATGTTTGTGCGCTTGAGCAGACTCGTGTCGTTTGTGAACGCAGTAGCTAATTATTGGCATGACAATTAGCTCAACCTCAGTGTACACGGCCTGTCGAATGTCATGTGGAACTGGATGAAAGCGTGAAGTGTGAGTCGGGCCCAGAGCTACTAGGGATTAGTTGACTCATATTTTCACCATGTTTTCTTTTTATTAGACATTCAAGCAGCATGGAATTAATGAAATTGAAATTGCATGAAATTGTCAGTTGGTTTACCGCTGAAATGCAGAAATATCTCAACAGCTGATGGATTTTGATAAACAGAGAGTAGCTCCAACCTCCTACCTTTGGCCATAAATATTTAGGGATCCATGCAACGAAGTTGCAGGATCCGTATTGTTTTTCTTCCGATGTTTATTATTATTATTAATCGCCTTATTATTCTGCTTAGCTAAAAGTGTCTGCCCAGGACAAAGTGCAAGGGCGAAAGGCATCAAACCTGGTAACTTGGTAGAAGTCCTAGCATTTCACTTTGTCAAGGTGTCAATACACATGCCTACAGCTAGGTGGCGCAATAATAAGCCAATTTACATTTTAGCTCATATCTCAAGAACCGTGTGCCCTAGAAACAAAATTGTTTCTCCCTCTGATTCCTTATATAGGACATAAGGGGTCTAAATTTAATTATATTTCTAACCATTTAGTGGTCATGGCAGAGGTCAGGCTGAGGCTGGGTCTCTCAAGTTCTTTTGAAAAGTTTGAGGACTCGCTTCTTGTCTGTCCTTTCGCCCAGAATTCTGTTAAACTCCAGCTCCGAGATCTGAAGAAGAGCGTAGTTCTTGATCCCACTACTGGTGAGTTCAGGCTGGACAGCAGGCTGCGGTTTCTCAGCTGTGTTTCCATGCAGCATTTGGAGAATCGGATGTTCGTTTGCTGCTGCAGGCTGCTGTAATTTAGGTGTCCAATCCGTCGGTTTTGGTCCTGGTTGGACTTTAGGTCTCATGTCCATCCTATATGGCCCTGTCAAAGGCCACATGGCAGCCTGTGCAGGGGTTTCTCCAGCATGCTCTTCAGAAGTCGCTGGAGCAATCTCTGGAGATGCACCACATACAGCAGTAGCTGCAGCAGACATTTCTGGAGATGTGGCAGCCATATCTGGGAATACGGCAGGAACTTCTGAAGATGAGGCAGACACTTCTGGAGATGTGGCAGCCACCTCTGGAGAGCCGGCAGGCATGTTTGGAGATGCGGCAGGCACACGGCATCATGTAAATTCATCAGTGCAACACTTTCTGAGACAGCTGTTACCAGTTTAATGTTTATCGGCAAAGGAAACATAAAGAAAGGTAATCAGCTGAAAATCTTGTTAGCGTAAGCATGTTTCCAGAAGGTGTGAGACAAGCTGATGAAGGAGAGTCATTATATTCAGAGTGTGATTCTTTTATTTGTGAACTTTTAGCCCAGATTCCATGCGGGAACCTTTATGTTCATCTCCAGGTCAGAATTTAACTGTGTTACCCTGCATTTTGTCACCAGAAAAAGTGTTATGGTGGATTTAAGCATTTACTTTATCAAGATGGGTTCAAAAAGGGTTATCTTCAGTCTTGACATGGACATGTGTTGTTTTTGATATTTGACAGATAAACCACAGTGAAGGAGTGATTGGTGAGAGACACATATTGCTGTTCTAAATATCTGATTTGTTACAGGGAGTAGAAACGTGTTTTTCTTGTCATCAAGTAGGTCTTTCATACTAAAATTGGGGTCATTATTTCTTTGAACCATATTGACTACTACTACTAACTACTCAATATGACTTGAATTTGTCCTGTTGTACAGCATAATCATGGAAATCACAATAATATTTTGATTTTTTTTTTTTTTTATTATTTATTCTTTTGTGCTACAGATGTGCCTCCATTGGCTGACTCAGTGTTTCTGGAACTATCTGGACTGGACAGAAATCTGCCACTACATCTGCACCTGTGTGGTGATGGGTCCTGACTACCAGGTTTACATGTGCGTGGCCATACTGAAACACCTGCAGCCGGAAATCCTGCAGCGTACTCAGTCCCAGGAGCTGCAGATCTACCTCAAGGTCAGATGGAGTCTCAATAATAAACTACACTATATTTTATTAACACAACACCCTGCGAAGCTTAGCTTAAACCTTGGTTTACAGTGGCCTTGTGCATCAGACACTCGATATTCAGTGTGTGTCTGAGAGAAGAACTTCCATATTTATATAGGTTCTAGTTTTCTTAGAATTCACCCAAAATTCAAAATATTTCTGCAGGTAAATAATATTTAGAGACAAACTATGTGATTCAAGAACTAACAGAAGCAAATCTCACGACAAGGTCCATCAAGTGGTCCATCTATGGTTCTATCTACAGATGATTTTGTGGTTCTTTCACTTTCCACCCAATCCTGAGAAGTTATTAAGAGAATGGAGGGCTACGGCATATTCACAATGATATTACAATGAATATGATATCTATTCCAAGATATCAGCTTTTCCAGTTTGTTGCTACAAATACTGGAAGCACACATTGAAAATAAGAACAGCAATTTATGGACTTCAATTGATAATTGATTCTAAGTATATTAGAAGCCACTGGAGTTGGTGGGTAAATTGGTTTGACACAACACTGTATACACCAAGGTGTTGACCTGGCCTTCAAATTCACTAGATCCCAAACTGATGAAGTATCTGCGGGATGATCCACGGAGCACACACCCTCAGAAGGCCCATGTCCATTCTCTGATTAGTCAGAACTGTTTTGGAGGCACAAGGGAGACCTACACAATATTATATTAGGAAGGTGGTCATAATGTTAGTCTTATTCAGTTATAGTTGTAAAAAACTTACTTAATGGCTCAGTTCACCTGTCTTTATCCATAATGAATAGTACTATGGTGTTTTCTGAAGGAAACAGTGGGTAAAGAAGGCTGTTTGGAAAGTTAATGTCTGTTTGGTGAACTGGAAAAAGGCTGAGCTGAAGCGTGGCCCCAAGGATTTTGCCCAAGGTCTAAAGTCACAGTCTTGAAGATGCGTTCTTCTACTAATGTCTAAATCAATGTGGGCACTGACGAGAAGTACTCTTCATCATTACTCATTAAGTGTTTCAATCCGTCTTGTCTCTGTCTGATAGCCATGATGTTAACACCAGCATGAGCTGCCGCTGACAGTTTCTGTGAATAAAAGATCAGTTATGGAGGCTTTATCTGAAGGAAGTTACTCTAATGAGCTTTAGCATCAGATACTGCTGTAAGACGCTTTGAGATAGTGTGTGTTTGTGTGTTAGAAGAGAAACTCTCACCATCCCCGTCCTGAGTTGAACTGCTAAAAGTTTTAGACATGCCGGTTTGTGTCCGACGGCCTTATCTTTCCTCTCCTGCTCCGTCTCCCTCTGTGGGAACAAAGTGAAGGAGAGTATTTTGCCCAGACAGATGTGGTATTAGAGGATTTTTTAAACATTCACACACACTTGCTCTCCTCTGCACTCATCCCTGCCTCACTAGGGGGTATATCTATATTTCATCTAAATTAAAATTTGAAAAGGCAAATGACTTGTTACAATCGCTCCGAGTCCAGCTGGAGTAAAAACTGCAGTGAAGCTGAAGTGGTGGGAGGAAGAGCAGACAGAGAACTAGAGAGGTTATTCTGTATGTCTGCCACAGACCCAAAGGCTACATGAAACCACCATTTACCTTTAATGTTTGTTATTTGGGGAGATATTTATTTCAGTCGGCTGACATCCTTTGGCGACTACCACAGTAGCACATAAAGCAGTAGTAGTACAATACGTCCTGGTTTATCATATCACATAAAAGGCCTTCACATACCAGGGAGCAAAATGAGCAATTTCTCTTAATAGATCCTTTTAACAACAGACATTTTGACTTATCACAGTAGGGAAAGCACTGGCAAATTGACGGCCATTAAGTGTAACTGTAATCCACGACAAGCCCAAAACTGATGAAGCCATCGTAGCCAATTAGTTGAGTTGCACCGTTCACTTTTATTTAACCTCCTCTGTCAGAGTAAATCCTGAGCACACAAATGTGCAATGGTTTATAACTATAAAGCCTGAGACAACGGGTACAAGCTGTGTGAATTTATTGCCCCGCTAGTAATGGAGCTACTGATGCACATATACAAGGAGCAATTTCACCCATCCATTCGTACACATATGGCAGCGGGCAGTAAGCTGGACACTGGTTAGGTTAGGGTTTTAAACAAGGGCAGTTTAACCATGGATAGGACGTACTGTAGAGTTCAACCCACAGTCTCTAAAAGTGATGACTGGGATTTGAACTCAGGATCTCCTGTTTACTAGATAGGCGCTTTAACCAACTATGGATTCTGAGGTCCACATGAATGTCAGGTCCAAAAGTTTGCCAGCAGAACATTAAACTGTCACAAGATGGTCGATGTTATTTACTTCTCCTGTCAGTAGTTTTAATGTTGTGGCTGATTGGTTTATATTCCCACAGTGCTATACATTTAAGATTATATAGATTATTAGTACATGTCCATTACAGAAGGCACACACCTCCTCAAGAAAATCAATGTATATGACTGGGTTACAGTGATTTTAGGCACACCTTTTGGAGACATGTCACTGTGGGCAAAACACTAGTGTACTGGTGGATAAAGTGTTGCAGTACCTCCTGACATTGACCCAGTATCCACAAAAGACCTCCCTTAAGTGGAATGCAGCCATCAAGAAGACACCTGTGCTTTCTGTACCAATCAATGAAAATGTTGTAATCAATGTAGAGGAGGCAGAACAGAACTATTGCATTCATCTCTGGTCCACAACTGTTTTCTGCTTTCCAAAGATTTTTCCAAAATGTGAACGAGTTTAAAACCAGAGTCCACAGTGGATGAAGCTATTGCAGGTAAATAGTTTTGTCACTTTTAATTAACCTCATCTGTCAGAGTAAAAACTGAGCAAACTAAAGTGCAGTGGGTTACAGTTAATAAGGCCAGAGACAATGGTACAAACAGGTCACTGGCTAGTGTCAGAGCTAAAGGTTGTTACATACTCCATAAGAATCGAGAAGTTTGTCCTCCTCGTTTGAGAGTTCTGGCAGCTTGTTCTCGACACATCAACCAGGCAGAACTTTTTTCTAGTGTGGTGTTTGGTTACTATTATGTGATTGGTCAGAAATTGGAGTGGGCGTGGTTAATGCGGAAGAGTGGAAATTCTAGCAGCCACTCTGTGAACTCCCAGATGCTAATATCCTCAGTGTGACCACTAATCTCTCCTGGGTAGCATACTGTGTGAGGGTTCATGCTGAATGAACGGCGTGATCCGACAGACGCGGCCATAGAAACCACTGGTTGACATCTCCCACATCTCCCACAATGCTTAGCGAGTGTGGCGTATACTGCAGTGGGAGGAGCCTATGAGGACTTCCCCAGAGTTCAGCACTTGAGTTTCTCGTGAAGTATAAATGACCTGACCAGAACGAACTTTGTTCTTGTTCTCGCAGCCCCATGAGTGAGAACTAATTTCTATGTATATGTAACAAGCTTAACAAGTTAGCTAACTGTCCTTTAGCAAAGCCTAATTTTTTCCAGTGGTCTGTAAACAGAGGAGAGAAAATAGAGGACTGCTTTGGCTGCCATTCAGACTGACTAACACAAGCTCTGCTAAACAGTTAACACTTAAGGGGACTTTGTAGTGCCGTGTACCGAGGCGACACTTCCTCAGATATGTTCACATTTGGACAATTTTAGAGAAATCACTTAGAGACAGCAAAGCTATTTTAATTCAAAATCCCAAAGTAGATGAACCTCCAAGAGTCACCAACCAATAATATTTTCTTTTTAACTCATCTTCATGCCTGAAATATTCCTACTAATTTCACCTTCTGTGCAAATATCCCATTATCCCATTAATATCACACATTCATCATGTGAGGATGAGCTTTTCCAAGACACAGAAATCTTTGCTAATTAATACATTAATTAGCCTACCTAATGATCTCATAATGGGTGATATATCGGGATGATTAGGAGACGTTAAGCAGCTCTTACCACCTGTTCAGCATGAAAATATTCATCCCAGCAGGGCTCAACATCACAAAGTATATTCTTTTTTTTTGTTAAACTTAAGGCGCCCCACATTAGTCAGAAACTTAATTCCTTACACACTCACGTCTGTGCATCTTACATTTTTCCGCTTTCCTAATTCTCCCTCAGACAATAATAGACCAAAAATACTCTCCCAAGTGATTTGCGGCGCTTATCTCTATTCTCCTTCACGGTTTTAACTGTGTCAGCAGCCGATAAACAAACGGTCTGACCAACTTTACTTCTCATAATGCTTCAGGATTAATTTCACTCTTCAAAATAATTAAAGTGTGACTGCAATCCAGTGTAGCTGAAACCCCAGACTCTTTCTACGTACTGCATTGTCTATTTATTGTCACATATACCATCTTAACTGTGTTTACATCCCCTCTAACAAAATATGGATCCAATAGCTTTAGAGTTATGCAGCTTTATTACCTTCAGTATATCATATGAGTCTCAACTGTTGCCTTTAATTCAAAAGAAGATATAATTAAAACAAGATTTTTCTCTTATAAAGTGCGTTTTATGTAGCAATTCATTGTTGCCCGGAACGATCTCAGGAGCAAGAGTCCTCAATCAGACTGAAAACTCATTTCTTCCTGACGTTACTTGCTCCCGTCTGAACGATCACCTCTAATCTCGCTCTCTCTATTTTCTCCTTTTAAATAATAAAAACCCATCGCTCCATTTGCTCTCAAACGCTTTCTTTTCTTTGCACTTTACTCCTCCAGCACAAAGACCTTAAATGTTTTACTGATTGTCATTAGTTGATGATTATCAACGAATCTAAAGTGGCACAGAAATGATTTCCAGAGTACTAGATATGAAGAATAAATAAAGTTGTTACTCAGAACTATATGAAATGTTCTGAATTTTCTCTTATTGTAAGATAACTGCAAAATATTTAAATATAACCGAATGAGCAGTAAAAACACATCTGAAGCAGAAATATCTTCATAATAAAGGATCACAATCCATAAAAGTTGGGAGGCACAAATCAAAAGAAACTCTGTGTATTACACTGGTATTTAGCTTTGGTAGACCGTCTGAGCCAGTGGTCTCTAATCTTGAGGGCTTTTGCCTCTTAATATGCAGCACTGCTCACCTTCAATCTGTTGTGTCAAGTTTAATAAAGTTGTGAGTGTTTTAAACTTTCTCAGGATGTTTGAAGTCTCCTTCTGTCCCACTAAAGTTAGATTCTACAGCCATGCTAGCAACTATGTGAGGATCTACTATGATGCCACTGCTGCCAGACTCACACATATTCATGTTCACCATGTTCACAATCTTGGACAAGTTAATATTAGTAAATTAGCACTAAACATTCATCACAAATTAAGCTAATGGGATTAGTTTTAATGTATTTGGTTAAAAAACTAAAGTATTGGACAAATTAAAATTTAAAAATGATGACGCAAATCATTGTGAGTGAACTGTTACAGACACAAGAAAATAAACCCAGAGTCACCACTGAAAACTTGGACTGATCTCAGAGACAATTGAGGACTATTAATAACATGCACCCCACTGACCCTGTTATATGTTCTGTAATGTTTTTCTTTGTGTGTTTCTTTTTGAAAAAATTAATAAAATTTGAGTAAAAAAAAAAAAAAAAGAAAATAAACCAAGTTGAACAAAGTTGAAGTATTTCAGATTATTTCCCATTGAAGTACCAAAAGCTGCACTTCCCATGATGACCACTAGAGGCTGGCTCCAAAAACAAGTCAAAGACCTCCATGTTAAAATGTTAAATTTTACCTTAGAAATAAACACGTTAACATCCTGATACAAAACCTATTTTGGTTTCTAAATATGGGATCAGCCACAACATTATGACATTTACACCAAATTCATGGCATTCAAGTGATAACATCAGCCGTACACCAATCAGCCACAACATTAAAACCACTGAGAGGAGAAGTAAACAACACTGACCATCTTGTGACGATCCAATGTTCTGCTGGGAAACCTTTGGACCTGGCATTCATGTGGATGTTACTTAAACATGTAGCACCCATCTAGACCAGACCGGACACCCCCGCCCCATAGCAAAGACACTCCTTGATGGCAGCAGCCATCCCCAGCAGGATGCAGCCTGACACAGGCACACACACAAAAACAGTTTAGGAACAACTAAAAAAACATGAAGAACAGCACAAGGTGTTGACCTGGCCTCCAAATTCACTAGATCCCAAACTGATTAAGTATCTGTGGGATGATCCACAGAGGCCCCTCCCCTCAACCCACAGGACCCAAAGGCCCCCACTAATCACTCTCCAACATTTTTTGAATCACCCTGTAGTTAGGTGGAGTCAGGCACTGCCAAGATGGCGACAGCCAGACACACCACACCATGCTTTAAATCTATGGGTGATGTCCCAGAGGGTTCGTTTGACTTGAAACCCCTTTCTAAAGATCCCGGCCGAGAAATAGGGAACCATTTGTGTAAGTTAGATAAGTATTGTTGATATTAAAATGTGAAAATCTTCAGTGCGACTGAAAAGAACGTCCTGCACTATGAACTATAAAAATAACCATAATTAGACTCTTTGAAAACGCTCTCTGAAAAGCGATGAAAGGAAATTAGGTGAATGCTGACGAGTTAGAAAAGCCAATAAAGGCTGGTAGTTTTTTTTTTTAAAGGTTTAGTCCTGGATAATGACAGAAGGTGAAATCATAGTGTTTGCTGTGAGTATTGTTATTCTGGATGCAGCGTCCTCCGCGCGCCGCGCTCCTCAGGCGGCTAATTGATGATGCCGCTCGCGACGCAGTGCACAGCAGCCACAGTCATTTGCTCCGCCGCAGTGTTTGCATTGCCCACGAGGTCGAGTGATGCCATGACAAACGCATACTAAAGCTCAGGCGCCAATTACAGCGGCCGAAAGTTAAAATCCCAACTGAACAAATTAGTCAAAGGAAATGTAATTTTGTCTGGCGTGACTCTTGTCTCCGAGTCGAGGTATCGCTGCATATTAACACACATCCTGTTAAGTGTGTATCTGGGTAGGTGGAGATGGTATTAACACATCAACGCTGTTTGTTTTTAACATTGCCGTCACGTAAAAGCTCATTACCTGAGCGCTAAGCAAGCATGTTGTTTACTGGCAACGGTGCGACATTCCCATTTAATTTGATTTCCTGTGACTTTGAAACAGATTGAATATAAAACATTTTAATAATCAGGTTATATCCAATTATTCATTCATAACAAAGTGAGTTATGATAACAAAAAGACACCTTTCTGCCCCGGTACCCAAACCTTGTCTGTGTGCATGTGTTTTTTTAATCCGCACATCTCAGGACACTTTAATCGTAATAACTGCATCTTTTTGCTAAAACTAATGAGCTGGTGGTAATTGTAAACACAGTGAGGACGACAATCTGTTGTTTCAAAAGTACTTTGGCAACTTTCGATTGCCTTGTTTGTACTTTTAAGAGGCACTTAAAGATATAACGGCTGTGTCTGAGGATCACCGCCTATATAACACTCAGTTTACTCCATAATGAGCAGTTCATTTTGATTTGGGACACTTTAAAATCCATCCATAAATTAAACAAAGCATGCATTTCATCTTTAGGGCTCAGACACTTTGAATCAACAACCCTTGTTCCCTGTTAAACAACAAATCCTTCTTTTCCACCTGCAGGAGGAGCCAATCCAGGGATTCAAGGTCAGCAACTACCTGGAGTTTATGGAGGAGCTGGAGCACAGCTACAGGACTATCGTTCTCACCGACATGAAAACTATCAAAAACTCCGTAGAGTAAGAATCTGTCTTTTATAAAGCTTTCATCAGAAAGTTTTTGGAGAACTTTTATCTGCCTTATAATTCATGACAACGCAGTTTGGCCGTATTTATCTTCTGGTATAATGTAACACAGTGAAGGGGAAATTCAAACACAGGCCTTCAACTGTGGACTGTGGCCTGCTGAATATGCATGTGTAGCATGTTTTCATGCTGATCAAACTGTTCAGTGAGCTCACATCCAGCAGATGGAGATGTATCATGGATGAGAGGGCCTCGCCGTCGGAACAAAGATGGAATATTGATGGATAACAGAATTTAGGACGCGCTTCTGTAATGTGTAGCCCAAATGTACCCACATACAGTACTCTATTTATGGTAAAACAGGGGAAGAAGAGTGTTCGAGGCAACCTGCTTTAACTTTAAATTATATACCGAAAAAAGACCCTATAACTTTGGTTTGTACTGTAGAATTAGAGGATGAGTGAAGACATCTTCTAAACGCCACTAAATCACAATCCTTCTGCTGAAAATAATCGCCAACCAAGACGAATTAACAAGTAGTTACTGAAAACTACAGAGCCCTCATTGTTCAGATCAAGAACAGATCTACTTACAGATGGAGGTCGTGGCTATGACAGTCATTTACACCAAATTCATGGCATTCAAGTCAATTCAACATCAGCTGTACACCAATCAGCCACAACATTAAAACTACTGACAGGAGAAGTAAACAACATTGACCATCTTGTGACAATTCAGTGTTCTGCTGGGAAACATTTGGACCTGGTATTCATTCATGTGGATGTTCCTTAGACATGTAGCACCCACCTAGACCAGACCAGACCAGGCACCCCGACCCCATAGCAATGACACTCCTTGATGGCAGCAGCCATCCCCAGCAGGATGCAGCCTGACACAGACACACACACACTAGAGGCCACAAAGCTAAACTAACAACCATTAAACTTAGCGGAGGAAATACAAAGGCTTAATGACAACAAGAGACTGTCAGTAATATCAACATTTTCCTCAGACATCCGCCTCCATGTTTCTAAAACCATCATCCAACATCCAAGTTGTGAACTTGAGTTACGAGGATGTTCATATAGACTTTTCACATGAACACGATAAGTTTAAAAAGAGCAAAAATATTTATTTTAATCCTTAATGGAGTCAGATGTTTGCGAAACACGATTTCTTTCTGCAACGTGAACGTTACAAATGTAGTAATTTCAGATATGTTTCCTGCATGACGAACCTGTAGGAAGTGTTAAATGACATGAGTATTTAATTTTTGTCCCTACAATGTAAATATGTGAGTTTCTAAGATCTTTTGTATGTGCTCAACAAGATGTTTTTTGTTCTGACTTATTAAAAAGAAGTATATAATGTTACATCAATGGCTGTGTTTTTTTTTCTTTTTTTTTTTGCTTACTGTCGTTTTAGCCCAGCTTAGCATTAGCTATAAACATGTATGATTATTTGTTTCTGTGACATGTTCTTCTTTAGGGAGCTGGTTATATTTAGTATATGAATTAAAAGTTAATCGAGGAAAAAGTGACACTTCACTTTCATACAGTACTGATTTATTTTATTGGATTTGGTATAGTGTGGCCGTAAGCAGAAGATTTTAAAAGTTAATATCTAAGCTGTATGAATCTGAACTTCATCTCCTGCTGACCTTAAAGCAGAACTGCAGAAAGTTTAAGTCTGACTTCAGAAACAGTAACCTCTACAGGAAACAGCAGTCATGTCCAGACTCAGTCAAGGGCTCTCAGAACTACTTCTTAACATGTGCTATCGGACCACATGTTTAAAGGACCAGCAATAAGAATTTAGGAGGTACATCATTTTTACGTTCATGTTTTTTGAGGATATAGTCACCTGTAACTACGTTTGGAATGAGTCTGTAATATCTTCTAAAGGTTCTCTTCCACTATTATGATTCTACAGTGGCCCAGAATGGACAAATTAAACCCTGACTCTAGAGAACAGCATAGGTTCTCGTGCACACTTGTACTAGTATTCAGCTGGCTGCAATCTGCAACCTCACCACCAGATGGCACTGAACCCCACACACTGGTGCTTTAAGACAATGATTAATAAGCGATTTAGGCGACAGCACAGAGCATAAAGCTGATGTGCACCTTCCCAGAAATGTAACTACACGTCGCAGCGACGCAGACCACAACAGCTCTATCTCCTCTTTTGGATCAATGAAGATGGAACACATCGAGGAAAGGTTAACTGAAGAGGTTCAAAGGTACAAACATTTGTATGACTCGTCTTCAGTGAAATCTGAAGTTTCAGTCGCCATTGTTGAAAGTGAAGCAGGAAGTAGAAAGAAAAATTAACCCGACTGGCAAAAAACACACTGCGCGACTAGTGTTTGGGTGGCGTTTTTACCGAGTGAGCCAGACTGACGAGCGCACAAGTATAAATGGCTCGCACCGGCGTAGGCTACGTAAATAGGCATCTATGTCCCGCAGTACCTTAAATGAGCCCTAAGTGAGCCCACAATTTGAGCCAATTTGTCAATGAGACAACTGATAGTGTCGCATTGAGTTGTACACATAAATAAGGCAACTAATTGTTACTGAAAGCGTAACACAGGCATTCACTATCTGACGCTATCCAACCATCAGACAAGTAGTTTGGACGCGCTTAAACTGCAGCTTCTAATGTAGTTTAATTGGTCATGTCATCCAAACGACACAGATTTAAACCTGTCCCGTACGGAGCAGCAGCAAGTGTAGCTGCGGCCATGACACACATCATTAATGCCAGGACACAGAAGAAAGCATCACACAGCCTCTCGTGTTGCGTACTTATGCAGGTCTTTGTATGAAAGATGCATGAGGACGGTTGTATCATTGTGATAAACCCTCATTAGTACCCACCGCCTTATCTCCCTCTCCCTGCACTGCGGTCCTGTTGTCCCTCTTCAGACACACTGAGGCCTGAATAATAAATGAGCTCATCACATCCATCCGTCTCTTTACCAGGGGAGGAGGTGGTGGCTGGCTGGCTTACAGTCTAGAGGAAGGGAATCAAATGTTTTCCTCGTAAAAGACAGCGACTCATACGGAGCTTCTCACCAACACTAAAGGTGGTGATTAACATTTCGTTTCTGAACGTATTGAGTCTAAAATTGAACTTTTAAGCTGCAGTAATCAATTTTTTGGCCACTTGGCGGCAGCAAGATGAACTCTACAGACATGTTTGGTATTTTAGCTCTGTGTAGTTGTTAGGGAGAACACAGTGGACACAGAGCAGCAGGCTACAGACGTCCAAAGATTTTATAATCAGGCTGCATCACACACTTAAGGATTCAACACAGGGGTGTCAAACATATGGTCCGTGGGCCCAATCCAGCCCTCTAGAGGGTCCAATCTGGCCTCCGCGAGATGAATTTGCAAAGTGTGAAAATTACATAGAAGATATTCATTTTCAATGAAAGCACATGCTGTTCCTAATTTGTCCACTAGAACTGTTTTAGTCAGAACACTGAGACCCAGAACTAAACAGCAGAGGGCAGCAATTAAAAAAATCAGGTTGTTCATGAAGTGTTTTGTAAAAAGATAGTTCATTAAATTTAAACATTTTCATAAAAAACTTGTTCTTCTTTGCTGTAAAATAAAGGGAAACAATAGGGGTTGTCCTTAGTTATAGGTTATTATGCTATTATGCTACTGGTCCAGCCTGCTCGAGATCAAATTGGGCTGTATGTTGCCCCTGAACTGAAATATTTTGCTTATTTTGACTATAAAAACGTCAGAAAATGTCATGTGAGTAAGCGTTTTTGTTTTTAGTTTTTTTTTAGAACACCTGAAACTTTCAATGTCTGGCAGTCATTTACTATTCACTGCATGTTATAAGAGTGTAATAACCTTAAGCGGGAGAGGCGTGACTGAAATTACCATAATGACGCCATAGTGGCGGTAAAAAACATTGGAGATGTTCAGCTTAGTCACCGAACCTGTTGTTCAAATATAAAAATACATTAGTGCAGCTTTAGGTCCTCCAGCAAGCTTTGATTTTTGCTGCTTCGTTCGTTTCCTATCCTGGAATAGTTTTGTTAATGTTATTTTTCTTTAGACATAATTAAATTGATTCAGTCATATGTTCACATGTAAGTGACGTGTGATTGTCATCTGATCACATCTATTTTCATGATGAATTCACTGATTACCAGATTTATAGCAAGACTGATGCGCAAACGTGTATTTGTTGAGTCACAGTTTGTTGAATTGGTTTTTATATGAGTTAAAAAGCTTCATTAGCTCTCTATAGGTGTTTCCTGAAACAGACGACGAGGCTGAGATTAAGGTGAGCTGCTCTTTTAAATGCTGTTTGACTTAAAACGGGACGGGCAGGTGACCTTTACCGAGCCGCCGAGCTTCCACACTTCCCTCCGTTCTTTGGGAAATTAAAACGTGAAGAAGTTTACTTTGAATTTCACAGAACTGATTACATTTTTAGGGTTTTAGGCGTTTATTACTGATTCTTCGCGGAGCACGTTCTCCCTCTCGCCGCTGTCTTGGATTTATGGCCCCTTTAATCATTTGGTCTCCCACAACAATAATAAAATTTCATAGCAGCGTTAAATCTTTTTCGCATTTTTTTATTTTGAATCCGGCTGAGTGGGGACTATCTTTCCTGTTGCATGACAATAAAACGTATCTTTAACGTCCATAATGCTCCTTCAGAGCCGACTGATGTTTTTTTTTTTAAATCATAAAACCAAGAAGAGTAGACAGAAATGAACATTTTTATGTCCTGGAGGGTGAATGTCGACTCCATTGCTCCTGCTGCAGAGTCAGATTTCTCATAAGGAACGAGCAGATCTGATAAACATGCAGATGTGTGGCTGGTAACGGTTGTTAAAAAACAAACAAACAATAATACAAGGTTTAAATTTGATTCTTGGAGCCAATAGAAAACGACTGTAGTTCATTTGAACATAGGAAGAAGTAAAAAAAAAAACCCTGGAGGAAGAGCTGTCAACTTATAGGAAGTAAAGTACATTTGCGCGTTAAGTATCATCGCTCGCCTTTCTTTCTTGCATTTTGAACAAGTTGCATCCATTATTAAATCAGCCCTCAGCCTCTGTAGGACGAGCTGATAACAGATCAGACCGTCTCAAAAGCTCCTTTGAATGATTCTGGTAGAATCTGAGGACGCTTTGTGTCCTTTAGCTGCCATCGGCCGCCACTCGTCTGCGCGTCTCTGTCTCGGCAGCGATGCTCCATGAGCCGCTGCCACTGTTTGCTCCACTTTTACAAAGTTTGAGTGGAGGCGCAAGAAGAGAGAGAGAGTTTTAAATGTGTGTGTCAGCGGTGGTGGGACGGTGTCAGATAAGCCTGTCAGTGTTTTTCATCAGACGAATCCACGCGGACGACGCGTCTGTTGAGCGGAGAGAGTAAGAGAGCAGGAGATTGATTTAGCGAGGAGAAGACAGCGGCGGGCTGCAGTCTGTCAGAGCTGCACAGGATCCATCTAGAAGTTTATTTTTTTTTGTTTATATATATTTATTTTTTTCTCCTCCTCCAGGACAAAGCGAGAGCTCGACTTTGCTGAGAGAAATGGATGTCCCCGGCTTTGCAGAGCATGAAACAAACTGAACAAACTCCAGTAGAGGGACGAGGGGACGTCTGACCTCATTTTTACCACATGGAGACGGGCCTGGCAGTGCACCAGCAGAAGGGGACGGCTAACCTTTTTTAAGATGAAGGGAGATGAAGAAAGAGAGGTTTTGTCTCTGGAAATGCTGGAACAAAATTTACATTATTCAAACACATTATTTACTGGAACAGAAATGCCAGTATTGTGGTTTCGTTAGTGTTTGCTCCATTTAGTTTTGCAATATGGCTTTTGTTAGCGTCAGTCTTGAAGAAGGGGAGCGGTTCAGGAGGGAGCAACACTTCAGTCTCATTACATCGATGGGAAACACTTCCGAACAGATGCAGTGTTTCCCATACAACGTTAAGACTACGGCGACGGAGAAAACGACTCACGTAGCATGAGAAGCTATTTGTGTTGTTCACTAATAAAAACTGACGTTACTGACACTTTTTAAAACCAGATGTTTGTTCTCTTGATTTTTTAGACCATGGAGATTTACATTTATTTAAAGAGAGTTGGTCAAAACCCGAAGGAAAAGATTCAAGACTTAACGTGAACTAGCTTAACCTTATAAGCGCTAGCTAGCTAAGTGCACCTCACTGATATGTAATATTGGGTCATTTTCCTGAACTTCATACTTCAGATTCTTGTAAAGTAAAAATCTAAAAACCCTTAACACTAATTACAGCTCATCAAAACTGCAGAAAGAAAGATTTACTCCCTTGTTCATGAACGCACATATAGAAAAAAAGAAAGAAAACTCCTCCTCTATTGTCATCAGACAATCAAAGCTCCACAGAAGTGAAACGCTGCAGAGGAAAACAAGCGTGTCCATGCCCTTACTCAGCTGTAAGCTGCGTCTATTGATGTTTTTGTGAGGAATCTGCCAGAGCTCAACTAAATTAGACTCCATTGACTTGTTTTTATGAACTCTAAGGAGCTGTTTTTTTCCCAGCGTGGCACCTTGCTGTGCCTCGGAGAATTGGCTCCTGTGGGACCACGTCGCCTCGGGTCAGAGTTTAATACTGGACTGTAGCATTTCCATAAAACTAGACGGAATCCAACAGATCAAGAATTGAAATTTACTGACAATGCAAACAGTGCTACAGTCAACTAGAAGAGCCTGAACGGCCACTATGTTTGAATTTTGAAAAGGCCTCACTTTTATTTTGCAGTATTTTCAATGCTTTGTTGACAGCACTGACACGTTTTTATAATTTTAAGGTAGTTTGACTCCCAGTCTAAAAAGTGCCCCTTATAAAAAAGTGTGTTAACTGTGATCAAATCACATCAGTGTGATAGAAGTGGAGACTGGTACCCCTCACCACTTAAACACAGAAGCATAATATTTCTGTTTCATTTATTTGATCAGGTTCTTGTGTGAGAACCTGCCGATGTTTTGAGTCGTTTTAATGCAGAAATGTGGAGACGTTCTGAGGTTTGCCAGTCTCCACTTCTATCACACTGACATGTTTTGATCATAAATTAAAATTTCACTCTACATTAACACACAGGGTGTGGTGGTTAGCTCTGATGCATCACAGCAAGAAGGTTCTGGGTTTGAATCCATCCGTCAACTGGGGCCTTTCTGTGTGGAGTTTGCATGTTCTCCCTGTGTCTGTGTGGGTTCTCTCCGGGTACTCCTCCCTCCTCCAAAGACATGCTCTTTAGGTGTAATAGGCAGTAGGTGTAAGTGTGAATGTTTTTCTGTCTCTGTGTGTCAGCCCTGCGACAGCCCTGCAACAGACTGGCGACCTGTCCAGGGTGTACCCCGCCTCACAGTCATAGTCCAAGCTCACGTTGGTTTCGTGCTGGTACATGTGGAGTCGGTGGAAAAGTACTTTCACCTACTTACATCTTATTTTGCACAAAAAGGAAGTGAGAAAGAAAGCACAGAGGTGCACTTAAAATGCAAAACAGAAAATGTCAGCGGTTTTACCTAGACAGTTCAATAGAGTTTCACTTATCATGAACGTAGTAAACCTATGATGTACTTATGATGGACTTGTTATGATAAACTTATGTGGGCTTAAAGGTCACACAAGCAAATGCAGACAGCATATGTGAGAGTTTTCCATTACAAGGACAAGCAGTTACAGAAAATGAATCAATGAATGAATTTTTAATAAGGGGCGCTTTTTGGGCTGGGAGTCAAACTACCTTAAAATTATAAAAGGTGTCAGTGCTGTCAACAAAGCACTGAAAATACTGTGAATGAGACGTGTAGTAAATAGGGTAAAGCATGCAAAACACCATCAGTGAACTGATTATGCCTCCTACGTCTGATAACAACCCTGACAGGAAACTTAAAATTACACCACAGGGATCTGCAAAATAAAAGTGAGGCCTTAATTCATAAACAGTGGCTGTTCAGGCTCTTCTATTTGACTGTAGCACCGTTTGCATCGTTTCTAAATTTCATGCAAAGGGGAAACTACTTCAGCGTGCCCACTCATCTGTACCAAAGTTATACCGTTTAGATCTGTTGGATTCCGTCTGTTTTTATGGAAATGCTACAGTCCAGCATTAAACTCCTCAGGCCTCAGTGGTCCCACAGGAGCCAACTCTCCGAGGCACAGAAAGGTGCCACTCTGAAAAAAACAACAGCTCCTTAGAGTTCATAAAAACAAGTCAATGGAGTCTAATTTAGTTGAGCTCTGGCAGATTCCTCACAAATACATCAATAGAAGCAGCTTACAGCTGAGTAAGGGCATGGACACACTTGTTTTCCTCTGCAGCGTTTCAGTTCTATGGAGCTTTGATTGTCTAATTACAATTAGAGGACGAGTTTTTCTTCTTTTAATACACTATATTACCAAAAGTATTCGCTCACCTGCCTTTACTCATTCTATGAACTGAAGTGCCATCCCATTCCTAACTCATAGAATTCAATATGATGTCGGTCCACCTTTTGCAGCTATTACAGCTTCAACTCTTCTGGGAAGACTGTCCACAAGGTTGAGGAGAGTGTTTATAGGAATTTTTGACCATTCTTCCAAAAGCGCATTGGTGAGGTCACACACTGATGTTGGTCGAGAAGGCCTGGCTCTCAGTCTCCGCTCTAATTCATCCCAAAGGTGTTCTATCGGGTTCAGGTCAGGACTCTGTGCAGGCCAGTCAAGTTCATCCACACCAGACTCTGTCATCCACGTCTTTATGGACCTTGCTTTGTGCACTGGTGCACAGTCATGTTGGAAGAGGAAGGGGCCCGCTCCAAACTGTTCCCACAAGGTTGGGAGCATGGAATTGTCCAAAATGTTTTGGTATCCTGAAGCATTCAATGTTCCTTTCACTGGAACTAAGGGGCCAAGCCCAGCTCCTGAAAAACAACCCCATACCATAATTCCTCCTCCACCAAATTTCACAGTTGGCACAATGCAATCTGAAATGTACCGTTCTCCTGGCAACCTCCAAACCCAGACTCGTCCATCAGATTGCCAGATGGAAAAGCGTGATTCATCACTCCAGAGAACGCGTCTCCACTGCTCTAGAGGCCAGTGGCGGCGTGCTTTACACCATTGCATCCGACGCCTTGCATTGCACTTGGTGATGTGTGGCTTGGCTGCAGCTGCTCGGCCATGGAAACCCATTCCATGAAGCTCTCTGCGTACTGTACTTGGGCTAATCTGAAGGTCACATGAAGTTTGTAGCTCTGTAGCAATTGACTGTGCAGAAAGTCGGCGACCTCTTTGCACTATGCGCTTCAGCATCCGCTGACCCCTCTCCGTCACTTTACGTGGCCTACCACTTCGTGGCTGAGTTGCTGTTTTTCCCAAACGCTTCCATTTTGTTATAATAGAGCTGACAGTTGACTGTGGAATATTTAGGAGCGAGGAAATTTCACGACTGGATTTGTTGCACAAGTGGCATCCTATGACAGTTCCACGCTGGAATTCACTGAGCTCCTGAGAGCGGCCCATTCTTTCACAAATGTCTTGTTTCACAGTCTGCATGCCTGAGTGCTTGAATTTATACACCTGGGGCCAGGCCAAGTGATTAGAACACCTGATTCTGATCATTTGAATGGGTGAGCGAATACTTTTGGTAATATAGTGTATATGCGTTCATGAACAAGGGAGTAAATCTTTCTTTCAGCAGTTTTGATGAGCTGTAATTAGTGTTAAGGGTGCTGCTTTACAAGAATCTGCTTATCAAGATCAAATTTCATCAGACATTTATACATTTATAGCTTGAGTTAGAAATAAATAAAGCTCAATGACTCATTGGTGATCTACTTCTCATTGGCTGCAAGTTGAGAGCGGAAGTCTAATTTTTATTTTACTTGTAGGTGCGAGCGGACGACATGAAATGTGCTGTTTATTAACATGAGATTGAGTGGGGGTCAGCAGATAGTTTGTCTCAAGATGACACCACTGAGTTGTTCTTGTTGACATGAGAAAACCCAATGATTGTAGAGTTTTAAACCGATAAATCATCTTTAGCCGCCCCAGACACACACTTAAATGTGGTGACGCACCACTTGGGCATTTTCCAGCGTTGGGCCGAGTCCTGCACTAGTTGGACCCTCTCAATAACTTATCTACCAACTCAGCATGTTGAATCAGTGGTGAAACAAGTTGGTCAACGATAACAACTTGATCATCTAGATAAACGAAACTGTAGACCAACTGATCAGCATGATTCAGGAGAGTTCAGCTCTGTACGATAGTTTGTAGTTCTTCCTGCCACCTGCTGGTATGAAGAGTTATTTCCTTTCCTACAAAACATTTGCGTCGCCTGGTTGTTAACTGTATTCTTTCAGCGGCATTCAAGTTTTTGGTCAGGACCATAGACTGTAGAAAAGCGGACGCCATGACAGCTCCTCAAGAGTGAAGCCAAAGCAAGTAGAGCTCCCCCTGGTGGTGCAGTATAAGTCATAAGCTCCACCCCCTTCTTGTTAGTGGATGGAACTTGGGCCAAACTAAAACAACTCAAGTACACGTCAAATTTTCATGGTTTCTGTAATTTTAAGTAGTTAATATAATGCTGATCAGGGTTTCCCATACAACGTTAATACTATGGTGCCCCTTCAGGGTCTTGAAACAAAACGAAAATATGTTCAAACGTTTCAAACAACATTGTGCTTGCGATGTTTTTCCTATTGATCTTAAAAGCATCTCTCCCCCCCTCTTCTCCACAAAGTCGCCTCCCCCCAAACCCTCCACACACTCCGGTCGCATACCCGTTTATGTTTAGTATTCCTGTAGATGAACTTATGAACTGCACAGGCTGTTGCTGTTTGTTGCAAAATCCAACATCCACGATATAACGGCAATTTAGGAGGTCTGATACAAAACGCATGATCTTATTCTATGAGCAGACATTTCATATACTGAATAAATTATTTTTAATAGTTGGGATAGCATCATAATTAGGGGCTTTGATTAACAGTAGTCTCATGAAATCTTCTGGGAAACACTGCTGATGTATGTTCAGGTCTCCATCTAGACCAGGAACCCCCACTACATAGCAATGACACTCCTTGATGGCAACTCTTTTAGGAACAACTCATAAAACATGAAGAACAGCACAAGGTGTTGACCTGGCCTCCAAATTCACTAGATCCCAAACTGATCAAGTATCTGTGGGATGATCCACAGAGGCCCCTCCCCTCAACCCATAGGACCCAAAGGCCCCCACTAACAACATTCTGTTGCCAGACACCACAGGACACCCTCAGAAGGCCCATGTCCATTCTCTGATGAGTCTCTCCACTCTCAGATGCTGCCAAATGGGGTCAACGCGGGGTAGCATTACTCTTGACAATCCTGGTTAACTGAGCTCAACGAACAGGAGCAGGAACATTTATTGTTCATTTCAATTTTGATTTCTGTGTATCATCTTGTTTTCACAAAACCTCGAAATCAACAAAATGTTCTCTGCTACGGGCCGCTGCACCTGCTCCACCTCCTCAATCTCAGCTGTACAAAACAGATTGCAGTTTAAAGAAGTAGTTAGGATCCATCTTGCTGCTGCCTATGAAGCACAGCTGGTGGTTTTCTATTGTAATACTGCACAGAAATGGATGGATAAATACATCAAAAATTAAAAAACAACTTCTGCTTGTGTTTAAAATGATTCCTTGAGATAGTTGTAGGTAAAAAGCTGTAGGTATGTTCATAAAAAAACACGTCAGCAACTCTCTCTCTGTCCCGTTTCGCCGTCCGATCGTCTCGTTTGACCCGAACATTAATCGCACAGAACTAATCGACTCGTTCGTCTCCACATTATTGTCTTGTTTGTTTCAATTAGCAGTGAAAACCTCATTATCGGCGCGGGAGCCGACTCGACCTCGGGAGGGGAGACAGTTTAGAGATGATGACAACCCTTACAGTATAATGATCTGTTGTGCTGTTGATCTTGATTATGGACTTTTCAAACTGACAGCAAGCAATTTGAGGCAGATAATCGGTGGCAATTAGAGCTGATTAGGCAGCAAACGAGGACACACCTTTTGTCTGCTCGGAGCCCAGAGATGACTTTTTTTTTTTTTTTTATCGCACCGCTCGCATTGTTATCTTATGTGGTTTTTATCTTGCAGATGTTCCTTCTGAACTCACTTGTAAGTGCCATTGATTCCTTGATTATGCTCAACCGCTCTCATCCCTTTTTTCCCTCTGATTTTTATCTTGAACTCTCAACATTTGCTGCAGGAGTTTTTTTTGTTTGCTTCTTTTTCTCTCATCGGATTCTTATCAGAGTTTTATTTATTTATTTTTATCTTCAGTTTCCAGTTTGATTTTGGCTCGTGCAGCCGCTCCTTATTGTTTCCAGCCTCTGTACTTCTTTTGTTTGCGGATTCAGCGCAATTTAACCGTTAGAAATTCATGACACAGGCTGTAACACAGCCAAAACGATCACCAAATGAAAAAAAAAAATTGAAAAAAAATATATAAAAATGCCAGTGGAGGGCATAAGGATTAATCGTCCAGCGAAGTCAGAACCATAGACTGTAATAAAAGTGGACCCCATGACAGCTCCTCAAGAATGAAGCCAAAGGAAATAGAGCTCCCCCTGGAGGCTGGCTGCAGTATAGCTCATAATCTCCACCTCCTCCATGTTAGTGGATGGGACTTGGGCCGAACTAAAACACTAAAATACACGTCAAATCTTTTTTTTTTTTTTCAATAATAATTTCTGTCATTTCAGGAAATTAATATAATGCTGATGTAAGTTTAAATGTCCACCTAGACCAGACCAGACACCCCTACCCCATAGCAATGACACTCCTTGATGGCAGCAGCCATCCCCAGCAGGATGCAGCCTGACACAGACACACACACACAAATGGTTTAGGAACAACTAAAAAAGAAAAACATGAAAAACATGAAAAACAGCACAAGGTGTTGACCTGACGTCCAAATTCACTAGATCCCAAACTGATCAAGTATCTGTGGGATGATCCTCAGAGGCAGAGGATAATCATCGGATTCTTATCTATGTTTTATATTCAGTTCCCAGTGTGATATTTCGGCTCCTGCAGCATCTCCTTATTGTTTCCAGCCTCTGTACTTTTTTTGTTTGCAGATTCAACCCAATGTAATCAGCCAACAATGTCATATGTTGATCACGGCGTGTGCTTTCTGTGCAGGAAGTGTGCTTAAAGGAGGCTCACATTAGCATTTCTTTTGGCCCCAGTCAATATTTCCCGTAGTGAAGTGAATTGTTCATTGTGTGCATGTGAATCAGATGACTTTGGGGATTTGCAGCTCAATGATACAGACTTTTGGACAAAGTGTATTGATAGACAGAAAAGGTCACAGACATGTCTAATAAAGAAGCCGTCAGAACTTTGCATTTCGTTCCATGGCCTCTTTTTAATGAGCACACAAACTTTCGAATTATTTATTGATCCCAAAACTGCAGTGAGCGATGATAGACGCTGTTCCGCCTCCTCTTTGTTTTGTTCTGTCTCTCACGGCGCTCTGCTGGGCCTTTCTTTAATTTAAAGTGTTGCTCCGTCTTGTTTGGAATGCATGCTACAGGCTTTCCCTGAGTCCCTCTGCCCAAACCCGGCTGCTATCAACTCCTCCGCCTGTCAAGACCGTCTGGGAGAGGCGGCGGAGAGACGCCGGGAATTCTAATTCACATTCACGCTCCTCGTTGTACATCGCATTGACACATAGCCCTGCACTTCTTCCCTGCGAGCATCTGCTCCTCTGGATTTGTGGAGCAAATTCAAGAGCTGGCTTCCTAATCCTCATAAGTCCAAAAACTATCCGGGGTCTGCTGGTACATGAAGTTGCCTCCTGGCCACAATCAAGGGACCGGCTCAGATAAGTTCTCAGCATTACCAAGACATCTGACTTTGCCAAAGCCTTGAAAGCAGTCAGTACATTTTTGAAAATTATCTCCACAGCCAATAGGCTGCCGGTTTAATTTCAAACCGACACACATACATTAATTAAGTGTCAGCTCAACCAGCAGCCACACCTCATTAGATCAGACAGTAACCTAACATTCAAAACCAGACCCTGGTAGCAATAACTGCAAAATTCTGTGATTTAATTTCAAAGAAAGTATTAAAGTATGCCTTGGTGCTGCTGCTCCTCCAGCCTGTGCCAGAGGGGAAGTGAGCAGACATGAAACAGAAACGTCTTCCCAGTTTCCTTAACCAAACAGAAATCAAAACATTTTTAGTGTGATCTCATGGCAGCTCCGGCTAAATCTCTCAGGGAGGACAGTGTTGGGCAATGTTGCTGTGATGTCTCAGGTTCCCTGTTCAATGGGCGAATCAGCAGCAAGCTAACTAAATATTTTCACGGTGAACAGTAGGGTTTTGGTGTGTAACTCTAATAGCAATTCCACCAGTAACCACAAGATGGCCGACATTTATCAGTTCAGCAGCTTTGGATGTAAAGACGACTAGATTGATATTAATAAAAAAATAAACAAATTCTCCTTGGAAAGCATGCTCAGGGCCTTCAAACATTCCTGACTCATTAAGTTTCTCAGGAATGTCTTGATGCTAGCTAACATATGCACACATACACCGATCAGTTATAACTATTATGACCACCTTCCACCTTCCTAATATTGTGTCTAATATTGGGTCCTATGGGTTGAGGGGAGGGGCCTCTGTGGATCATCCCACAGATACTTGATCAGTTTGGGATCTAGTGAATTTGGAGGACAGGTCAACACCCTTAACTGTTCTCCATGTTTTTTTTTAGTTGTTTTTGTGTGTGTGCCTGTGTGGACAAACCACCAATGGTGTGATCAGATATGAAGCCAATGGACAGACATGAGTGGCACTGATGCCCAACTAAACAAATCTGTGTTGATTAATTCATGGCTTCAAATTCAGGAATATTCCTCGTCAGTCGGACACACTCAGTCCATACATCCTCCACTTCCTCCACCAGCTAGTCGCTAACTTGATCTGCTATTATTGGTTGAGTACAGTGGATCAATCAGAGCTTTTCAAAAGGATTGATTAGTTAGGGGGCGGCACAGTGATGTGGTGTTTAGCACTGATGCCTCACAGCAAGAAGGTTCTGGGTTTGAATCCATCCGCCGACTGGGCCTTTCTGTGTCTGCGTGGGTTCTCTCCAGGTACTCCTGCTTCCTCCCACCATCCAAAGACATGCTCGTTAGGACATGCTCTCTGTGTTAGCCCTGCATTACACTGGCGATAGACCCCGCCTCTCGCCCAGTGACAGCTGCGATAGGCTCCAGCCCCCCGCGACCCTTCACAGGACAAGTGATTACAGAAGATGAATGAAGGATGAATGAATGATTAGCTAGGTGTAAACACTAATTAGAGAGAAATGGACAGAAGCAAAGAGTGACTTGATGTTAATGCTGCCCTGCAGACTTTTTGACTATTATTGGTGCAAAACAAATGTGACATTTCATCCTCCGCTGTTGAAATAAAAGCAGCCATTAAAAGCCACTCGAAGCGCCTCCACTAAACGCGAGCAGAGCATAAAAGGAAACAACACAAATCATAATATCATATCATCATCATAAATAAATATCACTTTTCCAATCTTCACATTACTTCACAGCCTTTTAAAATATCAGACAACACAGAAACAGCTGTACTGTATCCTCGCCTTTTATTGGCCCTATCAGCCTCAACTGTCACAGGTATTATAACTAATCTCAGTTAATCCTCTTTACACCTAAGCTGCCATTTAGAGGGCCAACGACCAGAGACATTAAGTCAGGGAGCTCCGGAGAGTTCAGTGTTTTCCCCGCTTGATTACTCACTTAAGGAGATTTACTTAAGTCTGATAGTCATGTTACGCTGTGGAGGAGTTTTTAAAACTTGTTTGGACAATAGATTATTCACCAGCTCCTTGCTTGTAGTTTAACTTTATCCGGCACCAAATATTTTAATAAAAATGCAGAAATGTTGATCTTATATTTTTTCTGCTGTGATGTTTATCAAGAGTATTACATCTGGATGAATCAATCATTTGATCAGATTTATTGGACGAAGGATCGTTTATTCTGAAAGTGAAAGCTTAGCTTTAAGAGAAACTAGCAGCGACCATTGTACATTAATGACTGTAAGACGAGTTTTAAACTAAACATCTACAGGAAGTATCCTCACTAACGACCATCCATCATCCATCACATGTAAGAGCAGGACATTTTAAACAATTTCTTTTTAAAACAGCAGCAGGAACAAATGAAACACCATCCATTAGTGACACAGGAACTGAACTGCAGCACGCTGACAAATAAAAAATACTACTTACGTCAAAATCCCATTTAGATACATCGAAATGGACAGGGGGCAAAATATCCCGCTGAGGGAACTGCGAAAAATATATCAAAGAGGAGCATTAGCTATGACTAAACACTTGACATTTATATTGTGAGGATTTTATGCTTTTACAGGGAGGTGCAGGAACTGAATGTGAGAGAGAAAACCCAGGATATTTACTCTTCAGTTAACACACTGAACGATGGAAAAGAAATCTGTTTAGTATCAGGTCATCTGAGCCACTTTAAAAAAAAAGTGTGCCAATTGCTAATTATTAGTATTGCATAGCTGAGTTTTTTGAATGTCTTGTGCATTTAGTTATATTTTGTATTTTTATGTTCGTAAAGAATAAAACACTTGTGCCATGCTAGTTGCTCAGTTAACCTTAACTTTGAGCTAAATGCTAACATAGCAAGCTAACATGTGAAGGTACCATAGAATTTACAAAGATGGATGGAACAGCTTCTCAAAAGTGAAGCCAAAGCAAGTAGAGCTCCCCCTGGTGACTGGCTGCAGTATAGGTCATAAGCTCCACCTCCTCCATGTTAGTGGATGGGACATAAAACACTAAAATACACGTCAAATACATTTTTTCAAGGACACTTTCAGTAATTTTAGGTAGTCAATATAATGCTGATGCATGTTCAAGTGTAATTTTTTGGATAATTTTCGTTTTAGTTGGTTATATGGCGCCAAGAAGTGGGGACACGTTGTCCATATTTATATACAATCTATGGAAGGTACAAATGCCAAGGAAAACATTGAACATTTTTAAATAACAGTTTAATATTTCATCACGTTACAAAAAAAAAGGAACCCTTTGTCTTTGATGATGGCACTACATGAAAAGTAGACATTCACATCCCCTGACTGCACCAAACATGTTCAGTTTCATGGTTGAAGAATATATATATTTTTTCTGCTATATTCAGTCAGAGTGTCCAGCTGTTACAGACTGTCCATGTGTCTCTGATAGTCTAAATTAACTCCAATCAGTGTCCAGCAGTGTCCCACCCTCTGGACGTATGGCTGCAATCACCCCCATCATCAGTGTTGCCAGACACAGCTGATGATTTTGAGCCCAAAAGCTGTTCAAAACCCTGTACCCCAACACAATCACCCAAAATATTGCATTCATATTTTATTTTGTACTTCAACCACCCAGATTGCTTGTCCTAGCGTAGCCTATCATACAAAGCAGTGCAGCCGAAGCATAGAAATCATCCACATCATCCACAAACACCTCTTTGTTCCCAAACCAACCCAAATTGTCTTTATTTGCCAGACTTTTTTATTTATCATCAAAATAAAATTCAAAAAATGAAATTGGGCGTGGAAACGGCCCAATCCGGCGACTGCATTATTCATTACATCATTCTCGTAGACTCTCACTGTAAAGTAGATTTTTCTAACTACAGACAAAACAGGTTTCCACTAACACGCTTTCCTTTCTTTTTTAATTGCTATGCCTTCCAGTTAACTAACAATCGAGACACTCTGGTGAAAGGCAATGGATCGGGAACTATTCAGCAACATTTAAACGAGAAGGTAACTGATCACTGTACGGCTCTGAAAAAGAGACGAGAAAAACTTCTAAATAAGTGAGTAATGTATTTTACTCCATGTGATTGCAATTATTATGTCATTAGTGCATTTTAAATGTTTGAATTCACTGTATATTATCAATTCCAGAGCCTCTGCTCCTTATTCTGGTTCTCCTGCAGTTAAAATGAAATGCGACGGACTGAGTCAGTGTATTTTTCATTCATACTAAAGTTGTTTGGATAAATGGCAGTTGTCGAGTTGTTCATCTTGGTATTTCTAACTGAGCTGAATGAAAAACTACCGTTCAACGTAACCATTGCAAAAGTGACCAGAGACATTGTTGCTGCTATGAGAGATTTGGCTAAAGGATTCAAATGCTGTACCGAAATTCTTTTTAAATGGAAAAAAAACCCCGAAATCTGGACTATTATTATTTTCTGGCAAATAAAAAGCATATAAGCCTGTGTTTGGGTGACGAGATTCTCCAGCAGCAGCAGCGTTTTGAGACAGTGTCATGTCTGGGGACAAAGTTGCGATCATCCCTGACATTCCCCCGGTGGCCCTGCAGCCTCCACGTCTCAGCCCAGTGGAGGAGGGAAATGAAAAGGTGCAGAGGTTTAAAAACGACACACAGAGAAGCAGCTGTAGCATCAGGACACTAACACATGAACTAAGGCTCAACTGCAATGATTTGTTTTTGTAGTTTTAGAATGTATAACTTATTTACATGGCTGGATGACGTCAAACATTTAATAGGACGCAAAGCTAGACTGAACACTGTTTAAAATCTGGCGATTCTTTCAATCTTCCCTCTTTACGTCCGGGCCAGCAGAGCCATTTTGTTAATAGAGTGCAACAACTGTTTACAGCCGAGCGTCTGCTGATGTTTTCAGAGAGACTGAGCAAACGCCGAGCAGATCCAAATGCAATTACTGTTTGACTACAGCTCCATTAATTAAACCCAGACCGAGGAACGCCGTGCATTACAAGTGGGTTTCTTCCTGTTTGGAGGAAGTTTAAAGGCATGCATGGGATGTTACACAGTCGCAACACAAAACTTTACAACGCGCTGCCTACACAGATGATGGATGGGAGAACTTTCCTCATTCACTGCGCTTGGTTGAGATCATTTTTAAACATACACCAATCAGCCACAACATTAAAACCACTGACAGGAGAAGTGAAGAACAGTGACCTTCTTGTGGCAATACAGTGGAAACTTTTGGACCTGGCATTCATTCGAGTGGATGTTACTTAGACATGTACCACCCACCCAGACCAGACCAGACACCCCCACCCCATAGCAATCACACTCCTTGATGGCAGCAGCCATCCCCAGCAGGATGCAGCCTGACACAGACACACACACAAAACAACTAAAAAGGAACAACTCAAAAAACATGAAGAACAGCACAAGGTGTTGACCTGTCCTCCAAATTCCCTAGATCCTAAACTGATCAAGTATCTGTGGGATGATCCACAGAGGCCCCTCCCCTCAACCCATAGGACCCAAAGGCCCCCACTAACAACATCCCGCCACCAGACCCCACAGGACACCCTCAGAAGGCCCATGTCCATTCTCTGATGAGTCACAACTGTTTTGGAGGCACAAGGGAGACCTACACAATATTAGGAAGGTGGTCATAATTTTATGCCTGATCGGCGTATGTGTGTTTATCTACACTAGCACATGTACATTGCTCTTGTCATCCACATTTATTATCCTTAAGGCAGAGAGTCAGGGGTGTGTGGAGAGCGGCTGACAAACCGACATTTGTGCAGCTGAGCGGCAGCAAAGCAACAGAGTGACTAACGGTCTCTACAGTGAACCTCTGTAGAGGCCGACATGTTGGCACAGCTCCGTTCACACATCACCTGCTCCTTCGCTCTGCAGCGAGGAAAGGTCAGCGAGAGGAGAGGCATCATTAGCCGAGACCCCGCTTCAACAGTGACGTGAATAAACTCCGAGACAATGACAGAGGAACGGCGAGAGAATGATGGATGGCGGGAGATGAGAATGTAATAACCACCGTGTGACATTAGAGCCCTTCACTCCGAGTGTCTATTTTGTCAATGAGAGGTCACCGCAAACACCAGAGTGATTCATTTCCCTCGGATAAGTCATTGCTATCATTTTAGCATCCGCCGTGCTGAGTGCAGAATAAAACATCAGACCTCCTATTTGCACAAAGCCCTCCACTACTTTGTCCTTGCCGTTCAATCGTCCAGTTCATACTCTTAAGAAAATGAGGTTTCCAGCTGGATGCTAAAAAGATCTTTGATTTTTGAGTGTAGCTCGGATAGGGGCTGTTGTTTCTTAATGCTCATAACGCAGTGTGTGACAAAGTGGGTGAGAACCACACCGTTTGTCTCCATTTACCATTTCGTTTTAATCACGCTTGTTTAGTATTTGTTTGCCAAATTCCACCTTCCTTCTGTAATGTGCATACATCCTAGGTTTGTTTGTGTTTTGCTGTCTGGATTCTTCACGATGGTGTTCAGGTGATGAGTCCATGACAGGTCCTGTGAGATGGTCACTCCCAAGGTTGGACTGAAGGTGACTGTCTATTGTGTGTAAAGAGTAAATTTACAACCTTTTCACGTACCTTTTTCTATATAAGCAGTTGCTTGTCGGCTCTCGGGAGGGGAAGAACCATGTTTTTTTGTTTTTTTTTTGTTTTTTTTACAAAAATACAGAAGTCATCGACATTAACCCCACTGAGAATCTTTGGGATGTGCTGGAGAAGGCTTTGTGCAGTGGTGAGACTCTCTCATCATCAATACAAGATCTTGGTGAAAAATGAATGCAACACTGGATGGAAATAAATCTTGTGACATTGCAGAAGTTTATTGGAACAATGCCACAGTAAATGCATGCTGTAATCAAAGCTAAAGGAGGTCCAATGAAATATTAGAGTGTGTGACCTTTTTTTTGGTGGCGACTTTTTTTCTGGCCAGGCAGTGTATCTGTGTCCTCTCCTACAAAGGCTGCTGCTGCCTCCACCGAGATGAATTCACACCTTTACTAATCCAACAGTGAAATGAGAGATTATAAAACATTGTCCGTCTTAAAAAGCAACACTTACCTTCCTGTATGTTTCAGCTTGCATGGCATTAACATGGACTTTACCGGCTAACGGCAACATATTCACTTTATAGATGCACAACTACACTGCCCTCGAACACCGGCTCTGATTAGACTGACATTTTCCTACACCACTATTTGAATACGGTGCTAATGGAAGGACCTCCACTCAATTAATATCATAATTAGCAACAATGAGCTGATGGAGTGGCTGACCTTAAGGGCTAGGCTAACACAGAAACACAGAATTATGACATTTTAACCAACAGGCAGTTTTTTTCTAGGTTACATGGAAAACGACACTTATACACTGATCAGCCACAACATTAAAACCACTGACAGGAGAAGTAAATAACGTTGACTTGATCTTGTGACAATAAAATGTTCTGCAGGGAAACTTTTGGACCTGGCATTTATGTGGATGTTACTTAGACATGTAGCACCCACCTAGACCAGACCAGACACTGACACTCCTTGATGGCAGCAGCCATCCATCCCCAGCAGGATGCAGCCTGACACAAGAACACACACAGGGGCTGGGGGCTGGAGCCTATCCCAGCTGTCATTGGGCGAGAGGCGGGGTACACCCTGGACAGGTCGCCAGTCTATCACAGGGCTAACACAGAGAGACAGACAACCATTCACATTCACATTCACAGCTACAGCCAATTTATTCACCAGTTAACCTAACCAGCATGTCTTTGGACGGTGGGAGGAAGCCGGAGTACCCGGAGAGAACCCACGCAGACACAGGGAGAACATGCAAACTCCACATAGAAAGGCCCCAGTCGGCCCATGGATTCGAACCTGGGACCCGGCCTCTAAATTCACTGGATCCCAAACTGATCAAGTGTCCGTGGGATGATCCACAGAGGCTCCTCCCCTCAACCCATAGGACTCAAAGGCCCCCACTAACAACACTCTGTTGTAAGACACCACAGGACACCCTCAGAAGGCCCATGTCCATTCTCTGATGAGTCACAAATGAAACAAAAACATAAAAATACAACAGCCATGACAGACCAAAGCAGTTCCCTGTACGTTCCCTCGGATCTCAGCACATAAAAGCACCAGCGCCGCCCCACCCCAGACACCGTGTAAGTCTGATATTGACTCTCTTCGTGGTTAAAGTTTAACACTAACCCACTCGACACCGGTGCGAGGTGTTAACCACACAGTAATTCTCTTGGAGCAGCCCCCCTCCCCGCGGTAACACCATAAATGTAGAAATGCATAATTTACACAGGAGAGGTATAAATAATTCTATCCAATGAGTACGTGCACAGAGAAGTGATTTGCTGCAGCGAGCTGGCCGGCCATGTAGGGAAGTATCTTACACAACTCTTCTAGCTGTGGGAGTTTAGGTAAAAATCTGAGTTTCACTGCCCCTGCACTGCTTAGGATAGAGCACGCTCTGCTCATGAACTGTGCAGCTGTCATCAGAAATACATCAGAACCACGTGCTGTTTCTAATCATTGCAGATATTTTAGTTTCTGTTTTCCGTTGTGTCTGTCTTCTTATTGTGTGCACTGCAACAGTGAAGGTACACAACTCCCTTCCACTGTATTCTGAGTATAGTGCACAAAGAGAAGGACAATAAAGCCAACCCTGACAACACAGGCTTTCTGTTTAAAACCATGTGCAGGAGTTTCCGTTGATTTCATTTTAACTTTGTTGGTCTCCCTCCAGACTTTATGACTGAGTGCCACTCTTCACGGCTCCTTAACAGAATCTGATGTGTGAAATTGTTTGAGTCCCTTCCAACCTTTTAAAAAATGTACAAATCTGTTATTTTTATTTTTTTTGGCAGGGAACAATGACACGACGACTCTTATTTCAACAAAAATTTAAAGCTCCGCTCGTTTTAGTTTCCAGTCAGAGACCCTGGCTGATTCCCCGTCCTGCCGTAATCCCTCCACTCAAATCCCAACCTCCCTCGGTAAACCACTTCCTGAACGTGCCTTCGAATCCACAGTACTCCACTTGTTCAGGGCTTACCATGACTCTCTAACCCTGGCTGCCAGCTCAGTGTATCTAAGCCTCTTCCTCCATCTACCACATCCGTCTCCCCACGGCTCGCAGAGTTCTGCAAAGTGCAACGGCCCACAGAGTGCTGGACCACCAAGTCGGGTCCTGAGCGGAGAGGAAG
Source organism: Chelon labrosus (assembly GCF_963514085.1). NCBI lineage: Eukaryota > Metazoa > Chordata > Actinopteri > Mugiliformes > Mugilidae > Chelon > Chelon labrosus. The sequence continues at coordinate 19,737,952 of NC_140347.1, forward strand.
CTCAGTATCTCCGTCGGCCATGACTGCACACACTCCTCAGTGGTCGGAGTCAATCCCCAACACTGCTCCAGCCGTGTGAACTCTGGGAGAGGCTAACTGTGCTTGCTGGCAGATGATTTGGAAGAGCTGGAGTGTGTCAGAACAAGTGTCTGACCAGTAATATACTGAATGTGAACCCCCTATGTTGGATTTAAATCAAGTAGAAGCTCTAAAGTTGTAAATTCTTAAAGATAAAATAGATTTTTGAACCTTCAGATTATATTAAAGAAGAAATGAAAGACAGTGTTAGTTAGTTTCAGTGTGTTTAATTTCTTTCCAAACTTTTAACTTTCAATGTTTTAATGCGCTCAGCTTCACAAATGTGAACCCACATAACCCACTTATTATTATTATTAACAGCTTAAAAACGAGAGAAAATGAGAATGTACATCAATGGCTTAGTTTGAAAGCGGTTCATTATAATGTATGAAAAGGTTAGTGGGGGTCAGGCCTCTGAATTACTGCCCACATCTAATCATGAGCCAGTGTTTTACTCGTTAATAGCCGTTCCCTCGTTAGTAAAACTGAGCTTTGTGTTGTCTTTAGTCTTTGTACTAAGTCAGCTCGCTATCTAGCACCATTGATAAGAAACCGTATCAAAGTATCCCTGGGATGAAACATTTAAATATTTTTAGTGGTTGTGTTGAGCATTCAAGTGGTAGCAGGACTTCTGTGTCAACTACAGATGAAGTTTACAGAATGAAATCATGAAACAATACTCTCCGCAAAACAAAAACGAAATCTCAAGAAGACCACGATATCAGACTAATGGATGGACTATCTAAAGGCTGTTACGTACTCCGTGAGAAGCTTGTTCCCAACACATCAACCGGGCAGAAGAAATCTTGTCGGAAACAGTGGAATTGATCATACGGATCATCTGAACATGGTACGTGAACTATGTCTGGTGGTGTGAAGCAAATCTTACTTAACATTTCATCATATAAAACCTTATTTTTAAGCAGTGGAAAGAGACAGGAGGTAATGGGGCAAGAGAAAAGGGCACACGCTGGAATCAGACCTGCGCCACTATAGCCTCAAGTTTATGGTACGCCCACTCAACCTTTTGCTCTACACAGCCTCATTTCTCTGTCAACTCATTTTAGTTTAAATGTACATATAGTGTATGTATATTTATTCACATTTTATGCAGCCTACATATAATCTGTAGTGGCTGCTTGGGGGTAAGAGGTTCAGATGCTAAAGGTGAGAGGAATCACTTTAAAGTCAGTTCTGGGGGGCATGTGGCGTAAAGGGGCATGTCCAGAAAGTGTGGCTAAAAATCTGAGGCCAGATTCAAACACAAAATGTTGAAGAGGTCTCACACAAGCAGGAGCTATTACAGATTTTTTTTTTTTTTTGGTACAAAATAGAAGCTATTACAGCGTCCAGTTCAGATCATTTTCACTCAGGCTGAATTTTATTCTATAAGAGTTTTGCATTCTGGGAATTAAGCCACAGTATTTCCTACAAGAATTGTTTTAATTGCGATGCTATCACAACTGTTACAAACAATTTCTACAGTACATGAAATGTCTCCACATCAGTGCGTCTTTAAGTTACTGTAATAACGCAGATTGGATTGGATTTAGAGACAAACAGCATCAGCCTGTGCAGTTCACGTGCATGCTACGTGAGTTGACCGAGCGGTTATCTCCGTCAGGTTAAATTCAATACAGAGCAGGTGAGCGGCCAGTGTTTGTGGAGGGTCTGGGGGGGAGACGGCTTTGGGGAGGGGAGGGAGGGAGAGATGATTTCAGGAGCAACAGGAAAAACAAAAATATTTCTGATTCATGAGACCATGGTGGACTAAATGACTTTCACTAGTGTGTTTTTCAAGGATTATGACAACCACAGAAATATTTAAGTCTGTGTTCTGACAGCCACATTTAAGTGTTCCTGCTTTCTGCACTGCTGCCTCCTCCTGCAGAAAAAGATACAGCACTATTTATATCACGTCTTTGTGCTGTATCTATACTGTATCGCCCCACAGTAATGGATGACTTCATGCACTTCTTTTTCCACATCCACAGCCATTAGTGCACCGCTGAGTCCTTTTCTCTGATTCTGGATGGCTGACAGCTACTTTGAAATATCTCTCTCTCTCTCTCTCATATATATATATATATATATATATATATATATATATATATATGAAACACACACAGAGAGGCTAAGCAGGCAGGCGAGTAGGAGCCAGCAGGAGGGAAATGTCAGGACAATGTCAGAGTGTTAGCTTGGCATGGCACGGCTGGGCTCGCCTCCCGAATGCTCCTGAATGTCACCACTCTGGAGACCGGGGGATCGCACACACTCGCGCACACACAGACCTCAAACATACAGTAGAGGAAAACAGAGGAGAGGGATCTGTGCTGCCCCTCCCGAGGCAGTGGTGGTCATGTCAGGGGGAAAATGGTCGACAATGAAACATCTCTTGCTGCCTTTATAAGGTCACATCTGAATGTCACGGCGTGATTATTAAAAATAACGCCAGGGTCTCGGGTCATCTGGGTTGTGAGTGTGTCCGTGCACATGTGATGTTTATTATGTGTCTTTCGGGAGTGTGTTCATCTAAGCATTTTGTTGTGTTTGAAATACAGCTTCAAGTCATGGGTAGAGAGAAATTATTACAGCCACCAGGACGGCCCAACAACATTATTATTTTTCAGGCATATCATTATGACCACCTTCCTAATATAGTGTAGGTCTCCCTTGAGCCTCCAAAACAGTTGTGACTCATCAGAGAATGGACATGAGCCTTCTGAGGGTGTCCTGTGGTGTCTGGCAGCAGGATGTTGTTAGTGGGGGGCCTTAGGGTCCTATGGATTGAGGGGAGGGGCCTCTGTGGATCATCCCACAGATACTTGATCAGTTTGGGATCTAGTGAATTTGGAGGCCAGGTCAACACCTTGTGCTCTTCTTCATGTCGCCAACTCGCGCTTGGGTGGTGTTGTTATAGAGCGAGCTGGACTGACTAGCGCACAAGTATAAAAGACTTGCACCAGCGTTGGCTACGTGTGCAGGTTATGGCGTCTAGTCCGGCAGAGGCACAAACTCCGCTTAAGTAACATCCACATGAATGCCAGGTCCAAAAGTCTCCCAGCAGAACACTGAATTGTCACAAGATGGTCAATGTTACTTACTTCTCCTGTCAGTGGTCATAATGTTGTGGCTGATCGGTGTACATTAAAATGCTCTCTATGTGCATGCAACAGCTGTTAGAGTATTGCATTTCAAAAGCTGGAGATGTTTTAAGGGTTTCTTATTCGTGCACAGACAGAACCATCCAACCATCCACAGCCCCTCTCTTGAAATATGAGTAGTAGATGGAAAACAAATCTTTTGCATCATCCCATCAATCCCTCCACTGTCTCTTTCAAACTGAAGTCAGTACCAAAGCACGTGAAGTATTGAGACGGCACTGAGGTGGACGTGGTTTTTACCTCGCTCTCTGAGGTTGTGGTAGTTTATTAGCCTGTCAGCGAGACGCATCTTTCTTGAAAACAAAGGAAAAAGTCAGAGTGACTTACGACTTATCTATCTCAGAGGCAAGAAATAAAAAAAAGTAAGTATTGCCCATTTGCTCTCACACACAAACACACAAACACCTACAGGCCGGCCTGGTGGGAAGCACAACAAGATGCGGTGAGAGATAAATGAGGAGGATAAACTGGCGTTTGGCTCTTTGTGCCGCTGCTCTGGTTGAAATCCATTCAAAAGGGCAGAACTAAGAGGGCAGGTCTTCATTGATCACAATGACCCCCCAGAGATTGAGCAGACAATAACTCTCCAACACACACACACGCATACAGTACGCTGCTGAGGGAAGCTGAGGCAGCAGCTGTGTACCGACATAAACACAAACACACACCGAGGAGATAAAGGTGTTTGGTTCACACACAAAAACAGCGAATGATCACAATCTCCCTTTCACACAACACACACCTCTATGTCGACATAATACATTTCCCTGACCGCAATCAATACCTATTCTAACCAAGTCTCGACACCTAAACAGCTCTCTGAAAGGGAAAACAAAATTTCAGAGCCAACCTCGTCCTCAATATTGTTGAATGCCAGGAATGTAGAATTTTGTTTTTTCCTCTTTTTACCAAGAGAAACTATCTGCAGGATCTTGGGCCTCGTATGTGGTTGTGGGTCTGTGTGCAGCGGTGTGTACAGAATACTGAATACACTGAAGAATCCATAAAAAAACAAACAAAAAAAAACAGAGTTGCCTTCTTTAAAGCTTAACATTTCACCACATTTATATGATTTAATTTTAAAACTGTTTTACAGGTTTAAGGATCACCTTCTTGAAAACAGTTGCAGTTGTTGCAAACTACTCAGATTATAGCTGACGTCATGCACGAGAAGCCAGTAGTTGCATGATAAAAAGCAGAAGTGCGCATTGTGATTACTCTGCAAGCGGAAATATCCTGTAATTTCTTAAACCAAACACAGGTAACCAAGGTTAATAGGTTTGTTTTCTTCTGGAAAAAGGACAGAGGTGTGATCAGTCAGGGAAGGACATGCAGCGACTGATGAAAGCCAATCAGCAGACGAATGAGGGTTGAAAATCTTAGTTTCAGTCCGTCCAGGCTTAATTGCGGTTTAGACTTCTATGGCGACAGCCCAGACCCTACGCAGACCCCAACACCGTTGCCTGACGTGCACCTCCCCAGAAATGCACCTAGACGAAGACGAAGACCACAAGAGCTGTGATTGGTCCGCTTGGTAGTAGCGTGTTTCCGCTTTAGTATTTCCGGCTGCTTCTCCACCTCCGCAATTTTTGAATTGATTGTTTTGGATCAATAAAGATTGAACATATCGAGGAAAGGTTAACTGTCTTTTGCGAAAGTTTCAGTCGCCATTGTTGAAAGTGAAGAAGTAGTAGGAACAAAATTTAACCCAACTGGCAAACAAGACGCACCACTGACTGTTTGGGTGGTGGTGTTACAGAGCGAGCCAGACTGACGAGCGCACAAGCATGAATGGCTCGCACCAGCGTAGGCTACGTGCGTAGGTTACGCTGTCTAGTCCCGCAGTACCTTAAATGACCCTTGAACAACGATAACCAGGGTCAGCAGTGTTTCCAAAATTCTCATAATGCTTAACACTGGAATAGTGTGTACGCTGTAGGCGTTAATATAAGAATTATGAGTTATTGTGCATATGTTAATCTGTACATGAAAGATCCGCAGATAAAGTAACAATTGTATTATGTAACTAAAATCTAAAAAAAAATAGAATCTTAAGTGTGGACCTGAATCACATTTGCATGTATTTAAAAAAATAAATAAAGCTTTGTTGAGATTGATTTGAATAAGTAGAAATATTTTCAGAAAACACACTGTGTGAGATGTGTGATTCATGTAAAGAAGAAACAGGTCTTTTTTTCTCATGCAAATTATGATTATTCAAGAGGGTTAATTTCCATAAAATGTCTCAGTGCCTGATCGAAAGCTGGATAACAGTCTATTTACTCAGATGTTTTTTTTTTATTTCTATACAGTATCGGCAGGCTTTCTGTCAGTGATTTATTAATTCTGTTGCAGACGCCTTGGAATTTTTTTATTTGGATATATTCACTCCTCATTCTGCCTCTGCTTTACCTCGGCAGTAATTCATTCTATTTTTAAGGTCATGCAGGTATTTCAATTCATTCATTTTAAAATCATACCTCCAGCCTCTGGACAGTAGCTACAACCTCCAGCAAAACTCAGACATATAAAAAAACATCAGCGATCACACACACAAAGACTATGCATACAGTGCATTGACAAGAATGGCCATTGATGCAAGTCTTCCATGGAGATGGGACAGATGTAACGGAGTGAGGCTGTTAAATCTGGGATGAGAAGATGATTGCCAGTCAGCCCAAAAACAAATTAAAGCGTGAAAGCCCTCGGCTCATCTCTGTATTAATGTAAGTGTGATGAGTTTCTGCATTAATAGAAGCACGATGATTATCCACTGCAGGGTTTCTTAAAAAAAAATCATCCAGAGCTGACCGGAATGGAAATTTCAGGCAGAGTTAGATCTGAAAAGTAGTATTTTAAATGGACAATAAAGACACTTTACACACACAGAGATCCTTTTTCTTTTCTCCAATTATTTGTGTTCATATAAATGTAAACCCCTTGATTCGTCTGCATGATATATAATCACAAGCAGGAGAAAAAAAGCACACGGGAAAGTTGCATACATCGCAGCTGGAGGAAACCCCAAGGTTGTGATCAGATTGATCAGTATCCAGGCAGCAGATGTGGGGATGCGGCGATATTAAGCGATGCAAATCACATCCTAATGCGAGCTGTAAACGAGGCCCTGGTCAGTGTATGTATAATAAAGTGTTCTCGCTCTGCCTACAAATTGCTGCTGTGCACATCGTGATCGTGTATTTTTTATTTTTATTTTTGTGGGTAAACAAAGACAGTCGACTCTCCGCAACCCCGAGCTGCAAACTGTGTCCTTGCATTTAATGCCATCATCATTATCGGCTGAAGCTCAGTGCTCACGTGTATTTACTATGCAAATGACTTCGGTCAATCCGTCCCTGCAGCTTGGAGGTGTTTCTAGCTCGATGCTCATATCAGCTGGATGAAAATAAACACTTTTGTAATAGTGTTTGCACTGATTAAGTTAGTAAATTTACGTTTCCTCACAGTTTGCATAATTTATTTACCCACTGACCGTGTGTTGGCCTCTCCGTCTATTTAGGTATTAATATTGAAAAGGTCTATTTCTTGCAGACTAGTATGACTAAGTTCCTGTGTGTTTTACATACGTATGAATTTATGCACATCTTTATGCAAATCTGAAAAAGTAAATATACAAGTATTCAGAAGAGAAGACTACACACACTTATTTCTCTCTCTCTCTCTTTAATCAATTACTACATAGTCTGCCCTCCTCTCGCTGTCATTGATCAAGCCGTTAACTAAGAAGAACGGCGGTAAGTGAATGCAGCACTGTTCAGGCTAGGAGCAGACCTTACAATGACCTCTCTTAGTGTGTGCATTTGTTGGTGAGTCATGCTGTTTGTCTCAGAGCCTCAAAGCGAAGTAGGGACATAAATAAACCACTTACTGTGAAATGAATAGATAACCTAAAGCTGAACCCAAACACTAAACATGAAACTGTGTGTTAAGGGTCGAATATATTTTCTTTATGCATAATGAGGAGAAAAAGAAAAGGAACAATATGACCCGATACTCTCTGTCGGAAAGATTCAGCTGTTTTCTTTGTGAACGTAGTCGGCATCATCCAGCATAGAAAAACTGAAGTTCCATAAATGTTCACCAGAGCCTGACTCCAAAAGTGAGTCACAGACCTCCATGATAAAATGTTCCAACTTTACAGCAGATATAAACATGTTTTCAGCCTACTACAAAAGCAGTTTTAGTCTCTGAAGCTAATTTCTCTGCAGGAGTGAATAAATATATAATGCACCCGTTTAAAGTATGTCAAGGTTTAAATTTCTCCATAATTAAGGGCGTGGCTGCGTTGGGTGACAGTGACAAGATTGGAACAGCCCGAAAAGCATCACTGAGCTTCACTTGTGTGTTCAATCTGTAACATGAAATCATAGACTGTATATAAATATGGACAAGCACTTCCTTGCAATTGGCCAAAATTATGCTATTTTCCCGGGGATACGGACGGTGCCAGCTTGGAGCCACTCTTTCCTCCACCTCCACCCGTTACAAGTAAATGTTGGATTATACACTGTATAAAGTTTTTATTTTACAACTCACACAGTCCTACGGGACAGCTTTAGGGCATGGCAACTGGTGATTGCCGTTATGTCACATCCTGTTTCTATAGTCAAATAACTAACTAAAACTAAACTTATCCAAAAAAATGAAACTTGATTATATATCAACATTATATTAGTTACCTAATCCGGCAGAAACCATTCTTGAAGAAAAAAAATATATACGTTTATTTTAGTGTTTTAATATGGCCCAAGTCCCTTCCACTAACATAGAAGGGGTGGAGCTTATGGCCTATACTGCAGCCAGCCACTAGGGGGAGCTCTACTTGCTTTGGCTTTTGGCATTTTTGAGGGGTAGTTCCACGTCCATCTTTATACAGTCTATGCATGAAACTCACAAGCTTTTTCTTCAGTTTAAATGGTATGGCCCACCACCAACATTAAAGATGCACACTGCAGTTACGTTACCAGTGTGTAACATCATGCATTTACAAATCTGAACTTGTAGTGTTTTGTGAACACACACTACTCCACAAAATCAAACATTAGAGGACAAAAAAAAAACATTAGTAATTAGTGGGTGGTTAGATTAAATTTAGTTGCGCTTCAGCACACCTAAATTTCAAGAGTCTCACATCACTCAGTTGAAGAGTTTTGGCTTTTTTGTATACAGTACTACACTTTTCATCCTTAAGTAAATTCCACTGAATAACATAACCAGACTACATGTTTGGAACCAATATGCTAAAAACAAAACTCAACCAGTCATAGCAAAAATACAAAAGAGTCAAAAGTGAATCATGAAAAGATATATTCAAGTCTTTTCCAGCCAACTGCACAGCCTGTGTTTTATAAGATACCAAGCGACTAAGTAAATGAAAGCCACGGTACCAAACCCCTCCAGTTTAAAACATCACTGAAATTGGCAATAAATGTGATAAATATATTACTCCCCTCATTGCTGTTGCTGCTACAAAAATACATTCTCTGTGATCAAGGACAACGGCAGACTGTTCTGTCATACCTGTAGCTGCAAAATGAATTTCCCATGTGGTTCCAGCAAATTAATTACAAGTTGCCCAAAGCGCAACACATTGTAACATCCTGCCCTGAAAATGTGTGCAGTGCTGCAGCGACAGTTGTGAGAAAACTGGCATTACTCTTCTCTTGGAGCTGTGCCTTTTTGTTAAGGAGCAGTGAGGGATGGTGAAGCCATCTATTAGATGCCGTTGCTTTACAGTGAGACCGTGTACTCAGCTCATTCTTTGCTATGATATTGCTTTCAGGATGATGCATCTCTATTGCGCTTCTCTCTCTCTATCTCTCTCTCTCTCTGCAGTATGTGCTGACTAGAAGACGTCAACTAAACAGGTTCAGACTCAGCAACAAGAAATAATCCTGACTGTGCTCCTCCCAAACGTTGACCTCACATCTATAAGTGACTTTACATTACGGTTAAAGTGGTTTAAAGGAAGTGAGATGCAGCGACTGGAGCTTTCTGCAGACGCTCGCCCTCCTTTGATCAGCGGTTAAACTGCGTTACTTCAGTCAGAACCATTCACCGTGGAACAAAAAGCAATGTGATGTGACTTGGCAGCATGTTTTTCCTGTCAGGGTTGTTTTTTTTTCCTGCAGTAGAGCAGCACAGCAGCACGCAGAGAGGAACTAAGGTTATGTTAGTCTATCATCTATCTGTTGCACCTTCTTTTGACTTTCGTCTTAACTGACATTACCACCACTTTTTAGACCAAGGGGAATTACTGTTTTTTACGACCTGGACCTTATTTCTGGCATAAAATACGATCGTATAACTACCCATATAACTTTGGTGTCATTTGGAGTAGTTCGGATGATATTTGGATTCCGGGGAGTGCCGTGTATATCCATATAGTGGCCGTGATCGCATTGAAACGCATTATCTGCTGCGAAAGTCGTTCATGTCACCAATATTTTGTTATGATATGCTAGTGCTATTCTCCGTTGAGTCTGGAGTTACCTGTTATAGAGGGGTCTGTAGATTAATTACTATCCATATAAATTACAGGTAACCAGGCCGACCGTCACGGGTGCGCGCAGCGCTCAGAGAAGACATCATCCAGGTCAGAGGTTAGTAGGCAGAGTTTCGCCGCAGATAATGCGTTATTTAGAGGCTGTGTTTCGGTGCCCCAGTCACTCCCACTATATGGATATATGCGGCGCTCTCCGGAATCTAAATATCGTCCGAACAACTCCAAATGACACCAAAGTTATATGGGTGAGTAAACGATCGTATTTTATGCCAGAAATAAGGTCCAGGGTTGTAAAAAAAAAAAACAGTAGTTCCCCTTTAATCGATGTAAAAGTATAAACTTTAACCGTTCAAATTCCTCAAACTTTTGTGGATTCAAATTGTCCATCTTCCAGCCAATTAAACTGCACATTACTACTTGAAGGCCCACTCTTTATTCACTGCGTATTCCTCCCATTTCTGTGCAAATATTCAACATCAGCTCCAAAGTAGAAAACCCCTCATTTTGCACTCCAAGATATGGACACAACTGGTAATTTGGGCACGTTAATTAGCCGCAGAGAAAAAAAGAAAGAGGAGCTGTGCGCCTGAGCTTGTCCATGTTTGTTTGAGCCAAAGAGTCCAGCAGCTGCAGAGGCTGAAGGTTTTTGCATGAGTCAGAGATTTAGGCCGTCTTTAATTAGTGATACAGGTCTGGAGCTGTCACAGCCACACTTTACATGACCGACGAGAGGAGCTCTAAATAGAGATACTTAAAATGAGCCTAAAAAAAAAATCAAGGGCTCCAGACTTTCTTTAAATCTTTATTTCATCTGCATCTGCTCTTTTAATCATCTCTAATACTAAATGAGAAAAAAGTATGTATAATAAATAATCATAGACGGTGCAGAAACACACGTCAGACTAGAAATATAATACAAATAACTACTGTGTCTTGCATCTCTTCAAATACAGGTCGACTCTATTCTAGATTCGGAAAAAATGTTTGAGAACCGACACATCTAAATATATTTTCTCCATGCTCTCTCTTCCCTCGTCTTATCCTCCTTCTCTTGCATCTCTGGGTGTAACGGAACGGAGTTTTTTTTTCTTGCACTCACATCAAATCGACTGCAACACAATTTTCTCCCCCTCTTCTTACTCGAACCCTTTTTGTAAAAAAGGGAAGACGGGTCGCAAATGAATCACTCAGCGTGTCAAGCATTGCACGTATGCACAAACACTCGCTATCTGGCTCAGATTACACATTCTTCAGGCTGTGTCTGATTGGCACGCCGCACAATATCAGTAATTACTTGGCGGGGACCTGAAATAGGCAGACGCATTTCTGCTCAGAGAGGAAGAGAGGGGCTTGAAGGCGGCGATGCGTCTTGACTAAAGAGAAGTCGGTTTGTTAAGCGGCAGAACAGACGGAGACGAGCAACAGGAATCGTCACGCCTTTTACCGATACCTCCGTCGCATGTGATTTTTTGTCCCCATTATAATAATTACAGAGTCAATGTCAAACACTCATCCTTGCAGACGGATCTTTCTGACTGTGAGTGATTGTGGGGTGAGGTTATAAAATGGAGGGGATGCAGGGAGACGTTTTTATCTCAATTTAAGTACCTTTCCATGTTTTCTCCACGACAACTTGCTGACTTTTATGAAGTTCTTCTCAGAAATACGTTCCACCCCCGACAACATCATGTTCCAGCCAGAATCACGTTGAATAATGGATGAATTGTGAATCAAGATTTCCTCAAAACGCCATCTTCCCCTTTTACTTTAAAATTCCACTCACTTCGTTCTTTAGTCCTGCTTCCTGCACAGACGGAAAGCACAAGAGAGTGAAACTAAAATTCAAAACAAACTAAAAATCAAATGTCACTGACGACTAATCTAAGACCAGAGGCCAATAACCATACAGTTAAAGTGAACATTAATGAAGAGCTTAAAATAATACGGTCAGAACCATAATAAGAGCAGAAAGAAGGAGCTGTGAAAGACACATGGGCTTTAAATTAGAGTGTGACTGAATTTCTCCTGACCTGTGACGGACCGGCGACCTCTCCAGGAAGGCCAGGGTTCAGGATATATAATAAATGAATGGACTATTTAAATTAAAAATGGATCTACACATTACAACTGGTGTAAATCAAATGTAGACAATGAGCAAAATAAATATGACAATTCTGCTAAGTGCAGTGTGGATTTGGATGATAAGCAGTGGTTAAGTCACCATGAAATCTAACTCCATGTGTAAATGTACGTCTTACTTTGTACTATACGATACCTACACTGATCAGCCACAACATTAAAACCATTTACAGGAGAAGTGAATAACATTGACCTTCTTGTGACAGTTCAATATTCTGCTGGGAAACTTTTGAACCTGGTATTCATGTGGATGTTACTTAGACATGTAGCATCCACCTAGACCAGACCAGGCACTCCCACCCCATAGCAATGACACTCCTTGATGGCAGCAGCCACCCCCAGCAGGATGCAGCCTAACACAGGCACACACACAAAAATTCTTTAGGAACAACTCAAAAAAACATGAAGAACAGCACAAGGTGTTGACCTGGCCTCCAAATTCACTAGATCCCAAACTGATCAACTATCCGTGGGATGACCCTTAACCCACAGGACCCAAAGGGCCCCCACTGACAACATTCTGTTGCTAGACACCACAGAACACCCTCAGAAGGCCCATGTCCATTCTCTGATGGGTCACCACTGTTTTGGAGGCACAAGGGAGACCTACACAATATTAGGAAGGTGGTCATAATGTTGTGCCTGATCGGTGTATATCCTTTCTGGCCTGGGAACACATCGGGATCCCCCTGGAAGAGGTGGAATGTGCTGCCGAGGACAGACATCGTCAGGAATTCCTTTCTTAGCCTGTTGCACTGCAACCTGACTTCGGATAAGCGGAAGAAAATGTTTGTATAGATGGATGGGTTCGCTGTCAGTTTCCTAGGACTTTAAGCTTTGTGACACACAAAGCTGATGGTTTACCGATTGTGTGTGTGAAGCCTTCGGTGAAATGTCGGATCAAACCTCTGAAAGAAGACAGACTCAGGAGATACTAAACTCAACTCTGAGCTCATTCAAAAGGGCAGAGCTCTTCATAAAGTCCAACATTTTCTTTCTCACAATCATCCTCTTTTGTTCTCCCCATTACTCCCTCATTTCTTGGCATGATCTCAGTGCTTCAACAATCATTTGTATTACACACAGATGCAGACACGCTCCCACTGAGTTCTATTAGAGGCTCAGCAGAGTATCTCCATTATGGCATTTATCTGAGTGACAGTAATGTGCCCATAAAAACAGAAAAAAAGATGACCACTAGACACAGACACACACACTCACCACAATATAATATATTCCTACACTCCAGGAAACGTTTTGGAATGAAGTGTTGCAAATGAACGGTTTTGCAAAACTGAGATTTCCTGAGATTTCTGCTGAGGCTGCGTGTGATTTTGACGCAAGGATGCCTCCGTCACCCCCGACAGAAGGGTTGTGAACTTCTGTTTATCACTGTGGATGCCGACAACGTCCCCCACATGCAAACAACACTATCACTCTATCCCAGCAGCTCTGTCAGGCTGTATTTAGACAGAGATATCCAAAGACGCTAAAGAAAGGCAACTAGACTTACTGAGTTTCATCCAAGTTGCTTCTTCAGTTCTGAAGGACTCAAGTTTCCACAGATCCTCAGTCCTTTAGCGCTGCAGAAGCTATGTGGATGAAAAGACTTCAAAAAACCTGACAAGTCCAGTTGCCTTTCTTTCGCGTTTCTTTGGATGTACCATGACCTGGATGACTGAGAAGCTTCACAGACATAAAGACACTGAGATGCTTTGAGCTAAATCCTATTGTTACTATAGTGACAGTGACCATGTTAATATGATGAGGTCCAAAGGGTAAAATGTTCGTCTGAAATCAATATACCACACTAATCCTGAGGAGGTTTTCAGTATGCAAACAGTTCATAAAGGGAAATATACTTACACCAGACAAAATGAATATTAAATAGGGCAAGCTTTTAAGTTTACCATTGATAGACTCAAATAGGATCTTGGGAAAACGATCAGACATGAGGAAGACATGTTTGCAGCGCTAAGGTTGTATACAACATACACATACTTCAGAAGGAAGCTGCAAAATAAAACGCTTCAAGACTTCCTTCGCACACACTGCATTTTCAATTAAAGGCACCAGACTTCAAAAAACTCTCCAGTTTAAACCACATTCAGGATCATGCAGGCTGTTACATACTCCACGACCCAGTGTCCGGTTACTATTCTCAAGTGGTTAATGCAGAAAATGCCAGAGGCCACTCTGTTAGCTTTCTGATGCTAATATTCACAGCGTGACCACTAATCTCTCCTGGGTAGAGATCGGCATACTGTGTGTGGGTGCATGCCGGGGTGCATGAACGGCGTAATCCTGACACGGCCGTCAAAACGACTAGCCAACATCCGAAAATAATAAGTGCCTCTCGTTGGCCATCTTCCACATCTCCCACAATGCTCAGCGCGTGTGACATATGCTGCAGTGGGAGGGCCCTATGAGGACTTCCCCAGAGTTCGGCACTTGAGTTTCGCGTGAAGTATAATTACCAGGCCAGAACGATGTTTGTTCTTGTTCTGGCAGCCCTAGGACCCAGAACAAATTTCTTACGGACTATGTAACAAGCTTAGGAGTCCACAACAGCTAAGTCCTCGTGAACATTACTTCCAAAAGATCCAACCGGTGTGGCCTGTTTAACGCCATCAGTGCCTTGAATGTTGCATGTTAGCTGTGGCTACCCTCTCTGGCAGAAAGATAACTAGGCATCCTAGTCTATGCAAGTGCTCTAAACTGTTGTGAGCATCTATACTTGTGTAATATACTTGTAATTACACCGCTACAACGCTGAGGGTGGAGTCTTGGGTCGACTGGCACTGAGCGGCCCATGTTGGGAGTCGAACAACGATTACTTTTACTGAAATCACTGCAGCACAGAAAATAAAGTAGACAGTGTGTAGGAGCCAGAAGGAGGAATAATTTTCTGTGCTTCTCCGTCTACTGAGAGACGTGGACGAAAAATTGCATTTTGGACTGATCACAGTTTCTGCCTTCTGCGTCGTAGTGACAAGTAGTTACTCTTCTCGGAATGTGCACATCAGGTTACAGCTTAGATATGACACAAAATAATAAATCTAGCTGAGGTGTGCATGGCTTGGAACGCAACTGTCACCACATAGTTTGCAATACTGTAAATGCAGAGACTTACATATACACTATATTACCAAAAGTATTCGCTCACCTGCCTTTACTCATTCTATGAACTGAAGTGCCATCCCATTCCTAACTCATAGAATTCAATATGATGTCGGTCCACCTTTTGCAGCTATTACAGCTTCAACTCTTCTGGGAAGACTGTCCACAAGGTTGAGGAGAGTGTTTATAGGAATTTTTGACCATTCTTCCAAAAGCGCATTGGTGAGGTCACACACTGATGTTGGTCGAGAAGGCCTGGCTCTCAGTCTCCGCTCTAATTCATCCCAAAGGTGTTCTATCGGGTTCAGGTCAGGACTCTGTGCAGGCCAGTCAAGTTCATCCACACCAGACTCTGTCATCCACGTCTTTATGGACCTTGCTTTGTGCACTGGTGCACAGTCATGTTGGAAGAGGAAGGGGCCCGCTCCAAACTGTTCCCACAAGGTTGGGAGCATGGAATTGTCCAAAATGTTTTGGTATCCTGAAGCATTCAATGTTCCTTTCACTGGAACTAAGGGGCCAAGCCCAGCTCCTGAAAAACAACCCCATACCATAATTCCTCCTCCACCAAATTTCACAGTTGGCACAATGCAATCTGAAATGTACCGTTCTCCTGGCAACCTCCAAACCCAGACTCGTCCATCAGATTGCCAGATGGAAAAGCGTGATTCATCACTCCAGAGAACGCGTCTCCACTGCTCTAGAGGCCAGTGGCGGCGTGCTTTACACCATTGCATCCGACGCCTTGCATTGCACTTGGTGATGTGTGGCTTGGCTGCAGCTGCTCGGCCATGGAAACCCATTCCATGAAGCTCTCTGCGTACTGTACTTGGGCTAATCTGAAGGTCACATGAAGTTTGTAGCTCTGTAGCAATTGACTGTGCAGAAAGTCGGCGACCTCTTTGCACTATGCGCTTCAGCATCCGCTGACCCCTCTCCGTCACTTTACGTGGCCTACCACTTCGTGGCTGAGTTGCTGTTTTTCCCAAACGCTTCCATTTTGTTATAATAGAGCTGACAGTTGACTGTGGAATATTTAGGAGCGAGGAAATTTCACGACTGGATTTGTTGCACAAGTGGCATCCTATGACAGTTCCACGCTGGAATTCACTGAGCTCCTGAGAGCGGCCCATTCTTTCACAAATGTCTTGTTTCTAGGTCTGCATGCCTGAGTGCTTGAATTTATACACCTGGGGCCAGGCCAAGTGATTAGAACACCTGATTCTGATCACTTGAATGGGTGAGCGAATACTTTTGGTAATATAGTGTACATCGATCAGCCACAACATTATGACCACTGACAGGAGAAGTAAATAACACTGAGCATCTTGTGACAATTCAGTGTTCTGCTGGGAAACTTTTGGACCTGGCATTCATTGGTGTGGATGTTAGACATGCACCCTCTGAAGGCCCGTGTCCATTCTCTGATGAAAGTTGTTTTGGGGGCACAAGGGAGACCTACACAATATTAGGGCAGGTCTTAATGTTATGTCGGACTGGTGTAGGTTAAATCTCTAATACACGGCCTGAAATACTAAGTACAGACTGACAAGAATTTGTTTTTCAAGTATTTAACCAAAGCAATGAACAATTCATTTAATGTATGTTAAATGGATAATTATTAATATTCATTCTATGGAGAACACAAATTCTTGTTTAACTTGTATCTGTGCTCATGAGCATTTAATGTCATTCCAAAATGTCCGTGTTAGCAGCAAGCTCTTGCTGTGCGATTCTCAAGGACCGACGCAGTCACTGGATGATTATGGTGTGAGAGTGTCAGCAGGATCGCTCATGCTTGAAGCCTATTTCACTGTTGTCTCATTAAGTTTGTCTGTTCTTACAGTGTTGCCTTCAACACACACACACACAAACAGAAGCTGACCTTGCACAAGTGATGCTCGGGGCTATATAAATGCTGGTATAACTGCCACTTTAGGGATTAACTTTATATCCCACAGCTCTGCTCTGTCGCTCAGGCATGACTGAGAGATAGACCAGGATTATTTTTTTTGTGAAAGCATATTGATGGAAAGTCGTCGAGTGAGCACAAAATGAAACTAGGCCTGTGTTGAAAAAGCATAAAGTTGACATTTTAAAATGGACAGGAATGTATTTCAAACACATTTTAGGATATCTGATGTACTTGTTGCATAATGGAAATACGAACTGATCAAAGAGAAACAAATATGGAAATTTGAAGCTGAATTTTTAAATAATGATCCTATAAATATTTTTAGATTTAACTGCTGTTCTGGTAAATAAAAGTGAATCTAGACTAGAGCCCTGGGGGACCCCAAAACAAAGAAGTGCTCAAAAAGAGAATGCATCGCCTATCATAACAAAGATAAACCTCTTCAGAGCACATACACCGATCAGCCACAGCATTAAAACCACTGAAAGGAGAAGTAAATAACATTGACCATCTTGTGACAATTTAATGTTCTGCTGGAAATCTTTTGGGCCTGGCATTCATTCCTGTGGATGTTACTTAGGCATGTACCACCCACCAAGACCAGACCAGGCACCCCCACCCCATAGCAATGACACTCCTTGATGGAAGCAGCCATCCCCAGCAGGATGCAGCCTGACACAGACACAAAAATAATTTAGGAACAACTCAAAAAAAACAAAACATGAAGAACAGCACAAGGTGTTGACCTGGCCTAGACCTCAAACTGATCAAGTATCTGTGGGATGATGAGACATTGTACACGATATTGTACACAATATTAGGAAGGTGGTCATAATGTTATGTCTGATTTGCGTATTTTTAAATAATGTTTGCTGTCTCGCCGAGATGAATCACTGCTGTGATCAGAAGGAAGGATACGGACAGAGGAAATGGACTGATGGTGTTTTTGGGGTTTTTTTAGCAGCAGAAACAGACTCAGCGGTCAGTGTTAAGTACTAAATGAAAAAAGCTCTTGCTTGATAAATGTGTTTTCAACAGCAGCTGCCATTACAGCTTCATCTGTCACGGTGGACTAGTGTGCTCTTTGTAGGGTCCATTACTTGCTATAACACACACACAAACACACTCGCACAGAGAAGAAGTGACTGAAGGCTTGAGAAATGCTCAGCAATTTGGAGAGGAGAGGAGGGGCCGTCTTATGACTTAATGGCACGAAACACTTTATTCTGAAAGACTGAACAAGAAGGAGTGATACTGTCATGTGTGTTCATGCCCCGTGCATCCCCCTTCCCTCCACCAACACACCTCCCTTCAACATTTCCTTCCCTCTGCTCACCCAGGAAGATGAAATCCTGACAACCCAAGCTGCATGGCTAAAAAACAGACGTCGCACATCCGGCACAGCATCACTGATGAGCGAGCGTTTCTAAGACGATGCACAAATGTGAGAAAGTTTCTCACTTGCACGCCATAGCAGCTTGTCACTTTTTTCTGTGCTACACTCATGACATGACAGTTTGAAACAAGCAGAAGAGAGGCCAAACGAAACCTCACAGACATCAACCAGACAACTGTGCTCTCCCAAATGTGTATCCCCCTATAACTTTTGCTATGATTGAAGAAGAAATCTCCATAACGTCCAGAGTTATTAGACAAGTATGTCAAAACTAAAACACTTGACAGTAGGACAGAGACTGTTAAGGACTATAAGGAGGGGATACAATTTGAAAATCAGAATGTGTATCCCTCTTTAACTTTTGCTATGACTGAAGAAGATTCTCCATAATGTCATTATTAGACATTAACAGATATGTCACAACTGGGGGATACAATTTGTGGCAGAAGACAAAAAATCAGTCTGACAGAATCCAGTGTTTCCCTCAAAAAACAAAATATAATATAAAAATATAATATAATTATAATGCTATTCCAACTATAAAAACACTACAGTATGGCACATAGAATAAGATTATGAGTTTTGTATCAGTCCATCTAGGCGGCACAATGGCGTGGTGGTTAGCACTGATGCCGACTGGGCCTTTCTGCGTGGAGTTTACATGTTCTCCCTGTGTCTGCATGGGTTCTCTCCGGGTGCTCGTTCACTGGTGATTCTAAATTGGCCGTAGGTCTGCATGTGATTGGTTGTCTGTCTCTCTGTGTTAGCCCTGTGATAGACTTGCGACACGTCTCTTGCCCGATGACAGCTGGGACAGGCTCCAGCCCCCCTGTGACCCTTCACAGGACAAGCGGTTAAATTAAGTATTACTGAATAAATCAAATTTATAACAGTTGACTTTGAAAGCCAGTGCTTATAAAGCATCAACTCTCTTTAAATAATTATAAATCTCCATGGTCTAAAAAATCAAGAGCACAAACATCGGGTTTTTAAAAGTTGCGGTAACGTCAACTTTTATTAGTGAACAACATAAATAGCTTAGTTGACCGAGCAATTTTCTATGTCAACTTAAATTCAGAACAGAGCAGGTAACCGACTGGTGTGTGTGGAAGGTCTGGGGGGAAGGGAGGGATAGAGAGATGATTTCAGGAGAAATAGGAAAAACAACATAAGAGCAACACTGTTTAAAAAGTGCAAAAATACACTACATTGCCAAAAGTATTCACTCAGCCATCCAAATAATTGAATTCAGGTGTTCCAATCACTTCCATGGCCACAGGTGTATAAAATCAAGCACCTAGGCATGCTGACTGCTTCTACAAACATTTGTGAAAGAATGGGTCGCTCGGTGAATTCCAGCGTGGTGCTGTGATAGGATGCCACCTGTGCAGCAAGTCCAGTTGTGAAATTATCTCGCTACTAAATATTCCACAATCAACAGTCAGTGGTATTATAACAAAATGGCAGGGTTTGGGAATGACAGCAACTCACACCACATAAAATGACAGAGCGGGGTCAGCGGATGCTGAGGTGCATGGTTCGCTCGCCAACTTCCTGCAGTCAATCACTACAGACCTCCAAACTTCATGTGGCTTTTAGATTAGCCCAAGAACAGTGCGTAGAGAGCTTCATGGAATGGGTTTCCATGGCAGAGCAGCCAGGACGTCAGATGTTCTCACATTAACAATATCACCCGTTCAGCCTATTTTCACCTACGCAATATCTCCCGTCTCCGTCCATCCCTCTCAACTGACAGTTCTGACACTCTGGTCCATAGCCTGGTCACGTCCCGCCTGGACTACTGCAACTCCCTTTTATTTGGTCTACCGGACAAATCCATCCATAAACTATAACTGGTTCAAAACTACGTTGCAAGAATCATCACTAGAACCCCCTGAGTCACATAACATGGGATCCCTCAAGAAGCGGATTTCGCTTGTGTAGCGATCACTTTATATCAGGTACAGAATCCAGCGGTTTCCAAGTATAATGTCTTGTTTATTTAGCAAGTTTTTAACATGATGTCCAACACATTTATTTTCACTGATTAGCTAGTTACATTATGCTGCCTTTATGACAGCGTATCTGTGACGAAGAGACACTTACCCTTCCAGTGAGGAGGACACTGTTTTTAGTCGACAAACTCCAAAGCTGGATGTGCATCACGAAGCCTGACTGCGTCCATTTGTACCCCTCCAGGTCCAGGCTCTATGTTTTCAGCGACTCTCCGGAGCAGAACGAAGGAAAGTTAATGAGGTAGTTATATCCGGATACTGCAGGGCAGTAACATTGTCCGCTCCGGCTGTTTCAGTGCTCGAAAAAAGCACACCTGAGGCATGATAAGGGTCCGTAATATCTAATCTGTCGAGTTTTGCCTGTACGGGTCAATTTCTATCTCTTTAAAGTGCGCAGAAAACTCTGACGGCCTGAAATCGGTGCTAGCGCCGTTCATTTAATTCAGTTTTCCTGCCAATATGGCGGCGTCAACAAATAAAGTCACGTGACATCCGGAGCTTTATATTACGGTGGCCCTGAAGGTCAAAACATAACGTTTCTCAAAACACAACGACATTTCAGATTGCGCAAAGTGTACAACGCTTCTTGTTTCTGATTGTACAGAAACCGACAGTGTAACGCAATTTCCTGTTTCTACTTCGTTGTGTCCATTATTAGTATTAACTTTGTATGGGAAACACTGCAAATGCATCTGATCCTTACAGGGAAATTGATCATTATGCACCTTTAGTTTCTGAAATTTCATAATCGACTCTCAAACCCTATGGGCCACAATTCTGTCTAGACCTACTGTCTCTTTCTCTCTCTGTGTGTATATATATATATCTCATTTATATTCGCTGTGTGTTGTAATGTCAAATGCCACCAGACCCATCACGGTCAAATTTGGATTAATGAGCACAGCCTCTTTGTCAAATAAGTCAACCCCATATATTATAAATTGGATTCATATGCAAATATAATTAAATACAAATATAATGAAATACAATTTTTAGAATGTGTGTCAAAGATCGGTGTTAGTTCAGCAACAAAAAAAAAAAAAAACTGTGACCGTGTCTGTGATATGTAAATGTGAAAGAAAACGAAAAAAAGAAAAATCTACTGTGCAAATTGCCTTTGTTTCAATAATTTAGCTTGATACCAAAAGTTCATTCTTGACTTTGGAAACAGTTAATTGGCTGCAGAACTTCACAAAAACAGAAACAAGAGGGAGGAAGAAAAAGCTGCTATCAACAGTGAAATATGATAGTACACACAAGCTGCACAAACTCAAAAATCTATAGTTCTTGGGATTTCAGCCTTGTTTGATCAAGTATCTGTGGGATGATCCACAGAGGCTCCTCCCCTCAAAGACCCCCACTAACAACGTTCTGTTACCAGACACCACAGGACAATCTCAGAAGACCCATGTCCATTATCTGATGAGTCACAACTGGTTTGGAGGCACAAGGGAGACCTACACAATATTAGGAAGGTGGTCATAATGTTATGCCCGATCGGTGTAATTGTCATGGATGATTCTGAGCTAAACTAAACATTATGTAAACACATAAAGACTCTACAAGATTCTACAAGTTTGTACATCCCCTCTGATTCGTGGCATTCGTCTGTACCGTCGCTGTGTTGTTTTTTTTCGAGAACATCCACTTACCATCGCTGCATGACAACGCTCCAGCTGTGAAGACAAAATGTTAAAATGCGAAATGATAAACGGCAAGTGTCCTATGAAGGACATGATGCGGAAATATCAGAGAGCGGGGTAATGATGTAAGATTCTGTAATCTTATCGCCAGGAAACACTGTAACTCTAGGGTGCTTTTCAGTGTTATTTATTCAGTTTCAATCCGTCCTCTAGTCACTGTATCCAAGCATCCTTTGAAGACAGAAATCTTTTATATTATTTACTAAAAATATTAAATATTGCTCCGTATTACCTTGTGGTTCAGTGCAGGACGTCTTGTTTTTGAAGCCGTTTCTGTCTAGTCCTGGAGCCTCACATGATGCCCTACACCTGTCGACCAGATATTGTTTCATAATGAGGTCTTCGGTTCAGTCTGTGGCAGAATTTCATTAGCTCCGTGACCACTGGCGCTGGCTTTTCAAATTTCCTCGAGTCCTGACCTCTCTTCTACTTAAAGAAAGTAGGTGCCTTTAACTGCCAGAGCTCCTCTCTGTCCTCAAAGTTATTTCAGTGCATCACATCACAGATGTTATGTCGGCTCATAAAATATATCAACTGAGAAATTCCAATCTGGTTTCAGAGCCCCTCGAAGCACAGAGACTGGTATCCTCAGAGAGAACGATGGCCTTCTTTTTAACGCCTGATGTTGCGGAAAGTTCCTCTTTGAATCTTTTAAATCTCACTGAGGCCTTGAATATTGTGGATCGACTAATGTGATAGCAGCGCTTAAAGGGGCACGTAGGGAGGACTTTAAAGTCGCTGAGCGCCCCTGGAAAGACAACATAAGAGCGTAAATAGTTATAGATAAGGTTTCTGGCTGCATTTCCACTTTTTGTAACTAAATCTAAAGCTGTGCTATAATCCTTTGTGATCCTGGAAATACTGCATGTTTGTTCCCCCGCACTGGACCATGACGAATTCATTGACTGCCAAAGTAATCCTAACATCTCACAAATTTTAGTAAGTAAAGAAATGATGTGCCTAAAGTTGGACAAATACAGTCTCAAATCCGAGCTGTCAAGGCCAGATTAAAGTCCCAACTCAAGGACACAGAGACCTTTAGGACAATATGTCTGTCTATAAATGTAATTGTCTGTAAATTCATTCATTCATTTATTCATTTTCTGTACAAGCATGTCTTTGGAAAGTGGGAGGAAGTCATAGTACTTGTAGAGAACCCACGTAGACACAGGGACAACATGCAAACTCCACACAGAAAGGCCCCAGTCGGCCCATGGATTAGAGCCCAGAACCTTCTTGCTGTGAGGCATCAATGCTAACCACCACACCATTGTAAATGTAATTATTTATTATTTCATTTTGTGCAATAATTTAGGTCTTTTCTGAAATTCAATACATAACTACATATACATCTCTCATTTCTGTGCAATGTTTGTTTTCTTAAGAGCAATACTCCTATAAGAGTTGGTCATTTTTCTTTTTTTCAACCTTTTTTTCCCCTTTAACTCTTTCTGACTTTTCTTGTTCAAGAAAAACCTCCAACAAGTCCAGGTGACTTTGTTTTAGCTTTGTTCTAGATATACAAATAACCTGGATGACTGAATATTTTCACAGATATACAGAACAGTCTTTACATCTGACCATGATTGTCTGAGGTTTAAACTGTTACCTGTCTTCTGAGGCAACATTTTTAAGACTTGCACACAGCAGTGTAAAGTCATATATTTGTTCAAGTCATGTAACCTGAGCCAACACCTTTGATCATGTTGAGTGCATAGACTGTACAAAAAAGTGGACTCCATGACAGCTCCTCAAAAGTGAAGCCAAAGAATGTGTAGCTCCCCCTGGTGGCTTGCTGCAGTATAGGTCATATAAGATCCACCTCCCCCATGTTGGGATGGGACTTGGACCAAACTAAAATACTAACCTCAAAAAAGTTTTTAAGGATGGTTTCTGTCATTTTAGGTAGTAAGAATTCTAATGCATTCTCAAGTGTCTGTTTTTTTCTGAGACGTAAAATTTTAGTTCATTATTTGATGTATAAAAACAGGATGTGAGATCATGATGATTGACAGTTGACATGATGACCGCTCTATGAAGCAATCCTGTAGAAGCATGTGAGGAGGATATTACTACTTATGTCCTTTGACCAAAAGAACAATGTACACAGTGTAGACTGCGTCCAATGTAGGTAAAATACATTGTATGAGTCTCTGTGTTGTAGCTCATTTGTTGCTTTTAATTAACATTTACCTAACTGGCTTTAAATAAGACCTCTACAGAAATGACAGTTCCCTTGGAGGAGCATGAATAACTGATCCCCGATCAGCAGCGCCTGACATCCTTTCTGAGTTGTTGCAATACAATTCAATCTCCACAGAAAGTCTTTCCCGTGGGGTTCATAATGGACTAATCTGTACTCACTCTCTCCCCAAGTCTCATCTAATAAAATGAAATACGTATCCAAGAAGGGGGCCGAGTCATATGAATACAGATTTGCCCCGTGGCAGGTGAGCACACAAAGATATTCATATATGATTGCATGGAAATGCATGCAAAAGGACATTTCTCCCCACCTGCCACTTCCTGACTTTCTGCCGTTGCTAGGAGCAACAAGTGCCTTCATATTTTTCCTGGGTAGATGTGATTATGAGGCATTTGTCAGCAGCCCGCTGTCAGCAAAGAGGGACAGTGCCTGTAGAGAAAAAAGAAAAAAAAAAGCTCCCGATGAACTCTTTATTGAAATGGAAAATTGCGCTGATAATTGTTTCCAATAGATTTCCCATCACGTCTCAGTAAAAGCCTCGCTGATCTGCCGCTGCCTGTCACACAGGACCATTTATCTGCTCTGTCGTGCTCCCACCCACTCAGACACTTTATGTCTGATCAGAGAGGTAGTTTATGCAGACTGAAAACTCTCTGAGCACCTCAATATACTCTCTTTACAGAATCCAAACGGCAGCATTTTGAAGCTGCATTAAGCAATACTAATATCTTTTGCTGTTCATCTCATTCAGTTATTTTCATAGGTTTTGATCACTAATCATACTCAACACTAGTACCGCTGTCATGACAAGTAATAGGCGTTTTAGGCTTCTGCATCAATTTGACAGCTCAGGCCCTACGCAGACCCTGACGCCATAGCCTGACATGCACCTCCCCAGAAATGTAACTACGCACCGTGGCAACGCAGACCGCAAGAGCTGTGATTGGTCCACTTGGTAGTAGCATTTTTCCGCTTTAGTATTTCCAGCTGCTTCTCCATCTCCACAATTTTCGAATTGATTGTTTTGGATCAATAAAGATGGAACACATCGAGGAAAGGTTAACTGAGGAGGTTTGGAGATACGTCTTGGCAAATGTCCTTCACATTTTCCTGGATCTGCAGGTGATGTCTTCAGATTTGCTGGTAACCCATGGCTACATCTAAAAATCACAGGACCTGATCATCTTTTGGGTGAAACACTGGCAACTGATTTTGCCGTCATCCTGATACACTTTTTACTACCTTGCCTGCCCACACATTTGTGTTTGTTTTGACAATGCATGTTATAGCAAGTTGACAAGTTATAGTTGACCTGTTTTGTGTGAGGACATATTGGAAAGTTGCAGTTTTAACTGGCATAGATGGGATATGCTCACATCATGGTTGTATGGTTGTATGCAGTGTGCTGCATAAAGGCAAGAAAATAACTGATAATTGGGCAATTTAGCTTAATTGACAAACTTAAGCTAACATAAGACATCCATATTGTCTTGCCTTTGCAGGCCCTTCCTTACTGGCCTGGTATAGCCAGACTCAATTCTGGTAACGCTTCATTTGGATTTCATTGATGGGTGTATTATAACCGATACATAGTGGAAAAAACTCTGCATGCAATTGGATAGTCCTACAATAAATCAGAGCAAATTTTGTTGCAAACAAATTCAGCTCCACGGCGTTCAGATGACGTGTGCGACTACGCTGCTGTTACTCTTCGGTCCATCACTGCATAAAGCCTGTCCAAACTATTTGATTGCTACGTCAGATATTTGCTGGAGCATAGTCACTTCCCAACAGAAGTCATATTTGTGATTCGCATGTTTAATAAGAGGAAAATTTTACAGGACAGTGGTGTTGAGGAAAAGCCAGGAGGAAGAGCTGGAGGTAG
The DNA here is from genome assembly GCF_963514085.1 of Chelon labrosus. Taxonomy (NCBI): domain Eukaryota; kingdom Metazoa; phylum Chordata; class Actinopteri; order Mugiliformes; family Mugilidae; genus Chelon; species Chelon labrosus. Next base: position 19,764,099 of record NC_140347.1, read on the forward strand.
CAGAGCTGAAGATGTTGAGGTTTGTTCTCTCTGGGCGTGACCAGGAGAGACAGGATCAGGAATGAGTACATTAAAGGGTTGGGTGAGGTCAAGTTAGAGAAGCCGAGTTGAGATAGTTCGTACAGAGGACGGGTGGTGAATATATTGGTGGAAGGATGCTGAGGTTAGAGCTGCCAGGCAGGAGGTCTAGAGGAAGACCAAAGAGAGGTTTATGGATGTAGTGAAGGAGGACATGAAGGTAGACAAAAGGAAAAGAAGAATCAGTTCCCAATGGAGTGACGCCAGACCAACTCTCCACCACAAAACATTTGTATATAAGGAAGTGGATCAGGCATCCAGGCTACTTCCATATCCTACATCAAACTTAACCAAATAAGTCCCATGGATGCAGGAAAGACCTTTAGCAAGGACAACTCTGCCAATAGAGTTTGTGGTTTTCCAAATTCGAGTGAACACACTGTTAGTCGTTACTTCAGTTTGGGATCTTCAAAAACCAACAAATATCCACACCATTAAAAACTGTGGGCCTTCTCCACCAGCTGTGCTGTGTTTTTGTTTTTTTTTTAAATGCTGCTGTGTGTCCCTGTTGAGCAGGTAAAATAATTCCTCCTCCTCTGAAGACCGAAGGCTCCGAGTAGTTTTTCAACACTCTATCAACAGCTCAGGGCGGAAGAAGTGTCTTGATCTTTTTAGTGAAGAAAGTTCTCTCTTTTTCAGAACTTCAATCCACTGAGTCAGTATCCCCGCGGTCGTCTGTGTAGCCCGGGGCGATGGTAGGAGGACGGGGCTTGAAACGCATCAAACGGCAACCCTGTGGAATTAATCAATGCGAGAGAAGGGAGGCGAGAGGAGAGGCTATGTCGGGAGAAAGTAGAAAGCGAGGGACGGAGAGAACAGAAGGGAAGATGGGAAGAATGTCAAAGACGAGATGAGATGGAAGGAGGAACTGGGTGTTTGCATTGTGCACATGTGTTTTAGGTTGCATTCGGGCTGTCAGGCCATCTCTGACATGGATATGATGAATCTGCTGCTTCTCTGTGGAAAACACTTAACCTGAATCGATTCCTAGAAGACATATTACTCCATTTATCTCTCTGCTATAATTTTTTATCAAATAAATAGATACAGATATTTGATAATGAACTAAAGTGATCAGAAATTAAACAAGTATTAAACCAGAGAAGGCTGCAGAATATTGCTTTTTAGCTGCAACTCTTGCAACTCATGCGAAAGCTCACATTTAAATATGTTATAAAGTATCGATGTAATATATGTTATATGTATAATTAATAAATGTAAAATAGAACAAAATAATGATATAAAATAGAGATATATGTTGAAATAAGATCTAAATATGTATACACAACAGTTTGACAGTCTCCTAAAATAGGAAATCGTTATAGCTTGAAGATCATCACTGCTGCTGCCCCCCCCCTTTTTTTTTTTTTTTATACTTTCATTACTACTATTCTGTTATTCGTTATTCTTTCCTTACCTTTTAATTGTTTTGTTGTTTAGTACACTTATACATTATACATTATTTGCTATTGCTTTGGTCATTGTTATTTGTATGTTTTTTATATATATGTATAAAAAGTTAATAAAATGTTGTTAAAAAAAAAAATAGGAAATCGTTAGAGGAGAATACTTTTGTCCACGGTTCGGCCCCGGCGGCTGAAACAACGCCTCTGAAATGTCAGAGTGCTTTATTTAAGCGTGGGAAATCTTCCCTGTTCATGGACCATTGGCTTTGTTTCCGTCTCAGCTCGCTAATGTTTCGGTTCTGCAAGTTTTTTTCTGTGCCTCCTCGATAGCGAAGGATCCACACCTGATGTCAGATTAGACGCAGCTCATTAACCGCCGGAGAGGAAAGAAGACGTCGTGTTGGAGGAAGTAACGAGGCGTCACCGTCGCAGTGCTTTTTGCCACTTGTACATCTCCAGGCTTCAGACAATAATGCAGCGTGATGCAGCAACAATCTGGATCACAATTACACAAAACAACAGAAAGTCTGTAGTTTTATTCAGCTCTGCACCTTGACTTTGGAACTGGTACAACTTTATGAAACAAAATACTCAAAGCTGACTCATGGTTGACTTAATTTTCATGAAACAATATACACTGATTAGCCATAACATGGCCACTGAAAGGAGAAGTGGATAACATTGAACATCTTGTGACAATTCAATGTTCTGCTGGGAAACTTTTGGACCTGACATTCATTCACGTGGATGTTACTTATCATCCACCTAGACCAGACCAGGCACCCCCACCCCATAGCAATGACACTCCTTGATGGCAGCAGCCACCCCCAGCAGGATGCAGCCTGACACAGACACACACAAAAAAAACACTTTAGGAACAACACAAAAAAACATGAAGAACAGCACAAGATGTTGACCTGGCCTCCACATTCACTAGATCCCAAACTGATCAAGTATGCCCCTAGTAGGCCCCTCCCCTCAAGCCACAGGACCCAAAGGCCCCCACTAACAACATTCTGTTACCAGACACCACAGGGCACCCTCAGAAGGCCCATGTCCATTCTCTGATGAGTCACAACTGTTTTGGAAGCACAAGGGAGACCTACACAATATTAGGTCATAATGTTATGCCTGATCAGTGTACATTTTAGATTAGGAAATAATCTTTAGGCTTGTCGACAATATACCCACAAATAAAACATATATTTCAAAGTATTGCTCTTCTTAGCTTTCACAGGTGACTCGGCCCATGCAATAAATAAAATGATGCTCTCTCTCGGTCTGACACAACAACTTTATTACTGAGCGTATATTTTCCTTCCATACATTAAATGAAAACTCACCTTTTTTAGGACTTCATTGGAAGTGATATTTCATTTCGTGCGAGTCTGTGTGGGATTTTGTCTCGGTATCTAATCCTTTCGCCAATAAAAAAGAAACATGCTTTATTGGTGTGTGCAAACCCAAGGACAATACAGCAGCAGTATGTGGCGCTGAGAAAGGCCATGCAAGGCTATGAAATGACATATCACATAATAAAAACTCCAGCAGAGAGAAAAAGAGAGGAAGAGAGAGAGAGAGAGGGAGGCAATAATGCTTCATTTCTCCCTTTCTTCTTTGGAGCTCAGCCCAACAGGAAGTGTAAAGACGAGTCTAAACAAGCTCCGCTCCCTCCTCGTTTCCTCCATGCTGTGAGCTCGATGGTAGCTAATCACTTCTTTGACTCTTCCCTGTACTAATGTTGACACCCACGGTTGGACTAGTGAGCAAGAAGCCTCTATCTGGATTCTTCTTCAGAAAATAAAAATGGTTCATTTATGTTTTTCTTCCTTAATTTCCCACCCTGCATCTGTGTTTATCTCTGTGTTTTTGTGTGTGCACTGCACTTTCCAAAGAGCACAGCAGAAGTAAATCAGCAGCTCCTGCAGCCTTCATGTCCCATAAAGCTCCCATACTCCCCCCAAAGCTGTCCCCCCGTGTGTGTAGTTGACAGGCTGGCCCGGCTCTCCTGCCTCTCCTCAGCATCTAAGTACACATTTGTTCTGCCAAGAAAAGCTTGAATAAGAATCATATAAACCAGCTGCTTAAAGTAACCAGATAGGCTCAACCATGAGCATACGAAATACTGTGTACTCTCTGCATCTTCAGTTTGCTTTGGTTGGATTAAGAGGGTACTTTGGTGAAGATCCCATCATAATCCAATACTGACGATCATTTTAATGACGCTCTTCGACTGTGACCCAAGTTTTAGCGGTGAATCCTACACTGTCGGCAGTAACCTCCTGTTGGAGTAACGGGTCACGCAAAGAGATCTCTGCCTCTGGCTAATCAACTAAAAAAAAACAAGTGCATGAGAAGTGAAACCTCAGGGCTGAAAGTGTTTCACTGGCACAGCGACGTAGTGGTGTAGCGGAATCTGGGTTTGAACCCGGTGTATATTTCAAGCACCTTCCTAATATTGCGTAGATCTCCTTTGTGCCTCCTAAACAGTTGTGGTTCATCGGAGAATGCCCTCTGAGGGTGTCCTGTGGTGCATGTCTTTGGACGGTGGGAGGAAGTTGGAGTACTCATAGAGAACCCACGCAGACACAGGGAGAACATGCAAACTCCACACAGAAAGGCCCCAGTCGGCCGGTGGATTAGAACCCAGAACCTTCTTGCTGTGAGGCATCAGTGCTAACCATCACACCGCTGTCCTGCTCTATGACTCCAGTTTCCACCGTTATAATTTTCTCATTTAATTTCCTGCTTTAAATTGATACATTTCACACACACAAAACCTGATCATCTGACTATTCCCATTAAATCCCCCTGGGTTTATTTTCTAGTGGAGGAAAGAAGAACAAAATGTTTTATTTATTCTTTACTAGTTTATCATTTTTTTCCCCGTCTACACATGAAAGAGCTTATCGTATTTTATTCAATGGAATAAACTCAGATTATTATATTTTTGCTACATTTTCCGCACTCTTCTTTTTGGCCATATCGAGCATTTAACAGAATAGAAAAATGAACTAAAGTGAGTTCCTCCTCAACAAAGAGGTAACACGGTCTCTTAGGAATGAAGAAACGAAAAACAGAATTGGATTAACTTCCACTGATTCATTCATAAATTAAAAAGTACAGTATATGAATTTAAGCAATAACACAACCATGCAACTTATAATAGAACAAATCCAAGATTGGTCAAAACCTATAATAAAAAAACTTCACAGATGTTCTTCTCCCTAATCTCAAACTTGCACACACCAGAGGATTTGACAATAAGGCAACCTTCACAAAAGCAAAATTGAGATTGTGGTGCAACAACTTGTAGCAGTCAATCTGATAGACTGTATAAATATGGACAAAGCGTCCCCACTTCCTTGTGTTGGCCAAACTGACGCTGTTTTCCCGGGGATACGGATGGCGCTATCTTGCTACGATAGAAGAGTTGTTGCCATGATGTCACATACTGTTTCTATAGTGTCAAATAACTAACTAAAACAAAACTTATCCAAATAACTGGCACTTGAACATCCATCAAATTTATACCTACAACCTAAAATGACAGAAACCATCCTTGATAAAAAAAAAAATATATATTTGATTTGTATTTTAGTGTTTTAGTTTGGCCCAAGTCCCATCCACTCACAAGGAGGAGGAGCTTATAACCTATGCCACAGCCAGCCACCAGGGGGAGCTCTACTTGCTTTGGCTTCACTTGTGAGGAGCAGTTCCGCCTCCATCTTTATGTACAGTCTATGGTAAATCCACTAAACCACACTCCAGTCCAGCAGAAGGTGATGATCCACCTGCAGGCTGGTTTGCAAAGCATCAATCAAACTGAGAGAAGGAAAACTTGATGAACCTGGTGTCACCTTGCAGTTTAAAAAAATTAAAATAAAAAAAACGACCAGAAATTAACTAATTGAATGAGTAATCAATAACAGTCCGTTTGCATCTCATCCGTTGTTAGAGTACGCCAGCAGCCTTCTGAGAGTTTAAAAACCTGTTTTTCTCTGATGTTACGGAGACTTCTTTCCAGGCTCAGTAGGCTTTGGGTAAAATCCCCGGGTTTACCGGGTTGTCGTTGACCTTTTAAGCGCTTTCAAATGGATGGCTCCTTGGATACTACTGACAGCAAAAGCCACTGTTATTGATGCGGCAAACAAGTTGATCATCTCACTGAGAGAAGCCTGTTAATTTTAAAACACAGGCCATTATAGGAAGTAGGAGAGAGGGCCGGGGGGAGCTTGTTGTGTATGCGGGGCCAGTGCTGTCTAATACAGGCTCTCCCCCATTTAAATTCACTGTTTTACATTCTGCTGGGTGAACGGAGTCCCACATCACTGATTAATTACAGAAAATATGGGCTCTGTACTGTGAGTGTGAGCACATTCAGAGGATTTGAAAAAAAATAATAACGTGCAACTCTGCAACATCTCCAAGCTAATTAGCGGGGGCATTTCTATTAGAAACGCTGACCGCAGCAGACAAACACTTGTTTGTGAGACCTACTTTTTACAGTAAATGCTGAGCAACACTATCCCTGAGCAGCCCATACGACTTTGATCCTGATTATACAGAACACGAGCGAGAAGTCTACACCTTGCTCTGGTAAAATGCAGAAAGACAAAAATCTTGGGTCTTTTGTCTGTAGCTCAGGGGTCAAGCTGAGTCAGATCTGAATAGAATATACTTTCATTGCACTCAATAAGATTTATTGATAGTCCACCGCTTTGCTACGGACTGAAATAAAATATGAATCCCAATGGTGGATGATTTAGTTCGAATTTTGGTTCAAGCATTCAAGCTCTATTCAAAAATAAATCCAACTCTTGATGATAAAATCAATCGCTCACACCTTAAAAGTAATGCAGTGCAAACAGTGCAGTTTTTATAAAGTCACCACTCACCTACGTATATATAATGTATTGGAGGTTTTAATATGCATACATATTAAAGGTGCCATGTGTAAGAATTGAGGTAGAAAAAATATCCAAGTGTCGTAAAACCAGTTTCGGCCATGGGAGGCGGTATGCGGGCAACATAACTGCCAGCCAAACTACTGATTCTCACGGGACCTATAATGATCTTTTATGTATATCAAGTTTGATTTTCATTAGCAATACCTCTTCCAGCAATTAAGTAAGTTATCATTAGTCACCAAAAACATTCGGTCTCATTACACCTTGCAATGTTTTCCGTTAAGTTTCGTGCGTCCATTTGGGGTTCATTATCATCGAAGACATTTCAAGCTTCTTAGCTAATGTTACATTTTAGCATCAGCTTGGTAGATAGCCTAACGGATCGGATCTGTGGGTAGAGCTAACTATCAAACGCTAACAGCTACGGTTAGCCATCGCTAACATTAGCACGTTTACCGAACAGCCTTTGAAACATTTTTATGTTATAACTTCCCGGAAAACTACACAAACATATCAAACAAACTTCTAGCGAAATACTAACAGCATCTTACTTACCAATCCAAAAGAAATGTTGCAAGTTCGGAGTCGAACCTCATTTCTTTCATGTCCATCAGTTGTCTCCAGCGATGGAAAGCAGTGCCAATATTCACTCGGGTTCTGTTCCTTTTTTTATCCGATTTTATTTCTGAGCGCGTTTTTTTTCCCTGCAGCGGGTGGTTGTGGTGGTGGTAAGGGTCTCTTGCCAAGGGCTTCAGCCATTCTTCCGCTCTCTTCCCTGAACTGAAATGTAGGCCTAGTAGTGGGCTGTACTTTCCACACGATTGACATCAGGTTCAAGTACGCCCACAAGCCGTGCGAGTTATACGTGTATTGCAGTTTGGCTGGCGGTTATGTTGCCCGCATACCGCCTCCCATGGCCAAAACTGGTATTACGACACCTGTCGGGCTGTAGCTAGTAATTTAGCATGCTAATTCAGGTTGATATCTCTGCAGCACTATACCTTGTCATTTTTTTAATGGCATCATCGCCCTTATTTCTTCTCATTCTTTTGATGCGTGTAGCTCATTTTTTGGATATTTTTACCTCAGTTCTTACACATGGCACCTTTAATGTGCTGTATCTATTAAGTGCATTCAATAGTTTACGTACTTAAAGTTTGCAGAGTAATGTGCTAATTGAAGGGCTAAGAGTTTCTATGTTTTCTTTATAAAGCTGGCATTCACTATGTTTAACCTCTTCTCATGAAATTATTGCAACAGTGTGATTTGTAAAAATAGGAATAAAGAGAGGAATGTGTCTGAAAACAAGATTATTCTAACTTTACGGGCAACAGTGTACAAAGGCAGTTTATGTTGCGACGAATGCCCTGTACTTTGCTGTGGTTTGCTGGGGGAACAGTACCAGCAAAAAGGACATCAGTAGGATCGACAAATTGATCCAAAAGGCTGGACATGTGATCGGCAGAGATCTGGAGACATTTGTCTCAGTGAGGGACAGGAGGACACTGGGCAAACTACTCTCCATCATGGACAATCTGTCACATCCACTACAGCAGAGGGACAGCAGAGCTCATTCTCCAACAGACTGATCCAGCTCTGCTCCCACAGTTAACGCTACAGGACGTCATTCATACCATTCTCAGTCCAGCTGTACAACAATTCACCTTTCTGTAACAGATAACTCCATGTTATTAATGTTAATACACATTATTGCACCTTACTATCATGCCTATGTAGATATTTACTTCTGTCTCTATTTGTTGTACATTTGTTCATATGCTAATTTTGTACATTTTTGCTTATGCTATTTTATTTTATTAGATTTTTACTTTTATTTTATTTTTACTTGTGGTTCTCAAGAGTGTTTTTTATGTGCAACTGAGTTACTGTGACCAAGCAATTTCGTAGTCTAAGTCTAAGTTTATGAGATACAGGGATCTCCCACAAATTAACAACAACCCCACAGCTTTTCTACGCTAGCAGCTTCTCATGACCCATTGTTACACTTTGTGCCGCCTACAAATGAAACTCGTCAAGAAGACACGGAAAGACGTGTCCATAAAACACTTAGTTTTCAAGCTGTAACATCAGCTGTAAAACACTGCAACTAGAAAACCGTCGCCATTTAGAAGCCACCACAGCTAACAGTTAACAAGCTAACGAGCAGATACTCCTGTCCAACTAAATATCACAGCTGCAACGCTCGCAACTCATCATGTCAGAATATTTTGCATTATGAGGCCATGAATAACTTAAGAGGAAGCCATTCCTATTGACCATTCTTGCAAACATGGTGAAACCTACCGCATTTGAAAGCAGCATTTTGTGTTACGCAATCCAGTGTAACACAAAGCACAGGTTCAAAGATAAGGCCTGCGGGCCAAAAGAGACCCGCGGGTCATTTCGGGTCTAATCTGGCCCACAGCATGGATTTGCAAAGTTACAGAAGACTGCAGTTTTTCAAAGAAAATAACTGCTATTCCTAATTTGTCCACTGTTTTAGTCAGAGAAGCTGACAGAACACAACACTGAGACCCAAGACTAAACAGCAGACAGCAATGTACACAAACTGCACTGAAAAAATTATTATTATTATTATTTTTTTTTTTAAAAAGATAGTTTATTAAATGTAAACAATTTACTTCTTTGCACTAAAACAAATAGAAAAAAATCTGGAGTTGTCGTTACTTATAGGTTATTATGCTGTTCTGTTACTGGCCTGGCCAGCTTGAGATCAAATTGGGGTGTATGTGGCCCCTGAACTAAAATGAGTTTGACACCCTACATCTAGAGCATTTGCTGTTTTAGTAAATAGCAATTTTTGGATTACTTCTGGTTTCCCATTTTAAAACCAATGTTTCTTTGAACTACAACTGTTCTACATCCTTAACCGTGCGTTTCTTTTTGTGAACATAAAGAGAAAAGTCTTCTACGTACTGCTATACTTTTGTACAATCCTCCAACTCAAGCAAACCCTTTTTGTGCCTAAACCTAACAAAGCCTTTTGCAGAGCCTTGTATTTTTTTTTTATCAGCTCATCCTTGGCATATCTCCTTCCACCTTCAATATAATGAAACAGAAGTGCTGCAATTGTGCCAGGCCATAAAACATGTCTCCATTATACAAAGATAAAAGTACAATATGTTTGTCAGCACTCAACAAGCTCCCTCAAGAGCCTGTCAGTGGCTCGAATGCGTCTGAGAACGCAACGCTCACAGCTTCTTCATGTCAGAAGCTCTTTCAGACGGCGCTTGAGTGCCGCTGTAATTATCAAATAAGAAATAAAAGCACAGCGAGAGACACTCTGGTGCAGTCAGGTAGGAAAGGTCAACTTGTCGATCATCTCTACGCCGAGGCTTCTTGAAATGACTTACAGCCGCCCACTGATTCCTGACTCCATCAGAGAGGAATCTGCGAGCCGGGTTTAAGGCAACTGAACATACGTGAGTCAGGATCCCATTTAAAGATTTTAAATGGGATCCTGACGCATTCAGACTTGTGATCCCCCTTAGCATTTCAGCTGAGCGAAGTCTGTAAATTCTGTAGACGAGAGCAAATGGGAGCGACACCGAGCCACGAGAATTATTCCGCCGCATGGATCTCCATGTACTGCTAAAAGGATTATCTACGACTACTGCAACACATACTACAGCTTCCAGGGATGGAGAGGAGGGGAAATGGCAAATTGTGAGTCTGTCCCAAACACCCACACTCAGTGAATTTAAATAAAACGCGTTTCCATGCATTATGGTCCTAATCCGAGAAAATTTCATTCAGTTGTTTCTATGAAAAACAAAAAAAGAAGGAAAAGAAAGAGTTAATCTCCCCTTCAGCTAAACCTTTCTAATCTTTTTAATTATGCATATTGGTTTTCACATATTCCTCATTAGCAAAGGTAATTAATAACAGAGTGTACAGTGAGGGGGTTGGTAATTCCACCAAGAGGTGACGGATCATGGGAGGGCAGGTAGAGCAGGTAACAACTGCTACTTTAATTTAGCCTCACTCTACAGCGTCAGCTTTTAAAGAGGTGGTTTTAATTGCACTTGGCTGCCGAGGTTGAACTCCCAGTGTATGAGAAAATAAAAGTACATGTGTAAGTAGAATCTCTGCAGTTTGATTGGCCTTTTATCAGGAAATGTTGTCACCATTTGTTTGTATTTTGCAGAAGCGAGATTTTCTTAAGGAGTACAATTTTGAAATTCTGTCTTTTAAAAGAAAAACTTGAGGTCAGAGATCTTGGTGCCCATCTGCCACAGAATATGGTTAAACACAGAAGCACTGGTGTAGATAATCATGGATTTAATGCAGAGTGGCTTTCTTTAGAAAAAAGGCTAATTGCTTGCTTGTTAAAAAAAGAAAAAAAAGAGGAATGCGCTTTTGATTTTCTTCCCAAATGTGTTACTCAGCGGGGAGGCTGCATGGTCGGAACCAGGCTTTCAGGAACTCAAGCAGTTTCGTGCACAGACATTAAAAGCAGCAGGAGTCAACCAGACAATGCATTAAAAATGGGCAACCCAAACTGAGAGTGCAGGCAAACAGAAAAATGAGCAGCGTGACAGCAAGTTGGAGAATGTATTACGGGTATACACTGATCAGGCATAACATTATGACTAACATTATTATCCTAATATTGTGTAGGTCTCCCTTGTATCTCCAAAACAGTTGTGACTCATCAGAGAATGGACATGGACCTTCTGAGGATGTCCTGTGGTGTCTGGCAACAGAATGTTGTTAGTGGGGACCTTTGGGTCCTATGGGTTGAGAGGAGGGGCCTCTGTGGATCATCCCACAGATAGTTGATCAGTTTGAGATCTAGTGAATTTGGAGGCCAGGTCAACACCTTGTGCTGTTTTTCATGTTTTTTGAGTTGTTCCTAAAGCGTTTTCTTTTTGTGTGTGCCTGTGTCAGGCTGCAGGAGTGTCACTGGTATGGAGTGGAGGTGTCTGGTCTGGTCTAGGAGGGTGGTACATGTCTAAGTAACATCCATATGAATGAATGCCAGGTCCAAAGTTTCTCAGCAGAACTGTCACAAGATGGTCAGTTACTTACTTCTCCTGTCAGTGGTCTTCATGTTGTGGCTGACCAGTGTATATGCAATTACAATAAAGGTTGAATCTTATCTTGACTCTAATCTAATGTGATCAGTCAAGTTGTGAGTGTTAAACAGTGTGAAGGAAATGTGGAATAGCTAATGTCTGTTCAAATTAGAAAAAGATCATAAAGCTTCTTAGGATTGCTACATGATGTTTTTTGGGTGATGATTGTAGGAATTGTAAACTGAATCATGACACTTCTCTTAAATAAAGGTAAAACATTTAGCTATTTGAACAGAACTAATGTAATATACTGAGATCTATGTGGTTAATAGGAAAGCCTGCTGCTTTAAAACTGTTTTGAAACTGTTTAACATGACCTTCCACCATTTTCCTCTACGATACAACGGGAAACTTCCTCTCACTGAGTCCCTGGCAAATATTTGTATCCCATTTAACTGAACCCAAAGCGAAGGAGAGTCCGTGAAGGGAACCAGATGACTTCCATTGATATTCATGCTGTGTCTTTGACTTTTGAGATGATTCACTCTGTAGACTTTTCAGTCTCGAGGAAAAATTGGCTCCACGCTGCAGACCTTATCAGAAAGGTCACGGAGACCTACACCTGCCAATCACCGCGTCTGGAAATCTGCTCCTGTGCGCCTTTATGTTCCTCCATGGTCGATACGCGGAGACAAGGCTGGTGGTGAAATGCATATCTTTGATACCACGTGTTAAATGGAGCACAAAAATGCTGCAGAGCAAACAGTACAGAGCTGCAGCTTCACATAATTTAAAGGAAGACAAATAAAAAAAAAAGACCTTCCGGTGACATTTTAAAGTGTCCCCCAACACTCAAGCAGTTTAAACATACTGTATTTCTGCTTATCAAATAGTTACTGTGTCAATTTAACTATGGGGTATTTGGATAATTAATTAATTAATTTACAATTATACTCATAATTTGACATCTGACTCCATTAACCAATCTGAGCTCATGATGTTTGATTCGTATATATATACACGAATCAACAAATACATTCTGAAGTCATTCACATAATGAGTGAATCTATTTTACTTATGTTGCATGTGAACTCCAGCATTTGATTAGTATTTAAAATCAACCCTTGCTCTACTGATTTCAATTCAGTTCATTCATTCATTCATCTTCTATACCCGCTTATTCCTGTTAAGGGTCACGGGGGTCTGCTGGAGCCTATCCCAGCTGTCATCGGACGAGAGGCGGGGGTACACCCTGGACAGGTCGCCAGTCTATCGCCAGTCTATCGCAGGGCCAACACAGAGAGACAGAAAACCATTCACACTCACACCTACGGCCAATTTAGAATCACCAATTAACCTAATGAGCATGTCTTTGGATGGTGGGAGGAAGCCGGAGTACCCGGAGAGAACCCAAACTCCACAAACTCCAGTCGGCCCATGGATTCGAACCCAGGACCTTCTCGCTGTGAGGCATCAGTGCTAACCACCTCGCCACTGTGCTGCCCCAATTCAGTTCAATTCAGTTTTATTTATATAGCGTCAATAACAATACAAACTGTCTCAAGACGCTTTACAAACTCCGGCCTAAGGCGACGATGTCAAGGAAAAACTCCCTTTTAATAGGAAGAAACCTGGAGCAGAACCCAGCATCCAATGCTAAACGCCTGTATGAGTGAAACAAATCTGATACTACTGCAGTTGATACCAGTTTTACATGCATAGGTTAGCTGTGGCAGTAGATAGTGGTTATGCACCGCTGAGTTGGTTTGCCTTCCACCAAAAAAACACAAAAAACAGAAGGTGAGAATGGTCTTTTGGTTTAGATTTGGAGGCAGTAGGGTATAAAATAGGCTTCAAAATTCTACCTTGGCCATGGAAGATGTGAGGCTGGACCAGCATGTACTATACCGATCAGCCACAAAATTAAAACCACTGACAGGAGAAGTAAATAATATTGGCCGTCTTGTGACAATTCAGTGCTCTGCTGGGAAACTTTTGGACCTGACATTCATGTGGATGTTACTTAGACATGTACCACCCACATAGACCAGACCAGGCACCCCCACCCAATAGCAATGACACTCCTTGATGGCGGCAGCCATCCCCAGCAGGATGCAGCCTGACACAGACACACACACAAAAACAGTTTAGGAACAACTAAAAACAAAAAACAAACAAACAAACAAACAAAAAAAAACAACCTATAAGATCCCCACTAAAAACGTTCTGTTACCAGACACCACAGGACACCCTCAGAAGGCCCATGTCCATTCTCTGATGAGTCACAACTGTTTTGGAGGCACAAGGGAGACTTACACAATATTAGGAAGGTGGTCATAATGTTATGCCTGATCCGTGTATATTGTAGACGTATGATGGTACGGTCTCTCTCCAAGCAAATAAAGGCTCTGTGAACATTTGTGTCCAAATAAGAAGTCCAAACTGTCTCACGGCTCAGGAGTGGACATGTTTCGGAAAAGAAGCTGTCTGTGAGCTCCTGTGGTCCAAAGCCCAAAGGAAGACATACACTGGCCCTTTACTCAATCCCAGGTAAAGTATCTACATATTAGTACTGACTGCAAAAAAAAGGCATGGGTGCGTCCCTTGATCTGCTAAGAAGTTCTGCAGTTTTGCCATAAATATAATCTATTATTAAACAGTTTGCAGATACATTTTCTATCCGACAACTTAATTATTATGTCACTGCTCTAATGTGAACTGCAGTTGACGAAAGCATCAGAACGCTAATGAGTGTTTCAGATGTCTTCTAAATTCAAAACTAATTTACACCATGAATGAGACGGAGAGAACTCTCCTCCTGGGATACTCCACACTGATCAGGGGGAAGTATTCCCTCTGCCCACTGCACCTCCTCATTTCTGAAAGGGATGGTGGTGGTGGTGGGGTAATCAGATTGATCACACTCCTCATCATTGCAGCATCACCATGGCTACCGAGGAGGGAGAAGCACGAGAAAGTGAGTGCGCTGGTGTCGGTGTGTGTGCGTCTGAAGCGTCAGGCTCCAGGGACAATGGGAGAGCCCCTCTGTTTTCTAATTGAATAGTGATTCAAATCCTCAAACTCAGCGATCTGAAGTGTAAAGCAATTAGCCGATTGATGGTGACCAGTCCGGGTGGTGAGACGAAAAAGAGGGGAGTGAGGTAATGTTCTTTTATCCCCAACCAGCCACATCCATCACCATCAATCATCTAATTGCTCTCTCTGTTCAGAAACACACACACACACTCACACACCCAGTGAGAGCGGACGGACTCCTGGTGTGTGTTAGTGTGAAATTCCCTTGGCAGCAAATAATTCAGAGTAGAGGCATGCGGCGGCACTGTGAAATCCCAGCAGTGCGTGGTTGGATTACTGCTACTCAGTTCTTGCTGCCCCTTTGAGAGACAAGCAGAGCCTGTCAGTCAAAGTCAGCCCGCCTCGTTCAGCTCCACGTCAATGTGAAACAGACTCTCTGACTTACTGTGACACACACACCCCGACTGTGTGGCTCAAAGCACGAAGAACAAATACACAAGCATTATAGAAATCAAATCAAATGGACGACGAGCGGAAACACGAGCGGAGAGATTGGCGTGAAGAAGCTGATTAACACAGACGCCAGTTACATCCAGTTACATCACGACAGTCAGACACTGCCACTGAGATCCAGCTGCTGGTTGCCGCCTTGACCTTCATCTAGACGACTATTGATTGTTTTTCCTATTCTGTTTATTATTCTGAATTTGAATTTTCAGTTACTGAGGTACATATATCGATCGGCCACAACATTAAAACCACTGACAGAAGAAGTAAATGACATTAACCATCTTGCGACAATTCAGTGTTCTGGTGGGAAACTTTTGGACCTGGCATTCATTTGAGTGGATGTTTCTTAGACATGTAGCACCCACCTAGACCAGACCAGGCACCCCCCATCCCATAGCAATGACACTCCTTGATGGCAGCAGCCATCCCCCGCAGGATGCAGCCTGACACAGACACACACACAAAAACACAAAAACGGGTTAAGAACAACTAAAAAAAAAAAACATGAAGAACAGCACAATGTGTTGACCTGGCCTTCAAATTTACTAGATCCCAAACTGATCAAGTATCTGTGGGATGATCCACAGAGGCCCCTCCCCTCCACCAATAGGACCCAAAGGCCTAACAACATCCTGTTGCCAGACACCACAGGACACCCTCAGAAGGCTTCATGGTTAGCTTACTGACGGTGATGGAGGCTGCATAAATATCAGGGTGATGCACATCCAAATGGCGTATTCTTCTCACCTAATTTGTAGCCACGGGGCTTGCTAGTTTTGGTAGGCTACCGTCAACTTACCGCCCCTTGTCCAATCCAATGACAGGCTGCAGAATGATTTCGAAAGACAGTCGTAGTTTCAACGCCTTAGTCACAGCAGAAATTGTCCTCAGAGACAAACCTAAAACAGCATTCAGTACTTTTGTTCCATTTATCTTAAAGTGACCTCAGTCTGGTTTTAAATTACTGTTCCTCTGTTTGCCACTGCCTTTTATTTAAATTGAATTTTGGCAACCATATATATTCGTGTCAGCATTTTTAGATTGCCTTGTTGTTGCATAGCGCTACACAAGTAATCCGGTTATTTTTCACTCTGCATGAATAATGGCGTCAGTCACACAAAACCGGATCCAGCAAAACACGCTTCTTTAAGACTCGCGTCACAAAATCCAAGTGATGCCAACACAAGTTTATTCTTTCATTAGAGGAGGGAAGCAGTCTGCTACAGGATAAATCAACGACAAAAAACTCTACCGCTGAATCGAAAAAGTTTTTAGCTGAAAACTTTCAGCAACATAATGATTTTTTGTCGGTTTCAAAATGATTAGATCAAGTATTGATCACGCTATATGTTGACTGGCAAGGAGCAATTATTACACTGACCTCTTCAGATAGAAAGATTGACATTTCTGTCTTTACTCGCTGTACTTTAGTGATTTATTCTGCCTTTATATAAGCTCAGAATTTCAACTGAATCTTCAAAACACCTTGAATGCGCCTGTACGGCCAATCACACATATATTAAACACCTGCTTCTCTGCACGTCACACATACAGCAAATAGACGCTCATTAAATTCGCCTGTCACTGCAGACGTTTGATAGAGTTTCTTTACACAGCCAGGGAAAAAATGCATGGATGAACGGCTGAATCCTCCAGCTTGGAGTTTATAATGAAACCTCCCGGGTCGAATCCCTGCAGTACCTCCTGGTTCTTTCTGTAATTTAATGAGAAGAGAAGCGTGATGAATGAAACTACTCCAAATCAAAAGAGTAAGGGTGGACGGAGGCAAAGACAACAGCCAAAAACAAGTGAAGACGAAAAAAAAAGAAAAGATGGATCCTTGTCTCAAACAATATAGCAAGTCAATTGCCCTGCATAAAAAAACATGAATTATAAATGTGTCTTGCGGGTGATGAATATCCACTCGATGACAGTGAACAGGGAACGGATGGACTGGGGGCCGGGTGAAGCAGGCAGTCATTAGGATTTCTCACTCATCTTTGTAATACTTTACGTTTATTTTCCCTGAAGCCACTGCGGGACAGAGGCTCAAAGGCTGACGTTCGGCTGGGTGGGAACTCTGCAGCCACTCGGGGAAAACAAAGAGAAGGGGAGATGGAGGTGATGAGAGGGAGGGAGAAAGGGACAGAAAAATTGAAAGCCAAAAAAAAAGAAAACAATGGGCAGATGAAGGGATGAGTGCAGAATGGAAATGAAGTGTGAGAGAAAAGTGGAAGGAAGGCTTTAACATTACCGAGCAAGTATTAGCCAGTTGTCCTCGTTAATTTAGGTCAAGCTCTTTAATGATTGTGTGAAAGTGCTTTAGTCAAATCCCACGTCTCCACGGCTGCAGAATGAGGTGGAAAAGAGTTTTGCATGCATGCAATCATACGAGCGCCGAGGCGTCTCCATGATCAATGAATTATCCCAATAGCTGTATTCATGCGTGCGTGCGTCCTCTTACCCTGAGGTCAGTGCAAATTAGCGTTGGAGTGATACATTGAGACATTAGCAGTTAGGCTACAGGCTTTTCTAAAATGCAGCGTTGTGCAACCTGGGGCTTAGTTTGGTTGATTTGGTCATAATTCTAGCTCCAGTTAATGGACTGCTCGCTAAAGCCCTTAACAATGAAACATTTAGCATACACTATCATCAGTAGTCGCATTATTTTGGGAATAGCAGAATAATTTTTAGGATGCAATAATCCACACATACCTGGCCTTTGGGTACTGGTCCAGACCAACTAAAGATCTAAAAACATCAGCTGAACCCTTTCACAATTTAAAGAACGTAAATCAAGCTCCAACAAATAATCAGGAACGTGGTCATTAACATTAACAAGAATTACTATTCCTTTGTAAACTTTTCAATGCTACGACAACTAGGGGAACAAATGGCACCGGGATGCATTTTTGGGAGAAGGCAAGCCGGCGGAGGCAGTGTGATGCTTTGGGCAACATTCTTCTGGGAAACCTTGGGTCCTGCTATCATGTGGATGGTACACTGACACGTACCACCTACTTAAAGCCTCATTTAAAGACAAAGACATTGTAACCTCTGCACGTAGGCTACGCCGTTGCGAGCCATTTAAACTGACACAGAAGCCTAAACCGCCTATTATCAATGTTGCAGACCACATATACCATTTAATTGAAACAGTATTCCCTGATGGCTGTGGCCTCTTTCAGCAGGACAAAGCAAAAAATGGTTAAGGAATGGTTTGAGGAACACAACGAGTTTGAGTTGTTGATTTCCAAATTCCCCAGATCTCAATCCAATCAAGCATCTGTGGGACGTGCTAGACAAACAAGTCCAATCTATGGAGGCCCCATCTCACAACTTACAGGATTTAAAGGATCTCTTGCTAACATCCTGGTGCCAGGTACCCCACAGCACACCTTCAAGGGTCTAGAGGAGTCCAGGCCTAGACAGGTCAGGGCTGTTTTGCCGGCAAAGGAATATTAGGAAGGTGGTCATATGCATGTTAGCCCTCCTTCTCATAAAAGAATACATTCACACTGCTGATGCGTCAAAGAGAAAACACCAAGCAGCAACCTGCTGTTCCACTAACGGCCACTTGAGGCTGGATCCAAAAGCGAGTCATTCCACAGACGCCTTCGCTATAATCTGTTTTGGTCTTGGCTGCTATTTTTATGTTTAAATTTGTGTGAAGTCATTAAAGACTGGTAGTTATCTGGGTGGAGAAAAAACAAGAGGGTTATAGGCAACCAGAGTATAGAATATCCACTAGTGACCAACTGTTAGCTACACATTGCTTTATATGTGTACAGGGTTTAACTCGTAGATGTTGGTAGTCCAGCTATTCATTTCCATCTGCAAAATGTAATGGTTATCATATAAGAAAATATACACCAATCAGGCATAACATTGTGACCAACTTCCTAATATTGTGTAGGTGTCCCTTGTGCCTCTAGAACAGTTGCGAAAAGTTTCCCAGCAGAACACTGAATTGTCTGAAGTTTGTCACTGTTACTTACTTCTCCTGTCAGTGGTTTTAATGTTACGACTGACTGGTGTAAGTCCGCTGTGCAAATTTAACTCTCTGTTATCATATGCTACATGCAGTAGGCAGAAGGCGAAAAAAGGAACAGCAAATATTCACTCACTCCAAACACCATGCAGCTGTTTATGTCGGCCTTCAGAAATCCACCGCCAGGCTAACCCCAGTGTGAAAGCTGCAAACATTTATAGCCCGTCCTTGCCTGTTAAGCATGCAACGTTGGGATAAACAGACAAGTTTTACTGGGTGTTTGCTGCCAACCTCGGGGTTATTTATGAGCTTACTTCATGCGGCCTTTTACTTCGCAGCCAAACACCCTGACTGGTTTATGCTTTGTTGCTTCTAGCTCAGGAGTCACTGTAAACAGCCGCGGACTCAGCAGTGAAATTATGTCTTGTTCAAATTTGGTGGTGAGGAAGAGGGGAAGACGGGGATGGCGAAGGCTGGAGGGGAGAGCTGGTATATAAGATGAGTTGCTTTAAAGGGCAAATCATCCATTTGGGTTTTTTTTTTGGGGGGGGGGGGGGGGGGGGGGCAGCCCATATATACACATATCCACCTCCCTACACTTTAGTTCACAACAATTTACAGGATTCTTTCCAAACAATGCTGATAATAACATTTTCTAAAATGATGAACTTAGCTATTGAATTTACAAAGCTTTACTAGCCCCTTTTTGTTGCTTTCTAACACTCCATATATCCTCACAGCTTTTTTTTGTTTTGTTATTTTCCTTCTGTCCTTGCCGGTGTATCTCCACCGTTTCCCGACAAATTTCCAGGCAGGCGCAATAAAATGCATCTTAATCTCAAACCTCACGTATATACGCCGTCTGCTCCATCCCGGCGAGTGAATGAGGCGTTATCACAGAGAGAGGGTTCACACGCCACAAGAACAGACCGCTCCCGAGGAGTGCAGGTACACAGATAGCAGTGAAATATGTGACAGATATGGTGGATAAATCACGAGGCTATCTCGGGTTTCAGCATCCACGCACTTAAGGGAAAACACATCACTGGCTGCTGCGGTTTTATGGTGACCCGACGCTTTTGGCTGCCATATTGTAAGTTGTTGTGTCTTGGAAAAAAACATGCAGACATTCTCAGTTGTTTGGCTGGACTGTACCTCCACAAGCAGTGACCAGTAGGTTTAGGGCTGTTAGGATATTGACTGTAGAAAATATACTTTTTAAAATATGGCGATATGAGTGTAAATATACACCGATCAGCCACAAAATTATGGCCACTGAAAGGAGAAATAAATAACATTGACCATCTTTTGACAATTCAATGTTCTGCTGCTAAACTTTTGGACCTGGCATTCATTCACCTAGACCAGATCAGGCACACCCACCCCACAGCAATGACACTCCTTGATGTCAGCAGCCATCCCCAGCAGGATGCAGCCTGACACACACGAAAACGGTTCAGGAACAACTAAAAAAACATGAAGAACAGCACAAGGTGTTGACCTGGCCTCCAAATTTACTAGATCCCAAACTGATCAAGTATCTGTGGGATGATCCACAGAGTCCCCTCCCCTCAACCCATAGGACCCAAAGGCCCCCACTAACAACATTGTGTTGCCAGACACCACAGGACACCCTCAGAAGACCCATGTCCATTCTCTGATGAGTCACAACTGTTTTGGAGGCACGAGGGAGACCTGCACAATATTAGGAAGGTGGTCATAATGATACGTCTGATTGGTGTATAGCTTCAAATTGTCAAAACAATGTTTTGCTTTCAAGTTTCAAGGTTTTACAAATTTACATTCATAGGTGGTGCAATTTTCAGATCACTATTTACAAGTTTTCTGACTTGGAAAAGGCACAAAGGAGAAGACTGAGAAATTTGAAAGATGTGTTGGATAAATTCTACAGCTGTGAAGAATGACTTGACTTCCAAGGCATTATGCAATCCTTCAAAACTTCGGTTCAGTCTTACAAAAACTTTTTTTCATTAGATTTCAAGCCTTCAAACACCAAGTTTCAGAACCTTTTTCTTGCATTTTGGATTTAAAACATGACATTAATCCCACACCTTTTGCTGAAGGAGCCTATTAGAAGGCAAAATAAAACTGCCTCCTGTTGACACCAGTCACTGATGAAGTCTTTCCAGTGACTACACTTGTGGGAATAGTCACAGCTACTGTTCATATAAGCCATGTATCGCTAGTAAAAATAAGCAGCGCAGGAAAAGTAGCAGTGTATCATGTGCCACGTTCCATATCAGTGTTAACCACACATCTAACATGAGCAGGGAACCAGCAGTTCGTGGTCCATCCAGTTGTAGAAAACGCTTCATGCCTCTTTTCCGGCACTAAGATAAAATAAGCCAGTCCTCAACCAGCTCTCCAGCCAGTCTGCTCCACCTGCCCACTCACCACTTCCACACCTACTCCAGTCCACAAATTCACCAGAGCTCTCACAGCTTTGTAGAATAAAACACGCTGAAACATCCCCCTGTGTCTGCATTCGGGTCCTCGTCACTGCAAAAGCCAAACTTAACACAATTTTTTGCATTTTATATTTATTTTTATCCATTTATCCTCTGAGATGATTAGTGTGTGTGATGTATGCTGCAGTGAGAGAGGCCTATGAAAGAAGAAAGAAGTTTGTTCTTGTTCTCGCAGTAGAAATTTCTCGTTTCTCGTGGAGTATGTAACAAGTAGAGCTCCCCCTGGTGTCTGGCTGCAGTATAAGTCATAAGCTCCACCTCCCCCATGCTAGTGGATG
This sequence comes from Chelon labrosus, assembly GCF_963514085.1. Lineage (NCBI taxonomy): Eukaryota > Metazoa > Chordata > Actinopteri > Mugiliformes > Mugilidae > Chelon > Chelon labrosus. The sequence continues at coordinate 19,785,836 of NC_140347.1, forward strand.
GGACTTGGACTAAACTAAAACACTAAAATACACGTTAAATAAATTTTAGATAGTTATAATATAAGGTTGATGCATGTTCAAGTGTAAATGTTTTGTTTTTGTTAAGTTTTGTTCTAGTGCGTTATTTTGATGCTACAGAAACAGGATGTGATATAATCGTGACCACCAGTTGCCATGCCAGCTGCTCCCCCATGGAACCGTGACAGTTGTAAAAAATAAGTACAGTGTATAATCCAACATTTCCTTGTAACTGGTGGAGGTAGGGCAGAGCATAGTTAATTAATTAATTAAATGAAAACGCGAGTGAGTCTGGTGGAAGTGTGGTAGGGTCATCGATATCGCAGCTCCACATGGCTCCACTCATGCATCGTACTGCGCAGACTCTGGCTCCAAACTCGCAAGATGGTGCTGCCCGTATCCCAAGGAAAATAGAGTCAGTTTAGCCAATGCAAGGAAGTGGGGATGCATTGTCCATATTTATATACAGTCTATGGTCCACACAGTTGAAGCCGTTTCCTGTGAAGCAAACCCTAACTCTCTGGTCCCAAGCTGCTTTTCTAACCACCATGCCACAACTCCCACAAAAGGAATCACATCCTTAAAGCCGGATTTGAACCAGCAACCTATGGATGTCTCTGATGATGTCAAGGCAAGGACATTGTCAGCAGGATGCAGGATGCCATCAGTGATGCATTTCAAGGTTAGCTGCCATTATTTGCGCTTGCTTGCCTCGAAATGCACCTCAAGGAATACATTTGTAATTTGAAACTGAAATGTGCTTTCATTTTTTTGTTATTACCAAATGAAGAAATACTAATAATCAGTTCCTTCTGACGCCTCAGACCACCCCAAATATTAAACAACTGTATTTTTATTTAATTTATGATATACAGTAGCTGTGTATCGTAAGAAATATTATACATACAATAGGGTGTATGTAGACATTTTTCTTTGCAAAGTGGCTTATTTAGCCAAACCAGAATTAGACAGTGAAGTTTCCTTTTCTTTTTTAATCATTCTATCCATCTTGTCATTTCAGGATTTACAACGTTCACAGATGGCTCGGGCTCTGAAACATCTGGCAACTTGTGATGTCAGCCAGTCCCTCCGGAGGAGATTCAGCAAAAAGGAAATGAGGCAAAGTTGTCTCACTAGCATGTTTCTTTCTTTTTTTTTCTGTAAGAAAAATGGATCTGCATAGTTCTTCAGTTTCTCTGAGTCACAGTATTTAATTTAAAACGCAACACGTTGATTTTTACTGTAGGAAACTTGATGGGTTTATTCTCATTTAGCATTTAACTTAACCTTTCGAAATAACCTAAGTTATTTTAGACAGGATGTCTTTTAATTGGTCTTAAAATGAAATGAAGTCCAGTTGTCCTGCAGTTCATCCAATTTAAAATAAGTCAAGTTGCTTAGAGTTAACCTTAAAAGGTGCACCAGAGAGGATGTGACATCATGAAGATTGACAGTTGCCATGGGTTAGGGTTAGGGTTGGGGGGGCTGTGAGAGTTGGAACAAATGAAAATATATGTACAGTGCATAATCCAACATTTCCTTGTAACTAGTGGAGATAGAGTAGTGCACATTATTAAAATTAATCAATACTCTAGAGGAATTACAATCGATAACGTCGCTCCTCTCGGACCGTACTGCGCAGACTCTGGCTCCAAAGTTGCAAGACGGTGCCGCCCGTATCCCCGGGAAAATAGCGTTAGTTTGGCCAATGTAAGGAAGTGCGGATGTGTTGTCCATATTTATATACAGTCTATGGAGAGGACAAGCAGGAAGGAAACCTCAGGATATGTTAGTTCTCATATCTGAGCAGGATCTGAATTTGTGGGGGAAGTTGTCACGGAAACCATCTTTTCTTCTTTTTGCCCTGAAACTAACTAGAAAACCAACTGATGCATAAATGGATTCAGATTTGTAACAGCAGCAGCACTACTTCCTCCTCCTATCCTGATAAGTTTCGTTCGTTGAATCCAGCTCCTCTTTGACACATCTGTATCATTTCCATCGACGCAGTGAAAGTAGTTTGTGTTTGTGACAGATGGCCTGAATGCTTCCCTCTCCCCCGTGAAGTCAGAGATGAATGTGACTTGTTTCCCATTTCGCTCATTTCTTTCCCTCCTAACTCCTCGTTCTGTCTCTATTTATCTCCTTCAGGATGCTGATGAGCCTGAGCAGCGGAGCTAGGAGCAATGAGATAATTGTCAGTCATCGTTCTACGCCCACATGATCTCTCTCTCTCTCTTTCTGTACTGTATGTTAATGTAGTGGGGGTCCGCAGGCCTTGGGCCTGCTTCTCTTCATCATTGTTTCGTCTGCCATAATTAGCAGACTGCTCTGGAAAAATATCCATCCAGCCACACGCTGACACAAGCAAACCTAAGAAGTCCCTCTGCACTTGATGCCTCGTAAACACTACTTTTAAAAACCTGAAACTCACAGACGTCGTTGCCCCTCATTCTCTCCCTAGCGCAGGTCATTAGAAACAGCCGAGCCCCACAGATGGGAGAACATGAAAGGGTCTCATGACGTCCTCTTAGAGCTCAGTGGAGGATGCAGATCAATAAGGAGCTATCGACTACAAAGAGAGAAAACATGCAGAGGAAGCCCACCGTTTTGTGTCTGTCAGCACGTTTGTCTTCTAGAAAATCACAGCTAGTGTCCGTCCCATCACTCAGTATCTCTAAATGACGTATTTATTCTCGTTGGGTCGTTCCCAATTGGCTGAAAGCTGGAAAATATGCAGGTTAAAAGACAATAAAAGAAGAAAAGGAACACAGAAGCTACACATTTTGATCTCGAAAATCATAGCGTACATTTCTGGAACATACAACCCAAAGGTTCATGCAGGTCATGGGTTTGTTTTAAGGGCTGCAACTAACAATTAGTGTCACAATTAATTACCTTCTGAACAGTGACTACTTTGAGGTGTAACAATTTTAGTTTAATAATAGCACAAGTAAGAGAGAACCGCGCTATAGTTTGTGCTTAGGACGTTTTATGCTTGTGACTGTTACCCCTATCAGGCATAACACTATGGATCAGTTATGAATGCAGTACGCTTCCCGGCTCTCTCTCTCTCCTCCGTCTCCGATGCCATTCAGTTCTGTGCAGTGTCATAAGGTCTCCCTTGTGTCTCCAAAACAGTTGTGAGTCAGCAGAGAATGGACATGGGCCAATGTTGTTAGTGGGGGCCTTTGGGTCATATGGGTTGAGGGGAGGGGCCTCTGTGGATCATCCCACAGATACTTGATCAGTTTGGGATCTAGTGAATTTGGAGGCCAGGTCAACACCTTGTGCTGTTCTTTATGTTTTTTTTTTTTTTTAGTTGTTCCTAAAGCGTTTTTGTGTGTGTGTCTGTGTGAAGCTGCATCCTGCTGGGGATCATAAACCCCAAAAATGTTTTAACACAACAGACATAATGCATTCTGTGATAAACCAGGGGGTATGTCTGCAAAACGTGTCGTACAACATTAAATCTCAAATTAATGAGCTGATGAGGATGAGTTTACGTGTTAATGAGATTAATTCCTAAATGGTACGATAAGAAACCTTATCTTAATGAACCACGATAAATAAACCACCAAATCACACTGACAGCATAAAAGCTGAAAGACTTGAGAACTGCAGTGCGCCTCTTGGAAAAAAGTTTTCGTGTGGAAATAGAAGCAGCAAGAAAAGCTTAAATTATTGATGAAAGTCTGAAAAGGATGCACTTTTTAGGCATTCACTGACCTCATATCATTACTTTAGTTTCTCTTGTGAATCTGACATTGAAATAATGCAATAACAACAGCACCTGCTAAAGCAAATCATGTCCAGCGAGATGACATCCGAGTGACTTTCAGGAGAGTACGAAATGTCTGTCAGATGTAATAACCTCCACCAGTCATCTTGAAACCACAGGTGTCTGATCTGCACTGCTGGTTTGTCAGTGATAGATCGAGCTAAGAAATAGTTTTTCAGCCCGCAAGTATGTCCTTGTTCTACAGGATTTCTGAAGGTAAAGTCCCAACGAGGTCATCCATGTTTATAGATAGTTGCTGATAGATAGATAGATTTTTTCCCGAGGGAAATTCAGTATCCAGTAGTTTCATCACATAGAAACAGATATGAAAGATATTAAAGTTATATAATATGCATAAGACTGGCAACTGTCCAGGGTGTACCCCGCCTCTCGCCCAGTGACAGCTGGGCTAGGCTCCCGCGACCCTTCACAGTTACAGAAGATGAATGAATGAATGAATAATATAAATATATAGTACTGTGTAAAAAATATACAGTAGTATCATCAATGACCACAGTTCAGTTGGTTCCTAACAGGGAGGCGTATGGGACAAACGACCTCCTCAACTTGTCCATGTAGCAGGACTGAGACAGCAGCCTGTCACTGAATGAGCTTCTCTGCCTCACTACAGTGTCGTGTAGGGGGTGGTGGACATTGTTCAAGGTCCTTGCATCTGCCACCATTGTAAGAGACTCCAGCTCTGCCCCTACCACAGAGCCCACCTTCTGTATCAGTTTGTCCAGCCGTGAGGTGCCTCCCCAGCACACCACAGCGTAGAAGAGGGCACTGGCAATGATAGTCTGGTAGAACATGTCCAGCAGCTTCCGGCAGATATTAAGCGATCTTAGTCTCCTAAGAAAATAGAGACGGCTCTGACCTTTTTTGTATACTGAGTCTATGTTAGCCAACCAATCCAGTTTGTGATCCAGATGTAGTCCCAGGTACTTACAGGTCTGAACCACCTCTACACACTCCCCACTGATGGTTACAGGCTGCAGGTGAGGCCTGGACCTCCAGAAATCCACTATTATCTCCTTGGTTTTAGCTGTATTGATCAGAAGGTGGTTCGCTCTACACCATGATTCCAAGTTATTCACCAGATTCTTGTACTCCTGCTCCTGTCCATCCCTGATACAGCCCCTTTATGCATATGGAATGACTCTGTCTGAGGTGTGCAGGGTGTAGGACAGGGGAGAGCACAGTCCTCTGTGGTGCTGACAATAATCCAGGACGTGCAGTTCCCCAACCTGACAGTCTCCCAGTGAGATAGCGGACTATTCATTTGAAGACTATTGTAAAGCAGGTGGGAGGGAACAAAAACACCACTTAATGTTCCTTGTTCTGCACAATAGTCGCCTTTGGGAGCGCTGCCTGAAGCATTCGTAATTAGTCTCATTGTCCTTCGAGGAAAACATATAACCAGTATGTATGTCGGCTCCTGTGATTACAGTGATTCATGGTGGAGTGATGCAGACGTATACAGCGACTCTGTGGTGTCATCCATATTAGTTTATATCACCCAGAAAGGAAATTTCATGAAAGGAAATATGTCCCATATTGTGATACACACACTCAAACACACGGATGAGAGAAAACTATATTTCCCTTGGCAAATCATTTTATCCTTGTTTGGATGCCACCTTATCCACTCTGCTCTCCCTGCTCTCCGGTCTTTTCTCCAATAAATGAGGGAAGAATAAAATGGAAGAGACGGAAATGGACGGTCAACTCACTCAGCGGCAGCAGAAGCAGCAATATTTATCTCAATTAACGCGTATGCGCGACGTGTGAGTTGTGTTGCTTTATCTCAGTGTTCTTGGGTCTCGGCGGCTGCAGGCGGAGCTCAGCATCTATGTCCAGAGTCATCGATCGATTTGAAGTTTGCTCGGCCAATGGGAGGAAAAAAAAAAACATTGCAACATAAAAAATAAAATCTCGAACAAAGAAGAAACTAAAAGAATTAAAGTGACACTAACCAAGATTTTTGTGTACACATTAAAACGTATTACAGTGGTGGTTAGCACTGACGCCTCACAGCAAGAAGGTTGGGCCTGACTGGGGCATTTCTGTGTGGAGTTTGCATGTTCTTCCTGTGTCTGCGTGGGTTCTCTCCGGCTCCCTCCCACTGTCCGTTAGGTTAATTGGTGTGAATGGTTGTCTGTCTCTCTGTGTTAGCCCTGCAGTAGACTGGAGACCTGTCCAGGGTCGACCCCGCCTCTCGCACAATGACAGCTGGGATAGACTCCGGCCCCCCTGCGATCCTCCAGAGGACAGAGGTTACAGAAGATGAATGAATGAATGAAAAATGTATTACCGGCTTAAATCACAAAGCAGGGACGTGCGACTGGAGCTCTGTGTCTTTTTTTGTCTCGAGGTGAAATGCCCTGAATTCATCCACCCACTGATGGGTTTGGGTTTTTACTCTCTGCCTAAAGAAAATGATCGATCATAATTAAGACTGAAATACAAAGTTTGATCATCAAGATAAAATCCTTCGTCATCCCTTTACTGACATTTTATAAAGAATCTATTGTCGACTGACACAGACAAAGGCTGTGACACTTTGACCAACTCGTTCCGAACTAGTTGGTCAAAGATAAATTCTGATTAGAGAACCAGAGAATGAGAAGAGAAACAGGAGTGATGAAACTAGAATAAAAGAACCTTTTATTTCCTCCTCCTTTTTCTACTCTTTCTTCTTCCTGTCTACTTCTCTTCTCCTCCCCCTTCTCTTCCTAATCCTTCTTCTTCTTCCTTCTTTCTCATTTTCGTCTTCCTTCTTCTACTTCTTTTTCTCCTCTGCCTTCCAATCCTCCTTCCACTCCTACTTCCCCATCTACCTCTCCTTCTCTTCATCCTCTTTTCTCTGCACCGCCTTCCTTCTTCTTCTTCCTCCTTCTTCTCCTCCTTCCCCATCTCCTTCTCTTCCTCGTCCTTCTATTGCTCCTTCTGCTTTCTCCCTCGTCTTGTCTTCTTCCTCCCTCTTCTTCTCTTCATACCATATTCTCTCTTCCTCCTTGCATCTTCTCCACATCCATCTCCTCCTCCTCCTTTTTCTACTCTTCTTTCTTCTCATCCTGCTTCTCATATCCTTCTTCCTTCTTCTTCTACTCCTCTTTTTTTCCAAATTCATTCCACCAGGCCAGATCTGGATTCTTTTTGGCCCCCGGGACTCATGTTTGACACCCCCACTGTAGATCCAATGATCAGCATGACTGAGGAGAGTCTGGCTGTGTACGATGGTTTGAATCTCTTTCTAGCCTCTCCTTTTGAACGATAAATACAAACTACCACCACCTGTAGGTATGAGGAGTTATTTCCTCTCAGGGGCAGAACGTTATGTGTCAGCTGGGCGTTGGCTGGAGTCTTTGCGGTGCATTCAGGTGCATCTTTTTGGTCCAGACCATAGACTGTATAAATATGGACAATGCATCCCCACTTCCTCACTTCTGCTAAACGGACGCTATTTTCCCAGGGATACGGGTGCCGTCATCTTGCCAGTTTGGAGCCAGAATCTGATCAGTAAGGTTCGAGAGCAGAGCTACGAGGAGCCATGATATTGATGGCCCAACCTCACTTTCACCAGACTCGTGCTTTTGTTTAATTAATACTATATACCACCAGTACCACCAGTTACAAAGAAATGTTGGATTATACACTTTACTTATTTGATTTATTTTTACAACTCTCACAGTCCTACGGGATGCTTACGGAGTGGTTAGCATGGCAACTGGTAAATGGCCTTGTTTTTATACAGCACTTTTCTACCTATTGGTAATCAAAGCGCTATACAGTTACACAAGCACACACACCTTCACACACCGGTGTCACTGCACTGGGAGCAACTGGAGTTCAGTGTCTTGCTCAAGGACACTGAACAGGACTAAAACAGGACATACATACATCACCATCATGTTAACTACATAAAATGACAGAAATTACACTTGAAAAAAAAAAATATATATATTTGACATGTATTTTAGTGTTTCAGTTTGGCCCAAGTTCCATCCACTAACATGGAGGGGGTAGAGCTTATGACCTATACTGCAGCCAGACACCAGGGGGCGCTCTACTTCCTTTGGCTTCACTTTTGAGGAGCAGTTCCTCAGGTGACTTGACGCCAGCGGTTCCCTATCTCAATATGACAGCCGACATGCAGCATGACACTTCAACAATAACCTCACATTCAGTCAAACGGCCTGGCATGCATCCCGCACTTCTGCCTTTTCACAGTAACAGAACAGCCCTCGCTAAAACTCTCTTTTGTTTCAGCCTCCACGAATTCCACTTTCATTCTTTGTTCTTCCTCCTCCTCCTCCTCCCCGCTATACGGTGGCGACACACAGCGTTGCAGATGAGGTTTGGGTAATTACAAGATAAGACATCGGCCTACTTAACTCGGGATGAGAGTCACAGACAAAAGCTTCTGTAATGGTCAGCAAAAAATATAAATATATATGTATGTACAGTATATGTATAGAAGATGTCTTGGATCAAAGGAAGGTTGGAGGAAGGGAGATGAGAATATAGGCGGATAGATGGAAGAAAGAGATGTGTTAAATGGCTTCTCGCATCAAAGAAGGGTTGGTGGAGGGAGAGGGTTAAAGAGAATCAGCAGAAATCAGAAGCACTGAAGTTTTCCTCTGTTTTCATCTTTTATGAGGGGAAGAGCTAAACAGCAGTTTACTGTGTAGGCATATTGATCTATTGAATCCTCTATTTACCACTTAGATTTATTAGTTTTGACCACAATCAGCTGGCAGGCCTGCACACAATGCACTCTCTATACGGTCTGCTCCGCTCTCTGACGTTATCCATTCGTTCCTATAGATCTTTTATAAGACTCAAACCCTCCCTCCCTTGCTTCTCTCTTGACCACCATCTCTTTTCTTATGCTCTGCTTCTGTCATTACCCCCAACCCCCACCCCCCATTCACTCCTCCACTCTCATCAGCTCAAGTGACAAAAAGTATCACTTGGTGTCTAATATTTCATAGAGCAGCAATCGGAGTCATCTCAAAGGACCAGACTGTGGCTAATGATTCTCAGAAATGTGGCTCAGACCCTCAGGCCGGCGCATACATGAAAAGGAAATTCGAGGAGAGGAAAAGGTAAGGAACAAGCTGGCTTCACGGGGCCCGCTGTGCTAATTATTGACGCTCCTTAACTATTGGCTGCATCGATCCATGCGCTGCATAAGCCCTGACAGCCGCCCACTGAGAATATGCATTTAGGCTTTGACCAGAACATGGAAATCATATGTAAAGGCATTAGGAAGCTCTTTTCTCACATTACTATAGCACCAAAAAAGATTTTTTTTTTTTTTTTGCAGAGGGAAAAAGCTCTTTGACTTAGCTTGCTGAGCCGAGGACTCCCTGTTCTATCAACTCTGTCGGCAGCCATGTTTCCATTCTGATGTGCATATTGAAGTATGACATTAGAAAAAAATAACCCATGGAAACTGCAAAATATGAACTCACGAAACTGATCAGAAATACACCTGATATACGTTTCCTTGTTGTTTCTTTTTCAGAAAAAGTTAGATTCAAATTTGCACAAGAAGACATTAACCACAAGATCCTTGTGGTTAATGTGTTCAAGAAAAGAGGTCCGGTAGGTCCAAGCTGTGATGCAGTTGCGTCCGTTTTCAGAAATGGAGGAAATGGATAATAAATGTATTTGACATTTTACTGTTTAATATTATTTAATACACCGATCAGCCACAACATTCAAACTATTGACATCTTGTGACATTTCAATGTTCTGCTGGGAAACTTTTGGACCTGCCTTCATTAGGATGTTACTTAGACACCCACCTAGACAAGACCAGGCGCCCCACCCGGTTTAGGAACAGCTCAAAAAAACATGAAGAATAGCACAAGGTGTTGACCTGGCCTCCAAATTCACTAGATCCCAAACTGATCAAGTATCTGTGGGATGATCCGCAGAGGCCTCTCCCCTCAACCCATAGGACCCAAAGGCCCCCACTAACAACATTCTGTTCCCAGACACCACAGGACACCCTCAGAAGGCCCATGTCCATTCTCTGATAAGTCACAACTGTTTTGGAGGCACAAGGGAGACCTACACAATACTAGAAAAGTGGTCATAATGTTATGCATGATCAGTAGCTGTACCTACAAAACAAAAACATGACACAGGCACACACACAAAAACGGTTTAGAAACATCCCAAATAACATGAAGAACAGCACAACATGTTGACCTGGCCTCCAAATTCACTAGACTCCAAACTGAGGGGATTCATTCATGTTCTTATGATCCACCACCACTGTGTGATTCCATGAGTTTCTTGTGGCATTAGTGGACATTATCTTCAAAATACTGGATCCAAAAGCAAGCCATGGTAAGGCTACAACTAGTATATCCTCAGGCATGGACTGGCCTGGGTTTAGAAAATAAATTTGACACTGTGTGGTCCTCTACTTGGCTGTCCTCTTCTATTTTTATCAGTAACAACTATCAAAAATAGATAAAGAGCAGACTGATAGCATAAAAAATGACAGTCTTTAGAAGTAATATACAGATAAGACAGCGCCCGATATGTATGTGAAGTAAGTAAAGCATTTGGAGAATGTTTTGAAGGATTTATGAAGTAACTAGTTAACCTTCGCTGACCTTGAGGAGCAGGAGTGAAAGCGGTGTTTGAAATGGGTTCAGTATTCTGGTGGAAGCCTTGAAACAAAACTACACGTTCGCTAAGGCATCAGTGTCAAAGGCAAACTCTGTGTGGACTACTCAAATGCAATTTCTGAGTTTAATGTGTACCTGACATCCAAGGTCAATGAGCTCCTGGAGTGTAAAGCAATGACCTCCTTATTATTTAACAAAGACAGATTTCCTAACAGAAGAGGAAGACATTTACTTTCTCCACATTGTATAGTTTGGAGCCGTTGGTTGTTGTGTCGATAAATCACTGAAATGTGGCAAACATTGACAAGAGACCTTTGAGGATCTTTCTTGGGTTTTACGCTGCAAAATCTCCTAACTGCAATTGATTCTGCAGACTGATCGATACAACAAGAGGCATTCGGTTTCTGAAAGTGGGAAATGTGAACTACAAGATCTAGCTGAAAACTCTTTCGTATAGTCATACAAAAGATCAAAATAGTAGACAATAGGGATGTCCTGACAGGTACCGACCAAGCCAAGCACAATATTTTGTAATTATTTAATTTAGCTCTGCCACAAACCAAAACCATGTCCTTGTAGTGTCAAAACATCCTTTTTCTTATCTGTTTTAGTGACAGTTGGCCAGTGTTAAAGCTGCCAAAAATTTTAAGAAGAAGAACCGATGATTAACCATGTCTGCTGCGTGGAAGAACTTTACTATGGAAAATAAAGTCACCCAGACAGAAATTTGGTAAACTGTGCAATGTGGATGTTTGGCGAAGTCGTCATCATTTCTTCTATAATAATAAACAAAAACACAATGTGCCAGGTACAGAACATTTCACGCTTATACGGTCTGTTGGAGCTTCTGGAGCCAAGACGAGTTACCCTCTCCCTACTACATTAGCTTTGACAGCACTATTCTAGATGTAGGAGAATACAAGTAAGATCGGGACCATGCCGGTGCTGAATATTAAAAGTTCGGTATCAAATCGGGGGGCAAAAAACATTGATCGGGACATCCCAAGTGGACAATGAACAGGGAATAGCTTTCATCTGGAAAGCACACCACCACCTGAATCAAATGAGGAAAATCAACATGTCCCACGAGTCCTGTTCACATATAAAGCAATTTGCTTGTCTTTCATCTCTTTGTAACTGAATTTGTAACTTGAAGAAGTATGATGCTTGGCAACGTTCAATAATGCAATTTTTCTTAGAAGTACATCCATTCAATCATTCATTCATTTTCTGGAAGCCTATCCCAGCCGTCATTGGGTGGGGGGTGGGATGCAGCCTAGACAGGTCTCCAGTCTATCACAGGACTAACACAAAGAGACAGACAACCATTCACACTCCCACCTACGGTCAATTTAGAATCACCAGTTAACCTAACGAGCATGTCTTTGGATGGTGGGAGGAAGACGGAGTACCCGGAGAGAACCCACGCAGACACAGGGAGAACATGCAAACTCCACACAGAAAGGTCCCAGTCGGCCGATGGATTTGAAGCCAGAACATTCTTGCTGTAACTAACCACCACACCACTGTGCCGCCTTTAACAGTGACTTATTGTGCACTTTTCTTTTGGTTCACAAATAGACCTAGAACAGTGTTTTGGTCAAATTACATGTTGTAACGCCAAAACCCAGGTCTTCTAGCTGCCACCGCTCATTAAATTTGGTGGTAGGAACCAAAGTTGTGAGTGTTGTGGTGTTTCCTTGTGGTACAGTTTGAAGACTCCAACTACCAGTCATTCCCATTGCTCATTGCCTCAAAGCTGAGACTAGTACAATTTGGAGCCGGCCACACTTTGCGCCGCCAAAGGTTTAGTCCCCGTATTATCACTGCAAGTTGCACATCCCTTTACTTCTTTGATAGACAAGGTGATAACGAGAGCGTCAACTACTCACCACACTTGAATATGTTGTAAAAGTGCACTGTAGTTTTATGGTATGGTCAAAAAGTATGTACTTGTTAATAAGACTTAAGATCTATTGTTCTAAAGGTTCTCAGAGAGCACAAACACATAATGTACAGATGATGAATGTGGTTTAAATATCAGTGCATTTAGTCTCTAACTCTATAAGAATAAAATACTTTTTTATTATTAAAAATGGTCCATGCTGATTTTTTTTTTTTAAAGTGCTAAACAAATATTTAGATAATTATGACAGATGGACTGAAAGTCTTGGCCATTTCTGTACGGAAGTTGCATTTCTGATATTTTCACACCAACACAACACAAGCTCTGATTTTATAAGTTTAAGCTTTTTCTTCAGTTTTCAAGAGGTTTTTAAAGTAGTCGAGTCAAATGGTTTAGACACACTGTTTGTTCTGCAAGAAGGAGGAAATGTGAGAAAATGTGTGTTTGTCATGTGATTCGTTGTGCCACACATGTCATTTTCAACCATATGTCCAATGTATTCCTCCTATACACAGTATATACGGAGACATCGGTACGTTTTGAAGTCAGCCGTTCAGACAGAGTAACCCAGAATAACTACCTCTGTCCTCTAACTGCACTCCCATCTACGGTCCACTCTATTTGAGAGATGACAGGACCAAATGCAAAGGCACAAGCCAAGAAATTGCACTTGACATCAAGGCAGAACCTCTCCCATTAGACGATGACTTTTCAAAAGAGAAAGTGTCTAGTGAGTGGCTAGGTGCTGCAAAGTACACCTCAGATCTCAACATTATCGTAATGGACTTCCCGACACAGGCGCTACACCAATGGGGCTTGCATTATGTATTATTTGGGGCCATCTGCACAGCTTTCAGCTTTGATGCACAGCTTCTTATTATGCTGCAGCAGAGGAGTGCGGGCCGGACACTTACTGCTCCTCAAGTGAGAGTGTGTGTGTTTATGGCTGCGGATTGCTGGACAGTCAGCGGACCGTTCTAATATTTGTGAACCACCACATTTCTAACCCTTTTTGTCAACACACTAAATGTGCCCTGAATGTGGGACATGGCTGCCAAGATGACTACAGAGTAGGGAAGTGATAACAAGCTGATGCTAAACACAAAGCCAGCAGTCGGCCGGGGAGGAGAGAACACATTACAATACTCCTGATAAAATATTCAGAAGAATAAAGGCTGGAGAGGGCGGGAAGGTTACAGACATTACATTTGCTTTCACATAAAGCATGCAGACTTTGATGCATTGCTATTGTCACGCTTATACACTGATCAGGCATAACATTATGACTACCTTTCTAATATTGTGTAAGTCTCCAAAACAGTTGTGACTCATCAGAGAATGGACATGGGCCTTCTGAGGGTGTCCTGTGGTGTCTGGCAACAGAATGTTGTTAGTGGAGGCCTTTGGGTCCTATGTGTTAAGGGGAGGGGCCTCTGTGGATCATCCCACAGATACTTGATCAGTTTGGGATCTAGTGAATTTGAAGGCCAGGTCAACACCTTGTGCTGTGCTTCATGTTTTTTTGAATTTGTTTCTAAAGCGTTTTTGTGTGTGTCTGTGTCAGGCTGAATCCTGCTGGAGATGGCTGCTGCCATCAAGGAGTGTCATTGTTGTGGGGTGGGGGTGCCTGGTCTGGTCTAGGTGGGTGGTACATGTCCTTTGAATGCATTAAATATGTAAGACCACAAAGAATTATACAACTATGTCACTGAGTATTACGATCGTTAAGTTGCTGCAAGGCGGCACTGTTCAGCTTCACGGCGCGCTTCCACATGCATGTTTTTTCCTCTTTTGCTCGTTTTCATCTCACTGTATTTACTCTGAAAGGAACTGCCCTGACAAGCACATACAAAGTGATTTATCATTTTCAACAGGGGAGGTCTGCTTTAACTCCTTTGCTTTTGTTCCATGGAGAAATAAAACTGCGGGAAACTCAGCAGCCTAAAAGCGAAGTCTGGTCTTATCCAGTTACAGCAATAAAAAAAAACAGGGGAAACGGAGCCAGATTGTCTCTGCACAAATTACCAGAGATGGAGAGCATGGGGAAATATAGTTGTGCGCATCAACCTGTGCGTGTCTGTCTCTGTGTGTGTGTACTGTAGGTATATAATTGTATCAAGCAGTCTGGCTGAGTGCTCTAGCTCAGATGGTTTTACTTACCGTTATTTTTATTACTATACTCTATTTAGGGGGCCTTATTGCTTCACTGCTTCACATCAACTGTTGATGATAGTGTTCAGTGTCTTTCCAGCATTTCAGCACCACTACTTGAGTAGTTATTCCTTCAAAGATGAGGTTTATACTCAGTTTAGTGACTCATCTCAGATTTAAAAGAGCCTAGAGTCCATATAATATCATTCCCACACTTAAAACATAAATTAAGAGTTTGTGCGATAAACTCTTGAAGAGAAATTGGAAATTAAATCATATTAACCAATGCTCAGAAGTCGTGTTGTGTGGAAAATACTGTAATATATAATGTGACAGGTTGAAAGGTGATGGAAAGAAATGAAGAGTGTGTGTTTATTGCATTAATCAGAATAACAGAAATATACACCGATAAGCCACAATATTATGACCACTGACAGGTGAAATAAATAACATTGACCATCTTGTGACAATTCAGTGTTCACAGCAATAACACTCTCCAGAGGCAACTGGCATCCGTAGTGCGACAATCTGGCCTGCCACACCACAACAACTGCCCAGGAATAGCTCAAAAAATAAGAAAAGAAGGAACGAAAAATGGCCTGGCCTCTAAATTCCCTAGATCCCAAACTAAGTAGCTGCAGGATGCGCTGGAACAAACCTGACCCACAGAGGCCCCTCCCCTCAACCCAGAGGAAACAAAGGCCTCCACTAACAATGTCCTGGTAACAGACACCACGGGACACCCTCAGAAGGCCCATGTCCATTCTATGATGAGTCACTGCTTTGAAGACCTACACAATAATAAACAGGTAGGTTTAATGTTGAGGCTGATTGATGCTTTTATAACAATGTTTAACCAACATCATAATGAGAATGTGTACATCTTTAAAAGAAATGTTTCTTATAAATGTAATCTTAAATCCCCTGGTGTATTTATTTAGTCAGAGTGTGGCCTCCATAGAGAAGTAAGGACACCATCAAAAGACGGTCAGAGTGCTCGTACAGCACAAGTGCAGAGTGGGATGCCCTTAAAAATCCACCAGAATGGTCGCTTCATTTTTATTTTTGCTTCTCGAATAAAACCGTTAAAACTGAATCTCTGTCAATCCCCAGAAGCTTTATTGAGGGCTATTAACAATATTTGTACTTAGAAAGATCATACTGGGAGAGGATTAATTACAAATGTTGTGGTGGAGTTCATGCTCACTGCTGTACTGGGCCTCATCTTCGTGAATCCTACCCCAACATCTTGCCTATGTGTGCATATTAAAAAAGAAAAACAACTGACGTGGACGTGTCCGAGGTGAAGGGGAATCTTACTGTGGCTCACATGGTAATTTCACCACGTCCTGCACACTGTGTGAGTGTGTGCGCTCTTGTACAGCTGTCTTTGTGAGGACCAGTTTTGATATGTGCAAAGTGAGGACATTTTGGCCGGTCCTCACTTCTTTACAAAGCTGTTTGAGGGTTAAGACTCGGTTTTAGGGTTGAGGTTACAATTAGGTTATGGTTAGGATTAACATAAGGGTTAGGGTTAGGCACTTAGTTGAGATGATTAGGGTTAGGGTAAAGGGCTAGGAAAGGCATTATGTCAATGAAAGTCCTCACAAAGATATCTATACTAACTTGTATGTGTGTGTGTGTGTGTGTGTGGGGGGGGGGGGTTTGTGGGTCTGCAGAAACACTGCACAAGTCATTTTCAACTACAATGGACCTTGCACTTTATGCATCCGCAGCATCTTTGCACAACATTAAACATTCATTTTAACAGTTCCAATAGTTCTACTTTTTCCATTTTCTTCATATAGAGGTGTTATGTGCAGCTGTGTGAATAAATCTAGTGTACACTGTATTTTCCTGGTTATAAAGTTCACAATATTAAAGGTATTGTTTTATCTGACCACCAGTCCAAAACCCAAATATTCAATTTGTTACTGAGACAAAGATATATAACAACTGTTAATATTGAATAATTAAGATATCAATTGACTAACTCACTATTATTACGTTCAATTTAAATCAATATCCATATCAGTTTGTAGTACAGGTTGAGTTTATGAACATTCACTGACTCCCAAGATTAAATAAATATATTCTAAAGATAATAAAGGTGAAACACACAACTACTTGAATCATGTTTAAGTCAAGCAAATCCTGAAAATCATTCAATTTACGTTAAAGGTGAGGATGTGTCTGCAGGAAATTAATGTAAATCAACGTACTGTGACGGAAACATGCTAAATGTATAGAATTGATTCATGTCAGTAATTTAAAAGGAATCATTTTTACATATAGTTTATCAGCTCGTACTACCCGAAGGCTGACTCCGGGTCAGCCCTGCAAGGTGATTAATAGTGCGTCATCAAGCCGTCCAGCCTCCGGGGACACAAATGAAGAAACTAATGAATCCCATTAGGATTTAGCAAATGGCCTCTGTCAAGGAACAGCGACCAAGGAAACTGTGCGAGTGCGACTTTGCATGTGAGAGTGCATATGTGCAGGCATTTAATCACTTGGCAACTTTTAATTAAAGGCCGGGAGATTACTCCACGCAAACAGAGTAGAAATCTGAAATACCTAAACCTTATTCGGTATCAAAGTATAAAGTTTAATGGGTGGTGGGGTACTGTAGCCGAGGAATACAATGAAGTAGTCCACTGCTTTTAAGCTCGGCTTTAAATCCGGTCACACTCCACTGACACGAGAACAACAGCTCTCACAGAACAGAGTCATGCATTTCAATTCAGAGCACTTCGTCTCCCTTAAATTGGCCTGCGCTTATTCTGTCTCTCACTAGTCCCACCTCTACAGGACTGTAAGACCTTCAGATGTGAAACAGAGAATAAAAATAGATCCTGGTAGCAGCTTTTAAGGATTTATAGAAGTACCTGATTTGCTTGTTACACAAAACAAACCATTTTATTATTATAAGCTGCTATTTTTTTACATTTAATGCACAGTTGAGAAAATACACTGATCAGCCACAACATTATGACTGGTGAAGTAAATAACATTGACCGTCTTGTGACAATTCATTGTCCTGCTGGGAAACTTTTGGACCTGGTATTTATGTGGATGTTACTTAGACATGTAGCACCCACCTAGACCAGACCAGGCACCCCAACGCCATAGCAATGACACACCTTGATGGCAGCAGCCATCCCCAGCAGGATGCAGCCTGACACAGACACACACACAAAAACGCTTTAGGAACAACTAAAAAAAACAAAAAAACAAAAACAAAAAAAAAAACATGAAGAACACCACAAGGTGTTGACCTACATGTCATTTTGGACTAAACTTAGAAGATGCCCTTCTTCAAACTGATTTTCCTCATGCTTACCTCTAAGCATTAGCACTCAGGAAAAGACAAAAGCAGGAATAATACACGTCATAAATTCAAAATTATATTATGAATTGAAATATCTCCTATTATTTAGGAAATTTATTTCACATGAAAATATAAAAGCTTTTGCGCATGACTAATGGTGGGATTTCCTCAACACTACAAAGCACTCCAAATTGTTTGGCAAGAACTTCAAGGAAAACTAAATTTGCTTTCCAGCCAATGAACTGACTTCGGTTCCTCTTTATTCTTTCTCTTGCAACAGACAATGCTCTTCATCTGGTGACGGGAGCCGCTCATTAATTATTGAATATAAATTGGACGATGATTCACACAGAGCTCTTCTGAGTCTTTATTTCTTTCCCTAATACTGAAATCTGAGGCTCTTGTTCAGAACCTATACTCTATGCTTTCGTGTTTGTTCAAAACCCTGAGGAAATCTGTAATGGATTCTGCAGTGTATCAATGCAGTGACGGCTTGTTTCCATTTGAATGCTGTTCTCAGTTGTTTCTCTTAGTTTCATCATGGTTCAAACTTTTACTCTCTGTACAACTGCACTGCAGATAAGGAATGAAAAATGAAATGATGGCGATCCAGATAATTGGAAGTGCTGCATGACTCTGGTGTGGCCGGAATCAGGATATACTGTTATGATAAAGGCAAACACAACATGAAGAAGTTACCCCCTTCACCTATGACTGAAAGTAATATTTTATTCTGTAGCTGACACATTACAGGACTGACCACCTCTTATAGCTGTGCACATTCTGCTGACCAACTGTAGGGACATACACTGATAAATGACCACAACATTATGACCACCTTCCTAATATTGTGTAGGTCTCCCTTGTGCCTCATTGCTATAGGGTGGGGGTGCCTGGTCTGGTCTAGGTGGGTGGTACATGTCTATAATCTTTATTCACCATCAGAGTAAGTTTCGGGGTGAGCAGGGCCAAAACAACTAGACAACACACATTCTAACTCACTTATCAATCAAAATAAATAAATAAATAATAATAATAATAAATATATATATATATATATAAAAAAAAAATAAAAATAAAAAATAAAATACAGGAGGAGATATTCCCTGGCCTCCCTAACTAAAAACAGGAGAAAACATGAAGAAAATAAAACTGGCTTCTCACCCTTGCTTGGCTGCACTGCTTCAGAACAATTTTAACATTTTAAAAACACACGGCTGCACAAGATGCTCAGATCGAGACCCAGAACATTTGATGGGTGAGTGGTCTTGTTGAGTCAAAGGAAAAAAGGGAGAGCATCCAGCTTCTCTGCAGAAAAGGCCCCTTTAAACTAGATAATTTCTCCTCCAATCACTGTCCAGCACACAGGAAGCTGAAAATCAAAAGAAGAAAACAGTAACCCCTGCAGGCGTGGAGGGAGCACTGTACCACACAGGCAGATAACACACATCATATGACTCACAGTCAAAACTGTATGTACAGGAAGAGACTACTAGTGATGTGGTGACAAGAGTCCATGATATCTCAACTAATCTCTGCTTTGAGGCATCACAACTGAGATGAGAACCAATGGGACCGTCTGGGACAGAGACGGATAGAAGAGCCAGCTCCGTCCATTCACTAGCAGTATTTTGATGTTCAGCTTTTTTTGCTGTGAAACTTTTTCGTGTGGGTTACCTAAGCAACCAAAGCCTGGAACGTCCACTAGCAACCAACTGCCAGATACAAACAAGCAATGCATTATATGTGGACGAGGCTTTAGATTTTTGTTTTGTTTTGGTTTTTTTTGTGGGGACAATTAAGTGAAATTTTCGTTATTTTTCTTTATCAAATGTCCAAGGAATGATGGAGCTGAGTTTGATGTATATGAATACAACTTCCTTGATTGGTTGGGTGTATAAAGACTTTGACATCGACAAAGTCAATTGACCTTTGGCTAAGCCCCGCCCTAGAATGTAGATTGACCAATCACAGCCAAGAGAGCTCCCACAGGGGTCCGACACTTTTTCACAGCGCTCCATTGACTTTAACGCAGGCGTCTCATATTTTCGGTCTCGGCAGGCTATACTGTCGGTATATATCCAGCATCCAGGGTATGGATAAGCCCAATGATGTGCGCGCAAAACCCTGTGGAGCTAACCAAAACATCACCGTTACAGCTTAAGTTGCATAGTTGTTGATACGCTAGCACACGCTGAAGAAATACAACGCATACGTGTGTAACGTTAGTCCGTTTGCTTCGTAATAACGATTATAGAAGTGAATAGAGACGTACCCAGCTTTGCATGAACAGTGTTGCTCCTTGATATTGATACCAGAGCCTTATAGATAACCAGAAAACCACAGCCCAGAAGAGAATGTCGGACGTAGCAACAGTAACCAAGGGGGGCGGGGCTTAGCCAAAGGTCAATTGACGGTCAACATAGGTGATTTTCTATCATTTATATACTTTCATAATGTCAGTAGTCATGTGTCTGTGAAGGTTCTCAGTGATGCAGGTCATGGTATACCCAAAAATGTTAAAGAAAGGCAACTGCACTTGTAGAGTCTCTTGAAGACGTTTCATCCAAGCAGCTTCTTCATTTCAAGCTGGGCTCTACAAGTCCAGTTACCTTTCTTTCTTTTTTTTTTGGATAATGCTGTCCAAGGTCAAATATAGCTGCAACTGAACTCAACTCAACCATGCAAGCAGAACCTCAGACAAATAAATACATGAAAAAATATGCACAGACATAACCATAGGATTGTTGAGCAAGTCCAGACAAAGCAATACGCCTGAAAATGTACTAACCTGCCCCTCTAGTACACTCTAGATTTACATTCAATCAACTTCAAAATGTGTACAGAGATTAATTATAAGTGTAGATGTCTTACTCCTTGAATCCCATTGACTTGTATTTGTTCTATATGTGTTTAATGCAAAAGACACAGCATGCTACTATGACAGCTTTCAGTTTTTGACAGAGCTGAGCTAATAGTTTCTCCCTCTTCAGTATGGTCATTAATCTTTTAATTAGAGGCTGCTTTGTTCTGTCCCTGATGTAAACAGTGAGGGAAAATGGGAAATATCTCGTCATCAATCTGTATTCGAGGTCCTCAGATACATCCACAGCCTTTTTAAAACCTGAATGTCTGAAAAATGTCTGCAACGAACTTCAGAACAAAATCTCATGTTCTAATGTGATAATCACTATTACCCACATTTACAAACCAACAACAGATTACACGATCAGGCATAACATTATGACCACCTTCCTAATATTGTGTAGGTCTCCCTTGTGCATCAAAAACAGTTGTGACTCATCAGAGAATGGACATGGGCCTTCTGAGGGTGTCCTGCGGTGAAAGTGGGAGCCTTTGACTGGAGGGGCCTCTGTGTATCATCCCACAGATACGTGATCAGTTTGGGATCTAGTGAATCTGGAGGCCAGGTCAACACCTTGTGCTGTTCTTCATGTTTTTTTGAGTTGTTCCTAAAGCGTTTTTGTGTATGTGCCTGGTCTGGTCTAGGTGGGTGCTACATGTCTGAGTAACATCCACATGAATGAATGCCAAGTCCAAAAGTTTCCCAGCAGAACACTGAATTGTCGCAAGATGGTCATCGTTATTCACTTCTCCTGTCAGTGGTCTTAATGTTGTGGCTGATCTGTATTTCTCAGTTCACACTTCAATTCACCTATCCCTAAAAGGATCCAATATTCTTTAATACTGATATTGTATTCCTTTCAGTGAGGTCAAGTGTGCCTGAGAAATGCGCAATAAATTCAGAAAATAACACGTGGTACGACCAACTGAAGGCATCATAAACCGACTGTAATACTGTATGAAAAGGAAATATCAGGGGAGCGTCTCCAGGAAGTCTCAGGATGAAGCGATAACCACTGCCAGAGACAAATGTCTGTCAATCTGACAACTCCACAGAGAGGTGGTTCCTGCTTCAGAGTGGTTTGTCTCTCGTGGTTTTTAAATAAATTGTTGACTTTGAAGTAAAAACCAAATGTAGTGGTGTTCTCCCCACAACCATGTAACACCCCTTGAGGAAGAGTTTTCACAACATGGAATGTAAATAAGAGGAAAAGAATAGTTCTTATTTTATTCTTTATGCACATTTCTATTTGGGCCTGTTGTTTGTCTCCTATTTTCTCTGTCCTTTCTGTACACACGCTGTGATTTGGTTTTACTTTTTCCTCCAGACCAATTCAGCCTCCCACACAGAGTGGTGGATAAAAGAAAAAACATTCTGACCGGCTGAATGAAGCCAAAGCAGGACTAACAAATGAGTCGAGAGAAGAAGAAGAAGAACGTACAGAATTCTGAGTATATGTAATTTAAAGATTTTTATTGAAAAACTTATATCTTATATTTATAACATCTCTCACTATTTCAGGCCCTTAAGAATACGTCAGTAAAATGTAGCTGTTAACATTCATGTATGCAGATTGGGACTCTTGACTCTATTGCAGTTACTGTGGCACAAAATCAGTCGAGACTATCCTTCAACCTAAGCAATGTATTCATAAAAAACATGAAAATCGCACACAGGTACTTCAAAGACATTTCCCCTTTGTGCTGCTTTACATGCAGGCCACACGTGGAAACAAAGATTGGATGCAGACGCTTGCACAAACGCACACACACATGCAGACACACAAGCAATTTATGCATGAAGAGGCCGCACAGAGGAAAAAGACACATATACGTTTACACGCACACTCTCAGAGCAATGAGATGCTCTGAAAGGACAGCATGTGGCCATTGTGGAAGCTATCACAAGCTGAATCACAAAGTGGTTATTGAGATATAGAAGAGAAATGAGATTTAAAATGGAAGGAGACGACACGCGGCAGAAAGGTCGGCTCCCATCGGTTGGCGGGATAGATGGTGTGGTATGTGTTTTGATGAGTGCAAACAAAGATCACACTTCATATAATTTAATAATAAAAGAAAATGATACTCTAAAGATATCGCTGATAAAGTACACCTCTAGGAATAGATATTAACAGTGGAAATTTAGCTAATCTTGGCAAAAATTACAAGTTTGTATTCTGGCAGGATTTTATCATATAGATTAGTTCCTGGACATAAAACTGGGTCATCATCACTGGGTGAATATGAAGAGGAATCACCCATAGATTTCTTAAATAGCAGTTTTGAAGTCCAGTGTGCAGGCCCAGGCCGTCGCCGTCTTGGAAATGCCTGACTGCCAAGTCATTATAGTAAACGAGCAAAGAGATGGAGTGGGAGTGAGTGGGAGTGGACGTGGGCAGGTGACACAGAGTCACAGAAAGCCAGCAAGCTAGCAGCCCTGACCTTAATAATATGTATATTTCAGCCTTAATAAAATTTAAAATGGCGAGTTGTATAAAAATTCACCCCTGTACAGTTGAGAAAAAATTGAGAAATTATCTATAGAGAACAAAAACAGATTGTAAACATGTTTATTTCTGCTGTAAATCAACATTTTGAAGTCCACGGAGGTTGACTCACTTTTGAAGCCAGCCTCAAGTGGCCACTGGAGGAACTGCAGTTTTGTTTTTCAGATTTCTTTATTGAATTTTTGCAGTGAAGAAAAGCACATCACTTTCCTCTAACTGTAGACATTGTAAAATTTCACATATCCAACTGTTGTGAGTCGGTGGAGAAACCCCATTATCTGCATATTGGCAAGCTACAAACATTTAAACATTAAAGAATAAGGTGGTAATAGTGGTAATAATGTGTGAATATAGATTCCTGTGATGAGTTTGTCCTCCATTGTCTAATCCAACCATCCCCTACATATAAACGTTCTCACTAAATTCTTACTTAATGTTTCCATTTCCTTGTGTCAAATGGCTTATTGTCATGTCTTGTGTTGAAGTAAAAAGTCTTTCCAGCTCTACATGGTGAAACCGTGGCGCCGAATTAAGGGCACCACCAACTACAGTACATCCAGTTCATAACACACATATATAGAGCAAATACATACATACAAACTTCCTGAAGTTGGACCGTTTTCCTAGCCGGTGCATGCGAGTGTAGCTAAGCAGAAAGCCCTGCTCCTAATAGACTGGTATTGAACGTAGCTGGACCCTGGTGTGCAGATGTGGCCGGGGGTTGATGGGTTTTACAACAAAAGTAATTAAAGTTACTGACAGACAGAAATGGGCAGAGGACACACCAAGCCGGGCTGTCGGGACAATTACTGGATTCTATTAAAAGCTTAGCATGCTGTCCGCCTGAGGGGTTAATAGGAATTTAGAGGCAGAGGTGACAATGAGTGTCGGCACCCCTGCTCCCTCTATGCTGAACTTCCTCTGGAGAAATAGTCAAATGTGTAGTTAACACTCAAATCCACCTCTGCTGCTAAATGCTGTTGCCGATGAGATGGCCGTGGTTCCGTATGCCCGGTGTTAATGCAGTTGACAGAAAAGGCCACGTGTGTCAGTGGAAATGCAAATGGCTGTGACAGTGGAGGCGGAACTTTCTGATTTCCATGGGCGTGCCATGATAATTTCAATGCTTCTTTAATGTTCATTTAGTCAATCATCTTCATGCTGCAACAAAGCCCTCTGTATTTCTACTTGTATTATTAAAGTCCAGATTGGTTTTGCACAGATGTGTTTAAATGCTTTGAAAATGGATACTCAAACTACAGAACCCACACTGGCTGATAGCAGCTACTTAGGCTAGTTCACAGCCACCACCATTGTGGGATTAATGTTCATGCTGGAAATATACAAATCAGCCACAACATTAAACAGGAGAAGTAAATAACATTGACCATCTAGTGACAGTTAAATGTTCTGCTGGGAAACTTTTGGACCTGGCATTCATTCATGTAGATGTTACTTAGACATGTACCACCCACCTAGACCAGACCAGGCACCCCCATCCCATAGCAATGACACTCCTTGATGGCAGCAGCCATCCCCAGCAGGATGCAGCCTGACACAGACACACACACAAAAAACACTTTAGGAACAACTAAAAAAAACATGAAAAACAGAACAAGGTGTTGACCTGGCCTCCAAATCCACTAGATCCCAAACTGATCAAGTATCTGTGGGGTGATCCACAGAGGCCCCTCCCTTCAACCCACAGGACCCAAAGGCCCCCCACTAACAACACTGTGCCGTCAGAACCAACAGGACACCCTCAGAAGGAGCATGTCCATTCTCTGATGAGTCACAACTGTTTTGGAGGCACAAGGGAGACCTACACAATATTAGGAAGATGGTCATTGGTATGCCTGATAGGTGTATATGTGTTTACATACTCAAAAAGATCTAAATCTGTACATGTGGTAAGTGGTTTTGCCCGTGGTGGAGTCTCAACATCAAATCATTCAATAGAAGACGACCAAGATAGAGCCACGATCCCAACATTGCTGCCCACGTGGATTCCAGCTTTGTTCATCTTTCCAAACCTACCTCCATATTTCTGTCCCTCCTGGAATCCCATCACATTGCCTAACACTACCCCACATGGGGCAAACACATGGCGCATGGTGATCATTAAACACTTTACCGCAACTGTGAAAGCAGCTGAGAAATTGCTTCAGATTGGGTCAGTCTGTTCTAATTTGGGCATCTTCGCTCTGATTGGGCTATTATTCTTAATACCAGTGAAATATTAGTGTCCATGTAAACATAGCTGGTGTGTTGCGTGTAGGTTTGTGTTGGGTTAGATGAATTTTTAACAGAGAAATAAAGGAGTCAGTACAAGCAGTAGCTTCACGGAGGAACAATCTGCTTCTCCTGCAAACACTCGCCACAATTAAAGCAGCTCATTTCTATTACCAAACCACCTGAGAGCCAACGTATCCAAGAGCAAACATGCTCGCACAGAGGCAGCGCTGCTACATCAAAAGGCTTTGGTGACCCTGAGAGGGATGTACGTGCACCACCGCAGGGGAAAACGCTGAATAAACTGACATCACAAACACATTATAAGCTCCACACACGGAGACACAACAAGATGTCTTTGTACTATCGGTTTCCTCACTTGGTCCTAACAACTGTACTGAGATCATGGATTCAGCCTCATAAATAGTTGCATGTAAATTACCCTTGGGTGCTGATATTGACTGGCGAAAATGAGCTTGGTCCGCCATGTTGCAATAAACCAAGCGTTTTTTTTTTTTTTCTTTGCACGTTTGCAAACACACACACACACACACACACAGACACACGGGCCTAACCAAATGTAATTTACCAGCTGCTTTCTAATGGGGCTTCATCTTTCAATATAAATGTTAATAATCTATGATTACTCTCTGAGCCGCTGCAACACGGGGAGCTGAGGTTTTCTTTCATGTATTTATGGAAGTCTTTCTCGTTCACTTCATCTCTCACATTTGGGAGAATGTTTCTGAATACAGACATCAACTGAAAGATTTTTCGGCTTTTGTCTGTAACCGGCTCGGAGAGAGACGACTGCAGGAGAACTCCTGTGTGCATCGTTAACCCTCATTCTTTCCAAGTTAATTAGCTCTTTTAGTTTTTTGGCATGGTTTCTCTTATAGTTCTTATTCCGCGCAGACTGGGAGTAAATGCATAAATAATGCGGTAAAGTAAAAAATGATCAAAAGTCTAAGCATAAATCAGGGGAGCAAAGCTGTCAACACTCAACCCAAAAAAAAAAAAATGCCTTTCTTCGGTTTATCAGGCTCCGGTGTGAATGCCTAAATCAGCTTTGGGGCAGCTGCTGAAAAGAAATACTGAATACTCATGATTTATGTGATGTATACTGTATATCAAACAGCTGAAATATAGGAGACCATTTCTTATTTTAATGTAGTGGATGGTCATAAAGTCATTTTCTAGTTTTTGTCGTGGCACAAAGTGTTAAGTTTTAAGGTTTTGTAAAGCAAGAGGATAATTCCATCACGACCTAAATAACTTGGCTGAGGTAACGACCAAACGTGGCAATGATTAAAAGAAATTAAAGTGGACTGAAAGAGATTTTGAAACACAATAAGTCTCGTTAAGCTTATCATCATGTCACAGTGAGATTTATTTTTCTAC
The DNA here is from genome assembly GCF_963514085.1 of Chelon labrosus. Classification (NCBI taxonomy): domain Eukaryota; kingdom Metazoa; phylum Chordata; class Actinopteri; order Mugiliformes; family Mugilidae; genus Chelon; species Chelon labrosus. Next base: position 19,812,684 of record NC_140347.1, read on the forward strand.
TCAAAACGGTGAATTAGAGAATAAGAATTAGTCATTTAAATCTTTCAACTGCTACTCCCTTTAAATGAAATGTTCTAGCTTGCTGTAATGACAGTAAATCTTGAAAACACAATGCTTGGCACTGGTAACTGTTGGTGTCTAGAAGCCATCAAGGCTGCAACAGATGGGCAATGTAATGGAAATTCAAGGGTGAAATTAATGAAAAGGTGAAGCCATTGGGGGATTTCAACATTTTCCTCAGACATGTTGTAAAATTACTAAGAAAACTCTATACGACTACCATCCATTCCTAACATTTTCAAAACCGTTTTTTCACTTATGAAGTTATATAACTTGGGTTCACGCCTCAAACATCCAATTTCCCGCACCTACTGTACCTATGGGCGCGTCTAATCTCTCCTCGCCCATATGGCTTAGTTCCCCCACCCTGAATCTCACTCCCTAGGTTCCTCCATCCAAGCATCAGAGAAGCACCATCGGTCTCTACATCTTTCTTCATCCCATCCCCTCGACCACTTCATCCCATCCCATCCCTTCCCCCCCCCCAAATAAACTTCTTTTTACCTACTGAGGTGTGGTCTTGTTAGTGAGGTGGTTCTTATGGATTATCACTCCATTCGAATGCAGCCTTCAAAGTCTAGATGGGGCAGCAAGGTTCTGGGTTCGAATCCACCAGCTGACAGGGTCCCCGCCACAGCCCAAAGACATGTTCATTAGGTTAATTGGTGATTCTAAATTGGCCTTAGGTGTGAATGTGAGTGTGAATGGTTGTCTGTCTGTCTGTCTCTCTGTGTTAGCCCTGTGATAGACTGGCAACCTGCCTAGGATGCATCCCATCCCCAATGACAGCAGGGATAGTCTTCCAGAAAATGAATGAATGATTGAATGGATGTACTTCTGAGAAAAAATGCATTTTTGAACATTGCCAAGCATCATACTCTGACTGATGAGACCACCTAGGACTCATTCATTCATTTTCTGTAGCCGCTTGTCCTCAGAAGGGTCCCAGCTGTCATTGGGCGAGAGGCGGGGTACACCCTGGACAGGTCTCCAGTCTATCACAGTGCTAACACAGAGAGACAGACAACCATTCACACTCACATCTACGGCCAATTTAGAATAAGCAATGAACCTAACCAGCATGTCTTTGGACAGTGGGGCAGTGGGGCTAATTTAAAAAATTTTAAACATGGCTGATGGATTGGTTTGTACAATAACATAACAGAGACATCAAAAAACATAGTTTGGTGTGAATACCTTAACTTACCACAGATACCAAATAGCTCACGCAACTCCCAACACATATCCAAACCATAATAAACCAACTAACGAGGCTAACCGTTTAACCACTGAGGAAACACACATGATTGTCCTGTCCATAAAGCTAATATGGAAGCTATCTCCATTCCATTCATTTTCCAGTTGTCAGTGACAGAGTGAGGCTATAATAGCTTGGTAAAGAGCCACATTAGCAGGATGGGGGCGCGACAAAGCTATGGATTAATACTCTCTGATCCCTCGCTGTCAAGCCCATTAAAATGTATGCGGTTTGGTATTATCTCTGGTGCCATGCTTGCCTGTCTACTCCACGCGGCGGGCACTGAGTTAAAATGACTTTAAATGTGTCACTGCCTCATTTGCTGTGTTTAATGACTCACCAAGTCCTCTGTGTGTGTTTTATTTTTCACCCCTCTTCTTCCCTCCTCCTCCTCCTCCTCCTCCTCCTCCTCCTCCTACCGTCTACCCCAGTGTAAAAATAAAGATAAGGCATGCCTATCATTCCTCTGAGCCTGTCAATCACAATTCACTGCTTAAAATTAGATTCCCCCGCATAACTCTGGCTCTGTGGAGGCTTGAGCAGATTGCATTCACATCTACCTGTAGATATTCAGCACCATATTTTCTGTTCTAACAGAGAGAGAGAGAGAGAGCAGACAGTAGTCCAGCCTCCACCTGTATTTTGTCTTTATGAAAACCTTATGTCTCCTGGAATGAGGTAATATCAGCTGCGGGTATTGTCATCACCTGCCTGCACTCTGTCTGTGGAATTTCACATCATCAAACTATTAAAAAAAAATGGGCTCCAACTTCTAAACTTCTGCAGTTTGACTGATAGTTTATATAATAAGTTGGTGTTGCAATATAGTAGTCATAGGCCGGGGTATTTCCTTCTCCCACATGCCAGAGATATGCCTGTTAGGTTAATGGTGTAGCTGTGCATGAGAGTGAATGATTGTCTGTCTCTCTGTGTTAACCCTTTAACAGACGGGCAACCTGTACAGGGTGAATCCCGCCTCTCACCCAATGACAGTTGAGATAGGCTCCAGCCCCCCGTGAGCCTCTGGAGCAGAGGTTGGCAAACTTTTTGGCTCAAAGGCTGGACCAGTAGCAGATTTGCTAAGGTTTTTAGTAAAGGTTGCTAGCGTTTGGAGTGCGCCATCCAGTGGAAACAACTGAAGCGCATGGTTTTGCAGGATAAAGGCGAAATGAATGCTGTCGTAAGGACAAATTTATAAATTCTCTATGAGCAGTGGTGGGCAAACTACGTCCTGTGGGGCCACATACGCACAGTGGGCTGTTTAATCTAGCACGCAGGCTGTAATGTGGCCACCACTGCTCTAGGGAACAACAGGATTAACAGTCCACGGTTTGCCAGTGGTTGTCCTTCTGTGATGACCCTTGATCCTAGATTTTGCGGTGGACCATTTGAACATTCAAATACACACATATTTTCACAGCAACAAGATCATCTAGGTCACGGGTGCACACATTATTTTGACTTGTGCGCTACTTTGACAAAGACCAAGTCAAAATGATATACCTACACAAAAAAAGGCAGCAAGGGTTGCACAGCCCAACACTCATTTTTATACCCCTTCTTTTGTTGATATAAATTGGAAGGCTATGTACTTAGCTTCCTAGCTTGCTAGACTTTTGCAGCAGCATGCGCCAGTCTGAGACTGGCCGCCTGTAAATCAATCATAGTTTTGTACGTCAACCAAGTGTCAAATGCCGTCGTGAGGAAAGATGAGCGACTAACATTTAAAACCTTCCTGATTTCCCAGTCGATCGTGGTCAGCCTTTTGGACACCCCTGATATAAACCAGTTGATCAGAATGATTCAAGACAGCCCATCTCTGCACCATGGTTAGTATCTCTTCCTAGCTTCCTACCCTCTCAGTTAATGTACTGTATGTAAAACTATCTTAGAATAGATGTTTATTCCACTCTGCATGTTTATTCCATTCTGTGGCCGACGGCCTTTCTAAAGATTCCAGGTCTCATTGGTAATCTGAATGACAGCTGTTAGATAATTCAATACACTTTTTATCAAAAGCATGCTGGGATTTTTAAGGCGCCAATACACCCACACACAACTTCTGACTAGATTTTCAGATAGCTTGAGAGAGACCCCCCTCCCCCCCACCACACACACACATTTCTGATGTCTAATCAGCCGTTTCTGTCACTTTCCATGATCCAACATTCATGCCCATGCCAAGGTTTCAACCTCCCTCTCTCCCTTTCTCTCTCGCCGTTTCATTTGTGAAATTATTTATGGCACTTTTCATGCAACCCTGTGAATGCCTTCCATGAGAAGAAGAAGTCCTGGAAATAATTTGCATCATTATTCCCATTTTTGAGCAATAAAATGTCCCTCTGCCTCTAATGACTTTGCCTTTTAGATTTGGCTGCTTGGAGCAACTATAAACAAGGATAACAATCAAGAACAACTTCCAGTAGAACTGATTCCTAAGTGTCTGATGAATCACACTTCTGCCTCCAGGCTTATCAGTTCCTCTTATCGATGCTGACATCTTTTTATGACACACGTCTACTTTGAAGGAAACCTAAAAGAAGAATGCATCATGGTGCCCCACACAAAGGAAGAAAAGAAAAGTGAAAGTTTTAAGATTTGTATATCGCTTATTTCAAGTAAGTGAGGAAACACCAGGCCTACGCTGAAAGATCCCTCTGTGCAACATGGGCCTAAGGCAATCCTAGTCAAGCAGCATCTTTGCTACCAAGGGTAAAAATTATATATCTACATCATCACAGGCAGGCCAAACTGATTTTTTTGTAGATGATCGCGCCCACAGCTAACTTTCAGGATACAACGAGCTGTATCCACCGGCTCACACTGAAAATAGGTCAGGAATCGTACTGATAAGAAAATCAATAATGGTACTGGTATTAATAAATCATATTAAACCTTTACCATGAACACAAGTTGTGCATCTACATTTCTTTTCCAGTTTAATCCAACGTGTACTTTATTGTGAATGAGGGTGTGGGGTGAGGTTTACAGGTTCTATAAAAGTCACTTAATACTGTGAATACCTGCATCACTGCCTCCATACAAATGACTTCCAACAGGATCACGGTGTACACTGATCAGCCAGACCACTGACAGGAGAAGTAAATAACATTGACCATATTGTGACAATTCAATGTTCTGCAGGGAAACTTCTGCTACATGTCTAAGTAACATTTGTGTGGATGATACTTAGACATGTAGCACCCACCTAGACCAGACCAGGCACCCTCCTCTCATAGCAGTGACACTCCTTGATGGCAGAAGGATGCAGCCTGACACAGGCACACACAAAAATGGTTTAGGAACAACTAAAAAAAAAAAACAACATGAAGAACAGCACAAGGTGTTGACCTGGCCTCCAAATTCAACTATTTGGCGCATCGATCCATACGCTGTATAAGCCCTGACAGTCACACACTGAGAATATGCATTTATGCTTTGACCGGAACATGGAAATCATATGTAAAGGTATTAGGAAGCTCTTTTCTAACATATATATTTTTTTTATAGAGGGAAAGAGCTCTTTGAGTTACCTTCCTTTAAGTTTTAAGAGGGTTAAACAGGTCGAGGAGTCGAGGACTCTCTGTTCTATCGACTGTGTCTGGATATTTCTGATCTACTGATCGGCTGGCGACCAGTCAACTGTGTTGAGTTGCACTTCACACACTGGCGACTGGAACTGAGTGACTGCTGATATTGAAGTTTATAAATGTGGATCAGCAGTTACTTTCACTGAACTCACTGCAGCACCGAACACAAAGAAGACGTCTGAGTAGATGTAGGAGGCTGAGCAAGGGAGAGGTTCCTGTGTTTTCTTGTCTGGCTGCTGAGACACATGCACAAGGAAATGCATTTCGGAACAATCACAGTCTGCATCCATGTTAAATTTACACCAGGTTACGATGTAGGTTTCGGAGCTAGCTAAATAATCGTCATGGTGGATGTTACCCCATGAAAACCAAACTTTCTGTGTAGTTTTGTGTACTCGAAAACTTAACTTTTCATAATTAATTTTCTTCTTCTGTGGGTAAGTATCTTATAGACCGATGCCGTGCTTGAGCCATCAGAAGTAAGATGAGAGAAGACGTGTCTCTGTGAATGACAATGAGACAACTGCCAGCCCTTGTTCAGCAAATCCCCGCTGTGTGCTACACTGCTCTTCCTGCTGCGTTACTCTCGGCGCTGTGATCACTGTGTAGTCCACCCTGCCTCTGTTCCAGTGTGACATGAAGAATGTGAATTGTCTGCGCTCGAGGTAATGAGCAGACGTTGCACGGACGGCAGCTCTGTGCAACGTCTGCCCAAGTACAGGTTTTAGAAGGCTGCTATTTTTGGACTTGAATGGATATGCTTCTGAATCTGAGGCTGTGATCACACCTCATCTGCCTCATCTGTCATCTTACAGTGGATGATTGTTGGGTTGAATGGAAGAATCCACAGCCGTTCATTATGGTACTCACTGCAATCATGATGGAGTAGAGGTGACCAGAAGTTATCATAAAACCAGACGTGACTTAAATGAATCCAGCATTTTGGCTACCTTTGATTCACAGGTATTTACACCGATCAGGCACAACATTATGACCACTTGCCTAATATTGTGCACGTCTCCCTTGTGTCTCCATCTGCACCATTTCTGAAAACGTTAGCAGCCACTTCACAACTCGTGACCTTGGACTTTTCCCAACATGTCCACTTAAGAGGTGGTGAGGGGTCCGTTCATAAGAACCCTTCTCTTGAACACGGTAACTGCAGCCCAGTTTACAGATGCAGACTCGGTGTACCAGAAGAGCAGTAGTAAAAATAAAAAAAAAGTTAAGTTGGAACAAGTTATTAGTATGTTCATTAAAGCCTGGTATTAATTACAACCAGTCCTCTCCTTCCTCTTAAAACATGTTACTTCTCTGCACTGTAATGTAGTTATGGGTATTAAATGTGCTTTTAATGTTTATTCCAGGCACAATAATTCACATAAAGATTGCTGCTTCTGCTGCATTTTAACAGTTAGCCATTTAATAATTGGACTGGGATGTTGTTTATTTGACCGGGGGCTCTCGGACCGATTACTTGAACTAATGCTGCTGTCATCACTCTTACTGCTGGTTTACAGTTTATCGCTGGGTAAGGATAAATCTGTCTTGTGGTGTTGTGGAGAAGACTTAGGTGATCCACCACAAAGTTGATTCTGCATGTTTAGCTGTGCAAAGCTCAATATGTGTGGGACCAGCCTTCACCGTGTTGGTTTTGCTTGACTTCGCCAAACTCCCGCTAGTTTGAAAATGCTCAAAGAAGTTGCGTGTGAGTGGAGTTGTGGGGAGCTAGTGATGCCGAGACAGACAGCTAGCAACATGAGACGCACCTGTCTACTACCTCAATTATGCATCATTTTAAGCTTCAAGATACACTGAACAGCCACAACATTAAAACCACTCACACTGGCCATGTTTTGACAAAACAACGGACTGCTGGGATAATAATCCCTTACCATAAACACAAGAAGTTGTGCACCTGAATTTCTACTTTAACCCACTATGTACTTTCTTGTGAATTAGGGTATGGGGTGAGGTTTGCAGGTCCTTTAAAAGTGAAGTAATATTGTGAATCCCTGTATCACTGCCCTCCGCCCAAATGACTACCAACAGAATTAAGATGTACACCGATCAGGTACAACATTATGACCACTGACAGGAGAAGTGAATAACATTGACCATCTTGTGACAATTCAATGTTCTGCTTGGAAAGTTTTGGACCTGACATTCATGTGGATGTTACTTAGACATGTAGCACCCACCTAGACCAGACCAGGCACACCCACCCCATAGCAATGACACTCCTTGATGGCAGCAGCAGCCATCCCCAGCAGGATGCAGCCTGACACAGACAAGGTGTTGACCTGGCCTCCAAATCCAACTAGATCCAGGCTGTGAACATGTCTATTTCTGCTGTGAAGCTTGACATTTTAAAAATGGGGGTTTATGCTGAGTGACTGGCCTTTGGAACCAGCCAAGTGGACATTTCTGGCACTTCAGTGTCGGCTTCATTTTCTAGCCCCTGAGGTCAACGTGTGCTCACAACACAACTTTTTTCAGTTGGTAACTCCAAAAAAAACAGGTCAAGTTCTTCATTCAGGAAAACTCTCTGTTGTCAAATTGAGACTATTGCAGTTGACGGTAACACTCTCATGTTCTATGCAAATCATATTAAGCTGAATATATTCAACACAGGGTGGTCAAGTCTAAACAGCTTCTCATTAGGCATCCTACACACTTTATGAATAGATTACAGTTGTAATTAGTAAACAGGATGGTATATAAGACAGAATGTACAAAAGCTTTGGGGGTTGAGAATTCTCTTTGGTGACTATATAATTAATATCAGCCGTATAATAAGCTCTAATCATGATTAATTTTAGTTCAGCCTATGTGATTAGATTCTAATCATGATGATAATGATATCATTTTATAGCATCTTCAGGCTACACTCCTGCATCCTTTCCTGCACTTATACATATGTTGGTTGGGTAATCTTAGAAGGATTACTTCCATCACCGAAGTGTGGAATACAAATTGTTGTAATAATCAACTGTCCACACTCTATCTAGGGATAATAAGAGGACGCAACGGAGGATGTAATAGGTTTACCTCTAACTTCACGTCTTTGTCCTTGACGTTAACAGAACAGCAGCGCTCATTAGGCAAAAAGCAAATCGCTCTCCTTGTTATGTCTCTGGGCAAAACATCACAAGCTGCACAAGTAACAAAAACTGCCTTGGCACATCTTAAATCGCACACGTTTATCACGTCGTTATAAAAGTTCCTGCTAGGGGAAGAGGCACGACAAATGGGTGCATCATTTCTGGAGAGAAAATAGGGCACAAATCAAACCAGCCTCTTAGAGATCCTGTGATTTTCTAACTACAAAGATATTGTCAAGACTCCGGTTCGGATCAAAGGAGGCACATATACATAACACGCTGAGAAAAGCGGTTTGTCCTATTTTGTATGGATTTAAAATTGCCGTCAACTTGAGTTTAAAGTTCCAGACGTGGCATACTTGTTTGTGTCCGCTAATAAAGAAAGAGAGGGTAGCTCTGAGGTAAATGTGTCAAACGGAGAGAGTTTTAGAAACTAACAGTACAGATTTTTAAAAACAATCGCCTGTCACGGTCTCTGACGGGTGAAACCCTGACACTGATATGTGTGGTCTCAAAAGCTGCAGGAAATCTGAAACTGACATGATCAAAGGGCCCCTTTGGATTCAAATCTGATACACTGAACATATGCATATGTGCTTTTTAAAGCTTGACTCAGTCTTCCAAGATAATTGAAGGTATACACTATTTATGACCACATTATGACCACCTTCCTAATATTGTGTAGGTCTCCCTTGTGCCTCCAAAACAGATGCGACTCATCAGAGAATGGACATGGGCCTTCTGAGGGTGTCCTGTGGTGTCTGGCAACAGAGTGTTGTTAGTGGGGACCTTTGGGTCCTATGGGTTGAGGGGAGGGGCCTCTGTGGATCATCCCACATATACTTGATCAGTTTGGGATCTTGCGGCAATCAAGGAGTGCCATTGCTATGGGGTGGGGGTGCCTGGTCTGGTCTAGGTGGGTGCTACATGTGTAAGTAACATCCACACCAATGAATGCCAGGTCCAAAAGTTTTCCAGCAGAACACTGAATTGTCTCAAGATGGTAAATTTTCCTCTCCCTCCTGTTAGTGGTCATAATGTTGTGGCTGATCGGTGTATATGCACCAGAAGATGATTAATAAGATGTCTATGTTTCTACACACTGCAAACTCTAACGGTTTGGCCACACCGTTAATACAGCAAACTTTGCAGAAATGTTTATAACAATGGATTTGCTGCGGTCAGTGGGGTGTTTGAGGAGGTGAAGTAAGGCAACAATCACACGATCTAGAGAAAAAAACATAAAGCAGCACCTCTGCTCAGGCAAAAACCCAGATTTGTCTGACAGAATAGCTGAACTTAGCTCAACTTTTTCCCCGACTGGAGCACAACAACATCTGGCAAGGTGCTGCCCTGCCCAAGAGCACATTCCCAACAGATCACTTTGTATCATCAACTGCATTTTTTATTTATTTATTTATTTATTTAACAAAATAGGACATGACTGCAGTTAATGTTGCATTTGTGGAGCCGTTACTTAAACTAACCTTCCAGCCACAGTAGAGTTTTAATGCAGGGATGTTGTCATGACCTCATTTTATTTTCTTCCATCTCCTCAGTTTCTCTCCTCGTGCACTAGATTGCTAAAATGATCAGCCACTCAGATTAAACATGCACAACAGTGGTCCAACTAGTACCACTGGCCTGGACACACCGTAAAATCTAGAGTCGCAGACCTTATTTGAATAGTTAAGATAAAACAATCCTTCATAAAACCCACAGTGGGGACATTTGCAAACCCTCCGCAGCCCATCTGGCTTGAGCCCCTTACCCACACTACCTCTGCAATAACATGTATATATACTGTATAATCCCTGTAATTCCTGTTGACATTGGTACTTTACTCTTACAGTCATGTTCACATCCTCCATGAACAGTTTGGACAATTAAATCATTTCTGGCATAGTTTTTTGTATATACTGTGTACTGTTCTATATTTTTGTTCCTTAAAAGTGTCTTGTATTTGCATGTCATGCCGCTCACATGTGCCTTAAATTTCACACAGGGCAGCACCATCTTGCGAGTTTGGAGCCAGATTCTGATCAGCACAGTCTGAGAGTGGAGCTACGCCTAGCCGCGATATCGATGACCCTGACCACACTTCCTCTAGACTCCCTTTTCGTGTAAGTAACACTGTGCTCTGCTCTACCTCCACCAGTTACAAGGAAATGTTCGATTATGCACTGTACTTATTTTTTACAACGCTCACGGTCCCATGGGGCCGCTTTACCGTTGGTAGGCAACAGGTGGTTGCACTTTTGAGGAGCAGTTCCACCGTCCATCTTTATACAGTCTATAATTTTTATTTGTATATATTGTATATTTTCTTGTGCGTTGCTGTTATGGTTTTTATCTTTATGCTGCTATAGATTTTATTGTTATTGCTTCGGAAGCAGAGAGCTCCTGAATTGTATTTCATTGATTTTATCGGACGATAACAATAAAAACTTTTTATCCTTATAAACTCTTCACCTGCAGTAAACAATGAACTAGGCCTACGTGTAATCTTTAAATTACTTTACATTATACAATTCAGATATATAAATTATGTAGAATTGTATTATAATGTGTGTATTTGCATCCTATATCAAGCACTTTGTTTTTAAAGCAACACAAGTATAAAATCTAAATAAAATGACTATTGCTACACTTCCTGATATGACTGGATCTTAATGCAGTACAAATACTCATGATAATAAATTTAGGTAAATTATTATCTTGAAATATAGTAGACACGACCCAAACATTGTTAATTACCTGATTAAATTAATTGGAATATGAATAAATATGCAGACTAGATACATTGCATTGTTAGCACAATCTCCCATGATTTTATTAAAAGTACTTGCATCGGGGAGGAAGTGTGAGAGAGAAATACAAATATAATGAACAGACACCCCTCTCACTATTGTTTGGTTTCATTTCATCACAGAATAACAAGAATATGGTGCAGGAGCAAGCGAACACTAATTAATCCCTGTGTACCCTAACTAACCTCGTTCTGCCAGCAGTTTTGTGTCTTCTGTGTACAGTATGTGCGTGTGTGTGGTTACAAGTCTGAATACTGTGTGAGGGGAGACAATGAGTGTGTTAAAGCCTTGAGTGTTAGCCTGCAGGGCAACAGAAAGTGACACCGGCTGTATGGAGAGTGACCAGATGAATCAACAATTCGGTAAGTTTGCCCTGAGGCTGTTTGTGTCTCTTCAACAAGCAGGGACAGAAGAAATTGCTCGTCTTTATTTATTTTTTTTCCTGTTTCTTGTTCTAGTTAATAGTGAATTTTCTATTTCGCTCTGCCTTCTCACTTACAGTATTTTCTTCATAGCTAAGTAAAAGAAAAAAGTAGTATTTGCTTAATATGAACATGAATAGATGCACACAAATGCAGCAAGAGTACAGCGTGTGCATACAATTTTAACCCTCACCTTATTTATTCAGAGTCTTATCTTGTTTTAGCTCAGGATAAAAAAAAAAAAACATCCGTCTTAACTCCAAGCCCGTGCTTTAAGCATCAAATATCTTTCTAGTGTCTAACAGCAGGTACAAGCAGGCTGAGTAATGTAGCCTAGAAATCCTATTCCCCAGTGGCGGGCTACAGCTTGTCCTGGCTTTCCCTGGCCAGATGGGATATGCTGCGATGTGGGTGTTCACCGTGCTCATTTGGACAGAATGTCTCCATGGGGAGACGACTCTGGGTTTATCGGGGCTTTCAAGTAGCCTGCCTCGCCAGATGACCATACTGACCATGATGACCCACAAAAAAAATAAATAAATAAATGTCTTTGATGAAGTGCTGGTGGACAAACTGTTTCATGCTCAAGTTTGTTTGTTCGCACAAGCGCAGACGTCCAAAGCAAATTCTCGCTTGCTTTCAAATGAGGCAGTTGTTGCTTCAAGTCACCCCCTCCAGGATTATCCAGCATTATAGACACGAGCGCTGAGCCCAGAGGAACTATGACAACCCCAGTCTTGCAGAAATATGCAGCTTAAACTTTCTAACCAGCTTCTCCTTCTCTTCCCTGGCCTCCAAGGCCCAGAGACACCAAAACAAACATAAAAGAGCTACTGGCAACAAAGTCCAAAAAGATGGACTTGAACACACGGCTACAGACTGCAACCAGCTACCAGCTGCCACATATGTCTTGCACCTGCATGAAAGGAAATAACTATTCTTACCAGCGTGTGTCTCTTGTCTTTAATGTTAGTTTAATGTTTGGGATGTCCTGATCGAGTTTTTTTCGATGATACTGATCTTTTATATTCAGTATCGGCCGATTGGAGACCTGATCGGATCATAAATAAACGAAACAACCTCCCCGGGAGATTCATAAAGTCTTCCTTGTCTTCCTTGTGAGTCGAGAGTTGACTGGATTCAGTCTATTAAATATTTCTGTCAAAATGAATGAAGTGTGGAGAGGGTTGCTCATACCTTGGCTCCAGAAAACCTGTGTTTTGTACTCCAGGAACGTTCTGGTCATCCAACACAACACCATAAACGCTGTCTCCAGGAAACTTTTCTCTCCTTCCTCTTCTTCTTCTTCAATTATTGGCAGCTTAGCTAACCACCTTTAAACACAAAAGGAAGATGACGTTTTGACACTACATGGACATGGTTTTGGTTTATGGTAGACCTAAAATAAATAACTACAAAATATTAATCTTGGCTGAAGACTGATAGCGATTCGATCATTTTAAAAATGCCAGGATCGGCCCCGATACTGACCAGGACATCCTTAGTTTACTATAGGTTTCTATTTAGCGATTCCCCAAACTCATTGTCAGTCACAATCATCTCTGTCTGGAGCCAATTCAACATCCTCGGTTGGCTGAAAAACTACAGACTAGCTCTAGTGGTGCCACACTTTAAAAACTAAGGTCACCTAGGCCAACAGCCGACCACCAGTTTGGTATATCACAGTCTTTAAAGCCTCTCTACATCAGGGTACATTCATGGCCTTAATAGCTGGACCCTGATGTAGTATTGCTAACCCATTGATGTAGTCATTGAGGTGTATTTTATAAGACATAACACTTCTAAAACGACTTCTCTTTATCTTATCATGAGCCCTTTACTACATCACAGACACATTATCCACCATTTAGAAAGAAATAATCATCATAGCTCAAATATCTTCTTCTCACTGACAGAAGAGTACATGTCTCATATTTCAGAAGTCAGGTCACTTCTGTGGAAGAGACTTAGTCATTTTTTTCTTTCACTTGCACTAACTGTGTGCCTTGGCACTGTGTGATAAGGAAACCCAACCCTTGTCCCTTCATTTTCCTGCTACAATATCCAGGATTTAAGCCCTCCCATAGCTGACTTCATGAATGTTTCACAACTTGCCATCATTAATAGCCTCGCCCCTGGAGCACCTTCTCCTAGTATTGGGACAGATCTGAATTCCTACTGCCCACTCCACAATCTAGTTAACCTCATTTCTGCTTCTTTTAACCTTCTCGCACTCGACTCGATTTGTCTCTCGCGCTCTGAATGTTCTTGAAGTAAGTGAAGCCAATCTGATCGAAATAAGTTTCTTTTCCAGTCCACCAATTTTTATTGGCTCCAATCTGAATATTGTCCATGAATGTGTTACACATTATCATTGTGTTTCTTGCCTCATTGACCTCATCTGTCGGATTTTAACAATACCATGCACAGACTGACAGGAAAACTACATCTACAGTCTTTAGGCTGTGTCAAGACTGTTTTAAGCTGCTGCTCAGATTTGCATTACTGCATTTCCTTCTTTTCCCATTTCTGCTTTAGGCATTTGAATGTTGTTTATTTTGTCTACGAAACAAGAAAATGGTTCTGAAGTAGAGAGCTATTCATTTTTGCAAAGGCGTAACTAATTAAGAAGCAAACAAGTGAAGAGGTGCAGGTGACAGGCTTCACATCTCCCAACACCTAAGCAAGGGAGTATTATGGCCAAACACCCAATCAACCTCGTCAGGATAACATTAAAAAAAACAAAATCAACCAAACTGCCAACTTATCTACACACAATTAACTTTGTAATATGACTGACGAAATGAGTACGCAGTTCTGTTTATTGAGTCATCATTTAAGCCACTTAAAATGCAAACGCTCCTCAGTTCCAGCTCCTCGAACATCGCGATTTGCCAATTTTCTCTGCTTTATATAACTGAGTGCTGATGGGGTTTGAACTGTTTGTCAATCAAAACAGGCTAATGTAATATTCTGGAAGTTTTTTCATTAATAATCACTATGCAATAATCAGAACTCGCAATGACTGTATATCGTTCTTGCACTGTTCGTACAGTTTTACACTGCTTTGTATTGTATTGCATAAGCTTGCACATGCGCACATCATGCACAGTCCATTGTATTGTACTTAAACGCGGTTTATGTCTCTGAGGAACACAGACGCAGCAACCTACACATGTAGCCAATGCCGGTGCAAGCCATTTATACATGTGCGCTCATCAGTCTGGCTCACTCTGTAAAACCACCACCCAAATACTAGTCGGCTTTTTTGCCAGTCGGGTTCATTTTTGTTTCCACTTCCTGCTTCACTTTCAACAATGGCAACTGAAATTTTTGCCCAATTTTTGCCGAAGACGAGTCACACGAATGTTTGTATCTCCCAACCTCCTCGGTTAAACTTTCCTCATTGTGGTCCATCTTTATTGATCCAAAACAATCAATTTGAAAATTGCGGAGATGGAGAAGCAGCCAGAAATACTAAAGCGGAAACACGCTACTACCAAGCGGACCAATCATAGCTCTTGTGGTCTGTGTACATTTCTGGGGAAGTGCACGTCAGGCTACGGCATTAGGGTCTGCGCAGGGTCTGGGCTGTCGCGTCAAATTGACACAGAAGCCCCATGTCTTCATGTAGCTCCTTGGGCTTGGAGGAACGTCCTCTCATCTCACTATGTTCTGCACCTGCTATATATGGTTTAAATGACAACAAAAACTACTTTGACCTTCAACGTTTTGTCTGAGGTATTTGTTTGACAAATGCAACATGTTAGCTTCCTTGCTGACCACATGGACCATTTCCTTGCATGCAACCACAGCCCAGGTCAGTACTACAGAGACTACAAACAGAATCTTGTCCCTTACCTACAAATTCTGCATATTCATATTGAGTTTGAGTTTCATTGTTTGTGTTTGAGTCTTATTTCCTGAGAGACATCTTGCATGTCTGTCTGCCTTAAAGCTTCTCTCCTGCAGACTGAATCTCAGCTTTCTCAGATGGAGCCAGTGAACTGTCTCTCGTTCTCTGCATATCCCTTCTTTTCACTTTTTACCCCACCAACCAATCTTCAATCTTTTTTTTTTTTTTTTCATTTATGCAACCAGAAACCTTGAAACTATTTCAGGGGTATACCAGAAGAAGTGCGCAAAGAGGCTGACAGGGAGGTCCACACATCTTCTCGTTAGGTGTCAACACTGACAGCCCGTCAAGAGAAAACTGCAGCGGATTAGACAGAACAAGGAAGCCCGTCCACAAACACGCACACATCACAAACACTCGTGCCTTTGTCTAGAAATCCAGTAGCTATGGCAGCGGATACACACACATTAGTATTCTAGTCCTGTGATGCCCTGGGAAGATAAAGAAAGAGAAGTTTGGCTGACCTCTTTTGTTGACCTATAAGATAACCTTTCTCGTGTGTGTGTTTGTGTGTTTTCCAGCTCGAAACCATCAGCAAGTGTGTGTTAAATGGCCAAAACGGTGAAGGTCATGGTTTCCACGGGCTGCTAAATCCACACAGCAACACTGACATCTTACTGACCGGGAAATACTCTGATAAATTATCACTCAGGTCAAAAAGGAAATGTCAGAAAAACACAATATCAAAGTTATGACATTTATTATTGAGATCATTTTTGACTCTTTTTCGTTCTTTCATGATGAACACAGGGCTATTTAATTACCTGCTTTATGCTGTTACTGTTTATATGAATTCTGGACCAAATAGACTGAATCGAGTATTTAGGAGTTACTAAGCATAACCTGGGTACCGTGAGTGAATGGAATTAGATTACAGGTTGAGGGGATTTGCACACGTACTTCATAGAACTTTATACATCGTGTTGAGAGATATGTGGTGGAAGATTGCAGACTATAGGTGGGTCATCCCACAGATACTTGATCAGTTTGGGATCTAGTGAATTTGGAGGCCAGGTCAACACCTTGTGCTGTTCTTGTGACAGGACGCATTGTTTGGCTAAAGGTTTGTTGAGTTGTTCCCGAACTTCTTTTGTGTGTGTCAGTGGATGACTGCTGCCATCAAGGAGTGTCATTGCTATGGGGTGGGGGTGCCTGGTCTGGTGTAGGTGGGTGATACGTGTCTAAGTAACATCCACATGTATACCCAGTCCAAAAGTTTCCCAGTAGAACATTGAATTGTCACAAGATGGTCAATGTTATCCAGGCTTGTTATTAATGTTATGCTGATCAGTGTATATAACATATGCTAACTGTATTTTCAGGCTCTTCATCTTCTTCTAAACATGACTATGAACTGTTTCAGACAAGGGTTCGTTTGTAAATCACAGTCAAATGGGCATTTAAAGATAACAGCTATGAAATCATTAAAATATTTTAATTTATGTGGTTCTGTCTGACATAAATCACTGCTCCAAACTTTAAACGTAACCATTTCTGTGGTAAATATCCAGAACACCCACTAAACAGTGTGACATCTCACGTAAAAGATTTATTTTTAGATTGTTTTTGCGAGCAGAGACATCTTCAGACGCAGCGGCGCCTGTAACATGTCGGTTTTGTGTTTTGAAGCGGGAAAAAGAAGCACCAGAGGTTGCAGAGAAAAGTACGAGAGAGTGAATCGGAAGTCATTTGTCGAAAATGTGTCACCGCTTGCTCTCTCTCCACGTTTCTTCCTCTCTATGTCATTCCTGCACGCAAACGCACACCCATACAAACACACACACACACAGACAGCTCCATCCCTTCACAGCTTATCACTAAGTGCTCCAGGTGAGTTGGTGATTTAGACCAGTCATTTCCGAGCCGCTGTGCCTGACTGTAATGACTCTATCCTGGGTCTGCTGGCAGAGGGAGATAGTGAGAAGTGAAGTGGAGTACTGAATAGTGACTGGTGGAGATGGACCCACTGCAGTGACTGATGATCAATTAGACCTGGGGTTCTCCAACTTTATTTTCTGACGCCGAGGGCCTCCAATTGGATCGTCGTATCTGACAGGATTTTGGACAAAAGATTCCACTTGGGATCTTTTTTTATTATTTCATTTATTTATTTATTTTTTTACCCCAGAAGAATTTAGCACAAAGGAAAAGAAAGATGAGTCGTACCTCTGTAGCCTCTGCACTGCTGTGTAAATCCACGCTTGAAAGCTAAAAATGACAACAACTATTCTGAATTGCTAACACTGGGGCTAATTATTAATTTACATTAAAATCTGAGTGAACCACCTGTACCGTTTCAATGTGAACCAAGTCTGCTGCCATTTTTTGGTCAGTTTCTTGTTATTTTTCATGGATGTACCGATGCATTGTTGCTAGTAAGTTCTGCGGGAGGACGACCTGACCTCCGCATTAGTCCTCCTTGAATTTCTGAAGTAGTCCCGAAGATGCGGGCAATCAGGCGAGCTCCTGACTGATTTCCAAGCCTCATTATCATCTTCGCACGCAGCCAGGACATACATTTCAAGCAACCGCTCAGAATTTCTGCCACGTTTCAAAAAAGCTGAAACATTAAAGTGAATTAAACTTAAACATCTGCTTTTCTTGTGTTATTTATATTCCAAGGATCTTTTCCAATTGTATAATTTTACTTTATGTCTGACTGCCAACATCTCCGTTTCTCCCCAGAGAGCCATACATCACCGTGGAAGCAGTTATAACTGATGATCTCTAAAGTTATGTTTAAAAGATTTATTCCCAAATGTGACATGTGTTTTTTTTTAATATTATATGGCTCTTTGTAGTGATGGATAGTCGCTTGTTGAAGCGATTTGTCTCGGATTATTTGGTTTCTATCACTGTGTAAGAATATAAGCCCTTCAGATGGAGTTTTTCCACATATTTCAGACTTGTTGGAGCTTTCATTTTAGTTCAGTTTTAAAGCAACATCTCATCCATTTACAAGAATCAAGCTAAAACAAAGGCAACTGGATTTGTTTAGGTTTTCTTGAAGACATTTCACCAAGAAGCTTGAAGCTGGGCATTGCGTACACCTACATAATGAAAGTAAAGCAGCAACACAACAGCTCAAAAACATAACGCCAACAGTTGTAACAGGTACAGAGAGCTCTCATCTAATTTTTCATCATTATCTAATTTGAACATTAAAATCCCCAAATATTTTCTTAACAGTGATTTTTAATGAATATACTGCAGACCAACTGACCAGAATGATTCAGGATTGTGTCTGACAGTCTGTAGCTCTTCCCGTTTCCTCTTTTGCATGAAGTAAACAGACTACTGCCACCTGCTGGTAGGAAGAATAATTTCCTTTCACGCAGGCACAGGATGCATATTGCAGCTGGCTGTCAGCGATAGTTGTTTGACATTTGTTTGGTGTGTCTGGGACATAGACAAATACATTTCTCAAGCGCTCTCGCCTTTGAGTTTAGATAGCATGCGAGTATATTTTTCTCTTTCATACATATATATCTTTGTGTGGTATCTGCTATTTATACAAAACCCTGTGGCTCATTCTTCAAACTTCGCCACTTGTCTTTCTGTCCCTTTCTTTCCCCTCTGAGATATCAAACTCCTCGGTTACCGGAGCATCATCTGTCTCCTGGTGCAACCACCAGCAGTTTTTATACGTCTCATTCTCCCCTGTCTTCTCTGCTTTTGGTAGTTTTTTTCAGATTCCCAGTCGATCTCATTATAGAGATGTTCCAAGTGTTAGGTGGGGAAAATATAACTCCAAAGGTCGCTGCCAGTAGACACATAAGAAACATAACGCTCCTCATATCAGTGTAAATATCTTTACAGCATCGCTCTAGTCACCTTCCGACAATCCGTCTCATCTGTTTCAGGGCGAACGCCGTGCAAGCCTCTCCTCTGTGCAGTAATGTGTCAAACAAAACAAATCGTAAGCAAACAGGGTGTCACTTCTTTTTTTTCACTCTGCTAGTGAAAGTACAGGTTACTTGAGGGACTTGGAGAATGATGCAAACACTCACACAGAAACCATCCTTTCTTAGACATCACAAGGAATGTCTGCCTAACCCTGCCGGCCAAACGTGTCCTAGATGAGAATGTGGACTTCTCACAGTCTGAGCTGAACTCTCATCCCATGGGTAGGGCAGTGAAAGACACAAGCTTCGTTCTTAAAAATAAACCTCAGCTCGGTTTTCAAGTCGTAGTTAAATAAGGATTTTATTTGCCTTGCTCTGGCGAATTCTGACTGAAATGATAGAGAGTTCAATTTTATCTCAGGATCTTCCTGAACAGAACTACAGATCTTCAGTTCATCTCGACAAATTTGTCAAAACGACTCCAGCTCAGAATTCATTTAGTAGATGCATTTGCTCTTCAATAGCTTGTTTCCAGGTCGAGATAAAAAAATCTGCTTTTAAAGCCCTTAAAGAACTGAATAAATGGAAATTGCGAACGTACGCAATGAACGTACGGTTCAGATTATTTTGTCAAGATAACGAATAACCTTTAAAATTCAGCTAAACACAAATTTTTAAATAAGACAATAAAAGGGAAAAAAAATAATTTTTTGTCTGAAAACCAAAAGAGATAATTAAAAAACAATAACAAATAATAAATAATCTATGAGGAAAAAGTTATAAATTAGAAATAATCCCAGTTATAATTGATGAATTGTTCCATTTTGTGTTTGACTTATGGATGCATTGGCCAAACTGACAATATTTTCCCGGGGATACAGGGAAATGCTTGCTTAGTTTGCAGCCGGAGTCTGCGCAGTACGGTCCGAGAGTGGAGCCACTTTATCGATGACCCGCCCACACTTCCTCCAGAGTCACTTGTGTTTTCTTTCAGTTAATACCACACTCTGCTCTACCTCCACCAGTTACATTCGTCATGATGTCACATCCTGTTTACTATAGCGTCAAATAACTAACTAAAACGGAACTTATACGAAAAATTTATTCCTGTGTATGCATCAGTATTATACTAACTACTTAGTCTTTTAATTTGGCCCAAGTCCCATCTACTAACATGGAGTGGGAGGAGCTTACATGACCTATACTGCAGCCAGCCAACAGGGGGAGGACTACTTGCTTTGGCTTCACTTTATAGGAGCTGTTCCGTCATCTATCTTTATACAGTCTATGATACTCTCATACACACACATTCACATACTAGCCCAATCACTGAGAGCGACTTCAGGGTTCACCGTCTTGCTCAGGGACACTCTGGCATGTGGTCCAGACTTTTACCTTAGGAGTTACTGTGCACCACCTGATGGATTTCGAGCAAAACCGTAGATTTGTTTGTTTCCATTTGAATTCATAAAGTAGGGCACAGTTTCAAAACTATAACGACCGCTTTCATTCAACTATAAATCACAACCCTTGGAGGTTTATTTGTTGAAACGGGAACTTGATTAGATTTTCCTGCTTTAACAAACACACACCAAATCAAACTTCTTCTGGCCCATGAGCAGCTATGCTCTGTTGCTTCCCCGTAACCCTTTTTAAATCCAAATCTGATTTGCATTCAATTCAATTGTGCCGCTTAAATTTTTATAAATCGTCTCCCCTTCGCCTTTTGCTTTCCGTCTCTATAGCCGTAATGAGCGGGAGCCGCAGAAGACACTAAATCATCCCGGAGAGCAAATTACCGTAATCTGACAGAAGCCAAGCACCTGCACTGCACCTTCATAACCACTGCCGGTGTGTGTCTATCGGTGTGTGCGTGTGTGTGTTTGGACTCTCCCAGGGGAGAAGGTCAACTACCAGAATACAGTGGGCTGGTGAGGCATTTAGCAGCCATCAGAAAGAGCCTGGCTCTCCTCTCGCTGGAGCCTAAAGGTGAAGCTTAATAAGTGGAGACGCACACACACACTAATACACACACCAACACACACAACGTGCCCACCTTTCCAGGCTGCCTGTTCAGGAAAAGGGGGTTTGACCTTTATCAGATGGGAGCACAAGCACGCTAATAGCCCTGTCCACACTCCAATTAGAGCTGGTAAGAGAAGAGCTGAACAGTGCACGGCCCACCACTGAGGATCTGACCGAGAGATGGGAACTGTAAAGGCTGTCAGCTACAGAGAAGAAGAAGAAGAAGAAGAAGAAGGAAAAAGAGAAATGAGAACGGGAAGAAAGAAATATGACAATCTTTAAAGGTCTACACTCACTTTTTTTTGTTGTTGCGTATAATAAAGGACGTCCAGGGAAGGAACGAGGATGGAATCAAGACTCAATAGACACAACAGAGGCCTCAAGAAGCTTTAAGACTCACTATACAATGTGTTGAATGGACAAAACGACTTGGATCCTCAACAAATGGTGGATATTAAGGAAGTGTAGCTCAAGGGATGTGCTAAATCAAAACGGTTTATCCACTAACAATGGTAATTTTAGAACATATCACACTAAGCTTGTCAGGCTTAGCTCATTAATTACATCCAATGGTGTCTTCCTTAACACTAAAACATTTTCCTCTCATGTGATGCAACAGCATGGGCAAACAGAAGCTTTGAAGAACTGAAAGGCAATAACTAAAGAAAAATGGTCAGGCATAACATTATGACCACCTTCCTAATACTGTGTAGGTCTCCCTTGTGCCTCCAAAACAGTTGCTGAGTGACTCATCAGAGAATGGACATGGGCCTTCTGAGGGTGTCTTGTGGTGTCTGGCAACAGAATGTTGTTAGTGGGGGCCTTTGTGTCCTATGGGTTGAGGGGAGGGGCCTCTGTGGATCATCCCACAGATACTTGATCAGTTTGTGAATTTGGAGGCCAGTTTTTGTGTGCCTGTGTCAGGCTGCATCCTGCTGGGGATGGCTGCTGCCATCAAGGAGTGTTATTTCTGTGGTGTCGCGGGGGTGCCTGGTCTGGTCAAGGTGGGTAGTACATGTCTAAGTAACATCCACACAAATGTCAGGTCCAAAATTTTCCCAGCAGCACAGTGAATTGGTCAATGTCAATGTTATTTACTTTTCCCGTAAGTGGTCTTAATGTTGTGGCTGATCTGTATTTCTCAGTTTACACTTAAATTCACCAGGCATCCCTAAAAGCATCCAATATTCTTCAATACAGATATTGTGTTCCTTTCAGTGAGGTCAAGTGTGCCCAAGAAATGTGCAATAAATTCAGAAAATAACACGTGGTACGACCAGCTGAAGGCATCATAAAGCGACTGTAATACTGTATGAAAAGGAAATATCAGGGGAGCGTCTCCAGGAAGTCTCAGGATGAAGCGATAACCACTGCCAGAGACAAGTGTCTGTCAATCTGACAACTCCACAGAGAGGTGGTTCCTGCTTCAGAGTGGTTTGTCTCTCGTGGTTTTTAAATAAATTGTTGACTTTGAAGTAAAAACCAAATGTAGTGGCGTTCTCCCCACAACCATGTAACACCCCTTGAGGAAGAGTTTTCACAACATGGAATGTAAATAAGAGGAAAAGAGTAGTTTTCATTTTATTCTTTAAGCACATATCTATTAGAGGGATGGCTGCTGTCATCTGTGGGCTGATTTCACAAATGTTAAACCAGTTTTTTTTTCAGTGCAAGAAACAGCGAGGCTAAGGATCGCATGAATTTCTACAATGCACTTTGGTTTTAAACTAGCATTTCTCACCAAGTATTACCATTGCCTCGTCGTAGAGTAAGCCGCAGAGAACATTTTTCAACACTGAACGTTTTTCATTTCATTTCATTTCTACCACCTTTTGATGCCTCACTACGGAGGCATTCATCCTATTTGAAACGCGATAAATTAAAAAGCCTTTTTATACCTGAGTGCATATTTTCACCTGGAGCATCAACACATGTAGGAGGTTCTGCATAATACATGAAAAGGACAAGATCCAACATCTGGGTTTCATTTAAAATATCAGTGCACGTGCCAGCTGCAGCCAGACATTATTCTGAACGGTAACTGTAAAAGGTTATGAGCAGTCATATGCATGGTGTGTGTCGCTGAATGTGAGCGCGTGCAGAGCAAGAGGTTAAGACTCCTCTCTCCCAGCAGATTGGACCGAGGGCTGATGTGATATGAGACATGCCAAGTTATTGAACCCTGGCTGATTGGATGGTAACAGGGAATGATTGCTCCTTTCTTTCTTGGGCCTATCCAGCCTCCTCCGAAGCTTTATTCATTTCTCAGACAGTTACACCTTGAGAAAATGGAGACAGAGGGGAGTATAGGAGATGGAGACAGAAAGGGACGATAACACTGAAGGCAGGGTTTCAGGTTTTTCTGTCCTGTCAGTATTAACACGCTGCAATTCTTAAAACACTCAGTACCATGGATTTTAGAGTTGTTCTTAAACTTAAATTAGCATGCATCTTACATGGAGCGCGTGTACGGAGACGTTTAAGTGGACATTTCTTGAATCTAAAAATGGATGAAGTGTCTGCAGTGTCATCCACAGCTTTCCTGAAGAACATTTTATAAGATCAGTAGGGCTCATTTTAGCGGTCCCTGACACCTAATTCAAAAATGGGCAAAGAGGTGAAGCGTGAGTGGAAATGAGGCGGGCAAGCTGTCCCTAGCGTCACCCACTGAGGCAGACAGCTAGGGACCTGTGGGCAGCTACCTGTAATTTTATGCCTTGGTATAATTTAAACGGGTGAGTTGTATATAAATGTATCCCCTTAGCAGTTGTCATGAATAATGAAATGAGCTATGGCAGCTCCCGGGACTGAAAAATATGAAGGCAACACAAAAAGCTGCAGTTCCTCAAATGGCCACTTGGGGCTGGCTCTAAAAGTGAGTCCAGCTCCATAGACTCTAGTGTTAAAACGTCAAACTATACATCAGAATGAACATGTTTACAGCCTGGTTTGGTCTTTGTCACCAATTTCTCCATTTATGACAACTGCACAGTGGCACAATTTTATATAACTAACCTGTTTAAATTATATCATGGCTTAAAATGTATGCACGATTAAGGACGTGGATGCAGATGCTTTCACAGGTTGCAAGCTGTCTGCCTAGATGTCACTTGCCCCCCTCAGCTTAATTTACGCTCCACCTCTTTAACCGTCTTTGCATTCGCCAAGATTGTGACGGCTGGTGCCACCACAATAGGCTTCAAAACCTCACCTCAGGAAGCCTATGGCTGACATCAGAGAGGGTAGTCAAATGTGACAGTATTCCCCATACCTTACTAGTTTCCAGGGGAATCTGGGCACCGACTGAAAACATGGACTGCTGCAATGTGTTTGGGCAAACAAATGCAAATTCAAAAAAATTTCATAACATTGCTAATAGCCTTGCTTGCTAGGCAGTTAGTTTGCTTTCACATTGAAGCAGTTGTAGACCAGATTGCTAACTTCCACATTCCAGTTGCAAAACAATGCAAACGCACTAGCTATCAAATCCAGACAGAGGCCAGAGAGAATACAGGCATAACATTATGACCTAATATTGTGTAGGTCTCCTTTGTGCCTCCAAAACAGTTATAACTCATCAGAGAATGGACATGGGCCTTCTGAGGGTGTCCTGTGGTGTCTAGCAACACAATGTTGCTAGAGGGGGCCTTTGGGTCGTTTGGGTTGAGGGGAGGGGCCTCTGTGGATCATCCCATAGATACTTGATCAGTTTGGGATCTAGTGAATCTGGAGGCCAGGTCAACACCTTGTGTTGTCCTTCATGTTTTCTGAGTTGTTCCTGAAGCGTTTTTGTGTGTGTGCCTGTGTCAGGCTGCATCCTGCTGGGGATGGCTGCTGCCATCAAGGAGTGTGATTGCTGTGGGGTGGGGGTGCCTGGTCTGGTCTAGGTGGGTGGTACATGTCTAAGTAACATCCACATTAATGCCAGGTCCAAAAGTTTCCCAGCAGAACATTAAATTGTCACAAAATGGTCAATGTTATTCACTTCTCCTGTCAGTCAGTCCTGTGGCTGATCGGTGTATGTTCAAAAACTGTTTAGAAAAGTGGATGTAATAGAATAAAAATTTAATAAAGCAGGTTTTATGTAAAGTTCAATTAGGGATTAAATAAAATAAAACATATTTTGAGGAGCAGTTGTTTCTCTGAGCCTGAAGATGAATCTCGGTAGGAATTCATACATGAATGGCTTTGATGCTTACTGAGTGATGGATGTGATTTTCTCTCCTCACATGTAACATTGCCTCAGTGGTTAGTGAGCTGAAAGCATGCATACAACCCATAAAAAGAGCATAGAAACGCCTCCGCGTTGGAATAAATAAGACTCTTCCTGCAATATTTTTTACCTACATTGACTGGAAGTCGTGCAATATTTAACATGTTCCTTTTCCCCCGCAGTGCACTGCAGGGTTATTTAAATGGAACGCAATCATGAAGGAGAGGTAGAGTGGAAATGGTTCAGTCATTAATGCTCAGAGAGTGCTCTTATTCATCCGAACATACTGTCTTTTCTTACTATTCACATATTGCTGCATTCACGGCAGTCGCACTAATGTGGACACGCATGATTCAGCGGTGCAGGTGGGTGGGTTTAAGAGAATAGAAACAGATAAAGACAGAAAGGTTTCAGACAGAACAAACAGAACAGAGGTATGAAAAATGTAATACTCTCCCCCCTCATGCTCAGGGTTGAGATTAGACACCCATTTAATTGTTGTAAATGACCCCGGCCGTGATAAATGTGATAAAAAAAAAGAAGCTGCAGAAATGAAAGAAAAGACAGAACTAGGACGGAGGGAGATAACATCAAAACGCAGTGGGGGGGAGGCAAATCAGAGCGGGTGAGATTGTGTTGCATTAAGCGGGACACTAAAGCTGCAGGTGTACGTTTAAAGCTGCTCGCGGTGAGGAATCATCCACGCCATTAAAGAGACGACGCAGGGTTCCTGTTCTGTTCAAGAAGCATCTGAGTGATTCCTTGAAATCCCTCTTGCCTTCACATAGCCTCCAGGTGAGAGAATATCAAAGTCAGGAGGAAGAAAAAGGGGAAAAAAAGAGCACAGAGTGATAATTTTATCGTCATGGGAGTTACGCTCACTTCTCACAGCTGTGGCTGAGCTACAGTAATATGTTGTAACGGAGCATATCTATGCAAGACTGATCCAAAATTTCAGTATGGATTCAACAAGAAGAGGAAAGTCTGTGCACAGATTTAACATGTGCAAAATGCATTTGATTGAATAAAATACCCGGCTTTTGCTGCTCTGTATCAAGATTCATCACAAGGATAGAAGCTGTTTTTATTTTTCTGCAATAGATTGTAATAAAAATAATAATTTTAGCAAGTCTCAGACTCTTAAAGGGGAGTAAATCAAGCATAAAGAACAAATCATAGATTTTTAGTTCTAGTTTCATTATTATTATTCTGTAATAAATGTGATTCTCTTGAATGCTGTAGATGAGCCACTGAATTAAAGTAAATTGAAGCTGAGAGAAGTGATGCACACTAAAGCCGGGCTCAGACTGCAGGGGTTTTAGGCCAATTTATGCCCGATTTCACCCCTCCTAGGAATTAGTGGCGAAATGAGGTCTGGATCTGCTCGGCACCGATTATTTGGTAATGGGGGAGCTGCGGGGTAATGGAAGCAAAGTGTCACAGGTTCGCATCCCCCCAGTGTCCACTGCAGAGGGGCCTTGAGCAAGAACCTAACCCCCAAACTCCTCCCCGGGCGCTACCCATGAGAAAGAAGTCCAATGTGAGGTGTTCACACTTCTGTTCCGTTTTATGTCAGCACTTTCACAATAACCAGTGAGAGAAAACAAGTCAACAAGGACACGGAGCAACTGGCAGTGTTGTTAAGCAACGGTAAAAGTTCGCTGGAGACTAATATCAAAACTGGCGGTTAAAAACTCATTCAGTCACTAGTGTGGTGGTTAGCACTGATGCCTCATAGCATGAAGGGTTCGAATCCGCCAACTGGAGCCTTTCTGTGTGGAGTTTGCATGTTCTCCCTTCGTCTGCGTGGGTTCTCTCCGGGTACTATGGCTTCCTCCCACCAACGTGCTTGACATGCTTGTTAAGTTAATTGGTGATTCTAAATTGGCCGTAGGTGTGAGTGTGAATGGTTGTCTGTCTCTCTGTGTTAGCCCTGCAATAGACTGGAGACCTGTCCAAGGTGTACCCTGCCTCTTGCCCAATGACAGCTGGGTTAGGCTCCAGCCCCCCCGCAACCCTCCAACGAACACTCGTTTAGCCAATTGTGAGACAATTAACTGGTAATTATCACAATTTAAACTTCACACACTCATGGGAATCCCTCCTTAGTCGTTCACATGCTTTCATTTAGACTAAGACTGAAAATGCTTTTAATAAGAGTTGCACTATGGCAATAGCAGACTCATGAGTACACAGTGGAGTACAGTGAAGACAAGATCAAACAATTGAACATTCGGCCTTTGATTTTATTTTAACTGATACTGATCCTTCAAAATATGCCTGGTACACTGAGGATCAGCTCAGTGTATGTCAGCAATGGAAGAACCAGGCAGCCAGATATGTGAATCTAATCTAATGTTTGAACGGATTCTCAAACTCTCCTGGATGTTTTCTCTTTGCAAATATATCATTATTATTAAAAAATGCTGAACCTGAAAATATAAGATTCAGAAACTGCCTTTTGTGCATTGGTTTAAGTGATAATGACTAGAAATGTAAAGTAGTTTTTACACATTAAATGGTAGTAAAATAATTTAACCGCATGGTGAAAAACACAACACACTGTATTTAACAAGCCTGTGAATCAGAGGGGAACTAGTCTGGAAGCGAGCCTGACTTCTCTGACACAAAGTTTGCAGTGGGAAATTGGAAAAAGATCAGGATTCATGCGGTGATGGACAGAAGAGTAACAGCGTAATCAGAGCATGGTGGAGTTAAACTTATTGGTTGTAGGACCATCTATTTGCATGCAATGGTATTTCTTTTTTCTTTCTCTGTCCTCCGTCCTGTTCTCAGTTCTGTCTACCGCTATGTAGACAGAACTGGAGGAAAATCTTCTTGGTTTCTTGGATTGATCCTAGACATAGTCTTCTTCACATCAGCCAAGGAAATGACAGAGTACTAGGTCGCTGGGTTGCGGGGAACTGTCTTTTGGGCAAGTGCTTTTCATTATTCAGGCTATGCTCATGTTTTGCCTCCCTGCTGCCATGGGTCAGTTTGGTCATGGCTGTCCTTAGGACTGCTCTGTCTCCAGAGCTGAAGGCTGCATCCTGGATAAATGAAGACAGCCCTTATTGACGGTCTAGGCGTCTGCGTCAACTTGACACAGTAACTACGGCAGCGACAGCGCAGACCCTACACAGACCCTAATGCCGTTGCCTGATGTGAACCTCCGAGAAATGTAACTACATGTCACAGCGACACAGACCGAAGACTCAGGTTGACTGTGTCTGAACGTATCGAAGAGGAGACCACTTTCCATTTACAGGAGGGATCACTTTCTGTTTAGAGACTTGAACACCTCCACCACAGACCCTACTAAGATCAAACTTCACAAAAAGCCTGACACAATGCACAGAGCAGACAGCTCCACTTCAACTCAGAGAAACAAGCAAAACCGGTGAAGGTGAAAGTGTAGATGAAGAGCGAGTCGTGACACTTTACATTTTGTCTAAATGAAACTTGCACCCATATTCACAGACACATTAACATAGCAGGTCACAGTAGCTCCTCTTTCATTTCATTATCAATCCTCATGTGTCCAATTAAAAGGCTCCAACAACAGCGCCAGATATGAATACACACACACTTATTCTCGGTTTGTGTGTGCATCTCCTAGAGGGGCGTAACATACCCAACTGGTTTCTTATCACTGAGGTTCTGGGATGCAGCTCTTCCTTTATCCGTCCTTGTTGCCATGGCGTCACCTTCCCAGGTGATGAGTAATGTCAGCATCTCCATGGTGACTGACACGCATCGATCCCCGGACGAGGCGGCTCATCTTGATGATGTCATTGTGGAGTAATTGGATTGTAATTGGTGTTTAATGGTCTGTGCGCTAATGCGGCTGGAGCCCGTCTCTGTGGAGACTCTGTCCTCAGATGTACGACAGTCCTGCAGGACCATCCTGGACTTCTGCCATCGATTTATGATTCCTTCTAGTCGCTGTGATTGCATTGATTTTCCTTTACAGCCTCTTAGGGTGTTTCTTAATTGAATATCACATGACTTTATGATGTAGTCTCTCAGGCTGACACAATAATTATATCTCGAGGGCTCCTTCACTCCGGCCAGTTCAGCACTTTTCAGCCCAGTGTCTTAATCTTTATCCGAACAATGTCGTTAACATTTATCAAGTCAACCTGGCTTGTAATCTCCAGCTCTTACAGCTCATTTCAGATATGCTTCTCCAGAAACCGGACGCATGCTGTGTGTGTGTGTTTTTTCCCCGGCTTCTCCCGGGCTTTCTGTTTATAGGCCAGCAGACACATGTGGTGGATCCCCCAAAGGCCTCGAAAACCATTAAGAATTCATCAGCAGCAAGATGGTGCCTTCTTAATCAAGTCTGTGTGATCTTGCAGATGCATTCAGCCTCATTGACAGAGAGAGAGAGAGAGGGCGAGAGACAAGTGTGAAAAATAAGAAGCATGGGTTAAAGAAAAAGGTTTTAAATGCAATTTTTTGGTGCAGATTATTTGTGTGCGTTACACTATAATACACCTGAACATATTCTCTTCTCTAATCTCAAACACTGTTTGCTCTACAGGATATTATTTAGATTATTGTGCTAGATCAGGGAGCATTGAATGCACCGCTGCACAGCGATGTAAACAAAACACGGACCGCAGCTCAATGATCTGATGTAAATCTGGTGGCAGTAATGCACCTGCAAACTGATCTTCCAACCACCATTTACACCAAAACAAATAAAAAAAAAAAAAAGAAGAAGAAGATGTTTTTATATATGTCTATAGTAGTATGTTAGCTTGAGGGCTGGAATTTTTACTATTGCTTGAGAACATCATCAGCTTCTATTAGTCCTAGAGGACTCGTTTCTCTAATTGGTTACAAGGAAAGTACTAAATATCAGTTAAAAGTTTCATTGGTAAAGCCATGATGGTGTGGAGGGTTTAACAGTGGATCATAAACCCTTACATAATTGTGCCAAACCTCAGTACTGAATAAGTTCTGGGCAGGATTTCTCCACTGATTCTCACCCAAAACTCCTACGTGTAGTCTGAGCCCAGCATTAGGGGGGATAAAACAAGGGAGTACTGTACCAGGATTATTTCAAATTTGCATCTTCTTAATAATTATACCTCTTCTGTACAAGTGTGTAGACACAGTGTCTAAGCACTTGTGCGTGCTTCTGCTCTGGGGTTGTTCTTCATGGTAACTGAGACATTCATGATTCTCCACTTGACTGACCAGAACAGAGTCATGGACACAACCACATCCACACATTTGGGTTTAACTAGAATTACATTATCAGTTATCAGGATGCATCTCTAAACACCACTAATACATTTATCGTTGAATGGAAAAGACAGGTTGTTACAGCCACAACAGCAGTCATAAACACAGATCAGCCACAACATTAAAACTATGTTCTGCTGGGAAACTTTGGACCTGGCATTCATTCATTCATGTGGATGTTACTGTGACATGTACCACCCACCAAGACCAGACCAGACCAGACCAGACACTTCCACCCCATAGCAATGACACTCCTTGATGGCAGCAGCCATCCCCAGCAGGATGCAACCTGACACACATACAAAAACGCTTTAGGAACAACACAAAAAAAAACAAAAAAAACATGAAGAACAGCACAAGGTGTTGACCTGACCTCCATTATCACTACATCCCAAACTGATCAAGTATCTGTGGGATGATTCACAGAGGCCCCTCCCCTCAACCCATAGGACCCAAAGCCCCCACACTAACAACATTCTGTTGCCAGACACCACAGGACACCCTCAGAAGGACCATGTCCATTCTCTGATGAGTCACAACTGTTTTAGAGGCACAAGGGAGACCTACACAATATTAGGATATCATAATGTTGTGCCTGATCGGGGAATTATAAATGCTGCAGTGGCTGGTGAAGTTTATTGTACTGTCCACATACTTTGGGCCATGTAATGATGTAGTAGTTTGAATTATTGCATTATTCAACTAAAATAACACACAGCTGAAACTGCAGGGCCAAGTAATTTTCACTGCACTGTCATAAAACCTACAGTAATACAGCAGCTGCTATCACCCTTTATCTTTGTGTCTTTGATTGCAGTTCACAACTATGATGAAGTTCAGACTATTTAACTGGCAGCTCTTGCCACAGCAACCGACCACACTTAAGTCAGTAGTAACTATTATGTTTTGTTTTTTTTAAGCTTCAAAGGGAAAAGAGCAGAGGTGATGGATCATATATATATATATATATATATATATATATCTTCGAGGTAGACACAATATCTAAATTGATCACAGGAGCACAGATCACCTTGGCAGGGTGACAGTGATTGACGACAGACATACATTGACTCGTCAATTATTAAAGAGCGGAGCTTTGCAAAGCAAATCAGGCATTTCAACCCTGAGAAATATAGTGTTCAATATTAGTGTTGTTACCAATGGGAAAACACAGTTTAAATCAGAAAGTGTGATCTTTTTAATAAGTATACTCCTAATCAGATCTGTAGATCCTGGTTGAAGACTAAGTGTATACACAAAGCAGAACAGAATTTAAGTGTCTTGTAAAATCAAGTGCTTTACGTAATTTCAAGTAAATATTTAAGCTAGTAAGGTCATCGAGTCCATCTTCAACCCCCCAAAATCAGCATGGACTTTTCCTCTCCATCCCCCTCTATCTTTTAAAACGCCTGCAGTTTTTTAGTTCATGTATTCTGTTCGGGCTTTTACCACTGCTAAATGAGGTTGCCTGACACTTTAGAGCGTAGCCCTCGGGATGCGAGTGGAGCCTTCCTAACTTTTATCTTCAATAACACACAAACAAGTTGCTCAAATGAAGAGAACAAAGCTTCGCTGGTGTTCATGCATGAAAAAGATTGAGAAGAGACGACACTGAAGGGGAGAACCAGAGTGTTTATTTTAGTAATGAGCTCTCGTCTTCACGGTTTCCGCCTCCAGCTGGGTCTTTTTCTTCTTCTGGCTGCATTTCATGTACACAGTGGATTTGACTGAAAAGAGATTTTACCTTGTTTTAACTGGAGCTGGGAGCTGCCAAATACGTTCTTAGACTGAGCTGTGTAGACATACATATATATGGACAGACAGTGAATTGATTGGCTGTGGCAGGATTAGCTGCATCACATGTTTACTCTGTTTATCTTCTCTTGTTGATTGATCTCAGACCTTAACAGGATATTTGAGGAAAACAGTGAGGCTTTGGTGGGTTTTCAATTAATAAACAACACAAGCCAAAATCTGTCTCTCTGATAAATCCTTTTCAAGGTGAGACATAACTCGAGACACAACAATAGATACAAATACACTACGGACACATGACCAGATTTTGGAAACCAGGTTGCATCAAACACTTCAGAAGAATCTCAAAGTTGCACTCACTACAAGATCTGACAATAAAGAGTTAGATCAGATTAGTCTGTGCAGATCTGTAAACATCTCACATTTGCAGATAATCTGTGCCAAACCTTGGTACAGAGCAATTTACCCTCTGACAGCCAGCAGGAAAGAATCGGCTCAGAGTCGGCTCAACACACAGTTATTGTATTGGTTTTTTTTGTTGTTGTTTTTTTTTTGTTAGCTTGGCTAATGTGCTCCCTGTGTTAATGTGAATTAATGTTATATGGAAGAAACAAATACTTGAGAATGAATTTGAGCTCCATCCATCTGAGAGGGTAGTTTGGTTCCACGTAATATGTCAAAGCAAGGAAGAAGAAAGTAAAATGACTAACATCTAGTAAATAAAAAAGATGGTTCACAAATGATAATTAAGTGGCAAAAAAGTTAAGACAAAGTACTTGAAAAAGTGCACATGGAGCTGACTCCAAATGCAACCTGCATGTTAAAATATCTGACCTAACGGCAGAAATAAGGTTGTATATTAGCTGAAAATTAGGAGGACTCAGGTGCTTCCAACATGGCGGTGTCCAGAGACACCACACTGAGCTTAAAAACTACTGAATGATTCTTCCATCTTTATAAACAGTTAATGGTGATAAAACATCACTTTCATTCTTGATAGAATTTTTTTTTTTTTTTAGGTGCTGTAACGAATGTATCTGCTGTTTCTTTCTCTGTCATATTAACATAATGCTGAGTCATTTTTAAGATTCACAAAAGGGTGGAGAAATTAAGCTATGTGGAAGTGCTAAAAACAAGTGCACATGGCTCCGAAAGCAAGACAAGGTGGCAGGTGCCTAAGGTCAGAAATTCAAATGGGTTGATAAAGAAGAGGAAACAAACATCCATGAAACAACACTCGGTACAGTTTGTTTTTTATATATAACTATGTGCTTCAGCTCGTCGACACGTCGACACCTCGTCACGTTTTATGTCTGTCGCTAAACTGTTTTCCTTCACAGATGAGCAGGAACTTCTCTCAACGTGAACACACCAGATGTTCCGCACATAAATCCGGCAAGAGGGAGACACTTGTTCTGCGCTTGCATATTTTATAAGATGAAATATATGGGTCATTTGGATTTTACATAGCTCTGAACAGTACACAGTGTTTCACTGTGTTGACTCTGAATGCTTCAAAGTGTGTTTGAGGATGTTCACAAGTTTTAACCATCCTAAACATGCAGACACGCAAACAAGTAAACAGGAGATAATGCCGCTGCAGAGACCATGCCGAGCACCAGCAGAGCTACTGTATGTCTACTTATAGATCACTATAGATAGATGAAAACACTCAAATTAGCTTTTGTCTTGTAAAGTTTATTCTACGTGAAAAGAAAAGTGAAACAGAAACAAATCAATCTGTTGGGGGTTGACCGCTGCTCAGATATGAAATGATGTTGGGAAGTATGTTCCAGACCAGAATCGATATTGGCTGAATCTCACATGAGAAGTGAAAAGGGGATCTCTGCTACAGTACATGTGAAAAATGAAGGCAGCATGTGCCATAATTAATCATTTATGACAACCAGCGTTTATTTTTGCTTGATGGAGTCAACTCATGGCTCCTCATCACAAGAGTTTTACCTGCAATTACTTATTGACACACTAAACCAACATCTAAGAACTACATGTACGTGTGCAAATCTTGTGTTACAGCCTTTACAATAAAAAAAAAGTTTGTTCGTATCTCATGCAAACAGTTCAGTTTCAATCTCTGCATCAACATGCTGTACACCCAGAAATAATAATAAAATATTATATAGCTGTAGTATATTTAAAAAAAATAAAAGTAGTAAGTGCAGTACAAAGATAAAACACAGGAAGCAGAAAGTGCGTCTTGCAGCAAGTTTCCCTCTCTGGAGAGTTAATCACAAGAACATGAATGATTCAACATCTGGCTTTTCCACATCTAGCAACAAGTATCCTCGACACCAAAGAGAGTAGCAGAGACAAGGAAGAGCTCCCATTCTATCCATTCATCATCAAAATGTTTCTTCAGGTTTCCTTTCCGCATCTTGGAGCACCCAGATGGCCCATAAGATGTTCTCATCTGAGGATGTTACTCTAAACCACATTACTGAACTGCTCCATGCTCGTGTCTGTGAAGGGTTTTGTTTTAGTTTTCACCTGCCTGAACAGAGGGAAACAGCTTAGCAAATTACCACATTATATGTAAGCTGAACTGTAGCAACGAGTGTGTGCTGAACCTTTCCTTGACTGGAACTTTCTGTAGTCTTGTAGTTGAAATCTATTCTAGGATGAGCTAAATGCTGAAGCTGCTGGCCAGAGCTTCGTCTTTAACGGACATGAGAGTGGTATTGATTTTCTCAAAAACTCCTGGCAGGACAGCAAATAAGTTTATTTCTCCAAATGTTCAACTATTCCTCATAGACACACCAATAAACTGAGGTCAACAATGAAATGTAAGAAATACAGATTGAAGTAAATATCTCATAAAAACCAACACCGGAAGACCTCCAGAACCACAAATGAGCAAGGTTCAAAACTGTTTACTATCCCCCTATCCAATCTTCTAGCTCTTCTTTCATCTTTTAGGGAGGATATATATAAGGAAGGTTAAACAGCACCAACAGAGTGCTCTTGTTAAGCCTATAAGAATTAACTTTTCTTGCATCATTAACCTTACTCTTTGACATTTCCGCAGCATGTCCTTCACAAGGACGCCTGAAATTTCCTCCAGCATGTTCCTCCACAGCTGGAGTGCGGCCACTTAGCCAAGGCACGGGCTGTTCCCTGAATTGCTTTCTGTCTTTGTTCTCAAAGAGCAGAACAGCTTCGAGATTATGCCAGCAGATTAAACTGAATTGATCGCAACTTCAATGGCGCTACTCCACGCATGCTGGCTTTGAAGCGGCGCTGGCAGCAGTCTAAAAAGGCCTCCTGTGAATTGCTGTCAGACTTAAAAACACATAAGTAATAAAGGCACTGGAAAGCAGTAATTTACAGTATTCCTAACAGTGGGAGGCGCCACAGTCAGGGATTGATGTAAATATTGTGATGCATCTACACATTCTAGGAATGTCCTGATCACCTTTTTTCGCCCCCCGATTAGATAACAATCTTTTAATATTTTGATCTTTTATCTCCCTTGTATTCTTTTAGATCATGTGTGCACTGGGCCTACTGGATTCAGTCCAATAAATATTTCTGTCAGAGTTAATGTAGTGTGGAGAGGGTAGCTCGTACCTTGGCTCCAGAAAACCTGAGTTCTGTACACCAGATAATGTTCTGGTCATCTAACACCATAAGCTCCCGAACCCTCTCTGGAATATTTTTCTCCTTGACACTGCCTCCAAGAAACTTTTCTCTTCTTTTCTTTTCAGCACAACAGTGTTTGTTGTGGTTGTTTCAGTGCAGCCTTTGCACGAATGGCTAATCAATGGTAAATGGCCTTTCTTTTATATAGCGCTTTTCTACCTATTGGTACTCAAAGCGCATTGCAGTCACAGACACAGACTATAAAGCTCACACAAGCACACACATATTCACACACCAGTGCCACACACTGGGAGCAACTGGGGGTTCAGTGTCTTGCTCAAGGACACTTCGGCATGTAGCACATTCCGGTGATCGAACCGCTAACCCTCTGGTTCGTGGACAACCCCTCTACCTACTGGTCCACTGCCGCCCAAGGTGGTAGTACTGAATGATGATCTCCTACTACCACTTCACCAAACATCCATAATGAACAATTTCCAAATTTTTGTCTGACTGACTCCATTTTCCAGAGTAAAGTTCCTCCACACAACACAACATGTTTAGTAACATGATTTTGGTTCTGGATTTTTGGCAGTTTCAACGCTAGCCAACGAAGAGGAAGAAGTTGTTTTGACGCTACAGGGATGTGGTTTTGGTTTATTGTAGACCTAAAATAAATAACAAGAAAATATCAGGCTTGGCTGAAGCCCAATACCGATCTGCTAATTTCAGAAATGCCAGGATCCCCCTAATCCTCTCGGGACATCCCTAATGTATTTTGACAAAATTGTAGCCCTTTCCCTCAATACGCTAAACTATAGTTTCATATCTTTATACAAAGTACATTATACATTGTTTATATGACAAAATTTACATCCACTTTCACCAAGGGTTTTGACAGAAGAAGAATTCACTCTATGTACAGGTTTTGTTTCTGGCTACCTCCAAGTATCCAGAGACACGCCTGATAGGTCTAATAGTGCTTCTAAATTAGCAATAGGAGCATGAGAGTGTTTTTCAAGGTTGGTTTGTCTCTTTGTGTTGTCCTGCGATGGAGTGGCAATCTGTCCATCACAGGACAACACAAAGCCATCTGGGATAGGCTCCAGTCATTGTGGCCTTCTAAGCATACTGGATGGATTCATGGATATTCCTTAGATTCCCTTAAATGTTAAATGTGTTATCGGCTCCATGTGTTGAGCGCAACTGTTTCCCCTTAAGCTATTTGGCCTTCCTATGGAAATCGCTAGCAATTACGTCCAGAGGAAGCTGTGAAAAACATATTTTAATGAGAAATCTGGGTTTCAAGGTAACGTCTTTGGAAAATGTGCCAAATGACGTCAGAGTTAACGGACTATAGTACAAACCCAAACTGCCTAAAGTGGAAGAACCTGTCTTTTCATGCTAGATGGTGCTTTTGTTCTCTTGAAGCTTCAGCTTTAAACTGAGATCTTTGAAGAGTCTTTAGTTTTTCTTCAGCCTTTGAGGTCTTGAAAAAGAACTAAAAACCCACCCACCAAGCTCAACTATTGATCCATAAATTCAGTTACAACACATGTGGATAACTTTGCTTATTATCAAGGCCAGCAGAGAAACTGAGATTACTGAGAATGTTTGTCCCAACTTGGATGGTGTTTACTGGGACACACAGCGTCAGGGCAGTCTGCGTTATTTAGGAAGCTTAATGACTCAAAGGAGAAGCCATCAAAAGGAAATCGTGTAAAATATCTGGAAGCTCCATTCAGAGAGAACAAGTCTGATCCACCCAGCTGGGTTTCAGCAGTCAAATAAAAGCACGTCGAAGTCAAGGTAGAAGATAAAAGATTTATTAGACAGAAAGGCAAGAGCACTATTAAAGGTAACAGTTTCATGTAGCTCTGAAAAAAAGGAATGTGGATGATGTTTATTGACTGTAGGTGACCTACACAGTAATGGATCGAATCATGCGAAGCGTTCACATGAGTTATTCATTGGTAGTATGTGTGTTACTCATTTGCTCGAGGGTTTTGACCCCCAGGCCACAT
This sequence comes from Chelon labrosus, assembly GCF_963514085.1. Classification (NCBI taxonomy): domain Eukaryota; kingdom Metazoa; phylum Chordata; class Actinopteri; order Mugiliformes; family Mugilidae; genus Chelon; species Chelon labrosus. The sequence goes on from NC_140347.1 coordinate 19,850,562, forward strand.
AAATCTTTGACTATTTTATCACTGGGGTTTGATGAGGCTGTGCACAAGCTGGTGTTATCAAAACTACAGCAACTCTTGTAGTTTATGGAGCAACTTTATTAAACAGACTTTTTTTTGTGGCTTGTGGCCTTCAACCATGTCATGTGGGATTGATAAAGAGATTTCTTTCCCTCTTCCTCCTCCTCCATGCACATTGGAAGTAGGTGCAGTTGCGCCGGAAATACAACTCCAATATATAAACAAGTGACGGGAAGATTTGTGCAATTAGAGAACAAGAGTAATTATTTTATTATGTGCAAATTGATCTGGATTTCAGCTTTGTGACTGGTGTGTTCTGGTGGATGAAGCTGTTCTTAAGTCTGTTGGTGGTAGATGATGGTAGATGTGAGGGAGGGAGGCATCAGTGATCTCGCCTACTGGATCCATGGCGCCTCGGTAGAAGGAGCACGTGATGTAGGTTCTGGGCCTACAGTCTCCTCAGTTTGCGGCGAAAATTGATGTAGTCTTGTTGGTCCAGAATAAGTCCTCTGTTGTGTGCCATGAACTCGCTCCATGGTGGCACAGATGACAGTGAGAGGAGGTTGCTGGGTGTTCGCTCTCTGGAAGGATTTCCTTTGCCTCTTCTACATTAAGAAAGATACTGATGCCTGCACTCAGTCCTACAATAATAATGATGATGAGACCCACCACAGCTGTGCCTTTTGTAAACTTTATGAAAAGGTTGATGCTGTACTATGGTGTGCAGTCATGGGTCAGCAGGGTGAAGAGCTGAGGGTAGATCAGGGGCCCTGTGTTCAGACTCAGTCAGAAGGTCCAGCATCCAGTTCCACAGAGAGATGTTTAGGCCGAATCTGTCCAGCTTCTGAATTAACTATTACAACTACTGGGCAGAATGCTGAATATATGCTATATATATATATATATGAGTATCAAAGGTTTACTGGACAGTCTGTTTTGGCTGATGTATTTTTTTCTGGTTGATAGCGTCGGCTTCTATAGAGAAATAGGGTTTGTGCATTATAATACTTATATTTACACCACATTTATTTATAACACACTGTTGGTACCGTTTTGAAGGTGAAGAACAGAATCTACTTTTTCTGCTCAAAGACTTGTCGCCTACATCCTGAAACCAAACCTACACTCTTACACAATGCCAAGAGAGAATAGAGTTAAATAAATGTATTTTTTCATTGCAACGGCTTTTAGGAGTATGAGGGTATTAATGTGAAGAGCACCTCAGTGGGAGCATGCTGGTGATTAAAAATAACCTTTTAAAAACAGCGTATTTGAATAAAGATTTAACAAAAAGCCGGAGCAAAAACATTTCTTGGTTATTTGCTCTCTCCTTCATAAAGCTCACATCAGATAGGTCGATTTCAGCTGTTTCTGTCAAGGTTATGCAGAGAGCATACGTCTCCAGTCTGCAAAGCCGGCTAAGACAAAGACCCAGAGACAATATCAGTAATGTCCTCTCCTGCCAACACACTGCTTACTGCGAGCGAATGTATTTTAATTTATTCAAGCTCCAAACTGTTTTGTCAATTAGAACTAAAATGTCAATGAGGGGCAGTTTTTTAAATGAATTCATGAATAAGTGAGTCACTAAGCAGGACAAAAAAATATATAAAAAGAATGAGTGAATGAATAAGTGACTGTGCACCGTACGTACAGGGTGGCAAAGATAATATGCTAATATTTGACGATACTGGATTGTTAATAATTCTTGTGTGTGTAAGTTAAATTAAAATCGAGTATCATTTTGCTTTTTTTCTCTTCGTATCTTTAAATGACTGGAGAGGGGCAGCTGAAAACGTGGACTGGAGGAGGAGAAATGTGGGAAGACAGCAACAGTGCCAGCCGTTATAAAGATGACGGATGTATGTAGCAGATGGAGAGTGTTTTACGACCTGTACCGGCACTCCATTTAAGTGTGTGTAAAATTGATGGCCGACCATAATTGACCTCTGCAGCCACTACAGGACTGAAAGCTGCTCTTCCGTTGCGAGGAAGGAAGGAGGAGTGGTGGTGGTAGTGGTGGGGGGTTTCTTTTTCTCTTTTTGACTCAGGTTTGATTTATGTAACTGTGTGGCAGGTTGGCGTTTCAACATCACAGGCTTCTGATGGATTTTTTTCCTGTGGGTGCAGAAAAGGGGGAGAAGAAGATCAGCGAGGAACAGATGAGTGGAGGCCGAGAAGATGAGGCCGAGGACGGGCAGGGAAGGAGAATGACTAGAGAGCTGAGGTAAGAAGAAGTGAAAATAGTGAAAAGGTGAAAAGAAACGGATAAAAACATTCCTCAGCATGCTAACCGTCCCAAGCCAATGCCATCATCACATGGGATAATGGGGTGTCATCTGCACCCATTGACAGCCTGCATCATAATATTGGATGTGTTTCTTAGGCTGCATGTCTCTACATGACAGGCAAGCAGACGTCTTCAGTCATGCTATCCTACATTTGCCAAACACTGTATATATATCAGGAGAAAACACAGAAACACACATTGTCAAATGCCTTATTTCCTGGAAGGACATGCAGAAAGAATTGCAAGAGTAAAGGATAAAAGAAGTATTGTGTTTTAAACTCGCCCAAACGCCCTTGAGCTTAAGAAAATCTAATATCACACAGCTTGTGTTTCTTCCGCTGCTTGATTGAAGCTGCACCATTATATCAAATAGACATGTTCCAGCTGTCTTGTGCATCGTCTTTTTTTTTTTTTTTTCACGTTTTCTCGTGTTCAGCCTGATGCATTTGACATGTTTGAAAGCCCTGGGGCGTTAAGCTATGGGAAATCAAATTCACGTCTTCGTCCAGCACAACAGCTGTTTGTACTGACGGCTAACGTTGACAGGCCTGGCTATGTTAAAGAGGTTAAACCAGGGGTGTCAAACTCATACAGCCCATAGACTGTATAAAGATAGACGGCGGAACAGCTCCTCAAAAGTGAAGCCAAAGCGAGTAGAACTCCCCCTGGTGACTGGCTGCAGTATAGGTCCTAAGCTCCACCTCCTTCATGTTAATGGGTTGGGACCTGGGACACTAAAATACATTTTAAATTCTATTTTTCAAGGAAATTTTCTGTTACTTTAGGTAGTTAATATAATGTTGATGCATGTTCAAGTGTCACTTTTTTGGATAAGTTTAGTTTTAGTAAGTTATTTGACGCTATAGAAACAGGATGTGACATAATGGCAACTACCTGCCATGTGAACTGTAAAGCTGTCCCGTGGGACTGGGAGAGAAAAATAATAATAATGATCAGACTCTGGCTCCAAACTCGCAAGACGGCGCCACCCGTATCCCCGGGAAAATACCATCAATTTGGCCAATGTAAAGAAGTGGGGGTGCATTGTAATAACACAGTAGAAACAAATCCATTGCTTGCTGAAGGCTGATTTATAATGGGAACAATGTCAGCGCAGTTATTCTCTACATTGCTTCATTAACACACATAATATGTGTGATATATAGATATAACCTAAACTTAGATAAACGCATGTGGCCCTTTCAAGACCTTGAGATGTTCTGTGGTTATTGCACCCGTCTGTTGCACTGTAGTAAAATGTCAGATTCTGCTTCTTTAAAGGCCTCTGGGTTCAGTTGTGGATCTAAGCCAACCTGTTCAGTCAGGTGGAGTTTAAACAGAGCTGGCAGGGTGGAGGGGCTAGGTGCACACCTTTGTAGTTTCCTGTTGGATAGCCGAACAGATGGCAGTGGGCTTGCTGCTTAATAATCTCGGACACTGTGCCTGACACTGAGCGGTCGTCTTGCCGAGTTGCAGAGTAAAGGAGGACAGGCAAAAACACAGCAGAGCTGAAACTATGTCATGACACATTTTTCAACCGCTGTGGGACATTAATATGTCCGAGCTCAACGTCCTGCCTCAGTTTATGGTCACAGTGATATAGTACAAAAACTAAGATGTGGAAAGAGACTTCATCATTACTCATGCTACATAAAATAAATATTCCAAGCCCGTTCTTGGCAGAAGAAGAATTTGTTTGTCTTTGCGTGCGTAGTACCTGCTCTGATTGATGACCACTGGTTGTAGGCAACTTCAATGACTTTGCAAGGCTATATCAACAAGTCAAGAAAAGTCCAAAAGTAAAATAACTGAAATAAAGAATGATTTATGATCTGATGTACGTTATTTTTCGACTGCAATATTAAGAAGGATTAAATTTATGCTAAATTATGTCAGAAGTGTAACTGAAAGTAAAGTCTGAAAATTAACCCTAACCCTTATAATCTGAAAACTCTAACTGCAACTTACAGTAAAATGATAGCATAACATTTTAGACTTTAGCTTCAGGGACAAAAATGACTTCAAGTCGGTGAAGTTCATGGGTAAAAGAAGTTAACTTAAGTTGGAAATTGGAAATTATTGGCAGTTGAATTACCTGGGTTAAATTCAGGTTTTGCTGACCCATCCATCCACCCCGTATCACTGTTTTAATAAATAAGGCAATTTGACTACATATTACAAACGATACTGAATTAAACACAACTGTTTCTAATATTTTGACAACCGCACTCAGTACAAAAATGAAAACACAGTTGAACCAAAAGCTCTGTCAGTTATTTTAAACACATGCTGAATACCAGAGCCTTCATGCAGATAAGATTTAGTGCAGGACTGTTGTATTAGAATGCATTTGTTTTCACTAGTGTACTTAATGAAGTGGCCAATGAGTGTATATGCGTTCACACAGAAATTAACCACATAGAATATGAGGATGCTACCAATACATATGAATTAATTTCTAATACATGTTTAAGAAACATTTTTCTAGCTTCTGAAGGCATGATTAGAATGAGGCTTTTCTTGTAACTGACACTTGTAAATGTTCTGTGAGGAGATATAAAAGCAGCCTCAGTTGTCCATGTTCCAGGATCAAAAGAGTTTCCCTGAGTTAGATTACCTGTCACAAACCCTTTCTAGAGCGGACCCCAGCGGACGTAGGCAGCGTGCACATCTGCTTTACACAAACTAAACAACCGAACAACATTCCCACCAAGACTAACTTCCCTGCTCCTTATTCTGTTTACAGTTTCAGTCGCAGCCCGGCTCCAAATCCCAGAGAGCCAACGCACAGTTACTGGCATATTTATCAGTCTGCTAATCGTCCGGATAACCTGCAGCTGTGCCTGTATCCTAGCTGAGCAGCCAGCACAATACATCCTACTGCACACCTCTGCTTCGATACCTTTTAAAATGTTATCATGTTAATGTCACTCTGCGAGTTTTATGCAATCATAAAACCAGTGTGTGTTTATCTGATGTTACGTTGGCATCATAATTTGATTTTTAATGTGACCAACACGAGAGTCATCCAGAACTGAACGAGAACATTGTTTGACTTTGACCTGTGTGACTCATTCTGTGATTTTTCTCAGCAGGTGACACACTAGCCATTTTTACAATAACAATAAAAAACAAACAAGCAGATGTTGGTAGCAGATATTATCTCAATAGCACTTTTTATTTCACCAGAGCTAAACAGGTGGTGAATTGTTTGGATTGCCTTTCCTGCCAAACAGAGCCTCGCACTGAGCAATACCCCGCTGAGCAAAACACCGTTACAAACACAATAATAATAATAGTAATCATGCAGGGGCATGTGACATGTGCATTACTTAGAGTCGCAGTTTAACGGCAGTTAAACATACTGGGCTGAATTCAGTGGCCTTGTGTTCACGTGTATCTGTCTAATGCTTTACCGTTCAGTGGCTATATAATATATTAAATAACTGCCTCGAAAAATAAAACTTTGCCAATTTGAGCTGCAGTCACAGTTCTTCCAATAAAAATAGATTTATGTGTTTCCAGGAATTAATGAGGCCCTTCCTGTGTCACTTTAGAGCATAGCATCTAGAAGTGGGCTTGTCTGGGTGCGTATATACTATATATATATATATATATATATATATATATATCTACACATGTAGACTTTGTATGAACAAGAACCTCTACAGGATCTCCTTTCTTTATTACCCTGGAAATCTTATTAGCTAAACGCTACTGTATATATACACCGATCAGTCAAAACATTATGACTACCTTCCAAATATTGTGTAGGTCTCCCTTGTGCCTCCAAAACAGTTGTGACTCATCAGAGAATGGACATGGAATGTTGTTAGTGGAGGCCTTTGGGTCCTATGGGTTGAGGAGAGGAGCCTCTGTGGATCATCCCACAGATACTTGATCAGTTTAGGATCTAGTGAATTTGGAGGCCAGGTCAACACCTTGTGCTGTTCTTCTGATCTAGGTGGGTCTGGTCTAGGTGGGTGCTACATGTCTAAGTAATATCCACACGAATGCCAAGTCCAAAAGTTTCCCAGCAGGACATTGAATTGTCAGTGGGTTTAATGTCCATATGTACGTATAGTTATTATGAAGCTTTTAAGCTATTTTTACAAGTACAGCTGTCTGAGAGTTGAGACAGATCTGATGGAAGCCATTAGCTGTGTGATCTGTATTCCCCATTGTCCATCCTATGCATGTAGCATCACCAAACAAAATACACAAACCAAAATACCAGCTGGACTTCTAGTACAGTTTTTGAATACTATATGCCACTGAAAAAAAATTGTTATGGCCAGAAAGTATTGGAGTTTGACACTCTTGAACACAATCTTGAACGTGGCAAATATATCCTTTGTTGTCTCAAACTCAACGTCCCAACATCTAGCACAATTAAACCAAGATTTTACCAAGTAAAAGTGTACCATCTAAGAACGTTGCCATTATTTTAAACCAAACAGTTGTAATGGTGGCTCCGTTCAAGCTATACTTTGACGATTACTTCATACAACTTAACGATTTAACTGTTGAGAATGTGCAACCTGAGAAAGCTCCTCAAACGTTAACTTTGACTGCCTTTTGTATGTTGTGCATGTTTAATCTTTAACTGGCAAGAACTACCATATAGTTTCCTTTCAGCTGAGTCAAATTCTGATTCAAGTCTACAAGCCTCATGTCCATTTGCCAGCAACTGATCATATTTATTCCTAAGGGTGCCCTTGACTTAAGACAGAGGACAAAGTCTCAAAGTGCAACTCTCTTCTCCAACTCCATTAAACAAACATTGAATGCTACACTCTGGAGCCGCTGCCTGAAACTGTGTCACATTCAAAGGGCACAGGAACTTTCAAACTGCAGCTGTAAAAACCTGTGCATGACAATGACAAGATGGAGCTGATACAGCAGTTTTTCTGTTCAGAGGTGCAGTATTCAGTTTGGCAATACATGGCCAAAAAGTGTGTAGAGGAAGGTGTGTGTGTGTGAGAGAGAGAGAGAGAGTGTGTGTGGTGGGTCTTTGTGCAGTTAAAGTTGTAAATTCATAAGTTGTTTGTGCTCCAGTTTATGAGGCTCTACATCATGTGGTGGTCCTAGACAGAACAATGGTAAATCAACAGGGAAAAGTGGGATGAAAGTGATTCTACTACTGGGAATTAACTTTTCTTCTGAGCTCAGAAACTTCGGAGAGCACAAGTCACTGCAGCGTTGATCCTTATTATTTAAATCATTACATAAAGCAGCTGTGGTCAGAGGAGAAACATTTCTGGGGTTATTCGTCCATCCCCTCAACACATTCTTGTGACCATGTTATCTCAGGTACTTTTTGTCTGAAGTTCTTCAAATTTGGCACAAATGTCCTCTTGCACTCAAAGGTCAACTGATTAGATTTTGGTGGTGAATGGGCACTGTGCCCCCAGGTGTGTCTCTAGGGGAGAATCCTTCGACAGAAAAGATTCAAATATGGCACAAACATCCACTTTTACTAAAGGAAGATAAGATAAGACTTTAGTTATCCCTGAGGGGGAAATAATGGTGTTACAGTGGGAGGGAACAACAAAACCCTGGATCAATGAGGGCAGCAGTTGTCAATAACGTTTGAGGGGATAAGAAAGTCTTCTGTTATATTTCAGACGGATTTGATGCTCCACAGTAATCTCTGATCAGATCGGACTTCAGTAGAAATATTCTCCATGTATACAAAGTCAGTGATGGATCAACATTATTTGCAGAGTTGGTGGCAAATTTTAGTTTAATTGATGTGTTTGTAGAAATATTTGTAAACCAGAACTAGAGTATTTTGTCATTCTAGCGCTGAAATAAAAGAAAAAAGCAATTTTTTCTCTTCCTCGTGATAACTTTTACACAATGCAGTTCTTCATACTTTAAACCATGTAGCCTTTTCAAACTGTTTAGCTTTTATCCCAGAAGGCATCTAAGGTTCAGCATTATTTGAGGCTTTTCTGCCCTTTTTAATTTCCTTTCGTATGCGACTCTAAAGAGTGAATACATTTGCACGTCCTGTTTCATTGTTTGATCCGTCTCAGTGAACTCATATTCGCCGTGGCAAAGACGGGCGCCCTGAGAGTGCGGAAGAGTTTAATGAAGTTTTTTTTCCACCGAATGAGGAGGCGGCTGTGAGCGGGACCAACAGATCTGAGACGAGTCAAGTGGAGCTCAAGTGAAAACGATTGTGAATTTGATGTGGAGATAACAGGATGAGCTGACACTCCAGCGGCCGCCGCCGCCGCTGACTGGGAGAGTGAACAAATTTAATGAATACAGGGATGGAGTTTTTACTTGACTAGACTCCATTTTGTCAACACAATTGTTTTTCTTTTTGTTTTTCAAATACAGCCTGGCCCCGAGGAAGGTGTCAGGAAGCTTCTTTTTATTTATTTATTTGTAGCAAGTCTCAGTTCAGGAAAGACAGCCCAGTGAAATAAACTTGAGCCCTGCAGAAGCCATGAATAAAATGCTGGAAAGGAAAATAAAAATAATTATCTGGCTTCAGTCCAAGACGAGGAGACAGTCCTTGTCAGAGACGTGATGTTTGGAGAGGTATTCGGGGGGCTAATTATTCCCGCACATTTGCAGAGAAATCATCAGCTCAGCCACGAGTGACAAGGTGTTATGAGCAGTAGAGAAGAAAGAAAGCAGGAGGAAGTTTGTATTGGACAATAAAGGTGGCGCCTTTAGACAATGTGGACAGCAATGTGGTGACTAGAGACCATGAGAGTTTAATGAAATACCGTGAAATAAAGTGTAAAATAAAAAAAGGAAAAGTGGGTGACAAGTTCAAGTTTTCTCAATCTAAGATGATGACCGATGGAAACATCCGATACTCGTTCCCCAAACCTTTGCAACAAGAGAACACCATCCAGGCCTTTGGTTCCCACCATCAAATTACACAATCAGCCAGATGGTGGCGTTGTTAAGGGTATTTACTTTTCAAATAGAGAGCAGTCAGCAAGACGAGCTAGCCCTATCCATAAACTAGCAATATTTATGTCTTCTTTCACTCAGAAACATTTGGAGTGGGGAATATACAAGATGGTTACCAAGGCATCCAGGCCCTGCAACATCCATTGTTACAAAGTGGACAAACTGCTTCATGCTTATCCATAGTTTCACATTTATACGGCAGGATAAAGGTTGGCCTTTAACTTCAAGAACTAAATAACATGGACCGTCTGTTGACAATTCAGTGTTCTGCTGGGAAACTTTTGGACCTGGCATTCATTTGTGTGGATGTTACTTAGACATGTATCACCCTCCTAGACCAGATCAGGCACCCCCACCTCAAAGCAATGACACTCCTTGATGGCAGCAGTCCCCAGCAGGATGCAGCCTGACACACACAAAAACGGTTTAGGAACAACTCAAAACAACATAAAGGAGCAAGAGACAAAGGAAATTCTTCCAGAGAGCACACACCCAGCACTCTCCTCTGACCATAAACTGTGCTGCTATGGAGAGAGTTCATGGCACATAATAGAGGACTTCTCCTGGACTAACAGGACTGCATCAATTTTCTCCACAAACTGAGGAGAGCCAGACCATACATCATGTGCTCCTTCTACCGAGGTACCATCGTCAGTATGCTGACCTGCTGCATCACTGTGTGGTTTGGCAGCTGTACCATGAATACAGCAGGCGAGATAACTGATGCCTCCCTCCCTGACATATACCAGCGTCTACTACCAACAGACTGAAGAACAGCTTTATCCACCAGACTGTCACAAAGCTGAAATCCCTCTCCCCACCCCTGTCCAATGCTCCCATGAAGACAGGACTGTGCTGAATAACTATGTATATACCACCCACCTAGACCAGACCAGGCATCCACCACCCCATAGCAATGACACCCCTTGATGGCAGCAGCCATCCCCAGCAGGATGCAGCCTGACACAGGCACACACACGAAAACAGTTTAGGAACAACTAAAAAAAAATGGAGAACAGCACAAGGTGTTGACCTGGCCTCCAAATTCACAAATTGACCAACATGATACACCGATAAACATCCGCCTGATGAACAACCGTGTCGCTTTTTACTTTGTAAAAATAGTATTGGAGCATAGGCAGTAAACGCAACGTCAGATGAGGGTTGACGAAGATAATCTGGGACCAAAAAGCTTTCGTTTGACAGAGGTTAAGGAAGAAAATATGACCAGGTTTTCGATCTGTCAGATGAAAGACGATAAGGAACAGCATCTGAAGCTAAGAGAAAGGTACAGTAAACAGTTGGCTAGTTGACAACCAATGTTAGAGGCAACTCTGATCCAGGGGTCCAGCTGAAAACAGAAGTGGACAGGGTGTTGGCAGTTGGAAATCAGGTCAGCTGACTGTGTGTTCTCCTTTTTAACCCTTTATGGGGCAAGGAACCATATATGGTAACTTCTCCACACATCTTAAATTGTGTGTCGGTGCCTCTCAGTGAGGTTGAGAACCATATGGTTTTCACTCAGCCAATCAGCAAAGATCAAGGCGGCATTCTCAGGTCAAATGTGGTCCACAAGGTCCACCTCTGCATGAACGCTGAGCATAACTGCTTCATGAGGAAGTGGTCTAATGTTGTCTAATGTGATTATGTTTTTTGTCTTATGCTCCTTTCATTAAAATTTGGAGATTTATGTGTTTTTGTGAAGTATTTTGACTTGAAGTGCTGTAGAAATAAAGATCATCATTGATAATAAAAACTCTGCACAAAAGGTTGTTTAAGTAGAGACACTGTTGAACCTGTAAAACTACAAAACTTCATCTGAGAGGTCAAACATTAATATATCTGCTAATAAAATACTAATAAAAGTGTATACAATCTTGTAAGTATCACACATTCTCCTGTCTGTTTGCTTCTGATTCTCTCCGTTAGTCTGATTCCACGGTCGATCGTCCACGCCTGGCTAACTTTGCCACTGTGTACAGCTTGTCCTCATTACTAAAACATCAAGCGTGTTGCATTAATGCTCCCTGACAGCCCCAACTGGCCTCCATTGATGTATGCTTAGCTTGACATTTCTCCAGGATCCCCGACTAGGCGCTCCCCTCTCTCCCCACAGGCCTGCTGCACCACAGGGTGGGATTGCTTGTTTTCTTGTGTGCCACCCTGTGTCTGTGTGGACTCTGTCCCACTGTCTCCCTGTGTGGACATCTACTGCAACCTCTACCTTAGCTTATAGCAGTGGTGGGCCATCAGGGCCAGCAAAGCCTTCTCCTGCTGGCCTAAACTTGATCAAATTCACTGACTTACATTTTAATATTTTCCCATTAATCGTATTAAATATTTCCTAATAGCCTATTTTTTTCATTTTATGGCTTGTCTGTCTCTCAGCTGTGGTGATTCCTGCAGTGTGTCTTTGCATTAGAGCTTTTATCCAACTATATTTCAGCCATTACGTGTGCCAGAGCCTGGGCCTTCACAATTAAAACTGAAGGCGGCTGAAGCTTGAAACACATTGTAATGATGCTGTACCTTTAACCAATCACATTTCAAGTTCGTATTCTTAGGCCTTCTCTGTGGCCTACTGTCGCGTCAGCATTTTCGCGTCCTCTGATTGGAGGGTCAGAGAGCTGCTCTGTTTAAGCCAAGCTAGTGGTTCATGTTCATCTGTTGTGAGCTGCACAAGTAAATCGTCCCTTTAACATTTGGATAGCTATTTTTCAAACCCGTGATGGCAAAGAAGGAGAGGCTATCGATTTGGCTGCAGATCTTCCTAGAAAGACATTTTAACGCCGGACTTTGAAGGAAAAGCTGGATATTGTGAGGAAAGGCCACCCAGTCGGGAAAACTTTGAGGACAGCGACTATGAGTGCTACCCATGGTTGAGTAATGGAATTCATCTCACTATATGAGATACCGGTCTACGATGCAACGTCCTGTTTTATTGCATATCTGCATGATGTTGATGGTTTCTATAGGAGCGGTGTCATAACGATCGTAATAAAACATGTTTTGAATAAGGTCGGAGGGCATTGAAGGCCTAGGTGGAAAATGCACGGCCCGCCACAATCTTCTTGTCATGTACTGGCACGCTGACTCACTGTCAGGCTCCATTTTATGCAGCTCAGAATCAGGAACAATTCAGCAGTCATTAAAGATTATTATTAGGAGATAAGACTTGGATTTACTTTTACTTTTTTCTTCTTTGTCCTTTTTTTCCCAAAAGGGCTCTTTGAAATGTCACAGTTCTGTTTCCAAGGGAACACAGGTACAGTCTGACAGCTTTAAGAGGACGGTGACTGACGTGACATAGTGAAGCACATTCTGTAAAACACGGCATCTCAGTAATCATTTCAGTGAGCCGCACACAGCTCCGATCAGCGGCATCTTTACTAGATAACAAATCTGAGCAGTGACAATCAAAGCTTGATCCAGAGCTATTCAAGCAATACTTCCTCGAGACAGCACGGCAGGCAGATACAGAAGGATGGATTTATGAAATTCTCTGGGAAAAGCACTGACGGGCAGAAATCTTTAAACTAGTCACACATCTTCCATCTAACACAATTCATACACAAAAAGTTTATTTAAAAGCTCTCCCTTCAGTCACTGCTTTAATTCTGTAACTTAGTCGTAGGGATTTTACAGTTAACAGTTAAATGACTGAGAGTGAGTGATTATTCGTTGGGAGGATAAAGGAATATTTTATTAGTTTATTCATTTTAATTCCTCATTTAAAAATGTATTATGTGAATTATATTAGGTTTTCCTGTCTCTTAAACATCGCTTAAGTCATTTAAATGCAATAAATACTGAAACTGTGACTTTTCCCAGACAAAATTATTCACAGTTTCATGACTATGGCTGCATCCATGCCTAACTGGAGTATATTTAGTGTAAAGAGCAGCAGCAAACATTGGAAATGAGCAGTCCATTAAAACAGTGTCATCTTCAATGTGAACTGAATTATTCTGTGTGCTACTTCAGGGTCCCAGAAACATGCAGCAATCCATCTGACTGACATTACTGTACCACTGTGATCGTCCGCTGTGCTGTTACTATCTATGTGGGTGTGCGTGCTGCCAAAACCACCTGGTTGTTAATTGCTTCAGTTACGACCTGCCGTCTTTAAAATGGCCGAGCTATGGGAAGAACAAACGATGACACAGTAAGAGAGGCCTCGGGCAAAAAAAACGTCTGTCGTCTACCCCCACCTCCTCTTTAAAAAACATTGGAAGGGATTTTATATAAATCTTTTTATTGCACGAGACAGTTCATAATTGATTTGGGAAAAGTACTAGGAGACAGCTAACATACTTAATGCTTCCTGTAAATGGAAAGCTGTTCTCATAAACCCACCTCCAGCTGTATGTGCTGCAAACATCTGGCAGTCTTCCATATATTAACAGTAGTTGAGACCTCCATGCTAATGAGTGCTTTTAAATTAGTCATATACATATACAGTATATGTGTGGGTATGCTGGCTGCTTACACAAATCAGCTCCTTTAAATTGAAGCCATAGCAAGTAGGGCTCCCCCTGGTGACTGGCTGCAGTATAGCCCCATCCTTCCATGTTAGTGTATGGGACTTGGTGTAAAGTACACGTCAAATATTTTTTTGTTTTTCCCAGGAATGGTTTCAGTCATTTCAGATAGTAAATATAATGCCAGTGTATGCTCAAAGGTCAATTTTTTTTTTTAGTTATTTGACGCTAAAAAAAAACAAACAAAAAAAAACAGGATGTGACAACATGATGATTGACAACCGCTCCTTAAAGCGGTCCCATGGGAATTTGACAGGGGAGAAAAATAAAATAAAAAAGGCAGTGTATAATCTAACATTTCTTTTTAACTAGTGGAGGTAGAGCAGGGCGCAATATTAATTCAAAACAAACGCCAGTGAGTCTAGAGAAAGTGTGGGCAGGTCATCGATAATACGGCTCCATTGTCGGACAGAACCTCTGCAGACTCTGGTTCAGAACTCACAAAGTGCCGCTGCCCGTAAACCAGCATCAGTTTGTTGACCAAATGGGAGGAAGGGAGACGCTTCGTCCATATTTTTTACTGGCTGTATCTTTGTGGTGTGTTCAAGTGTGACACCTTAGTCCAGACGCGGACGGGTTCTCTGATAATGTCTTGGTGTGTCCAGGCCTTAAGAGAAAGATAACTCCAACGGGACGCTCATCTTGACGTTTTTCTGCTCAGTGACATTCATAAGTATTGTTTCTTGGATCATAAGTCATAGTTCGGTGCTTTTATTTTGTTTACTTCCTGCTCTCTCATGGTCCGATGAGAGGACATCGTGCAGCTTTAATAATCGTTGTTTTCCAAAGGCAGCGTGTGGCATTTCTTTCTCCAAAGCTTCTACTAAATCACAGAGATATGTCCATATGATGCATATCCGCAGAATAAAATAAACAGCTGTATACCCCCAGCATACGTGTCCTGTCAGATCTCTGGAGCCGCCGTTGCGCGGCTCGTAGGGAAATGTCATTGTTCACTGCGGCGCCTGGAGGAGGGTTGTCATGCACTATACAGATCTCGGTTTGTTTGGCTTATCCTGACAGGACCAATTCATCACTTCTGGGCATGTTGGTTTAGCCTTCAGCACATCCACCACGAGCACAGCAACTTTTCAACGGGATGAGCGCTCATATGCTTCGCCATATCTCCTCCGGCTTGCTTCCTCCTCCTTTTCTTGTGGTCTTTACGCCTTTTCTTCTTCAGTCTTGCCCCGTCTCTTCTCTCTTGTTGTTCTTTGACGGTCACCTTCTCAGCTGTAGCATCTTTTTGTTCTATTTTCTATACATCCTCTCCTTTATATATCCTCATTTAGGAAGGAATATTTCTATTTGACATCTATACATATGAATGAGTTTCACTGTGTGTATCTGCTTGGATTGTTTTGTGAGAAACTGTGACCAAATCATAAGAATTATCCCATTTACTGTAATCTAATTAGATGCAGCCCATCAACTCTGGCTCTACTCGCTGTCCCATTACACTGACTTAGTTTAAATAGACCATTGTGTGTATTACACTGAAGTGCATGTTTTCTGCCCGGCTTCACAAACATGATGAATGAAAAATCATTGCAGATCTTCTATCATAATGATCAAACTAGTCCTTGCTGCTGTTCTCCCGCTCCCTCAGTGGTATTGATGAGCCAGCCTTTGTACTGGTAAACAATGTTGCATGTAAGTATGAAAAACTGGTTTGTAAAAGACACGGGTTCTTGTGAGTTAATGAGCCATACCTGCATGTAAGCACACACATTGATAACAATGGACAAATGCTGCAAGTTACCACTGGAGAAACTGTTTCCAACGAGGAAACGCAGAAAACAAGCACTGACCTAGCTGCTGTCACATTGCAATTAACCTTTTCTTAACCATAGCAACTGTAATGCATGTTCCACCTCAAAAAGGCGAGTAAAGCCTGGTATTCTGGCGCGCCAGCATTGTTCTCTATGTATTAGGTGCACCTGTTTGTCTGTGTGCTACGACAACAGGCGAATGGAAGTGAGTGGCTCATGTCATGAGTTTGAACCGGTAAATAGTACTTTTACCGAAACAACCGCAACAAAACAGAGCAGACGTCTGAGTAGATGCTGCGCAAGAAGCAGAACGACAGTGAATTTTCTGCGTCCAGTCAATTTTCCACGACTGTTGTGGTCTGCATCGCCGTAGCCGTGAGTGAAGTCTGTGGTCTTTAAGGTTGAGCTAAGTCTTTGGTCTGTGGTTTTTATGGTTTGTCATATGCAGGTGATTACACAAACTGCTTCTTCAGTAGAGTATAACGGAACAAAACAATGACATTTAACTACTATATGCTGCAAAAGTAAAAGGACACACCAAGAAAATGTATTTTTCTCATTCTTGAGCAGTTTTTCTTGTCAACCCTGTAATCTTCCTCCTTCTGAGAACTTTACTCCCTCAAGTCTGCGAAGGTTCTCGGTCATCCAGGTCATCGTATCTCCAAAAATGTTAAAGAAGGGCAACGGGACTTAAAGCTTAAAAAAACTTAAAGCATTTCACCACTCATCTGAGTAGCTTCTTCAGTTCTAAAGGACTGGTGGTGAGTTGGGGTTGTTGGAGCACAATTCATAGGAGAAGGAGGACAGGTACAAATAGTCCTCCCTTAATGACAGGTAAGTATCTGGTCATTAACAGAAACAAGTCGACCTCCTGATGGGCTACACCCACAGATGTTCCTATTTAAACCTCAACCACTCCACCAGTCCCTTAGAACTGAGGAAGCTATAAGGGTATCAGCCAGTTTTAGGGCACTGATGGCGCTCTCACCTTCTTCTATTCTGTTATAAAATCACAATGGGAAGATGAGTTTGGGGAATCTATCGCTGAGGAATCCTGTGAGGCTGCTTTGGGCAGAGAACATAATTCATCAATCTGTGCAAGACACGGGTTATTACAATTCAAGGTCATCCACTGCATCCACTGGTAGACCCATTATATGACCGATGTAAGCGCAACCCAACTTCACATACCCACATGTTCTGGTCTTGCCCTGAATTAGGCAACGACTGGATATCCATATTTGGCATTATGTCAGGCGTTCTGGGGCGACCAATATCACCATGCCGTTAAATTGGGTTGTTTGGTGTTACTTCCGACCAGCTGGGTCTAACTAGGGCAGAATCTAACAGTATTGCGTTCCTCACACTCCTTGCAAGACGGCTGATTCTGGTCAAGTGGAAGGACTGCAAACCCCCAACATTTACTCATTGGGTCAAAGACACAGTTTACTTTCTCAAACTTGAAGAAATTAGATATTCTTTGAAAGGATCCGCAAAACATTATATGGGTACATTGTGGGTGTGATTATATGGGTACATTTCCTTGATTATATTAAGGCTCACATTATGCTCTCCGCAGAGTAAACAGAGGCATTAGTCATCAAGATAGCGATTGACTTCCATAATGCCATAACAGATTGATGACTAGTGGTCACCCCCTTTCCCTTTATGTAGTAGATTCGGCCTAAAATAAGTGCTGGCACCATTCATTTTCCCTCACAGTTTTGCTGCCAATATGGCGGTAGCAACAAAAAAAGTCACGTGACTCACTTACTCATAGAGGCTGTAGACTATTGGGTCTGTGTTGTGGTGTTTTCGCTCTTTAGCTCTCGATAAGAGTCATCAATGGTTAAATTACAAACATTAGAAACAAGCTTTTAATATCTTTTCAGTGATAACTTTAACAATAAACCACACAAAGAGCACTGAGGGATACATTGCACAGGATTTACCTGGAGCTGATTAGCCTAATCTGTATTGTGTGAGAGCATTTGTAAAGGACTTTAAGAAATGATCATTTATATGTAAAAATCCCACACTACAGCTTTGACTATATGCCTCTACAAAAGAAACAGCTGTTCTCCACTTATCTAAATGATGTATGTTTGTCTTTTTGTACCCACTCATGTCTGAATCTAATTTGATGTTATTTACTACTACAAAAACAGCGTTTTATATTTTTATTTATTTACCAAGCCTGGTGCTGTATGACTCCTGCTAGTGATACGCTGTACACAAAACAGTCTTCTGCAAAATATAAAATTATTTCTCCCTCATCTGAATAATTAAACACAGCGGTATAACTTTGCAAGACCTTTACAGAAGATTCTTTTTAATTAAACTGCATGTTTGCCATTTGTGTGCTTTCCACTGCTCTACAGCCCATTTTACTCATCTGTATATTTATGCTTTCATTAACATTCTTTGTGGATGCCCACTTGCTTCTTCCACGGTGACCTTATCAAAACAATACTAATGAGGAATATCTCTGTACGTCTGTAGGAATTCATGCATCACAAATCAGCTGGATCCGATCTATGTACATGCACCCAGACACATTTCTCACTGTCAGTCTGCATTAAATACATGTTGTTGGTTTGATGCTTCGGTGTTATTTGACAACTCTGCATCTAAGAACGGCAGGATGTACAGCAACATGTGTGATATTCTGGTTAACAAATTGCTTATTTCTGTTGTTTGTGGTGAGCAAAATGGGTGGTGTCCTGGAATAAGTGTCCTGGCAGTTATTCTGGAATTAGTCAGAAATTTCAAGTGGGCGTGGTTAATGCAGAAAAGCAGAAATGCTAGCAGCCACTCTGTGAGTTTCCAAATGCTAATATTCGCAGTGTGACTCTCCTGGGCAGAGATCGGCATACTGTGTGTGGGTGCATGCTGAATGAGTGGCGTGATCCGACGGACACGGTTGTCACAACGACTGGCCGACATCCCAAAATAATAAGAAAAGTGCCTCTCTTCCACAGTACAAAGGCTTTGTGTAGCTAGCTGGCGAGTTAATTGGCTAACTAGCTAGCAAGTGATTTAACTGACCCATGCAGAACAAACTTTGTTCTTGTTCTCGCAGCCCTTGGAGCGAGAACAAATTTCTCACTTCTTGTGGAGTATGCAATAAGCTTAAAGTTTAACAAGCTTAAAGCGGAGTATGTATCAAGCTCTGCAAAGAGTGAGAAATTTGGGATCTGATCCCAAGTGGGCCAGTTTAAAGTACATGTGTGAACACAGCATTTGAGATCTGGTCTGGACCACTTGTGAGCACATTCTTTAAGTCCTGACCACATTGACAGGCTGTCTACTTTTTGCATGAGTGGAGTTTTGCCTCATTTATGCAGAAAAAGCACACAATTTTGTCTGATCGCCGGAAAAGTGATGTTTGTTCATTAGTGAGTTGAGCCTTTTAAAATATTCTGCCCGTGTAGCTGTTAAGTAACTAAATAATAAATAAACAAGAATTAATAACTATTATTATTGATTACGAGTAGGCTATGGGTAATTTAGTCATAATAACTTATCAGCATGTGGTTAACTAGCGATGTGTTCATGTGCAGAAAAAAATAAATAGATAAATAAATAAATAAATCCTCATACATAGCAAGGAACTGTGATCAGACCACAAGTGGCCACTGGGGACGCATATTAAAACCAGGTCTGAATGGTGAATTTTTGTACTTGAAAGCTCTCAACTTAGCAATTTAATGATGTGTTGATATGAATTTAACCAAGATCAAAACTAACATTTTGGTTTGCAGGGGCTGACGTTTCATTGTGAGTGCTGCATTTGCACCAACACGACTCAACACAAAAAACACACGAAGATCAACAGCGAAAGCATTAAACAACAACAGCAACAACAAGACAGAGAACATCAAAGCATGAGACGAAGAAGAGAAGACGAGTTGCAGACGGTAAATTTGAGATCATTACCTGGATGTTTTTCTGTACCAGCGAGGTTCAAAGTAATCGTGCTGGCAGAAACGCCCAGACAGGTTCATTTAAAGTTTAGAACGGGAACCATGCTGGCACTAAACCAATCACTGCTTGTTTCTCATCTAGACTGTATGTCGACGCCATACAGTGAAATGAATTTCTGTTTGGTGTAAACCTTTGACAAGTCGTTCGGTAGTAAACACTTGATCTGATCATTTCCCACTGGTGGAATCAAATCCATTCTTTCTGAGCATGTTGGCTCATAGAGGCAGAAAAACAACCATTTGTTCACAGGTGTTTTGAAAGATGAACAAAGATGGAATCCATATGGACAGCAAAGTTGTAAGAGTGGCTCCATCATGTTCCATTGAATGTTAAAATCAAGTTGAAGAAATATTGCCCATGTAACCAAAACAAGTGGATCAGCAGCTGAAGAAAAGAAAATTAATAAAAGAAAATGGTTTACAAGAACAATGTGACCTTAACCTGGCATGACTCAGTCAGCTCAGATTCGGGTTGTTGGGACAACAGAAACGGTGTCACAGTCATACTGAATGTTATGATGTGTAGCTAGGACAAAAAGCGGAGGAGTAATCAAAAAGAAAAAGCAAGACAAACCTCAGGAAATAAGGAACCACAAGAAGCTAAACAGAAATATTAGGAAACACGAGGGTACAAGTGGAACAAGCGTGTAACAGATGACTAGGCAAGAGGAAAGACAGGGCGACAGACTGATCAGCCACAACATTAAAACTACTGAGAGGAGAAGTGAATAACATTGAGCATCTTGTGACAATTCATTGTTCTTGTGGGAAACTTTTGGACCTGACATTCATGTGGATGTTACTGAGACATGTGCCACCCACCTAGACCAGACCAGGCACCCCCACCCCATAGCAATGACACTCCTTGATGGCAGCAGCCATCCCCAGCAGGATGCAGCCTGACACAGGAACACACATGAAAATGGTTTAGGAACAACTCAAAAAAAAACATGAAGAACAGCACAAGGTGTTGACCTGGCCTCCAAATTCACTAGATCCCAAACTGATCAAGTATCTGTGGGATGAGCCACAGAAGCCTCTCCCCTCAACCCATAGGACCCAAAAGCCCTCAGAAGGACCATGTCCATTCGCTGATGAGTCACTCTTTTGGAGTCAAAAGGGAGACCTACACAATATTAGGAAGGTAGTCATAATGTTATGCCTGATCGGTGTACTGTATATATTTATCACACGGGCTGATGGAGTAAAGAGACACAGATGATTATTTAAATGCAAAGAGAAAACTGATTACAAATTAAAGCAGGAACAAAATGCACCAATACACAACATCGTGGCAGAAGTGTTGCAGAGTGAGGCTTCTTTTACTCATAAACAATCTTTGATACAGTACAAACTACAATAAGCACACAAATCCAACAATAGCCAAGTTCTATTCTGGAATCTCATCAAGTCACTTGTGGAATTACAGATAATTAGCGGCCGGCAGATTGGTGAGCTCAGCGGCTTAGTGAAGTTTGCCAACCCAGCTGTCAGAACGGGTCAGTCACCAGAGTGAACAAATAATTTTCACGTTCGCACACTGTAATTTTCACCCTCATATGCGATGAAATGCTGACGGTGTGAAGCTCCAGCTCAGCGACACTAATGGGTCAAAGCAGATGACACTTAAGAGATTCCGGGGAAGAAAGGATCCAACCTTGTTTGGCTTTATCTGTTAAAATATGCCTGGATCAGCCCCTTAGGATGAGCTCAAAATATCTGTGGTTGCAGTGCAGCAACGATGACTGATCAGGCTTTAGATGCAAAGGTGGTGACTTTATTGACAAGTTTTCATGTGACATTGCACAAAAGACATAGAATAGCACTGCATTTTGTCATTTTCTCTCTCTCAGCTGTCCACATTATTTCTCCATTTGCAGCTGGACCAGAGAACCAGAGTGATGCCTGTCCTGCGGCGCGTCACAGTCTGCCAAGGTTCACGCCTGCAGGCTGGAGGCCAGTTTTACCCCCTGCCTCGTTCACAACTCACTTGGCTTCATCATACATGGAGGGGAAAAAGCCTCAGAGTGCTCATGTTCATGAGAGACACAGTTACAGATGATGGTTGGCATGTTTTTAAACAACGAGACAAGCTTTTTAAGTATGATTTCTTGGTAGAGCTTTGGTGACTTTAAATGTTATATTTAGTGGGTTGTTAAGCAACAACAGCAACATCAAATAACGTTTCTGATTCAATCTACTGACGGCTCGTTTGCCCTTTTGAAGGTTTTTTCTTCAGAATTTTAGATATTCATGTTTTAGAAGCCTCTGAAACTCATTTGTCATGAAAACAATCCAATGTGCTTTTACGTCTTCAAGACTGAGAACGGCTTGTTTATTCACTGAACCAGTGTTTTGCTGTAAACTGCCAGTGTTCCTCTGAATGTAGTCCAATCAGTGCCAGGACATGTGTCATGGACCACTGCCGGCATACCCATTTGGGCATTTTCAGTATGGCGGAAAATTGCCCAGATGCAATGCAATCTGAATGACTTCCGGGAGGGAACATACTTTTGTCGCATGTTACCGTTTTTTTGATAGCTGGAGCAGTTAGCTAGCATTGAGACATTCCTGCAAAGTGCACTGAGTGAGGAACATCTGGATGTACTGGTTATGCTTTCCATGAAGAGGTAACTAGTCAGGAACATGTGTGATTCTTTGTCTGTTTAGTGCAGTGGTTGAATTTTAAATGTGCCACTGCTTTCTAACTTGAGGAGTCATTTATTTTTATTTTTTATTAAGTAGTTGATTTTACGTCAAAAGCTGCTGAACTGATACATGGCAGCCATCTAGTGGTTACTGGCGGGATTGCCATCAGAGTTTAAAGTCAAAAGTTATTTGTTCAATCCATGGAGACGCTGTTTTCCCGGGGATATGGACAGCGCCATCTTGTGACTTTGGAGCCAGAGTCCTATCTGAGAGTGGAGCCACGATATCAATAACCCGCCCACATTTCCTCCAGACTCACTCGCGTTTTGGTTTAAATAATACTACACTCTACTCTACCTCCACCAGTTACAAGGAAATGTTGGATTATACACTGTACTTATTTAATTTTTGTTTTTTACAATTTTGACGGACCACTTGGAGCGGTTGGCATGGCAACTGGTTGGCATCCTGTTTCTATAGCGTCAAATAACTAATTAAAATGAAACTTATCCAAAAAAATGACACTTGACTTGAACATGCATCAACATTATATTAACTACCTAAAATGAAAGAAAACATCCTGAAAAAAATATTTGCCGTGTATTTTAATGTTTGGCCCAATTCCTATCCACTAACATGGAGGAGGTGGAGCTTATGACCTATTCTGCAGCCAGTCACCAGGGGGAGCTCTTTTTGCATTGGCTTCACTTTTGAGGAGCAATCCCAATGTCCATTTTTATACTGTCTATGGTTGAGTTCAATGAAACTCCCATTAGCCTGCTGTTAATTTACTCATGGTCATCATAGCAACACAGTCCATCACTGTCCTAGCTGAGAGATTTGTCAGAACCTGCCACAGAGATCTGTTTCAACACCTTCTTTTGCTTGAATTCCATCTCAAACCTCTCAGGTCGTGGTCGTGGATCATGGTTTCCATTAGGTTATGTAGTCTTTTTTATGTGGTTCTGACCCATTCTTAGTTCTTCATCTCTTTTTCTAAATCCGATCATTAATCTGACATTGCCTTATTTAGGACCAGTGCACCAACTTGTTTTTTTGCCACTGGTACATACAGTATGTCCCATCATTTAACGATTATTTTTTTTCTTTTCACTGAAGTGTTCAGTCAAATCTCCTCCTCACCTCTCACACATCCATTTTCAGTCATCAATCCTTCCTGTCTGTTACACCCTCTACAACATCATCAATTTGTTTGTTTTCTTCAGACGGCACAGCGGGTCAGTCTGACAAGGACAAACAAGACACTGAATCCTTCAGCAGCTTGACAGTGTGTGTGTGTGTGTGTTTGAGTTTGTTTTGAAGCCCCCTCCTCACCCAGTCCTTTTTATCTTCTGATCCACACATACAGTAGTTTATGTATAACAGTTCATTTCTTATTTTAAAGGTGACATAGAATGATTGAACGGGGTATTTATCCTTGATCTGTGATGTGACATGCAGACAACAAAATTTTGGTTGGGTCTGTAATGCCTTAGAAGCTTCCTAAAAACCTCTCTCAGAAAGCTATATTAGGGTGGGGGATTTTAAACGCGTGGTTTTGCACCTATTTGGCGCCCCTTCGGGCTTAACTGGCAACCTCATTATGAAATGCAAGCACTTGACGCTGATTGGCTGCATTTGCTGCCACTCAAAAGAATGTAAACTTCGCTATCTTCAGAACACGGACAGACCAAAATTTTACAGATATGGCACATTCACAGATTCAGCCTTATATGTTTGAGCCCGAATCCGAAGAGGACACTGAATCGGAGGAAGAAGAACCAGTCCAGCAAAGGCTGGATTTAAACGTTTCTGAATGGTAAGTTTATTTGAATGTGTTTTTTGTTTGTTTCAAGCGTAATACATTCCTTGCCCAAAGTGTTCTAACGAAGTTATAGCACGGGCTAACCATTTGGACATTACATTGAGAATAAATACTAATTCTACTCTACTGCATAAACCTGCCCGAAGCTGTTTGGGTCTTGGGCTGACGGTAGCCTACCGTTCGAGCAGAACGAAAATAGAACCGTTTCAACTAGACTGTAACAATAGGAGCATCAAAATAGACAGAGGCTCGCTCAAAGGCGGATGCTTGTTTTGTATTAAAAGTTGAAAGTGTATAGAAAAGTTGGAATAGGTTCGGAGTGACACACAAACGAAGTAGCAGTCTGTGGTTGAATGTAGTTGGAATCCGATTATAAATGAACAGCAGCCACGCATCTCGTGCATTTCTTTCGGTGGGAATGTAATGGAAAGTTTGCACACCGCTTGCACAGCCTGGAAGAGCACACCTCGGAATGCGACTCGCCATTTCGCCTTCAACTCCGCAAGCACTGCTGCAATGTACTTCCCGTTGGAGGAGAGAGGGCGGATGTATGCAAATTATTTTGAAGGGGAGGGAATTGAATGAGAGTGGGGGGGCAGTGAGATGCATTTTACGTAATATGTATCCGTTGTTCAGATTGGGCCATTTTCTGGCTGACATTTCTAAAGGAGGAATTTCTATGAAACGGAGATGTTCAGAATGTCTAGCACTTTTCGTATGTTCGTGAATGCGGGCAGACTACCGTTATTCAACTAAGACAAGGTAAAAACGTTTTTTCACTCTCTGTCACCTTTAAGGGGCTATTAATGTTTCCAGGTATTATTATTTTATTTTTTTCAAGAATTACAAAGTGTGCAATAAAGAGTTCAGTGATATAATTATGAAAGAAAGACAACAAAGGCCACTGCGATTTTGCCGATGGCGAGTGTCTCTAACCCTTGTTTTTGTGATATATTCTGTCATGTTGGCACCAGTCGGACCCTTGACCACCAATTGAACATGCCGAATAGATGGCAGGGCCTGTCACTGAGAGACATCACTCTGATCGACTGTTCAAAGGGCACACACATCCTCTCTTTTTCATTTTCATCTAATGTGAACATTCAAATGCAAATATTTTAAGAAGTGCATGATCATCTAAAATGAATAAACCAACTCATTAGCAATGATTCGGAAGATATCATCTCTGTATGATGGTCTGTAGCTCTTCCTAGCATCCTAGCCTCCCAGCTAACAGTAGCGCTTCTTTGAATGTTGACTACGTACAAGGGGTTGAGCGATTTCCAATTTTTTCGACTAAGTCGACTAGTATGTGAAGGTCGAGTCAACGTCGAGTCGATGACGTCACATATAAAAA
This sequence comes from Chelon labrosus, assembly GCF_963514085.1. Taxonomy (NCBI): domain Eukaryota; kingdom Metazoa; phylum Chordata; class Actinopteri; order Mugiliformes; family Mugilidae; genus Chelon; species Chelon labrosus. The sequence goes on from NC_140347.1 coordinate 19,875,939, forward strand.
CATAATAGAAAGTAATGCTTTGCAACATTCATTCTTTCATTCATTCATCTTCCGTATCTGCTTGTCCTGTGAAGGGTCGCGGGGGGGGGGGCTAGAACCTATCCCCGATGTCATTGGGTGAGAGGCGGGGTACACCCTGGACAGGTCTCCAGTCTATCACAGGGCTAACACAGAGACACAGATAACCATTCACACTCACATGGACACCTAGGCCAATTGAGAATCACCAGTTAACATAATGAGCATGTCTTTGGACGGTGGGAGGAAGCCGGATCAAATTGTTGATGTGCGCCTTCCTTCTCTCTGTTACCACAGGACGTTTGGTGAAATTGTTAACTGACTACTGTAGAGAAGATTTGGACCATTCCTCTGCTAGCGTTAGAGGATGTTTTCAGATGAGTGTGCATTGCAGAAGTACATCTGTTATATTGCAGGACTGACTTGTCATGGTAGTATGGGCTTCATCTTAAGTGAAGTATTTCCACACACTTGATGAACCGCTGCTAGTTTGCTGCAACGACCCACTGGGCTTCGCACCTGTCTTCTCGGAAGCATCCATGTTGTTGTTGTCACGTGGTCAGTGATTAGTCAACTTCATGCTTCTTTACCACGGTAAAGTCGATTAACTGACACCTACAGTACAACACCTACTACGTACTGCTAGGTATGAAGAGTTATTTCTTCTCTGGTTTGGTTGATTGATTTGCTGTTTCCGTACCTTAACTCCTCACTGTCTCGACAATGACTGAGTGAAATGACGTAAAGAAATTACTTTAGCAGTCTTCCACTCTGGTATTTTTAATTTTTTTAAACAAATGTTCCTCAAACATATGTAGCTACAAGTCCTTTGTTGATTGCATTCAAGATTTTGTACATTTCCTTTACTGTCAATGATTCTGATTTTAGGTAATAAGATGTTTCCTAAGTTGGTTTGTTTTCCAGGAAACTCCTCATGAAGAATAGCTTGCATTTTAGCCGTTTAAACATAAAAGTGTTAATATTAAGCAATGAATTCAACAGATGAAATTTTAATACATCTTCTCTTCCAGTCTATAAAATCAGAATGTCTTAGATTGTTTTCTCCATAAACTCCCTCCTCTTGTCACAGTGTCTGTTCAGTCCAAATCCTGTCAGATATTGCAGGTGTGCTTTTCTCGTTCTGTTTAATAACTGCAGGAGCTCTTCCTGAAATCACAGCAGCAGACCCATATTAATGCCAAACGCTCTGTGAAGCTGCGTGTTTGTCAAACTCCTATCAATCTGTCGGTGGGTGTAAAACAGTAGAACAAAGGGAGGGAATGTAAACTCAGTCAAACTATCAAATCCACAGGCAACGAAAACCCGGTGGCTGAACAATGAAACGCCGCTGCTGCTCCGACATGCGACGCATTAATTTCAAGAATTTGGTAAGAACGATCCTACTGTGGAGCAGCTGGCTTCACGCAGCCACTATTGTTCAGTCAGAAATCCCATTTTCAAATTATACACACGCCCCAAAAAAAAGCATGTTTATACAGCGATCAAGCATAATATTATGACCACCTGCCTAAAAATGTGTAGGTCTCCCTTGTGCCTAAAGAATGTTGTTAGTGGGGGCCTTTGGGTCCTGTTGGTTGAAGGGAGGGGCCTCTGTGGATCATCACACAGATACTTGATCAGTTTGGGATCTAGTGCATTTGGAGGCCAGGTCAACACCTTGTGCTGTTCTTCATGTTTTTTTAAGTTGTTTCTGAAGCGTTTTTGTGTGTGTGCCCGGCTGCATCCTGCCGTGGATGGCTGCTGCCATCAAGGAGTGTCATTACTATGGGGTGGGGGTGCCTGTTCTGGTCTAGGTGGGTGCTACATGTCTAAGTAACATGCACACGAATGAATGCCAGGTCCAAAAGTTTCCCAGCAATCAATGTTATTCATTTCTCCTGTCAGTGGTCATAATGTTGTGCCTGATTGGCGTATGCATCTGCAGCTATTTCAGAATATCATCATTGTTATCGATAGAAAGTTTCAAATCTACAGCTCTAAAAATCATTTCATAGTTTTCATTTTTACTAACATCTGTAACCTCTTCACTGTATAAAGCCATTGAGATTGTGATTCTGAAATCAATAGGGAGGCGAGCAACAGGCCTGCGTGTGACAGAGACGGTGAGATGAGAGGATGATGAATGGAGGGTGCTAAAGTGGGCCCCAGGTGTGCAGCTGCATGGCAGGTAAGGACAATACCAGACAGGATGATCTGTGATGATGGGGAACAGAGGATAGTGCAGCAGAATGAGACAAATGACGGACTGCTGGCGTCAAGTATAGCATATTCCTTATGTAAAATTCAGTGTTATCAGACGAGGCCATGGGGCGGGGCGGGGCGGGGCGGGGGGGGGGGGGGGGGGGGGGTTGGCAGCAGAGGAATTTATCTTGTCACAACAAATTGAGACCCTGTAGGGTTCTGGTTCTTGCTAACAAGGAGTCATCTCCAGACAGGCAGCAAAGTCAAAGATTCAGTAATAAACACAAAGCTGTCCGGTGAACAACAGCTTCAATGCTGCTTTATTGAAAGTGTTTTGTGAAATCAATAGAAGGCTTTTTTAAATTGATCAAAGACAATTGTCTTGTTTAAAAGAAAAAGAAAACAATGAACAATGGCTGTAATACTTCCACACATCTCAAGGTGTCTAAACTACACTGATAATATTATATCCGAAACCATTTTATAACCATGTTATCCTTGTTAGCAGCACAGGTACGTGCTGACTATTGACTATCATTTCCTGAAGAGCAGTTTTGAAGCTCAGTGTGGCTTCTCCGGATGCCATCATTTTGGCAGTGAAGCTAAGGTGGGTGGATAACGCCTAGCAACCTGTGAGGGCACCCACCTGTCACTCAGAAATTAGCCAAATTGACCATAACTGTCTTTTGTACCAAGCCGTAAACATGTTTATTTCTGCCATAGAGTTGGACATTTTAACATGGAGGTCTATGCGGTTTGACTGGCTTTTAGAGTCAGTCACATTTGAGGAACTGCAGCAATTGGCACTTACTTGGTTTAAAAGTGGACGCCATGACAGCTCCTCAAAAGTGAAGCCATAATATGTGGAGCTCCCCCTGGTGACTGGCTGCAGTATAGATCATATAAGCTCCACCCCCTCCATGTTAGTGGGTGGGACTTGAGCCCAACTAAAACACTAAAAACATGTCAAATAAATTTTCTTTAAAAGAGAACATAGTGCTTATGTATGTTCAAGGGTCCATTTTTCTGAGAAGTATCATTTTAGTTATTTGACGCTGCAACCACTCCATGAAGTGGCCCCGTAGGAACACAAGTAGGAAAATAAATAAATAAATACAGTGTATAATCTAACATTTCTTTGTAACTGGTGGAGGTAGAGCAGGAGTGCAGTATTAATTCAACAAAAGCACGAGTGAGTCTGGAGGAAGTGTGGGCGGGTCATCTCTTTATTCTTGGACAATACTGCTCACATTCTGGCTCCAAACGCACAGGAAATGGAGACGCATCGTTCATATTTATATAAAGTCTATGGAACTAACCGAGAATATCCGAATCTGAATATGAGCATCCTTAGCTGCAGCTGTGGAACTGGTCCATCCATATTCTCTCAGTAATCCTAATTAACATCTATGAACCTTCCGTAAACTTCAGCCTCAGTTATTTTTACATGGCATAGCTCTGCAACTCCACATCTACTTGCAACCCTGAGCACATATAGCACTGCACATAATAAAAAAGCAGGTTTAATTCCCAGGCATTCACACGAGCTCAATATCATGTACGACACAAAACTGATTATTTCTGCTCCTCGTGGTGTCACCAACCTTTTTCTCAGTGTTGTGTACTCTAAAAAGAAATATGCCGTATAATCTACACCCAACAGCTGTGCAAACGACAACTCATTTTAAATTGGAGAAGAGGCGACAAGGGGCTAGCAGACAGAAACACTTTTGCTACGTGAATGAATGCAGGCAAACATCTGTGTATTCATGGCTGCGTTGCCGTGTGTGTTAGCTGGAGATATTGCGTCTATTATTGCTGTTGCCATTTTGATAGCATAGTCTAAACACGCAACCAAGTGATTATTCAACTGACAAATGAGTATCTGGATGAGATGTTCTCTTCCTTTTTAGCAGGGAAAGCCGAGCGCAGAGTAGACTGGGGTGTGAAAGCCCGGAATTGAAATTTGATAGGAAAAATTCGACTTGTTTGGAAAGCAAAAGAGCATTGGAAATGGTGTGTTTACCCACTGTGTTAAAGTTTAATAGCAGGAGTAGATTTGTGCACAGCAACAAAAGGAAAGAAAACACACTGACACTGAAGAGAAAGGTGAGTGCAGCACAAGAAACATCCATGCACACACATTTGTACATGCATGAACTGATAGAGAGATTGTCTTCTATGTATGACGAATGAGGAGAGATCTATAGGCAGACGGTGAGTGAGCAAGAGGTGGCAGTCGGGTGAAAGACAGGAGTGCTTTGCCTGAGAGACATGGTCATCCTGCGAGGTAAAACAGTGCAGGCTGGTCATCCAGAAAATAGAAAGTGAAAGGTGTTTTAGAGAGAGACACTGGATAAAAGGTGATCCTCTCTCCCGCTCTCAACCCCCCCCCGACCGGCCGCCCGTGCCAAACTAAAAGCCGCCTGAGAGCTGAGGCTAGAGCGGGGATGGCCTTAAAAAAAAAAAAAAAGAAAAGAGAAAGGGATGCTCAGTGCTAAAGTGTGAGCACTGTTGACATCTACTATGTATTATAAAAAAATAAAAAGGAGCGATGCTTTTCTACTGTTGTTCAACAAGCCTGGAATTATGCTTCAGGACTGGAATAACAAGTTGACGCTAGAAGTTTTAGACTTCAGATTTTTTAAAGTCAAGTGTTTAAAGTCAACTGTTGGCAATTAGCTCATCTGTCTTTAGTGACAGATGAGCTAGAGTGTGGTTTAGGTTAGTTTTTGACCATTCTCCCAGAGGCGCATTTGTGAGGTCAGACACTGATGTTGGACGAGAAGGCCTGGCTCACAGTCTTCACTCTAATTCATCCTAAAGGTGTTCTGTTGGGTTGAGATCAGGACTCTGTGCAGGCCAGTCAAGTTCTTCCACACCAAACTTGCTCATCCACGTCTTTATGGACCTTGCTTTGTGCACTGGTGCGCAGTCATGTTGGAACAGGAAGGGGCCATCCCCAAACTGTTCCCACAAAGTTGGGAGCATGGAATAGTCCAAAATCTCTTGGTATGCTGAAACATTCAGAGTTCCTTTCACTGGAACTAAGGGGTAAAGCCCAAACTTCACACTTGGAACAATGCAGTCAGACAAGTACCGTTCTCCTGGCAACTGCCAAACCCAGATTTGTCCGTCAGATTGCCAGATGGAGAAGCGTGATTTGTCACACCAGGGAACGCGTCTCCACTGCTCTAGAGTCCAGTGGCGGCGTGCTTTACATCACTGCATCTGAGGCTTTGCATTACACTTGGCGATGTATGGCTTGGATACAGATGGAAACCCATTCCATGAAATTCCCTACGCACTGTCCTTGAGCTAATCTGAAGGCCACATGAAGTTTGGAGGTCTGTAGCGATTGACTCTGCAGAAAGTTGGCGACCTCTGCACTCTATGCACCTCAGCATCCGCTGACTCATTTTATGTGGCTGTCGTCATAGTCGCTTCGACTTCGTTATAATACCACTGACAGTTGACTGTGGAATATTTAGCAGTGAGGAAATTTCACGACTGGACTTATTGCACAGGTGGCATCCTATCACAGTACCACGCTGGAATTCACTGAGCTCCTGAGAGCGACCCATAAAGCCTGAATTAAAACAGGCAGGCAGTCAGCACCATCAATAGCATTTAATAGTCCTCCACAGCGTGTTGTTAGATGGAATAGTGCAGCCGGGTATTTCTCTGAAGCCTTCTCCTTGTACTGCAACTATAGGTTTAATAACTTCATCAAACTGTTGATGTGGGGCTTCCTTCTCTCTGTTACCACAGGACGTTTGGTGAAGATGTTAACTGTCTACTGTCCAGAGGATTTGGACCATTCCTCTGCTAGCGTTAGAGGATCTCTTTTCAGATGAGTGTGCATTGCAGAAGTACATTTGTTGTACGGGCTTCATCTTAAGTGAAGTATTTCCACACACTTGATAAACTGCTAGTTTGCTGCAACGACCCACTGGGCTCCTCACCTGTCTTCTCGGCATGTTATTATTGTCATGTGATCAGTGACTAGTCAACAAGATGCTTAAAGCGTCGTGGCACAGCAGTGAAGTCGACAAACTGACTAGTCGACCAGTCTGTTCAACCGCTAAAATAGATAAACAAAGCTCTATGGTGGAGATTGCACTGCTTCCTGTTGGGAAGACTGTACTAATTATAACTGCCTAGTGTAAACACATCAATCAGAACCTGAGAGACCTGATCAGGAGGAATCTTCAGTCAGACTGAGATGGGTGGTGTAATGATCTGTTACAGCAGTAAAATATTAGCTCCCAATAACCATGTAAGCTCTTGATCTACTGGTTTCTCTCTGGTTGGAATAAAGCCATTCTTTCTGAGCATCTACGACCCATGTGTAGTAAACATCGGGTGACGATGAGTTTCCAGGAGCGACAGAAACACGGAGGAAGTAAAACAACCAGTAATTAAAACAAGTGCTTGAAGTCAGAATCAGTGTGAACAGCCACGTTGAAAACATCTTGATTATCTTCTTTTATTAATTCTATTACTATTACTCCAATGTTATCAGTAAAATGAAGAATAAAACCTTCTTTGTTTTCTGTTATTTTTCCGTCAGATTTGAACTTCCACAGCGGACAGAACCACTTTGCACTTCTGCTCTGATGTTTTGGGGGCATGTAAACACATAAATCTTCTCAAATCAATTAGGTGGAATCACTGATCAGAATGATTTCCACCTGGTTGTAGAAGTATTGTCAATGTAAATGGAACAAGTATTGATCAGAGAGTCATGTAGTAGATTTAGCAGTCGTTTTCATAGAAGTCTTCTCCGAGCCCCAGCCTGTCTCCAACAGATGTCTGCTCTGTTTATCCGCTGTTCGTCCTTCATCACCTTCTTCTTGCCCTTGCAGCAGGTGGCTTGCACGTTAAGAAATGTCTTTTCGGCTCGTACAGAACCATTTTCTGTTTCCATTGAGACGGCAGAAAGCAGCTAATCACCAGATGTTTTTATATCGGGACACTCAGGCTCGTACACATCTGAAAAATAACACACGGCGCTGGATGGGTAATCATAACGCCATCAATTTCTGCTTCCCGGTTAACAATTACCTTTTCTATTCATCTGAATCAAAACCCATTTGCTTGCTCAGACAGACACATTCAGCCTGGGGACAAAAAGACTGGAAGCCAACAACTGGCAGAAAAACAAATGATGTAAGCCGTGGATTATGATTTGAATAAGTCCGTCCCTCGTGAACTCAGCTCGTGTTTTTCTTTGCAAACCCATTGATCTAGATCACAGAAACAAAGAAATAAACCTGAAAGTCTGACTCTCAGGACAGCTCCGTCTGTCCTCTGAATAAGTCTCCAACTCTTCCTCCATTATGGCTGCTTCAAAGTAAATCAGTGAAGCAAAGTGACTTTCCAATTCAAGTCATTTCTGGAGCAACACGCTCAATTTTATGATTAAATAAGCTGGAAATATTGAGGAAGCCCCAATCCTCCCAGCGGGGATTGCGCAGAAATTAGATTTTTTACAGAGCAGAGGTTTCCTATGAAGGAATAAAGAGGCTGCTGTTTGTCGTCTCTCATTAGGATGGGGAGATTTTGTCATCTCCTGGCGTGACGTGCTGTAGAGCAAAGCGGCGATGAGCACTGCCGTGTTATACATGTAAATACTGTCACATCGCAGAAGTGGAGGGGATGTTTTCTTCAAAGCAGAGCAGCGATGCCTACATCTCATGAATTATTTAAAGCAAGAAAGCAAACATGACGTGTGCAGCACTCAAATATAGGTACGCACTTAGAGAAACATCCAGCAGATAGTCAGTTAAAGAGCACGTGCTTTATATGTGAAAACCTAACTTGTGCAGCAGAGGACACGTATGCCCCCCGCCCGCCCTTTTCTGAACTCTCATCCGCAAGTGCAGCTGGCGATATACAATTCCAGACATGTGTGCGGGGAGTTTAATTGTCCCTACGATGGCTCATTTGACGGCATAATTGTGGCGTTTCCATCAGATTCTCCTGTTAAATAAAGAGATTCCCCGTGGTGTGAGGTAAACGCTGGAGGACGAAGGTAATTCTCTTCTCCTCAGTCCTCCTACCATCAACACACTATATATATATGTATATATATATAATAAGTGATTTCCAAAGATTCAAATTAAATCTTTCAGCCTCACATCAAAATCAATTAAATAAAAACACAACATTCAAGGGTGAAACTGTATACACCTCTGTTAACCAAACGGTTTGGTCACTTGTTGATGCTCTGGTTGCCGAGGTAACCCTCATTTTATATATATTATTCTTCTCATGTGTATTTATAGTTTATAGATTACCTTCACTTTTGTATAGCTACACCTTGTATATTGTTTATATATACACTTGTACACTTGACAGTTTTATTTTTTACCCTTTTCGCTGACTGTAATTATCCGTCTTTCTGTCTACAACATAAAAATATTGCTAGTGTTTGATGGGGGTAGCTCTTTTTGCTGTCACCGCTCTCTATATGCAAAAAAAAATAAATAAAAATTTATTCGAAACCCAACTGTATCAGTTGCTCCCATGGTGCCTCACCTAAAAATTTTGATTAATTTCACTCGGTACCCACCCACTTTGTGTTTTTTTTTTTCTTTTGTCCTCCTATCATCGCTGCAACTCGCTGAATTTAATTAAAATTTCATTATGTTTGTGTATTCCTTTAGGGTTTTTTTTTTTTCTGTGCATGCATCAGTGGTTATTTGATTTAGTCTTAGAAAATGCTTATTAGTAGTAGTCACATTTTAGTCCTTATCTTTCATAGTTTTAGTCCAGTCAACGAAAAGTCAACCTTTAATTATTGCATTTGGTCAGTATAGTAGGCTATCGTCACATATTAGACTGGACTTATTGTTACTGCACATTTGGGTTGTTTGGTCGTTGGTTGTAAATTCACTTCATTCATTCATCTTCTGAAGCCGCTTGTCCTGTGAAGGTTCGAGGGGGGGGGCTGGAGCCTATCCCAGCTGTCATCGGACGAGAGGCGGGGTACACCCTGGACAGGTCTCCAGTCTATCGCAGGGCTAACACACAGAGACAGACAACCATTCACACTCACATGTACACCTACGGCCAGTGTATGATCACCATTGAACCTAACCAGCATGTCTTTGGATGGTGGGAGGAAGCCGGAGTACCTGGAGAGAACCCACGCAGACACAGGGAGAACATGCAAACTCCACACAGAAAGGTCCTAGTCGGCCCATGGATTCGAACCCGGAACCTTCTTGCTGTGACTGTAACCACTACTCCACTGTGCCGCCCTAAAATCACATAATTTCATTGCAATTTCATTTTCTGTATATAAAAAAACAACTTATCATATTTTTTGCCATTGTCTTCATTAAATTAATACTAGTATGTATTAGAGCGTGAGACTTATCTACTTAGGACTGTAGGAGGCTCTAGCCGGTAGAAAACAGTCAACAAAAGCCCCAGGCCCTTGGTCAGATTTGTCCACTGACAGTTCCAATGAAGTTTATACAAACTTAATATTCTCAGTGTTTTAAAAATAAAAACAGGGAGGCAGCTCTGCTTTGAGCTGCTGCAGTTAATCTGCCACTACACTGTCCATATTAACCCGGTGTCCGGTGGAGGCCCAGAGACAAACAGCATTGATCCCTATTGATGCTCTGACTAATTACATCACATCCATCATCTTACAGACAGTCATGACTAGATCTCATATCTGCTTCATGACCAATATTGACCACAAGCACCGATCCAACCAAACCACCATTCATTCTTTCAGCGTCACTGAAAGAACTGATGCGTCGCCTGGAATATATCCCTTAATCCTCCTCTCCCTCGTCTCTCACCAACAAGCCTCCCCTCTCTTCCTCCTTTCTCACAAATGCCCTGTGAGACAGACGCAGAGATCTTTATTCATTATCATAATCCTCTGGTCATGTCTCTTGAATCCACTGCTATTTAAAGCAAACATGGATGCTTCGTTATAAAAGGCCGTGCCCTAAAACCAAACCGAAAAGGATCCCAAAAAGAAGAGCATTCGTGGCGGTGGCACGTTTTCTTTTTTAAAACCTAATCAGCAGTAATAGCCACGTATGAACTGAACAGTCTGGTTCAGAGGAGTGCTGAAGGCGCTCATTAATGAAGGAGTTTTTCAGGATGAGCGATTCGGGCAGCTCTGTGATTTTCTCTGAGTTATGAGAGGAGAGGCTGAGGAATGACTCTCCACATACTGCGATGCTTTGCAGTGATCCCAAATGATTTAAAGCTAATCTGGCATCACATCCAGACTGTGAACTGGTCAGGAAGGAGCCAGCGAAATGTCAGACACGTTCCAAGGCGGCCGACTGAACTACTGAAGAACCGCTGGTGTTACCTAATGTTTTTCAATGCTGAAATCAGCGGGGCTTAACAGAAATTTCCGCCAAGAACTTTACTTGGTCTGAACTGTCTCTCAACTCAAATGGACCTGAATGCGTAGGTAAAGTTCCCAGGCAAGAGATGATTTAAGACCCAGACGCACCAAACTGACATCAAAGAACTAGCTGAGACAAAAGCCGTCTGTGGTGCTAGACCACGTCGCCTGCACCTTTGCCAAAAAAGTGAACACACCTTCGAAAACAGCAGCCAACCGGCAGGTACAGTATGTTCTGCATCTGCATGAGAGGAAAATGACTCTTCATACTAGCAGTCGAAGTAGTCTATTCATCATTCAAAAGAAAGAGCTAGGGCTTCAGGTATACAAACTGCTGTGCAGATCTGGCCTCTCGCTTGTGCACCGATTCACAAAGACAAATGATCAATCAGAGCGATCTCTCTCACCGACGCAGCCTGACACCAATTCCACATGTTCACTGGGGCAAGAAGCTGCCAGCAGGAATCCATTTAGGCTCAACCTTGTGGGACACACCACGAAAACTAGGGCCACGGACTCTCATGAACAGCTAGACACCACCTGGCTGCCGATAGCTTGATGTGTCACGGCCCTTAAGGATAGTCATAAAGAGGAGGAGTACACACAGAAAAAGACCAGAAGCAACGATGGACAGATAAAACCTTTGGTGATGTGAAGAAGGCAGGTACCAAGTTGATGTAAATTCAGTCTGCGGGAGCGACTTACAGCAATCAGGCATAACATTATGACCACCTTCCTAATATTGTGTAGGTCTCCCTTGTGCCTCATCATAGAATGGACATGGGCCTTCTGAGGGTGGCAACAGAATGTTGTTAGTGGGGGCCTTTGGGTCCTATGGGTTGAGGGTCATCCCACAGATACTTGATCAGTTTGGAATCTAGTGAATTTGGAGTCAACGCCTTGTGCTGTTCTTCATGTTTTTTGAGTTGTTCCTAAAGCGTTCTTGTGTGTGTGTGTGTCTGTGTCAGGCTGCATCCTGCTGGGGATGGCTGCTGCTATCAAGGAGTGTCATTGCTATGGGGTGGGGGTGTCTGGTCTGGTCTAGGTGGGTGGTACATGTCTAAGTAACATCCACATGAATGCCAGGTCCAAAAGTTTCCCACCAGAACAGTGAACTGTCACAAGATGGTCAATGTTACTTACTTCTCCTCTCAGTGGTTTTAATGTTGTGGCTTATCGTGCGTATACAGCTGATTGACATGATGCAAACACAAAGTTCCCCTAAATAATAATTCCAGAGCCTGGAACATTAACATTAACTGTTAGCTGCAAAGAGATAGACAACGAGCAAATCTCTTTATATGTAGAAGGAGCTCTACCAACGGTTGTTATATTAGCAATTACACAAATGACAACATGGAACGACAGACTGATGTCTTAAATCTCAATGGTGAACGCAGAGACACTTGGCATTCAACTCTCAAAAGGTGCCTTGGCCTGGTTTAGCTTTTTGGTTCCTTGCATTTCCTCTTTGATCTCTTGTTGTTAGCAGAAATGTGCAGATTAACCACTGTGTACTGCTTGCCAACAGCAAACCAATTAAGATAGCCAGGATAGGAAACAAATTTATGAAGCAAAGGTTAGTTTTAAAGATGACTAAATATTACCCTATCCAAAAACAAGTCTCAAAATGAAAGCTGATGGTGCCCCATGTTGCTCAATGTGTACATGAGCAACATATTTAGCCAACAATACCTTTATCCAACAACTCAGTCCTCATTTCTTCTGTTGCCGTTACACATTTGCGTGCATGGAAACCCTGACCATGAGAAAGTGGTAAATACTATAACATGATTTTTATTCTGCCTTTTCCTGCCCAGTTACTCCTGTCGTGTGTGCTTCCTATGCACTTGAAGCCATCTTGTCGGCCTGTGAAGCGAGATGCTAACCTCTTCATATGAAATTAATAGAGATGGAATTGGTCGCTCGCCAGATTGTGTCGGCGCGGTTTCCCTCTGAAGGGGGGTATAGCCGAGGTTGCATGCCAGTGCTCCGACCGACTGAAGACAGGGTAATCTGTAACACCTCAAATACAATCTGGAGTGCGGGGACATGTGTCATACTCCGAGTATTTTAAACAGCTATGAGTAAGGTAATGGCCCGAGGCAGTTCCACTTGTGCAAAACCACCTATGAATTGCAAGCAGAAGCCACAAGGACATTGAATGCATTTAAGGGTGGAAAAAAGGAAGGCTTATAGTCATCACCTGGTAGAACATATCTGTCTCCTATAACTTAAACATCGTCAGGTAAAATATTCATGTGTCCCCAAATGACATGTTCTGCACACAGAGCCTGTGATGTGTATGGGTGCACTTTAAAGAGAATTTTGACAGTGTAGATGAAGAACTGAAGCATGTTCAAAAAGAGTGCTATTATACCTTCTCCTTCTCTTGATCAATCCATGCAGTATATCCTCAGGTCTTTTCCTTTGTGACTGAGGCAATGCTAAGGATTAATCAATGGACAGAATGGAGATGTGGAGAAATCAAGTACAAACCCCTGAGCTACAGAATGGATTTACAGAGATTTCGCTATGGATTATTCAGAACATGAAAGTAACTGATCAATAAAACCCCTTTATACTACTACTACTAGTAGTAGTACTACTTGCACTCTATTTAATATAGAAAAATGAATATTATCTCGTCTAATTATTTAAATCTACCATAATAATCTCATATTTAATTGCAGAACATCTCAAGGTGGTGGTGCAGCAGCAGCAGATGGAGATCTAATACGATCTTTGCTTTCCCTTCATCTTGTCCTTCATTCAGAGCCAGATGTTGTCTTGTTCTGTCTCCTCTCTCAGAGCTTCTGATCTCAAGAGACTTCAGGAAGAGCTGGGTGGATGCTCCTGTCTGAGCATCTGAGGAACACAGCTTAGGGCAGAGGGCAGCTTTCGATCCTCCTCCCATGGGAACGCCAGTTTGTTGTGTCCAAATAGAGGTGGAGTAAAAAATCTGGATGTGGTGATCACTAGTGGAAACCCAGTTTGTTGTTCCACTCCTCACACCCTTGGTTTGCTCTGAGCCTCGCACCCCTTTCAGGGTCTCTCATACAATGTTAACACTATGGCAGCCCACCAGAGTCTAATTCACTCATGCATGGTCTCATAAGAAAATGGAAATATTTTTACATGTCTCAAACAACATTTGCATTACTGTTGTTTTTCCTGTTGCTGCCAAATTCATCGCTCCCTCCCTCCCCTACCCTCCCCAGTCTCTCCACACATCGGCCGCTCACCTGCTCCGTTCTGAATTTATTCTGACGGAGAAATCGTCAGGGACAGCTCACGTAGCATATGAAGCTATTTGTGTTGTTCACTAATAAAAATTGACGTTACCGCCATGTTTTAAAACCTTTGTTTGTGCTCTTGATCTTTTAGACCACGGTGATTTACAATCATTTAAAGAGAGTTGGTCAAAACCTGAAGGAAATAACCCAAGACTTAATATGAACTAGCTTAACTTTATAAGCGCTAGCTAGCACAGACTGCTGCTATTTGCCACTAAATCCTATATTTACGTTATTATGGTAATTTAAAGACGGACTGATACAAAACACATGCTCTTACTCTATGTGCACACATTTCATATACTGTTTACATTGTTTTTAATCACGAAATGTTATGGAAAGTCAATCAGCTTTAGGTGCTACTTTTATAGGTAAAATATGATTTAAAAAAAACTGTGGCCTGTCTTCAGATCATTTGATCCAGCATCCATGTAAACGGCTAAGCTCTCTCTGATCCGATTGATTTCAATCGAGTTGGAGCAACATTGTCCATGTAAATCCAAAAAACATGCTGAAACAAGGAAAAGTGGACTTTCTTCAAACTTGTAGCTTCTTCAGTTCTAAAAGACGCATACCTTTTCTAATAAATAGTCATCTAGCAACCCATTAATGTCCAGGGACTCCAGTCTCAAGGTGCGAACGGGGGTGAAACTGTAAATTGACGGCAAATTAAATCTCAGTTCACCTCTCCTGTTCACAGAAGGGTTTTCAATTTTACATAAATAGCTTCCTTTACTCCTCTAAAAGTATCATAGTCACTGTATCTTAAGTGAATCAAAACCAAGATGGTACCAACATGATGAGAGAAAGAAGACATTTTAATATATCTTCTCAGTTTAATCCTCTTGTCATGTTTTTTGATTTATTTAGGATACAATAACGATGACATCTTTCCTGGCTTAAGCTTCACCGATGAAAATGAGAAAATAATGACCCACACTGTAAAACAAAGGTAATTTAAAGGTATCTAAATAAATGCGCTGAAACAAGGGAAACTGGACTTAACAGATCCTAGTCATACAAGTTTCTGAAGGGCAGCACCCACATATGTTCCTATTTCAACTCAAACTCAGTCTTTTAGTGCTGAAGATGCTTATTGGATCTAACGTCTTCAAGAAACTCTTCAAGCCAAGTTACCCTTGTTTCAGCTTGCTTTTTTGGATATAACATGACCTGGGTGACTTTACAGAGCTTTAACAGAAACATTTAGTGCTGAAAGACCTTAAACAATGAAGCGATTAATTATCTAATATGTAGATCAGAAAATTAAACTGTAACTGTAACGGAATACAGTTACTCTTATTTTGTAATTTAAATACGTAATGGCGTTACATGTAATCCGTTACTCCTCAACCCTGTGTTATACGAGGCAGAAGTGGTCATTTTTGTATTGAGGTTTGCTTGATTTTCCCTGGCTGATGCTTTTTTTTGGTATTTTCTTTTATCTGGCGTGGCTTTCATTTGATTGGGTCCGGTGTAGCAGTAAATCAAGTGGCTGTTGAGTTGGGACAAGTTGCTTTCTCTGCCAAGCTTCCTACACACTGATAGATTGCACATTACTAGCTGTCTTTTCAAAGTATATATAGTGTAAGGCTAAGCCCCCCCACCCCACATACACATACACACACTTTAAATGCTTCACGTGCACGCTAACAAATCCGAGGCTTGGCCGATCGCCAACCTCAACTCTTAACTTGTGCGTGGGTGTCAGTGTAGAGGTTAAAAAAGCTTCACAAAGAGCGAGCTATCTATAAGGGGGACTCCTAATCGCCAACACAAAAAAGCTTCTTTCTTGGTCCGCTGCCATCACATTTCACTTTGTGTATAATGTAATCTGTTTAATATCTCGGGCCAGTCCTTTCAACCCCAGGAATGCTTAGACAGACATTTTTACCATAATTGCCTCATAGATCAGGGCTGGCTGCGTGAGGCCACGGTATCCAGGTGCTGTACATCAGCTGATCACAGTTCCAGATAAGAGCTGACCGTGCCTCTCAAGGTGAGTGTATGGGTCAGTGGGTGGTATGTGTGTGACTCGACGGGGAGGGTCTTATCCATATGAAACAGCTGCTGTTCGACTGTCAGGCTCTCTCATGTCCTCCTCTGCCGCATGGTTTGATATAAACTGAACTCTGTATCTATGCATTTCTCATCGTCATATGTTCTTTCTACACCAGTCCTTTAAATTTATGAATACTACCCGTCTACGCAATGTAAAATCCCTTTCACAAGCATTACCCAGTTTACTCTTTGTTCTATTGCCTTCAATACAATACAGCTAAAGCCAAGGAGATGGTAGTGGATTTCCAGAGGCCCAGGCCCCACCTGCAGCCTGTAACCATCAACGGGGAGTGTGTAGAGGTGGTTCAGACCTATAAGTACCTGGGTCTACAGCTGGTTCACAAACTGGACTGGTCGAATAATATACACTCAATATACAAAAAGAGGTCAGAGCCGTCTCCATTTCCTCAGGAGGTTAAAGTCGTTTAATATCTGCCGGAAGCTGCTACACATGTTCGACCCAGACTATCGTTGCCAGTGTAATGACTCAAACTTGTAACTGATTATTGGACACTAAATGGTCGCCCTAGAAGTTGTACTTAAAAGTAGAATTACTGTAGGTTAAGATACATCCAAAAAACAATCAGGAACGAGGGCAACTGTTTATTGCAGATGTTTCATCCAAGAAGCTTCTTCACTTCTAAAAGACTGATGTGGAGTTTGAGTTTAAATAAGAACATCTGTAGGTGTTGCCCAACAAAAACTGGCATGACTAGGATCTATTAAGTCCAGTTTCCCTTGTTTCAGCTCATTTCTGTGGACACTTGCCTTTAAATAACCATTGCTTTACAGTGTTTGCCATTGTCATAGGTGCCATCGCCGTAGCTGAAATAATTACAAATGTTGAATATATCCCTGTTTTCTTTGTCTTATATGGTTGTAGTTTAGACTCTTGGTTGGAAAAAAACAAGAAATTTTCACATGTTAGCTTGTAGTCTCAAACATTTGGTAACTGTAAACATGGTTTATAATAATGTAAAATAATAATATATCAGTTTTCTGTGAAAGTCAGAGCAGAGATGCAGTTCATAATGAAGATATAAATATTGCAATACTTGCATCAGTGGATAAGCCACTACTGTGTTATTTTATTCTGCAAGTGACAGAACAGATATTTTTATAAAAAGATATATTTGAGTTTAAACATAAAGTAGAGAGTAGAATATTAAATGGCTCTCAACAGTTACATCACAAACTACTGCCTTCTGTATTAAGTCTAATTAACACCTTTCTTACACAACACACACAAAATCTGTGAACACATTGTTTGGGAAATAAAATACTTTTGCTCCAACGGTGAATGCTTACTACTTGTGAATTGCTTATAGCCAAGAGACCACTTAGAGGCGCAACAATTAACACCTCAGCTACAATGAGAGCTGACTGCGCATTTACTGCCCTCTTTGAAATTTAAATGTTTCTTTAAGAACCCCAGGATGGTCGCCTTCGAGACCGAGCCAAAATGGAACAGGTGGGCAGTTACACTTCAAACACATTTCATTAAGGTGCTAATCCTGAGGATTTCCATTTTTACTTGTTTAACCCCTGTAAGCCCCAGGCTATTTATTTATTTATTTATTTTTAAATTTCCACTTGAAAATACATCAAATTCACTTGGCTGCTTAATTGTGAGGCCAAAATAGATGGGAGAAATTTCTTGTAACACAATATGTCTCCTTATCCTTTATCCACCTGGGCAGAAGGAGATTTGAAAAGCTTGGTAAATAGGAGAGTATCAGGTGGCCTCCTCAGTGAATGTGCCACTCTGGGCAGCCTTTGAAAACATGTTATTGATTTATTTATTTTAACAAATACAGGCTGGTTCTTTGTTCAGAGAGAAGCAAGTGGAGGAAGTTCATTCAAGTTTAAGCACCAAGTTCCCTCTGGGGATTTTGCACTGCAGATCATAGATATGGCTGGTCTGTCAGTGATTTTCTCTTCCTGTAGGGTCCATTTGTTAGTTGAGCACAACAACAAATCAAATTTCAGCAGCTTTTGCATTTAAAGTAACTTCAGAAGGTAAAAATGTGTCCAGTGGAGGTGGACCGCAAGGAGTTATGGTAGTCAGTTCCACCACAAAGCTGCTGAAAGAAGGTACGGCTCAGCAAAAGGCACCACTGTCACCAATAAAAAGCAGAGACTACTGGTGGGCTGAAGTGAAAAGAGACAGCTCCCAAATGACCAATCTGTCACTATCGGACACACACCAAGGTCCGCTCAGCCTGTGGTGGGCCGACACAACTGATAACTTATCCATCTTTCTTGCCTCCTTGACTCCCTCATGAAGCAGTCGGTAGAGCAGTTCGATCCCCGGTTGTCAGGGGAATCCTCGAGCACGCCGACGTGTCATTAACCAAGAAAATGTGTGAACGAATGGGCAGATGTGTCATTGTGACTGTAAAGAGCTTCAAGTGCCAATAGGTAGAAAAGCCTTATATACATATTGGAATCATCTACATACAATAACTAAGGATATTACAAGCTATACAGTACAATACCTAAGGAATACAATGTGCTGCATCTAGGATATATTCATTCATTCATTCATCTTCTGTAACCGCTTGTCCTGTGAAGGGTCGCAGGAAGAAATGTGCTATATAAATACAAGACCAACACCAAATGGGGGATTGGGGGAGGTAGAGTATATGGCTCAGTCCAGCTCTTCTCCCTGGCTCTACCCCTTTATTTGGAAAGTCACCCCACCAAGTTGCCCATAGCAGACCACACACAGTTCATTGTTAATAAGTAAAACAAGCATCTGAAAACTGAGCTGAACTCTATTAGTAAAAGTATTTACTAAGGGAGAAAATAAAGACAGGAATGGTCCCAGGAGAGCAATAATTCCGGTGTTATTACTCCGTCATCAGTCTTCCCCTCAGGTCCCATCTGTGTGACATACAGTAAATGCTTCCTTCCAGGCTTTTTAAACTTCAGCGTTTCATACTGCTCACAGAACTGAAATGAAATTATCGTAGTCCGGAGAGACCTAACCTTGCTTGGAACGGAGTTGGTTTGGGATTTTACAGGTTCAAAAAAAGAACAAAAAGAAGAAAAAAAAAAAATGCATAAATCAGACCTCAGCGGACTCTCCTTGCCAGATTTTAAAGAACGACCTTGGACTAAAGCATAAAGAGGAAGAGACATTTGGAAAAATCACTGCAGCTACAACCACACATAAAGTTAGGATGAGTAAGGATACAACTCAAAGGGATAATAAATGCATTTCAATGAATGTTTGCGGTACATGCAGACTTTTGAAAAGAAGTACAAACCAGAGGAGAAGGAATGAAGAAAAAGTGAGAATGTCTTTGTGAGAAGGGAGGAGCACATAATAATCCTTGATTAATTATACACTTGAGCAAAGTATTGACCAACCACTGAACTCCTGCAGGGAGAAACACAGATACAAACACTTTCTCTTTGTTCCTTCATCATTCCACCTTTCATTCCAATTTCTATATCCATTTTTGTACTTTTCTTCAACTCTCCGTCCTTCTACACCATGCAGCACCTTGTTATTTGTATCATTTCTCTTTACCATCTTGCAAAGAGTCCGTCCTTATAATTTGTTTTCATGCTCCACTCACGCCCTTGTCTTTTCTCAAGTGTTGAGGAGGTTTAACCTTTACTTAAAGTACTGAGAACATCCTCCACTAATACCCCCAACTCTCTCACACAGACATAGAAATCCATGCATGCTATCACGCAACGGCAAGTATTAATTCCCCAAACCCACGAGCTCTCCCTTTTAAAGGAAACATCTACCAAAAGGCTCAAACTAAGGATGTTTCTACTCCGCAAACACTGCCTGATTGCGTCGCCCTCGCAGCAACCTTGAGAAAAACTAGTTGCTGGAACATCAAGGTGGAAGAAGCCGTTGCTGCATTCACAATGAAGCCAACTCCAAGTCCCTGGACACGACAGCTGAGCCGAGAGGATTCGGGTGAATGCAAGCAAGAAATAGGGAAACAGGATCAAGGAGCCCAATAGGTCAATCAGAGGATGACGTGGAGTTGAGGACACTAATAAGGATTTACAACTGTCAAGTGAAATCAATTTCTGTGGGTCCAGGCCTGGAAAATTAAATAGTCAGGCCCACATTTGGTGTTCCCATTAATATACTGTCCACAAGACTTGGACATTGAATAGTTTCTGATAAGGATTCTTATCAAATCCAGGTTCAGACTGTCAATAATTTACTAGGAATAAAATTAAACTGAAAGGTAAAGGTGCTTATCCAACAAAGCTTCAAAATATACCATGACCTGGATGACTGAGAACCTTCACAGACGTAAAGGTGCTTATGTACTCACCACCATGTATAGAGCAAGTATTTAAAATAGAGTTTTTCAGCAAAAATCTGTTTGGTTCAATGGAATTACTGATGATGAACATTGTAAATCTTGTATTTATCACCAATGGCAAGCAAAGGGAGCAACTCTGGGTGTCTTACTCAGGGGCAAGGATTATCTTGACTTATCTTATCTTACACCACAGTCACCCCTAGTCAGCTGATTGGGTCATATGTCAATCAACCGTAACGTTTACTGCAAGGAAATACTGTCTAGGACTTTGGTTCCTACAACCTCATTCACTATGTTGATAGTGGACTTGGAATGTCGAGTGAATCCTGATGGAGCGGCGAGAAGCTCAGTGTGGACTCCAGATGTCGCCATCTTGCCAGAGCCTGACTCCACCTGACTCCTTGCAAATTCAAAAACTCAGCGAATAGGTGGAATATGGAGGACCGTATGAAGATGGACGGTGGAGCAGCTCCTCAAAAGTCAAGCCAAAGCAAGTAGAGCTCCCCCTGGTGACTGGCTGCAGTATATGTCATATAAGCTCCACCCTCTCCATGTTAGTGGATGGGACAAACTAAAACACTAAAATACATGTCAAATAAAGAAACTATCCTAAAAAAAGGATGGTTTCTGTCATTTTAGGTAGTTAATATAATGTTGATGCATGTTCAAGTGTCAATTTTTCTGATAAGTTTCAATTTAGTTATTTGACAGAAATGATCAGATGTATCAGTAGTGAAATGATCGTGAACATATGCGTGCCTCACGCCAAACTCATTTCTGGTGTACGCTGGCTTTTGCAGCTGTTGATCCTTTGGCAACACTTAGAGGTGATGCTGGGAAACTGTCATAATAAACAAATGTAAAAACAAGGAGTCCGACCGATCGGGACTGTGCCGGTCGACCCTGAGCAGAGCCATGCCAGCCACGTGGGACGGAATTATTCGCAAGTCAGCCAGGTACATCAAATTCCCATACAATGCATCTGAACAGCCAGTTTTCCGAATGTAATTGGAGCTATCTACCGCACACACATTGCTATAAAAGTGCTATTACATGGTGAATTTGTATATGTCAACAGGAAACATTTTCATTCGATCAATGTACAAATCATGTGTGATACGCAAATGCAATTGCACGTCTCTTAGCAATTGCAACCAACATTGTGGCGAGGTGGCCGCACACACACTCTCCCACTCACTCCTCTTGCGTTTATTGTTTATGCTGGAGGACAGCGTGCCAAAGAGGACATTTTTATGCAGATCCACTCCAGTGAGTAGCGTCTCCAATTCGCTTTCTGTGAAGTTTTGCTTTTTTCCCCGTCTTACTCATTCTTATGTTTTAATTTTCTGATCGTGCTGAGAGGGGAATCCCGGGTGCTGCTTAAAAATGTATTTCATGAATGATTTTGACCATCATTAGCTTATTCTGTCGTATTACACTTCAGACTCTTTGTAACCACTTACCTCTGTATATTGTGAATAATTTCCTTGAAGGATTAATAAAGTATTCGGATTCGGATTCTGATAATGAATGGGGACATCAAAGACACCGTTGCAATCAATACCATTTGTCCAGGTCTAATCTTAAATGGATGCTGCCTGCAGTTAATTTATATGCATGAGATGACAAGCACCCCCTCCCACCCCCCACCACAGGCCCCACCCTCTGGCTCTCCACACAACTCTAGGCCAGCATTGTTTCTCTGACTTTAGCTAACACAATTCTGAAGATCCTAGGGCATTTAAAACCTGATTACGCGGCTCAGGCTTTCCACAACACCGCCTGACAGTCTGATGCTAAGTAAGTAAAGTGATTTGCAGCTGAATTAATATAGTTGTTGAATAACACAATTAGAGCATGGTTCCAGTGGCTGTCAGACTCCGTTAAGACTTCCCTCCTGTTTCTTCCCGGGAGACAGGAGGTTGTACGCTGCCGTGAGACGCGAGAGGGAAAGGCAGGGGTATTAATCAAACGCACACCTGCATCACACCGAGCCATTCTTCACTCTCCGAAGCATGGACGTAAATCTAAATGCACTTAATAGCAGTCATTTTGGACCGCGGTGTTATTGTTACAGTGTGCCTGAAAGGGTTCAAATACATCACACCTTCTATAAATCAGTGATAATAACAAACATAAGGACATTTTTCCACCGAAAGTGTGAGGCTGCATTTAAAAGTGCAACTCCGTGGTTCTTGCACAAGTCAGATGAATCTAGGCGCTTTCTTTTTCTCAAACCTTTTACCTAATTTGACCTTTTCCCTCAACATTTCAAACTTATATTGGCAAAGGAGTCAGGAGACAGGCGTCAATATGGGATCAATATTATGCCGTAAAAAAAAAAAAGAAAGGTTTTAAAAGTCTGGAGCCAAATTTTGAAAGCTTGCATAGTTAAAAAATAATGCAGTTTCTGCCAATATTATTTCGACATTAGAGTTCTCTTACTTCACAGCACTCTTTACGATGTTTCTCCAAGACATTTTCATAGTTTCAGGTTTGTGAGTGTTCTCCCTTTGCATTGTTGCATAAAGACTGCATTGCCAAACATTCACCGTTTACTCCTCCAGTCCTATCTGTTGAAAAAGATCATGAGACTGCATCACACACTTAAGGAGAAACTTCACAGATTTCTTCTTTATAATTTCAAACTTGCACAAACTCAATAGCATAGTAGAATACTTTTGCAACACACATACACACGATATAGGATATTATTTACAGTAGATTATCCTGCTGGATCAGGGAGCATTGAATGCACCACCTCACACGATCTCACGGGACTCAGGATGTAAACAAAACACAGATTGCAGTTCATTAACTTTCTGCAAATCTACTGATCCAGCCTCCAGTTCAGAGAATGGCAGTAATATACCTACAAATTTGTTTTGCTCGACACCAATTAAACAAATAGAAGATAAGGAACTTTTGATAGCAGAAGGATAAACAACGAGAAAATGGTTGAGGAGACGCCATCACTTCAACAAGAATGGACAGCTTTAATATCTGTCAACAGTCATATGTACACTGATCAGGCATAACATTATATTGTGTAGGTCTCCCTGGTGCCTCCAAAACAGTTGTGACTCATCAGAGAATGGACATGGTCCTTCTGAGGGTGTCCTGTGGTGTCTGGTAACAGAATGTTGTTAGTGGGGGCCTTTGGGTCCTATGGGTTGAGGGGAGGGGCCTCTGTGGATCATCCCATAGATACTTGATCAGTTTGGGATCTAGTGAATTTGGAGGACAGGTCAACACCTTGTG
Organism: Chelon labrosus; assembly: GCF_963514085.1. NCBI lineage: Eukaryota > Metazoa > Chordata > Actinopteri > Mugiliformes > Mugilidae > Chelon > Chelon labrosus. Next base: position 19,899,470 of record NC_140347.1, read on the forward strand.
CTGTTCTTCATGTTTTTTTAGTTGTTCCTAAACCATTTTTGTATGTGTGCCTGTGTCAGGCTGCATCCTGCTGGGGATGGCTGCTGCCATCAAGGAGTGTCATTGCTACATGGGTGACGGTGCCTGGTCTGGTCTTGGTGGGTGGTACATGTCTAAGTAACATCCACACGAATGCCAGGTCCAAAAGTTTCCCAGCAGAACACTGAATTATCACAACATAGTTAAAGATGTCGGGTAATATTCCTTGGTCACTTTCTTTCATATTTGCCTTTAGAAAACAAAAATTATATTTAGAAACCCATGTCACATAATTCTTTCCATCAGAAAGGTTGTGATCTGCTAATGCCCTGTCTCAAATGGATCTGCAAATGTCGCAGTTCTTTAAAAAAAAAAATAAATAAATAAAAAAAAAAAGTAAAGGATCATGATTTTGTTCTGCATTCATTCATTCATTTTCTGTAAGCACTTGGACTGTGGAGGGTTGCGGGGTACACTCTGGACAGGTCTCCAGTCTATCGCGGGGCTCACAAATCTATCAGGATATATTTTAAGATTAGCAGATTCCACACATGCACTTATATCACAATTCACAAATCTGTCTTCGGAGACTCATGTTTCACTTGTGCACAGCTGCAACTAAGCATGAATCTGTTTTCATCCTCTTTCTATATACAGCTAGAGAGATTGTGTATATGACCTACACAGCAGTTCAGCACCTGAACACATCCCGGGTAAACACAGACGGAGGACTGTGCAAACAGAAAGTGCCACTTACAAAGAATGAGCCATCACACTGTATGACACAACATGACTCAATATTATATTCTCCCAGAGAAGGATGCTGGGAATTAAAATTATCCGAGTAGGTAGTAATCTGCTTAATGCAAAGCCAGTTTTAAATGGACCTAATGTTAGTGTCTGTCAGTCATCCTTTTGCATTTCACTTGCACAGTGAGAGAGATTTCTCTCCAGCAGTCGGCTCAAGAGATTTTCCAGAGGAAGTTATTCTCCTCACAGACAGACGAAACTTTCCACTTCCTAAAAACATGCAAGGACACCTCTCAAGGTGAGGGACTGTCTGCGAGAAGAATTTCATTTATTAAAAAAAAAAAAAAAAAAAAAAAGCAATTACTATGTGAGTGTAGGTGGGCACGTTGTTTTCCGCCCCCTGCCATCGAGGTCAGACATCAACATTATGATCCATCCTATTCATTAGTGTCCATCTGAGGAGATGCCGAGTATCGCACGCACCCACAACTTTTCTCCGTTGTTTAAAATGCAGAGGTTGGAAAGTAACACGGAGTAATGGGTAGAACGAGAAGTTAGCAGGCCACGGGAGAACCGAAGCTCATTCACATTAATTCCATGCATCGGTGTGGCTGTCTTGCAAATGCAGAAACTACTGTAGCTGAAAAAACAAGTGGATTTGTCTGAAAGGTGTTGCTGCCAAAAAAAAAAATAAAAAATTGTTGTAAATATTTCTTGTTGAACACACGGGGTAGTATTTTGCACATCAAGTATTGCACTAGAAAAGAAATGTCTCCATAGATCATGAAACATAGTCAGTACTAGCCAATATGTACAAATACTTCCAACTGCTTCCATCCTATTAAAAATATCCAAGTTGACTAGTTCTTCTTCTTCATATGTCCAAGTCGACTGGTTCTTCTTCTTCTTCTGCATCTTATGTCTAAGTTGACTGTTTCTTCTTCTTCTTCTTCATATGTCCAAGTTGACTGGTTCTTCTTCTTCTATTTCTCATGTCCAAGTAGGGTGACCAGATGTCCCGCTTTGTGCGGGACAGTCCCGCATTTTCATTACTTTTCACACGTCCCGCAAATTGAGACGTTGTCCCGCATTGTTATTGACAGTCAGACTCCAGTTTTGAAATGCATGTTTTATAATCTGGCATTTATCCAATCGCTGTTTGGAGAAAGCAGTGAGGGCTGTCATCAGGGGTCGGGGCGGGCTGTTTGATCATGTCAATCAAAGTGGGACGCGGACGCAGGTTAAGGGCGCGCCCACCAACAACAAACAATGCAAATCAGATCAGAACGGCATGCAGCGCGAGACATGGAGGGAAGCACAATCCGTATGGCTAAGATGAGGAAATAAAGACTGGGAAACTATCTATCCCTGAATGAAACCAGTGCAAGGCGAGTCTGGTAAAGTTTGCTGTGAAGTTTGCTTGAGTCATTTTTCCGTTTCACACGGAGGTGAATACGACGTGAAACGACACAGACAATGCGAGACAAAACGTGTTGCTCACCTTGGGAAAGTTGCATTTAAGCAAGTTTTTATATATATTTATATTATAAAATATATTTGTTAAATTTTTATTTGCAGGCTGTTATGTGCTACTGAATCAATCAGATGGCAAAGCACAGTAATGTTATAAGCAAAGGGGCAGAATAGAAATGTTTATTTTTTCTCATAGTTCTTTTAGACTACCTTGATGCATTGGTACCTCACATTGTCCCACATTGTCCCACACAAACGTAGTCTTTGTCCCACGTCTGGCGAATTGGGATCTGGTCACCCTATGTCCAAGTTGACTGGTTCTTTTTCTTCTACTTCTCATGGCCAAATTGAGTGTTCTTCCAGATGGGTGGCGATCTGTACTGTGGGAGGAGGGAAGGCACAAATAGGAGAGGTGCTCATAACTCCGGCAGGTGTGCTGCTTACCGGGGAAGCACACAGTTTTTGACCGTCAGCATCGTTGTCGTTTGTTTGTTCCGTAGCCAAAATGTGAGCCTTTGTTTAGTTGTACATACAAGTTATAGGAGTCCCTTAAGTGTGTATAGATTGGCTAAGGTGTGAATAAATGTTTGGTGCAACTGCATGGACGTCTTCTCATTCAATGGATCCACCACGGAAAAGTATGTACATACAGCAGCCGCTAAGTGGCTTATAATTTCGTTTTGTTGTTTTTTGTTAAAACAAGTCACTACACTTCATATGTCCAGGCTGACCGTTTTCCTTTTTTTCTTATCTCTTTATGTCCAAACTGACTGTTTTTTTTTTTTCTTTCTTTATGTCCAAGATGACTGGTTCTTCTTCTTCTTCTATTCTGCTTATGTCCAAACTGACTGGTGCTTCTCATCTCCTCATGTACAAGAGTAATGCTTCCTTTTATTTTCTCCATAGCAGGGAGCCAAGTCATATTGGTCTTTTTCCTTCTTCCATACTCAGTGGTCCTCATAGCCCAGGCTGAATTACATCTTCTCTAAACTTGACAATCCCATGATATCCTTTTGGTGGATTTTTTGGAAAAAAATATGAATGATATTGATGCCAGTACCTAAAAAAATGACAAAGTAAAACTAAGTTCTTGTAAAAGCAGAGTACTTCTGACTTTGACCAAAAAAAAAAAAAAAAAAAAAAAAAAAAAAAAAGGCTGCATAAAAATGGGCCAGATTATCTGTGAACAACCTGAATGTAATTGTCTGGGTTCAAGAAACTTTCTCTGCATGTGGAGACTGGAAATTGAAAATATAATACACATTCTGCATACTGAAAGAGTTATAGAGGCTGAAGTCCTGTCTCTTTTAGACAAGTTGATACAGTAAGATTCACTGAGCAATTTATAAGTGCAACTGTAGGCAACGCACAACAAGGTAATCCAATACAGCCTGTTGTTATTGCCTATATGGTTGGGTGATTGTATTCCGAAAATGTAGCCCCTTGATCTTTACAGTGTTACACTCCAGAGTAGTATACGCTCCAGATATGCTGGAAATTGTTATAGTGCTTTGTTTAGGTAAACTACGGGATCCAAATAATCCTAAAATCCTTCTTTTTTTTTTTGCTTGTGTTTTTAGTGAGGAGCTTCTTAGCTTTCAGGCTCTTCTTGTGGTCAAAACCTGCCTCCTCAAGGTCACCACCATCTTCACATATCATTTGTGACACCTGTGATAAAAGATGCCAGGATGAAATACCACTACCTCCACTGTAAGGCTGTATTTTAGTTTCGACCCTGGGCAAATTTGCCAGCAGCTGTTTTGAACTTGACCACCACACTACCTGAAAAGTTTTGAATGGAAGGACAAGTAGAGACACGCTGCCGGCTCTGTCCAGGTATATTTAACTGAAAAAAACTGAAATGCAAACCACTGGAGGAAGGAGGATGTTCCAGCTGTCTTATGTGAAAGAAAAGAATCGGAGACTCTGGCAGCTCTTGGTACATCTAAAGTACAGACTCAAGAGAGTAAAGTGCTTTTTTTTTTATCACTGACGTCCAATCCTCTGCACAAAAAGACTGAAGATTTTTATTTCAAGGAAAAACATCATAAATTCCACAGAGTGGTATTCATGCACCATAAAGGCTGCGCTGATGGTTGGTCAATGCCCAGTGTCTGGCCATTGGTGTTCATTCACATCCACAAACAACAACATGGTCAGGAGAGGACAGCCTGTGTACGATGGTCTGTGTCTCTTCCAAGCCTCTAGAGAACATATACTGATCAGCCACACCATTAAAACCACTGACAGGAAAAGAACATTGACCATTTCTGCTGGTCGACTTTTGGACCTGGCATTTATTGATGTGGATGTTAATTGTTCATGTAGCACCCACCTAGACCAGACCAGGCACCCCCACCACATTGCAATGACACTCATTGATGCCCAGCAGGATGCAGCCTGACACAGGCACACACACAAACAGTTTAGGAACAACTAAAAAAACAAAAACAAAAAAAACACATGAAGAACAGCACAAGGTGTTGACCTGGCCTCCAAATTCACTAGATCCCAAACTGATCAAGTACCGATCGACCATTTTTGCAGCTTTGATGTCGGTGTGGTATGTCCATACTTTTAAAGAAAAATACAAATTAAACACCGTGTTTGTTTTGCTACATTTAAATGTGTTCAATAAAGGCAGCATACCGCAATGCTACGCAGAGTAGGTGAAATCAGCCTTTATATATTTCCAAAATAATCCGATAGGCTAAACAGCAAAAACAAATACAAATAAATACAAAAGTCTGGTGTGTAATGTTTAATCTTTGTAATCAGGCATGTCAGGAAGAAACACTGGCTGTGCATTAAAAATTGTTCAGTATTCTCTGCTTGGTTAAAGGCTGGAAATTAATAATAATAATAATAATAATTATTATTATTTCTTCGCAGAACTTGTTATCGAGCATTAATCTTCCGTGCGAGTTGAATTATTGCGTCGGTAGATGAAACATGGCCGACGTCGTGCCTCTGAAAGTCCGCTTTACTCTGCAGTTTGAGGACTATTAGCTCAGAACTAATTATTTGCGTTTTTACTCAGCCTTTTTTCCCTGGGATCTGTTTCATCACAGTGAGTCTATCCTCAGGCATTTCCTTTCTCCAGTCAAGTGCACTCGAGACTAAGCAAGCGTTTCAGCGGGGGAGACGGAGCTTTTCAAAAAGAAAGAAGAAACTTTTTTTCCTGACAGAGCATAATACCTCAGTGGCTCCCACCCAACATGATTCAATGCCATCATCTCTGTTTTGCAGATCTGAGAACTTAAAATAAATAAATTATGACATTTAGAAGACGTACACCTGTGGACCTGCATCTCACTCAAAGAGTCGAGAAAAAAAAATAAAATCTCCTGCCAAGACTAGTAGGGCTTCTGCCAGCAGCAAAATAAACACATTAGTCTCTTTTCATTTGTCCTCCTACCACCTCCATCTCTGTCTTCTTCGCCACAGTCATTATGTCTCAATGATCCTCTCTCTCTGTCCAATTCCCCCCCCCCCCCCCCTCGCCCTCCCTGCCAAAGTGCCGCTCTCGGCAACAGTAATTCTCATTAATTATCACTGCAGGCGTGCTCGGATGCCAGAGAGCCCCAGGTGGCGAACCTCGGTCAAACCTCCCCTCCGTTCCCACTGAGGGGGGACGGGAGCAGATTAACGGGTTGATGCCGCTGATCGTGGAGACAAAGCATGATTCTGAAGGCCAAATAGTTTGTGGCAAACTTTTTTTTCTTCACAGTTTTTTTTAGTTTTTAATGAAACAGTTCATGCTATAATTTAGCAGTTTCAAGCTAAATTATAGCATGATATTTACATTACAGACCCTGGATAGGTCGCCAGTCTATCACAGGGCTAACACAGAGAGACAGACAATCATTCACACTCACATGCACACCTACGGCCAATTAAGAATCACCAATTAACCTAACGAGTATGCCTCTGGACGGTGGGAGGAAGCCGGAGTACCTGGAGAGAACCCACGCAGACACAGGGAGAACATGCAAACTCCACACAGAAAGGCCCCAGTCAGCCAATGGATTAGAACCCAGAACCTCCACACCACTGTGCCGCCCTTATCGGATCATTTAATGTCCATGTAAACAGTTAAGTTATAACGTCTGAGCAGAATAATTTCACTTTATTCAGAATATGTGTCCATGTGAATATAGAGTGAGACCAAAAACACACCAAAAGAAACCATTAATTTCCTGCTCGTTCAGAAGCATCAACACAGTCATGTTTGTGTGTTCAAACTCTACACGTACGTCCTCCCACACAAACTCGCTTAACTATAAGCTATAAAGTAACCAGATTGGACAAGTACAAAGTCTCTCTCGGGGCCAAACGGTGTCACAGCAGATAGGAGCGGGACGACACAGACTACAAGGATCAGACAAACGCCGCCTCTAGACAAAAATGGCAGATAAAACAGAAAGGTGGGGGGGGTGAAAAGAAAAAAAAAAACAGCCTCAGAGGATTAGAAACGTCTAAGCTCTCCTGGGAAAATGATGAAACTCTGGATAATAGAGGAATCCAATCTGCATCGGTGCAGCATCATAATCTGTCACCTTTCTGGCCCCCGTCCCACCGCGGAGGAGGGGATGTTTTTCCACCTCCATCGCTATGACAACATCTCCCAAATAATAGAATACGTGACCGAGAGGCCGCAGTGTCTCATTAACAAGTAATGAAAAATCTGAAGACAGGTGCTGTTGTTTGTCCCTTGCTTTCAACACATTCTTATGGCTACTTTACACTTTCTACACTTAGGATTCTTCAGTTTTCCAAAATAAAGTCATTCCATATCCCTTAAACTTCATTCTTCATTCATTCCAGCCGTTATGTAGAATACACTCCGCCAAGGCTCCACACCAGCTCCCACAAACGGATGAAATTAAATGTATAAATCTAAACCCAGCAGTCCACCTGATCCTCAGGAAGAAGATAATTGCTCCGTTCTGCATATTAAAAACCACGAAAACAATATATATATACGACCTGGAAGAGACAATCTCTTCTTGTGTGGCGTTGATAAGCAGCAGAAGACCACTGGCATGTGGAAATGATCTCGTAGGAGTACAGCAGGATAGCAGCTCAGGAATGTATATGTAATTATGATATGGAGAACAGTAAGTCGTCATGTAATCAAATTAGTCTGAGCTGAAATGTTTGTATCTTTGAAGAACAGAATAGATGAAATATAAGCTTGACAATGAAGAGAGACAATAGTGTTTACATCCTTGGAGTCAACATAGGTCATTACTCTGTACTTGCAACCACTGCAGTCAGAAGAGACTAGGGGCCAAACAACTTCAGACTCTTTAAAGTCGACAGTTATGTGATTAAAAGTCAAGTCGACACCGTCTAGTCTCTGATGACGTCACTGATAAAAACCCAGTAGAAAGTAATGAAATCTATATTCTTGACCTGAATACATATGCTGAGGACAGACAGTTCATGTGCTACATACCGTTCGCTGCAAATATATATAGCCTGTATAAAAACAGGCAGCAACTCAGCACCATGGTAAGTGTAACCGGGTGAAATATATAATGCAATTTTTTCAGAAGCCTTTTCCCTGTATAGCAGCTAAAAGTCTAATAACTTTGACAATGAAATTCACCATCAAATAGTTGATGTGCAGCCTCCTTCTCTCCGTTACCACAGGACTCTTGGTGAAGTTGTTAATTGACTGCTATCCAGAGGATTTGGACTGTTCCTCTGCTAGCATTAGCAGATTCCTTTTCAGATAAGTGTGCATTGCAGTAGTACGTTAGTTGTATTTTAGGACTGACTTGCTTTTGTTGCATGTCACACTTGATGATCCGCTGTTAGTTTGCTGGCATGACCCACTGGCCTCCTCACCTGTCTTCTCTGAGGCGTCCATGTTGTTATTGTTACGTGATCGGTGGCTAGTCGACTTCCTGCTTAAGGCATCACGGTGCAGCAGTGAAGATAAATATCATCTCATAATAACCATATAAACCCTTGATCTGATAGGTTTCTCTCTGGGTGGAATAAATCCATTCTTTCTGAGCATGTTTCAGGTGACGAGTTTCCAGGAGGATCAGAAAAATAGAGGTAGAAAAACAACCTTGTTCATGCAAGTATTTTAAAAGATGAACCAAGTCAGAATCAGTGAGGCCATCAGTGTTGAAAACCTCTTCTTCTATTAAATGAATCGGGGGGGGGGGGGGGGGGGGGGGGGTACTTCTTCTGTTATGTTTCCAGCACATTAAACGCTCCACAGCAGCAGAACCACCTTGTCAATAAGACCGTATTGTGATAGATGTTTTGTGGCATGTAAACACATTTATCTGATCATTTTATCTGAAAGCAGTGACGATTTCAATTGGGTTAAAAAGAAATATTGTCCATGTAAACGTAGCCAAAGAGACAACAGGAAACCCTTCAAACAAAATGACGACATGCGAGAAAAATGAGCTCCACTACTACGAGAAACTGATCAATGATCATGCAGACAATGCGTGCAAAGTATCCTACATGACCAGAGAGAAAAACAATGAAGCCGACAACAATCCTGCAAACATTTTCTTCAGATTAGTGCTGATCCTCTGAATCCCAATGGAGAATTAAAGCAGTAACAACTTCTATCACTAACATTGACCAGGCTAATTACACAAAACCAGCAACTTTAAAAGCATTTAGGCCCACAAACAACTTCTGAGAAATAAACATAATAATCCTCTGTTTACTTTAGCCCACTGCAAACATATGCATGCAAAAGCCTCAACCAAAGACAGTGCACTCATAGCATAGCTGGGAATTAAAACGCCTTACCTGTATGTAGTCTCTTCTGATGGCTTTCGCATTGTCAGAATCTTTTCTTGTGGAGAAAGAAAATCAGCGTCTTCATCATTGGTTGGTCTCTCCCTCTTCTTCAGACTTCCTGTATTGTTGTGTGAGTCCAGGGCTAACTTTCTCTAGCTAGGCCTTGTTAAATGTTCCAAACTCTTTGCTAGTGGTTTGCTAGCTTTGCTACACAGGAACCAATGGAAGCAGCACCTTTCAGCCATTTTTGGAATGGCAAAGGAGTTTAAATGGTTGAAATGAAAAACTGAACTTTATATATTGCAGCTGAGTTAGTTACAAGGAGCTGGTGTTGTTCATGCTAGCTCACATGGCAAACTGTGGCCTACAGAGCCTTTCGTTAATGACATTAGTTTCACCTGTTACCATAAAAGCCTAGCAACAGGCCTAGCAAAAAGCTAGTGGTGCTGTTAGGTGAAATTTAGCTAGCTAAACTTAATGTTTTAAACAGAATATAAAAATCACCTTTGAAAAAGTTCAGTGTAGTGGCTAGTCCTGTATTTAGCTGCTACCGGCTGATAGTGGATTGAAGCCGTGTTTGGACGTGTACTCAGTTTAAAAGAAAAATAATAATCAATAGTCCGTTTTCCGTTATTTACTTAGAATGTCCTTTTTATTTTTAGTGACGGTTCCTTTGATTATAATGAAAACAAAATGGTTGAAAAAATAAACTCGAGCACAGTCGAAAACTGTTGGTCTCCTCCACTCCAGCAAACAAAACACATAATTAAGCCAAACTTAAAACACCTGTGGCCACCTTCGGCTGCATGACACTCAGCCACACATGACACTTCACTGCCCCCTGGTGGCTCGGAGGAAAACAACCCTCTTAAAGAATATGTGGCTCTTACATTCAGTCTTATTAATATTAAAATTATAGAGTAAACTATAATGCCAAATGCTAAACGGGCTAAACGTTTTGTTGTGATTTTAAGTGGTTCTGTACAGAGGACCAAACCTGCCAACATCAATAAATAAATAAATGATATCACAAATATATTTATATGTCTTTAAATGCACCAAAAATAATAATTAAAAGGCAATGTATGTGTGACTTAAATATATATTTTCTGATTTAGTTTGCTTTTGTGCTTAAGCAATTTTGTATGAATTTCCTTTTTAATTAACCTTTAAAGGTATTTGTTATGTATTTATCAGTGTCTTTATTTCTGTATTATTTTCTTGTTGAATTCCTCCTGAATTTATTTGTGTCTTTTCTTTTTATTTGACTTTGTGATGCATTTCTGCGTTTCTGTTTCAGTTTGTATGGCAGCATAAATATATGACTATTAGGCACATATTCTATGCACATCAATGACACACCATACCTTAAAATTAATCTGATTTAATATTTTTTAGTTTTTCCATAGTAAGTTTCCACAGAAACTTAGTGTAATCACCAAAGAGAAGCAGCGTTTCGCTTCAACAGCATAAATAACATCTCAAACAGCAAAACCCACAGCGAGACGAGATAATACTTGTTTTGCATAAAACCCCCCTTCTTTGTGAGATAACACTTGTTTATCGGCTCTCACAGAAAATATGTTTTTTTCGCCGCCTCTCTCAAACCACGTTGTTCCTTTTAGTGGGTACAAGATGAACCTGAACGACACTGGATATGCACAGTTTCTCTTTCTGAATTTTCACTGAGCAATTCACTGAAGAACATACAGTTATTTCACCATAAAGTGATATAGTCTAAATTTAAGGGTGTGATGTGAGAAGAAGGCAGATGTTAAATAGACAGTTTTGTCCAGCAGTTCCTGGTTTATTATTACGATACAGATCATAGACTAAAGGTTAGAATTTGGGTTGGATTTGGAAAATAGAAACACAGACGTGTCTTCAGTATCTGTTATTCTTCAGCGTAACTCAGTGACCAAGTTCTGTTGTATATCTATTTATTTTATTGTACGGTTTCATATTGTTTCAAAAGAAAGATGATAAATTTCTGTTAGCCGCAGCATAATGTGGAAGTTTTCTTATTATTGTTTACTACTTGTTATACGGGCAGCTGTAGATTAGTATCAATTTTCCAATACGGAAAACTGTGCAGTCTCACATGCGCCCCATAAAAAAGCCCGGCATAATAAAAATCGAGATACATCAGAATGTAATCAGCCGTATACCCGGGGGGTGCATTACCACAAACGCCCATTAAAGCGCTTGACAGCTGCAGGAACAAATCACCTCCTATAGCGCTGAAAGGAACAATTTTGCCAACATACTGTAAACAAATCCAGAAATTATGAAACACAGAAGCTTTAAAAATGAGCTGATGACCGTGATGAATTCCTCCGTCAGCCGGAGACGCTTGATGTTGTTTTCCCCGGCCACACTTCCCCCGTTGGCAGAGAGCACACATTCAGCACATTTGTTTTCATGGTCCAATCTCGCAGCAGGCTCTCGCTTGATCAAGCTGACATTTAGCTTGAACACAGAGGTCACTCCGCTGCCTTTGTGGATTGGAATTAAATGAGTTTTAAGATGGGGTGTACTCAATTTCTCCGTGGTAATCTGGTGGCATGAAAGAAAGGGGATTAAATTGTTTTTTTAAAGGTGGGCTGAGAGGCAGTGTGTGTGTGTGGTAAATCCAGGAATGTATTAATGAACTCATATGATGTCTAATTAATCACTCATTGCCTTAAAAGGAAAATTTAACCCATACTCCAATCGGATTTTATAGCCTTGAAGCCAGCTTAGGTCAATCAGTTGGGTCAATCAAATAGTTTGGGGTGGAGTTTATGTGATGATGGAATGAAGAGCAACAGCGATGCAGTCATACACATCATCTGAGCGCTGTGGAGTTTGAATCGCTCCAGTTCCCCCGCGACCATCCAGAGGCAAGCGGCTACGGAAAATGAATGAATGAATGAATGAATGGCTCTGATTGCTTGTAAGACTATCCAGATGCATGCAGAGGTATTTATTTTCCAAATGCGGTGCTGCCAGACTCATATTCTATTAAAAATATAGTCTGGTAACATCGGGCTGGTGTAGGTGGAAAAACTGCAGAGGATTTCTTAGAAGCAAGCAAGAAGAACTTGAACCTTCATTATGAAACAAGTCTCGTGGGCACAACCATCATGTGACGGTCTTAATCGTGGGTGGAGAAATTGGTATCCTTCCGTTTCCTGTGGTGGGGTTTAGCTCTGTGCAAGATCCACATACAGTACGAACCAAAAAAGATAAGGGTGCTCTGTGATGCTGAGGGGTTGAAAACCAACTTCAGCCTGAGGCTTTTGATCACTGACTTATTTTCTCTCGTCTCACTCCAGTAGGGCTGCACTAGACATATCTGCAGGTGCAGTTGTCCAGAGTGGCAGCAAAGACAATATAAAACCTATTGACAACGGCTGAACAGAAGTAACCGCTTGTCCTGTGAAGGGTCGTGGGGGGCGTTGGAGCCTATCCCAGCAGTTATCTGGTGAGAGGTGGGGTACACCCTGGACAGGTCGCCAGTCTACAAACCATACAACCTATTAAACTACACTACACAACAACAGAGAGCAATGGCATGTCCATAAGTTCAAGAGTTGTGACGGGTTTGCTGGTGTTTTCAGAAATGATGGAAGTGAATGGCAAGTTTATACGTTGTGATTTGGTCGTAGTCGTAGATTTTTCCTTCCTAATTTTATGATATGTTTGAGGAAAATGCTGATATTTCCCGTCCTTTCATTACACCCTTGTAGTTCCTACATTTCCTTATCCATTAGCATTAGCTTGCTAAACTGTTAGCCTCTGTGTCTGTGAATGTTGTCAGTCATCTGAGTCATCATACATCCAAAAACTGGACTTGTAGAGTTTCTCGAAGACACCACTCATCTAAGTAGCTGAAGAGAATTGAAGAAGCTTCTTGGATGAGTGGTCTTCAAGAAACTCTACGAGTCCAGTTGTCGTTGTTTTCAGCTTTTAGGTTAGCCTCGGTAGCAGCGGTATTCTCACGACTTAACAATTGAAATATTTTGTCTACTTGACTTCCCATGTTGCAACCACAAGCTCAAGAGCTCAGATTTGAAGGCAGCATAACAACTGTATTCTTAATTTCAGAGTTTTAACCCCTGAGGCATACATTTGACAAATAAAAAACTTGACTCGTTTTTCTCTGAGCTCAAAAGGTATTTAAAATCTTCAGTAACCTCTTTAAAGGTCGTGACATGTCAAGCCTGTGGCCGTTAGTGAAGACACATGGCCATAGTTTTGGTGGTGTGCCAATTCAACATCAGTGATGGAGTGTTTTAGCTGTAGAGATCCTTCTGAATGGCTGAACAGTTTAGGGAATCAGTGCGTGAGAAGAGAGTGAATACAATATAGACCAACTGATCAGCATGATTCAAAAGAGGCCAGCTCTGTACGATGGTAGCTCCTCGTAGCTTCCTGGCCTCCGAGTTAACAGTAGCTCTTCTGGTTTCCCCTTTAGAACCACAAATACAGGCTCATTGTCTCACTGGTTGTAGTTTTCTGATGACCTTTTCTGTGTCTGAAGAGAACAGAAGTTACACATCGTACAAAGTGCGGAACATGAGAATATTAATACGATTTTGCAATGAAGACTGGTTTATTTGAAACAGAGGCTACTTTCAATAATTTATGGAAGGTTAATCCACCTAAACTCAGCTAACAGTCTTTTCATGTGCAGAAAAACACATCGATCTATCCTGACAGGTGTTGTGTATCATGGAAATCAATATTAAACAGATATATAGAAATATTCTCTGCAACATCTCATCTCCCCAGCGAACATAACACACTGGAGATGCTTTTTTTAAATCTATTTTACTGTAAATCTGCGGCAGCGTGTCTGCGTGAATCCAATACTTTTAACAAACTACAGGAGCGGTAGCCTTTTAAAACTGGGACAGATGAAGCCTCACAACATTATATTTAGGTACAGATACTCAAGCGTGACATTCTGCCTGTGGACAGATGGTCATCGGTTCTTGTTGCACTGCGGTGCTATAAAAAAGCAGCATCTCGTTCCTTTTACTTGCAAAGAATATGCACCGAGTGGCTTCATCTCCACAAATCAAACTGCTGAGGCTGTTCTGGTTTTCCCAGCTTTCCATAATGAATGAATTCATCTTCTGTACATGAAGCCTGTCTCTGTGAAACTGGCGACACCTCTTCCAGATGAACTGATGGTTCAAGATGAATTGATAAGTGCAGACCACTCATTTGTGCCTGTTCCTCTGCCACTTTAGAGTTTTCTCAAAACACCTTTTAAAATGATTTTCCTACATTTCATGTAAATGTCACAGACTCTGACAAAGAGACATTCTGTTTTCTCCTTCATGCAGAATCAGCTTGTTACGAAAATATCTAAATGGATGTAGACCTATTGTACTCCTAGATACAAATTAAAAAAATAAATATATTCAAAGAACTGTGCTGACAGACGGCTTCAAATGGAGCTTCAATGGAGCTTGTGGTTACGACATTGAGAGTCCTGTACATAACATACTTGCTGTTCAAGTTGTTGCATCTGCACTTATAGGCGGCTTAGGCTTCTGCGTCAATTTGACAGCGTAGCTATGGCAATAGCGCAGAACCTACGCAGAACCTACGCAGACCCTAGCACTGTAGCTGACGTGCACCTCATCAGAAATGTAACTACACGTCACGGCGCGACACAGGCCACAAGAGCTGTGATTGGTCCACTTGGTAGTAGTGTGTTTCCACTTTAGTTTTTTCTGCTGCATCTCCATTTCCGCAATTTTCAAATTGATTGTTTTGGATCTATACATAGATGGAACACATCGAGGAAAGGTTAACTGAGGAGGTTCGGAGAGGTTGTACAACTCGTCTTCGGTGAAATTTCGGCGAAGTGTCAGTCGCCATTGTTGAAAGTGAAGCAGGAAGTAGAACAAAAACTAACCTGGCTGGCAAAAAAGACACGCGCCCACTAGTGTTTGGGTGGTGTTGTTACAGAGCAAGCCAGACTGACGAGTGGACAAGTAAAAATGGATCGCACCGGTGTATGCTACGTGCGTAGGTTACACCATCTATGTCCCACAGTACATTAAATGAGCCTTAAGTCTTAACAACACCACTGCTAGGCAACTATTGGCACCTAGATGTCACCAATGGTAACAGTTAGCAATGATACTTTTAAGGTTAGGCTCAACTTTTCCCTTTTTGATGAATCTTATAGTTAGGGCGGCTCAGGTGACCTTAAACCATCATTTAGTTCTGCTGCTATGGACCTAGTCTGTTGGGGGACATCCCATGATGAACTCAGCACCTATCCTTTAATTTCTTCTCTAATTATTTATCGATTGCCATCATGCATCATGTATAGCATCTTATTTGGGGTCCCTCTCTCCGGCTCCCTTCCCCTCCCCTCCTCTCCTTCCCTAACCTCTTCTTGTGAGTGTCTCCAGTCTGCAGAGCTACAAACTCATCTCATTTGTCCTGGCCTCATCAATCTGCCCAGTCTTCATGGCTAATAGCTGTCCACCCCAACCTAAATGAATCATTCTCCAACCTGCTTATGGTACTTCTTGTATTCATACATTAAACAAACTAACTCACCTGTAATAGAATCATTACACAGATCATCCCACAGATACTTGATCAGTGTGGGATCTAGTGAATTTTGAGGCCAGGTCAACACCTTGAGATGTTTTTCATGTTTTTTGAGTTGGTAGTAAACCGTTTTTGTGTGTGTGTCTGTGTCAGGCTGCATTCTGCTGGGGATGGCTGCTGCCATCGAGGAGTGTCATTGCTATGGGGTGGGGGTGTCTGGTCTGGTCTAGGTAGGTGGTACATGTCTAAGTAACATCCACATGAATGAATGCCAGGCCAAAGGTTTCCCAGTAGAACATTGAATTGTCACAAGATGGTCAATGTTATTTACTTCTCCTCTCAGTGGTTTTAATGATGTGGCTGACTGGTGTGTAATAAAATTATAAAGAAATACCCACAATCCACCTCCATGATTTCTGAAAAAGTCAAAATTTTCTGAAAGTTTCCACTTACGTGAATGTGAGGGCAGCATCTACCAGTTCCCGTTCATAAATCCTATTTTGACACATTTCAGCTTTTTTCCTCCAAGCTTCATTCTCAAAAGAACTCGCAGAGGTCTCGTTAGCCATGTGGCAGCGAGGCAGTCAAACGTATCAAGCAGCTGTAGGCGTTTCAGGACCTTCATGCTCCTGTGTTGTGATTGCTGGCAGCATTATCCGAGCCCTGTCACTCCAGCTCATGCGGGGAGGCAGGGAGTCCAGGTTGCTGTGTTGCTGGACGGCCTCATCCCTGACTCACTCCTCTGCCGAGCACTCCGCCAGGTTATGTCATTGCAGCAGACGGGCACGCTGTGGAGGAGCTGCTTCTTTCTGCCAGGCAGCCAGCAACACAGCGTCGCTGCTCCTGTCTGCCTTTCACTCTTTGTCTCAGAAAAGAGGTGTTTCCGCATCAGCTTGAGGCTGTCGGCAAGGCCACGGTCACCTCACTCTCAGCTTAGCACGCCACAAATAGGACCATTCACGGATCATTTGATCTATCAAAGCACACATTCATTAAAAAAGGTTCAAAACAGAACGGAAAATAAAACTCAAAGCGTTCTCTACTGTTGCATTTATTTTCTGTCATGTTAACTTATTTCACTTATAAAGGATGCGACATCTACATTTGGATGGCACCTCTACTTTTTTCAGCCTTTCCACTTTAAAGCTGTGGTTGTTTTTTAATTCAAAAGAAGACCCAAATGCACGACAACTTAACAGAAGCAACAACAAGAGAACTTTAATAAAATCACTGACGATGAAAGCTGCTAAAGTTTAAGCACAGCCTTGACCTACGCACATAGTCTACACCAGCTCGCCAGTCTGGCTCGCTTTGTAAAAACAACACTCAAATTCTAGTCGGTGCTGAAATTAAAAATGGAGACCAAAACTGTTTTTTGTTCCAGGCTGTAAAGTTGGAACTTTTTAACATGAAGGTCTATGGAGATAGACTCACTTTAGAAATTATAATAAAATGTTATTGTCATTGTATGTGGGATACAACAAAATTGGAAAATACACATCACAGCGGCGCTTTTAACAAAATATGAACATATAGAAAATACTCTGCAACTTGCACTCAAATAATCCCATTGACAGACAGGCCAAGACCATAATAAATATGAAATAAACTGTACAAGTATTTAAAGTATTATATAATATATATCATTACTCTGTGTTCTTTTTCTTTTTCTTTTTTTTGAAGAAACAACAGTCTGCCTATAGTGGGCATTTGAGGAACTGCAGCTTTTAGAAACTTCATGTAAGTGTTGGCTTAGGTTTTTGGTTATATGTCAACGAACAATAATTAGTTTGTTTGAATGGAAGAGGGAAGCTACCATGCAAATGTCACAGAAATACCAGGGAAGCGTCTATGAAACATTTCTGATTCTCCAGATAAAAAGAAAATTCTGCATTCTGGAGAAGGTTTGCATTTTAAAAACGAAAGAAATCGACAGAGAGGACAAACATGGATAAACCCCGGTGGGGCTTTTCTTTGCTGGAGGGCGCTGAGAGAGAAGAAGAGACTGAGCGACAGGAGACTGTAGCATGTATTGTGTTTGTGTAATTACTCTCACAGCCAGAAGGGGGAGAAAAACATTGTTGACACTGTAGCTTTAATAAATGTTTCAGCTGCCTCTTTAATTTCACTATTATAAAAGTCCTAATTTTCAAATCAGTTTAATTTTTTTTAATTAAGTTTCTGATGCTTTTATAAACAATGATTGAACGGAATCTTTATCTTGTGTTACTGCATTAACTTCCTGTTTGTCTGTCCATAGGCAGTAGCTTAAAAATATTTATTTATAAGATTTAAATGCCAATGAAGTCATTAGATACGTCTGGTTTCTAACAGCCTGAGGGCAGATAGTTCAGCCGTTTAGTCACAACCAAAGTCAAGTGTAAAACTAGCCAGCTATCATTACAATTTATTTTTTTTTACAGATTCATCATTTAAATTACTTCCATCACTCATTTTGATTGAGAAAGTCCTGCCATCCTTAGAACCCATTTTCACTGAGGCCATTATTCAACCAATTGTTCTCTGGTTTCATCAATGTTCATTTATCTCCGGGACGAAGAGGAAATGACTTTGTCTTTGGTGGCTACTCATTAAATTTCTCTGACCGGATGTGTCGGAGGGGATTTTTTGAGCCAAATAAAAAACTTTCATTTATTACAGCGGAGGACTGCGTCACACATTTCCCTAAGGAGAGAACACAAATTGTCCCTTGCATTGTTGCCTGAGCTGCTTATGAGATTAGTGTGCTAGACTCGCAGACAGCAGCGTTACCAGGTGTTCACGAAGCCAATTCCCAATGCAGAGTCTAATGTTATTTTATCACTAGCGCCCTTTCTCACACATTTATGTAAAAGTATGAAGTCAAAAATCAACGCACTCCTGCAGAATAATGGCTGATCCCAACCAAATCCCATTTAATAGTGGATAAATAAGCAACACACTTGTTATTTTTGAGCTTGACAACCGCAATTACAATATTCCATTGTTATTCCTGTACATTACCCCTAGAAAAGGCATCGAAGAGCTCAACACAAGGTGGTGATGAAGAAGTGTGCCCGTCTCTCTCTCTCTCTCTGTCTCTGTCTCTCTCAAAAATACAAAAAAATAAAAATAAAAGCTACCTGGAGTGCCGGCAGCTGCGCAGCCCTGTGCCGTGTTGAGAGCTTGATGAAAACAGTGCTGCACTTGACTACCAATCTACCACCCTTGGGAAGGAGTGTAGATTTTGAATGAGCTTGATATCCACTGAATGAGAAATAAATGCCTCTCTTAAGTACCTGTCAGCGATGGGAGCGGAGCGGCAGCTGTGTTACGCTTCAGTCTGAGCTCTTTAAAGCATCTCTGGCTGAATGCAAGCAGGAAGTGGAGGTTACTGAATAACCTCGTAAAAAAAAAAAAAAATACACGACAGATTACAGTTTCATTAGACATTTAGCTGACACTTTAATCTGGATGATTAAAGTGACAGGAGCACATGATGATTTATTTTATTTGAAGCATGTGCATGGTATCTTTGGTAAGTGCTTGTAGTGCTTTCATGGAAGGAGAGGTTTGATCAGTGAACTTGAAAATGACACAAAAAATAAATTGTCCACAAAAAGAAATGACAAGAAACTACACCAGTGGGCTCTGGCTATACACAGAAAACAAATAACTACTTAGCCAGAAGCAAGTGAATAACAGGGAAATGGTAAACGTACAATTATACAGATTACACATACAGACGCTAGCAGCAATGTGGAGACCAGATACATTGGATTGGTAATGGTTGTAGCAATGAGTCCGGACTTTTACGACATGTGTTTTTAAGAACAGCTGCATAACATACGCAATCTAAGTGCTCATATAGACGTTCATGGGTCGACGATATCAAATGAGGGGGGTAAAGAAGACACAACCTGCAACAATGTGGCAAAAAAAAAAAAAAAAAAAGCCGAAATGACACCAAAGAGGCAGCTACCACATTGGACGAAATCTTAATTTAAGCATCCTCGACAGCACTCTATCTCTGGAGACCCACATCAGCAACGTGACTTGGTCCGCTTACTTCCACCTCCGCAACATCCCTAGCATGTCGTCGTGTAGCTGCACATTGGAGGACATGGCCGTCAAATCCTTGTCCTACGTCCACTTCAAGGTGTCATGGTTCTGTTTTGAATATTTCCTGTGAACCTGTACTTTGTGTTTCCTGTTTTATCTTGTAAAGTTTTTCCTTGGTGTTTCTTGTCTTGTTTTACTTCCTGTGTTTCCCCCCCTTTGATTGTTGGATTGGTTTCTCCTTGTGTGCTCCGTCCTCATTGGTTTCACCTGTATCTCGTCACCCCTCTGCTTACGTGTATGTGTACCTTTGCTCTCTGTTGCGTCGTCTGTTATCTTCCCCTGTCCTGTCCTGTCCTCTCACCCCTGTGTTTCTTGCGTTCCAAGGGTCTCACTTTGGTTTTGCTCTTTATCAGTGTTTGGATTTTCCTGCCATCCCTGCGGCGCCTTTTGTTACTCCTTAGTTTTCATTAAATACATTTTATTTCCAACTCCTGCCTCAGCCCACTGTGTCTTAGATAGATTTTAAACCTCTTAGGGGACATTTTCAATTTACTTTACTGGGTTTACCCCAGCTATAAATATTGATAAAAAATTGACTTCCTCACTTTCAGTGTATGCATTCTGATAAGTCAAATTCATTGAACACAAAACACAGCCTACAGCTATGCCAGAGGTTGTGAGGTGCTCTGAGACAAATTAAAATGCAGCTATGAGGTTTTTCCAATTCCATTGCTTGATAAAGTTCATCACCAGGATGCAAAAACAATTGTATCTTTGAAATAGTTTAACAAAACAGATGTCTCTTCTCTTCAAGGTGGCTCCAATAGTGCTATGGATGGAGCACGATCAGGTGACACCTTCACCTTCTAATAAAGCGTCTAATAAGTGGACTTTGAGTTACGAGTGGACTGAAAGCTGAACTCTAAATGCATGTAGTGAATTCTCCTCCATTCGTGGGCCTTCTTTCTCCCTAACAAGAACCGTTAAGAGCGATCACGTCTGTCTCGTTCCTGGCGCCGCTGCCTTTTCAACCGAGAGCAGGTAAATCGCCTGTTACCCATTCGGAGTGACGCACATCAATAAAATGACACACTACTCGACTAGCACATCAGCAGTGAAATCAATTACTGCAGGTCCAACTTGAACATGAAAGGAGGCAGGGCGACGGGAGAGAGAGGGAGGGACGAGTCTAAATGTTGGATGTGTTTTTGCGTCCTTGTCAGAAGAAGAATCCAACCGGGCGCTAACTCAGACTCACTCTGTGTAATTTGCACCGTTGTCCGTCATCGTTGTGCCTGTTTTCTCTCTCTGTTATTGCCTCTAAATAGGCACTGTACCTGTCCTCCCCTCTCCATCATCTCTCTCATCCCTCATCTCGTAATCTCCGGTATTTCTGTCTCTTTCTGTCTGTGGATATTTATGCATTCATTTTCTGACCCTCTCTTCCTCCTTCTTCCTCCTCCTCTTCCTCCTCCTTATTAGTATTCATGGGGTGGTCGGTCTATTTTAATGAAATGCTGGTGCATTCAGAAACGTGGCAGAGCTGCAGCCGTAACATTTGTGGACTCGTTTCGAATTATCATCATGAAAATTCTTAGAGGCTTCCTTGGAGCCGGAGCTTGGAGTCTGTGTGTTCATGTTTTTGTTAAGTTGCAGTTGCCAAACTCTCGTGGAATAACTAGCGTTGTGGGGCCATGTTGTTTTTGTAGGGATACAACCTTTTTTATTGTACATCTTAGACTTGGTTTCAGGGTAAAAGTAGATTAGTAGTAGATTAGACTGGGGTTAGGGTAAGGAAGTAGGAATGCACTAAGTCAGTATAAAACATTCCATGTCAACCCAGTTTGAAGGCTGCGCTCAGAGCTCTTCACATTAAACAGAAATCACATATACATCCATGTCAATGTCAAGGATAAACACAGCATAAGAGTAAACACAAGGATGATATTAGTTGTTCTTGAATAATGGCTGAGGTGCGGCTGATTCGGACACTTAAGCCCATATACTGCAGTAAAAGTGGATGCCATGACAGCTCCTCTAATGTGAAGGCAACCCATGTGGAGCTCCCCCTGGTGGCTGGCTGCAGTGTAGGTCAGAAGCTCCGCCCCTTCAATTGACTGGGACTTGGGCCAAACTAAAACACTACAGCACACGTCAAATACATGTTTTTCAAGGATGGTTTCTGTCATTTTAGGTAGCTAATATAATACTGATGCATGTTCAGTTGTTTTAAGCAGTCCCGTAGGAACATAAGAGTAGGAAATACGTAAATTAAATAAGTGTAGTGTATAATCCAACATTTATTTGTAACTGGTGGACGTAGCAAATGTGAGTCTAGAGGAAGTGTGGGCGGGTCATCGATAATGTGGCTCCACTCTTAGCCAGTATTGCTCAGATTCTGGCTCCAAACTCACTAGATAGCACCACCCGTATCCCTGGGATACTAGCGTCAGCCAATGGTAGGAAGTGGAGATACGTTGTCCATTTTTACTACAGTCTTTGATTAAGCTAATGAACCATCCAAGGACACTGCAAGGCCAGAGGTGGAGCAGAGGGAAATAACAATTGTATAACATATTTGGTCTAAAGTGACCAAAATTAAAATTCAAGAAGAAAAGCATCAAATGCTTAGTAATTCATTGGTCACCAGTAGTTACAAGGAAGTGGTTCTTTCCATTTTAAGACACATGGGAGTTGTCATACAAGATGTCCAGGTAGCAATTTGAGCATTAACGGCCTGCCCAAGGCACTGCAGGGGGTATAGGAGGTAGCAACTAAGTTGCTACATACATCTAACAAAAAAATGCATTAATCAGGAATCAAACCTAGGTCAAATGCTTCGAAGGCAGCTACGCTAACCACTATACCACCAACCCCTGCGAAGCTACAGATTTCAAAACCTTGATGCATGAAATAAAGAGTACGAATGGAAGTTGGAGCACAGTGAACATTACACTCACTGGTTTGCTCGTGTGACATCCGACTTCACTGACCATGCACCAGGACAGATATCACAGCTGGCCAGACGTCCATTGTGTATTGTGTATTGTTTGTGGTGAGCTTGCTTGCAGTCAAACTCCTCAGGTCAGTGGAAGTCAATGGGAAAAGACGTAAGCACACACACACACACACACCTGCTGTTTGAGGCAGCCTCGCTGAGTAAGCTTTTGTATTTATTTATTTTTTTATTGACTTGCTGAGTTTGCATCTCTCATCCAAAATGAAATAGTTGTAATACGCACAAGCTTCAACAACAGACTTCGCCGCGCATAGACTGTATTGAAGCCATTAACCTTCCTGTCAATCGCACACAGCGTATGAGACATTTGTTCACAAAGTTCAAAATGCATGAATCACATTTTTTAACACCAATAATCAGAGCAATCAGGTTACTTATCTCAGGGGAGGTCATTGTTTGTTATCATGCATGGATTACTAACACCAGGCTGATTACAACAGACAGTGTTTTCAATCATCGTCCAAAGTGACCTTCAGCTCTATGTCGACTCATTTCATCAGCTATCCCCCCCTGCCCCCACTGAGTCCTGTATTATTTTACACTTGATTTAACCCGAGTGATGATGATGCCGTCTTCTTTTCCTTTTTTTTATCTTTCAAATACATGGGCGGTTTCCCCATGTGAATGCCGCCCTGCATTCAGCCACAGAGTTTAGTTAGCTGTCAGCGACTGTCACTGTCGTAGGCTGTCCAATCAGTGTCTAGTTGTGTCCAGTGGAGCGTTGCCAGTCTGTCTGTTCGGCTGATTTTAATATGGCTGCACGCCGCACACATCATTCTCATAGATTCTCATGTTTTTATTTTTGCTTCTAATTCCTCCATGACTTGGGAAAATCAAGTAAAGGACCCACTGTCAAAGAAGTAGGGGAAGACTTTATGAAGTCAATGGGCCCGATTGGTGCATTATTAAAAATGCTGAAGCGCTTTTCACATACGAGTAGATCTCTGACAAAAGCTGGCTGCACAATATAACATTCTTGCAAGCGTCATCATTATGAAAAACATCCTCACATTCCGCCCGCAGCTAATCTTCATTTCTATGTATAGAATGCACCTCTGTTGAGCCTTTGATGGCTGCAAAGACGGAGAACAGTCTGGTTTTCCAGAACCATTCATGGCAGACGTTTGCTTCACGTTTGACGAGTAAATATTAAAGACGTAGGCTGCGCGGCTTTTGATCACACAGTCTCCAGTGATCTGAGGGATAAACAGGTTTGGCTTGTCCATACATTTCCTTAGCGAACTGCAACCAGTAGTTGACGTAAATGTGGAGGTTTCTTTTAGCAGCAGCAGCAAAATAATCACCAGAGAGGAAGGTGTGTCTGTTGTGGTACCTTGTGGTCGCCATCTACTGCTGTTTCAGAACCAGAATCATGAACAGTGCCGTTTTTTTGTCTTGTGCACACGTGTTCATGATTTTTCCTTGCCCTAAGCATTGTGGGAGATGCAGGAGATGGATGGCGAGAGGCAATTTTCTTATTATTTCCGGATGTCGGCCAGTCGTTTTGACGACCGTGTCCGTCCGATCCCGCCGTTCATTCAGCATGCACCCACACACAGTATGCCGATCTTTACCCAGGAGACATTAGCGGTCATGCTGCGAATATTAGCATCTGGGAGCTAACAGAGTAGTTGCTAGCATTTCCGCATTTCCTCGTTAACCAAGCCCACTTCCAAAAAAATTCTTCCCGGTTGATGTGTACAGAACAAGCTGCGAGAACTCCCAAATGAGGAGGTGCGAGTATGTCACAGCCTTAAGGCATAGCTCTATTGAGGCGAGAGCACTCCTGTTGAGTGGGTGGTCTTTAATGCGACTCGCGTGTGACTTGTGTGTTCACACAACCAAAGAAATGCTGACAAATATGGACAAATACGACCCAGACCACCTCCAAATGTGGTCATAGATCAGATCTCTGTGTTCACATTTCAGGCTGGTCACGGAAGCTGAAAGATAAAGTTCGCTCAGAGAAGAAAGAATGCATTTACTTACTGTACAACTTTTAACTAAGCAGCTCTTGGGCACGATTCTTCCATCACTCAAACAAATGAAAGAGACTCTTAACAGCTGTGAGATTTAAAATACATTCAACACGCTGGTGAAACAGCATCTGGTATATAATTAACATGCTGAATGGATCTGAGCTCGGAGTTCGCCCTGTTTTGCTGTCATCACGATCCTCCGACAAAACAGACTGTCATTTTCTTAGTGGAGATGTTTTCGCGTGTGATCCGCGCTCCGATCCTAACGTGGCAGCCATCGCTTGCATCAGTGCAGTTAACTGAGGGCTGCTTGACCAGCCAAGTGTGAACAGCTTTGACTCATATCAGAGTAAACCGCTGTCACTGGCTGATGGATGATCTCACATCGGGGCTGAGTACAGCTGAGCTGTAGCTAATGTACAAAGGGGATGTTGGATTCGTGAGGAGCTACGAGGGATGTACAACTACTCTTCCATTGTCCTGGTAGATTACTTAGATTTTAAAAATTAAGATTTAAAGCTAACTTCAGCAAAAAAAAATTAAACAAAAACTGATGAAACAACTTTTTCTTGAACATTTATTGCAGCACAAAGAATTTATTCACTGAAGCAATGCGTAATGAGTTCATGTTTGATTTAAATACAGTGCAGTGTGAGCCCACTGACTCTGGGCAGCCTGGCACTGTTCCTCTGTGCCAGTGGGAATCTTTTCAATTCGACTGCGCTCAGATAAACATAATTGGAGTATCGCGCGTGGGCCTGCGCGGAGGCATCGTCAATATGTCTGCGCGGGCCTGCAGCGAAAAAAACAAACCATATAAATGGAGCGCTTCACAGGACTTCGACGAACGGCGGTGGCTGAGGCAGAAGAAGTCCTTCAGTGTGGAGAAGGGGATGAGTGCGCTCAGGGCTGGAGATGTGTCGGTCTTTCCGCCTCATTTATTATGAGTTCAGTTCACACGGCAGTGGAGCAAAATGAAAAAGGCAGTTTGTCACATGGTTCTTTAGTGTTTTTATTCCTTTGATTTGAACTGAATTCAGAATAGAAACAATAGCACAGATGCGCACTGCAAAGATTTAACTCAAATATTGATTTCTCTGGGAGTCGACTTGTATTTAAATCTTTCATAAAGGGTCTCAAAGAAGCAGCTGATGAATACATACTGTATCAGCTGGCTGTATCAGCCACTCTAATAGGTGGTTTAGACGCAGAAGCTACGGCGACAGCTCAGACCCTAGCGCTGTAGCCTGTTGTGAACCCCCCCAGAAATGTAACTATGCTTCTCCACTTCCGCAATTTTCAAATTGATTGTTTTGGATCAATAAGGAGGAAACACATCGCAGAAAGGTTAACTGAACAGGTTCGGAGATGCATACAGTCGCCGTTGCTGAAAGTGAAGCAGAAAGTAGAAACAAAAATTAACCCGACTGTCAAAACAGATACAGCGCCAACTAGTGTTTGGAGGGAGTTTTTACAGAGCGAGCCAGACAAGTATAACCAGTACCGGTGTAAGCTAAGTACGTTAGTTAGGGCGTCTATGTCCCACAGTACTGTAAAAGAACCTTAATAATCAGAGACAGCCCTGTCTCTTCTCACTGATTCCTTTCATTTTCATGTGAGACCCTCATTCATTGATTCTGCTACTGAGGTGGTCGTTATCTGATCAATACGTGTCACTCTTTATGGGCAACAGGAGATTTGTCGTCTTTACCAACTTTCTGATAATAATGTGGTTTGCACAGTAGGAGTGTTCAGTGGACATTCATCTTCCACAGATAATTGTCTTGTCCTGCACCGTGACTTGTTGAATGAGGAGCCAATAGATGACTTTCATCAGCTTATCCCAGGTTGGATTGTGGTGGTAACAAGGTATTCCAGGCATCCTCTTACCCAGGAAAGAGAAATATAATCTCTCCGTTTCCTCACAGCTGGCTGAGCTCGGTAAACCTTATAATGGAGGCGCCCAGGAGACTTCATCCCCAGACGCGCAAACCACCTCAACTGGCCCCTCTTGACACAAAGGAGCAGCCTCTCTCCTCCGACCTTCTTCTGGATGTCCAAGCTCCTCACCCTATCTGCAAGTCTGAGGCCAGCCACCCTAGGGAGGAGCCTTATTACAGCCGTAATGCCACTTTTTTCAGTCACTACCCATGAGTAGATCCAAAACTAAGCTTTAACAAGGGCAATTGGAGTTGTAGAGGCCTTGAGTTCTTGAGCTTCTGAAGAAGCTTCTTGGATAAGTGTTGAAATATCTTTTTGTGGATACACTATGACCTGCTTGACCAAGAACCTTCAGATATTGCTACCTATGAGTAAGTTTGTGACCAGTTCGATACATCCCCTCATTTCTGAAGCCACCACACCAACCGCTTAGCCATCTCACACTCCAATCCAACAACCTGAGATACCTCCCAACCTCATCTGTCTGGTGAAGCCAGCAGCAGCTCAGTAGGTAGGGCAGGTTGTCCATAAACCAGAGGGTTAGCAGTTCAACTCGCTGCACATGGATCACATGCCGCCACAAGACATTTAATACGGAGTACCAATAGGTAAAAATGTGCTGCATAAATACAAGACCATCTACTGCATCATTATCATCCTAATGAGGTTTCCTTAGCCAGTATTGAAGGTAATCAGACTATATTCTGCATTTTTTTTTATGAAAAAAGACAATTCATTTAGTTGTATTTTACTCTGTTCCATTTCTAGTGGGA
The DNA here is from genome assembly GCF_963514085.1 of Chelon labrosus. Lineage (NCBI taxonomy): Eukaryota > Metazoa > Chordata > Actinopteri > Mugiliformes > Mugilidae > Chelon > Chelon labrosus. Next base: position 19,926,811 of record NC_140347.1, read on the forward strand.
TTCTCTTGAACAAATGGCAACTCCCTCCCCCGTAACCTAGCTCCCTGTTGTTTCCAGGCCTGCGTCGCTGCCATGATGTGTGGGGCGGTAATGGGAAGTGATGCAGCATTGTTAGCCGTGAACGCGTGTGTCTGCTAATCGCCTAATAATTGGATGTGATGGCGGAACGTCGGCCGCGATGATGAATTACCGGCAGCCGAGCTGTGAGCGCAGCAGGTAGACAGAGGCAGATGCTGCAGGTGCCGGGACAGCGAGCGTGTCGTTCCTGCACACACACACACACACACACACACACGAGTGCACGTTATGTGCTTCAACATGATAGTCATGCACCTATAGAAGGACATCCATAGGAAATTCAAACTACATCTCATGAGAAAAGCATCGACAGAGAGCTTATAGAAGCAGCTCGCCATGCAGAAGACATCTATCTACTCGCATCGAGCTGTGCAGACTCCTGAAGGAAGCTCGTCTCTCTGTGAAGTGGCAGTCGCTTTGGTTCAATCACTGTTTCGGCGACTAGAAAAAGGGATTCCTGCCATTTTCCTCTTCTTCTTCTATCGCTCTATCATCTTCATCGGCTGCGCTGATTTTCAGCCCCATACAGAGTTGTCATCCCACGAGTTGAGCTCGATTAAACTGATGAGAACGGCTCTCGTCGTCGCACGGAACAGGAAAGGGTTCATTTCTTCCACCAAAGTGTTTCCGCGGCTTCCTAATCAAGGTAACTGTACATTAACTGTACTACGTTCTAGTGGAAAAAATGGAGCAGAGGAAGCAACAAACCTCCCGACAGATATTATGCTTCATAATATATAGAACATGCCTCAAAGCTATATGTGGAAGTAGCAATTTCACGACCCTGCCATTAGGTTGTAGGTACAGAAGACTCAGGGGCATGAAAGCTAAGGAACAGCAAGCTTCTCATCACGTCAGGTTGTGTTTCTTGAATGTTATCATGGTGGTGCAACAATGACTGAAGTGAAACACACCAACAAACCAAATCACTGATCTATGACTCTGATTAGTCTAGAGAAGATCTTTGAGAGTGAACATATCTGCTTTATTCCTTTTATTGAACTGAAGCTAAATGAAGAACACAGCTCATTTTCACATCACCATCATATATTATTGACTAAATCACAGCAGAGTAGGTCTAAATCAACATTTCATTTGACTCACGCGGCCGCAGACATCGATTATCCGTCCTGTTAGAGGAAAGTAAATTCACACCTGCACTGGCGGACATGTTCTTTGCATGGCCTGCAAACGTTAAATGATTCAGAAGCCCCCCCACCACACGCCCACCCCAGGGGACAGGATTTGGGAGAAAGTACGTTTTAGAAATGACAGGAAAAATCAAAGAGACGGATCGCAGAAGCCTAGACAGGACTCTGTGTTCCACAATACTCTGGCTGGATTGTTGAGAACCTCTCGACTCCAACCGACTATTCACACCCGACAGCTTTGGAGAGCTGCAGTATTCACACCTCTGTTCCCCCCGGGAGAGACACCTGTTCAAAACACAACAACACACACACACACACACACAAGACTTTAATCTCCTGTTTGGGAATCAACATCCTCTGTTACACTCAGGAGCGTTGGATTAAAACGTCTATTGTTAAGTTACGGTTCAAATATTCAGTTTTAATCTTTTGCTTTCACGCCAGATAAACACGGTTAAGAGAGCATCTGTTCTCTGCTGGAAAATATCAGCCAGATACACTCGTGCCAATATCAGCTTATATGGGAGTGGGAGTGTCATTTCTATGGGGTCGGGGTCGATGGTCTGGTCTAGGTGGGTGCTACAGGTCTACGTAACATCCACATGAATGCCAGGTCCAAAAGTTTCCCAGCAGAACATTATATTGTCACAAGAGGTCACAAGGTCAATGTTATTCGCTTCTACTAGTGGTTTTAATGTATATGTATGTTAAAAAAAACTACTTCACTTGTGAAGAACATACAAACATGAAATTTGTAAATGCTGGGCTCGTCCGGGATTTGAACCCGGGACCTCTCGCACCCGAAGCGAGAATCATACCCCTAGACCAACGAGCCATGAAATCCTGTTAAGGCCAACCAAAATTCTTGTCGAACTTCATCTTTTCAAACGCTTGTTTAAAGTGTACTTCCTCCCCAAACTTTAACTTTCACGCGCATTTAAAAACAGACATCAGAGAGGAAGAGAGAGAGAGAGAGAGATAGAGGAAGAAGCCCGCAACACTGACTAAAGCCTTCGTATATGTCTGCATACCGGCCTCTTGTTATTTCCTTCGACCTCTTTCAGGCTACACGAACACATTTCTCTTGCTCTTATTAAAGAAATTCAAAATAGTTTGATTTCTTTCAGGAACGAGGGGAGGTGGGGGGGAGAGATTTCAGGGGAGCTACAAGTCTCAACCCAATTAGTGACCTCATTCGCTGAGCACATCTTGTCTCATCCCCTCCTCTTCCTCCTCCTCCTCCTCCTCGTCTTCCTCCTCTCTTCATCACACTTTCTATTCAATACCACCACTCACCATCCTCAAAACCCTTTATTTTCTTCTCCGCTGGACACTCTATTCTTCCCCTGATTCTCTCTCTTCTTCTCTCTTTCTCTGCACAAATGAGTCCCTTTTGCCTAGGGGATGAGACCACGGTGGTTAAATCAGATTGGGGCGAGGTTATATTTGGACTGTGGCGAGAGAGAGAGAGAGAGACGGAGAGAGAGAAAGAGGCATCAAACAGCTGGGTGATGACTGCATGGCCTATTTTACATCAGCAAATTGGCTGACAGTGAAATCCCAGGGCACACTGAGCTGACAATATTAGTAATATTAGTCTAATAAAAAGCCCCCAGCTCATTTGAAGCAGCCTCAATGATTATGATTAGATAGAGGGCATCCAGCTCTGAACCATGATGACCATGATATATGGAAAATAAATTAGAGATCAAACCGTGTCCTTCGGCCAGAATTATCGATAAAAATAAATAGCTGCAGATCAAGAATAATTTTGTGTTTTTAACCCTGCAAACCCCCATCAACTCAACTTTAGATCATATAAAAAAACAGGCTTGTGTTCATTTATGCAGGATGCAAGAATTTCAAGGAGACTTTCAGTGTAGCCTGGAAACCACCAGCATCTTTGCGCCAACCGCTGTGATTCATGCTTACATAACGACACAAGGTGTGCGGAGTCATTAAGATAATAAGTATGGTTGGATTCCAGGCTAAGCTCAGACCACTGCTTTAAGCCTGGACCTGGGACCACTTCCCTGGACAGAGTCTCCTTCACAGCAGCTTTACCGAACTCCGCCCTCAGTCTGAAAAACTCTACTCGAGTGTATAATTACCATAGGGCTCGTTTGAAAGGCTTAAATAATCATGAGAATGTAAAAACAGGACATCTATTGAATCCTTCACAGTGGAGAGAGAATGAACTGTAGTGGACACTGTAGGGGAAATAAAGCTCCGTTTAAGTTTTTGGCCTCTTTTAGGTCATTGTTCTGGCTACGAAGCCCCGCCCACAGTGTTGTGCAAGTTCACACTAAACAAGAACTAGTTCAAAGTTCTGTTCGCACAGATAAAAGTGAACTAGTTCAAGTTCATAGTTCACATTTTTTTAATTTTGAACTAAATTCATAGACTCCAAAATGAACAGTTCTCAATGGTTTGAATAACTATTGACGATATATACTAGGAAATAACTCAAATGTGTGGATCAGCTACTTCTGCTGTGCCGGAGGTGGCTTCTCTTTCAGCTGCACCAACCATGCTGTATGCCGTAAATCGCACGTCGACTGACAGCCGTCGTAACGGGGGTGAACGTCATTATTTCCCTCCAGATTGAGCGAAACTCACGTCTACACTCAGATGGAAAAATTATGCGTTCAGCTCACAGTTCACAAAACTATGAAAGCTTTGTAGCCGTCAGTTGGTCGCCAGTGAACACTCATGATTAAGTAGATTTTGGGCCTCAAAGAGAGTTACAATATGTTTGTAGCCGTGTCTGACTGATTGACATGTTCTCAGTCAGATACACCCTCGCTCCACCCTAGCTCCTCCTTCTCACACATATATGAAGAATTCTGGTTTAAAAAAAAGGGGGAAAAGAAACAAGACCAACATCATTTAAGTCTGAAAACTTAAGTTCCAAATCCTGCAGTTCCTCTAATGACCACTTGAGGACAGCTCCAAAAAGGAAAGTCAATCCCCGTAGACCTACAATTTAAAATGTCCAACTTTACAACAGAAATAAACATGTTTACAGCCTGGTATAAAAATATAAAGTGTTTTGGTCCCTGTAGCTAATTTACTCATTCATGACAACTGCACAGGGGTGAACTGTTACATAACTCACCCGTTTAAAAAACATCAAGGCTGAAAGGATGCTTGCAAAATTGAAACATGGACAATTTGAGAGCCATGGCAAGGCCCTGGCAGGTTGCCAGCTGTCCTCTTCACCGTGAACCTGTCAGACTCATCTCCACTCCTATTCCTACTCCTATTTTTGAATCAGTCAGGAGTCAGGCACTGCAAAGATGGAAACAACCAGTAAAATCCCACTGGGCTTAAAAAGCGCTCTTCAGAAAACCTATGGGCGATTTCACATGCAATCAGTGGCATTTAGTGGTGGAAAAATGCTGTATAGAAAATTAAAGAAATTACAAAAATATATGGCCAACAAACTGTTCTGGACTTCATCGCTAATTTCTCCATTCTTGACATCTGTATTTAAATTATATCGACATTTAAAGTTATGCCAACCTCAGCTCCACTAACGCTCCACCTCTTTGACCATTTTTGAATTAGAGTTAGGATGAGTCAGATATTGGCGGCAACCGGTGCCACCAAACTGAGCTTTAAAAACAAACTTAGGGACAGTCGTTGTTGTTTCTTCTGCCCCCTAGTGGCAACAATTTTATTATTGGAGCTTTAAGATTAAATGAAGAAAATGACATCACCTCTACATTCATTATCAGATCAGTTACTGAAGATATACCATGCTTCAGTTTTCTAAGTTTTTTTTGTAGTTTGTTGTATTATTAATAACTGCACTCAATGCAGATGGAACATCCAGATCTTCCGGTTCCAGCGTTGTGATTCAAGAATTTTGAAAGTAGATTTTATTCTTTGATCACAACATCAATGGAAAACATTTTAGTGTCAAGTCATCACAATCAAAGAGCGAGGGACTCATTCTGCACCAACATTCAAACTCACTCAGCAGCGACTACAGAAGGAACGGAGAGAGAGAGCGGCGTCTCCACAGACACCTGCAACAATACACCACTGCAATGTAATGAGAATCTACTTCCTTTAGCTTCGAAGGCCTCTTTGAAAAGACACCCCCAGAGTGTCCTGTGAATTTTAAAATCAACCCTACACCAAGAATTTCTCACTTTCTCTAAGTGGACTTGCTGATGATTTAGATTTTATTACGTGCTGACATCAGTAGATTTAGTGGAGCGATTGCCGCTGGTGTTGACACGCCATCCTAATAGTTTATGATGGGAAATGAGAAATACTGCAGACTACAAAAATGTCCCGTGTCCTGCCAGTAATTGCCATGTAAGGGCGGGACAGCACTTCCCAGCAGGTTAACAGAAAATGACTACAGTAAAAAAAGCTAAAATTACAACTTTTCATTTCCAAAATAACTCCCAGGGAGTGCTGGGTTTTAAATCTAATAGAGTGGGGAGTACACAGCGGGGAGTTTAAAAGCACGTTTACTCTCCACTGCCTCTCTACAGGTTAAACCAGCATCATGACAAAAGGATTACTGGTTCCTCCTCACCTAGAGAACAGCAACACCACTGGGGGAAAATGGCGTTTCTTTGATATGTACATTATGAGCAGCTACACAAAACAAATCCCCTCTGAAAAACTCTCACGCCGTGACGGAGGAAAGAATGTCAAAAAGATGCCATACGAAGGGTATGTCATCATATTTAATTTTCTGCTTGAATCCCGGAATGAGAAAGTAATCAAAAAGAGGCCATGTGTCATAGTTTAGACAAGTTGTCATCCCAGATTTTCAATATGGCTGCATGCATCTGTCGTCCTTCAGATTAGACTTTTCTATCTCTCCGCAGGTGGAGTATGCAGAAGATGAAGAGCATTATATCGCTCTAAGACGCTTTCAATCTCTGCATTTGTATCAGTTCAGTGATTTGGATTGGTATAACAGCTGTTTGTTACACATACAACAAATGAGTTTACATTCAACTCACACAGAGAGGATGAATTATTCATTAAGAAAACTGGAGCATCATTTCTTCTTTTCTGTCTCATAATAACACCGAAGAAGATTGATTTTTTTTTCTTCTTGTATCTCCGATAAAATTCACACTAAACTGTTCCTAATTCCAGCCTCTGTTTAACTTTAAATGGCATGTTTCACGCATATAACTCACTGGTTCCTCAGACCATTATTATTACTCAGCAGCAACAGAGACAAGTGAACTGATTGCTGTTTTTATCTCCCACGTTCGTCCACACTCATCATGGATCTCATCAGCGCACGAGCGTTCACGCATTGTGAGCGTGCGCTTTATGCATTGTGGGTCTTCCTGTTGGCCATTTGTTAAGTCCATGAATAATAATGAGCGCCCTGCTTGAATGTAATAGATGAGTTTTTTCGGTGGTAGTCAGCTGCGCATTGTGAGGAGCGTCGCTCGCTGCACCTCTGCATAAGGAAGTCTGGCATTTTTCTTTTATAGCAGTGGCTGAGGAATTCACTCCACACGCAGACCATGAGATTAAATGTCTTCATGAGAGATAAAGAAACCGTGACGGCCCCAACACCTCCTCCACCACAGCCACGCACACCCCAGTCTCTTAGAAATCACCACATCACATGATCAGCAGAAAGGAGACATGTGACACAGCCAGAAGGTAAATCAATGAGGAATGCAGCCAGAGGTGGAAAGGACTTTACATTCGTTTTGTAAACTAAAAAAAGAATAAAATGTGTATCTATTATTGTGTGTACACTATATATACACCCATTAGCCACAACATTAAAACCACTGACAGGAGAAGTGAATAACATTGACCATCTTGTGACAATTCAATGTTCTGCTGGGAAAGTTTTGGACCTGGCATTCATTTGTGTGGATGTTACTCAGACTTAGATGGCAGCAGCCATCCCCAGCAGGATGCAGCCTGACACAGGCACACACAAAAATGCTTTATAAAAAAAACAAACAAAAAAAAAAAACATGAAGAACAGCACAAGGTGTTGACCTGGCCTCCAAATTCACTAGATCCCAAACTGATCAAGTATCTGTGGGATGATCCACAGAGGCCCCTCCCCTCAACCCATAGGACCCAAAGGCCCCCCCTAACAACATTCTGTTGCCAGACACCACAGGACAGCCTCAGAAGGCCCGTGTCCATTATGTGATGAGTCACAACTGTTTCAGAGGCACAAGGGAGATCTACACAATATTAGTGCAATATTAGGTCATAATGTTACGCCTGATCGGTGTATGTAAAAATGATCTCTTCTTGTTTGTGCAGCCCTTTAGCTTGTATGGGTTATAGTATGTGTCATTTCCTTCTAAATTTAATAACAGCAATTAGCCTCTTGAGCTAGCTGTAGCTCATTTACAGTTCACCTATTGCTAGACAAATTGTCACCGCAGAATTCCAACTTGGCCGCATGCATCTGTTGTCCCCAGATTAGCCTTTCTATCTCTCCACAGGTTAAGTGTGAAGTGAATGAATGAATTAACCTTTTGCGGAAGTCAGCAAGCAAGCCAGTTAAAGCGCATTAGTGGACGCATTACTGGACGTATTACTGTAATGCAATTACTTACTTCTAAATAAAGTACAGAGGTTATTATTACGGTAACAGAGGAACATTTTATCCAGTCTAAATGTGTGTGTTTTCCATATGTGTAGCAGGTTTTTTTGGCCACAACTGTGCTTAGTGAAATATTTGCTATAAAGTTAATTAATTGATTTCGGAAATTTAAAAATATATGTGTGTATTATTATTATTATTATCATTATTAATAAAAAATGTAATAAAATTTGTGGAAATTCTTCTTCTATGGTTTGGAAGAAAATGAAGTTCTCGTCACGGCTGTCAGCGCTTATATACCCAGTCCTTATGAGGCCACGCCCCCCTCTGAGCTCCACCACTCACAGGGCGGAACGTGATTAGCTCTTCGCGGCTGTCAGTCACGCCCATCTTACCGTTGCTTCCTGTGTGAGCCGTTGGATTAGGTCTGTCTGCAGCGAGTCTCCGGTATGGACAGGCGCTTCACTCCTCAACTTTTTACCGGAGATTTTACCGCCGCTGTCTAGCATTTATCACGCTCGGAAATGGATTTGTGAACGGAATAAGCCGAGGCTGAGCTCGACGCGAGTTAAACCGACCGTTTAAACACATTTTTGTTTTCTTTTTAACTGTTGTTCGAGTTGAAGGAAGAGGGGAAAATGCCAGTTGCAACTCTTCTGCCTTTCACCGCGACCCCGAATAGGAAGTCTGTCAGCCCGACTTCTTTCAGGTTGACGGAGAAATTCATCTTGTTGTTGGTGTTCAGCGCTTTTATCACGCTGTGTTTCGGGGCTATTTTCTTCCTGCCGGACTCGTCCAAGCTGCTCAGCGGAGTTTTCTTTCATTCCTCCGCGGTGGAGACCAACACCCGCACCGGTCCGGACAGCAGCGACTCGGGTTCGGCAGGGAACGACGACAGGGTCCTGGACAAAATCAGAAAAGACCACGAGAAAGCCCTGCTGGAGGCCAAGGATACTCTACAGAAACGGCCCGACGAGATAAAGCATGACATTATAAGTGACAAGGAGAAAGTGAGGGAGAGTTTGGGTCAAGGTGGGAACGATGTGAATAGTTTACCTTTCGTTGAGTACCGCCGCCCGCCCGGGGCTACGGGACACGAACCCCTGGACCCCGAAACCAGAGACAGGCGGGCCAAAATCAAAGAGGTAAGTTCTCTATGTTGGTTTTATGTGGAGAAACAACCTCAAGCCAAACTCCTGCTAAAATCAATGAAATTTACCTGTGCTCTGGTCAGCTTACAGTCACTGTAGAACATGACTCAATGTATTAGACAAACCCAGTCCTCTCTAAAAGTCGACTTTAATATAATGGACAAAACCAGTTATTAAAATGTGAGCGTTTAACTAAATCCAGTTATCCGTAAAGTCTGCTGCGCATATATGTACCTCACGGGAGCGCGGCGGCTGTCACACCAAAGCACTCAACCTGTGATTTTACTCGATCGAAGCAGATCTAGAGTGGATTATTTGCAGCCGAAATGCAGAGCATAAAAAGTAGTGTTTAGCCGAAGATGTTGTCCCACGTTTTGAAATCAATTCACACGCGTGGGCGACTTCGACACTTTAAATTGTCTGATTTTTAAACGGAGTTCGGCGTGGCGTTTTGTCGCTCCGCGGCAGACGGTTCCAGGGGAGAAAGGAAAGGAAAGGAAGGAATGCAGGATCCACCTCCGCCGTCTGGGTTGACTAACCTGTCTTTCAAGTTTCTCATCATCGGAACAATACCTGGTCTCCTTATAGCGGGATCTTACGTGTGTGGATTTAAGCACACCTTGTTGGCTGTTACACAGATGTTTATGTGGACCAGATTTCCACCCCACTAAGATAGATAGATAGATAGATAGATAGATCCGTTATCGTCCTTTAAGGAAATCTGTTGCTACAGTCTGCACAGACCCTCACATGAACCTCCAACATATACACATTTCTACACACATGTCCATATAGATGTTTCATAATTCCCAACCTGAACATGCATTTTTAAGAGAACCTACCTTCATTAATATCATTAATAATTGCTAGGCTAATTGTTGCTGATTGTAGTTATAATTCACCCTCTTATTTCTTGCATAGACAGTGTCACAGTGTCTCTTTTATATTCGCCTCTGTGCCCCTGATGTCCTGAGCCAAAGTGTTAGCCTTGTAGCCTGCAGCCGTGTGTGGAAAAAAACACCAACAGGTAGCATGTCTGCTATTATTGTGTTGTGTCACTGCGCAGTATTCGTGTGTGTGTGTGTATTAGTGGAAACTAATATTCACCATTCAGTGACAGCCAGGTGAGAATCAGGTGTCTGTGTGCAGACGCTGCGGCTTCGTGCCAGTCTTCCTGTGCTGCTTTTGGGCTGTGAAGTTATGAGTGAGTCAGAAAGAGGTATTTAAATGTGAAAATATTTCACACTACAAGATTTTTTTGCCAGATTTTACCGACGTTTCCCAGTTGGGCAGATTCTGCACCAGTGTGCACTAGTTGGGGGCAGTCGGCCACGCAGCACATCAGGCAACGAAACTGTGTGTAAGTGCATGCTTATCGTGTAGCACCCTGCTCATGTCCACAACATTAGGCTGGCGCTGCAGCTAATGCTAAGATGCTGTACTATGGTTTTCTAGAGGTTTTTGGATTGCCACAGCATTATCCCAAAGTGATATTCACTCACAACTTGTACAGTTTTGTAGGCTGACATTAGATCAAAATTTATATATATATATTAAACAGATTCTGACTCCTGTGTAGTTACTGTTTCTCGTGACACAACAACTGTAGAAATAAACTCTGTATTTGCTGAGATAGTCTCAGAATTAGGAGGCTTATGGTTAACTTGAAAAGACGACTCAATCCCAAAACATCCTGCACTCTCCAGGTCTCATATTGCACTCTTATATTTATTACAACCCTCCGCACATTGTAAATGCTGCCCCTGAAACCTTTTACAAGTCATTGGTTATTTAAGACACTGTGTTTGACATGAAGCTGGTGGACATTTCTGGCCTTAAGATGTCATCACCTGCCACTAAAATGGCTAGGAAGCTCAGCCCTCCGATGCATTTACATGCACCAATACCCGGCCCCATGCTCACTTAAATGCCAGTCTTTTAGACAAAATAAGATTTGTTATGACTATAGTGTATGTATGTTTGTTGGAGATATCAAATCTCGAATTTACAACAACACAGCTCAGTGTGTTTTGTGTTTCAGAGCTCAGCTGTGCATTAAACGGATGGGAAAGTGAGCGCAGCACCGGTCCTGCTGCGAACACAACTGTTTTGAATACCATTGGCTTTGTTAAGACCGCTTTGTATGTTTATAAAGCGCAGTGGTCATTCAAATGGTCTGTTTTAACATGTGGACCGGTTTGCCGTTAACACACAGTTGCTGTTATTGGACTCCAGTCATGACACTATGATTTAGATCCATATTAATACATATATACCTCCTTTGTCTGTTAAATAGTAATGGAATAACCACCCTGATGATGTGATATTTCCTTGTCAGTAGCAGAATTTTAGTTCTTATCGCTGTTTCAGTTCTTTTTCACTGTTAAATGAGAGGATGAAGGGTAAGGAGTGGTCACTTTAAATGGCATCCCAAGCTGGCGTCTTAATCTCCGTTTGGTCAAAGCAACCCCGTGTGTTACAGAAATGATGCATGACAGTGCGACAGCCTGTGTCAGGGAAACAAATTCAAGTCTGGCAAGACGTCCGACCTAATGAAGCAACTAATAAACACATTGTAATCTTACGGGAGGTGGCCTAATGCTTCAGAATAATATAAGAAAACTAGCTGAAATAGCATCTTCTTAGCATCATGGAAACTGTGTCACACATGACATGGAGCAGGATATCTCCAAAACACGAGCTAATGCAATTATCATACCTAATCTACAGCTCAACAAATATCAAATCATATCGTACTGGTTCAAAATCTACAGCTACATCCTTGATGGAGATAATATCCTGGGAGGGGTCTTAGGATTTCATTTGCTGTTCGTTTTTTTTCAGGAAAGACTAATGCAAGACTTTCATATGTTTTCTTGTGTGTGATATCATGGAGTTGGGTATAAATAAGAGAGCCCTTCGATGGTTGGAGTGCCTGGTCTGGTCTAGGTGGGTGCTACATGTCTAAGTAACATCTGCACGAATGCCAGGTCCAAAGGTTTCCCAGCGGTATTGTCATTTACTTCTCCTGTCAGTGGTTTTAATGTTGTGCCCGATCGGTCTTATGATTAGTTGGTGCATCACGGAGTGTCAAAAAAAAGTTCAGGCCGCCTCAGCTACGTAGCTCGTCTCGCCCTTCACGTAAAGCGTCGGTCTTCAGTTTAGTGCACACATCGCCAGCTTCCATTGATAGTTATCATGGTTGATTGTTGCTCTGTTGCTGCATTAGGGTTAGACAGTCCCTCATTCAAATAATGACAAACCAGTTTTGATGATACAAGGCAAGTTTCTTTCAAGAAGGCTTCAGGAACAACAGCAGCTCTGGTAAATCCTGTAGATGCAATTAGATGCAATTAGATGTGCTTGTAGCAGTTGTTGCAGGGGGATCATAAAAAATGGTGAAATAAGCAAAGGAAAAAAAATCTGTATTACACTACTAGTGCTACTACTGCAAAAAAGATATAATTACAGTATGAGACATGCTGATTAGATTTTTAATTAGTTTAATCATTATAACAAAAAGCTAGGGCAAGAAAGTTTCATTTTTGCAACACAAACATAATCCCAAATGAGAAAGAAAAGCATCAAACTTTTACTTTTGAGATATTAGAACTAGAAAATGTTATATTTGCTTAAACATTGAACTAAATTTATTTTTAAGTCATATTTTGGGGGCTTCTGTGTCTTTATTTTGATAGGTGCCAGTGAAGAGAGGCAGGAGGTAATAAGGTGAGAGAGAGAGGGGGGAGATATTCGGCATAAGGGCGCATACTGAAATAATTTATTTTTGATCCACATATGATTTCAGGTCTCAGGTCTGGGATTCAGATTTACTTTTCCATAACTTTTAGGTGCAGTAGTAAGTAGAGTTTTGATAGTAGCACTCAAGAAGCCATAGTTCAGTTAGATTTTATATCGTCTGATGATGATGATTGATGAAAACGCTGTTCGCGGACACATCTTCCTTCGCTCTCTCACAGCCCTGGACCAGAAAAACAACTGATTAACATGTGCATAATAATCAAGTGAACAATAGGCACACAGTATTTGCAGTGAGAAGTGATGTGACAAGACAAATAACTCATCTTTATTCAGATATTTGAAGCCATTCATTTCAAGCACGGATGCAGCTGACAGCTTGAAGTCTTATTATATTCAGCTCCTCTACGGATTCCCATTTTGATTTCTCTGCCCTCTGAGTTGAGAAAAGCCAATAAGTGTTGACCAAACCCAAGGCACACAAACACATCCTTACATGCTGCCCCTTGATCTCTGGTGGCCCGCTGTTATTTAGCCGAGGGTTTTAAAACGTGTTTGAAGATAAAGTTCTGAGATGCCGGCTTCCTACTCGGCTTCAGCGCCATCTGACCCGGGCTATCCTGGGATCTGCCCCTGCGCTGCGCTGCGCTCTCAGCGGGCGAGTGTCGTGTTTGTGATGGCCAGAGGACAGGCAGCGGGGGCCACTCTGTTAAGGATAAATGGCTTGTTTTGAGCGACCGCCACAATCCTACAATCAGCTGAATCTGTGCGTCTGCCTCTAAATCAAAGGATCTCTGGAGATCCCCCGCCTCCTCCGCAGCGCCGGGGCTTTCGCTCGCTCTCCCCGAGCGCTTTGGAGGTAAGAGCAGCAGGGGGTGATAATGAAAACCTTGGCTGATGAACAGATGGAAAAATCAAGGTGGATGCGGTCGATGCTGGATGCTAGAACATGCTGCGCTGTGTGACACGGTAAACTACTTTTCTCCTGGGCATGTTTCTGACCACGCTTAGACTGGATGCCAGGAACATTCACCGCACTCGTGGAATGTAAGAACACTTTGAGCGGTTATGAAGGGTTTGCTCATTTCTTTCATTTTCATTTCACCACACACTTACTTGTAGGCCCTTGTATTTTTTTGATAGGCTTAAATGCGGCTTGAAGTGCTGTGTTTAATAGTAGCTCAACTAAACTGAAACTGTACTTCCTTTGGTGGATTATCTTAGATCGCAGTTCTGCGCTTTATCTGTAGACGCACTGCTCAGCTTGATTCCTGCTCTGCACTATGGGCTGGAGTGTCCACACTAACAGTTACGACTAAGTGCTGTTTGAACAAGTTTGACATCAGAAGTACGTGCAGTTAGTCCAACTGGCCACACTGGATGGTTTCAGTAAAAACTTTCCTGCTATCGAGTTGTATCCGCGTCCAGTATTATTTAAAGGCCGGTCTTCAGGAGGACATTCAAAGTATTCCACTCCACTGCTCACATGGAAAGCGGCGTTGTAAACTGAGTGTTGGATTGTCAGTATTCAAAGCATCCCGCACGCATCAGGATTGTGAATTCAAACTGTCACTGCAAGCATTTGGAAACGCTAAGCTCACACAGCTATTTGTTTTCATGCCAGGAATCCCGTCGGCCTCCTGAGGCTAGCTCAAGCTCCCCTAGGGAAACCTGGATTTTTGCTTTAAGAACCGCGGCTGAAGGATTTCAACGCAGCGACAGACTTGTTGCAATTCATCACGCTCACCTTGTCTGAGCAACAAGCTGCTGACCTATCAGACTCCCTGTCCTGCTCCTTGTGTGATGAGGTGGAGCCTGGAGCTGTTTTAACTATGCAAACGAGATGCAAATGAGGGTTTGACGCGCCATAAGGAATGCAATATGTGCTCTTCTCATCTCGGCGTCTTAAAGGACAACCGCTTATCATCCTGTCAGTCCGTCACCTCTTTGAAATAAACATATACAGAGGAAGCTAGAATCTTGTGTACACACACACACTTCTTACTGTTCAGAGAGCTGTACATGTTGCTGGTTTGTTAAGGTCTCTGGTTGACGCGCGATGCAGACTGTCGAGGAAAGATGAAACATTCGTCTCCTTGCTTTTCTGCTTACATCTGTACAATGCTGTCATTTCCTTCCCTTTTATTTCCCATGCTCCTCTGTTGTTCTCTTTATCCCCTCTTTGTTGTTCCTTACTGCCTCTTCTGTTTCTGCTTTCTCTTCTCTTGCTTTTCCTGCCTCAGGATTCAGTTCAGTTATTTTTGCCCACTCCCATCACAATTGTTTTTTTTTGTTTTTTTTCTGCAGTGTGTGTGTGTGTGTGTGTACGTGCATGTGTTTCACCCCTCCCTAAATAAAATAAGAGCCTTTCTGCCGTTTTGCCAACCTTTAGAGCCTGAAATAAAATCCCGTCTCTTTCTCTGGCTTACTTGGCAGCCTCTTAGTTCTATTTCTGATCGACCATTTGAACTAATTGCCTCTGGTTCCCCAGTCCTACTTCTTTTCTTAGAGTATAAACCAGACATGTGCGTGTGTGTGTATGCGTGTGTATGTGTGTGTGTGTATGCGTGTTGGATAGAGTTACCGCTGGCCCCTGCAGGTGCTCTGTTTAATTGTCTAATGGCTATAATAGCCGTGCCTCACTGCCGGCACTACTGCCTGCTGTATGTGTGTCTATATGTTAATAATAGAGAACTTATTCTTAAAAATGGAGGCCTGGTTCATTTCAAGTGCTAATTTTACCTGGAACCTTTTATGCCACCAATGTGAATATAAGCCCAGTTAGATGGAAAATACATGATGTAAACACAATAATCAGAATAGCCCGTCTTGTTTGGAAAGTTTAATTCTTTAGATGTTCTCTCTTTGAGTCAACCTTTTGAGATTCATGTTATTTCCACAATATTTTACCTCTATATCTTGCACGTGGCCTTGTGTCCTGCTCTTCTCTATTGCCGTACTTTTTAAATCCAAAATGCTGCTGTTCGAAACCAGTCTCACAATACTGCAGCAAGGTTTTTAACCAGAGGATGCAGTAAATGGAATACATTAAAAATAAAATGCTGATTTTATGAATGAATATCAGATCTTTCGAATAAAAATCCATTTGAGTCGTATTTTTAAACCTCAGCCCTTGTTAAGTCTATTATGTCTCATCTGTTTTGTAGTGTCATGAAGTTGAAGCCTTCTCCTTTGAACTAGACTGACGTATGTTTTACTTCTTCTTATCAAAAGCTCCATGTAACCTGCAAAGACGGAAATAATTTTCTGAGGTAATTCCACGTAACATTAAACTTGAAGTCCCCAAAATCAGTGACTTTACCACTACCTTTTTTCTTGTCTCTAAAAACTACACACCATGATTGATTACATTTATCTTGCTTTAATGAAAAAAGCATAGACTATGTATTGATACAGAGCCGGAGCAATTAGCTGATTCACTGTCATAGAAAATTAACTAGGATCGTTTAGTTCCAGCTTCTCTTCTGCTCTGGTGAGAACTTGCTTGAAACGTTAACCACGCTCATTTTCTTACACTGTGCATTCAAATGAAATTAAAATTAATATGGAAAATGGTCGATAATCAGATTAATCAATGATGAAATTACCTGCAGCCAAAGTTTGAACAATTATTCAAGCAAAAATGCCAACCGTTGTCTAGTTCAAGCTTCCAAGAGTGAGTGTTTACAACTTTCAAATACTCAGCTCATGTTTTTTTTTAGTTTCTTTGCTCAGATGGATTAAAAGACTTCCACAGTGATCATGTGGATGAAGCAGTGAATGTTATTTCTTATCGTCAAAGTCATGGATCGGAAACTCCCCGAGATCTGAGTCTGCCGTTATACATCACGGTGTCCTCCTTTTTTGCTTGTGAAGACAAATCATACTGTACGTCTAGCCCAAGGCCAGGACGCTTCCTGGCATTATAGGGTCTAAGTAATGAATATTGTATTAGCGCAATAAAGTCACTGTAAATATATAGTCCTGGTGGATAGCCCGCGAGGCTTTGGATATTTTAAACCCATATATTAATATAGATTGTTACTGCATGGCTCTTAGGAAGTCCGTTTGGATTGATTGGTCCAGGGACTGGCTTTCAGGGAGGTTATAATAATTTGTGCTGGGCGAGGATGAGGATGAATGTACTTGTTCCAGCTCTTGTGTTTGCTGCCCCTTGGCTGTGAAACCTTTCTACCAGGGAATATAGATTCCAGAGTGACTGATTGGGTCATTTTGCATATATACTCTCTTAAAATGTGCATGCACGGCTTTCAGTTATTCATTTCTACATGTGTGGTTCTTTTAGTCCGGACGTATCCAAGGGTAAACCCCTGCGTCCCACACACCACAGGCATAGATGTGGAGACGGTGTGGTATATACGGCCTTAATGCTTATAGAGGGTATCCATCTCTGAGGTACGTTTAGCCTTTTACTGCTGCTGCTGTATCTACTCTCCCAGCCCTGTTCCTGCTCATGCATAGTCATCGAACATTGATTTGGAAAAGCTTGCCGCAAAATAAATTAGATGGATCGGTATTACTATTATTCTATATTTGTGCTGTAGGTCAAGGCACCTGCAAGCCTTGAAGCGTGAATAGGACACTGCACAATGGCGTATAGGACTTCACATGTACAGTATACCTAATTAAATCCACACATAGAGCCCTAGGCATAGAGCTATAATTGTCACAGACATGGAAATCCAGGGAAAGTTAAACATGTACTTACACCAGCATTGTGGTGGGAGACTTTGCCTGCTTTACCAGACACTTTGATCTTAAAAAAAGAAACCCAAGGGTGAAGAGAGTTAGAAAAAGACATTTGTGATGAGGTATTCCGGTCTCAATCTTTATTTACTAATCGTGTTTTCCAACCCAACTAAATGTTTTATTAAACGTAAAGACTGAATATTTATAAGATGTCAAAATGTGCCAGTTAAATACAAAAGGACACAGTTTGTTTCGTTATGAGTCATATCCTGACTGTGGATTTTTCAAATCAGTCAGATGATGTTGCAGTGCCTTTAGTTTACATGTGACAAAGAGAAATTAGTGCCTGAAAAAGCTAGCTAAATGAAATGTCAATAACCAGTCATCAATAACCCTTCATGCTCCCTCCACACATCATTTGAATCACCTCCATCTGGACGCTTCACTCCACTCTCCTCCACTTACAGCTCGCTTCTGAGCTTTCAGAACGCTTGTATCCCACCCGTCGACAGCAGCGCGACATGAACGGGTGGGCATGAATTTAAAACAAAGAACAAAATCTAAAAAGACACAAACCTTATTGCTAACCTCGCAAACCTCTAAAATGGGTTTTTGCAGACTGGGCAGAAGGAGGTCTTGTAGAGTTTCCATTTTTTTTATTATTTTTTTCCTCACTCAGACCTCTTGTATGTACAGGCTGACATTTTCAGCTAAAGGTGAGCTTTGGAGCTTTGCTTTTCTTTACTGAATCCTATCAATACACCACAGGCTTTGGCCTGCAGTAAATGGACCTGGTCTTCTGGTACGTGTGTGTGTGCGTTCGTGTGTTCTTGTCCTCTTCCCGCTGTGAATAGATGCCTATTGACAGATTCTTGCAACGGTACCAATGTGACTGTGTTGTCTTTGGTGAATAAGGAAGTTAATAGTAGCTCCCTGAACTGGTGTTGCGTGCTTTCACTCACATTTATTCTCATGTTCTCTCTTTCTCGCTCTTAAAACGTAGCTATACTGTAGATTTGTCTTACTAAACCTGTCATTCATTCATTCATTCATTACAGTCAGTTATTAACTGAAAGGAGTGTGCAGACAAGAAGAGACTTATAGGGATGTGGCGACAAGAGATCACGTTAATGAAGTTCAGTTTTAGTGATGATAGGTGAAAAATCCTGTGGTCAAGCAAAGTGGGCGGGCACAAAGTAGAACCTGAGCTTTTACGTGACAGCTAAGGGGAGTGACTGATACAGTTGATTGACATATGATGCAAGAGTTTCCCACACGTTTCCCACACGTTTACCACAAAGAAACACCGTCCACCACTTTGGTTCCTACCACCAAATTCACGATGCTGATGGCGTATGGCGAACCCAGGTGGAGCAGTGGTGGTGTTTTCTCAAATAGAGCGAGATGATGCCAAGAAGAGCTAGCGCCATCCATATGCTATCAATATTTGTTTTACTCTGAATATACAAGTGAGTTGCCAAAATGTGCCTTCTTGTCTTTAATAATGTTTTTGTGGATGTGTAAAGCCTCATACTGTTTCAGATCAAAGTACAGTCCAAGTGCTCGAATGTGCTCTTGCTCTTTTATGGAGCCTGCATCACGAGGTAACTTGTGTGGACTATGGACAGTCAGGTATCCCAGAATACATTGTGTTGGCCTCAACAAGTCAGCTGCTGCCCCAATTCACCTTTGGCTAAGCCACACACTAGAATGTAGATTGACCAATCACAGCCAAGAGAGCTCCCACAGGGGTCCGACACTTTTTCCACAGCGCTCCATTGACTTTAACGCAGGCGTCTCATATTTTCGGTCTCGGCAGGCTATACTGTCGGTATATATCCAGCATCCAGGGTATGGATAAGCCCAATGATGTGCGCGCAAAACCCAGTGGAGCTAACCAAAACATCACCGTTACAGCTTAAGTTGCATAGTTGTTGATACGCTAGCACACGCTGAAGAAATACAACGTTATACATGCGTAACGTTAGTCCGTTTGCTTCGTAATAACAATTATAGAAGTGAATAGAGACGTACCCAGCTTTGCATGAACAGTGTTGCTCCTTGATATTGTCAGTCTCAGCCTCCGTCTCGATTAATAGGATATGCGGTGGTTCATTTTTTGACTGTGACCGGTATGCTTTTGCCTCTATTTGGATGCCTTGTTGTTCGTTGCGTTTCACTTGTATGTCCTGAATCCTTCGAACGCATATTGCAGCCCCTTTTGCCTACTTCTATCGGACACTTTATTTGCTGCTTTATAAAAGTTTGACAAAAGTTCAGCAGGAAGAGCTGTCACAGCATAAGCCATGTTGATACCAGAGCCTTATAGATAACCAGAAAACCACAGCCCAGAAGAGAATGTCGGACGTAGCAACAGTAACTAAGGGGGGCGGGGCTTAGCCAAAGGTCAATTACAGAATGACTGAGCTGAATCCTCCTGTCTGTATTTCAGAGTCTCTATCAAACTTGTCAAATCTAAAGTGTGCGTACTTGGTATTAAGAAAAACTGGTATCCAGAGTCTAAAACATACACTAGCGTCAACTGTCAGCTACAGTCAAATGGACGTCAAGCCAATCACGAATGTCTATAGGGCTTAACAGTCCCCAGTAACGGTCCCCGATAGTGGTAGTACAACTGCTAATGCTTTACACCTGGTTAAAGAACTGCTATTTATTTGTAAATTTGATTCTGCTTCATTAAATATTGTGTACATTTTCTGGTGCTGCTATTCGCTTACATTAAAACGCTTCCAGCAGTTCAGAGAGCACAATCTCTACTCTCCACTATAAGGTTTTTTTAGTGCAAGGCTGTCATAGAAAGTATATTTCATTAACTTCATTAAAGGTACGACTGATAAAAAGGTGGAATCAAAAGAAATTAATTAATTAGTAAGTAAGAGCGACGTTTATGTTAAAGAGAGAAAATCTGGGCTGCTGCTGCCAGTGCACTGGAGCATTCAGTATGTTGTGGAAATGTGAATTGAACGTAAGAGCCGTTATATTACAGATAATTAGTCCCTCTTTTCAAACATGACTTAGAGTGCAGGGCCTTTTCAAAGTATTTACAGTATTTGGAGGTCGAAACACAAGAAGGAATTAGAAAGCACGTGAGAGAAGATTCATGGGTGAATTTTTAACAAAGCGTGCTGTGCATTTATTGTTTGGATCATTAGCAGTCTGAAGTAGGATTGCAGGATTATTAGCATTCCTCTTGCCTTGGACAGTGATATATTCTGGGCAGCACAACCTCAAGGGGCTTCGGGGGTGAACACGCATGTAAAAATCTACGGGCGGGCTTTGCCATTAATGACCAGTTGTCGTAGCTGTTGGATTAGTGATGCCAGGAGGAACAATTTGTCTTGTCTGGCTCAGAACAAACATGCGGCTAGCTCATTAACAATCAGAAGTTATTGATTACAGTCCCACAATAAACAATGGCATGTGTAATAATTGGAGAATGATTAGGTTTTGAATTTGCATGGTGTAAAAACACAAAAATATAGTTTCCGTGGTTCTCCAGAGTGTTGTTGGTGTCGGTTAAAAGCGATGGTGCAGCACATTCCTTTTATGGATAAGCCGCTTTATATCAACACAGTCAGAATAATACCTCAGGCTACATCAATATTGTTCTTTAGTCTAATGACTTTAGTCTTCAGTCTAATGACTTCCATATTAATATTCCTGCTTTAGTCATGAGAGGAGCTGGTGATTAGAGGCTAAATAATTTGACGCTAATGACACCAGATGCAGAGTACAATAATATTCCTGAAGGCTTTAACATAAGAGTTGTGAATCCTCTCTCTATCTTCCTTTTGTGTTTCTGAGTACATGTTTCCTCATTCTTAAATTTGGTTTTGATTTGAAGAAATGTATGTTTCTGAAGTCAGTTACAGTGAAGTTGTTATTTCGTCCTGGTGGACCATCGCGTGTTTCTTGTAGCGCTGTCAAAAGATCATCACAATCAGTCACATGATTTATATTCAATAAAATCAGTTTTAAGTGCACCATAAATGGATGTTTTATTACTCTTATCATCATGGGAGGGCATAGTACAAATTTGTGTTATTATTGCAGTGTAAAACAATGGTAAATACTGTTCAGGCTATTCTGTTTCTTTTGGGATAGTTGGCACGTTTAGCATTACAGGGTGTATTATGTGCCACTGAAAGGTAATGTGATTTACTATGGCTGCGCTTCAGATTTTGCTTGCTTTCCACAGCATTATTAATCACTTCCTGATATCCCAAACTATTTTTTGTAGCCTTAAAACAAATTTTCATTGCCCTAGAATGCCTAGTTTTTTTTTGTTTTTTAATTAAAGTTACATAAAGGAATAATGCTGTTAGTTCATGCTAAGATTCTTCCACTGAGATGTAGTTTAATGTTTGCATTTCCTCACTTTTATCACGAAGGAATTACATTTGTTTTCATGCAGACAATTGAAGATTGATTCGGCCATCTTTCTGGCAGCTGAAAAAGCTTTTTTAACGTAGACAGCACAGGACATCAATACTTGGCTACGTTTGAACTAAATGCATAATAAAATTTGTCAAATGTATTTGAGTTTGCGGCTAAATGAATGTTAAACGAAAACAGTTTTCATTCACGTTGGCAGTGTTGTTTTAGTGAAGAATTTGCCTTTTTCCCCTCCTGACATTACCTGGGAAATGAGCCAAAACTCAGACCATCATGCACACATCTGTCATTTGAGATGAGCTCACGGTGTATCATCAGTTCATCATATCTCAGGATCGGAGTTGGTTTACAATGTACTCGCGTTTCCTCTTCATTCACTGGTTTGTTCTCATGTTGACCCACGTGTTTGTCTGCTACTCTTAAGTCTACAATAATCAAAAAGATAAAGTCCAAGGGCGGAAATATTCACGCCCTGTCAACAGCTTGCCAGCGTACTCTTGGCGAATACAAGCTTTTACAAGCTGGCACAAACAGACTGGCTGTTTTCAAACGCTTGAGCTGGTTTGGGTTTGATACCCTCTGGGCTGCGGTATCAGGGATTTAGTATTTTGCGACCGAGCCTCGTCGGCCTCTGATGGCGAATGCTGTTGGATATTCAATATTAACGTGTCTCAAGCACTTCTGGGGTTATGGCCGACTGATTCCCTCTCTCTCGCTCTTTAATCCAATTCAGTCTAATACCCAAAATCACAGCCTGTCAATCACATACTCCATTTATTTTTCAATCTCCCCTTGCTTCCTTCCTTGCCTTTTTTTTTCCCATGCGAGGGGCGGCATTTTAAAACAGCAACCCCTGCCACCCTGCATATTATATCGGCTAAAGACCCCATAATCTCTTGGTAGAATGTCAAATTGAACCCCTTCACGTATACTCTTTAATTTGAGAAACTAAAAGATTAGCATTTAGTTTGTTGGACTCAACAGTACAGTCCGAGAGTGGAGCAACATGGAGCCGTGATATCGATGACCCGCCCACACCTCCTTCAGACTCACTCCCATTTTCATTTAATTAATACTGCGCTGGGTTATACACTGTACTCATTTTTAACTTTTTTTGACAACTCGGACGGACTCCCACAGGAGTGCTTTACGGAGTGGTTGGCATGGCATGGTCGCCATTATGTCACATCCTGTTTCTATAGCGTCAAATAACTAATTAAAATGAAACTTATCCAACAATTTCTACTTGAAAATGCATCGGCATTATATTAACTACCTAAAATGACAGAAACCATTCTTGAAAAAATGTATTTGACGTGTATTTCAGTGTTTTAGTTCGGCCCATGTCCCATCCACTAACATGGAGGAGGTGGAGCTTATGACCTATACTGCAGCCAGCCACCAGGGGGAGCTCTACTTTCTTTGGTTTCACTTTTGAGGAGCAGTTCCGCTGTCCATATTTCTGCAGCCTACGGTCTAGACCAAAGAGTTGCACTTGAACACACCACAAAAACCACAGCTAAAGACCGGCTGGTGTATATGTCTTTCATACGCCTGCATGAAAGCATCAAACTAATGTACGTCTTTGCAAAGTATGTGGTCAGTACCGAAAAACACATCTAAACATTTACATTAGATGTACATGAAGTAAATGCTCATTAGAGCGTCAGAGCAAGTAAATAACACACTCATCTCCTTACTCTCCTTTCGAGTTGATGTCGGCATCGTTCAGTAACTACACTGCCAGTGAGCGACAAGTCAGCTGTGTTGAGTTTCTTTGTGTACATCAAACTGAGCGGCTCATGTTGGAGTTGGCACTAATAAATGTTGAACAACAGTTACTCCCAAATGACTGCGTCCAAGTAAATGGTGTGTAGGAGGCAGAAGGAGGGAGAATATTTTGTGTTGGGTCCAGAGCAGCATCATACAGTGGGTAAGCGTCAAGCTACAGTATATTTTCAACGGAAGAAGGCGTTAAGACTCATCGAGCTTACGTCCGACACACGCGAAATGAAAGTTGAGATTACTGGAACTTTTCTTTGTTGCTCCTCTGAGGCATCAACCAGTCATCTGCAGTTGCTTCACCCGCTCAGTCAGTGCCTGTTGAATCACTCCTCACCCCTTCACACACATGGGCCTGCACTGGTTGACTAAGTCCCCAATCTTTTTTCCCAACATGAAAGAAAAAACGACTAATTTACAGCTCGCACATAGACGACTAGTTGTAAGAAGTGGTTGCACTGTCTCAAAAAGGGCTCACAAAATGCAGCCATTTGATCACAGTCTGGATGCACTGGAGGCTAGGAAGCTAGGAAGAGCTGTAAACCATCGTACAGAGCTGGCCTCTCCTGAATCACCTCCAGTTTATTCATCCTAGATTTTCACGTCGTTGTGGGAATATGTGTGTATTTGGATGTTTAGATGAAATGAAGATGAAAAGTTAGATGAGTCTTCGCTGTGCTGTGCCCTTTTAACTTTCTTCACCTCCATGTGCCCTGGTTCTCTAAGCTCGTCAGCCAATCAGAGTGCTCCCTTTCACCGACTCGTTGCACCTCTGATTCAGCGTGATGACTCGGCTAAAAAGCAGCAGACAGGGTTCAGACTAGTGTGAACACTGCGAGACACGCTGACAAAACTAGCGCCACAGACACTCACCGGCGGAAAACGGCCAACCGTCAGCTTGGCATGTCAGGGCCATGACAGCACAATTTAACACCAGATGAAGAAGAAACGAAAAATATCGCTTCCAAAAAATCCAGAGCCCCTCAGTGTACACGTCTTACAGAGAGAGTGCGCAGGGCCAGAATGCCTTTGGATCACAGTGAATGTCAACTTTAATGACCATATGGCCGGTAATCCCCGTTTGCCTTTTGTTTTGACATTCTAAAAATGTTCATTCGGTCGTACTGCTGTGTTTCTCTGTAAGAAACTGTCCCTGTTATTTCTTTATACTCAAATTCTCCAGCTGCATTTAACAAGATACTCACAAATTACCTCTCTTGTGACTCTGAGGCCTAAAAATGGTCTCGCAGGTGTTTTTGATAATTCCAGCCGCTCGGTACAAGTCTAAAGGATTCATTTTTATTTTTGAAAGGTACGTTAAAACCAGTTTGTTCTCTAATGTGAACGCCGACAGGTGAGTCCAAGTGGTTTCCTCTATCTTCTTGCCTTCCCTTTGTTTACACCCTTTCTTTCCCCCTCTCTCTGGGTGTTATTCTCTGGCGGTTTGATCTCTAGTTTGTTGCGGTTTGTTCTCCCTCTCTCTCCTCCCAGACACATGCGCTGGCTCAGTGCTGTGGCGTGCCCAGTTCAATTTACTGTGGCGAGAAGCAAGCCAAGTACACAAGCTAAATTATTCATCCTGCGTCCTGCAGCCACACCAACACATAGGAGGAGGGAGATGAGAGCGTCTGTGCGTCTTTGTGTTCCATATAATAGACGCTGGTAATTATGCCGCTGCACTCTGTATGTTTTGGAAGTCATTTATGTAAAAGGACTTGACATGGCTGGAGTGCACGCGGTGATGTTTGTTCATTATAGCGTGCATTATCGGAAGTATTGTGTCAGACATGCAGTCATTAAGCAGATAAATAGAAAGGTCTGAAGTGAAATTATAAGGTCACAGAAGAATAAAAAGAGAGTGACGTACACAGTCTTAACTCAAGCACATAGCTACTCATAGTTTAACAATATGTAATATATTTTTTACTTTAAATAAATGAATTTACTTTAAATCATTTAAAGTTTATAAATTTTCTTTTAATTATCACTGATGTCATGACCTTCCCAGCACTACTGGGTGATGTTTAAACATCATTTGAGCATAGAAAACGAGTTTTCATTAAAAATTCTAGTCTGAAACACAAAAGACAAGGACTCAACAGCAACTCCTGTTTCATTCTGTCAAAGCGTCCATTTTATTAGACATTTGTTTAGACAAGTAGTTCCCAATCTTTGTCAACTGGGTTCAAGTATTTTTGGATAAAATCAAATTTTTGGCTTTTTTATGCTATAATTAGGATTTTTTTTTTCTTGTCCCTTCCCACCCTGTGAACAAACCACTTTCAGGTCAGAGCCAAACAGGGACACGGGGCAAACAATATATTACACTCAAACAACGTAAATAGACAAGGAAATAAATAGATAAAAGAAGTAGGAAAAGAAAACTAACTAAATTAACAACAATAATAATAACTAAAAATAATAGTAAAGAAATAACAAGGGGGGGACTGCAGTTGTTGCTAAAGAAGGATGTAGCATATACAGAGAAGCTTAATCCTCCTCTAGAGCTGGACATATATCAAGAGAGTCATATATCCTGAAATGTCTTAACTGAACCAGTGAGCGAGAACCTAAAAAACCTTAAAGCTCGAGAACCTAAGTATCTCGAGCTATAAGTTAAAGAGCACTTCCTTGATCCAACGATCATGTGTTGGGGGGCAGGCAAGCCTCCAGTCAAACAAGATCAGCCTCCGGCCTAGCGAGGTAGAAAACGCCAATACTCGCTCCGTTGCCATGGGTGAGTTACTTTCAGGAGGCGTACCAAAGATGCCCTCTATAATTAGGATTTAACTTCAACTTGATATTTCACTCAAATCAACTTATGCGATCGGTTACACCTACACAAAAGGACATCATCACCAAACCATACACATGTAGCCACAATCCAAGCACACTCACTTAATCACTTAATTCAGACTGTCTTTTATAAAGCCAGCACCTGTGTTCATAGCCGCCAGGTGAAACTCTTCTGTTGTGACTATGAATCCGAGTGTTTAAACACATGTACTGAACAGGTGTAATTGAAGCCCTGCGGCACCCGACACCTTCTTTCCTAAGCTACAGATATATTTTTTTTCTTCTTCTCAGACATTGCGTCTGAGCAGAAAATAAATACAGGTGTATCTGATAACGCTAATAAAGACTTGCCTTGTAAGTGAAGCAGTAAGTGATGCCGGTGAGTCAGTGTGCACAGGGCCACGGTGTCATGTCCTCCCACAGGTTAAATTCTCTCCAGCAGCCGAAGCCGGCGACCTCACATTATCCTCACAAAAACGGTGTCTTTACTTTAATGGACATATAAATAAAGTCAGCAGGGCATTTATGACCCATCTGGGAACTACTGGAAGAGACTTGCTTAACCTCTGCTCTGTCTCTGTACCGCCACGGGGGAAAAAGTTGGTTTATATTCAAGTGCTTGCTTGTTTGTTTCCTTCTTTGGCCTTTTAGACTTCTCTGCAGAGGAAACCTATCTTCTGCAACAATTTATATGTTCATTTGTTATCAAACAGTAGGGATTTCATTTGACTAATGATCTAACGAAACCTACACTCACGTCACATTCTTAGGATGAATATATCTGGTGACCTTTTTTAATCTGATTCACAAAGCTGCCCTTCTGGGAAAACAAAGATTAGGATGGAAAGGATTTTTTTCAGATAAAAAAAAAGGAAGAAAAGATCTAGACTGGCTGTGTTCCACTACTGCACTAATAGTTACAAATGGAGGTCTCTTAAACTGTTTTAGCTGGCTAAAGAAGATGCATTGGATTGCTCCAAAGCTAGTGAAATTGGCGGGCCTGTAGATTTCCCACTGGGAACTTCACCGGACAGTTTCTCTTACAGTGTATCTTCATGAGTGGGATGAAAATATATACAGAGAAACAGCTGGGTTGACTTTGCTTTAACCTAGAAGAGCCTCTGGTCTTATTGTTAAATATTAAATATTGGTTGAATTGAACAAGAGGCAGCATTGGACAGGTTATATAATAGGTAAAAGTACAGTACCAAGGGAAACGAAAGCCACAATAAACAGCTTAGTTGGTTTAGTGTCTAAAAGGTTGATCCAATAATAATAATAATAAAAAAACCTTCTGAGAAACAAATGCATGTTTCAAACTCCATTTGAACTGATATTTTCTGATCATAGTTGCGGTTGTGCAGTAATTGTGCCTCTATCCAGGTATTTACAGGCAATAAATTTGCCTAAAAGATGAGAAAATGCCATGGCAACTTTATTATCCCTCTGTAATGCACTGGCTTAATTATTCTGAAGTGGGGTGAATTTAATTTGGTCTGCTTTGTAGTGGAAACATGGTCTAATTATTGCATTATCGCAACTTTAAATATCATTACAGAGAGACAATATTGAATATTTTTGTGGATGTGAAAATAAGAAACAGTGCCAAGTATGGTAAATGGAATGAGTTTGAGTTAAGAGCCCCGAGTTTCCTTTTGCTTTGGCAGTAAAAGCCATGTGGTTTTAGAAAGTGGACATTTCGATTGGTGGTCCGATTGGTGTGACGTTACTGTTATCATTGATTCAGTTTATTGGAATTGTTGAAGTGACTGGTAGAGCAGACAGTGACTCTAGCACTTAACAAACATTGATTTGAGGTGCAAAGATTAGTCAGTCAGTTATGTTTGAAAGTACAAATCCCCAAAAAGATTTTGCGGTTTACACCTGTCCAATATGGATAGCCCCTGGATTTCTTCAATAGTTGACCTTTTTTAACATTTTTATTTACAGAAAGGAAAGAATAATCTGTTGTTACGTCATGAATGACAGTTGTCATTTGTGTAAGTGGAAAGGATTGGTTGAACTGTTGGTGTAATTTGGGCCAGTTTGTTCCCACTTCAACCCAAGGTACTAATCCTGGAAACAGATTCATGGACCAATTTCTGTTGATGTCACCAAAGTGTTAGAAAGCATCGTTGGTTAAAGTGTAAGGGGCAAAATAATGTGGAGAAGGAGACAAAGGGGGAAAAAAGCTTTTTAATTTGTTTCTGTCAAATTGCCAAAATGGGCAGTTTCCAGATTCCCCCTCAGTCCAATTGATATTCTAAATGTTATTCTCCGAGTGATTTGAATGGAGCACGAGATGTATTTTCTGGCATTCTCTGCTGTTCCGTCCTCATCTCTGCCAACCTGTTAAACAAATGAGTGATGAGCTCAAGCCCTGCCGCCGCCTGCCTTCCCTCCTGCCTGCTGTAATGGAGCGGGCTATGGATGTAATGGAGGGAGGGAGGGAAAAATCAATCTGCCTTTCAAAAAGTCTTCATTAGTTTGCCTTTTGTAAAGCGGCAGGGTCAAACTCAGTTGGGCTGCTTCCTACGACCAAGGGAAAGGTCAAGTCGATACATGTGCGTGTGGTCTGATACAGTTGTGCAGAACCATCCACACAACTGGGAGTTTAGTGCTTAACTGTATAGGGCATTAGTCAATAAAACCTTGTTGGATAACATAGTCATTATCCAACAATACTTGTCAAAGATGAAAATGTAGCCCTGAATTCAAAAGTGCTTTTTATTCACCTCTGAATTATACATGAAACATTCACCAAGCCTGGTCAGTAGGGCCCGATCCTGCACTTACATAGTCATACTTGTAAAACAGTTCTGATATTTTAATCATTCCACCTGAAGGCCCAGAAACACCAAAACGACAACAAAGAACTACCGGCAATCAACTGTGACGTGGTGACCTCAAAAGTTCTACACCTGCATGAAAAGAAACAGTTCTACGTACCAGCAGAAGATTGCAGAAGGTTGTGTTCATCGTTCAAAAGACATTTACTATTAGCTGGGATGCTAAGAAGCTAGGAAGAGCTACAAACCGTGGTACAGCCGCTAATGTCCTCACACTTCATCCCAGTAAATGCATCCTACTGGCCAGACTGGACTGGTGGGCTGGTTTCGGCCACCCCTGGTTTAGATTATCATGTCATTTTGAAAATGTTTGGTTATTAGGCTGACTAGTGGCAGACTACTGACGCTCATCGACAGCCAGACACAGTCAAACAGCCAACTCTTAGGTTACTCCCGCAGGTGCAGCTCAACTGCCGTATTAAAATACGTTTCAACTAGATGCTATCTACATATAGCATGATCCTACAGTCACTGAGTTGAAGCAGGTTGTGTGACATATTTGGGTCTGAATAAGAGCACGCCGACAATCTCACTGCTAACCAAAGTACACCTCCGTCTCCGTTTAAGGAGTTAACCACAAAACTGAGCCTCTGTGAGCTGAAGATTAATGTAGATTAGATTCAGCTTTACTGTCACTGCATATTGTACAGGCACATACAAAACAAAATGCAGTCTGACATCTAACCCAAAGTGCAAATAGCAAAAAGTGCCAAATTAACCCAGACAAGGATCATGGTATCAAAGATAGATAAACTTAGATAAACTTATCTGGAGCTGTTATTATCTTGTTGTTAAGTACTTTCACCGTGCAAGTATTTGTAATATCTCTGACAAAAGGTTACAGGATCCCTCCCCATCATTCCTCTCTCTCTTGATTAGATATGGCAGTTAATTCAGCAAAATGACACTTGTCCTAGCCTCACAAGACATGTCTGATGCCAGTTTTGGCAATTCAAAGTAATCATATCACCAAGACTTCAATGTTGGTGTTTTACTATAAAATCTTTGTTAGTGATAATTGTGCTTCTGCCAGAGTGTCGTTTTACTGCTAGTACCAGCTTGTAAACCAAACAGTCAGTCACAAATATAGATTTTCTCCTTTTCTTCAATTTCATTATTCCCCTCCGCTCCTCCCCAGACAGTCGTCAGCAGGTATGGATTAGTGCGTTATGTGGCTTTGTAGGCAGGCTTGGTCCATTGACCGCATTATCAACGCAGAGCACTGTTAAGCACCAATCAGGATATTGGAAACCACGCATTTTATGACCCCATCAGGTCAGTGAGTCTTGGGACATGCTTGATGCTTGACTGGTTAAGTGTGCAGGGATCAATAAGATATCGGAAAGGTTTGATGGGAAATGTCTTCTTTATCCAATCAAATCTTACTCAGTAGTTGCTCAGCAGATAGAAAACTACAAATCAGTGGATGTCCATTGGATTCAGGCATGTGATGTGTTTTATGAATCTATGCTCATATCACACATCTGCTGTCTACATCCAGTTGCTGGTCTAGTTTGCTTTCATGCCACAAGCTACAGCTAAAAGCAGAATCATACCTGTAGTATATTTTTAAGCAGACCTGAATGGTTGGGGTTTTTTGCTTTCAAGGAAGGCACTTTAGAAGACGTTAAACTAAAAGGGATCGGTCAGATAACCCTTAAACACTCTGGTTTCCTCAATCCTCTTTGGTGTATTTATTACTGCTGCTTCTTTTAAATATAAAACAGCCCCGTTGAACTTTTCCTCTCCCCGACTTTGTAAACAACATTGTGTTCTGAGTGTTTTGGGTAAAAGGACTTTGTTGGACGTAGTGGAATTGAAGTACTCTCTGAAGAGGTCAGGAAGAAGATGCACTTCTCTCTGTTCAGCCGGGGGAAGATCTGACAAGATAATGTGTTTATCGCTGGAGGAATAGTATACCTTTAAAAAGGAGAAGAGAAACTTTGAACCCCATTCATTCAACAAAGACTACTAGACATCATGTTAGACTGTTATCCATTACTGACACAAAACGAATAGCATTCGGTTTTGTTTGTCATACTAATGTCTTTGATACTCCTCTGCCATTTTGTGGGTGTTGTTGGTGTAGTGGTATAAGCGTTGCAGCAGCAGCAGCTAACCATCATGGAAACAAAGGATTAAACTCACTTTTCTGGCAATACTGACTCATATATGGTCGCTGAGGAATTCCCTCACTGATCCATGAAGAACTGGTCCCTTGGGTTCTTCAGGGAGGGATATTGTCCTCTGTCTCGGAGCAGCAAGGCCGTGCAAAGGAGACGAGGTGGAAAACTTGTTCAGTGCTGAGTTTGCTTCCGAAACAGCATGGGTCAGAATGCAAGTTATGCAAGACAGCTATGTCAGGGCTTTGTGGGCCGTGTCGTTTAAACACTTCCACCAGCACAAAAGGAATTGTTTCAACAAAAACCTTGTTTTCTGCTTAACTAAGTCAGCACACAGGGGAATTGTGCTGGAATAACAGGTTGATTTGAGTGTCACGGCTCACTCGTCCTTGGGGCTAATTGAATATTCATATGTGTTGAATACTGATATGAAACCAGGATTCTGACAAAGTTACCGATCCTACCCTGCATTTCAGCAGCTGGTGCTGTTGATGCTGCTAGTTCGAGGGAGAAGCGTTAGTTGTAGCACACTTCTGTTTATGTTTTTTAGCTGCTGGCTTCCTCTCTGAAGGCCCAAATCCATACTCAGTCGAGACTTAGATGTACAACCAACCACAGGCATCATATTTCAGGATGTTGGAGTTTTGTGGATTTTGGCAGCAAGAACTCTCGTTCAATTTTCTACCACATATCTTTGCCCTGTGGTGGTGGTGAAAGTCAATTTATTCTGATAAAAGTTTGGATGTTTTTATCAGTTCTGGTTACCATCACGACATTGGGCTTTGCTAAGACTGCGCCGGGAAAAAAAATGGAAATTGATAGTGGAGTTGATTGGCGGAGTCGTCTCTTACCATCTGCTGATTATTTAAAGCATCATTTAAAGAAACATGCAGCTGTTTTTCCTGATTAGGCCAGCTGCACCGAATCATATACACTTGACATTACTGCTGGAGTGTTTGGAACAATCTTGATTACCTCAACTCTACCACATACCATTTATTTCCAATCGTTTCTGTATGATAAATCAACTCATAGAGATTTAATCCGTACACTGTACACACACGTAAACTGTAGCACACATGATCCTCACTGTGATGGATTACACGACTCAATAACTTTTCAGCAAATTGATTTTTATTGCATGGTGGAAACAAATGAAAAAAGTCCGGGAGACAAGAAATTATATTGATAGTGTCATTGGTAATATACAGCTAATTATTTATCCCCGAATGAATTAAGCTAAGCACACTACAAGTTCAGAATGCAAACACATTGGTGGAAGAAAGTGGGCTGCTTTTGTGCTGTGCCTGGAAAAGACCTTAGTAATTGTGGACAGTTTGAGCTGTCAAACGGAGGTGTGGCTCATAAGGCTGGTAATGGCTGCATCGCATTTATGTGTTCCAGTTGCTGGGTCCTGGTGCTGAGATGGAGCAGATCCTTGTTAGTTGATCCCAGTCTTTATTCTGAAGTCCTGGTGGTCCTTTGTTACATAACGTACACCTTAAAACTCCTTGTGTATCCTTTTTTCATGTGTTTAGATGGTAACATCAGCCGTAAGTTGAAAAAAGGCATCTGCTATGGGAATGTTACCATCTGGAAGCCACCACAACTTACGGCGTAGCAAGCTAACAAAGACGTAATGAAAAGATGAGGCTGTTGGAAGTATCAAAACACGACACATTAACGTAACGTTCAACTCGACCATTTCAGAAAATGTTAGCAGACACTTAACATGTTAAATTAACAAAAATATCCGCTTAAGTGGCTGTGAATGCAATAAAGGGAGTCGTTCATGCATTTTTTTCTTGTGAACATGGTAAGCACAACCTCATTTGAAGGCAGTGTATGTGTGTCATGGTGTGTATAAACTCCCAATATCTTCTCTAATATATATGCAGCCCAAGAGCCGAGCACATCTCCAAAACATCATTTCTATTTTATGATGTCAGTCCTCGTCTCTCCATCAATCTTTTCTCCTTCAGTGCTCTGTCGGAAATACATAGATACTCATGGTATCTGGGAACTATCATCTACATGATGCTTTATTTTTATGTGTTTTCAGCTACTTGATCACAGTGAATATTTAATGCACCTTTTATTTCCTCCCATAAAAGTCTGTGTGTCTGAGAGAGACGAAAGGGAGAGAGGTATCCAGTAATGTGTTTTATTTTTTTTTCCAGAGGGGCAAACACTTTCTTACATCTGTATAGAGGGAGAGGGTGGATATGGAGGGAATGAATAAATTCAGGATAATATAAACACAGACGCGCCTGGCAAACAACCCCCAGAGCAACCGAGTCAACAAATCAAGCAATACATGAAAAGAGAAAGTTACTACACATGTTTCAACAGCTTGATTGCAGTTAGTGTTGTAGTGTTGACATCAGAAGCGTTCTTCTCTCTTCTTACTGTTTAAAAATTGCTGCTCTCTTGTCTCAGCCCACCCCTGCATGTATAATGTCGTCATGTCATCGTACATCTCGACACACCTGCTCTGAGAAAGCAGCTGCTTTTTTGTAAACATATTCCTGCCTCGCCATTTGCAGCCATTTGCTGAAAGATTTGCCTCTCGTCAGCACCTTCTTCTTGGTAGGTCTGGAGGAAATCTTTTGTTTTTATCAAAGCTAAACAGGAAGTCACATGTTAAACATAAGCGCTTCACCGTGAGGTGAAAAGAAATAGAAATGCCAAATGATTTCCTGGTGAACTCGTGTCTGTTGCTGTGTTAATATAATTGGCTGCTATCAGATGGTTTCTCTCTGTTCCTGTTTCCTGCAATTTGCTGGTTGGAGAAGAAGAGCTTAATGAAGCAGCAAACTTTGATCAGACAAGGCTTAAATAGAGCACATCTATGCTCACCCAAAGCAAAGATCAGTTTGTACTTTTTAAATTATGTGATACGGTGATTAAAATGGATTTGATAAATATTTGATATGTTTGAACTGTCTGTTTGAACTGCTATTCTTCACTTTAATAATGAAGCATGGCTAAAATCAACCATATCAGAATCAGTTCAATAACTCTGAAGGACTTTTTTGTGGATTTTTATTTGAAATTCAAAACCAGCTTCAAAGAAATACCGGCAATGAAGGTCGACCTCAGGTTTATTGGGTGTGGACAAGAAATTTGCACTTGAACGCAAATACTTCCACATTAGTTTTGCATGGAAGACTTGGAAACAGGAAGCCAGGAAGATAGGATGAGCTAAGAACTGATTGTGTTTGTGGATTTGAATTAGGGATGTCCCGATCAAGTGTATTTGACCCCTGATCTGATACTGATCTTTTAATATTCAATATCGGCTGGTCTGAGTCCTGATCCGATCTTAAATGAACAATATCTCCTCCCCTAGAGATTCCTTTCTTATCTTGCTTGTATTCTCCTGGATCATGTGTGCACCGTGTGTATTAAGTCCAATAAATAGTGCCGTCAGAGTCAATGTAGCGACGAGAGGTTAGCTCATACCTTAGTTTCAAAAAACCCAATTGGCTAATCAGGTATGTAGAACTGAACAATAATCTCTTTCTGCCACCTCACCAAACATCCACATTGTAAATTTACAAGTGGTCTTTTCCTTTATTTTTTCGGCAGCTTTGACGCTAGCCAATAAAGAAGAGGAAGACGTTTTGACGTTACAGGGACGTGGTTTTGCTTTATCCTGATCCGATCATTTTAGAAACGCATGGATCGGCCACCGATACCGATCGGGGCATGCCTAGTTTTGTTTTCTTCAGTTTTTCCTCTCATGTTCTGGTTCTCTAAGCTGAACAGCTAATCAGACTCTGATTAATTCTGATTCAACATGATGACATGAACGGGCTCAAAAGCTGTCAACGGAGGTCTTGACTAGTGCCAAACGGTGAAGAGCCAGGGCCACAGACGATGGTTTACTGTTGGCTAGATGTGACAAGGTCCCAAGCTTTGTTGAAAGAGAATCAATACACTTCTCATTCTCATAGTTGTTGGTTTGTTTACCGATGATGTTTACAGTTCACTGTTTTCTATGCAGTTTAATAGTTTTAGTAATTTTATTTTTTTCCTTCACTTCTTTTCTTTCACTCATTATTTCCATTTAGCATTGTGTCGCCAGTCTCTCGTCTGTTTTCCTGGCTTCTATTTATCTCCTGCCGTGTTGTGATCCCGCCTTTTCCCTCATTATCGCCCTGTTTTTATCTCCCTCTCATTGAGATGGCAGCGAGTGAATCAGCCGAGCATCTGTACTTCACCGCACACTCTAAGCGTCTGCAGCATTGGCAGCCAGTCCAGTCGCCACTTGGCTGTCTAATGTCCTTATCTGCCCAACAACCCACACTGTCACCTAGTGTACTGCCACCACTGTCACACTCTCCAACCCACACACACACACAATCCACCTGTTAACAAGGACGTCAGGCACAGGTGTCTCCCCCGTAGAGACGAACTGTCGGAGGGGTTCGGTTTCAGCTTTCACCACAGCGGCCCCTGTGGGAACTCACCTGCGCGCACACACACAACCCTTTTACCCCGTTCCAGATTTACACTCAGTCCCTCAGTTACAGATTACTTAAGACGCCCTAGAGCCAACATGGTCATTAACCCGAGATCTTTGCACTGCAGTTAATGATTCACCATTATCCCTCAGTGTGCATGTGTGTACAAACAGCTGTAAAGTACACACACTGGATCAATGCCAGGTTTTCATTTTGGGGACATTTAACAAGGCCTCAATGGGCTTGTGCACGTCTGTGGAAGAATTATTTGTTGTATTTTTGTGACATGATTAACTTAAAACTTGTCAGATTCAATGGCTCCCACTGAATCCCCTTTGTTTCTATTATATCTGTTTTAGAAAATTACCGACTTGAAGCGATGTCCTCACTGTTCTGGACACAATTATTGTTTATTCATATTGACATTGTTAAGCGCAGGCCGTAAAATGTACAAAATACAAAATCTCTGGTAGGTACAAGCGATAAACATCAAAATCTTCACAAGGAGAAATTATATTTATCCAATTTCTTTTGAATTAAAAATGCTCGTAATAATCACACCAGCTGCTGCTTTTCATAACCTGTTATCTCCAAATGCACATTTTATTGGTTACTTCCCTGTTTTTTAATCATTTTTTTATTTGCTCCGATTATGTATTGTCTTTTTTCCCCACATGCTCCAGTTTAATTTTCTTCTACAGCCAGTTTCCTCCTGTAAACATATTTTGGTGTGTAAAATCGATGGAGTTAATGTCACCAGTTAATTGCTGCGGAGGAAATTAAAAATTCACACAAATGAAATAAAACAAAACAGAAAAGTAAATTGTGTTGGATTTTGGAGAGTATTTTTCTTGAGGGGAACTACAGGGTGTCTGATTGGTTCTCCCTGCACTTCATTTAAACCTGCCAGATAGCAGGCTTGGCTCTAATGATGTTTGTAGAAACACAGCGATGATAGACACAGGAAGATACTGGCAGTGATGTGGTAAGAAGAGATCAATTTATTGAGTTTTAGCGATGATAGGAGAAAGAACCTTGGGGACATGAAGTAGGCAGATAACATGTTGAACTAATCTTGAGGCGACGGCCAATGGGAGTGACCGATTCGCCAAGCTGATAGCGGGCCTGAATGAGTGGTGGCATCGTGACATTATTTTTCTTTCAAATGAAGAGTGGTGACCTCAAAAAGAGCTAGCTCTAGCAATGTGATCTGCTTGTTTGTCTTGGAAGCATTCAGGGTGAGTAATATACAGTAGGGTTACCTAGGCGACCACAGCCTAGAACATCCGCTAAAGACCGACTGTCCACTACCAAAAAATAGGCGACGAGTGAATCGCTTTATATGTAGATAAGGTTTTAGAATTGCATGCTCTGTAGGATGCCATTATATCCAACTTTATTATTCATTCATTCATATTCTGTAACCACTTGTCCTGTGGAGGGTCGCGGGGGGGGGGGGGGGGGGGGGGGGGGGGCTGGAGCCGATCTCTGTCACCGGAGAAAGCTGGAGTACCTGGAGAGGACAGACATAGGGAGAACAGGGAGACACTACCCAGAAGCTTCTTGCTGTGAGGCAACGGTGCTAACCACCACACCACTGCCCCTAACTTTATCATGTTTTTATATTTATATATTTATACTTCAAAAATCTGTTTCTCTATATTGATTGTGTTGGAGTTTATGCTCCACTAAGATCAGCGTTGGCCTTCGTTTATGTGCTGGCATGACAGATGAGACAAGTTGTCCTCCCTTAGTTGTCCTGCTGACAGGGAACGGTTACAGAGAGCCGTGGCTGTGTGTGTCTGTGGATGCGTATATGTTTGTCATTAGTGAACACAGTCACTGGTTGAGGCTGATCAATAGACGGAGAGGAGAGGAGGAGCAGGAGCACTGCGCAGAATAGGAATGAAATGAAGAGTGATGGAGGAGGAGGAGGAGGCGGCGATTGTCAACACTTCTTACTCTCGTGTAGGTAATAATCTCATCCTTGGCCCGTGTCCGTCTGTGTCTGCATACTCCAGAGAAAAAGAGCAGGTGTACGTCTACTTAAGATCTTCCTGCTAGATTGGACTTGCTGTTTGTGCCCTAGAAAAAAAAAAAAAAAGCATCGCACCTTAAACACAGAGCCAATTAGCAATGGAGCTATTGTGTGTCTGAAATAGCTGCAGCCACCAGGTCCTAATAACAGCCTGGCCACTGCACAGCCTCGAAAATCCCAAACAGTTAATCCAATTACAGGCAACACATCGGTACCCTGAGCATTAAATCCAATATGAGTTAACACACTGGGACGTTTCGGAGTGTGAGCCACTTTTACATCTAAAACCTTATCCCGGTTCAAGACGTCTGAATTGCCCATATATCTGATGTTGCAGAGCAATTCAAGATGGTTGAGATGCTACACTATACTATATTAGCTAGCACAGGCTATGCACGATACTTTTATAATCCCTATCTCGACCCAACACACTTAATTTCCTCATGTTATCATAAAACAAGTCTAGGAGACACATTCACAATTGTTCAGGAGTGTTTTACATATTATATTACTAGCACACTTTTAACATAAACACTGTGTACTATCTGTGATACTGTTTGCCAGCTAACCCAGCCTCACAGGTGATCCGGTGTTACATCAGTTCTTGGATTCTAGCTGTATAAAAAACTCAATAAATTTAGACAGAGTCATGGCACATTAATGGTAATGTATGATTAAAACACTCATTTGCCTGTTCATTAGGTACAGTAGTGACAACAAATGCATTCTAATTGCTCAATTTCATATCTCTTATAGCGTAAAACACGTCTTACTTTTGTTTTCGTGATGATTTAACAGTATTTTTTTTTTGGTTGTCTTGATCCGGTGGTCCTTTGACAGACCTTGGACCAGTTCTAAAGCTCCTCTCATGTGCGTCAGTCCAGCCTGTGGAGTGGAACAAGTGTCTCTGAGTAGATCTCTTAATGTGACGTGCATGCAGAAGTGGTAATTAGCAGGTTCACTAGCTTTAATTAGCACCTTTAAATGGAGGACAGCTATTGCTAGCTGTCCCTTTGATGTACGTGGGAGACGGTATGGAAATGAAGCACCGTTTGGTCTGTGGTTTGTGTGCGTACGTATATGTGTTTTAAAAGAAACGACCATGCGACGGATGGATAGAGCAGCATTTTGGATTTTTTTTTTAGATGGTCCACGTGTCGCTCAGAGGGTTGAAGGTAACATGCTAACAAAATATCCTCAATTCCTGTATTTTTCTTCTGATTTTGGGAGTTTCATTCAGCACCGTCTCACCTATACAAGTGTCAATACTGCAAATTAAAGCCCTCATTGTGTAATAATGATCATTTTTAGATAAGTATAGATTGATTCTGTAATAATATTAGCAGTGATAATTATTAAATGCCACCACGGAACCTGTGGTGTTTTTAGTGCGATCTTTAATATACTTTTTTTTACGATACATTCTTTTCATCCCTTAAGCTCCTTTTGACATTATCAATATATGTGCAGCGGCTACGGGGTGGAGCAGGAAATACGGCAGAACTGAAAGCACATTTCCATGCTGGTTTCCTGCTCGACTGACTCACTAAGCGGCAGCTGTTTGTCGACTGACTGCTTTACTGGCTTACGCTCTCACTTCGGCCAGTCACACTGACCGAGTGACTCGTTGGCCTGCTGGATGGCTGCCTGCTGTGGCCAATTTGTAGTCGACATTACAAACGCTCGCAGTTAATTGTTGCGATTCTCGGGGAGTGTCTGTCCTCCAGTGAGTCAGCTGCAGGAGCCCAAGTAGCCGAACCACGGAGCGCTGCAAGTTGTAGCTGCATGCACACACACGCATGCAAATGAATGCGCACGCATGCATGCACACTTACTACAGGATATGGCTTATTTGAGGGAATTGCATTGTGCAGGATAAAGGGTGCACTAGCCTCACTATTGCTCTGCTGAATTCCAGTGTATGTAATGTGCTGGATTACGTTTTGCAAAGATGGCACTGTGGTGAATGTGGTGTGGAGATAAACTGCATACATGTTGTAAGTTACACCACGGTAACATCCGTTATGACAATCACGCCAGCGCTGAAGTGTGTGTGTGAGCAGATTTTCAGTCTGAAGGTGGAGGATAAAGAGGTTTTAGCGCGTCTAATCTGGGGGCAGGTTGCAGAAAGCTGCGGGACGACGCTGTATAACCTGGATTAGCACAAGAGACGCGTGCAGAGCTGGAGGAGGAGCCACCGAGGCTGAAATGAGTATCTGTGTACACTAGTGTTTCACGGCGCTGTCAAGCCTCCAGCCAGGGCCAGATGAAAATAAAATGAAACTTCAATTTCTCAGCATAGGAAAATGTTATTTACACTGATCAATGTTTGGGTTGAGCAGTGATGAGCTAATCAGTCGGACACCAGTCATAATTAGAGGAAAGATCTACAGTCTATTGAATAACGATCTCCCTTTACCACCTCACCATACATCCACGTTGCATAATTGCCAAATTTTTGTCGGACTGACTTCATTTTCCAGTTCCAAGTTCTATACATGCTTAGTGACGGGATTTTGGTTCTTCTTCTTCTACCTCGATTTTTGGCAGCTTTGTCGCTAGTCAACCGCCATTAAAAGAGAAGAGGAAGAAGACGTTTTGACGCTACAGGGACGTAGTTTTCGGTTTACGGCAGATTGAAACTTTATTGAGTTATATACAGTTTATTTTTGATAAGGCCGATGACTGTAAGTGGTTTATGTTTTTGAGTGCAGTCAGCAGAGGCTGGAGGTGCTTGGTGATGTGGCGTTGTGGAGTCCGACGGCTCTTGGCAAGAAACGACCTCCTAAAAGCTTTGCGGCTCGCGGCTGGATGAGTCTGGGCTGAAAGTGCTCGTCAGCTCAGCCTCAGCTCGACCTTCACAGGATGAAGAGGTCGTCCACGATGGCTTTTAGCTTCCTTCCCGCTCATCCTCTTCTCGCTTCTTACGGCCTCCACACTATCTAGTTCCAGTCTCAAACCACAGAGCTGGTCTTCTTCACCAATCTGGCCACTGCAGACTGGTAGAACATCCGAAGCAGCTTAGTGCATACATTAGGGGAACTGAGCCTTCTCAGGAAGAACATCCTGCTCTGTCCTCTCCTGCAGAGGGACTCGGTGTTGTCCGACCAGTCCACCATCTCTGCTCCCTACTCCCTGATCGTGACAAGGTTGTGGAGCTGTCTGACAGCAGCTCCTTGGTCTTATGAAGCTGCTTCATGTCATTAATGGCTCAAAAGAGCATATTATTAAGAGAGAATAACTAAAATACTACACTGGGTGATTTAATAGCGTGTTAATAAGCAACTGATAAGTCAGTTAAATGGTCTTCCTGCACATGTTGGTTCTCTTGTCCTGCATGTTGTTTTAGAACATGTTAACATATGTTGTATTTGTCTTATTTGTCTTCAGAATTGTCCAAACACTCTCTAGTCATTATTTTCTTATGACACTTCCTTTTGCTACTGACTGGATCTGGTAGACATTTTACTCGGCAGAGATCACCTTCACTGCAGATACCGAACTCCAGTCGTCTCTTTTTGTTTGTCGATGAATCGTAAGATCTCAATAAACCTGTGGATGATTCAACAGTGAAAGGAGGAATGACCTGCTGTAAATGAGTGTTAAGCAGAGACAAATTATTTGGGAGGGACGGAATCTAAATACGGTATATTGGCTGCACTCAGATGTTCAGGGACCTCAGATGGTCACTGACTGGAACTGCTGCCAAAACCAACATGACACAAAACCCTTTTCCATCTGCTGATGTCTTTAACGACCAACTCCACATAACAGTAGTAGGGAAATGGAACATGCGGGAGGGTTAGGTTATGTTGGAAATTAAGATCTCTGACTCTGTTTGGCTTGTGGGTGGCTCGGTGGTGTTCATATTAAATCGGTGTGGAGCTGAAACG
This sequence comes from Chelon labrosus, assembly GCF_963514085.1. Classification (NCBI taxonomy): domain Eukaryota; kingdom Metazoa; phylum Chordata; class Actinopteri; order Mugiliformes; family Mugilidae; genus Chelon; species Chelon labrosus. The sequence continues at coordinate 19,968,594 of NC_140347.1, forward strand.
ATTAAATGCTTAAAATAAATTCCTCACATTTCAGCTTTTTAGAAATTAGAAAAACTACTGAGAGACAAGGAAATGCACTTTGGACCAATAACAAGTGTTGTGGGCTGTTGTTGCTGCGATGTTTAGTTACATTATTTCTGGGGACTTGCATGTCAGGTGTCACACGGACGCAATAAATCTTACTAATCTTTAGCTGTTAAGTGTTGTGTTTTATATCAAAGTTCTGCTTTAATTGATTTTATTTAAATAAATGTAAATGTAACATGAAGACTGATTCATCATTATCATTAAATCTTGGTAGTAGTCTTAGAAATCCACTGACACTAGAGCTAGAAAATAAATCACTCCAAGTTGACGTCGCTCTTTAACTCTCCCTGTTTCTCTTCTTCTTCTCCTCCTCCCTCTCCTGTCAGATGATGAAGCACGCATGGGGCAGCTACAGGCGCTACGCCTGGGGTTCCAATGAGCTCCGGCCCATCTCCAAGCAAGGCCACTCCAGCAATCTATTTGGTGAGTGAGACTCCACATGGAAAACACACACAGAAACACACACGATTGATCTCTTGTCCCCGCCACCAGCAGCCCTGGCCTTTAGATTAGCAGCCAAATTGGCCGTCAGTTAGAGCCATCCGTCTACACATGCCTCTAAATGTCAGCTTTATCATATATTTAGATTCCGTTTGTGCGCCCTGCCAGCAGACGGTGACTGTACTGTTAATGAGAGCGGTGATGTGGGGGATCTTACTCCGTCTGCGTCTTTTTCGGTGTTTCACACTTGACTAACCTTTGTCTGGAAATATTAATTGTCCTGCCTTTGTGAAATAACACACTAGGGATGTCCCGATCAAGATTTTTGCCCCCTGATCCAATACCAATCTTTTAATATTCAGTATCGGACGCCCAAGTCCCGATCAGATCTGAAACTAACAAATGTCTTCCCTGGATTCAGTCCAGTAAATATTTCTGTCAAAGTTAATGTAGTGTGGAGAAGGTAGCTCGTACCCAGGGTTGGGTCAGATTACTTTGAAATGTAATCCATTACTGACTACAAATTACATGGCAATTTTTGTAATCAGTAACGTAATCAGTTGGATTACCAAAAACATGTAACGTAATCTGATTACTTTTAGATTACTTCAATAAATATGCACCTTAAGTAAAAGACACCGTCACAGAATTGATCAATGAATTCTCTTTTTATTTTTCTCTTTATTATTTCATTACATCTAAGAAAACTTTTTGCTCTCAGTAAAGCATTCCTTTGTGAATGAACTAAAAACTGTATTAACTAAAAACTTTATATTTATTACTAAGGAATTTCTTTACTCTGAACATATCCGTTTTTCAGACCATATCCTCATATCAACCTGTTTAACTCTTTTCTTACATCATATTGAATGTTTACAACTAAAAACATTCCTAAAACATTTTTCTATCTTTTCTCATATTTCACTATATCTAGTGGACAAACGAATGAACTACTTGTCAAATTAATAGTTAGGCTGTCATAAACAAGTTGCATTGTTTGCATGATAAAATGTAATCAGGTAATCCCCAACAATGTAACTGTAATCTGATTACACAATTTTTGTATTGTAATCTGGTCTGATTATAGTTACTTGATTTTTGTAATCTGATTACGTAATCCAGATTACTTGTAATCCATTACTACCCAACCCTGCTCGTACCTTGGCTCCAGAAAACCTGTGTTCTCTGCTCCAAAAAATGTTCTGGTTATCCAACGCTGCCATAAGCTCCCTAACCCTCTCAGGAATATTTTTGTCCTTGATGCTGTCTCCAGGAAACTTTTCTCTTCTTTTATACACAGTGTTCAGTGTTTTGGTGTTTGCTGCCTTTGCCTGAGTATACTCGTCGTCATCTGTTTTTTTTATTTTTGTTTTTTTTTGTGGTCGTGAATCAAGTTGGTAGTATTGAATTACAATCTCCTACTACCACCTCACCATACATCCATATTGCATAGTTTACAAATTTCTGTCTGAATTCATTTTCTAGAGTTAAACTTCCAAACAGCAGACGAGTTCAGTAACGTGGTTTTGGTTTTTCTTCTTCTACTACTTCTTCTTTGATGCTAGCCAATCGCTTCTAAAACATAAAATGTAGAACTCGTCGTCTTCTTCTTCTTTGGCAGCTTTGATGCTAGCCAACCTCCATTAAAACAGAAATAGAAGAGGACAATACTAATAAAACTAGAATAATAGCTTCTTTTTTTTCATTTGAGTCTTCTTGTGTTGTCTTGTCTTCTCATTGTGTCTAGCTGAGACTGTTTGATTTAAGAAAGCCGGACTCGGAAAGTAAACACGAAGCTAAAAGCAGCACTATCACACGACGGCTAGTGGCAGAAGATCAATACGACTTATTAAAACTGTAATACCATGATCGCATTTAATCTGCAGTGTGTTTGACGTCCTTCAAATTGTGAGTTCACTTTTCAAAAGAACTGATATTTTGGGAATTTAACTGATGTCCTTTGAAGTCCAAAATGTTCAGAAACAGACTAAAGTAGGGGTGGACTTGATGTGTCTGCAGGTGTCTTTGTGTCTAACCCAAGTGCACATTATGAATAATTCAGTTTATTTGACTGATTGGAGGAATAGGAGCAGGGATTGGATTTTTAATTTGTTAAGATCTCCTTCTCTCTGCCTTGGCCTAATTAAATTGTCACCACGAACATTTGTTTAGACACCTTTAACTCCAGATGAGGGCTCAGTGTGTAGTTGTTTAGTGCCTTTGGAATCTTTTGATAAGATGAAGTTTTTCTCCCGGTTTGCTGTTTCCCTCCGATATATCAAGGAGCAACCAAGAAAAGCATAATTCATATTCATAACTCTTTGTAATTAAAATAATAAAGTGTGAAATGGATCTGTCAGGCGAGGAAACAGACAAAGACTAATGAAAATGAGTGTTTTAAGTGGAATAGATAAATCATTTTTGGCGGGAGGCTGCTGTAAAAGCTGTACACACATTATCATCCTATAAAGTTGTTATAACCAAGTAACCTCTGCAGTGCCAGTATTCGCTTTCCTTTAAGTTCAGTCATGATCCTCTTGTAGTGAACTCTAAGGACATGACCCACCATAGTCATAGTGAATCTCCCTTAGTAAACTTATCATAATCATAAAGATCATAAAGAACATTTCAAACTTTTACTTAATACTATTCAACAAAAGTTAAGATACTCTATATTCAGTGTATTTTCAGTGTATTCAGTGTACAAGCTCATGTTTAATGACGAAATTCAATCTGCTTTGTGTAAATAGCATCTACTGTTTCATTACTGGAATTTATCATACAAAGATGTAGGAAGAGAGAGGAAAGCTGCTGTGTGAAGACTAATTATTAGAATAGCTTGTTCAACTCTCGATGTTAGTCCTTTTCTGTGTTTCCCTCCCTCTCTCTCTCTCTCTCTCTCTCTCTGTTAATCCCTCATGTCTGAGCTATAGAAAGGTAAATAGGTTTTAGTTGGCTGCTCCAGCAGACCCGCTTCCGTCAGTAAATAAGACAGCCTGCCCCCAGGGCTTCATCACTGCCTTTTCCAGCTCCTATAGAACACGATGTACGACAATAATATTAGCCTGACCCGAAACATTACACAAAGAAGAGGCCACTTTCCATACCTGAGGCTGTTTTCCATGATGTGCACAGTAACCCGGATTGTTGTGGAATCAAAATTAGCCAAGAGATGTGAAAATTAAAATCTTTGCTTCAAATGATCTAATATTTATCCAGGACAACACACACACTCTATTCTCTGTGGAGCTGTTGGCTGCAGATGGGGTGGATCTACTCTGGCGGAGGTTGGAGCTCCTCTGTTGTCTTTCCCTGAAGGAGCAGACCTCCTTGGTGCCAGACTCCAGCTGTGCCGTCAGCTGTTTGCTTTCCAGTTTGCTTGACTGGATATTACACTCACTCTGTGATATATAAATATAGTATAAATATAATATTTGAAGACATACTTTTGTTTATGTGATATTTTCCCACCACTAAATACCACTGATTGTATGTGAAGATGGATGAACCCTCTGTGACGTCATCCATAGGTTTTCTGAATAGCGGTTTTGAATCCCAACGGGAGGGTACTGGCCGTTTCCATCTTGGCAGTGTCTAACTCCTGAGTGAATCCAAAATAAGCAAAGAGATGGAGATTAGTGAGGCGATTAATGGCTAAGGAGATTGCTAGCATCCCTCCAGGGCACCATCCTTTCACTCAAAGCGCCCACCCCCTTAATTATGCAAACGTCCTTCAGGTATAGACGTAATTTAACCCTTTAGAAACCGATGTGTCGCTGTAGGCCTTGTTTGCGCAAACTCACTATGGATTACCGTAATTACATCACTGTTTGTGCAATCGGGAAAAAATACAACGGTTTACAACCAATATGGTGTTATTACATTCATTTGACTTGGCCTCTCCTGGAAGGTTACTACACTCTTATAAGATGCAGCAAATTGTAAATAACTGCCAGACATTAAAAGTCCCAGATATTCTGGAAAGATTGGCTAAAGCACTTAATCACATGACATTTTCTGACCCTTTTATAGCCAAAATAAACTAAAAAGTCCAGGCAGACGGGCTTGGGTGTTAAAGGGTTAAGCAGACGAGTTATTTTTTTTTGCACCAGGCTGTAAACATGTTTATTTCTGCTGTAAATTTGGACATTTTAACATGGAGGTCTATAGGGGATTGACTTGGTTTTGGTCGTTCAAGGGAAATGAAGTTTTTGGCACTCCTGCGTTGGCTTCATTTTCCAGCCCTGGAGATTGCCGCTTGCTAAATACTCAAAGACACTCTGCTAACACACTGACAAACCCTACCAGCATTCATATCATATCATATCATGTCATTCATTCCAGCATTTAGATAGTAAATACTGTAGACACCACATACCTTGATTTACATCATCTTGTGTTGAGTTTGCTCAATTCAGGGTTTCTCCTAGTGGTTCTTCTCTATGGATTTGTCTGACAGTTGATAGTTCATCATAAGTCAGAAAATCTTGAAAAGGAGCCTCAGGTAGTATCTTTAAAACGCTTGTTTGTCCAATAATCGCTCATAAACATCCCTCTATTAGTCCTATACAAAATGCTCATTAAATGATATATCCAAGTGGTAAGGATAGATAAAGAATAAGCAGGATTCTTCCTCGGGGTGAATATTTACCAGAAGCCATTTATCCTCCTAAATTGTTGGCAAACTACCGTGTTTATGTTCTCTACCAACTACTTTGGCTGACGACCAGCCGTGATTTGGGTACGCTCTATCAAACAACATTACTACATTTTTCTTAACCCAAACACTTCAATGAGAAAGAGTCAGAATTAATGAGGATGCAGTCACTTCTAATCCTCTGTGAGCATATAATTAAATAGCCCATGACTTATCTTGTATTTAAATAAAGTATTAGAGGGATAAATGCAGGGCTGTGCAGAAGTTTTGCTAAATAATTTTATGTAGCATGTAGTTTAAGTAGCTAATGTAGGCTAACACTACTTCAGTCTTGGCTTTAAATCAAAATGACATTCAGTAATAGTATCAGATTATAATCGAATTTAAATGAAGGGCTCTGTTGTAATAATAATTGAATTGCTCATTGATTGGGTAACTGGAGGGTCCACTGATTGCAGTTTCATCGTCTAGACGGCGGTTTCATTGTGTTTGCACGTGACACAACTCTTCTGAGTGGACTGATTAATTCAATGAATGTGTCTGTAACGTCTTGATGGAGGACTGCTTTGGTGGCTGAATAACCAACTGTCCTCCTTGTCTTCATCTCTCTCTGGACGGTTTTAAATGAGCATTGTCATATTTTTAAGATCATTTCAGCTAAACTATTGTAATTAAATCATGTGAAATGGACCCGCCGTCGGCTGAGTATCAAGGAACAGATTAATTGAAACAGTGATTAAAGTGCTATGGATATGTCATTTCTGGCTTGGAGTCCAATGCTGGACACATTATCACCTCATAAAGTCCTTACAGGTAACATCTTAGTAAAGGGTTTACACATCCAGTAGAAAAGTGTTTGTAGCCAAATGGCCTCTTAGTATTTGGTTAATCAGTTGATTAATCGTTAATTAATAAATAGAACTTTAAAAAATTGATTCAAACAATCATAAAGATTATAAAGACATTATTTAATTTTTTTTATGAATTTCAAACTTTCACTTTTATGATACTATGCAACAAAAGTTCAAATCCATTTATTTCTAATAAGGAAATTTTCACTATGTCATCCAGGCCATGGTATATCCAAAAAGCGTGAGAAAGGAAACTGGCCTTGTAGAGTTTCTTGAAGATGTTTCGCCACTCAAACAAGTAGCTTTTTCAGTTCTAAGGGGCTAGTGGGGAGGTGAGGTTTAAATGGGAACATCTGTGGTTGTAGCCCATCAGAAAACATGCTAGATTTGTTTCTGTAACAGCCAGAAACTGGCACGACTTGTGTCCATTAACAGCTACAAACTTACTTGTCGTTGAGAAGTGTCCAGTGTTGTTTACAGTTTTTACAGCAGCCTCCAAGCCAAAAGTGATGCATCCATAGCATTTTAATCACTGTTTCCATTAAACTGTTTCTTGACACTCAGCCGACGGATCCATTTCACATGTTTTAATTACAATAGTTTAGCTGAAATGATCTCAAAAATATGACAAAGCTCATTTAAAACCATCCAGAGAGAGCAGATGAAGACAAGGAGGATCGAAGCAATCCTCCATCAAGACAATGAGGGGAACTGAAGAAGGATGAGTGGCGAAACTCAAGAAATTCTACAAGTAAAGTTGCCTTTCTTAAATGCTATTTGGATGTTTCGGTTTACTATATTCATTAATAGTCATTAATAGTCAAGAAATATCGATTTAAATCACTTTTTCTGCTTTTAATTGGAAATGCACCCATAACAGTTCTGATCGGATTGATTAATTCAAGAAATATGTATCCAGTGTCTTAATAGAGCTTTCTCTAGATCCTTTTTTTAAATTATTTTTTCAATGATTATAAAACGACAATGTGGGTGTTTGGAAACCAATACCTTCAAAAATAGACTGCAGACCCTTTCACCTCCCGTCAATTCTAAAATTAAATCCAGCTAGAAGCGATCATGCCGTCCATCTCTCCTGTTGTTTCCTCCCTGTCGCTCCATCTTTTATCACTCCAGTCAGCTGTCTGGAACGAGCGTATTGTGGTTGTGACTCACCCACAAGAACAAACACATCTCTGTTTCCAAACTCAGAGGTGTCCCAGTCCTGCTGTGACTTTCTAGTTTGCTAACAGGTACAGCCAGTACCACCGTGCTATTGGGGCTGCAATAAGAAGCCACAAACTCCTGATTATAGATGCTAGAGATGGGGCTAGTTGATAGTTGCTAAAATGCCACATTGAGCTTTGAGGAATACTTCCTCCTTCCACAGCTGTTGTGTAGCTCTCCTTATGACCTCCAATCAGTCCAATCATTGAGGGCTATTTCCACCCAGATGTCGATGACCAGAATACGTAAAGCGTCCTCAGGAAGCCTGATCATTATGTTGTTAAGTTTTTCTGGATCATTTGGTGCTCATTTGTATCTGGACTATCTCTCCTGTTAGACGTTATAGACTTTAATTTAATCTCTTCCCCATTATAAACCAATTAAAAAGGTGAAGTTCGTACCAGGACATGAGCTCAGTGTTCCTGTACGACCCCAAGTCTGATAGAGTCCGATACCTTGTGTAATCATGGTATTTGGTAAAAATCCTTTTGCGTGGTAGTGGAGTGTAATGTCGTTGGAGGGTAGCCTCTTATCAGGCTGTATTTAAAAAAGAAAAGAAGGAAAAATAGAAGCAACACCTTAAAACGTGTCTGCTGTCTAAATTTTGGCGTGTTCAGCAGTCGCTCCAGTCAGGATGTTTGCTCTGTTTCCTGTCTGTGTGGTTTCGTCTCTTTAATTGACACTGTTGACAAGAGCCAAACAAGCTAAAGGTCGAAGCGCAGTTTCACCTCGGCTTGCCTCTCATTTTAGCCGAGGGCCACGACGAAGAGGCACTCGTGTGTTCAACCAGCCAAATAAAATAAAAATAAACCGCCTCCAATCCCTGTGTGTGTCTCTGTTAGTGTGTGTGCTGTTTTTTTTTTGGTCTAAAATGACGACGCATGGCTAAGCAACGGCACATTTAAGGTCAGCACTACTGATGTCTCCTGTTACAGCAAAAGAGAAAAAGGCAGATTTATTCTCTTTTAGGTCGTTTGCCATCCAGCCCTGTGTGACCTGGGCCGGGCTGTGAGAGCTGTGTGTGTGCGTCTGAGAAGTCGGATGCCATCTGTCTTGTTGGTTTAAGCTCTGGGCTGTTTCAGAGGACGAATCAGAAAAAAACTCTAATGTCTGAGTGTGCGAAAAATTCAACATGAAGTCCAACGAATGGAGCGTAACTTGGTGGCTTTGCTAGAACAGCACATGAGTGAATCACAAGACAGCGGATTACACATGCAGATTAATATAAAAAGAGTCAATAATATTCAACTATTGGATCAGGGGTGGCTCTTGTAAAAGCTGTTATGCTAATTATTTTAACATGGTGGGAAAAAAAAGAATATTGCTCTTTGATATTGGCACTAAAATGATTGTCTTGTTAATATAGCCCTACCCCTGTTCAGGCCTCGTATTAACATGAATCCTCAGTGATTGGATCACAAATAGTCACCTGTGTTCACACCTGGCATTAAAAGAGGTCTTCACTTAATAGGCGGTTTAGGCTTCTGCGTCATTTTGTCCAGACCCTACACAGACCCTTGCACCGTAGCCTGACGTGCACCTCTCCAGAAATGTAACTGCGTGCCGCGGCGACGCAGACCTCAAGTGATTGTTCCGCTTGGTAGTAGCATTTCCACTGCTTGGTAGTATTTCTGGCTGCTTCTCCATCTCTGCAATTTTCAAATTGATTGTTTTGGACTACCGTATTTTTCGGACTATAAGTCGCACTTTTTTTCATGGTTTGGCTGGCCCTGCGACTTATACTCAGGTGCGACTTATATATTAAAATATATAATTTCACGTGTTCGTTATTTTCATACTGACAGCCGCGAGAGGGCACTCTACGCTTGTGTGCCAGTATCTGCTACTTCTTTTACTCCTGCGTAATAGCAGCGGTGCGCCGTCTACCTCCGAAGTTCGCGGAGTTGCTTAGAAGTGACACAGAGGACGAAGAATTCAATGGATTTAGTGATTTGGAGTGAGATCGAGAGTTTGGTAAACTTGTTATGTTATGTTGTTTATGCTATAGTTATCTGAATAGCTGTTAACATACCAGACACCTATTCAGCCCGTTGTTCTATTGTTAGTACTATAACTTGCCTTTCAAGATGAAATGTGTTCTTGGTCTCCGATTTTATCAAATAAATTTCCCCCAAAAATGCGACTTATAGTCCAGTGCGACTTATATATGTTTTTTTCTTCTTCATTATGCATTTTTTAGCTGGTGCGACTTATACTCCGGAGCGACTTATAGTCCGGAAAATACGGTAATAAAGATGGAACACAGGAACAGGAAAGGTTAACTGAGGAGGTTCGAAGATATTTGTATGACTCGTCTTCAGTGAAATTTCAGCAAACGTTTCAGTCGCCATTGTTGAAAGTGAAGCAGGAAGTAGAAACAAAAATTTACCCGACTGGCAAAAAAGGCAGCGGCAATTATTGTTTGGGTGGAGTTTTTGCAGAGCGAGCCAGACTGATGAGCACATACGTATAAATGGCTCGCACTGTCGTATGTAGGTTACAGCGTCCATGTCCTGCGGTACCTTAAATGACCCTTGAACCACCACTTGAGATCCGATCAAGAGATCAGCATTCAAATAAACTGTTGTATCAAAACAATGGATCACCATTGAGTAGGTAGGTAAATCTCATGTTGTGTGTCCGTCTCGATGTGGGGACATGATTCAAGTTATGGAACTTAATGAGCTGTGAAGTGTCTCCAACTCAACTTGAAGCAGTTAATATTTAAAGTTATTTGCAAGACAAAGCTCAGCAGTGAAAGACAATGTTGAGAAAGTGCAACTACACATGCAGGTTTGTTTTTAAGAGGGGACTTATACCCGGACTACTCCTATTCAATAATTTGTTAACTCTCATTTAGATTTATTTATTTATTATCTAAGTCAGCTAACAGCTACAAGGACAAACTCTTTTAAAAGAGTTTCATTACTAATGAATGAAGACATCAGATATTTTATTTCTTGGATGAATGAGTCAAACTCAGTTCATGCAGGAGGACATCAGTTGAGCAGATGGTCCATCATTGTCGTCAGGACACACACTGTGTGTTCCTAATACTAAAACAATGGGACCTCCAAATGGGGTCTGGGTGATCTGATCTCACGTGCATCCTGGGTGCATCTTGGCTGTGTTCACACCCACTTAAAGCTGACCACAATAGTACCAGGTCTTAACATGACTATAATGTACTCCAGTCAACCAGTAGTTATACACACATAGATACACATAGATTTCTGATTCATGCAGGTGGAGCCATTCAGCCTCTCAGAGAGGACTTTCATCTCTTTGTTACAAAGGGGTTAGATAATTCACATGGTGCTTTGAGAGCCTCTTAAGCCTTTGGTTATTTGCTGGACAGCTGGATGGCTCCATAGCTACAGGCAGTGTGAAGAAGTAAAAGGCTTCTATGTGTGTGTGGGTGTGTGTGTCTTCTCCTGAGACACACAAGTGTTGCAGTGGAGGTTATCAGCTTGGCCCTGCCTGCAGTGCTTTAGAGGGCCACTGGATGAATGACAGGCTTTTGCCATAGATGCTGCCAGAGTTCTGTGATGGTCGCTTTTCTTTATGTTGTTTTTCCTCTCCCTGTCTCCTGTGGCCTTTCCTCCATGTCAGACCTCTCAATGGTTTTCCTGCCCCCTGTCCCTTGGAGTGATGCTGCAGCTCCTCGTACCTATGTGACAGTAGGAATAAAGCAGAACTAAACCTCATCCCTCTAATGTCAGGTTTATGTTGCATTGTAATAAACAATTGTAATCACTATTCTTTCTACTACAAGTATTCTTTAGTCTTTGCTATTGCTCTGGCTGATGTGCTGAACAGTATATTTTCCTATATTTTTCTGAGGACGCAGAGTGAGATCGAGCAGATATTTGACTGCTAAGCTCTCTGCCAGCAACTAATTTGGGTTGTTGGTTTAAATCCAGCACAGATGTCTGCCTAACCATGGTCTAATATATATACCATTAGACGTCCCCCAGCTGGCGTTTCGCCTGCTTGCTTATGCTTTGTCCTTGATTTTAACATGCCCTTTATGTACAGCAGAGATGAGTCCAACTAATATAACTAATTTAATATCTAATCCATCTTAATATCTACTTGGCTGCTTTGTGCCTCTCATTTTCTGCTCTTTGCGGACGAACAAGGGCATGTTCCGTCTCTGTGGGTAAAGTTTGCATTTCTCTTTAGCCAGAGTAAAGTCTCGCGTCATCATTTTATGTGTTTTGGAGATGGGAAAATAAATATTTCAGCTAACTGCTTTATCTTACCTGCACTCCTGCACTTATCGCATTATTTGTAATATTTTAGGTTTTATGTTTGCGTCCTTGTTGAGCAGTTTTTGTCGAGTCATTGCAGTAGATTTGGGGACAAAACTATATAAAACTATATTTCAATAAAAAGAAAATAAAAAACAATAGTAATTTTGTGATGGGTCTTTTTAACCGTATCCACTTTAGCTGGAGGAATTTGTGAGTCCTTGCGGGAAAAGTCATAATCCACAAGTAATCATAGTAAACTGGAGAGAGGCTGAAGATGCAACACAACACACGTCCAATCATTTCTGATTATACCCGGGTGTCGGTGTGTTGGCGGCTAGTGAATGAGGTGTGTGAACATGTCACCTGTGTTTTCTGCAGCCATCAGATTGCCTCCTCAGTAACAACCCAATCATTGTGTCATCCCACATTTGAGTCTGTCCCCAGCCTCAGAGCCCTGCGCTGTCACCAGCAGGGCTAAAAATATTATCGTCCACCAGTCAAGAAGGCTAATGTTTTTGGTGTCTTTCTATTTCCAGACAAGTCATTTAGTTGGTTATATAATTTGACATTGAGTCCTGTGCTGCAGCCTCAGCTCCCACACAATACTGTGTGTCTGTATCTGAATCACATATTCAATCTCTATAATTGAAATGGATGGCGTAATTCTGCTGTGGCCTTCCCTCAGGTTTTCGTGGTTTGTGTGTGTGTGTGTGTGTGTGTGAGGAGGAGGAGGGCCGAGTTGTATTTGGTTGTGTCTGAAACGATGTAAATCATCCTCTGCACAGAGGTGGGTGGGACACCGATAAGGGAGCTCTGCTGCAGTGAAACGGTGGTATCCATCACATGAATACACCCGGGCACACACCTTGCAGCCCTTCGTTGTCATCGCTTGAGCTTTTGTTGTTGAACCTTGAGCTGGCAACCACATTAATTAATCACACACACTGCACATTGAACAACAACTCTTCTTGTCTGGGCTTTGAATCCTCCCCAAGGCCTACACAACGCTCTGCGGCAGTATCAACATCACTATTCAAAAGTTTGGACGCCAAACCGGCATCAAAGGCTTACCGGCAACGAAGGACACATTATTCAGAAGTTTCTATGCCAAACCAATATGAAAGACATACCACCAACTAAGTAATCAAATAACTACCAGCAACGAAGGGCACATTATTCAGAAGTTCCTACACCAAACCAACATCAAAGAACTACCAGCAACTAAGGCACACTATTCAAAAGTTCCCTACGCCAAAACAACTTTAAAGGAATATCGGCAACGAAAGCACATTATTCAAAAGTTCAGACGGCCAGTAGACATTGCAGAACTACCAGCAACCAAGATTCACTATTCCAGTGGTTCCCAAACTTTTTCTGCTGGGACCCCCTTTGGTACATGAGAAAATCTTCACGACCCCCCCCCCCCCAAAAAAAAAATAAGTCAGACTCCGTTGTAGTTTATTTCACACATTGTAATAAATACAAACATCAGCCTTTTTTGAACAAATAAAAGTAAACTTTACTGACCTGTCCATCTCATCGCTCCCATCCCGAGCCCACAAAAATACTCCCGTCATATCCCGATCACGTAACTGCCCCCCCAAAGAAATCCTGTCCCGCAAAATCCCGAGAGAAAGACTCCTAAATCCCGTCTCGCTCCCTATGTTGTTGTCTAAAGTTGGGCACACTCACCGCATTGCAGCGTCATTTTTTTAATTTAATCTCTGGCTCCGTCCTCCGTCCCGGTCCCGCCCGCTCCCGTTAATTATTTGCTCTGTCTCGTCCCTATCACGTTACCAACAGTGAAAATGACACCCGTGGGAATACCGTGACTCGCGGGTGTCCTGAAAAATTGTCACCCTCTAATTCGATCCGCGCCCTGCGCCCACCCCTGCAATGGCTCTGCGACCCCCCCCTAGGGGGCGCGCCGCCCACTTTGGGAACCACTGCACTATTCACAGCAGTAAAGAAATGCCAGCAACAAATGCACAGCATCCAAAAGTTCCTAGACCAATCCGACATTAAAGAACTACCAGCAACAAAGGCACACTATTCAAAAGTTCCTACACCAAACCAACTGTCAGCTCGCTGTGTCGTGGCCTTTACTTCAAACCCCTGCCTTCCGCATCAGCATCAGATTTGCAGCACACGCACAGAAGTGATGCGTGGTAATGCCTTTCACTATAACCTTGACAAAAAGTGTTGACGCTTGACTATCTGGCAGCCGAAGCCAAGAGGTTAATACACTTTGGGATGTGTATGTGTGCGTTTGTGCGTGTCTCTGCTTTCTGCCTACGATAACACGATTAGCCAGAGGCTTAGCCATCACTTTTCCTCACCTCCCCTCGGTGACCCGTTAGAAAACTCAGCATAGCCCGGATGTTGAGATGGTAGCAGGGGCTAAACGGGATCACCAGCAGGGCCCGGAGTGTTGAGATCTGGATCAAATTGTAGGATTAAGGATTAGACCTGGAGTTTGCATTAGGATATGGAACACATTGGGACACTTTTTTTTGTATTTTGTATTTCTTTCTGGACAAAGGCTGTAAGCCAAGGAGTAAAATTCAGGGAAGTATTTTTTTCAGGTGACAGTCGACCCTTTTTTTTTTTTTTGGTGACACTTTGGCTGCTGTCAGTCTTCTAAAGGCTGAGGCAGCTATTTTTGAGGTAAAGCTGCTGAGTCAGTGTGTAATTCCAACGTTCATTTATCTCTACTAGTAAAGACTGAAGTGGGGGTTGTGTTTGCAGCTTTTCCTGTTTCCTTTTGGCTGCTTGTTCCTGTGTTCGACAGAATAATATCTCATACAGTTAATGATTAGATTCAATATCAATTAATTTAGGAAAAATTCAGTTTCAAATTTTTTTACTTAAAAACTAAAACAAATGTTGACATTAATTCCAGACAGTTGTGGTATTTCCACAATGTCTGACCTCTAGTTGCACATCTTTCACATGGCTTTGCTTTTTTGCAGCTCTTCCTTGTTATATTTTTAAAATCCAATCAGCTTTCATTCCCGACTGTAGTCTTGCAAGATTCGTCACATTCAACCTGTCTCGTGAGATTTCTAACGAGGGGTTACAGGAAATGGCATGTATTTAAAAATCAATACATTTTTATTTTTATTTTTTTTTATATCAAGGTCGACTTGGAAAATCCATTTCTTTGATACTTTGTGTAGATGAATAAGCGCGCTGCTACAGATAACAGAATATGACGTAAAGCCTGCTGTAGGCTGAGGTGTACCGTTTGTCCTTTGCAGATGATTAAAAATGCCACAAATTGTGACTCAAACATGATGGATTGTAGATAATTTTTTACTGTAGAGGTTTGTAATTCACACCTTCATCGTCACAAATCTTGAAGAAAGGCAGCTGGCGTTTTATTACTCATCTAAGAACAGTTTCAGTTGTAAATGACTGGTGGGAAGTTTAGGTTTCATTTGGCACATCTGTGGGTGGCGCACACCTGAAACTCACATGACTACGGGCTGTTAACAACCTTTATCGTGACTTTCCTCCTGCTGCCATGTTCAGTCAGTCATTCTCGGTAACAGCTGTGCGGCCGCGGTAACATATGTTTGTGCGCATATCACTGGTTTCATGTCTTTGCAGATGCCTGTAGCATTAGACGAGTGAGTGAGAGATGTGAAAAAGGATTTGTCTGTGTATTTTACCGACTTTGAATCGAATCTCATCCCGTCTCATACAGCGAAGGTAGAAAAGTCAGTAAATAGAAGAGACACTGAGTGGAAAAAGAGGACTAAGGTGGATTAATTCATCCACCAGTCACGCACAGTGAGCGCTCAGAGTTTTCAAATGCAGTTTCAAAGGGAAGTGCTGCTTGACACAAGGCAGCAGAAAGCTCCAGGGTAAAGGGCGCCGCAGATTGAGTCATTCTCGATATGACCTGTAGTTGCAGAGCTGACTGTACTGTGGGAGAGAGGACGTTTGCGTCTCATGCCCTGCTGTGTGATAATCACCCAGGCCGGTTTGAACACAACACACGGCTCTGAATGACAGTGAAAGGGAGACGTGAAAGCCTCACCGAGGAGCTCGGTGTGACCCATGGCTGGAGGGCACAGCTGACTGTTGAGGTCACGCTTTGTGTTCACAGCGTGTCCGTGATGTAATGCACATGACATTTACCCCGTTCACGGCTTCTTGTTCCAAAAGCAAAGAATCACATGCCACATATCTGAATAGTCACTGACCTTATTCACTAAAAATACAATTTATTTCAAGTGGCGACTGAATAAAGGATGAAAAGCTTCTCATAAGTGCACTGAGTGCTTTCTAATTGTTATACTTGGTGCATGACCTAATAAAAGCTTTGGCAATAAGTGGAGGTGGTTTGTAACGAGGCCTGGGTATCACTACTGATTTCCTGAATCAATCCGATTCTGATTTTCAGAGTCCAGATATGATATCGATCCAGTATGAATTGATTTTGAGATATTTCAGTTTCAAAACAGTTTTACTTAAAACTAATGTCACTAATTCCAGAGATTTGTGGTATTTCCACATCGTTGTAGTTTAACATCATGCATATGGCTTTGCTTTTGTGCAGCTCTTCTCTGTCGTCATACTTTTAAAATCCAATAAGCTTTCAGTCCTGACGTAGATTTGGTCAACTTTTAGAGCTCCCTCACATGTGGACTAATCTTGTTTTTAAAATTTTTTTATTAATTAGTCTATGACCTTTGACCATGTCTAGATCGATTTGAATGGGATGTTTTTTGTTTTTGTTTTTTCTTTAACCCTGCCCTAGTTAAAACTTTGTTGAGCTGAAGCAGGGTAATAGGCACTCCAGTTTGATTTCATTTTGGGACGTGTTTCATACGATACAGAGAAAAGAATACCTCTGCATGTAACTGGATAGTCCTTCAACCAATCAGAGCCGTTTTGTTTGCTCTGACTCCCCCGCCCACCAACATTTTGTGTAACTAGAGTTATACTGTATACCACAATGACTGATCTTTTTGATTTCATGTTATTTTGCCTAGAGCAACCACAGCTGTCACAGTTTCCAACATCTGTGTCAAAAGATATTAAGAATCTTTTACGTACTCCTCAAACATCCTTGTTGGAGCGTTATTTTCCTTTTATTTCAGGTGTTCTGTGATTGTCTTTGGCATTGAGCTTCAAAAGCAGCACTACAAATGAAATAGAAACGTAAACAAATGTCTCAGAAAAAAAACAACAACTCAACTAGTTTGTACAAAATGTTGCACTTACAGAAACCGATGCAGAAGGATAAAGCCAATGTTTTTGTTTTATCCCAACACACACACACACATACAGTTACATTCAAATGCACTATGTACGCTGCACTGAAGACTGACAACTACGTAACTAAACAGAATTATATTTGCATTCTGACCTCTGTCAAATCCAACAGTGATGCCTGTGCGTCAGGAAGAATAACATCACATTTGTCAGCCTCTCTCAGTTCGTCATCCATGCAAACACTCACCACCTGACAGCGTGAAGTGAAGGTTATTTAGTTCTGAACAACCAAACATCATCATGCATCGCTCTCTTGTCTAACAGCCATACACACTAGTAGTGTACGAAGTTGAGATGCAGTTGCTGAGCAGTGATTCACATAAAAACAGTTCCGCTACTTAGAAATCGTGTTATTACCACTAAATTACACATGAATTCTTCTTCTTTGTGCAGTCTGTGCCTTTGTGTGCTGGGCTGCTTTCTTCACCTATTTTCTATTTGAGGTAACAACTCAGAGGAAAGAAATGAAAAGAGAGGTGGGGGACACAAACAAAAGAAGGAAAACGAGGTGAAAGCATCTTGAAGGGAAGTAATAAATGAAGAAGAAAAGCTTGATGGATACCTCATTAGAAGACAAGTGAATGTTGGAATAAGAACCAGTAGATGGATCGTGTTTCACAGGAATAGAAGGATACCGTTGGTTAATGACTTTTGGACCATTTTTCTGCCATCCCTCTCCCATCTATTCTTATTCTCTGTCTCGGAACAGAAAGGTAATGATTCATGTCGTCTGAGGACCCCAGCTCTCTCATTTTTCATCATTCCCTCCTCCTCCTCTCTTGTTCTTCTTTATAGGTTATGTCAAAAACGGGTAATATTATCCTGTTGTAGATTTCTAGCAGTGTTTGACAGCATCAGCAGGGCTGAGCAGCAGGTTTGTCTTTCTTAAATCCCACAGGACACAAAGATCTCTGAGCTATCTTTCAGAGATAGATAGATTTGAAAACTGAGTTGTGTTGATGACGGTCTTTAAAGGAGTTCCCCACCATTTCCACACATCAAAGTTGGTCTACAGGTCTGTGAGTACTGCTGCATATGTGAAAAAAAGGTGTTTGTGTGTCTGGATGAAGCTATGGAAAGTGTGATTAATTAATTTTCTCTAGGCAGCATCGGCTGGTTTGAGAACTTTCCCGTCTTCTTACAGTTGCTATTAAAAAGGAAGCAAAGTCCCAAAATGTGCAGTTCCTCTAATGTCCACTTGAGGCTGGCTCCAAAAATGAGTCAGTCCTCATTTAACGACATAAATAAAGTTGGTATAATAAACACCATTATTGCTATTTTCTCTGTCCGTGGCAAGTGTACACGGCTACATTTTTATAGAACTAGCCCATTAAAATGTATCTTGGAAGCCAGCCTATCCCATCCCACAAAATGTTAGTGGGTGAAATTTGATCTCGAGCCACTGGCAAAGATCTGCCGGGCCAGTCAGATTGATTTATGTGGCGATGGACAGATGAGTAACAACGACGTGGTCATACATCTGTTCGTCGTTAAGTTGATTTTGAGAAGTAAATTGTTGCCACCGAAGAAGCGAGTAGTTAAGATTCTGCTATCGTGTCTGCGGTTAAAGATTTTGACTTTTGAAATAACTTCTCCTTGGCTTTTAACACCTAGTAGGAAGTTGACTTCATTTATTTTATTTTAAGGATTTTACTGTGTGTTATCTGTTATCTCTTTTATCTCATTGGCTTTATTTTTGTTTTACCATACTTAACCTTTATTGTATTTTACTGTGAAGCACTTTGGAAACCTTGTGTTTGTTTAAATTGTGCTATATAAATAAAATTGGATTGGATTGGATTGGATTTAAAGACGAACCGCTAACAGAAATTAAGGCATTTATCAATCACAGTAATACATTACTTTTAAATTATATTAAGCGTTAAGGTTATTCATAATCAAGGATTTGTCTGCCTTGCGTGATAGGTGGGACACCACACTGAGCTTTAAAACCACTCTACAAGAAAAATGACACTGACACTACAATGGGTTCGTCCATCTTTATATACAGTCAGTGATAAGTGCATTGATGCTGACAGGTATAGCAGTACACACTGCACAACACGTACCCAGATCGTTTACTGATAATGGTCTAAAGGCTGAGACCGCTGTGAAACCCTTGACTAGATTCGGCGGTCAGATATTATTTTCAGTGAGCGCAAAACATGTGTTCAGCTTGAAACTGAAATCAGAGTGTAATCAGTTTGCAACAAGTAGAATAGGCTTTGGACTACACTTAACAATCTCTGGGAACTTGTTTGTACAACACCCAGGCTTTTCACAGTTATTGTTAAGTTTATCTTTTAATCTTTGTCATTCAATCATTCCGCTGCATTAACAAGTTTGAGCTCTGACAAATAAACCTCGAATTAATGATAAAGTCAACACAGAAATGATAAGGTGATCACGCCGTTTGGAAACACCTACAGGAAACAGTCTAAACAATAGTCTTTGAATTCAAATATAATGGTTAGAGTCAAAGAGACACAGATAAAACTCACAGGAACACTTCCCCCGATGACAGGACCACCAGAGCCACTTCATATTTATTTCACGTTGGGTGTAGGTAAAAATGTCAGAAATACAACTTCTCCATCCAACAACACTGTGAAACTCTTTTCCTTTAACTATTATTAAAAATATTTATGTGCGATGGCAACCTCCAACATTTTTATATGCGTCTGAAAGCATACAGGCAGCCCGGGCCCTTAGCTGTGGGCGGTAACGCTGCTGTTTGTGGAAAGAATCTTTTACTAATGTAAGAACTCTCCCACGGTGACGAGCCTTCCGCCCACAGCAAATATCACAAGGCCTTCCCTCCCCTCCCGCTCCGTCTTTCTGGAGGCATCACAGCGATCCTCCTCCTCCTCCTCCTCCACCGCCACTCGTGTTTTACAGAAGCATCAGAGAAGCTGCCCTCTGCTGAGCCATCTGCTTCCCCGCCACGCTCACAGTCGCTAACAGAAACAAAATCCTCGGCAGCACACTCGCGTCACCTCCAAGATCAGCAGACTCTGCTCTCCCAACCCTCACAGACCTCAGTGGAATCGTGTCCCTGGTCTTTTTATAGACTTTCCATCTGGACATTGACACAAATCCGGGATCCAGTAAAAAAAGCTGATGATTTTTAGCAGATTCCAGCTTCCCTCTGTCATTCATGGCCCTCGACAAGCTGTCCCACTAATGACGCAGATCTTTTAAACGTCTTTATTTACAGATTAAAAGACGAGGCCACCAATAAATCTAAGGCCAGTTCTATTTATTATCATTAAGTAGATGAAATGTCAAAACTAGTAAAAAAATCAGAGTCAGTGTTCAGAAGTTGCTGTAGTGTTGTCCAACAAACCCCTCAAAGTATGGGATTTGATGGCAGTATAGTGTCAATAACAATCTAAATTGTCGCTTCCCAGAACCCAGAGCCTGAAACCCGTAGATCAAGTATGAGCATACTGAGACAGTGGCAAGGAAAAACATTTAAGAGGAAGAAGCCTTGAGGGTAAATATTGGGGTCCTTGGGGTATATATTTGTGGAGCTCTGTGTTTACATCATACGTCAATCAACTGAATCAGTGACTCCCATTGGCTGTTGCCTCAATCAGAGGTTGAGATACCCTCCTACTTTGCGCTGCCGAAGGTTTTTTCTACTCCTCCCAAAACTCTATGAATTTCATTAACATGTCATGATGCTTTGTCTCCACATCGCTGTTAGTCTCTTCCTGTGTTTACTGCCCTTAAAAGTAATAAATATTATCACTGCACCTGCACATAATCAGCAGTTTATGTGTTTGTCTTGGAATGAACAAATGCCATTAACTTCTGAGAGCCTCTACTCTCCTCACAAACCTTTTAAAGGTTTTAAACATTAGTATTCTGCTCAGGCGCTGACCAGCCTTTATAACACACACAGATACAGGGAGATCATTGAAGGGGAAGGAAGCACAGTGACAAGACAATGGACAGTAGGACAGTGTCATGGCCTCTCTTTGTCGCTCTAGAAGGTTCAGTGGATTGAAAATGTGAGATGGGTGAAAAACAGGAAGGAGAAGCGACCATAACAGCAACAGTAACAATATCTCTCTCTGTAACACAACTTAAAGCCTTTAAATTATTAATAGATCACCAGCATCTGGGTGTTTTATCATGTCACGCATGTAGTGTTGTGTTAATGTTTGTGTGGTTTGCTCTTTATTTCTTTATCATTACCAGCCCGCCTTGTCCATATTCTTCTGCTTTGTCTTCTTCTCCTGCTTCACCTTTGTCTTCATCTTTGTCTTCCTCTGCTTTATCATATTTATTGACTTCTGTTTCAACTTTATCCTCATCTTCATCTTCTTTTGCCTTCTTCAGCATTGTCTTCTTAACCTTTGTCTTTGTTTTCCGTTTCATCTTTTGCTTTCTCTTCATCTTCATCTCCTTCCGCTTTGTCTGCTTCATATTTTTCTTCGTGTTGTTCTTCATCTTTGTTACCTGCTCCATCGTGTCCCCTGCTTCATCATCTTCTGCATCGTTTTTGTCTTCATCGTCTTCTTCTTCCTCTTTACCTTCCTCTGCTTCATCTTAGTCTTTGTCTTCTGCTTCACCTTCTTCTTTTTTTCCATATTATTATTGGTGTAATTCAGTAGTAATATAGCAAGACGGAGACGTCTCTCATATATCTGAGTTAAGGTTAAAGCTCCAGTATATAGACTTAAGTTTAGCATGGAGACAGGGGGCAGCAGCTTTTAAAATTCACATAACACAACCAGGAAGTTGCCAGATACGATCATTAGGAGCCTGTTTAAATTTATTTTTCCCTCTCTAGACAAGAGCCTGCAACACTGATGACCCCTCCCTTTAAGATCTGTATCAATCCTGGCTAGCCGTTACCTTTCCAGTCTAGCTTTGCATAGTCTAACTGATCCTCTTTACTTACTGCTCAAAAACAGTTCCTTTAAAGCCATCAGTTTCTGTTATATCAGGTTCCAGTTATTATCCGGTTATTATAAATATAACTCAGACTGTTTTACTAGCTCATTCATCCAGAAACACTTTTCATACATGGATCTAATGTTTGCAGTCAAAGTCCTTTTCACAGCTCCTAACAATTTCCTACAAAAGCATCTCCCAGTGTGTTGATTTTAAGGATATAATAAATGTTTCCCCGTCAGACAGAGAGTGAACACAGCTCTTGTTCTGACGGACAACAGTTGCTCCATGCCTCCAGCTGATGATTCAACATTTGTCTAATGGAAAGCTTTTAGCTGCTTTTGAATCTTCCCACCACTCAGACAGATCCACACAATAACAATCCAGCAGCTTTCATCTTGACTTTATGACCAAACCGTTTTTTCTCTTGACTGTCTTCTATCCTTTTTATTATTATTTCAGTGTACCCTCCCCCGGTCGGCCTCCAGACGCTGATGTTTTCATTCCTGCTCTCTCTGCCATACTTATCACCTTGTTCCCTTTTCCTTCACCTCCCCATCCTCCACTTCCACCTTCCTCCTTCACTGTCTCACCTCTAAGTGGTCGGCTAGCCACTGCATATGAAGTCTTGTGTTTATAACGAGTATTAGACAACTAAAAGCTTTGTTGATGACTCTGGCTCTGCGTGTGTAATGATTTATCCAGCTACTCGCCGTGTACACAGACCGAGGTGTTGGTTTAGTTCGGGGGAGGGGGGGGGTTTCGAGTAATGACGGCGCTGAAACGATGTGTCTCTGTGTGTCTTCCCTCCCGCTATGAGGCTAATCACTGGAGACGAGCAACACTCCTGACGTTTCATCAGTGCCGATAATCGCTACCCCTCACCATCTGTTGAGCAAAATAATTTATTCTGCCTTCAAACTTAACTCCTGACTTCTGCTGTTTATTCAGTGCTTTTTTAGGTGAATCTGCCGCCAGCACCTGTTGTCATAAAAGGGAAGGGTGTGCTGACTAACAGGCTTTTAACATCTGAAATAACTTCAAGGCTGTTTTTGATTATTTTCTACTAGGGATGTCCCGATCAAGCTGTTGTAGTTCCCATCTTTTAATATTCAGTATCGGCCGATCCAACTCCAAACCAGAAAACCTGTGTTCTCTACTCCAGTAATGTTCTGGTCTTCCAACGCTTCCATAAACTCCCTAACCCTCTTTGGAATATTTTCCTCCTTGACGCTGTCTCCAGGAAACTTTTCTCATCTTTTAAATGCAGCGTTCAGTGTTTGTTGTTGTGTCGCTTCAGCCTTTGCCTGAGTGTACTCAGCATAAGCTGTTAGTATTGAATAACGATCTCCTAACTGCCACCTCGCCAAACATCCACATTGCACAATTTACACATTTCCGTCTGACTGACTTCTTTTTCCAGAGAAAAGTAATTCCACACAGCATGTTTAGTCACGTAATTTTGGTTCTTCTTCTTCTTCTACTTAAAGTTTTGGCAGCTTTGATGCTAGCCAACGAAGTGGAAGAAGACGTTTTGAGGGTACAGGGACATGGTTTTGATTTACAGGAGACAGAAAATAAATAAGTACAAAGATTGAGCTTGGCTGAATCCTGATTTGATCAGATAATTTTACAAATACCTGGATCTGCTCCAATACTGGTCGACTTCTATTTTTTTATCCAGCTTCCCTGCTGGCTATTCCTTTGCAGATAAATGTGATATAAAACTAAAAAATGAAAGACGGCAACCTACGAGAATGTGTGCTAAATCTAAATTTTGTACTGTGTTTCCTCTAGGGAGTATAAAGGGAGCGACAATAGTGGATGCTCTGGACACCCTCTATATCATGGAAATGTTTGAAGAGTTTGACGCTGCCACTGAGTGGGTGGAGAAGAACCTCGACTTCAACGTGGTAAGGAAGTCCTGAATTAATGCACCAACAAACAATACAGATACAAAAGAAAGTCACCCATTGGCAGAAATGCCAAGTTTAGACATTCACCTACCTGCCTGTCACGTTTTATATGCTGCTGTTCTGTGAGTTTTAAATGATGCAAATATTGCAGCAGACATAATGTTTATACCAACCATAAGGTGAAAGTAAGGTCAAATTTGTTGTGTGCGCATGTGTATCAAACATAGATGTGATCTGCTTCCTGATGTGGCTTTGAATTAAAAAGCTTTCAGTCCACACAGAACCGCTGCACTCGACTCAGACCCAACACAAAGACAGTCCTTGTCAAGGACAGAGGCTTTTACACTCTGAGGGGCTGTAAAGTTTTACTGTACGCTTATGAAACAGAGAAAAATTTGTCATTATATAGGTCACACAATGCTGCTTTTCAGGCAGAACTTTAAAGCCACGTTAGCCTCTTTTATTGAGACTTTTAGTGGCTCTGATCCAGCTGTAGACGGAAAATACCACAGCTTTTATGCACAGGACTCAATGCATGAAATAGTCATTAACTTTATATAGACACATGACGAGATGAGCGCCGAGATGTCTGACTGAACTTTAACGCTTCTAGGTGAGATTCAGTGTGATACAGAAGACTTTTCATGGCTTCTCTGACCTTGATGTTAGATCAGATGAAGGAATAGGTTAGACCCTTTGGTGTCTGTGTGTGTGTGTTAGTGCACCAGCTGAGTATGGACACAATAAAAATATTACAGTTAGAATAAAAGATGTTTAAATGAATGATTTCCATTTGTGAGACTCCAAACTTGACTTTTTTTTTTTTAGATTTCTGCATAAAAATGACTCAAAACATCAGGAGAAGTCCTCAACTTAGACAAAGAGAACCGAATCAACAAACGAAACTGAAATATTAGCCTTGTGTATTTGTTTATTCAGGAAAACGAGCCAATATTACATATCATATTCTGACTTAAATACATGTGATTAATTTAAGAATATGTTTCTCAGGTTTAAATCCGGTAGACATAAAACCTTTGTGATCACTTATAGAAAGATTTAGAAATAATTGTACTTTTTAAGACTAATAATTGTAAAGACACATGAAAGTTAAATATCTGGAGAATTTCTTTTTTCTACATAAAATCCTACAAAGAGAATCTGGCCGTAGTAATGAGCACTGAGGCATTATAAGAACAGCAGGGTTGTGTTTTTTGCTCCTAATTTCAGATGACGAGCCTAATGTCGTGGGCAGATGTAGATATGTCTGAGAGTAAAACACACACACACACTTTGCCCTTTTCCTTTGATGTTCGCTTTTTATTGTGGAGCTATCCTCATTATCATATTCCAGTGAAGGGCTCCTCATTAAGGAGAAACAGAAAAGCAGTTTATTTGTCTTTTCTTTGTTTTTCTCGTCGTGTGACGCAAACGTGACCGTTTACAGACATGTATATCTGCCAAACACGATATAGATGTCAAGCACTGTCGCCAGTCAGGCTTTCAGATCAGCTTTAATCCTCATTACCGCACTGTATCCCAAACTGTTGAGCGTTTCGGCTTGTGCACTCGTGTAGAGTTGTCACATCTAAATATTCCCTGCCACCACTTCGTGCATAATACTGTCTGATTTCCAGTGTTTGCCAGAAGTCGTCCTGCCAATCAAACGGCATCGTATCAGCAGGAGGCCCTTTGTTTTCTGATCTACGCTGCTCATTTTTTTTTTTTGCCATAGCACAGTGTTGAGAAGTAGAGCTGCTTTCATTATGACGCCACACTGTGTGCTTTACATTAAGCGCTTTTTAAAGGGGAGGATCTGGGAGGGTGTTATTGTGAAACCACCTTCAGAAGGGTTGAAGACGTCGGCCTAGTTAGCTCAGGGAAATCCGAACTTGTTGAGGCTTTCTGAAGGGGTATCACTGAAAGTTTTATCTTTTAAATAATAATTCACTCTTAGCAGTTGGTGTTAAACTATTTTGGGAAAAAAAGGATTAACAATACAATGTCCAAACAGGTTTTGAGACAAAAGTGATGACACGAGCCAAGAGAATTTGTCAGTGGAGTCTGTGCCAAAAAGACATGAAGCAGCATGATAGAAACGTGGTGAGGCAGAGAACCACGTATACTTGATGCAACATGTCTGCATCAATACTGCTGTTACTAAGCAAAGTACAAAGGTTCTTAGTAGCGTCGAGTTGCCGCTACAATCAAACACTGTAAAAAGGCAGCAGTGGATAGTCACATACACACATTTTCATGTTTTTATGCTACTTATAACTGCTCTTATAACAGTTTGTGGATATGTCTGTGAGTATTTTCAGTACTTGAGGTCATAGTATTTCTAAAACAAAGGTAAAACAAAGACAAGTCCAAGTGGTGAAACATCTAGTTGGCTTTGTTTTAGCTTTGTTTGGAATAGTTATATGGGGGAATTGCAGGTTATTCAGCACTAAGTGGGACTGTAAACAGTAACAAACCCATGTGCCACATACATTTGCATGTGCTGATTGATTTAAACAGACCTAAAAAAGGGATAACCACAAAACAGAAACAGCTTCCTGCCAAGAAGTAAATTATGCAACCTTTATGGTAGAAAGACATGATGCAGAAGATTCACAAGATTTCTACTGAAAGTTAATGTAATTTATGCTTCTGTGGCACCTAACAGTGCCACAGAAGCATTGGATAAGTCACCAGGGATATTTACTTCTGCTTTTAGGCAAAACATAAAAATATGTCTAGTGTCTGGATGCAGCTAGCTCCTTTTTGCCGTCATCACTGTCTGTTTAAAAAGAAAATACAGTCAGTGACACCGTTGCTCCATCTGGGTTCACCGGACGATCCAAGCCCACTATCACCATGTGGTAGGAACCACCTGGATGATGTTTCATTGTGGTCAGTTTGAGATAACTTCAGCTTCAGCTAAAGTTATTTTTTTTTTTTTGCCTAACATTGCTTCAACATGGTCCTATTAGACGTTCTCTATCACAACTTAAATGCGCTTACAACTTGTAAGCTACAAGCAGCATGAGACCATCTACTCTGCTTATAACTTGGTCTTTTTGCCATCTTAACCACTGAAACCAGCGGTATATTGCCATTTTTTTTTTTTTCAGCTAATCCATCTACTAGCTGTTCACACAAAAACATTACAGGATACACTATGATCTGAAAAGTTCCAGGTGTAACATTATCTCATTGACTCATCTTCCTGCAGCCTTAAATTAGTTCTCTGCGAGTAAAAGGCAGTGCTTAGTCAGTTTCCTGTGTGGTCTGTAATGGCCTGAGTGTTGCAACATCAGGAGACTTGACTTCTTGCTTTGCCAGGTTTGTCAGGAAAGAGATAACGTGACACAGCTGCTGAGTCAGGGGGTCACTGTGCCACAGTTTAAAGCAGTGATTGCTGCTAAACGCCGTCACACAAGATACCGCAGCATTACTGCTGTGAAAGTTTACATTATTTAGAATTAGTGGAACGTTTTTTCATTTTAGTTTTCACTGCAGATAGACAGCAGGAGGAAATATTATTGTCCTCGTCCATTATAGCCGCCTCAGTGCTGAGAAAATCATTCAATTAATTAGAAGGAATTAGCTACACAATCTACCTACTCAATCAGTCGCTCTGACTTAGGGGAGGAAATGACAGGACACATTTTGTCTGGAAAATAATTTGTTTTTCTGCAGGACAGAGTCTATTGTCCTATCTCCAGTCCACAGCAGTGACTTACGAGAGCTGTCAGTCAGGCACAAAAACCTCATCTGACTCAGGAATCTATTCATAAAGAACTGATGTGAAAGAAATGAAGCTCCATTGTTCTGAGACAAATGGCTTAAGAAAATTACAATTTCTGTTATTTCTGTTATATTATTCTTCCCACTATTTCCATATACAAATAGAGGCATTCTATTTCTAGATACAGCACAGATATTTTTTACTGGCAGTGACATGCAAAGCCAGGTAAAAATATTAAAATGTTCCAACTACACGCAGATATCCGCTACACAAAACACCCTAAGCAAATCCATTCATGCAAAACTTTTGCAAGATAAGCCACTTCCAGAAAAGCTCCAATGACCCCTTTATTCATCTTGCTGTCTTAACACACTCATTTGACTACTCACTCATTTATAGCAGCACGCAGCGAGCCAGGATTTAAATGTATTCCACTCTTACATCAGTCCAAAAATATCTGTCTGTAAAACTGTACAAAGCTCACCTCAGTGTAATCCTCCCTGAGGCCCAATAGAAGCTCAGGAACGTTTTGCTGTAGAGTTTTATGCTTTGTAAACTTCCTGTTATTGGGAGGAGAAATGTGTATACGTGAGCAGTTATCTGTTTGTCATCTCACATTTCTTTTCTTTTGTCTCTGCAGAATGCAGAAGTGTCTGTGTTTGAGGTGAACATCAGGTTCGTTGGAGGTCTGCTGTCCGCCTACTACCTGTCTGGGAAAGAGGTAAGGAGTACGCTAAAGCTTCCTGTTCTCACGTCTGTCGGCTGATTAATTAAACCGATGGTACAGAGCTGTTGATCGATAGAGGAGACTGAGTAAATTAATGTGTGGTTTCATATGCTGGAAAGCTGCTGTGATATCCCCTTTAATCGCTGGTACAGATGAAGCAACCGTGCGGAAATGGGGTTGAGAGTAATTACACAAACACTTTTGACATTCCCATACAGTCCAGTTTCTTGTTTCAGCCCTCTACAAAGAAATGACATACCAGGTGACCATTTGTTAGCCTTCTGATTGGTCTGCTGACCACCAACCAGAGGGCTAATACCCTTTGTCAAGTCCCAACTTCCTATTACTGTTGCTAGGTAAGCCGGACAGTAGCCATGTAGGGATCCATAACCATACACACACACTGAAAACCTTGACTAATAGAGTCAACCTGTAACATGGAGGCCAGATAACGAAACATTAGCGACCATTGTAACGTTGGTAGACATCGGAAAAATTATTCCTTTTACTAGTTTTCTGTTTTTTGTAAGGTTTGTATGTTTGTTTCCTTGACTGTCAACTGTACATTTATCATGTTTCTGTGCTAATTAATACACAATTTCAAAGTTTTTCTATGGGAATGAACCACCGTATGCCTATTTTTTGTCTAACCTGGCAACAGTAAAATAAGGTCAGGGGTCAGGACTTGACAAAGGGAGCCCTCTGGTTGGTGGTCAACGTACCAATCAGAAGGTCAACAAAGGGTCAAGTTTTCTGCAAAACTTCCTAGTTTCTGCTTCGTTCTTCCTGAATGCCAGAGATGGTTTATTCACAGAACCCAGGTTACTTTGGCGATTCCCATACTCGCTCATGCCTGTTGCTTTGGATTCTTCCATCTTCAGCTCTGGCAAAGAGGCATTGGTGGTTAATGGAAAACACATTTCTACCTACCATGATAATCTCAACACAAAAAACAAATTTACAACTATTGTGTTTTTTTAAAATACAAATAAATTTGTCAGGTGCTGATAGCTAATCTGCCTTATGTGAATATTCAAGGGCTTGTACTTTCTTTTTTTTAACTGCATCCCATAGGTGAGGGTTAATCTGAGTCCTCTTGTTGAGTAAGGTGCTCTCTACTCTAGTTTGATTGATTTGCTTCCAGCCTTCCCTTGGTTAGA
This sequence comes from Chelon labrosus, assembly GCF_963514085.1. Lineage (NCBI taxonomy): Eukaryota > Metazoa > Chordata > Actinopteri > Mugiliformes > Mugilidae > Chelon > Chelon labrosus. The sequence goes on from NC_140347.1 coordinate 19,997,837, forward strand.
GGATGAAATATCGTACCTTGTACCTTGAGTTTTTTATCCTAAATGTCTTGAATGCTAACAATCTCCATTTCGTATCAGAATACATCATTTATTTATTTATTTTGGTAAAAGAGGAAGTGTCTGACTGTTGACAAATCATCGCCCCAGACTTGCTTTATTCCGAAAAATGAGTGAGGAGCGGGAGTCCACAGGGCTTCTCACTTTACTTGTAGCGCTGGTCCTGTTGTGCCTCTGTGCATTTATGTGCTTCTGTGTTTGCGTGAATGTGTTTTGTGAGAAAATGACATCAGCTGGGTGCTACTCTGTGATCTTGACCTACTCTGTCAGTGCAGGGACTGTGTGTTAAACTCACTTTTCCTCAATGCCGTATCTTTTTCCTCTTTTTAAATTACATGATTCTGTCTCCTAATAAATCACAAGGCCCCACAAAAGAATAAATAACTCACTAAAGCCCAAAAAGTGGTACCTGCCAAGTTTTTTAAAAAGCTGAATGACATTTCTGTTCTTTGACTTAACAAAGGCATTTTACTGCTATTGACACATGACACATAATCTACACGTTCATCCTAACAAACTGAATGATGTGAGGCCAAGTGCTTCTTTATTAGCAAGGAGGAAGGCGTCAGACAAGTTCAATTAGCATTTCAACGCTTCAACAGAGAATGCAGGAGAACATTTTTTTCTTATTTGTCGAGTGTCATAAAATTAGCAATAGCATCACCAACTCCTTAAAAAAACAAACCAAGCAAACCGGCATAGATGTAAGGTAAGATGAAGCCTTATTTACCAGGTTTTTAACAATATCCTACTTAAATATTAAACAACAGTATAGAATTTACTTTCCTCAGACTAATTACAAACTGACGGTATTTTAAGTGCATAACAGTATGGTTGCAACAAACAAACTGTGACTCACTGAATAATTTAAAGTATATAATGTTCACAATATCACAATATTCAATATAAAAATTCTCTCAAGCCCACTGCAATATTGCTTTAAATTGCTTGAATTATCAAATAAAAGGAAATCTATATTGCCTTATTCTTATGGGATTAATAGTGTTTGCTTTGAAAATTACTTAATGATTTATTGGGTTATCAAAGCAATTGTTGGTAGACTATACTGTTGATCCACTAATTGATTTATTGACTCCCCAAAGTAGAGAAGGATTATTGGCTGTGTTTGCTTCGCCAGCCATGCAATAAAGTCTGGTTAAGATTAATTGCACCAGTTGAACCTTTAAAAAAAAAAAGTGACCAAAAGCAGCAAACAGTAAAGATATTAAGAGTTTAAGAATTAAAAGCTAATTGTGGTTCAACTGTTGTCGGAGTTGTGAAACAGTGGCTGCTAACAGACCCCTCATCATTTCTCAGCTGTCATTCGTAGCTCCATTTATTTCCTGTGAGTCACAACACTCCTGTATTTCATCCGAGCCTTGAGAGGTCCCTCTCCTTCAGCTACAGGTCGGGGTCTTTTAAAGGATGGAGGAGGCAGATGGATAGCTAATGGGTGGCCTTGAAGGCTTTTGACGAACAAGACTGAGTGATGCAGGTGGCGTGGCACAGAAAGCTCCTGGGTGATGCTGCAGGAAGGAAACCTGCATCAGTGTTGGCCGGAGATGTGAAGGAATGAGTGGCGCTCACGCTGGTGGAATCCTGAAAAATATTAACTAAATTATAACCCCTCAATGAGCCAATAGGGAAACAGGCAGACCCATGACTCCTTCCTGATGAGGAGATATGCAGAAATAAACGTATTTGTTGAAATATTTGTACTAGTGACAGTTAAGGACATTCATACCTTACATGATTAACCCTCAAACCAAGACACTGAATATAAAGAGTAGTACTGTAGATTGGAATACCTTAAAAAAGTATTGAAAATGAATTGAAAATGGATTTGTGAGAGACAGGAGACCATGTCATTGTCAGACCTTCTCAACACGGGCAATAAAGAAAAAATAAAATCACCTCCAACGCTTTAAACCAATTAAAATATCAGAAAATGTATTCATGTCAGATGTTGAATTGCAGTTGAAGAACATGAAAACACCTGAGGCGTCAGTTCTGAAAGGAGTTGAAGTGTCTGTGACGTCGCCAAGCCCAGAGCATTTTTTTTTTTTAAACGGCTGAAAACATTTGAATGCCCAACAAGTTGAACTTTTATTCAAGTTTGTATGTTAGAAATTAAACTCTTGATTAAATGAGAAAAACGAAGGCGAAGACCGGTTCCGCTGAAGTTTCCAGCCCTGGCGATAGCTTAAGAGCATTGCAAACAGTTGAAGTGCACTATGCAGCATGTTGACTTTCAGCTTCATCAGCTTTGTGTTTACAATTATAGAAACACATTAACTGAAACATTCAACAACTTCCATGACGTACTTGTGCATAAAAGCTAAAGACATTTAATCTACTTTTGGGTTGAGTGATTTCTTGCTGATGATGGCTTGAAGTTCTGTCACCGCACCGCCGTCGATATCAGATGCTGCCTGACCTGTCTGAGCTGAAATACGTTTGGTTGTTGAATTTACAGGCTACAAGTGTGAGGAATATGATGGATGAGGAGTCAGAGAGTGGTGGAGTGGAGTGTTAGCTACACATAGAGGGAGCAGGTAGAGGAGGGGAGCGGCTGACTCTGTCGACTGTAGTCTGGCTCTGAGTCAAAAAGGCCGGCCTTTTGATGAAAATTTGATCAGTAAAAGTACAGCTGGTACGGGCTGGATGCACCCTACTGGCAAGCTTTTAACGTCCCTGTCTGCATATAGATCACAGCATGTAACCTCATCTGCTGAAGAAAGAGAGAAGAAGAGAAGGACTGCAGGGAGAAAGGGAACAATGTATGGAGAGATGAATGGGGGGAAAAAAAAGGAATCCAGTCATCCTGCTAATCAAAGCGAAGTGCTTCAAGTAGGGAAAGATAGAGAAGAGACGGTGAGAATGAAAGCCAGGAAGCTAGAGAGAGAGAGAAATGGAAGAAGGAAGCAGTGCATGAAGGAAGATATTGTCAGGAAAATGGGGGGAGGCGGGGGGCTGAAAGGAGTTCAGGAGGAGGTGATGATGGATGGATGAAATGAACTGAAAAGAAGAGGCAGTGACGGAAAAAGTTTGAAATAATAGAAAAAAGAAAACCAAGTGACAGGTGCCATGTCCTAGTTTCACATCGCCTACAGACACGATGAAAGCCTCGAGGTCTGATTGCAGTGTTTAAAATGTAAATTATAATGTCCATGAATCAACAAATCCTTTTTATAAAGATCTGATTTTTACATTTCCAAGAGGACACTTTCATCCCTTTTCAGACCGTTGTTCCAAAAGTGATTATAATGAACAAAAATGACGACGCCTGATTGTGATGAAAACTAATCCCAATCTCCTTTAGTTGTGTCTGACGGCGTATAATCTGGTGATGGCAGGGATGAATGTCCCAGCTGCCTGTCTCATCCCTTAGAACAACCCAGATTAAAGCAAAAACCCTTTCACTGGAAACTAAGCGGAGGCTTGACTCACAGGTATCGCATGGACCTCATTTAAAGTTGGATAAACAAAGAACAGTCTCAATTCCACTGTTCATCTGAAGGAAAAATGAAATGGAGACATTTGGAGCAGGTGATCTTATTTCTCAGAGCCGGACCATCTGTGAATCATTGTACATTCTTAATCAGTGACTGTATAATATTGCATTAATGTTAGCAGTGAGAGAACGACAGGCTACTCAGCATTTTCAATGGAAGCCAGTGATACTTGGCGTCAAGTTGATGTCCAGCTCTTCGCTACTTGTCTGATGAAACGTGACAGTTGAGCTGGCTTTAACTTTTTTTGTTGCTCCTCTGATGCAGTTATACATCAACCAATCATGCGTTTGCTTTACCCATTGTCTTGTTATATATACAGTCAGGGCTTGTTCTAAAACTCTCCACCAATAACGTTACCAAGCACTTAAGCGACACCCCACGGCAGCAATGTCGCTTGCAACACTGACCGAGTTGTAACTTATGTCGCCCATCACATGGGCGCACGCGAAAGCATGTATTTGGATTATTTTTAATATATTTTGACAAAGTCTAAGCCTCGTGAGTACAAAATTTGGTAATCAAATACTGTAACCAAATTTTTCATGTAAACTGGCCACGAGAAGATACCTCCATTGAAAGCCTATACAATGTCAGTACAAACGGAAAATTTTGCAAAACTGTTTTCTAACTTCATGCACGACAAATGTGAGCATTCCAAACACATAAAGGTATTTGCTTGTCGCCCATCTCTTTTTAGCTGCCCTCCAAAACAAACATTTAAGAGTGAAACAAGCAAAGACGTAAAAATATCGCTAGTTTATGGACGGAGCTAGCTCCGTCAATGCTGCCGCCACTCCATCTGGGTGTAGCCAATGCTCCAAGCCCGCTATCTGCATGGTGACTTTGGCGGTAGGAACCAAAGTCATGGACAGTGTTTCAATGTGGTAAATGTTTGGGAAAGTCATATGTCAGTTAACCGTACTATTGGAAGTCGTTAATCTTGGTTCCCGTCTGCTTCACATAGCCAAAGGTTTTTCTCACACATCATTCCTACGACACTGAATTTCATTAAAACTCCATGGTCTCTTTGCACCACATTGCTGCTAGTCTCTTCCCTCTTGATATCCACTTGATATGGGTTGGTCTTGTCTTACGAATTAAATAATAAAACAAATTTGAAACATATAGGTCAATCATGGCCATGCATAAAACGTACAGGAATCAGAAGCTTTGTTACTGCTGGTATGCTGCTCACCCAGAAGATATTTGTACCAACCACAAGATCAGTCATTGTCGATTTGTGATTTGTGACTTGTTGCCTTTCACTGCTGTATTCTTGTAATTTGTGTTGCAGTTTCTTTAGAGTAGCAATAGCTGTCCACTGCATCCCTGGAACCACTGCACAAATCTGTTTGAGTGATTCGAGTTGGCGCAGTTCGGTTGTTCCACGGATTCCTGTGGCATGGACAACAGAAATTAGCTGAACGATAGCTTCTTCTTGCCAGGCCTTGATTAATATCCTGAAAGGTTTTATTGTCAGTGATTGATCAGATGGCACAAGAAGCTTTGCAGTCTGGCTCTGCACAGCGCAGCAGGCCTTCGCCTGTTCCTTCTCCAAATTTATTGGTTCCCATTAGGATAACTTTTCCCAAGTATATTCACAAATCTCAGCAACGCTTCTGTCTGCAATCAGCCAAGAATTTGTCTTTCACTTTCATACTTCATAATCAAATCATTCAATAGCTGATTACTGATATTGTTTCAAATAGGCTGTGAGTGGACTGCAGTAGGGGTCCTTGAAGCTTTCTAAGCTAATTTGGATTCAGTTTCACCCATGATTCCAGGTTCATTACAGGACACTAGTGCTGCTGTCATGCAGACGATTAGTTCTCTAACAAATTGTTGTGAGAGCACAGTTTCCAGGTTACTGCTGCAGAATAAATTGGGGTTTCTTCAGTCATATTTCTACCTCAGTTACTGTGTTGGCATCGGTGTTTATTGTCTAATCCTTAATTGGGTCTAATTGCTTTTTGGTCAATTACTACTAATTCTCTGAGGTGATTTATTCAGGATAAACATCATCTTCTCTGACAGAAAAGTCATGTTCTGTTTTGCTGTCGACATTTCCTACAGTATTTTAATGTTTTTATTTCCAGCCAATAGCTGACAGTCTTGGTCAAGTCTAATATGGCATACAGTAAATATGTCATGACACAGAACAAGAGCGTGAGATCAGAGCAACCAAGAGACAGACAGTAACAGGTCTATAGACAAGCAAACAGTTCTTTTTACTGAGACTTGAAAATAGCACTGAGTCTACATGTGCACAGTTTCTTGATGCATTGCACTGCCATATGCCTGACACAGTAGTAATGTGAACAGATGCTTGCTTAAAAATTGGATTTGGGGGCTTTCATATCTCATTTTATATTGGTATTGGTACAGTTTTGTAACCAGGAGCACTCCCCAAAAATGAAAGCACCACTGATCTGAGTCAGACTCATCACCAGAGCAATTGAATATTTAATATTCCGACAAAACTGGACAAGTTATAAGCCATCGGCAATGTGAAGACGTTCATTCGGGGCTGTAGTGTTGAAGCAAGGTTCATAGCAAGGTGTTTATTGCCAGGTTAATAAATCATGAGCTTGAGCTTGGTATGGGCATTCAGTAGTCCAGGATTTTGGTAATTCTTGTGTGTCCACTTGTGCTTCTGTCTGGAGGGGTTAGGCTTAGTTATAGCCATCACAGCTCTGGTGTTACAGAATAAGTGATTGATGGGTGAGAATGACTAAACAAAAACCAAAGATGCCCTTGTACTGTCTGAGAGTACAGTAGATAACATCGTGTCTGACATGCTGAAATGTGCTCAGTCAGCTTCCTCATTTGCCCCCAATTAACATGCATCACACTGTAATTAGGCAGATAAAATATCTATAACTATAACACATTGACAAGTTCTCCAAACAAACCAAGTCTTAAAGTGGATGGAGAGCCATTGTTGAGGATTAAAAAAAAAAAAAAAAAGAGATGACTGACAGAATTAGCGTAGAGGCATGAAGACAGAGGAATGTGGTTCAGCTGTTAGCCAGTGGCTCAGTTAATGGAAAACACAGCTGAAAGAGATTAAGAAATCGTAGAGTGACTATAGATGGCTCCCTGGCTGGCATGAGAAATCGGTTTTACATAGAGGAGAGGAAGAAGAATGAATTAGTGAAGCAAGGATTGAGAAAAACAGGAAGCAGCAGGATAATAGCAATCTTGCTTGCTTTCTTTAACTAGTTATCGAGGAAGTGCAAGGGTAATTCTCACTTTTGACACATTTCCTTGCTCTACATCATTCTTGGAGAGTTGTATTTGGTTTGTACTTACATCAATTTTACATAGTAGTTTCTACACTCGTAAATATTCTTACTAGGATTCAGACATGAGAAATATTTAAATGCTGTGACTGAACATAGACAGTACACAAACCTTTACTGAACTGAAAGTGTATAGCTATTAGCAGGATCACATATATGACATCCACAAACAAAGAGGCGACCAAATCAGCCAACACTGATAGGCCACCTCTGGGGACTGTGACGTCCAATCAGAAACCCATCCCACTTCAGTGTACAGCCACATTACAAAGGGATATCTCGTCATTCTACTTCACATTTCATTCCGTCTCCGGTGTTTCATTTTTGTTGTGGGCAGACAAAGGCACTTCAAAAGACAGGGGTTAGGGTTTGCGTTCCCTTGGGACCTGCCATGCTAAAAATACGTGCAGGCATGACACAGTAGGTTGCTGTAGCTAGACTTAAAAGCATCAAACAAATGGTGAAACCTTGTATAATTGTCATAAATACTCTTGTGTAAATGTGTCCATGCAATCCTAGAAAAGCACTACCTTTATGTCTCTGTATTTGTCTGTCTGTAGATAGTAACTGAAGATTTGTTCACACTGAGCAGCTTTGATTCAGTTTATTGAAAAGCATTTTCTATGTACCTCTCCATGTTCAATGACTCCCTTGGGTGTTTGGTGGTTTACAGCTCTCTTGAATCAGTGAATGTGAATTTACCACATTTGTACAATGCTACATGGTCTGGACATTTCAGACACGGTAGCTAGATGAATCTACTGAAGAATCATCAGTTTTGTTTTTGAATCTTTATAAGAACATTGCCCTTAAAACCCTCAAGGCCACAGATACCACAAAGAGATGCATAAAACTGTCAGTGAGTAATTCTCAAGAACTACAGGATATGTGTCTGGGACTTTTACAAGCTTTCTGACCTACCTGCTTAACAAGAAAACGATTAATCTTGGAACTGCAGGAAACAGAATGAACAGCAGGAGACAAACAGCAACGCCTCTATGCAGGCTTTGCTGAACTGTCTGAAGGATGTACAGTCATGGATGGAGGCAAACTTCCTTAAACTAAATAAAAACAAAACTGAAATTATATTATTTGGAAACCTGGTTCTCTTAGATGGATTTGACGGTGCCATTGGCCCTCTTGCGTCCTACTGTCACTTCCTACTGTGACGAGATCACATTACACCAGTACTGGCATCCCTACACTGACTTTAAAATTTTACTACTAATTTTTAAGAGTCTTAATGGCTGGGCACCATCTTACCTTTCAGAATTACTTCGTCGCCACACTCCACCCAGAGCTCTGCGATCAACAGACCAGCTGCTCCTGGACTTCCCCAGATCCAGGCTCAGAAACAGGGTGATAGAGACTTTTCGGTGGTGGCCCCCAAACTCTGGAACAGCCTACCCTTTTATATCAAAGCTGCCCAGAGTTTGGAGCATTTTAAATCATTGTTGAAAACCCACATCTTCTCGCTGGCCTTCAGTCCAAGTTGAGCAGGATATGTTGGATTTTATTTTGCTAACACAGTTTTTTAATTGGCAGTTTTATTGCTTATTTTAAGTCGTATTTACTTGTTTTATATTTAACAGGGATTGTACTTTGGTTCAACTGAGGTTGGTTTTAAATGTGCTTTAGAAATAAACTTTGACTTGACTATGGTAGGATTTCAGTCAACCAGGATTTTCTTTGGTTCACTAAGCCCTAATCTAATGTACAGTACTACCTGATGGTTGAATTGATTTGGAAATCACCTCCACTTCCAGCTTCCCGGCGTTGAATCAGAGAGGGTTGCGTCCGAGTGTTTCTGGAACACTCTTTTTGATTGGTTGGATGTATACAGTGTATGGAACTATGCAGACTCTCGATCAATACCTGTTCTGATACACAGAGACACTCTCACAGCCAGGGACAAGTGCATTGACATAAAACCACCCATAGTGTAATCCCATCTCTGACCTCTCGCTGTGCAGGTCAGCACAACAACCCGCGCTATTGACCACCGACAGCCGAGACACACATACACGGGGTAAAGCGGTGTGTTGGGCGGAGCCGAGGGGACCGCTTCCATCTTCTGTCCTCAGGAAATCCATTTCACTCCGTGAGAAAATTGGCTTTGCTGGCGGCAGGGAAAGAGAAAAACAGTCACCCCCGCCCCTCTTTCCCCTTTTGGCCATGTCCTCTTTCCTCCTGCTCGGCTCAAGCAAAGCCCCTTACACATCCACACACATTCACGCACACATGGCCCAGTAAAGGTTATTTACCAACCGTAGAGAATGAATTTTCCTGGATATCTATCTTAATCTCTTTTTAGACCGGCCTAATCTGTGCCGAGGAAGCAGAGCCGGGGTACAGATGGAAGGGGGGAGGATTGAGGACAGACGAGAAAGGAGAAGGCTTTCGCTAATGTGAAACACATTGACACGTCCATTACACAAATCAAGTCTACTCATTGGTGATTTTGTTGATATTTACTATTTGGTCATTTAGTTCAGCAAATATTTGCTTTAACTTTTGTCAAATCTACAATAAAACTAATGGTTATTGCGAATTATTTTCAAGTTGTTCCATTAAAAACCCATCCATGTCGCAGAAAGTGAGACAAGCCCTTTAACCAGAACATTTTTTTTCACTGAATTAATCATGAAGAAGTTTCAGGTTTTTTGGTCGATTGTTCAAACTAACCACTGACACTTGGACTGATGGCTCAATCAATGGCGTACTATCACTGGGGAGCATGTTACCAACTGTAAGTTCACTAAGTCTGTTGTAAATGTAGTAGTATATCTAGTAGTCGAAAATGTCAAGAATGGGACTGTGGATATTGTAGAATTTCATGGTAGAACAACTCATAAAACTCTGTGATGTTGCATGTACACAGTAAAATTCATTAGTCTGTCCCCATGGCGCATGCTGGGAGGTTTCCCTACCCATCTGCCAGCTTGGGACACTATAATATACTTTCACAGACAGTTTTAGGCGAAGTCCCTAAAAAACCTTCATTGTTTTCAATGCTGGTCATTAACTAGCATATTCGTAACATTAGAATATTGTGTTATCTTGCGTTGCCTGTATTTGTAAAGCAACAGCCCACTATTTGCCCACACAATAACACATATTTGTCATCCGCTAGAAACTAATATTTCATACAAATGTTTGGTGAAACTCTGAAACTAAAATAAATAAATCACGATAATTGGATCGTTTTAGACAGGATTCTTTTCTTTGCCACCGTTGTCTTAGTGCTTACTCCAGGGGTTTCGGGCTCTGTGTTCTATAAAGCGTCTCCAGACAATTTGGATTGCTATTGACGCAATATACCGTATATAAATTAAATTAAATGACAAAACTGTACAGCATGAACAGCAACAAAAGAGCCTTATATTGAAGAACGTTTGGTATTTCAGCTTTAATTTACCTGCTTGATAGATTAGTTTATAATTTGTTATGGATTCGTTTTTGTTGATCCACCAGTGGATGAATTGAGCAGTTGTTTCAGCACTACCGCTCGTCAATTTCAGTCATTAACACTAATTCATCTCCCAAAATAGAGTTTTCTAGTGACCGGTCCAGCAAGTGTTTGATTCTACCTTTAGAGAATGAGGCCGGTGTGTTGGGATCAAAGGTAGTGTTAGAAGTTCACATTCCATTGTTCTTTGAATGCCAGAATCGTGAGCACTATTAGTACCTTGAAGTGATGGGTATCATAAGATATGATTAAAGCGTAGCCTACTGTATGTGTGTCTCATAATGGCTATAAACAAAGGCTTGTCTTTGTAGTGCCTCTAACAGTACAACACTCAAATTAGAGTAACTTCAAAGGGAAACGCCAGTCCAAAAAAAAAATAGAGCTCTGTAGTTATTCCCTGAGCCAGGGAAAAGTCAGTCTGCAGAGGGGCAGTATGAACGAGTCTGTGCTGTAACACAAATGAACATTCATGAATCATACACAACGTCTACTAGAGGCAGTTGGGTTTTTCTATAGATCCGCAGTTGTATGATGGATAATGGACACACCCAAACATGTCCCTTGCACACACACATACTGAAGAGTTAAAGTAAATCATGGCGTCTGGCTCATATCTTGTAATGAGGCCAAATTAAAATGGTAAGATTAGTACTTGATGATTAAGTACAGTGATACTCCAGTGTACATTAGCTCTGGATCACTCGTTGATTGATCTCTAAGGGCCAAGGCTGTGAGCAACAATACACAGATTTATGTCGTTACGAGAGATAGTAAGTGTTGAGTGTAACGCTCTCCGTCGACGTGGTTTCTTCTCCTACTGTAACAACTTAAGAGTCAAGGACGTAAGAAATCTTCACTGCATTTCTTTGATATTCATGAGTCACAGATGAATCTGAATCGAGAACAAGGTTAGTGGTATCTTATGAATCCTCATTATTTCACACAGTCCATTAACAATTCATCTCTTTATGTTTGTTCTTCTCTTATTGAGTCTCTTTGTAGCTGGAAAGTTTTCATTTCTATGTTCTCTATATAAATGGCTGACATTAACAGCTTTGCTTCTTTATTCTCGTGTGTGAAGTGGTCCCGTATTCAGTTCCAGATACTCTCTTATAAAATGTATTCTTAACATCTAAAACTTGAAACTAAATGATTTGCTACAATAGTCCAATAGGAATGTGTGCCAGAGGTTTAGTGGATAAGGTCTTATTCTGATCCTGAATGAAAATGGACATATATAAGTTAGTGATAAACGAAACCAGCATCAAAGGATTACCACCATGTTGACTGTGTCTGCACCAAGTAGTTGCACTTGAACACACCACAAAGACTACAGACAACGGCCTGCTGGGAAATGTGTTTTCCCCCTGCATGTAAGGAAATAACTCTTCATACCAGCAGGTAGAAGTAGTCTGTATTGGACCAGAGGGAAAATGTAATAGCTAGGACTGAGGCTGTCGAGCTGTCCTCTCCTGAATCGTGCTGATCAGTTGGTCTACAGTTGATTTATTCTAGGTGATCAATTTGCTGTGAAAAGATTTGTGTTTTTGAATTTGCCATAAACTCCCTAACTCTCTCGGAATATTTTTCTCCTTGACGCTGTCGCCAGGAAACTTTTCTCTTCCTTTAAACACAGCGTTCAGTGTTGGTCGTTGATGAATCAAGTTGGTAGTATTGAATGACGATCTCCTACTACCACCTGACCAAACATCCACATAATTCACAAATTTCTGTCTGACTGACTTCATTTTCTAGAATAATTCTTTTACACATTTCGGTTCCTCTTTTTCTTCGTTTTTTGGCAGCCTTTACTGTAGCCAACTGCCACTGGCAGTTTTGACATTAGCTAACGCCCATTAACAGAAGAAGAGGAAGATGTTTTGATGCTTCAGGGATGTGGTTTTGGTTTATGGCAGACCTAAAATGAAACTACAAAAGGCCGACTTTACTGAAGCCTGATACCGATCCGATCGTTTTTAAAACTCCTGGATTGGCCTCAGTACCAATCAGGACATCCCTAACTTTTAGTAAGTATGTGCAGTATTTCTGCTCTACAAAGTTTATCAACCTTGAGTAGGGACATAGTATTGGGTTAAATACTGTTGGATGTATACTTGAAAGTCACACCTAATCTCATTGTTAATGTTTGTAGGTTACGCCTGCTATTCACTTTAACAGTGACGTAACCGGATTAGACAACTGAGCAGTGAACAATATGGCGGTTATATGGTACATGTAAACACCATTAATTCCTATTCTTTAATTTGTGGGTGTGTAAGGATTGTTGTATTGTTCCGTTAGTATATAATAAGTACACACTCCATTCTATCTCAAAAACACACACGACTCACAGCAGTCCGCTGTTGACAAGGGGAAAATTGGTTTGGTCAACAGGGTCACACATGGGCTGAGTCTTCCCTCTTTCCTGTGACTTACCAAAGACTTTATCAGTGTGTTTGTGTGTGTGTGTGTGTGCCTGCCAGCACGCATGTAATTCAGCCGGTTGTGAGGTGAGATTTTGTTGCTTCCTAACAACTACACACCCTCTCTCTCGGCAGTGAGAAAAGGAACCAAGCCTTTCCTCCTGCAGGGCTTTGACAGACTGTGTAATTGCTACACCACACTTTGCTTTATTTTCCCCTCACTCCTCCTTTTGTCCTGTGTCTTCATACTCATACGCGCTGAACTGGAGGGCCGTAGCGGTCGCAGTAAATCATTCACACCGAGCAGCATTTGAACCTCACCACAACAAAAAGAAGACGTGCAGCTGTGGTTTGCTGAACCAAATGAACGGATTTGCTTACAAATGCACCGTGAAATCCCCCCTATAACCTTTCCTTCCCGGGCTGGAAGGCATAAACAAACATGGGCTGCATTGACACCTGCTATCCTAACACCATCTGTATCGCAACATGTTTCCTGGTGAGGAGTAAAAAGAAAAAAAATATATATATATAACTTACTGTTTACTTCAGGAACGAGGGAAACCTTCCTCTGGATTGGGGAATAAAATCAGTAGAAGAGCAGCTGCATGACTGTAACTCACACCGCAAAGACGTGTTTATTAGAAAGTTAACGGAGACATTTTGAAGGGCAATCCACCCCATGTGACATTTATTATCAGTAATAGCAGTAAAATCTCAAATCGCCTTAAATAAACATTTGTCTCTTGGCTTTGTTTCGAACGTTTAAGTAATGTAGAAAGTCTCACTGGCCAAGAATATGTTTTAATATCTGAATACTGTTCTTTTTTCAGTTTGCAAGTTCTCTAAAACTGATTTTTTCCTCCTTTAACCCTTCAACATCTAAAGCCTCAATGTCTGCCTGGACTTTTTTGGTTACACTGACTATAAAAAAGACACAAAATGTCCTGTGAGTAAGTGTTTTTGACCATTGTTCTAGGATACCTGGAACTTTCAATATCTGGCAGTTATTTCGAATTTACCTTAACTGGCAGAGACCCAAGTGAAATTACTGTAATGACACTATATTAGCTTTAAAGCACGACGTCTAATAGTCGGTTTAGGCTTCTGCACTGCTGCATTGTGTGGCGCAGAATAAAACAGGACTCAGTAAAATCACTATTTTATTGACTGAAGTCAGGAAAAGTTGAAGGCGAAAGTGTTTTAATACTTTAAATATTATCAGAAAGCGTCCCTCCTCTCAGCTACAAAATGAAATGTGGGCAAAAAGCTTTAGCCTTCCTCTAAAATACTGTTAAGCATTAAATCCTGCAACAGTTAGAAATGAAGGCAGTGGTCTCAGCTCCAGATGATAAACATTGCATAAGCGTAGCATTAGCATTCTCGCTTACAGTTTTAGATACATGTAAACATTTTAATATGGTAGTGATGCAACACTCAGGTGTAATGGAGGAAGGACTGTTTCTTCAGAGCTAAGTTTAAATATGTATTATTTACACAGAACTACGATATTTCCTTATTCCTCTATTTTTCGGATTTAAATTGGAAAGTTTTAGGAGGTTTGTCTTGATGTAGGTTGTTTGGGGTTGTTCTCTTGGTCTCTACACCATGTATACAAAGATACAAAGACTTGTGTGTAGTGTAATTTGAAAAATAACTGGGAATCAGTTCTCTGATCATTGGAAAGGATGCTTTTCAGTTTATGGTAAAAGGTGGAAGCTGTAATGCAAGGTGTTCACCTGCCATTGGGAGCGACTTTGGTTCAGTTTCTTGGCCAAGGACAGTTCAGTTAGTCTTCGGTTGGCCACGGTTTGGACCACCAACCCTGCCATTAGTGGACAGCCCGCTCAACCAGCTGAGCCACAGCCACCTGTGAAATGATGGCATGTTTGCTTAGTTCAGAAGTTGTTTGGTGGGAAATCTTCATTTAGGGCTTCTTCTTTAAAACTCAGAACAAAGCCAGTAAATTGCAGCATAAATATTTTAATTAGGTTAAGCTCGGACCACAATCCACGATAGCATTATATGCATAAGTGTGTTATTACTCAAACTTCATCATAACCTTCATGTCAGGTAATGCTGGACTAGATTCGTTTTATTAAAAGATATGCTCGTCTTTACGTTGCGTGTAATATTATCAAACATATATAACATATGTGTGTGTGTGTGTGTGTGTGTGTGTGTACGGTGGCGTGTCCCCGGGGTTATTGACTGACAGATCCGCAGCAGGTTATTGTTAGAAATCCTGAAATATCCCCGGGGTTCATGTCTGCTTCTTTGTTTCTTTTTTTCCTGTCAGCCGGCCTGAAGGGAGCCAAGCCGTTTCCCAGACCCGCTCTCATTGGACCTTATCTGTTCGCCCTGCCAGGAAGATAAAGCGAGCAAGCTATTTGCCTTGTTAATATACTGCCACACACACACACACACACACACACACATATATATATATGCACATAAATCTTTGAGTGACAGAGGAAGGAGGAAGAGACTCTCTCCCTTCCCTCTCACATTTGAGTATTATCAAACCGGGGCGCTATCTAATCACAGATTAGCAGCTGACTCTGATGTGCCTATTGTTCAGCTTTCTCTCTCCACTCTTATTTCTACCTTGTTCATCTGTCATTCATCCTTGAGTCTTTTTTGTCTTATTTTACCCATTGTCTCTTTTTTTTAATCTGTGTGTTCAGTATATAAGGATTTGTTTAATTCAGTTCTTAAAATCTGTATCATGTCAGATATGTCGTCTACCTCTGATGTGATAGCTGGTGTGAACTGATGAGTGGGAAAACCTAATCTTTGGCAAGTCTGCAGCAAAAAAAGGTGGCTCCATCTTTGGACTGCTGAATGCCCAACTTTCTCAGGTTATAAAAGCTTTTTTTCAACCAATGTAATTAACAAACTTGCACTGAGCAGCTCATTGCGGCGCAGTATTTTAGGTCTGGCCTCGAGGCCTTTGCGCTCATTTCGGAAACGGTTCCAGCAAATGCTCTGATTAAAAAGCTATTGACCCAAACAGCTTCACTTTCCCCCAGCACAGAATGAGAAATACCAAGCATCTCGGCGTACTGTACTACTCGTTGTTTTTAATTACAGCCCAAGTCAGAATGCTGTTCCTAAATGTGGCATTAGAAGGCGGCCGGCCTGGGCTTTGTTCAGCGGCGGGAAAGACCAAGAGTTACCTTGGGCAAGCTAAGAGGAGTTAAATATGGATAAATATGGTGATAGTCTGGATTATCAGATTACACAGCTAAAGATTTTCATTGTTGTCCATAAACTATTTAAATACATAGATGAGCTGTAATGTTGTTCCTTAATTTAACCTGAACCTTTAAACCATAAATTGAAGGTTTAAAAAATAATCATGCCATGTGCTATTTCAGAGATCCTTTTCTATTGTTGTGGAGAAGTCTAAATATCACCTCTGGCTTCAAATGATGTTACAGATGTTTGCACTAACATCGCCCTCTTCTGGTACTATATGGTCAGTTAATGTGTTGTAATTTAATCATACAGTTTTCTTCGTAATTTCGTGTGTGAGGAAAACGTTGGTATTCCCAGTGGCCTCTTCTTTTATTATGGCTTTTTTATTCCCTACAATAAATTTCCTGGTCTTTAATTGCTAGGTTGTCAACTTTGATTGCTTATAGACACACGCAGTTGCAGCAATCCCTGTCCACATATAAAGTGATTTGTTTTCATCCATGTCTTTCTAGCTGTCATTTGGTCTCTAGTGGACCTTCCATGCTGCTCCATTGGGTTCACCCGATGCTCCAAGCCTTATACACTATATTACCAAAAGTATTCGCTCACCTGCCTTTACTCATTCTATGAACTGAAGTGCCATCCCATTCCTAACTCATAGAATTCAATATGATGTCGGTCCACCTTTTGCAGCTATTACAGCTTCAACTCTTCTGGGAAGACTGTCCACAAGGTTGAGGAGAGTGTTTATAGGAATTTTTGACCATTCTTCCAAAAGCGCATTGGTGAGGTCACACACTGATGTTGGTCGAGAAGGCCTGGCTCTCAGTCTCCGCTCTAATTCATCCCAAAGGTGTTCTATCGGGTTCAGGTCAGGACTCTGTGCAGGCCAGTCAAGTTCATCCACACCAGACTCTGTCATCCACGTCTTTATGGACCTTGCTTTGTGCACTGGTGCACAGTCATGTTGGAAGAGGAAGGGGCCCGCTCCAAACTGTTCCCACAAGGTTGGGAGCATGGAATTGTCCAAAATGTTTTGGTATCCTGAAGCATTCAATGTTCCTTTCACTGGAACTAAGGGGCCAAGCCCAGCTCCTGAAAAACAACCCCATACCATAATTCCTCCTCCACCAAATTTCACAGTTGGCACAATGCAATCTGAAATGTACCGTTCTCCTGGCAACCTCCAAACCCAGACTCGTCCATCAGATTGCCAGATGGTAAAGCGTGATTCATCACTCCAGAGAACGCGTCTCCCCTGCTCTAGAGGCCAGTGGCGGCGTGCTTTACACCATTGCATCCGACGCCTTGCATTCCACTTGGTGATGTGTGGCTTGGCTGCAGCTGCTCGGCCATGGAAACCCATTCCATGAAGCTCTCTGCGTACTGTACTTGGGCTAATCTGAAGGTCACATGAAGTTTGTAGCTCTGTAGCAATTGACTGTGCAGAAAGTCGGCGACCTCTTTGCACTATGCGCTTCAGCATCCGCTGACCCCTCTCCGTCACTTTACGTGGCCTACCACTTCGTGGCTGAGTTGCTGTTTTTCCCAAACGCTTCCATTTTGTTATAATAGAGCTGACAGTTGACTGTGGAATATTTAGGAGCGAGGAAATTTCACGACTGGATTTGTTGCACAAGTGGCATCCTATGACAGTTCCACGCTGGAATTCACTGAGCTCCTGAGAGCGGCCCATTCTTTCACAAATGTCTTGTTTCACAGTCTGCATGCCTGAGTGCTTGAATTTATACACCTGGGGCCAGGCCAAGTGATTAGAACACCTGATTCTGATCATTTGAATGGGTGAGCGAATACTTTTGGTAATATAGTGTATCAGCATGGGGAGTTTAGTGGTAGTAACCGAAGTCATGGGCGGTTTTACTTTGCTGTAGTCATTAAGTGAACTCTGCGAACCACGTTTGTTTTGTTTGTGTGGGTCGTGATTCAGTCCGCATCAACGTATCAGGTACGTTTGATCGCTACATAAAAGGGCTAGGCTAATTTATTGAAAGATTAGTTGTTGATAGTCACTGAATGGTGAGAAAAACGGGGTTGTGCAGTGTCAGCGTGGAGGGGGGTGACTCCAGGACGCTGGAATTCACTGTTAAGCCTTCTTGAGGTGTCGTGGGCCTAACCTAACGAAACATCGGTGAAGGGAGGTGCCCACTTGAAAACCCCAATGACATGCTGCATACTGCTGTTGACTATCTGTTGTCTTCATGTTGGTTGGTAGCGATATTTCTTTGTTTGTTTAGCTGCTGAGCGGGGCATACAGGCCAGCAGCATGTGGTTAGCTTATATTTCACAAGGTTTGAATTGACCACTATCTGCTGCTGAGCGGGCCATGCAAACCAGCAGCATTTACTTAGTTGATTTAGATTGTAGGTTTAATCGTCATATCTCATAACTGTAGGTTTGTTAGGGTTTCTCAGTTGGCCAGGGCTTCTAAATGTGTTTTGCCTGGGATCTTGGCACAAGGGATTGTAACATCTAATCCTGTGTATTAACGAATGCAGTCAACGTTCTTAGTTGCTCCCATTGGTCGTCGCCTTTAAAGGTTAGATTAGTTCAAGTTGGTACCTGAAGCAACTAAAGCTGTCAATAAGTGTCGAGGTATAAAATGTCCTTTGACCTGTAGTGGAGTAAAGCAGAAAGTAGCAGAAGACATCAAACCAGGAAGAGTAAATCTGAGTAAAACACAGATGTAGGGGGTCATTTCTAAATCACATGAGCTCCCCAGGTAAAACTAGTAAAACTAATCCTGTGCAAATAGGGCTATTGTCATGCATAAATGTATTTTGCCCCGTGTTCCAAGGATTTTCTGATGTTAAAACATTAAAGGAACTTTTAATTAAACGAATGAACCTGTTTATATGTAGACAACGTACCCCATTGTTCAGAACTGAAAAGAAAACTAATTTTACTATTAAATCTACACTACACGTTGCTGCAGGCTCAAAGCTCTGACTCCAACCTAACTTTGTCCATATTGTCTTATCTGAACAGCGAGTATTCAGTGGGCGAAAGTGCTCCATGCCCCGCGGCTCTGTGCTCAATATTAATGCCCAGCGCCGGCTGCGTGCCTCCCAACCCCTCACCAGGCAACTCGCTGCTCTGTGGGACTTACAGTCCAATTACATCAGCTATCTCCCAGGCTTTGTTACCAGGCCTCTGAGAGTGTGTATATGTGTACGTCTGTGTATGTGCAGCTGAAGTCTCCTCTGATGTCTTTTTGATGTTGTACTGGTGCTTTTAAGGTCTAATCCAGAAGCCCTGTCTTTCTATCATTCCTAACCTGACTTTGAAACCCAAGGAAAGGTTGGTGCGTGTACCTCAGTTTGTGTGTGTGCCGTCTTAGCTGTGGAGATCTGAGGGTTTTTTTTTTGTTTTTTTCTTCTATCTTGCAGACAGCAGTTTGACAGGTAGCTTTGTTTAACACTTGTGCTACACAATGCCTAAAAGATCTTTGTTCTCTGCTCAGCTTGTCTCTCTGGCTGACTGTCTTCCTCACAGCTTCTCTGAGTTTTCTTTTTTGTGTTTTTCTCAGCTATGTTTCTTTATTTTTTAACCAAACTTACCCGATTGATTGCTTCTGTCTCTGTTTATAGGACTTCTTTATTAAATAAAATAACTGCTCTGCATTACCAGATATCGTGGATCCTAACAAGCTGTGCTCTGCTAATCAATATTCCTATATTCACAGTTCGCCAGGAGGGCTGTGTGTAATTAATTAAGCTTCATGGACAATTCTGCCAGCCAGTTTTGCATTTTTAAGTTTTGTTTTGGCCGTTTTGTGCTTTTATTGAAAAGTTGTGAGTGAGCAAAGAGAAGAGGTATTGGAGTTAGAGAGAAGGGAGGACATGAAGCAAAAAGGTCCAGGCTGGAATTGAACCTGCAAGAAGGGCTATAGCTTCAATTGAAGGGGTGTCCACTCAACCAGGTGAACTATAGAGGGTGTATGGGGTGTCCGCTCAATATGGCGAGCTGATGGGGTGACCAATAAACTGTGCCCTTTACTGTATGTCGCCCCCTCTCACTGAGCTGAAAGATTCCAATATTATAGCATCAATGTTAGGCACAACATTTTATCATCTTTTAGCCAGTTCCATCGACGAAACCGTTCAACAATGACTGCCTCCCAAAATGAATATATATATATATATATATATATATTTTTTTTTTTTTTTTGCTAGCACTCACTAAGAGCTGAAATGAACATTATTTCTTCTGCCTGTTATTGTTATTGGCTTTAAACAAATATTAATAGAGGTTTAAACCATGTTGTGTTTGCGCTACTATTACATTTGACCTGTGTGCTGGTGCTTTGCCAGCCTTTATGTTTTGTGCCACGACACAAAGCGAATGTCCTGTTGGCTGGATTAGGTTTTGTTCACAATTTGTCAGAGCTGAGCCCACAAGAAAGACAAACCTCAACCAGTGGCATTTTCTTCTTAACAAATTAAAAAATCACAGGGGCATATTGTGACTTCACTTTTGATAGATGTTGTGTCATTTTGGAGTAAATGATTTGTTCACTTCACTAACAAATCAATCACACCATTGAAAAAAAGCAGCCTTTAGGGTTGGAAGCCAAATATTCACCATAGACCTTTAACAAGACGCTCTTAGCTCCAGACCTTTGGCAGTAACTGACATTTGCCAGTGACTCTTTGACATTTTGTCCCAAATTGTCCACGTCGGACCAATTTTAATAGCTTTGACTAATGCCTCAGTCTGTTACCGATTTGTCACTACACTGATTAAATCCCTCTTATCCCAGGTCACTAACTCCCTAGTTCCAGGCAGTACACGTTCACAGATGTGTTTAACAAGACAAATGTCGTATAGGATGACGTGGAAGGCCCCGTGCAGCCGGTCGGTGTTTGCTTTACAAGAGGGATTCGTACCAGACTCTTTAAGGTCTTTGTCCTCGTTGAACTGTGTGAGTGAATATTTGACATTTTCCTTCAGACTAAAGCCTTCCAAGGTTCCAGCTCCAGCTTGTTCTCTGACAATACTGACCCTCCACTGGGACATTTGAATAGCACTTGACTTTCTCTCCATCGTACACCCATTCACTCAGATTTTCAGTCTCTTTATCGTCTCTCTTTCGAGTCTGTGCTTTCAGAAAGTATATTGTCCAAAAATATTTATCGTTAATAGCATTTGTCCCACTCACCAGATATCCTGATAACTCCCAAAAGTGGCCTACCTAAATGGAAGACAAACCGGTTTCCAGTAAAATGTCCTAGCTATGTGAAGTGAATCTTGGATCGTTGCGTCGTTAATGACGTGTTTATTGTCAGAAACCGCTTTACCGATAATTCATGCGGTGTCAAGTAGGTTAAGTGAGGTCTGCTCAGTTGGAACACCTTTCATTATTTGAGTTTGTTTTGTTCATGAGGGTGTCAGCTTCCATTTTCTCATCGCTGGATGCCTCCGTTTCCGTGGTAACTTCTACCAAACCCATTAGTCATAAACTCCTGACCAGTCAGTTACTTATTGGTTGATAATGTTAATGGTTTTAGCAAGTGCTCCAGCTCTTTAAAAAGTATGTGGTTTGAAGGCCAATCCTCCACTGAAGTTATTTTTGTGGAGCAGAGGAAAAGTCTCTCCACTGTAGTTTGATCCAGAATGCAGATTTCCAGTACAGTCCTCGTCTCACGCTGCTTGGCACTGACTGCTGTGCTTTCTGTTTGTCAGCAGTAACACTTTTCCCCGCAGATAAAATCAACTGTGAGCAGGGAAGCAAAAATCTTGTCACAAGTGGCCTCTTGAGACGCATTTCAAATTTGAACATATCAGGTGTGAACGCCAGTCAAGATGGCTTTTTTTTTTTTAAATCCAATCAGCTTTCAAGACCTGACATTACTCTCAGGGTTGTAGCCTCTGTCATCTTATCCTATCCCTCCCATGTGGACTAATCTTGTTTTGCGGTCTTGCAAGATTTGTCGTGCAAAAGCAGTCTTGCGAAATGAGAGAGATCGCAGCCTTCTAACGAGAGGATGCAGGAAATTACGTATATTTAAAATACTGTTCCCATAATCGTTGACCCTGAGGTGCTGGCAGATATTAAACGACCTTAGCCTCCTGATTAAATAGAGACAACTCTGACCTTTTTTGTATACTGAGTCTATGTTTGCCGACCAGTCCAGTTTGTGATCCAGCTGTAGACCCAGGTACTTATAGGTCTGAACCACCTCTACACAGGCTGCAGGTGAGGCCTGGACCTCCGGAAATCCTCTATCATCTCCTTGGTTTTAGCTGTATTGATCAGAAGGTGGTTCGCACCACACCATGAGACCAAGTTGTTCACCAGATTCTTGTACTCCTGCTTTTGTCCATCCCTGATACACCCCACAATTGCAGTGTCATCTGAGAACTTCTGCGTACGTCATGACTCTGTGTTGTAGTCCAAGGTGTACAGGGTGAATAGGACAGGGGAGAGCACAGTCCCAGTCCTAGTGGAAAAAAATGTCTGAATGCTAAGCTAACTAGCACAATGAACAAATATAAATGAATGTGTATTCCAACTGAATTGACACGCCTAGCAGAGCATTAAATGGAACTAAAGACACTCGTTTCTCACGTTGCAGTTTTCCTCCCCTCTAACCCATCCAGTCATTCACTCCTCCCCTACATCTTTCCTACAGTGACGGCAATTTTATATGCAAATTCACTTTTGCTGGTCTTCATTTCCATAGCAGTGTCGTCAAAAGGGCTGACTGTCAAAAGTGTGCAAAGTCAGCACCGACCAAGCCACAAGAGAGCGGAGGAAATATTAGCAGCAGCCGATTCACTTTGCATGTGCATTCATGTTGATTGGGACGGGGATTGCTAAAATTGAGATGAAAAACAAAGCCCGTCTCAGAGAGCACTTCCACCTCTCATGTCGAATGTCTGTCAAACTCAGGAAAGGCTTCCAGCAGCGAACTCGGAGGAGAAGTTTTGACATTTCATCGTCGTCTCGGTTTGACTGACGTGATCTCCATGGGAGTTCATTTCTTCTGACTTGTGACAGGCGAATGTCTCCTAACTTCAACTTAAATATTAAATATTTTAGTTGTACACCCATAAAATACACTAGATAATTCATGGAGGGAATATATAAGTCATTTTATAACACCACCACAAAATCAGAGAGAGGTGGAGGAGATAAACTGTCAGCCTTCACTCGTGTAGAGAGATAAAGAAATGCATGGAGAAAAGTCTCTTTTATGACTGTGATTCTACTTTTCTAAAATGAGCGGCAGACTTAGAAACTCTACAGACAAATGCATGTTGAGGAAAATGTCAGTTGCAATTTGAAAACACAGCTATTTCCAGAAAAATATCTGTTGATAGAGTTACCCCAAGTTCTGGAAGTAATGAAATATATAAGATCGAGAAGTTGTCTTTCGTTCTTGGACTGGAAACGGACAAATTTAATAGGTTCTGCAGAACTTGGATTGAATGCGTAACGCAAATCAGCTCATCAAGATTGTGTCGATGCCACAGAGTTCGAGGTGTGAAATTACTGCAGGAGAAACACACTGCAGAAAACAAATGCTGCAAACCCATAAATGTTGGTACAGTGGAGGGCATTGACATTAAAGCACGCAACCCGAGACACTGAGTTAAGCTTATAGTTTGTTAAATGTAGTAAAATTATAAGCAAATTTTGTCTCCTGGATCAGGAAGAGATGGTGTGTGACTTTTTCATGCAGGTGTTTATGGTTGTGCTGCACTGCAGTCATTCAAAAGCTCGCACACAGAGCGTACTTGATCTCGGTCAGTACATAACTGGCCCATCAGAATCATTTTAAGCCGGATATAGTGAGTTTAAATATTTTGCTTGTAGATGTTTAGAAGAAAGAAGAAAGTAAACGTGTCTCCAGCACAAAAGGCTCATTATGAATCAGAGATCCGTCTGCTCTCAGCGGCTGTACAGTACCTCCAGGGTCGATGGCTGGCCCCCGTTGTATTAAATTAGGCCAATAGATTAGTCAGCACTCCGCAGTAAGTGTTGTGTCTTTCTTTTTGGGTGAAAAAGTTTTCTTTTTATACAGAGCTGCTCTCTCTTGGCCCAAATCAGCCCAACTTGTTTGTCACTGCTGTAGAGCAAAGCGTCGTCCACTTATGAAGTGATTTGCTGCTGCCCCATTGTTCTGTAGTTGACTGTTGTTAATTTTGAGGACGTTCCTGGTTCTGGTTGCCTTGGTAACCCTCATGCATATTTCAATCGTGCAGTTTGCGTTTGCTGTAGACTGCAACGTTGAGGTGCTCTTCTATTTTGAAGTGGTAGAAACCAAAGTCGTGGACATTATTTCTTTATGGCAACTGCCTCAAACTAGTTTGACCCTCGAGCCTTGACTCTAGCCAACCACCACTAAAACAGAAGAAGACGTTTACAAGTTGTCGTCTCTTTTTTTTTTTTGGCAGTTTTGACGCTAGCTAACGCCCATTAACGGAAGAGGAGTTTTGACGCTACAGGCATGTGTTTTGGTTTATAGCAGAGAAAAGATTGGGTTTGCCTGATGCCTGATCTCCTCGACTCTGTGTTTGTTGTTTCTGTGCAGCCTTTGTAGGTGATGAATCAAGCTGGTAGTATTGAATTACAATCTCCTACTGCCACCTCACCAAATATCCACACTGAACAATTTACAAATTTCTGACTGACTTTATTTTCAAGAGTAACATTCTTCCACACAGCAGACATGATATTGGTTCCTCTTCTTCTACTACAATTTTTGGCAGCGTTGGCACCAGCCGACCATCATTAAAACAAAAGAAGTCGTCGTCTTCTTCTTCTTCATTCGTTTTTTTGGCAGCTTTGACACTAGCCAACTGTCATCCGACGGACATGGTCGTCAAAACGACTGGCCGACGTCCGAAAATAATAAAAAAGTGCGTCTTGTCGTCCGTCTCCTGCATCCCCCACAATACTTAGCACGTGTGACGTAGGCTGCACTGGGAGGAGCCTATGAAGACTTCCCCGGAGTTCGGCACTTGAGTTATAAATGTATAAATGACCTGACCAGAACAAACTTTGTTCTTGTTCTCACAGCCCTAGGAGCGAGAACAAATTTCTCGCTTCTTGCAGAGTATATAATAAGCTTAACTGTAGTTGTTGTCTATCAACAGAGGACATGAGGATCACATTTCAGCACACCGTAGCTTATGTCCACAACCTGTCTGTTTCTCCTTCACTTTTTACGCTAACAGCCGAGCCTCTAAACGAAGCCCGGGTGTTTGTGTGTCCTTTTGTGTTTTATCACAGCTGACAGGTGGCCCCTGCCGAAACACCACAATCACTCAGGAGTTGATCTCTCGCTCTCTCGCTCTCTTTTTTTCCCATCCAGTCTCATTAACATTCAAACAGCTTCACCTGCGGGGCTCTTTGGTAGTCGAGGGTGAGTCAGAGTTTAATTATTTCAGACAGTAGAAGGTATTCTTGGGAGGAGTATTGAGGAAAGTTCCCCCTTTTAATACCACAGTGACCCAGGGAGGAAAAAAGTGGAGCGAATGTGTTAATCTGGTCCAGAAAACGTCGGCATGTATAGCTAACGGCAGAGCTGGGCTTCAGATGTTCCAGCATTTCCTCATCATGTAGATGTAGGTGGGAGAGAGTGACTGCCATGTACAGCCATCAGATACCCTGGTAAATATTCCGCCCCGAGGCTTCCTGCCGAGAAATGTTTTTATACCTCGGAGATTGTTGCATTTTACACCTTAGTGAATAGCAGCAGCAAGTCAGAGTGTGTGTGCTGGACAAACTACTGGATGTACACAAGACTCGGTTATACTGCTACATGCACAGGATAAGTTATTTCTCATTTGCATATAAATAAAATTTTAACTTTGTCTTTCCTTACTTTACCTCCCTTTCCTTTCCTTTCCTTTCCTTTTTATTTCCTTACCTTTCTCTTTCTCCCCCTTAATTTTCTTTATATTACCTTCCTTCCTTTCTTTTCTCCCTTCCTTTCCTTCTCCTCTTTCCCTTCCCTTCTCTTTCCCTGCCCATCTTTTCCTATCCTTTCCTTACATTATCCTTCCTGTCCTTTCCCTTACCTCCCTTCTCTTCCCTTTCCTTTCTTTTCATTTCTTTTCATTTCATTTCCCTTCCCTTCCCTTTCCTTACTTCCCTTATCTTCATGTTCCTTTTCTTTCCTCTCCTCTATGTTTAGCTTTTAATTATTACTAATTTACCTCCTCATGTCTCCCTCTGTTTTTCTTCCACCGTTCATCTTGTGTTTTCCTTCCCTGAAGAGAGAGAGCGAGAGAGAGAGAGAGAGAGAGAGAGAGTCTTTGACAGAGAGCGGAGAGGAGGACAAGAGCAACCATTCACACGACAGCAGACTCCTTAACTCCTGAAAGCTGTCTCCAGTACAGCTGTCAGGGCAGCAGCCTCCGAACGGGGCCCTCCTTCAGCTGACACTCAGGAGCCGTCCTACGCTGCCTTACTATTGCCACACGGA
This sequence comes from Chelon labrosus, assembly GCF_963514085.1. Taxonomy (NCBI): domain Eukaryota; kingdom Metazoa; phylum Chordata; class Actinopteri; order Mugiliformes; family Mugilidae; genus Chelon; species Chelon labrosus. Next base: position 20,024,261 of record NC_140347.1, read on the forward strand.
GTCTGCGTTCATTGAGGCTCGCTTGCATTGGACTGATTAATTCATGAAGTGAAATATAACCCTTCTGGGGCTCTAAATATAGAACTAAGTGAGATTCATCATCAGTTTTTGCATTTAAAAGAAAGCTTTAAAAAAAATAATCCTGTGACCCTGCATACAGGTTAGTAGATGCTAATAAGTGGCACTGGAAAATTTGTTATAAGAGACCATATTAACATTTATTGGAGGAATAAAGCACTAAAACTGAAGCACCAATCCACCTTTGGCTTTACCCCGGTGTTAATAACTCTTTCAACTCTGTCTGTGTTTGAGTTAAAGGGGTAGCAGGTAGATGAATTAGACACAAGACAGGAAATGAAAGTGATTGATCAAGGGATGGAGACAGAATAGGAGTTTTATAAATGGATGAGCAAGAAGTGAGAATTAAAGAAGGGGAAAGAGGAGGAGGAGGAGACACAATAAATCAATTTTTCGGAGGTCTTCGGGAGTGATGAGGGTCGTCAATGGAATGAGGAGGGAGGAGTTGATGAAGGACGGAGGGGAGGAGAAAGGGCCAGTGTGTCAAGATCCAAGAGGGAGGAGGAGGAGGAGGAGGAGGTGGAGGCGGACACCGCTCTCTGCATCTCCACTGACGCTACCATAATCTGGGGCGCGTGTCCCACAAGGCTTGCTGGTCACCCCGGGGCCTGGCTGGGTGATTCATCTTAGTTAGGGAGCTGTCCAAAAGACTCTCTCTCTGCAGACTGTCACACATAATCCTATACACAACACACACACACACACACAGCCAACATATGTAGTGAGAGGTGGAGCTGCAAACTTGACTGACTGAACACACACATACTTAATATGTCATGGTCCTAAACCCAATCTAAACTTTAATCCATATGTGATCTTTGTAGGGGCCCACACACGTACATATATATTTATAGACATCTGTATGCATCTGTCAACAAGCTGAAAGGGGAGTTATTTTCTACTTACATTAGCCACATTTACAGACATTTGTTTCATCTTTAATGCAGCCTGTCAGGTCCTCAAGGTCAACAGTGTAAAGGCTCATCTAAAGTACGGCGTAACTTACTTGTGCGATAGTCAGTCTGGCTTGCTCTGTAAGAACGCCACCCAAACACGAGTTGATGCTGTGTCTGTTTTGCCCGTCGGAATAATTTTTGTTCTACTTTGTGCTTCACTTTCAACAATGGCGACTAAAATCTTGGACGAAGCCGAATCATACAAGTGTTTGTACAAGTGTTGTATCTCCGAACCTCCTCAGTTAACCTCTCCTCGATGTGTTCCATCTTTATTGATCCAAAACAATCAGTTAAAAAATTGCGGCGATGGAGAAGCAGACGGAAATACTAAAGCGGAAATACACTACTACCAAGTGGACCAATCACAGCTCTTGCGGTCTACGACGCCGCGACACGTAGTTACATTTCTGGGGAGGTATACGTATGCCCTGCGGATGCTCTGTCGCCATAGCTACAACATCAAATTGACACAGAAGCCTAAACCGCCTATAATTCAATCAGAAGATGTCTCAGCCTACAGAGTACTATGAGAGGACTGGGTTGCAACTTTCAGAACAGGTTAAAGGGAGGAACTTTAGTTAGTAATTTTTATTTTAACCTCATTCATTCATTCATTCATTCATTTTTCTGCTTCCGCTTGTCCTCTGGAGGGTCACGGGGGGCTGGAGCCTATCCCAGCTGTCATTGGGTACACCCTGGACAGGTCTCCAGTCTATCACAGGGCTAACACAGAGAGACAGACAACACAGCCATTTGTTTATTTGGTCTAGATAATTGGACTACACTGGAGATTTGTTTATAGCTCGTCTGATTACTACAGACATTTGTATTTATGTCGCTTTGTGCGTTTTATAAACTCAGGATTAATTGACACTATTATGTAGTGCGATGTTAAGTGGCCGGCATTAGTGTGAGTATTAATATTTAGGATTTCCGTGCAGAGCTTGTCACGACTTATTTGTTTTTCTGTTCCTGAAATTTGAGCTTCTGTTGGTCCAGACAGACGGTACACGTATCGTGTTTTCCGCCTCGCTGGCGGTCGGCCTCGTCACACTGTTGACAGAGGTGAAAACCAATCTATACCTCTTGGAAAGACGAGCCATGTCATGTTTGTGTAAAGGGTGTACTGACCTCCCTGATGTACTCACTTTCCCTGCCTCGTTTGCTTAAACATCATTTAGTGATTTTAGCGAGGGTAAATATCCCAGAATGCCTTTCAGCAGGAGCCGGCTGGTGGCTTGACATGGTTTTCACACCGAGGACAAGAAAGGAAAATTGAATCATCAAATATTGTTTGTCTCTTGCTCTGAAAACACTTGCTGCTCGTTTTGGCACTGAATGACTTTGTGGAGGGCGGACGTAATGACCGGCACAGGAGGAGGAAGGAAAGTAGAGCGCTTCGTCTTCCTCCTCTCTCCTTTACATCTCTGTCTTCAACAATGTGATCTGACCTGGATTATCATTTCTTTGTTTATGTTTCTGCGGAAGAAGCAATTAATTTTAATGATAAAAATAATGTTTCAGTAGAGCCATATACAAATAAAGACATCACATTTTGAAATTTTCAGATAACAAATAATATCAGAGGAATTATAAAGCAATGTATTAATACTGAGAGCAGAACACACCATTAAACTAATGTTTGATAATACATTAATACATTACATAATCTAATAATGAAAAACACAAAGTTTGATAGATGATCTTGACTAGAATATATTTAATAAAATTAACCCTTCTGTTGTCCATACAGGTCAAATATTTTAATGTTTCTGTATCACATAACATATAAATTTGGTCTACCCCCATGAGTTCCTAAAGGTGTACAGTAATTAGTTGAGAAGTTAGCTAAAAATGTCTAACACAGAATTAGGTGACACATTCAATTTTAATCTTTATGAATGGCCAAACAGACCAGGTCAGTTTTGACTCAGGAGGATAAAAGTTGAACGGTCAACAGGAAGACAGTACAAAGGATAAATCTGTCAGAAATAACTAGCCTTGTATAGCTTATAGTTGAATGCAGTTTAAGACCGAATATTATAGGAACTCACATAGAGCTTTACTACCAGGGCTGGGTATCACTACTGACCTCCTGAATCGATTAAATTCTGATTAAATATCTATTTATTTAGAGATATTTCAGTTTCAAAACAATTTTACTTAAAACTAGACGTCATGTTGTCATCAGTTCCAGAGCTTTTTGGCATTTCCACAATATTGTACCTACATGGATTTGCTTTTGTGCAGCTCTTCTCTGTTGGCGTACTTTTTAAATCCAGTCAGCTTTCAGACCTGACGGTGCTTCTCAGAGTTGGAGCTTGTGTCATTTTTTTGGATCTGAAGCCAGGATTTGAAGCCAGAGAGAATGAAGGACGTGGCGTGTATTTAAAAGTTGATCTGAGGATTTTGTCATATCACTATCAGATCTTTCTAATCAAGATCCCAGCCCTACTGACTGAATGAAACAGTGTCTGGTTGAGCCTTAATACTTAGCACTTCATGCTCCATAATGGAGAGTTTAGCAAGTTCTAAGGTTCAGTGCTTCTCCGGGAAGTAGATTTCCTCACATGCACCATCGTGGGAAGTAATAGTGTGGAATGTGTTGATTTTTTATTATCCGTAATCACAATAGACTACAATATACTTTAATGTCTTTATCTCTGGATTGCGGCTCCAGTCCAAATACGATAACTACAGATTCAGCCAACAACAGCAACAACAACAGCAAGGCCGTTTCTCAAACCCTCACACCAGCTGCAGCTTTTACAGCTTAAAGTTTAAAATGCCAACACACAAACGAGCCATTCCAGTCATTTAAAGAACATCTGGGAATTTTATATCTTGTTTCAGAGCGTAGAAATTTGAACAGAACAGAAGAAAAGAGAGAGACAGATCCATTTGTCGTCAACCTTTCTTGGTCACTAACGTTCTTAAGCCTCTCAATACGTTAACCATATTTTATCTTCCATAATCAAACTTTAGGTGCAGAACTTTTGACAGCGTTGGCGCAAAAAGAAACTTAATCCCCAAATTTAATCCAGGGTTTTGCCGGTTGTCCAATGGAGGAATTCGTCTTTTTCATATAAATGTGTTTCCTGTTTGTTTTAATATAAATATCTGTCTTGTGTCTTATCCCAGTTCAACCCTGTGTTTTGAGGAAATTCTTGAGTGTAACATTATGATTAACTTCCTCGTTACTCAGGAGAGTAAGATGAAGTTCTTCCTGCTGTCATTTCTCCTTATCACTTCATTATTATAATTCTTTTATTATCTTGACGCAATCATTACAGGAACATCACAAAGTGACGGGTATTTTAGCAGGAACTCAGAGACGTTACTTTTTTAAAAATAGCTGCCCATGTCTCTAAAAACCTGAACTGCTGGATGCTGATCCACCCGCTGGAGTTTTCTCATCAACATATGCAAACAAACACACTTCAGTCGGAGGCATTGAGGCGTGAAGTGTGATTATCAACATCAGATATTTACTAATGATACCAGTTACAAGTTTTGTGTGCGTGCTACTCAGTCTCTGTATCCTTCTTTCGCTTATTAAAGCTTGTTGGCAGTTTGCTTGATGGCCTTGGACACAGGGTGTGTTTAATTCATTCGCCTGTGCATCCCAGGGAGTGTTTTTATGTTTCCCCTCAGTGTGCTTCTGGCATTATTAAAGGCATTAATCACGGGGATGTGATGCCTCGTTACGACACAGCCCTGCTCCCACAGTGCATCCCGAAACACACAGTGGCATCAGATGTCTGCGCTTGAAAATACTTTATTTTGAAAGTCTCCCCCGAAATATATCATATAACCGAGCAAGAACAAGCAGAAGTGACATTTGTTTATCATGTTAAGAACTGAAAGTCTGCAATAGTAACATTCATATGCCTTTGAGCAAGGCACAAGCCTACTGTGGTCTGAGGAGTTTACATGAAATGCTTGGAAATGTTGCAGCTAAAGGTTTCCCCGTGGTGATTTCTTGTAAACAGTCAAGAAATTGCATTGTCTTTGCTTGAGTTGTGACGAATATGTTTATTACATGGACTGTATAAAGATGGACGACAGAACTGTTCCTCAAAAGTCAAGCCAAAGCAAGTAGAGCTCCCCCTGGTGTTTGCCTGCAGTATAGGTCATAAGCTCCACCTCCTCCATGTCAGTGGATGGGACATGGGCCAAACTAAAACACTAAAATACATATCAAATATTTATTTTTTTTTTTCCAAGGATGGTTTTTAATCCTTTATTTGTTACATTCATGTTGATTGCTTGCAGACTTCTTTTCTGCCTTTACATCCCATCTTGACATGCTACCCCCCCCTGTAGGTCAGAGTTAAAAAACAGTCAACGCCAGTCAGCGTCTTCCAGAAATCCCCAAATAAGTCCAGATGCTTTTGTTCCGTCTTTGTTTTGGATAAACTTTGACCTGGATGACTGAGGATCTTCACAAATCTTTTAATATCCTATCTCTTGAGATTGAGAACATCACCTTTTGCATGGTCGCATCTCAGATCCTGAGAACAAACCTGTGGGGCTTCACAGCAGAAGATTAAACTAAACCATGTCCTGGCAAAACACTTAATATTCATTGAAACAGCAGTATGTGTGTGGTGAGCCGGCAGGATTTATTATATATTCATAATCCTATTATAGTTTGAATGAATGAAAATGGAAAAGGAAACTTGTTGGCTAATAAACCAGAACAGCGGCTTAGAAGATGCTGAAATACTCAGTAGATCTGATAGTTGAGTGATAATTCTCAAGACAAACCAAAAATATTGATTAGGAAACTTTATGTTTAATGTTGTCAACATACCCAAAAAAACTAAGTGTTCCATCTTCTGCTTGGTCGTTTTTGTCAAAGACTGGAAAAACCCAACGCACTCACTGTCTTCTGGAGAAAGTATTGGCTTATTTAATAGATGGTTTCTTGATTGCTTCATTCTCCATCCGCTGAACAAGTCACAATCACTGAAGGTGTTTGTGGGTTACGGGAGCTGCATGAGAAAATTAATATCTAAATAATTTAGACTTTAGTGTTCAGTCTGGTCGCGGTTCTGTGAAGAAATTGTCAAAAACGGCCTCCGTAGACATTAAATATTGAATCGAGGATTCTTATTTGTGGTGAACATTTTGTCAAGTTTATTGTAGGTACTCCTTTATGCTACAACATTGATCTTATACATTCATCTTTCACATTGTAGCTTCTCAGCTGTTATGTTCAGATGTTTGTTCCTTGAACGTCTTTTCAACCGTTATACTTTTACTACATGACCACCGGCGTTCTTGTTACCTCACCTCCTGGATTTTTCAGAGAAAGTCGTTGCATTCCCACATTGTTTTGACAAGTGGCCTCTTGAGCTTTTCCTCTTCACAAATTCTTGTCTCCTTCCTGCCCTCGTGTCTCACCCCCTGCTGAGTGGTAGATCCCTCGGGTATAGAGCTGCCAGTCTTCTGACACTGTGCATGCTACCGTACCACCTCTGGGTACAAAAAACATACAGTGTTACTACAAACATAGATTAATGTATGGATGATCATAAAAACTGCACATTTGGACTCGTATACTAGTAGTAGTAGTAGAAAATCAGCAGGCTGCCAATTAAATTCCGCATTCCAACTAAAAACTGGAGGAAACTTTTAAGGTCATGGATGTCTGTGAAGATTCTCAGTCATCCATGTCATGGTACATCTTAAATAAAGCTAAAAACAAAGGCAGCCGTACAAGTTTAAGGTTTCTTGATGACGTTTCACTATCAACCAAGTAGCTTCTTCGGTTCTAAGTGGCTGTTGGGGAGTTTAGGTTTTTATTTGGAACATCTGTGTGTGGTGTCAACCTGAAGCTCACATGACAAATGTCTGTTAACAACCAGCTAATCACCTGCAATAAGATAATGACCATTAATTGTTAACAGGTTGTTTGAGAACCGCTAGTCATGAAAAAACACCCAGGTTCAGCTCTTATTCTGAAATAAAAACCTCAACTCCCCAACAGTTTATCAGAACTGGAGCCTTGTTTGCCTCTGTGTTTGGTTTTAGCTATTTTTTTTTTTTAGGCTATATATGTAAATACATGTTGCGTATGGGTGATTTTTATGTAGCCTCGTGGGTCTAAATGATGTCCTTCTGGAATGAGTGAACCTCCTTATTCATAGAGAAACAGGCTCTGATTTACTTTCTGTATAATTGGACCTGAGTTTATTCATGATTTTGAACTGTTTTTAAAACCCTTTCTGTTGTTGAACCCATTTCTGATGGCCTCACTTCCACAGTCCCATTCTATGTCAAAAACAAATAAATACAGGCTAAATCCAAGTGGACCGGCGTGGCGTCAGAAGCCCCGGCAACAGTGTCAAACTGTCCACCGTGTCTTGGGCCAAAATCCCATTTCATCTTCACCACTGTACTTCACTCAGGCCAGGAGCCAAATGTGAGAGCGCTTGACTGTTACAGCCAACAAAAACAGACACCAGAGAGAAAGCCCCTTAGCTACCAGGCCGACTACTCAGATATGCTAACACAAACCGGGAAATCAAATTCACTTGATAGCAAGTTGTTATTCAAGGAGAAAATATGGTTTTGTAATTCCTCTCTTCGACAGGATTACTACTAATGAGAAAAAGGTCAAACGTCCATAATCAAGATTTAATCCTAAAAACAAGACAGGATTCAAACACTCAAGAATAAATACTAATGAACCTAAAAACCCAACATTGTTAATTTATATTGAAACCAACCAGCATGTTTGAGTTCCATTTTGTAGCATTTCATTAAGGTAAACGTGATAGAAAACAGTCAGAAGTCTTTGCATAATCACCCCAAATCCACTTTAAGAGGACACCATCACCCAGATTTATGCAGGTCTCACATCCAGGTACTACAGTTGCTCTTGTTCTCCGGCTGAATATTCATGAGGCTATTTCCAGCACAACGCAGGGCCTCTACTGGTGGAAGGCTACACGAGATGAAAACTTTAGCCTCAGTGCTCCAAAATTGTATAAATTGATGTCAGTGCCCCTTTAACGCACAGCGCAGGCTCGTGTTTACCCGCCCGGCCTGTGATGTCTTAGCCCAAAAGATACCAAAGGGATGAGAGAAGATCAAACATTAGTGAATCTGTGGATGGAGGGCTGACTCACTGCTGTTGCAGACATGTTTTTGTACTTTCAAGTTTAAGCTAAAGTTAACTCTGGCGAGCGTCAGTGAATCAATTCATATTCTTTTTGGTCTGGTTAAAGCTGCAGCGATACTTTGAATGAATAATGAGGAAACCCTGGTGGATGTTTCTGCAGGTGCGTGATCTGTTCATTCAGCCAATTTAGCCTCTACCACATCAATTAGTCATGTTCAATTTAGTGTAAGCCGATTTCCCCCAAGACATGTTCATTTCCATTAGTAAATAAGCCTAAATTTATTGTCGTTGTGACATCAATCAGTTCTTAAGTTGGTCTTTTTGTGACGGTCCAATCAACTAAATGGGTTGAAGTTTTCTCAAATTACACATGGAAAACAGCAGTGTAGCTGCAAGCGACAATAAGCAAGGCACTGGCAAAAGATTACAGGCATGAAAGGAAGAGACGGGAAAGAGGGAAAGCCTGGGATAAAGAGATAAACAGTGGAAGGAAGGAAGGAGCGGAGGACTGAGATACAGGTGTAGATTTCAAATGTGTTTTCTGATATTTTTTTTTATGTGAAGTTTGTCAAACGACTACAAAACTGTCTTTAGTTGTGACATTGCGTGATCTCAAGGAAGTGTAGAAAATGTAAAATCCTCTTTCTTTCTCTCTCTCTCTGTCAGGTATACCGCAGGAAGGCGGTGGAGCTGGGTGAAAAGCTGCTGCCAGCCTTCAAAACGCCCACCGGCATCCCCTGGGCCCTGCTTAACCTCAAGAGGTAAAACACACACACTCTGGCTCGTTCTCTCGCAGCAGTCCACTCGGGTGGTATTTGAGGCAGCGGGCCTGTTTTTGATGGTGTGATACTTTAAAGAGCTCTGTGGTCTGCAAACACAAGCTGCCTCTGTTCTGCTCTCACACGCTGAGCCGAGATGTTTTACATGGCAGAGCGTGTCAGACAGAAGCTGGTTTGGTTTTCACCCAGGGCTTGGATTCCCCCGAAACTGAACGATATTGAGAAGGCAAACAGAGAGTTTCTGAGCAGACGAGGTCGAAGTCGGCCTTTATTAATACGCTGTGACACTCGGTCAAGAGGCTGCACTCGCGTCCCACTGCTGTACACAGACCCACAAGCTTAAGACGAGGATATGAGGATATGAAGTCTAATGTCTGTTTTTCCAGACTTTAAGAAGCCCGTCATTTATATCTACTACCTAGTCTTTGACTTTAAAGTGTGAACATGTGAAGCTCATTTTAGATTATCATTAAACCCAGATATAATACTATAATAGGGGAAAACCTAGATCACTGCCATTGTTCGCTCTTGCATGATAAAATTAAATTACACTGGATTATTTATCATCATTGTACATTAACCTTATTAAATTAGGATTTAATCGAATAGAATTAGGTCATTCATCAACAGATATGTGCAGATGCTAAATTGAAAGTGTGAAATCTGTTATTCAAACTAAATATATACTGCATCAGCCAATATTTTATGTAGAAAGGCTTTATATTTATCAGTCGCTTACAGTTGTCTAGCGTCTTTACATTGCTAGTTTTCTCAGATCGAAAGTCCCAAAACCAATGATATTCATTTTACACGGATATAAAACAGATTGAAGCAGCCACAACCTGAACAGTCACCACTTGTTTGCTTTAGTCATCATTACTTACCTAAACAATACTGCCTCAACTATGGTATGACGCAAAAAGTATGTTTTGAACCAAAAGAGTAATGCACATACATACATACATATATCAAAGCTAAGCTAACACTTAGCATCAGCTGTCTCCATTATATTAATATACTAGTATCTGTTATAAACACCATTCAGAGGGCGCCCACCGTGTTCCGCTCCAGTCCTCCTGTCAATCCTGCACGCCTTCATTTTCTTTCTATCTCTCTCTCCCCAGAGAGAGACACGACGCTCTGCTGTTTGTCAGGCGTTAATTAAAAGGCAGGTTGTCATGACGATAAACGTGCTGTAACAAATTAATTTTCATCCTGCCTGTACGGGTGAATGGACTCCACCTCGGCTTGTCCTTTTCCCTGAAGACAGAAACACCCCAGGGAGAGTGTGTGTGAGCGTTCGTGCCTATGCACATGTTTGGTGGGTCTGGGCACAAACACGATCCCCTAGAGGCCCGAGCACATTGTTGCTGATGATGACTTTACCTGCATGACTGAGCTATGATAGCTCTGAGGCACGCACACATTGAGCAATGGACAAATTGCAGTAGTGCACGTACAGAGCACCACAGTGGCCAAAGCACCGTTGAGCAACGCTGCTGTTATCTGAAAGTTTTCTTTTGTGTGACATAAAGCAAAACAACCTTAACACTACATAGGGCACTCATTGACATACTTGAAAATTCACAATTTCCACCTTAGAGTGTTATTGTAGGGCATTAGAAGACTTTTTCACTTTTCATTTTCATGGAGAAAATCAAGATCAATGAAGTTACCATATATGGTTCCTTTTCCTTAAGTGGTAAACAAATGTGAACATGTATTTAGACCATTAGAACATAAGTGCTGATTCAGTGCCATTACATTAGGCCACTTCTTCATGGTACCTAATAAAGCAGTCATCCTCAGCGTTCATGCAGAGGTGGACCTTGCAGACCACATTTGACCTGAGAATGCTTCCTTGATCTTTGCTGTTTGGATGTGTGAAAACCACATGCTTCTAAACATCACTGAGAGGAAGCTATTTAAAATGTGTGCCGAGTTACCAAATATGGTTCCTTGCCCTATAAAGGGTTAAAGCAGTTTGGTAATTAGTTAAAAATGTCTGCTGATTAATGATCTTGTGGGAGCAAAATGTAATTAAATGATCCGACGGAAGAAGTCTAACTTCTGTGCAGTTTAAAATGCAGTGTTTCTTTTCCATTTCAGTTCATGTCAACTTTATTTATATATTGTGTCAGTAACAATTCCCTTTCTCAAAAACTTTTAACAGAAACACTTTAGTGTTTACTTCAGTGCAGTTTAACAGCATCACAAATTACATCCTCAGTTGAATTACCAGTTACAAGGAAATGATTATACAATGTACTCATTTTTTAAAAAAATAAAAAATGAGTACATTACATGTGGTGGTTAGCACTGATACCTCACAGCAGGAAGGTTTCGGGTTCGAATCCAGACTGGGGCTTTTCTGTGTGGAGTTTGCATGTTCTCCCTGTGTCTGTGTGGGTTCTCTCCAGGTACTCCAGCTTCCTCCCACCGTCCAAAAACATACTCGTTAGGTTTCTTTGGTGATTCTAAATTGGCCATAGGTGTGAGTGTGAAACATCCTGTTTCTATAGCGTCAAATAACTAACTAAAATTAAACTTATCCAAAAAATTGATACGTGAAAATACATCAGTATTATATTAACTACCTAAAATGACAGAAACCATCCTTGAAAATAATTATTTGACGTGTATTTTTAGTGTTTTAGCATCTTTATACTGTCAGTGATTTGACCAGAGAACTGATAAAAGATAAAAAGGCCGGAGTGCTCATCAACTCCATGATGATTTAGAGCAGGACTGTTGAATTAGAATGCATTTGTTTTCACTAGTGTGCCTAATGAATTGGCAAGTGAGTCCATGATGGATGGATTGATACTGGGCAACAAGAATGGATAGAGCCAGCCTTTAAAGTAAGTAACTGTTATAAGAATGAACAGGTGAACGGAGGACGAATTTCACAGGTGGGTTTGCTGATATAAGAATGTATGAAGCATCATAAGCTCACACTGTAAGCAACAAAGCTGTGAGAAAGCCAAGTGTGACCAGCTTCACTGTTGAAGTGCTTCTCAAGTGCTTGTTGACGTTGTTGTGACGTAGTTTAAAAGTGGACCGGTGACACGAACCCACCCAAAGCCCTCACTGTGTCGGTGGAGTGCTGAAAAAAAGGCTGAGGCCAGCTCATGATTTGTAACACGTCATGTCCGTCAGTTTGTAGCGTCACACTGGCAGCTTCTTTCATAATCAGAGTCCAAACAATACCCATAGCTACTGGTTTACAAACCATATAACCTATAAACTGTTTGGTTATGGTATGTCATTGCTTCAGCTGGTATTGCCCAGATATATGTACACCCAGCCACCCACAGCGAGAAAGTGCTAGACTACACCAAACCTTTTAATTTTACCAAAACCAATCATACTTTACCATGAATTGAGGAAGACACATACTAATAACCTGATGTCTGTTGGTTTATCAGTGATCAGTGCATCGTTCGGGTATTATACACTTTCTTTGGCAGCCGTGAAGGATCTCTGAGCTAAACAATTAAGTCTTTTATGTCTTTTAAGTTCAAATGTTTTGTTTTATATCTCTGGGTGCAGGTTAAACAGAAAGAGCGCGAGAGGAGATCAAAAGATTTCATAAATAAAGTAGTTTAAGAGAAATCTGAAGTACTTCTGAAACAACAGCATTTGGAGCTGTGAGGCTGCCGATGTATCCTTGACCCAGATTGAAGCAGAATAAATCTGTAAAACACACATAGGCACACTTGCAGACGAAGCCCAATTAACTCTCGCTTCATCCCCATCGCTCTCCATTTTCTGTTTCACTCACAATTCCTCCCTTTATTTTTTTTTTCACCTCCAACTCTTCTGTATTTCCTTGCCGTCCTTGCTCCCTGTATCCGTCTTGCCTGGAGTGACCCAGTATCTCCTTCTGATTCAGGACATGGTGCCATAGGTCCACTCCACACTATGGCCTTGTTCTCTTTATTATCTCTCTGTACCTTGATCATCACTCTATCCTGCAGCTATCTGCAGAGCCCAAGAGGGGCTGCAAGAAATAAGGCCACAGTTTAAAACATGTTATTGCTTCGACACCGAGTAAACCTTGTTTGCTCGGTCTCTCTGTTAATTTTAGAGAACAAGATAAATGCCTCAGTGTTTGCTGCTTCTCCCACTGGAGCTATTGGTTTACAGTTTGTTCAGACAAATAAGTATGACTCTAGAGCAGAAAAGTGTCTCCATGTTAATATCGAAAGTTTTCTTTGCTTTATTTGTCCATTGTTGATACGATCAATTTCACATTTGGTGGCAGTAGTGGCAACTGCAGTGAGCAGTTGTCATATTTTGGCAAAAGTTTGGTTTCTGTTAAGCTTTCAAAACAGTAACCTCATCGACCCTTCATCAGGGCAGCAGACACAATGGAAGACGTACACTATATTACCAAAAGTATTCGCTCACCCATTCAAATGATCAGAATCAGGTGTTCTAATCACTTGGCCTGGCCCCAGGTGTATAAATTCAAGCACTCAGGCATGCAGACTGTGAAACAAGACATTTGTGAAAGAATGGGCCGCTCTCAGGAGCTCAGTGAATTCCAGCGTGGAACTGTCATAGGATGCCACTTGTGCAACAAATCCAGTCGTGAAATTTCCTCGCTCCTAAATATTCCACAGTCAACTGTCAGCTCTATTATAACAAAATGGAAGCGTTTGGGAAAAACAGCAACTCAGCCACGAAGTGGTAGGCCACGTAAAGTGACGGAGAGGGGTCAGCGGATGCTGAAGCGCATAGTGCAAAGAGGTCGCCGACTTTCTGCACAGTCAATTGCTACAGAGCTACAAACTTCATGTGACCTTCAGATTAGCCCAAGTACAGTACGCAGAGAGCTTCATGGAATGGGTTTCCATGGCCGAGCAGCTGCAGCCAAGCCACACATCACCAAGTGCAATGCAAGGCGTCGGATGCAATGGTGTAAAGCACGCCGCCACTGGCCTCTAGAGCAGTGGAGATGCGTTCTCTGGAGTGATGAATCACGCTTTTCCATCTGGCAATCTGATGGACGAGTCTGGGTTTGGAGGTTGCCAGGAGAACGGTACATTTCAGATTGCATTGTGCCAACTGTGAAATTTGGTGGAGGAGGAATTATGGTATGGGGTTGTTTTTCAGGAGCTGGGCTTGGCCCCTTAGTTCCAGTGAAAGGAACATTGAATGCTTCAGGATACCAAAACATTTTGGACAATTCCATGCTCCCAACCTTGTGGGAACAGTTTGGAGCGGGCCCCTTCCTCTTCCAACATGACTGTGCACCAGTGCACAAAGCAAGGTCCATAAAGACGTGGATGACAGAGTCTGGTGTGGATGAACTTGACTGGCCTGCACAGAGTCCTGACCTGAACCCGATAGAACACCTTTGGGATGAATTAGAGCGGAGACTGAGAGCCAGGCCTTCTCGACCAACATCAGTGTGTGACCTCACCAATGCGCTTTTGGAAGAATGGTCAAAAATTCCTATAAACACTCTCCTCAACCTTGTGGACAGTCTTCCCAGAAGAGTTGAAGCTGTAATAGCTGCAAAAGGTGGACCGACATCATATTGAATTCTATGAGTTAGGAATGGGATGGCACTTCAGTTCATGGAATGAGTAAAGGCAGGTGAGCGAATACTTTTGGTAATATAGTGTACCTACGACCTACTTGGGTACCTCCATAGCTGAGATTCACCTGACCTCAGCAGCAAACATTGGTCTTCAGGGTGCGCAAACGTTGCCTTCACTAGTTTTTCTAATCATATTCCCTCAAACAAAGCTGCAATCATCCCGATGCAAACAGTCGTTGTTTGAACAGCCACAGCACACGGAAATATGGTACATCATCAGCAGGACGCACCCTACTGCATATCCACAAATAAATCAAAGCTGGAACAAAGGCAGTTGCACTTGTTTGGGTTTCTTGACTTGTTGAGTTAATTTGTTGCCTTGGTTCCAGCTTTGTTTTATTGGATATACCAGGACCTTCAATGGCTGAGAACCTCCACTGACTGCAGCTCATTCAGTCTTTCGCTGGCTGTTCGGATGAGTGCCTCTTAAACAATCGGTCAATTCTGAGCGCGCTAGTCTGACTAAACCTGATTCTCTAGGTTGCTATTTGATCCTTAAAGAATAAAACACCAGACTGAAGAGCAGTGTTCTGCTGCACATTCTGGGCAAAGGCTTCAAGCCTGTTTCACGTCTGACAACACAGTCCCTAGCGTCACTGATTGATGCGCCAGAGATGTGCTCTGTAGCTCTGTTGTAGCTACACTTATTAACAGTAGTATCACAAGTCCTTCCATTACTGCAGTAAGGTCAGAGTATCTTTGCCCATTGTTTCCTCTAACGCCTAAATCCTCTTGAAAAGCAGACTTGGGTTTTCCATGGAGTTCCATGCAGAAAAATTGACAAAATCAGATTCACCCTGGCTCACCTGGTCGAATGAGAGGCCCGTGAACTTCCCCATCCTCTTACCCCTTCCCCCTCTCTCAACTACCTCCTATCAAAATAGGCATAAAAGGGAAAAACAGTCGGCTTGTTCTTTGAATGCCAAGCGTCTTACCAGGAAAAAGGTACTTTGAGTCAGTTGTGGAAATTCGAAAGAAAATGTTATGGAATAATTCATCAGGGCAGAAAATCTTGTCCAGATGTCCAGTTGATTTATCTTCAAGAGACACTCGAAACAGGCTTAACTTTGGCCATTCCCGAGGTTCAATAAATCAAAAGTACATTACCTCAGAAAGGATCATAGGCTGGGCCTTTGCTCACAGATCATCCAGCCTTTCACTTTCTTCCTGTCTCCCTCTCTCTCTCTCGGACTCCACCTCTCTCTTTCTCTGTGCATAAACACGTCGATTGGCGCTAACCGAGCGGAAAATGCTGCTAAGATCCCATCGATTTGTCCAGTTGATCTGCTGCAGACTCTGGCCCCCATTAGAGAGACTCTAGTAGCACTGCAGGCAGATGGACAGAGCAACAACTGTCCTCAAATTAAACTTTAAACATTAGAGTAAAGGAACTACAAAGGTTAAGAATTAAATTTCTGAGACAACGGGGACTTTTTCCTCTTTGATGTTCTCTTTCATTTTTATTCCCTTGCGACGACTTGTCTTTTTCTTTCAAACGTTTTATCCACATACTGGCAGAAACAAAGCAGGAGAGTTAATTGTATATTCCGTCAAAATATAATTTCAGATGAAAGGATTGGGATTAGTCAAACTTCTGAACATTGTTAATCAGCCTTCATTGTGACTGAGCTTTGTTGGCATTAAACAGAAAAATAAGAATTGACAAAGAATTAGGAATCAATATTAGCAAAGTAAAGGCTGCATAGATTCATTTAATGAAGGGAAATCCTCTGAGCTATTTATTTAGTTTTTACAGTAATGTCAGTTGCCTTTTAGTAATTATCTGATGAATAATGATATTGTAATGTAGACAAAGGGGCTTTTAGCAGTCAAATAATAATTATCGGTCTCTTTAATAAGTAAAGCAGAATATTTTCACACATGTCGTTAATTAGATATGTTTTGGTTCAGCAGCCATGGCAAACAGACAAATTATGCCTAAAACACTGACACATGTTCAAGTAAAAACCGTACCTCATGTAATTATTCAACTATTTGATCACAGTACGTCAGTGTGTAGTTTAAATATAGCTGCAATACTGTATTAAGTTGCTGTGCTCTCTCAAGGGATGCTGTATAGCAGCACTTTTACCTACTAACTGCTTCGACTCCTTTTCCTCCAGCACGCTCTTTCTCACTTTTTCACACCGCACACACACAGTAGTTACCCAGTCGTTATCTGCTTTGGCCAGTGTGTCCCATAGCTCTTCTATTAACAGTCAGGCTGATAAAGCCCTTGCAAATCACTCCCACTGCGCTGCATACTGACTGGCCTTAATGGGATGAGGCGTTGTGTGAATATGTGTGTGTGCTGTTGAGGTGTCTGGATCTGTTCTCTACACTGAAATTAGCTGAAGTCACGGTGATGACTGTATCCCACAAACACAAGAAAAGACTCATTTTGACAAGTTATTTAGGGTAACTCAGAATCAGGGATGTATTAGAGAAGTTGCATGTGGTTGCATGAATTCATGGCAAGACTTAAACCTATAGAGCAGTCTCATTTTAATTCAGGTGCCACATACAGCCTAATTTGATCTCAGGCGAGCCGGACCAGTAACATAAATAACCACAGCTCCAAATGTTTCCCTTTGTTTTAGTGCAAAGTTACAAAACATTTTATGAACAACACAAAATTGGAGTGCAGTTTCAGCACATTGTTGCACATCTGCTGTTTAGTTTCAGGTCTCTGTTGTGTTATGCCCACAAGTCGTACTAAAACCGTGCTGCCTCTAGTGGAAAAATAAAGAATAGCAGTTACTTTTATGAGAAAAATTGCAGCTAATGTCGTACCTTACAAATTCATCCCGTGCGTGGGCCAGACTGGACCCTCTGGCTGGCCAGTTTTGGATATGAAATTCAAGCCTGTCCAGCTCATCAGGCTCTATAGCAGGGATGCCAAACACATGGCTCACGGGCCGTATGTTTGACATCCGTGCTCTAGAGCCTGATCAGATTCAGACACACCAGTTTCTTTTCTCTTATACTGTCTTGCCTTTGAGATGATTATTGCTTTTTAGGTCTCTTAAGTGTAAGTCCTCACCATCACCCACCAATGCAAAATACATCAGTGTATGGAAAATATCTGCCTCTAAAAACAGTGTCATTATCTTAACGATGACGCTGCAAAGTTAAAACTAAATGTTTTTTTTTTCCTCCGCTCTGCTTCCTTATCTCTCAGAGGAAAATGTTTTTTCAGGCTAGATTTGCTCCTTCAGCTACAGGCTCAGACCAAAGCAATCAATCCTGAGCTCCTGGGGTCCTGGAGTTTGATTAATAGGTCTAGATGGAGAATGCGGCCCAGTGAAGCCATCACACATGGTGACCCTGTGAAGTGCCAGTCTGTCGTGGTGCCCTTTCATCGTGATGCGACAGGAAAATGAACTTGTTAATTCAGTGGATGTGTGGAAATTTGGAGGGCTTATGTTTTCATTTAAAGCTACTTTAGTGTACAACATCCTTAATGTTGAACAGCAGTGTGAAAAGTACAGCATCATCTGCATAGAAGTGGCCAAAGTACAGAGCAGTAGGTAGCCAACTGCGCAAATTGACATACTTGTGTGGAATAGTTCAGGTTTGTGATTTGTCACCAGAGATAGTGGTGGCCACAACCTAACTGAGGTATTGGTAGCAGTATATCCTCGTGGTCCTACAGCAGAGTAACAAAGAACAAAGACTTAGCTCTCAGGGTATACAGAGATTTCTTTTAATTTTTATTTTACACGCCACACAAATCCACACACTCATTCACAGTGCGGCTCTCCTCGGCAGTAACCTGAGGCAGTGGAAGGCAGCCGTGATTTAAGGGCTCTAATTAAGTTGCTAACTGCATCTATCGCAATTCACATTTTCTCTGTGCCCGGAGGAGGAGGACCACGACAGATTCTAAGACGGAGAGGAGGAGATATACAGCAGAGAGAAAATTGGGAGGAAAAGGGAGGTCATGGCGTGGATGAGGCGGAGTACAGTGAAAGGGTTGCTAGAGAGAACAAAAAAAGGAAAACTGGGCCAAAATATAGGTTTCCTCTAACCAAGGAGTATAAATGAACTGGAGGCATGACTTAATATCAGAGAGGCGTGAGGGAGCACATCCTGGCGTGACATGCTAATTTATGGAGATGGACTGCCTTTTCTGTTTTTCCAGGTTACTGCTTGGCACCACAGAATTATCATTCTCTGTTGTTGGTGCACTGGAGGGGATAAAACTAGCAGCCTATGATTTGTGGTTTCACAGCTGGTCAGGAAGTGACTGTGGGAGGTTGAATGATAAGAAGAGTGGACTGGAAAATGCCCTCCGATGGAAACTATTTTAAATCACAGTGACATTAATCTGTAATGACCCAGTTTTATTTTCTAGGTCATGTCATTGGATCCATATCAGACCTCTTGAGCCCTTAAATTTTAGTTTATTTTTTGTCTTTGCTGGCCAAAGTCATCTTGAAGGACGACAACGTCTCAGTAAAAATACAATTGTCCACTCCGTGCATGCGTTCTCAGGCTATGACAGTGACATACAGGAAAGATTTCCTGGCATTTTTCTCACTGTGGTTTCACATCATTCTGCAGTTTGTCAGGTGGTAGAAACACACCCAAAACTAAGCAGTATGCAAGCAAAGGTTTCACGTTTTTCCAAGAAATACGTACACATTGATTTTGTCAAGGTTTTATGAGGATAGAGGTAGTTTCATCACCATTATT
Organism: Chelon labrosus; assembly: GCF_963514085.1. Classification (NCBI taxonomy): domain Eukaryota; kingdom Metazoa; phylum Chordata; class Actinopteri; order Mugiliformes; family Mugilidae; genus Chelon; species Chelon labrosus. The sequence continues at coordinate 20,043,515 of NC_140347.1, forward strand.
AGACATCAAAGATACTGAAATGTAGTTGGTAACACTGAATATAAACTCATATTCAGTATATCTTGAAAGAAAACTCAAATGCCTCTTAAATATTGTAGTCACTCATAGATAGCGAAATGAAGAAATGTAGAGTCTGAAAGTTTATTCTTGACCTCAGAACAACCCAATGGTCCATTTATTAAGGAGCGCACACACAGGGAGACTCACAGCAGTGTGGCAACAAGAGACGATGAAGTGTTACTGAGATGCAGGAATTTATAGCGATGATAAGTCAGAAAAACTTTGGCAGTGGTAAGTGGGCATGTACCAAGTTGAAGTAATCTCAATTTAGAGGCTACAACCAGTGGAAGCGACCAATACATTTGACTGACGTACGAAGCAAACACACAGTCCCCCAAAAGTTTACCGCAAAGAAACACAACCAAATTCACCATTCTGATAGCGATAGTATTTTCTATTAACAAATAAGGAGCAGTGGCAGCAAGAAGAGTTAACTCCGTCCATACACTAGCATAGTTTTTATGTTCTTTCAATAGGAAACGTTTGAGTAGGGGAACATACAAGAGGGCTTCCAGGCAATCAGAGCCTGGACCAACTGTCCGTTACAAAGAGATGGGCAATTAACAAGTCTCTTACATATGGACAGGCCTTTAGATGTTGTGGAAATTTATCATATGCTACGTAGAACTGGAGGCTTGAGGTTTGAATTGCAGCTTTGCTTAAGTTCAGACCGAATCTGTTATATTTAATAGAAAGATGAAAACAGAACAGCAAAGATCCATGTGAGTACATTCTGCATGGTCTGATTTAATGTCTGCCAAATTATATAACACATAATAAAATGTGGGCCAAGCAAATTAATTGAAACCTTTCACAAAGGTTCTTCTGTTAGCCAAACAAACAGAGTCATATCTCTCCTGTCAGAGGTGGATGATGTGGAATGATCTCTTGATTTATAATAAAAGTTCAATATCAGTTTTGATACTTTGGGTGTAAGCCTCTTATAATCTGTTGAAAGTCCTCTGGTTCCAGGTCAGCGCAACATTTGATTAACGTTCGGAATTACTGAATGTGTTTTTTTGTATTATTAATACTGTTTGGTTGTAAAACAGGGATCATAAGCGCAACATTTTCAGTGTGATGATGAAGAGAGAGAGACACAAATGTCACTGTTAACTAAGCTCCAGCCGGGTTCATATCAGTCTTGATACATCTGGCTTTTATCATTGTACTGACGTTGCTAGCTTACATTTGTAAAGGTCTTAGTTGAGTCTTCTTTAAGAATAGCTAATGCTTTATTTATTTGTACAGTGTATTTATAATAACAGCAGTATAGCCTGTAATATACGGGGTCATAAACCAATAATGTCCTGTAGAGCTTACAGCTAATACTTTTCATTACATCCCATGTGTGAGAGGGAGGGGATGTGCTGTTGTTAAAACTGGGCCACCAGGACATGTGCATCACTAGTCAAACACAACACTGGGCTCTCAGATGGACTCATACAGCTGCATTGTTCCTTATGCCAGTGGATGAAGGCCAGTTTCCAGTCCCAGTACAGGAGGTGGCTGGAACAACAATGACTTTCCATCAGAACATGAATGTCCTTCAGCTATTGAAACTGGTTCATTTAGCCCAAAATGGAGCAGAGGCGGAAGGCTGTCTGACCCAGAGGCATTAGAGCATTATTACAACCACAGTTTGTGAGTGGGTAGTAGCAGCCACAGGATGGGAATCACTTACATCCGTTGGCTTTTGGTGCTTTGTGTCCATTTGGTTTATTCACCAGCCTTCTCCTGCTGTGTTTGTAGAAGCAGCTGTTGTTAAGATCTTAGCCGTCATTTGTACAATACATAGATAAAAGTAATTTGGGATGTCTGTTCGAGACGTCAGAGCTGCCCAAAAAACAAAGCTAAGAACAAAAGCAACTGGACTTGTTTGAGTTTTATTGAAGACGTTTCATCCAAGGCTTAAATAAATAACTGGTGGAGAATTTAGGTTTTAATTGGCAACATCTGTCATTAATGCACACCTGAAACTCACTTAACTAGGGTCAGTTAACGTCTTCAAGAAAACCCAACACATCCAGATTCCTTTGTTTTACCTTAGATTTTTTTGGATATACGTTGACCTGGATGACTGAACCATCACAGTCATACTGAGTCTTATTTGCGGTCCTTCTTCTCTCTCGATTTGTTGTCTAGCTAGCTAACGCTTGATCACAGTTTTAATCAGATTTAAAGTTAAGAGATAACATCTTTGCTAAAAAAAAAAAAAAAAATGTACAGCAATATCTACGTAGCTAGCACTAGCCACCAAAACCTATTGGCCATAACAGACCAGTTAAGGTTAGTTTCTCAGTTGATTTGTGCTTACAAATGCAAATGTCCCTTGTAAGATGAAGGTGATCTTATTTATTAGATTAGTAAGTGGATAAGTGGATTCTTGTAGTTCTCTTAGTTTGCTTAAATTGTGTAATAATTTAAAAAACAAAGTCTTCTAAAAGTCTTCAAACAGGCCAACTACTTCTTCTTCTTCATTTTTAATTAGGTTCCAGCAAGACATAAAGATCCCAAATAGTCTAAATATTTTTTTTTCAATCTTTCAGACTCCTGCAAAAACAAATTATATTCCAAACACGCCCTCGTCTCTGTTTCCAGTGTTACACTTTATAAATGCACTGCATAGGTTTGTGTCTGTTTGGTTTACACAGCAGCTTCCCCCCGCTGTCTTTTTGTTTTGTTCTCCTTAACAGGGATTTAGTGTTACTCACAGCAGGGCTTTGGGAGGGATTGGGGTGGACAGGGTTGAGTTAGAAAGGTGTGTGTTGCCTCGCCACACCACCCAGCTAAGCGTAAAGGATTTATTCTTCATCACAGGGTTTATAGAAAGGATTGAAAAAAAAGATGGATGGACAGATCAAGTCTGCGGTTAACCGCGGGGAGGTGGAGGCGGCGGTGAGAGTTTTTTGTGGAGATAAAGGAATAGAGTTCTTCTTAAAGTAGCAGAAGGAGTATGTTTTGCAGTGCAGCATGTTAAACTTTTGTCTAAAGTTTAATCTGCAGTAAGAAAACAAGTTCTAATCAGGATCTAAAATGATTTCCACCAGTTTTCTGACCCGATGTCTGTGCTCGCTGCCTGATGCTGCAGTGGTCCTCCCTGTGTTTCTCCGACTTGATTAAATCCGTGGTGTAATGGGAAACAAATTATGGCTTGTGCAGCATGATGAGTTGAAGGGGGAGGGGCGGGAGGGGGGAGTAATTAGTATGTTCATCCAGCTCTTTAAAAAGACGTGTGCATGGCACCTCTCCCAATCCACACTCCTTCCTCCTCCCCCCTCTCTCTCTCTCATTTGTTGGATGTCTCTCCTGCTTCTGCTTCCTCTGTATATGTGTGTGTTTGTGTAGTTTATGTAGTTGTGTATGTCTCATAGTTAATATGTATTCATGAGTGGTTACTTTACCACCAGACTCATCAGTCCCTGGCCTGGAAGTCATCTGTCTGTGGCTCTAATGATCCAAGAAACACACACACACACACACACACACACACTATTTCAAGGTCTTCTGTCTTTGTCAAACCTTTCAGGCCTTGTAACTCTCATATATGATCTGGGAGGGGGTTGTACCTTCACCTCTACAACAAGATCATCAACAAGTCCTGATTGACTGACAATGATAAGATGTGATGTCAATGTCTAGTGTATGAAGACGCATCCATAAGTGGAACACAAATGGAGGGTAAACTTTAATTTCAGTGTCAATAACCCTTTAAAACCGTACAAAACATGTCGCCAGCAACATGTTTGTGCAAGCTCACTTCATATTTCAGTTTGCACAATCGGAAAAAATCCAATGGTTTATAGCCAGTATGGTGTCATTACCGTAATTTCCTCGCCCAGAAGTTTATTACACTCTTAGAACATGCAGTAAATTGTAAATAACTGCCAGATACTGAAAGATATTCTGGAAAAGATCAGCAAAATCACTTTCTCCATGTGGACATTTTGAGGCTTAGTCGTTAAAGAGTTATGCATCTGTTTATAAATGTCACAATGTGATAAATAGTAATGAGCTTTTAAACTACAGAAACATTTTACAAGTCTTAACACTTAACTGACCCTTTGTTGGCCTTTTGATTTGTCTTCTGTCCACCAACCAGAATCCTCCTTTCCTTCATCGAGTCCCGACTTCCAAAGGGTCCGGTTTAGTTTGTGAATGCTGAGATAGAGTTTCAGGTTGACTTTTTGAAGAATTAACAGCTGTTTTCAGTTGTTCCTTTAGTGTTAAGACCATAAAATGTACACAAGTCAAACCAAGTAAAGCTGGTTCTCCATGTGTCTTTACTTGTCATATGATTTGGTATGATTAATTGTGAAGTGGTTTTAAGTGTAATTCCTGAGTGTGCTTGTTTTTCTGTCTTTGTCCAGTGGAATTGGCAGGAACTGGCCGTGGGCGTCAGGTGGAAGCAGCATCCTGGCAGAGTATGGTACCCTGCATCTGGAGTTCATGCATCTCAGTGAACTGTCAGGAAACCCAGACTTTGCTCAGAAGGTAACGGAAACAGAGTGGAGTAGGAAATAGTGCTTTGTTCAATGGTTGCCGTGAACGTCGTACTTTAAGTTGCATCTGTGTTGATTCTTTTATCACTAGGTAATGAACATCCGTAAAGTACTCAATCGACTCGACAAACCCCAAGGACTGTACCCAAACTATCTGAACCCCAACAGCGGCCAGTGGGGCCAACGTAAGTCCTCCTCACCCTTCTTTCACATCACTTATTTTTTTCTGCATCCCGTTTTTACACAGTACTTCTCATGGCACTGTCTGTTAATACCTCAAGTAAATGGTACCTTACCAGCGCCTTATCTACCTTAGCAGCACTCAAAGCCCTTTACAGTGTTTATCTTTCACACACCAATGGCGGAAGCTACCATTATAGGGGTCACCTGCCTTTAGTAGCAACTTCAGGTTCAGTATCTTGACCAAGGACACTTCCACAGTTGGACTGGCCAGGGATTAAACTTCCAACTTTGTGATTAGTGGACAACCCTTTCTACCATCCAAAAAAAAATGGTGGTCACCAGGACAGATGGCCGTAGTGTGGTATCATTTGTGGGACGTGTTTCAAACGATACAGAGAAAAAACTACTTCTGCACTTACAACCAATCAGAGCCATTTTGTTGTAAACAAAACTGATTTCGTCAGTGGTGAATGAGAGAGTTCAACATTTCCCATGGTGTGCCTCATGGCGCTACACTCGGGCTTCTAATTTACTTTGTAGTTTAAACCTCTACTTGGAACAATCATTTGTAGATATAATATTAAATAATAGCTACATATATTAATCACGTCTTCCTGTCTTATTCAAGACAATCTCAGGCAACAGTGCAAGACTGACTCGTAATTTCCCCCACAGAATAAAGGTGAGAGAGCATCAGTGTATAATTAAAATAAAAATCACAGGCTGGAATCTTTGGCTTAATAATTACCTGGACTTTGAGTCGGATACCAGAAACATTAATAAAATTTGCATTTATAGCTTGAAGAATGTCATCTTTTTTTTTTTGTCAATCCAAGATGACACTGAAGCACTAATGCATGCAAATTACAACTTGTCCAGATCGCTGCAGTGCACTTTATGTCTGTCTGTCACAGAAAACAGCTCCACACCTACAATTTGTACCGACTAAAACCAGGAGAGTGCACATACCACTCTCCTGCTCTAATTATTACACTGTCTCCAGCTCCGATTTTAAGAGTGCTCATTATTTTTTTTAATTTTGTCCGTGCACCATATTCCTTTCTGCTCGCCCACTCTTAAGTCCACAGACTTTTTATTAAAATACCATCACCCAGAACTAAAAACCTGGCTATGATGAGAGGAGGTGAGATGATACATCAACGATTGAGTCGTGATTCTATATCGATTTCATCCATCTAGTAATTGTTTTAATCATAAATGTACCCCTAAAGTCAAAATAATAGTTGTTAGGGCTGTTGGTTGTAACAAAACCAGAAATATTAATACATCAGTTCGAGATTATATCCGTATGTTTTAATTACATTTTATGGGCTAATAATAACATTTATTTACATAAATTTAGAAAATAAACATTTAATTAATCTGTAATTAAAATATCTTTTCATCATTTATTTCAGACCATACAGATGTCGCGTTTAGTTTCTGACTTTGGGCCATATTTATTTATATCCAGTTTATTTACTTACTACTCAACTCATTCAGTTTTTGTCTTATCCCTCTAGTTTTGTCTTAACTAGATTTATTTAACTTAAATTACTTATTGGTCAGAACAGTGGTATGGTGGTTAGCCACCTTCTGCACAGCAAGAAGGTTCTGGGTTCTGATCCATGGGCTGACTGGGGCCTCTCTTTGAGGACTTAGCATGTTCTCCCTGTGTCTGCGTGGGTTCTCTCCACCGTCCAAAGACATGCTCGTAGGTTGGCCGCAGTTGTGAGTGTGAATGGTTGAAAAACGGTAATGTAAATTAAGCACTACCATCACAGAGGATAAATTACAGCTAATATACTAAAATAAAATAATGAAGGTGCGGCATGTTGTTTCAATCAACAGGAGGAAAACTGATGTTAAACATGCTGACAGAAAGACCTCACTTTAGTTTAAATTAGCCTAATAAAGCCTTATGACTTTAGCCAGTGGTCTAGAGTAACGTCCACTCCTCTTCACTTTCTTTTTGAACCTTATCGACTCACTATACATTACCACTGTCAAGTATTTCATACGCACTCCACCCGTGTCCCTTCACACTCTCCCAGTTCCGACAAGCTGCGGTAACGGTGTGTAATTTTAAATCCATTATCAGACTCTTCAAACAGTGAAGCTGAGCAGGTAATGATGGTAATGACAGAGCTCAGGAAGAGGAGACAATGTACAAAACAAGAATAAAGAGAAGAACATAGAGAAGTATAATAGAGAAGTGATGGAAGTAGTAGTAATAGTTTGCCCGAGGAATCCGGCACTTTGAAGTAAATTGTCAGCTAACTTTGGAGCTTTAGAGGTGTCTTTTTCATGTCTTTATGCAAAGCTAAGTTAACCATCTCATGGTAATAGTCTCATATATAATAGACAGATCTGAGAGTGATATATTTAGTCTGCATTTTTAATTTTTCCAGCAACTACGGAGCCGCTGGAGTTAAACACGACATCAGGAGCAGCAGAAAATGTGTCCTTTAACCCGCTGTGTTTTCATTACGGCCTCCCGCCAAGAACCACAGAGATTACGCAAATTAGACCAATAATGGATTAGAAAGCGACACGGTTTCGCAAATGAAATACTGCAGAAACATCCTGTTCTCGGTGATTAATTGTTGAGAAACTGTTGAGTCTGAAGCGATAGGTACGGACACATGGAGAGGTGGAAAGGAAAAATATCAGTGGCTGATATTTTTAGGCCCTCTTCAAGCTCTAATTTGATTATTTAGTCTTTATATCCACTGTTGCGCTTTCATCTTCTATTGGAGTTCTGCGAGGTGTTGTTTTTAACTACACGCTAGTATTTGTCATGGTTAAATGTGGATGTGCACCTCTGGTCTGCTCGCTTTTATCATCTGGGGCACTGAAATATTGACTAAGAATACTGACACTCTTAACCAGGACCAGCCACCGTGTTTTCATGAATGTATTTCATGCAAATGACGACGTATTTAATTAGCACTGCTGCAAAAAAGAAAAAAGAAAAAAAGAATAATCATCACAGAAAAAAATCCTTTTATACTTTTTTTTGTGATGTGGACACATATTCTGAATGAATTATAACTCTGAGAAATATCTCCACGCTGCAGCTTTCCAGAAGTGCTTACCTCGTTCATATTTTATACACAGAAGACCTTAGTTTGTAGGTTCATCCAGACGTTCGAGCTTGCGTGGGTAAAAACGTTGAGTCATAGTTTACACCTTCTCTCTGTTTCTATTAATATATTAGATCCACATTTATTGTAATGAGATTGCTGATGTGTCGTTGAGCTGATCATCAGAAGCGTGTCTCATCTCTTGCTCCCGGTTTAAACCCTGTCGAAGGCCACGTACTGTTACCGCCTCAGAAACAAACTCTCTCCGGCGCCGGCCTCCTCTTCTCCCCGCCTCAAGATGATCACAGCTGACGTTTAATCTGTGCACTCCACAAACACGGCCGCACTCCGTTAATGACACATGCATATGGATGAGCCTTCGCTGACGATCAGCCGGACCAGTGCAAAAATAAAACCCTCCTGTCTGTAGGATAACAAGCCACACACATGACGCCTGTATAAATAGACTTCAGGTGTGCTGTCTTTATTCCTTCCATACATCCAGGCCTGTGGCAGGTGAGGATGATGTGTGGATAGTAGCTATAAACTAAGCCAGCAGACATGTCCCAGCTATGTGTGAGTTGCATACCTTTTTCTTTATTGTCTGTCTGTGTGTGTGTTGCAGATCACGTGTCTGTGGGTGGCCTGGGTGACAGTTTCTATGAGTACCTGCTCAAGGCCTGGCTGATGTCTGACAAGACGGACGAGGAGGGCAAGAAGATGTACTACGATGCCCTGCAGGTAAAGCACACACACCTGAGAGACGTTCAGAGAGACTCCAGGTGACTTTGAGAGAGTTGGTTTCACTCATAGACTGTATAAAGATGGACGAGGGAACAGCCCCTCAAAAATGACTGCAGTATAGGTCATAAGGTCCACCTCCTCTATGTTAGTGGATGGGACTTGAGCCAAACTAAAACAGTAAAGTACAGATCAAATTTTTTTTTTCAAGTACGGTTCCTGTCATTTTAGGTAGTAAATATAATGCTGATGCATATATAAAGTCAGTTTTTTGGTTAAGTTTCATTTTAGTTAGTTATTTGACGCTATAGAAACTTGCCATCCCAACCACTCCGTAAAGTGGTCCCATGGGACTGAGAGTTGGAAAAAATAATAAATAAATAAGTACAGTGTATAATCCAACATTTCCTTTTAACTGGTGGAGGTAGAGCAGAGCGTAGTACTAATTAAACAAAAACGCGAGTGACTCTGGAGGAAGTGTGATCAGGTCATCGATATCACGGCTCCACGTAGCTCCGCTCTAAGACCGTACTGCACAGACTCTGGCTCCAGACTCACAAGATGGCACTGCCCATATCCTCAGGAAAGTAGCATCAGTTTGGCCAATGCAAGGACGTGGGGATGAGTCGTCCATATTTATATACAGTCTGTGGTTTCACTCATAGGCTCCACTAGGCTTCACCTGATCAATTAATCGATTAATCTGCAGCTATTTACATTATCGATTAAGAATTTGAGTCATTATTTAAGAAAAAAAAACACAAAATACGGCTTAGAATTTAACTTCCTTTCTCAGTTTTATGTAAAATCTATCAAATTAAGAAAATTTAAAACCTGAACATGAATATTTATCACTTTTTTCTGTCAACAGTTTATTCATTCATTAAGAAAACAATTGGAATATCACATTGCTAATATGCTTATTGGGTCGTTTGTGCCTGCTTTGGTTTTATCTGGAAGTGAATTTTAGATTTTCTTTCGAAAGAAAATTGATCCACAGTTTTTACTGCAGTTGATGTGTCAATTAAGGCTTTATCACACAACTACCTGCATATATAATAATATATATATTGATGTTTTTATATGTTTGGGGAGGATTCATTAAAAAAAAACAAAAAAAAACGTGTAATCAACTAAAATCTCCACTTTTAAAAGTTTAGTTTATATTAATGCAGAGCTAATTATTTACTCTAATTGAGTTTCTTTCTTTATTTATTTATTTTTTTCAGTTTTCAGTTTTATACTTTCAATATATTGGTGACATTATCTTCTCCTCTACAAACCTGAATGTGTTAACCTTTAAAAAGCCATAAATCAGACAGTTGTTCTGTCTGAATTGGTGAACGTGTGTATTTGCTCCTCGGGGCTTTACGTCTGTCTGAGTTATGATAAATGGTTTTTGGATAATAGTGAACAACAAACGCAAGGTCAGCTTTAGAAATGATTAGTCTCCTTGCTGTGGTATTTAAAGACAGTCTTGTTTGAGCAGAAGGAGACGGGAGTACGCACACATTTTAATAAAAAGACCCAAAAAAGGGAAACGGTTAAAACAAATTGTCAGCTCCAGTTTGTGGTGACGGGCGCCGGGTCTCAGCTGGAGAGAGACGATTGTCCGTTTGTCTTTCTGAAGCACGCTGGGGAGCAAATATATTACACAGCGTCTAAAATACAGAATTAAACAGGCGGGGATACTTTACCCATAATCCCTCCTGATCTCCGAGGATTACAGGCATTCTTGTTTTATTTGTCAAGGAGCGGCTCGGGAGGAAAGAAGCAGCAGGATGTCTGACTGTATTTGGTTTTGTTCAGTAAGCCCAAAATACAGAAGAAATGTCCTTTTATATTTGAAAACAAGTATACAGAAAACAAATCAGAGGCAGTAGCTAATAAAAAAAAAAGCACAGCAATCTGTGTTTAAAGATGAAAGGAGATACATAATGAACACAGTGTGTGGTTTTATATGAAGGAAGGTCATATACTTGAGTGGAAAGCAAATAAATGCCTTTGAAAATGTGTTTTTGTAGCTTTAAACTGCAGATATCTAGTTGCAAATAGAAGTTTAAATGTAGCAGGGATGTCAAACAGATGGCCCAAGAGGCAAAACCAGGCCACCTGAGGGTCTAGTCTGGCCCACGGCATGAATTTTCTTTAAAGAGTACTCATTTGTCTACTGTTTTAGTCAGAGTAGTGACAGAACACAACACCCCAAACTAACCAGCAGACAGCAATGTGTCAAAATTGCACTTATTTTTCTTGAGATCCCTCTTGAGACCAGATTTGGTTGTATGTGGCCCCTGAACTTAAATGAGTTCGTAACCCCTGTCTTAGAGTAAGAATATTTTAACCGTCTGGATTTAAAATGGTTAAATAAAACTAGCTTCTGATGAGGTTTTTCTTGATGTATTTCATGTGACAACTGACCCATTAAAACCCGTCCGTCTTTCAGGCGATAGAGACCAACCTGATGAGGAAGTCGAGCAGCGGGCTGACCTACATAGCCGAGTGGAAGGGGGGACTGCTGGAGCACAAGATGGGTCACCTGACCTGCTTCGCCGGCGGCATGATCGCTCTCGGTGCCGACGGAGCGCCCAGCGACAAGACGGGCCACCAGATGGAGCAGGCAGCGGAGATCGCTCGCACCTGCCACGAGTCGTACTCCAGGACCGGTAAAAATTCACTCTAGTTTGGATCTAGTTTGCTACTTTTATGAAGGAAAGAGCCAGAATTACTGCAAGGTATAGTCATTAAATATTTAAAATGATCAACTTATGCTGCTGTTTGGGTTAGTTATTCTTTTATACTCTACTTAAATTAGTGACAACATGTTCTGATCTATAAAGTCTCCCGGTAGACACAATTATGTGCAAGAACATAATTTAATGTTCAGCAACACTTACACTGTGCAGTATCTGCATCATATTTCCAACGTCCCAATATCAACCTTAAATTATTCCTCTCTTCTTAAAAAATGTTTTATTTATTACTACGTGCTACTCATTTGATGTTCTTGTTCTAAATCCTGTGAACTACTCTTCCATCCCCTCTGCTGCTGTAACTGTAAACCTCTCCACTGTGAGATCAATAAATCTCTAAATAGACGGCGCATCGTTTAAATTGGGACGATCAAATTAGTATTTTTAGTCACATTTTTGAAAGTCTTAATTAATTCCATGTTTTTTGGAACGTCTCTAGTTTTAATGCATCATGTTTTAAATGAGAAACATTTACAGCAGCAGTTCTTCTTCTGAGTGAACACTGACCTGCACTAAATATTATGTAAATATATGGATGATAAACAATAAAGGAATGAAATCTGGCTCAGTATTATCTAGGGCTGCCTTCCGTCCTGTGATTTCCACTCCACCTGCCCACTTATGTTATAATAAATGAACTGAGGAGTAATTAGTGTGCTGCTTTATCTCTAAAATATTTCTCTTTTCCTCGGCAGCTCTGAAACTCGGCCCAGAGGCGTTTCGTTTTGACGGCGGGGTCGAGGCCATTGCAACCCGCCAGAACGAGAAATACTTCATCCTGCGTCCTGAGGTCATCGAGACCTACATGTACATGTGGAGGTTCACCCACGACCCCAAATACAGGGAGTGGGGCTGGGAGGCTGTTCAGGTAACATATCATCATTTAATAACGGCTGGACTGCAGCATTCCTCTGGGTTTCTTGAGAATTATGAGGCAGTTTGTCACATACTTTAGGAAATTACACATGAGGCAGAAAGCTGAGACAAGGTCAAACTATTTAGCTCATTTTTATATTTAGCAAATAATCCGCCCCAAGGTTCAGAGATATTTTAAGTACACAAATGGCTTGATTGATGTTGCCAGTCACCGATGGCCTTCTTTATCTCTCCCTCTTCCTGCTGTCGGCCTCCATTACCGTCTCTCCGCCCAGGCCCTGGAGCAGCACTGTAAAGTAGAAGGAGGCTACAGCGGCATCAGAGACGTCTACGCCTCGACTCCCAACCACGACGACGTACAGCAGAGCTTCTACTTGGCCGAGACGCTCAAGTAAGACACGCTCACTGCTGTCCTGTTACGATGCTGCTGTCATTGCGCTGTTTACAAAGGGACCGGGACCCTGCAACCCTCAAACTGACATAGATGTCAAGCCTTTCACGCACAAACACAATCTGTCATTCATTCTGACTAAGCTCCAGAGAGAGGCTCAGTTTACTGGCAAGGTTAATTCACTCACTCGGTCACTGAGGGAGACTCATAGCTGTGCTGTGCATTCAGTTGCCAGTTCATTAGTGAAAACTAATTCATTCTAATATAAGAGTCCTGCACTAAATCTTCTCTTCATGAAGGTTGTGATATTCAGCATTGGTGAAAAATAACTGAGAACTGTTGAAAAATAACTGAGAACTGTGTTTTCATTTTGGAGGCTGTGGTTTGTAGAACTATTTAATTGTATTGTGTTGTACTGACACGTGTTCCTATTATTTTGACATTTTAGTCAACAGGGTTGACGACAGGTGTCAAACATACAGCCCGCAGACCAAAAGCGGCCCACCAGAGGGTCTAATCTGGCCCTCAGCATAAATTTGCCCACAGTTTGGGAAGCACTTGTTTAATTCAGTCCAGTTTAACGGCACCACAAACCCCACCCTCCAAAGTGATCATCCAATTGAATCACCACCTTTCTGTGGTGGGAGGAAGCCGGAGTACCTGGAGAGAACCCACTCAGGGGGCGGGTACCTAGTTAAACTAATCTCAGCTTTGAGGCGACCAATGGGAGCATCTCATACACTTGATTGACATATGAGCTGAACACAGTTACCTAAACACCACAACTAACAACACTGAAAGGAAAAGAAATCTGCCTTTCTTACTTTCAATTACAGAATCTCTTTATTCACTTAATTAACATCTCAAATGAACACCAGCGCCTTGATGGATCTGAAACAGTAGAAAAATATCAGACAACAACAGATGATGTGAAAACCACCGCATGTCCTGACACGCCACAGGCAGTTACTGCTTCTCACTTCCTCCTAATAGTTGGCTGATATTTTTAACTTAACTGCCCCTCTGTGTGAGTCTATACATGTTAATTTGTGTACGTGTGTGTGTGAAAGTGTGAATGTCAGCCACACAGTGCGATGTCTGGTGGCTGTTAGGGCTTCCTTTCCAACTGAGTTCAGTCTGTTTAAAGCAGGAAAAGTCCCAGCTGCACTTTGACAAGCGTCATCTTGTGTTTCGTGTTTTGTTTTTGTGCGTTTCTGTCCGCGTAAAGGAGGAAACACTGAGGAATATTTAGTGTTTGTGAAGCACTGTGATGGATGGAGAAGTCGAACCAGGAACAGAAACCGCTATGAGTTCATTAGTTTGATTTGACTGACATTTAAAGCTGCAGCTTCTTCCTTATTTGAGTTTGTTTTTTTATATTCATTCTGATGTCAGTGTGCACTGTCAGGGTAGAAGTAGGTGTAATTGAAATATTGGTAGTATTTTGTTTTGGGGACATGCTGTCTTAACAATTCATACGGTTATAAGGTTTAATGCTATACGATTTAGATATGATCATAGCAATGTTTTATTTTTCTTGAAGGACAGATATTTGTTTAAACTGCTCATAAAGAAACTACACTGTTTAAAATCCTTGTGGTTCAAGTTCCAGAGCCCAGAGTAAATTTATAAAATGTCTTAATTGGGCCAACCAGCAGCTCAAAACACCAGAATATCCAGACTATGATTATATCAGACAACGAAAAGGAGCACATCCTCTCATCTGGAGATAATTGATATTTGCACCAAGACTAACCTGTCTGCCGTTGGGCTTTAATAGCATGCTAATAAAGTCGTCCCATTAGATTTAATTAACCTGGTTGTTACAGTGTTGAAGGTTTCAGACCATTAAGCAGCTCCACACTGGACCTCCATGATGCCATCAGCTTTGATCAAAGAGCAGAGCCTCGTCCTTTCTCGTCTTCCTCTCAATTTATCGTCCTCTCTGTTTCTTTTACCTCCTGAATATACTCACACACACCAGACGGCTGCTGACAGCAAGTCAAGGTTAGCCTAACAGAGCCTGTTGGGGCCGAGCTGCCATCCAATCCAACTTTTTTATAGGCTGTAAATTTTAACAAGCGTCACCTCTACTCCTGATTACAGCACATACACACACAAAGGGAGAGAGGCCTGGATTCCTTTTGCAGATCAGTTTCACATTTTTTATTTATTTTCTCTCTGGTGAACACCATCAAAAAGTCCCATTGATGTCCGACATGAAACTAAGGCTGCAACAACTCATCATTAAGTTTGGGAACCACTGAATCAGAGACAAGATGACCTGGCCTAGCACAGTACCAGAAACACTATGCATGGGCATCTCAACAGAAAAAAATATCTGCCAGCTCTCTGACTTTAAAACATTATTATACAACAATAATATTCCTGATTGTAGGATGGTGATCAGTGTCCTGCAAAAGATTGGGCTTGACTGAAGCCCCATACTGATCCAGTCATTTTAAAAATGCTTGGATAGGAGCACAATACCAATCCCCCAATACTAATCAGGACATCCCTATCCAGGAACAAAAAGATGAAAAAGAAAATGAACGTCGTCTCACATTAAATCCACAACTGTCGCTCAAAGCATCCACGTCTTTAATCATGCATAACTTTAAGCCTTGATATAATTTAAACAGGTGAGATATATTAAAATTCTCCTAAAACAAAAACTCTTCAAATCAGTTGCTAACCGCTAGCATGCTAACCCATTACAAGTTGCGAGCAGTTTTTCCGCACATACAGACATATAAAACTGGACAATGTGTGGATTAAGTGGATGACCTTTAGCAGATTATTAACCAGCACAAGTCACTAAAATTTTATCGTAGTCGTCGCTGTCTTTGTTAATTCATAAGAGAATGTAATAGACAATGAGACAATCATCTCACATTAAACTCCACAGCTGTAGCGCTGACCACCGACACAATGACCGCCTCATCAGTCAAGCTGCATTATTTTCCACGATAGCAGAACCAGAAAATATCAATCCCATTTAGCAGCAGAGCCATAAGTCTAATCCTCCTAATGTCACTCGGGGATCCTGGCATCACGCTGAGCCACTTCCAGGATTCATCTTCCACTGGCGCCAAGGACATGGCCATACTTCACACCGCCGCCTGCCTTCAATCACTCTCTGCTGTCTGGAGGACGGGGACTCGTTGTGGAGGTTGAAGGCTTCCTGGACAATCTCTTCTTCAGCTGAACCATCCGTCTACTCGGCTGACATGTAGTTTACAAGCCACCTCTCTACTTCACACACCCATGGAATTACATATTCCCTTAATTTATTCATCTCTGTCTGTAATAATGGTAACACAAGACCAGCTGCCCTGTCTTTACTGTTATTCCAGGTTAGTTTCATAAGATTCAATGAGGCCGGACCGCAAGAAGTTTCATCACTTCACGTTTCATGAAGTGGTCCGAGGCCGAGCCGCACCCCTCTGCCTGTCTAACTTCCACATGTGTTTCATGACTTTTTTTGGCAGGAACGCTAATAAATGTTGCAAAAGCTGAAGACAACTGGGAGTAATAGGAAAACACCGCAAAGTAAACAGTCCCACACAAGTCAAGCTCAAGAATTCTCGTCATTTTCCATCAAGATTCATTTAAAAGCAACGAAACTGTGACTTTATTCTGGATAATGAATTAGTTTAGATGTAGTTTAAACTTACAGGCTTTAATATTTGTATATACGTTCGACCGTGTGTGCATCTCTGTTTTTTTTGCTGATGTTCTGTTGCTGTAGCAGCATTACATGGAAATAAGCCGTAGAAAGTGGAGGGAATAGATCAGTGGGTGTAATTATAAATAAATAAATACACATTACTCGTGGCACGTCTCTGGAACAGTGGAGCATGACAATGATGACTCAACAAACAGAGAGAGACGCCTCTCCGGGAAATGAACGGTTTTATTTATTTATGTCGTCTCTGCAGATTTGGGTTGGAGGGAAATTAAAAAACGTGTTTATCTAGGTGTAGAAACTTTGGACTTTGAAATGACTGCTGAAGTTAGAAAAGTTGTAAAGTGAGATGAGCTCGTGACTCGTTTCTGCTTTAATACAGATTTACGCTGTAGCCTGATGCGCTCCTCCCCAGAAACCAAACCAGACGTAATAGCAACACAGGTCACAAGACCCTTGATTGCAACACAGAAAATTCACCCTCCTTAAGCTTCAGTCTACTCAGACGTCTTCTGTCTTTTATGCGTTAAACTGTTGTTCAACATTTATTAATAACTAGTCGACCATTGTTTGAAGTGCACAGAGAAAGTCAACACAGCTGACTAACCTCCAAGTAGCACATCAGCGGTGTAATTACACAACGATGCCAACACACCAGCGCACAAGTATAAACCAAGCTTTGCACTTAAACCTACAGAGCTGCTTAAAAGTATTTGTGACCTGAAATGTTGGAAATCCTGAGTGGTGCAAAGGAACCCAGGGTAACTTCTAAGCAACTAAAGGCCTTTCTCACATTGGCAATGTTAATTTTCATGAATCCTTCATTAGGAGAACACTGAACAGCCATGGTGTGGTGGCAGAGTAGCAAGGACAAATACACTGCTTCTCCTAAAAGAATATTTCTGCTCGTCTGCATTTTCATCAGCATTACGTGGACATGCCAGAAGACTACTGGGACAATGATTAGTGGACTGATGAGACCAAAGTAGAATAGTTTGGTTTAAATGAGAGGCGTCACGTTTGGAGATGAAACAACACTTAATTCCAGCATCCGAACCTCATCCGTCCATGAAATATGGGGGTGGAAATGTCCTTGTTTGGGCCTGTTCTGCTGCATCTGGACCAGGACGGCTTGTCATCATTGATGGGCCAATGGATTCTGAGTTATACCAATCAATTCTCAAAGAAAATGTCAGGACATCTGTACACGAGCTGAAACTTAAGAGAAACTGTCTCATGCAGCAAGACAACAAGCAAAAGAACACAAGTCGTTGGTCAAAAGAACAGTTGAAGAAGAACAAGATGAATGTTTAGGAACGGCCAAGTCAAAGTCCTGACTTTAATCCAATAAAAACGTTGTGGGAAGGACCTGAAGCAAACAGTTCATGTGAGGAAACCCACCAACATCTCAGAACTGAGGAATGGGCTAAAATTCCTCCAAGCTGCTGTAGACCACTGTTCAGCAGTTACCAAAAAGTTTAGTTGGTGTTATTGCTGCACAAGGAGGTCACAGCAGATACTGTGAAAAATACTGTACATAAACATGATGTGTACAAATGATTAATGTTCTTAAAAAACAAACAA
The DNA here is from genome assembly GCF_963514085.1 of Chelon labrosus. Taxonomy (NCBI): domain Eukaryota; kingdom Metazoa; phylum Chordata; class Actinopteri; order Mugiliformes; family Mugilidae; genus Chelon; species Chelon labrosus. Next base: position 20,061,379 of record NC_140347.1, read on the forward strand.
ATAAAAACGGACAATATTGTTTCATGTGTTTGCTTGGGTTCTCTTTGTCTACCCTCAGGACCTGTGTGAAGATCTGATAATGTTTTGAGTCATTTTTATGCAGAAGTGTCCAAAACATTAGCGACATTATCTGCTAACATAACAAACCTGAACCTTTGTCATACCTGTAGATTAAATCATGTCGTTTCTCTCCAGGTACCTCTACCTGCTCTTCTCTGACGACGACCACCTACCCTTTGACCACTGGGTCTTCAACACCGAGGCTCACCCGCTGCCAGTCATCAGGAAGGACAAGACGGTCAGACCCAACGAGATGGAGTAAGCGGTGGAGCCTCCTGTAGCGCGAGAACCTCTGATCCTGTATATCTGAGCCTCCAGCCGTCTAGTCTGTCTGAAACGGTCCAACTGTTCGGAGCCTTCGACGGTTACAGAAGCCTCTCAATCGGGTTCCACTTTAAATCCTAACAGAGTCAAAGTCTGTTGGAGTTCTCGTTGTATTTTTTGTTTTTGTTTTTTGTTTTTTTTTTTGGAAACGCTGATCTGAAGCAACGTCTCTACTGCTGGATGATGTGATAGCTCCTTTAAAAACCATAATGTGGGGAATATGAATAATCTGAGCAGCTATCACATTCTCCACCATAGGTTCTGTTGTCGGTAGCTGCAGCTCTAGTCTGATATCTGTTTCATTAAGAAGGAGAACGCTGATGGACTGAAGTAAAAGCGGACTCCACGTGGACGTTGAGGACCCCGATGTTTGAGGCTCATGAGGCCGAACTCGTCGAGCCCAGTTCACTTCACATCTTTCCCTTCCCCCTGTACCGCTTCAACAGCGCTGGAGCTGCTCCACGTTCATGCTGGAGAGTTTGCTTTTTATTTCAAAGAAAAGAACACGTGGTTGCTGCAAAGGAAAGACTCGACCCGAGCCTCTTTTTTTGATAAAGACCTCTGCTCCCGCCCCCTGAATACCGGACTACTGCTCCTTCCTTCATTCCTTTGAGTTTGGTGTGACAACGTGACGACCAGCCACGCCAGCTCTCGACCTGTCGGTGATTTCACTTCCTCCCCACGACGTTTACACAGACCTCTACTCCTCTTCCTCCTCTTCCTCCTTCTTCTACTGCTGTTTATCTCTAACTGGCTTTTTTAATTTATCCTCCTACCACACAGTCAACACCAGGGTTCGACCAGTACAGCTTTCCTTTCCCATCGTTCTCACCGTGTTCCTTATTCCTCAGATTTGAATTCTGCTGGAAGAAACTCTGTGATTAAAGGTTTTTGAAAGTAAACTAGAGCGGGGACCAAAAACAAAAAATAAAAGCGTTAAAAACTTTAAACTTAACTCTAGTTTGGCGGAGGTTTTGAACACATTTCTTACTCAGCAGATGAGGATAGCTCAGCTGTAGCACAGAAGAGATGAGTTTGACCTTATTAGCAGTCTACTTTATCAAGCCTCGTATTCTATTAAGCCAAGAATTCGAGTAATATTATAGGCCTCATTCTTCTATTTGAACATTTGCGTACCGGTCGAACCCTCCCTCCCTCCCTCTCTCTCTTGTTGTCGTATTGTGTCTTCTCCAGGTTGAGGCTGTAGGATCTTCTCTCCTCTATGAGGAGACGTGGACTCATACAAGAAGCCATACTGACGCCACACAGCTTTACCATTCTACTCCTCCCACCCTCCACTCACATGACAAGACAGCGTGTGCTGGCGTTCAGACTCACGCTCAGTTTGTTGTTTAGTTGAATTTCACAAATTTAACGTTTCTCCTGACAGACACAGAAGCCACATTTAGTCCGGTTTAGTCTTCGATCTAGTGCCTTCAGTGCTGAGAGGGAGTTTTAAACATAGTCTTGCAGCTTTAAGTAAAGTATTAATTTGATAGTTTAATTGGAAGATGTGATTAAAGGGAGATCAGTTCATTAAAGAGATGTAGAGGTAGGTCAGTGCAGGTCTCAGTCAGCAGGTGTTTCCTTGACAACGCTGACATCTAGTGGTGAGTGACTCCTATTACATATCCACCTGAGACCAGTAATTGTATATTAAACATCATCAAATTGTCACTTATATTCATACAAGTCGAGGCTAAAATATTAAATCAGATTTATTTATGTCGTCAGAGTCCAACATGTTTTTTACAATCTCAGAACAGATTTTTATTTCCCCTAATATTCATAAATTATATTATAGATAGACAGTGCTTCATCGCAGTGCTTGTTCAAATGTTATTTTGCCATGAATTTTCAAATTAAACACTAAAAAAAATGCCCCACATTTTATTTATTAAATGTATTTTAAAGTAAAGACCAAAAAACGACGACTGAGAGTAGGTTTGATTTTCTCTGACAAATCCCGTCTGGACGTCGCTGTGCAGACGACGGCGCGTTTTAGTTTAGTCGCTTTTTGTTTTGTCCATGTTTGTAACTTTGCCGATTGTGTTAATTTATTCTGTGGTGGTGATCATAGGACGCGCAGGTGATGGGAGCCGACCTCAAGGTGGCACTGTGGGATTAAAGAGATAGAGGAAATGGAAAGCTGTGTATTTAAATCTGCTGGAAAAAGACAGAGATCTGATGAAGAGGATCAGGACCACTGTTAGTTGGGATTTAGACTTATTGTTTTAATTCAGACTTTTATTTATTCTGAATTTTTGTCTCAGGACTATTCTTCTAGAAGTTGTGACTTTTTTCTCTCACAATTCTGACATTAATATTAAAATGATGACTTTTTCTCGCATCTTTTTGCCCCTCAAAAAAAATTGTGACTTTTAATATTAAAATTAAGACTAGATTATTTTTTCCTCACAGTTATGACTTCATTCTAAAAGTCAGGACTTGTCCCTCAAGTCTGTGGCTTTTATTCTCAAAGTTGTAGTTTAATTTCAAAATTGGGACTTAAATATTAAAATTATGACATCTCTTCTCAAAACTGTGACTTTAATCTTGTTTTGTTTTTCAAGATTGTGACTTTAATCTCCAATTTGTGACTTTTCCTGCAGAATTTAGACTTAAATCTGACTTTTCTTTTCAAAATTATGACTTTTCTCTCAAAGTTTAAACTTTGTCCTCAAATTTGTGACTTTCAATTTTAAAATTGTTATAAGTTGACATAAATCTCAAAATTCTGACTTTTTCAATCAAAATTGTGATTTTAATATTAGAACTGTCACTTTTTCCTTCAGTATATTCTCCAAAATAAGTCACAACCCAAAAAAATTTTCACAGTAAGCCCCCAATCTCTTTTCCAGTGGCACTATTCCTCTTCCATAGATCAGAGTTAAAGGAGTTGAAGACGTTCTAGGAAGATATCAGCTTTAATTTATAGGTGTGTGTGTGTTTCTATGTACTACAGGAAACCACCAGAGAGGACATGAGCTGTATGAATGTACCAGCCAATGTGAAGTGAAGAGTATTTTTTTATATGTTTTATCTTTGTTTGATCGTCTCTGACATTGTGAAGCCGTGTGTGCGACCAGAGATAAAGACAGAGCGACGGTGTCTGGAGGAAATCTGAATCCAAATCTGACTCGTTCATTCACTCATAGGAAATATTCAACAAAAGAATGAGAGACGTTCATATCTGATTCAGGCTCTGGTTTAACTCTGATCCATCAGTGTCTTGGTCATTAATCAACAGTTTTACTGAGATAAAGGAAGACTTGGTCATGTTGATTTGGATTTGGATTGAATCCATTTACATTTAGCTTCTTAATCACAGTGGTTTTATGAATCTCTGCAGCTCACCATTATTGCCAATATTGATTAATCTGCTAGTTATTTCCTGGATTCATCAATGATTTGTTTTGTTATTATCATTCTGTATCACACAGGTCAGGTTTTTCCTGTTTGGTCCCAAACCTTCAATAAATGTCCAACAATCAGATTTAATGATAAAATACTAACAGTTACAGCTGATTGATTGTTTTATTTTTCTGTAACTTTTAGTTTCGGTATCTGCTGCGTTATTTCAAACCTCCAGACAGAACTTAATTTTAAAAAATGTCTATTTCAAGTTTAACCTAAAATATTAAAGGTTTGTAGCTGTCGTGAATTTGATGAAATCGTTTTCAAAACAGATTTGAATAGGAAGTTAAAATCTGGTCAAGATTTCTGCAGCATGAAATGATTTTCTTTTTTTCTTTTAGGATATATTCAAATAATTTATTTTGTTGGAGCGTGGATCCTTGGAATCGCTTGTCAGGAACGTATCTGGTCGTTATTTTATTTCCCATTCTTTCCGTGAACACGTTGAACCGTCTAGAGTCGTGTGGCTTTGCCTTTTCTACTAGCGAGCATCGGAGGAGACTGACGGCGGTTAGGTCGTAGTCATCGTGAACATGCTCCACCTCCCCCTAAAGACTCGGCTGAATATGTTTCAATGTTTCTTCCTGGGGTGGAGCCGATCGTGGTCGACCCGTCTGAGTCTCTTTAAAACGTGTGAACCTCAGAGATGTGTGTGTACAGATTATTGCTGATAATCATTCCATTGCACATAGTTTACTTTGCGTTCATGTGCAGACTTTTCATTTTGTGGGGAACTTTTGTTGTGTTTCAGATTATTATTATTAATGATGATGATGATGATGATGATGAAAATGTAAATATTCCACTGAGGCAGATGAGCCGTTTGACATTTATATAAAACTCTTCTGAGCTTCTGGATGAAATGACATTAATGAGCAGCAGACTTTTTAATAAACTATATTTGTTACACTTCTATTGTGAATAAAGAATCTTTTAATAACTCTTTGTTTTGGTGCTTTTTTCTGACTACTTCCTGAAATTTATTGAATTTATCACATCGTTTTTCTTTGTTTTGGTACGACCGTGTAAAAACTTTGAGATTTTAAAAGTAAGATTGTGATGATAATATATTTTTTGCTTCAGATCTTTGTTCTTTAGATTTTCTGATGCTTATTTTAAGAGCAAATATTTATTCAAACTAATGCAGCAAACAGAGAACTGTTCTCTTTAGTCCACACATTCTTCCTTCATTACCTTCATTACAATGCAATTCCGTCGACCAATCAAAGGTTAAAGGTCAGAGGCTGAGCTGCGTTAATGCTGGTAGCAGCTAGCATAGCCTCAAGCAGAGTCTTGGAGTCCGGGGAGCTCAGGGTGAACTTTATTTCTCCGCAGCTGTTAAATAGTTTTCACAACTTTACACAAACTCTCTAAGAGTTAGTGTAGCTCTCCTTTACAAATTGAAATGTTATAGAAAGCTTTTATTTGAGTGATATCATTCAGGCCAGATTCATTTTTCATTTCCTCAGAAAGTTTAACTCAACAATCTCTGCGACTAACAAGCTCATTCGTCTATTTTCTTGTATCTGCAGAGATGAAGTCATTGTTTGTGTTTCCAGCTTCTTCTTCACAGAGGAACTAATAAAGATCCTCATCATCACCACCAGCGGCTCAGAGGTCACTCTGCCTCCTGACGCCGTTTCATTTTCTCCTTCCTGATTCTTGTCGTCTTATCTCTCCGCTGAAAGGCTGAGGACATTTCTCTTATCGGTCTGAACTGAACTGCCGCCACTGCGGGACGCAAGATAGATTTATTTTGGGACAATTGCTCATCTTTATCATCTCTTCTCTCCATCGTAAAGATAAAGCCGGTGGCGCCATCCGTCGGCTCAGTTCAACCTTCACTGACTAATGATCAGAGTTTTATCCTGATGGGAGACACATGCGTCTCACAGGGTGAATATGAACCATCATCATGTCAGCTAGCGTCCTCCCGTAAGACAAGAAGAATCGCATCAGTACGACGAGCTGGAGGCCCAACCAGAGCCTCGTGATAGATGTATACGTCTGCATCAGAGAAGCTCCACCAAGCTGACGAGTTCTATCGGCGTATTTAAAGCTTAAATCCAGATTAAAGCATCAATAAACCAACGAGTAGCACCTCAGCACTCAGTCTGTTTGGAGTTTAACTTCAAAATTGAGACTAAAATATTACAATTTCTTCTCAAGACTGTGACATTAATCTCAAATTTCTGTCTTGTCCCTCAAAATTTGAACTTAAATCTGAGTTCTCCTCAAAATTATGACTTTAATATTAAAATTATTACCTTTTTTTCTCAAAATTTGGACATAAATCTCAAACTTCAGACTTTTTCCCTCAAAACTGTGACTTTAACATTATTATTGTAACTTTGTTTTGCCTCAAAATATCACACTATTCTCCGAACCCAAACTTTTTTTTCACAGCAAACCTCCAATCTTTGTTCCCAGTGGCACTATTCCTCGAGGAAAATAATAATAAAAAAATCCTCAAGATCTTTTAACAGCATTCAGTTCAGAAATGTCCTTTTTAAATGTAGCATGGGTGAAAGATCAGAAAAGATTATTTGCTTCCATTTGTTTTAAATTATAATGCAGCACTTCACGTTGTTTCACATGCTGTTAAATCACTTAAATCTTTTTGTCTGTGTTCATCCATCAGAAACCAAAGTTTGTTTCCATCAGTTGATTTTGCATTAGATTAATATTTATATCTCTCAATCTGTGTGTCACTAACAGCAGAGAGCGTCACAGTGATTTGCAGACAACTGGAATCGGTGAATAATTCACCAGGATGTCAAACCAACCTGTGATCTGTGATGAGCCACCAGGGGGCAGCAGAGGAGCGTGGAAGGAAAAAAATATATGTTCAGGTTCCTGTGTTTTATGTTTTCACTTTTAATGCTTGTCATATATTTAAGCTTAAAACACTAATGCAATCAAATCAGTTTTATTGCTAATCTTTGATATATCCAAGACTCCAATTACCACCAAAGCCTCATCCCCTACTGTTTATTTTATGGAAAATAATTCAGTTTTTGTGGGGGGGGGGTTGTAAAAAAAAAAATAATAAATAATAATAATAATGAAATATTTCGAATCATTTGACTGGCATTTAAAGGGTTAAAATCCTCAAAACTAAATTTTGGTAGTTTTGAACAAGTCTGAAGTTGTTTAAGAGATATACGAAAAAAAGTAGAAAAAAATATTAATGTATGAGGATTTTATGGCAGTTTCTTTGTGCGTGTACATTTTTGCCACAAATGTGTCCAGAGCAACAATCTTACAATTGACCAGCAAGAACATTATGACCACTGACAGGTAAAGTGGATAACTGACCATCTTGTGACAATCCAATGTTCTTCTAGGAAATGTTACTTAGACATGTACCACCCACCTAGACCAGACCAGGCACCCCCTCCTCATAGCAATGACACTCCTTGATGGCAGCAGACATCCCCAGCAGGATGCAAAAAAAAAAAAACAATAAAAACAGCTCAAGGTGTTGACCTGGCCTCCAAATTCCCTAGATCCCAGAAAGAGCTGTGGATTGGAACAAGCCAGATCCAGAGGCCCCTCCCCTCAACCCATAGGACCCAAAGGCCCCCACTAACAATATTCTGTTGCCAGACACCACAGGACACCCTCAGAAGGACCATGTCCATCCTCTGATGAGTCACAAGGGAGACCTACACAATTAGGAAGGTGGTCATAATGTTATGCCTGACCTCTGTGTATTAAACTCTTGTCAGAGTGAAATGTTTTAGATTTGTTTTTTTGTTTGTTTGTTTTTTAACTCTAAACAAACGTGTAATAGATCAGGTCTATACACCGATCTCTCCATAGTGCCTGTGAGCCTGAGAGGATATTGGAGCCAGAAAGGCCACATCACCTGATCCCTCCCAGTCCCAGACAACCAAATGCTGGATTGTAAAACGATCTTTTCGTTCTTGACCCGGGAGCGTTAACATTTCGGTTACGCAACAGGACGCTTTCGAAGAAGCGGTCTTTCCCGAGCCACGGTTGTGTTGTGTTTGCTGTGGAAACCACTCTCGGCCTGTGACCTGTTCTCGACCCGCAGTCAAGGATGCGGCGTCCATGACGTCACTGTCCAAACCCCCCGCTCCTATTTAACACCGGACTGCTCGGTCCTCGTCTCCAAATGTTATATTTTCAACGAAAATGCGCAAATTTATGAGACTCTTCTAACGGTATGTTCTTGCTTATGGTTGTCACCTCGTTGCTATGCTGTGCCAATGCCTTCCACGTCGGCTATTTTCCTCTTTGCTAAATTCGTCGCCTGTAGCGAAATAAGCATATCAACTGGTGCCGCATTATACGCAGCTCGTAAACGTCTACACACTACCAACATCACGATTAACGCTTCATTATTTCCCGTTTCCCTTTTCATTATTTTGTAATCATGTCTTTATTCCTGATACATTCTGATCAGAAACGATTACAAAACCCTCCACGAAACAAAAGTGTTTCAATTTATAGCATCTGTTTTGTATCAGACATCCGGAACAAGTGAAACAGCGTAAAATATATGTACGGGGGGGGGGGGGGGGGCATCTTACAGGTCGATAGCTACAAATATGCCAAATGTTTTTAGTTGAGGGAGAAGACATTTAAAAAAAATAAAAAATAAAAAATGCGATTTTCCGTTGATTAATCCTGGGTCGCCCGTGTGCTCTTAGCTCGTAATCACGGAGTTTCCAAAGGTACATGAATGCAGCATTGTTGACGTACCACAAATCCGGAGCAAGGCGGTATGAACCAGCTTCGTCAAGTAAACAGCGGAAGTCAGAACACGAACGATGGAAACGATGCTTCCAAAATAAAGGCTCTAAAGACTGACGCTCGTTAAGACGATCATCTTCCGAGTGCGAATTAACCGTCGTTTGTTTTGAATGAACGACATGGCTGTGTAATTTTATATTAGCATTACTAATGTAGTATATAGGGAGAATTTGAATCCACAATTCAGTACCCTTTAAATTATTTACCTTCTAATGTATCTATTAATTCTGTCAGTAATGTTTTACTGTGAAATGTCAAACCGGAAGTTCTGTTTTCGTTTGGGTTAATTGACGCACGTGCGGCAGGGTTTTTGCTAGTCTGGATCCGCCGTCGTCGGTGAAGCCCGTCACGTTTAGGCGCATTTTTGACGAGACTTTGTCGTCCGTCGAGTTTGTTCCGTTATCGCTCGGACTTGTATTCACAAATTTTTCGTTCTTCTTGAGGTCGAGCCTAAATATCGATTCTCCGCTTGGCTGACTGGGAAGTCATGGCTGATGTTGAACGGGGCGGTCCGATGATTTGTTTTCGTTCTGGCAGATGCCTCTCAGCCGGATAGTTGAACCGGTTTTATTGTCTTCGAGGGTGCCATAAAACCGCCAAATTAAAGGTAGTTATTATCATTATGTTTTTATATTTAGTAATTTTAAAGCAGTTTTTTTTTTTTTGCCGCCAAGTAAAAAGCTAACTTTTACTTTGCAGCTGTAGTGTATTACTCGGGACTAGTTCCCTTTCTCTGTAGCCTACTTATGTGCTCATGTCTTTCAGCTCGATTCTGCTGCCAATCTTTGTGCCTGTGTCAACTATGGAGACCACTCAGGTGACCTTAACTGTCAGGGGACAAACATCTCTAGGTATGTCTGGACCGAAACTCGACGTGATGCAAACACTTGCTGACCTATACTCAGTGCACATGTTTAGTAATAGGAGCATTTGTTGTGTTTGCATTTTCAGAAGACACTTTTGGAATATATTATCCTCAAAACATTATATTTATCCACCTGTATACTATCTACTCCTTAGCCAAACTGTTAGGTACACTAGTGAAACTCATTTTTCCTCCTTTATAACTCTTCTAATTTTGAGTTTATGTAGAAACGGTGTAAGAAAGGTGGTAATTCAACCGGATGATCATCTTGAAACATGTAGTTTGGTCCTGTTTAACTGGATTGACCTACCAACGTGGTTGTCAAAATAATAGAAACCTGTGCCTGTACATCAGCTGTACACGCAATTCTGTAGTACCGCAAACCACAGTCTCCAAAATAATAACACAGATCTCGGTTATTTGAAACAAATGCTGAATACCATGACCTCCACAAAGCCAAGATTTAATGCAGGACTGTTATATTAGATCCTTTTTACTCCCTTTATTGTCATTACACAATATATACAATGAAACCCAGGTGCCCAACAGTGCCTGAGAACCAGAACTTGTGGCTAAATACCTAGAAAGAAAGAAAACACATACCCACGTAGAGCGAGCCTACTCAATAAAAGTGTCAAGGAAGTGTATTGTACAAGCTGAAGTAATATGCCACAGGTCAAATAATGTTGCACAGACTGAGATAGTATTGCACAGGTTGAGATAATGCGTTAGTCGTAATAATGTACAGTACACGCGTGTCCATAAGGTGATAGAGTTCAGAGGTCCTAATGAACTGGCAAGTGAGTTTTTTTTTCTTTACTTGCACAGTTTTGTTAAGGAACGTGCTTGCCGTCCACTTTATATTAAAACATGTCCCAATAAAAGTAAATTGGCTCAAACCTGCTGACATTGTGCCAAGTTTCGGGCTATGTTCTTTTAGTTAATGGCTGAGGTTTCATTCAGTAAAAGGTCCGCTTGTGCGTTCGCAGGTGAGGTGATTGCAGTTGTCGGGAGCTGTGAAGCCCTGGGCAGCTGGAGCCATCAAAATGCTGTGACCTTAAACCCTCTTGGTGACGATGGGTAGGTTAAATGATTAAATCATATAAACATGCGTCTACTACAGCTGCTGAAATTCAACGTGTCGGTGTCTCCTGTTTTTATTTCAATGACAGATCCACGTGGACAACAACAGTCGCTGTACCTCAAGGCGTTGTTTCCACATATCGCTATTTCAAAGGCTTCTTTCTGGAGTCGAAGGTGGGCCTCTTTTCTGTACATCTATATAATGCATCCAAGTCATAGCCATTCGTTGTTAGATGAAGATTGTTATTCAGTTTGGTTGTGTGGTGCGTTCTGCGCATTCTTTTGTTTGACTCTCAGAAGCATGTTGTTGACCTGACGAAGTGGTGCGTGTGCTTTTGCAGCTCTGTAGCAGAAAGAGGAGAAACAAGTGGTAAATGGCCTTGCTTTTATATAGCGCTTTTTCTACCTATTGGTACTCAAAGCGCTTTACAGTCATTACAGTCTTTACAGGCATTCCTATCCCTACATTTCCCTACAGTTTATGCCCTTGGAAACAGCTTTAGGTCAGTGTTATAGAATATCCAGCCGCAGGAATACTGTCCTGCTGGTGTGCTCTAATCTAGCACGTGAGCCTTTACTGAGCCTCTGCTAACCCCTCCCCGTATGTATGCACGGCATACAGTACACACATACTAGCATACCAGAGATCACATTTCCCTGAAGGAGAAAAAAAAAAACATGGCCGATATCTACTGGAAAAACAACATGAATGTGCTACAGTTTCTGGTGGCTTTGACCTAACACGGTCAGGGTGCGTTGTTGTGTTGTCGCTTTTTTTTTTTCTCTCATTTCAAGGGTGGAGCTCACTTTGTGCAGACTTGATTTCCTCGTGTTTGCAATTGTCTCTTTCATGAGACAGTTCACTGTGTGGATGTGTGCGAACTGAAACTTGATGATGTTTAACTTTGGGTTGACAGCTGATGCAGTTCCCGTTTTCTTCTTGATGACATTTGCACATTTGAATCATACTTGTTTCTGTTTCTTTCTTTTATTTTTTGATTTAAATTGCAGCTTACACCCAACTGATTGATTTCTTTAATAGTTGCAGATTTGGGCACTGTTACCCACTTCTGGGTACTGTTTTATAAGTTCCAATTTAAACAAAGCTAAAAAATATCATGCTTCGTGAATATTACTGCTTTAGTTAACGACACCACTATTACACAGATGTAGAAAAAAAAAACAGCTTAACATGCAACTAAAGAAATGTTTCCAAACCTTTTTTTTTTTTTTTTTTTTCCTTCATTAACAAATCCACTTTTCAGATTTCAACCCCTGGTGGCTGACTGCCCTACCTGGGGATTGGTGAATATACCAGCTCTAATTCCTTTCTCACTCTCTGGTCCGAAGGCGGCTCTGCGACCAGACTGGAAAGTAGTCCAATGTATCTGATTTGAAAACCCTAACACTGTACCCAACATTGGAATTGCAGAGTGCAGGTGGCCCCAGTCAAGTGATAGTCAATATGTGGGAGACCCATCATCAGCCCCGCACGATGAGCCCCACAGGTATAGAACAACAGAAGAATGGTGTATGGTTTGGTTGGGTTTAGTAAAGTGTTTCATACTCAACCCCTCTACAGACCTCCCAAATTTCTGTCCTTGCATTCTAAGTAAAAGTTGTCTATCAGTGTAGTCTTTTCTAACTTATTCCAGTAAACGTTTGTTGTTTTGGGCAACATGTAGGACTAAGGAGTCACCTGACTGCAGTGCTTCCTTCTTAAACACTCATTTCCTGGTAGCTTCTGTAGCTTCTTCCTTATTCGCCGCTGTATGTATGTTTTGTTAAAAACTCGGGGAGCGTACATGTTGGTTGGAACAATCTATAGAGGAAACACTGCAGTGCAGTAGATGCCATAATCTGTCATTGCAGTTCTCTCTAACTAATGTGCCATTGTGTTAGCCTAAAGCAAACAAAGCCCATTACAAACAAGCTTGATGGGAGGGATTGTTGCAGCCATGTCCACACACTGCTTGATGTCCTTTTTTGATCACATCCTATCACCCCACCCTTGTTTGTCTATTTTGTTCTAGTAAATCCTGCTAAAAACCCTTTGCCCCTCTAAAACAGGAATTTGTTACATATATGTTAGATCAGTAGTTTCATTAACATCCTACAAAATTAATCTAATTCAATGCTCGTATTTAAAAAAAAAAAAAAAAAAAACCCAAAACTCGGTAACAAAAGTATTTTTTTGTAACTCTTGTGTAAGTCGAGGCAAGTCAAATTAAGAGCAAACCAATGCAGTCTTAATATCTGTCATCTTGTTTCATGAGTTAAAACTTAGATTTGGGCTTTTCTTACACATTGGACGTGCTCTGGTTTGATCTGACCTCGACTTTTATAATGTTGAAGTTCCTCTATCCTGTTTCTAACGCTTGTTTTTTTTAAAAAATCTTTGCAGCAACACACCAGAATATTAATGATGGACAATTTGGAATTCACAGTAAGTTGAATAAAAGTCAAACTTTAACCCCGTATGTATGCAGCATGTTAAATCTCTGTTTTGTGCAGCATATCTTTTAAGTTGTCTATTATAACCAAACAAAGAGGTGTCTCCTCCCTGCTATTGTAGCTGACGCCGGTTCTTTGGTCAGCAGTCCCGAGAGACAAAGTCGATATTCAGCCTCATCGCAAGCTTCCTGTCTCTGCCCTCCATTTCTATAGACGGGGTAAACTGTGTTGACTCTGGGTGGCTGACGTGCCAGACAGAAATACGCCTGCGCCTGCACTATTCTAAGATGTGTCCGGTGTCCATCACGAAGAAGAAATTCAAGAAGTCCCGCTTCAGGTAAGGATGACACGGAGACCAAATATAACACCAGCCAGAGAAAGTCCAACGTGAAAGTGACACGAGGCGGATCATTACAGTCCTACTGCTTACTGGACTGTAACATTAGGACTGTGTACATAATTGTAATAGAAGAAGCATATAACATAATTTGAATGAACTTTTATTAAATCTATTTTTTCCTAATGTGTACTTCAGTGCAACTTTATCAGATTTTTACTCTATATTTTAACCTTTGTATACAGGATTAAGTTGACTATAGAGGGCATTGAGGAGGAGGATGACGACGAGGAGGAGCTCAGTCCTTCCCCTTGGCACAAGATGCCCACCACTCTGGAAACCAGTATGATCAGTGCCAATGGCTATAAGTCACGCCACTCGCAGCCTGAGTGCGGGTACGCCCTGGAGCCCTCCCAGTGGACCGAGTACAGCATCCACACCATGGACCCAGACAACCTGGAGCTCACTTTTGAGTTCTTTGAGGTAAAACTGCCTCTAATAACTCTGTACAGTTCATACGATTAATTAGCGCTGTACTAACCATCCATTTTTTTGTTTACAGGAGGATCTGAGTGAGCACGTAGTCCAGGGGGACGTCCTTCCGGGACATGTGGGTACAGCCTGCCTGCTCTCGTCCTCATTTTTGGAGAGTGGCAAAGACATTGGAATAGCTACGCTTCCTATAATGGGACGAAACGCCAGGCAGACCATCGGGAAAGTCAGAGGTGAGATTTTGTTGGCAACCATCTGAGAAATCTGACCTCCTGTTTACATAACCTGATTTCCAACAATTGTGTACACTGTGAATATACAAACCCATTCACCTTGTTATGTCTGTGAAGGTTCTGAGTCATCCAGGTCATTGTGTATCCAAAACATGAGGTTTCTAATAAAAGCCCTGACTCCCACCAGTCATTTAGGATTGTAGAAGCTGCTTGGATGAGTGGTGAAACTTCTTCAAGAAAGTTGTCCTTCTTTCAACGCTATATTTTGTTATTCGTAGTGGATTACCTGGTAATCCGACCCATCCAGGGGCTCCAGTGTGACATGAGCTCGTCGTACACCAAGTACTGGAAGAAAAGGAGCACGCTGCATGTGGGCCACAGAGGAGCAGGCAGCACACACGCAGCCAAGTGAGTCATGCACATTAGGTGGATAAAATGAAGGCTCACGAAATAGGAAAAAAGAATAATCATACTGTCATTGTTTCTCATATAACACGGTTATGAGCTGCAAACTTAATTCAGTATGCAATACTTCAGCTAAATCTGTAACTGAATACATTTACTAGATTAACACATTACACAGTCTTCAATAACACAAGGATAATTGCCATGATTGATATTTACATTAAAACTTCCACTGTGCTATTGATTTGAGCCTATGCATTAAGTTTGCCCAGGTAGAATGAAGTTTTGCATTGAAATGATAAAGTGCTATAATTGCCCCAAAACTGTGTCATTAGGAACAGCTGCATCTACATGGTATTACGTTCACTTATAAATACATAAACTGAGCCTGAATCAGTTTTTAATTCTACTTTACAGGCACCACAGAATCAGAGAAAACACGATTGCCTCATTCAAAAGTGCTGCTAATCATGTAAGTCGGCAACATGATGAATGCATGAGTGAATGCCTCCTTTGGCCTGGCTGTCTGTTTAAACATACTTGGTTTATTTGCTTATAGGGTGCAGCCTACGTAGAGTTTGATGTTCACCTTTCCAAGGATGCTGTTCCTATTGTATATCATGATCTGACTTGCTGCATATCCACCAAGAAGGTAAATTCAAGCCCCGTTGTAATCAGATCCTCACTATTGTCAGCTTTATCTGGACAACAAGAGTGTGGCAACGTACTGTGCAGTTTTTTCTTTCATCTCAATCAATATGTGCTGCGCTGGACATTCAGGTCCATTCTTGTACTAAGAATTATTTCTCTGACTCAACAGAAAAACGACAACAATCTGGAGCTGATTGAGGTGCCAGTGAAAGACCTGACATTTGATCAACTACAGCTTTTAAAGGTAAACTCTGTCTTTAACCCTTCTATCTGTACTGTATCAGTTACCACCTTAAACATGTCTGCCCTAAACCCAACCATGGCTCTCACCTGAGTGTCTGATGTCTGAGTAACATCCACATGAATGCCAGGTCCAAAAGTTTCTCAGCAGAACATTGAATTGTCACAAGATGGTCAATGTTATTCACGTCTCCTGTCAGTGGTTTTAATGTTGTGGCTGATCGGTGTATGTCTCGAATGTAAAATGAATGTTGCTTGTCCATTGCATTATGTTTTCTGGTTGTGCAGTTCTCCAAGGAACGTCCTGAGGGCAGTTCTTTTAAAATTTTGACACAAATGTTACAACAACACTTGATTTGATTTTACAAAACACATTTTTGGCCATGATGGAAAATTGATTCAATAAAAACACTGACAACTAGGAGTCCACCCTTCACTTTATGTCATGGCAGTGACCCAGCCAGACATGGGTGTAACTGTAATTGACCGGTTGTTGGAGGGTTGCAAGAGAGAGGTGGTAATGCTAGTTTTAAAACTTGTGGATCATATCTTTAACAAATTAGAAACGTATTGTTTGTTAATACAATCCGTTATTGACGCACTGTTGTATGATTTGTTTTACTGAACAGCTGGCCCACGTTACCGCCATGAAGGGAAGTGATGACAAAGGTATGCTCCCGTTCTTTGTGTTTTCATACCTCAACAATCTGCTAAGACCTTGGATGCAGGATTTAACTGGCTTAGTTTTCCAGTTCTAATGACGTGCTATTCGGCAGCGTGTGTTTATTGCTTGCGTAGTTTTTATAGCACTGAATGTATCCAGAGTCACCAGAAAATACTGTGCTTTATATGCAATATGATGTGCATGAGCAGCTATTTGTTTCTGTTCAGATCTGCTGGATGATGAAGAGGAAATTGATGAGCATCAGCCGTTCCCCTCACTCTCACAGGTAAATGACTTTTATGATGACAATCTATAATTAAATCCCACCTACTTCTCCTCCACTTGCTCTGCTTAACTTTCTTTGTACCTCCCTGTAGATCTTCCACGCTATCCCTGAACACGTCGGCTTCAACATTGAGCTCAAATGGATTTGCCAGATGAAGGTGAGTGTTCTAAAGCAGAGTACAAAGACTATATCATCATTGTTGACGTAAACTGATGTTTTGCTGCTTTGTGCTGACAGGACGGGTCATGGGATGGCAACCTATCGTCCTACTTCAACATGAATACCTTCCTCGACATTGTCCTGTCCTGTATTCTGCAAAAAGGAGGAAAAAGACGCATTGTCTTCTCCTGTTTCGACCCAGATATTTGCACCATGTAAGTTCAATTAGATTAAGAATGGTACATTACTCTGATTTCTGATTGGGCTATGGAAACTGAAGGCTTTTCCCAAACACAATAACCTTACATGAGCAGGCATAAAGGGTTTATTCAGTAGTATGCTGATGTTATTCTATTTGAACAGTAACTAAAGACAGAGCCTTCCTTTCTCAGAGCTTTTATCATGAACCAGTTGCACCAACTAAGCTGAATTTTATTAGACTGTCAGTGCATATTTAGTCTGTTCATCTTTCATTTATTGCATTGTAATTGCCTTGGAAAGCACCACTCAGAACATTGGACTGCCTAATAGATCCTCAGTCTCTCATTAGAGTTAGCCAGTCAACAGATGCTGTCCTCCTAGGATTTAGCTATAAATAGGTGCCCTATGGCAGCTCCTGAAATCTGTTTATATTTTCCTTACAGGGTGCGTCACAAGCAGAACAAGTATCCCATCCTTTTTCTGACTCAGGGAATTTCAGACAAGTATCCTGAGCTGATGGACATCCGCTGCCAGACCACTCAGATTGCCATCAGCTTCGCTCAGAGTGAAAATATCTTGGTGAGCAATATTTGCCCACAACAACATAACTTTTAATATTTCCCAGACTTATATCTTTTTGTGACTTAGCCAAAAGTTATTCCCAGCTTCTGTTTTATGGGTGTATCTTTTCCAATATTTTTGACCAGCTTGAGGGTTGAAATGTAAACATGACTGGACTTCATGTGTTGCTCTCCCAGGGAATCAGTGCCCACACTGAGGAGCTGTTAAAGCACCTTAGCTTCATTGGAGATGCCCAGTCCAAAGGCCTGGTGGTGTTCAGCTGGGGAGAAGACAACAATGATCACGAAACCAGAAGGAAGCTGAGAGAGCAGGGCATTGATGGGCTCATCTATGATAGGTCGGTGAAATTAAACACATGTATTCTCGTAGTGTCCTCTAGAAACACAATCGTGTGCAGTATGTGATGTGTAACGAATGTTACTATACCATAAGCGGGGGCTACAATTGTTGTTTCTTGTCTATTTTTCTTTTTATTGTTTATAGCTGCATTTGCATTCACTTGGCACTTTGGAAAACCTGCTTGCCTCTTGAGACACTACAAAACAATAAATGATGAACAATTGTAAGGAGCAAACTCCAATTGTATCCCAAGTTATCCAGCAGGTTTTCTAAAGAAAGTTAAAGCTTATGATAAAAGGTAGTTATTTTTGGCATTGACACTCTTATTTTTTGTAGTGTGAATTTTTTATCCTCTTGTTAGTATGTTGTTAGTTATAGTTTCCCCCCGGTGTTCACGGCAGTGTTTGATTGTCCGTTCACATTTATTGATGCTTTAGCGCTTTTAACATTATTTTACACAAGCTTAGGCATTAAAGTTACAGATGATAGGAATTTTGGATGCGAGAATTCAATATAATATCCATTACATATTGTAAAGTAAGGTCTGTTATACACTGGAAAATGTGTACACTTATAGTTGACACTGGCATGAGGCCCAGTACTTGTATCTGCACTAAGAAATGCTTTTAAAATTCTTCAAGACAATCAGTGGAAAAGATATATCACAATTAGCATTTGAAGTACTTTTAGGTTTACTTGAAGTGTAATATGCACAGATCAGACATAACATTATGACCACCTTCCTAATATTGTGTAGAGCTCCCTTGTGCCTCCAAAACATGGACACGGGCCTTCTGAGGGTGTCCTGTGGTGTCTGTTGTTAGTGGGGGCCTTTGGGTCCTATGGGTTGAGGGGAGGGGTTTGGGATCTAGTGAATATGGAGGCCAGGTCAACACCTTGTGCTGTTCTTCATGTTTCCGTGAGTTGTTCCTAAACTGTTTTTGTGTCCAGACAGTGTTCCCCTGCAGGAACCGGTGCTGCCATCAAGGAGTGTCATTGTTATTTTGGTGGGGGTTGCCTGGTCTGGTCTAGGTGGGTCGTATGTGTCTAAGTAACATCCACATGAATGCCAGGTCCAAAAGTTTCCCAGCAGAACATTGAATTGTCACAAGATGATCGATGTTATTTAAGGGTCCTGTCAGTGTTCATAATGTTATGCCTGCTCAGTGTATAGTAGCACTCTCTCTATCGAAGGGACATGACACACCAAGCTGACAGACGGGGGGGCTTCCGGTGTTTGGCTGTCGGTGAGTGTGTGCGGCTCTAGTTTTTGTGGTGTGTCCCACCTTGTTGTCTCTTGTCTCGCTGGCTTTTCAGCCATTTCAGCAGGTTGTTTTACATCTGAACATTCAAATACTTTTCTACCCTCCCAGCTAGTAGTAGCTCTTCTGGCTTCCCTGAGTTATGTACACATCGTACATACCAGCTGGCTGTAGTCTTTGCAGTGTGTTCCAGCGCACCTCTTTGGCCCAGACACAGCCAACGTGAGCGGATGTCACAGGCGGCCTTTGTTGCCAGGTAGCTCTTTGATGTCGGGTTGGTGTGTCCGTACCTAGAGGCCACAGTCTGAGCGCCAGTCCAGACACAACCTGTTCTAATCAGACAATGATAGTCAAACAACAAATGTTCTCAGAATTTAGTTTTTCTGCTTCTGCCCATTGAATAACACCTTGCTCCATGTACTGCACACACAGTTATTTTCTCTGCTCTGCCTCAGGCTGTGCCAAAATTATGAAGCAGGCTTTTCAAAATCATTGCACCCACAGCTCCTGTTCATATCACTGTCAGAATACTGAGCTGTTTGTCAGCAGTTTTTCCAGACAGTGTTATATAATCAAGTACTGGCACACATGTTAATCATTGGGCATCTGCCACAGCCTTTGACAAAATTGATTGTTCATTGACTAATTTGTGTGAAAGTTACATAAAGCTTGCGTGAATGGGTGACAGAGTTCTCCTGTGTGGTCAGCAGGGCCTGTTTGTTCAGCCGTTTCAGTTCTGTGTTTCACTATACGGTGACATTTGCTCTACATTCCTGGTTACACTTCGGCCCAGACATTTGCAGACCCCTGTAAAAATCAGAACATGGATCAGAAAGCCTTCATTACAACCCAGCTGTCCCTCCCTGCAGGTTCCAGACGTAACTTCACTTAGCATCTGAAATCAGAAACGTTGCCGTCTCCAGGTTGATGTGATAACTGTCCCTCTTTCTTACAGAATTTGTGAATGCTTGGTGCCATATTTTGACTCAAGTTCTCCAGATTCCCGTAATGTCTCTCTGGTTCCTGGCTGCGTTTTATTGATTTACTCACTCAACACCCCTTGGCTTGTTTTTTTTATTCCCCCTTCAAATACTACCAGAATAAATCATTAAATGCTGGAGGAACAATTATGTTCCTTGACAATGATGCAAGACGGTTGACTTATCATACTTCCTTAATACTGCAATACTTGTTGCAGTGGCAATGATTGTTTATAGACTGGGATTGTACTAAACTCAGTTGTTTGATTGGTCAACTGCCATGTCAATCATTTTTTAGGCTAGTTTTCGTACACGATAGGTAGGTCACTTTTTAAAAAAATGCCTGTGTATTGTTTTGGGTATGCTTTGAAAGTCCTCTTTATCTTTTTTGCTTGATATTCTACTGAAATTATGTTTTGAAGCAAAAGATGAACAAACAGTGAATGGCTTGTTTACTGCATGAGAAGGTGGTAATGTGACATGTTGGTTCCTACTAGTTTGTGCTGCTAGTTTGAATCTATTTTGCTTCATGTGTGCAGGTTAAATATAGAAGAGGCATTTAAGTCCCCACATAAACGACTGTCCACCTCAGACACAGCACATTTTTCACAAATGTATTCTGTATTATTTGCGCCTGTCAAGCTTGTGGATGATGCGCTTGCACCACAATTTGATTTCTTTACAAAAGGGGTGATTGCACTGGATTCTCAGCTGTCATTTGAACCCTTTCACACTGGCTACAGACCTCCTCTGGGTGTGTTCACTGTAAGGAAATCTTGTTTACCATCCTCTCAGGCAGATGGTAGGAGGCTCTCATTTTCATACTTGACGTAATCTGCCTTGGTGCAGGGTGTAAAACTGAGCCAAAGGTAACTGATAAGCCGGCGTCCAGCCCAGAGTGAACATGGTGACCTGCTTATGATCAAGATTTTGTGCCAAGCCCTTGGGTGTCTGGTACATGCCGGTCAAGTAAGAGGCAAGGGTGTTCTCAATGAATGGATGCCATCCAAGAATCTTTGAACTAGGGCTGAACAGATATTGCGACTTGTTATGTTTAAATATTAACTCTGTAATAGATTTAAAATATGTAATGACGCGTTGCTACATGAGATACAATACAAACACTGACTGCTCTACATTCTAGTGCAAACATAAGATAAGAATTGTTTCCAGCGTGTATTTATTGCCCCGTCTCCAATCAATTCAAATAAAGAAATAATAATAAATGCTGTGTCAGACACAAAATTGCAGCCTTGGTGATTTGTTTTATTTGTTTTAAGCTGCAGTTTTGAAATAGATGAATTGTTCAGCCCTACTTTGAACGGTCATTAAAGACTCCTTGTCGTTGTCAGCATGGTAACCAGTGCACTCACTCCCATAGCTAAAAAGGAATGCAGCAGGAATTGCTGTGGCTGCATGTTGGGATAATTGCCACGTAGCTTGACAGTCTAGGGCAGGATTGGTGTCATTGCATCTTGTTGGTTGGGAAAAAAATGTAAAATGAATCTATAAATCTGAATTCTGTTTTTATTTTTGTCTACTAACATTAGTTTTTGTTCCACTGGATTAAGTTCTGTTTATTTAGGATGATGTAACGTGTAAGCTTCAGTGGAGTCTACTGTGATATTACCATTATATCCTACAGTGCTGTTTTACAACAGTATTCTGCTTTTAAGCAATTTGATGTAACAGGATGAGCTTCTGAAGATGTTGACATGTTTTATGTGATGCATGTGGCACCAGATAAACTGACCACTGTCGCTGATCTAACCCCCTCGTTGTCTCCTTCTTTTCCTGTAGCATCTGTGAGGACCAAGGAGAGCAGCCAAACATCTTCCAGGTAGAGGAGCAACACTCCCTGCAGGAGGTTATCACAGAGGAGACCATGAACAGCTCCTCCTGTTCCTGCTACTCCATTCCATGCTCCATGGTGCAGTGCAACGCCTCCAAGGCCCGCGCTGAAAGCGCAGAGTCCGATTCCGGTCTCAGCTCCTCATAGACATCCCTTAACATCTGTCTCTCAAGCCACTTTGATGCACATGTGCAGTTGAGAGACCACGGTGGGAACGGAAGATTAAACCAAAACCTGTTCTTGCTCAAAAAAAGACTGCTTTCTCATTTCGTCCTCCGTTCATACATAGTTGCACACAAGTAAAACCACTTCTCTCATCTCCACTCCACTCTACTTACTGTGTTCCAGAGGTGGTCTGCTGTATTCATTTATGTTTCATAATGTATACTTCCCACTGAAGCAGGTAGTGGTGGTGGTGTTTAGTCAAAACACAAAGGCAGCCATACACACTTTTTTTTTTTTATTACTATTTGATTGTTTTCATATTTCTTTAACAGAGAAAGACCTGTTCATGGATGTCTCAATAATAGCAGGGCGTTGTTAGGATTAGGAAATTCTACATGACAGTGGGTATTTATAAAGCAAATGTGTTCCATCACTTCTTAGTCTTAAGTGTTAAAACATAATTTAAGGGAGAACAGGTGCAGAAACTGTCAGGAGTTTTATGATGATTTGAGATTATGCTGTTTTTTTGTTCTGTTTTTTTGGCTGTAATGTCATAAATGTGCATGAGGCCATCACGTGAAGTGTTATTTTTATTGTCTCAAATAGCGATGAGTAATTATTTGGCTGTGTTTCTAGCAAACTGCTTCAATCAGTTGCAAAAATTACAAAGATGTGCAGTTGATTGACGGTGCTGTTTACCAGTAATGAGAACTCACTTCTTGGTGGCACTTAAAAGAAATCTGATGAATTTCCTCATGAATGACGTACTCTACTCCTTGTCATGCCTTTAAATTCCTACTTATTGACTTGCTGAGTGATAGGTGTTATTGTGAATTACATATTGCATACTGGATGTACTGTATGTCCACCTACTTGAGTCGAGGAAAAGCAGAAGAATGTTTTCTATGCGACAGTCCAAACGCATACCAGAGCCTTATGGGAGAAAAACGTGTGCGTTTCTGCCCTTTTGTTTTGCAGCGTCATTAGTACCTCACTCATTATCTGCTAGAATAAACCACAGATTAAATGTTTTACAGAATTAAGAAATACTTGCAATACTTCCTGCCTGTAAGTCCAACTTAACTTCACAACAACAGTCTTGTGTTCAGCGGCAGGGGGTTTTCTGCCACAGACTAAAATGTCAGTATGTATATTATGCTGCACACAGTCTCTGCTACAAACTAATGATGCATGCATTGTCTGTATATCTGTACGAATGAAAACTGGTAAAAATGTATAGACCTGTGTGTAACTGACACTTTTAATGTAAATTAAATCCAAACCTGTATTTGCTTATGTTGTCTTTGATTTATTTTAATGTACATTGTTCTGCTGTGGACACGTCTTGTTGATCCGGTGGCATAGATAGATATAGATATATGCAAAAACTGAATGATCACTCAAACAAGTCCAGGTGCTTTTGGTTTAGCTTTGTTTTTGGACATCTGAAACAAGTATAAGAAATAGTCAGAAACAGAAATGCACCCGTTACAAAAGTCACAAAGCTGTAGTGGGTGGCTTCATATACTCTTCACGTATTTTGTGTAATGAACCATTTAAATGGTGCCGTTTGTGTCATGTACACTACATTGCCAAAAGTATTCACTCTGCCATCCAAATAATTGAATTCAGGTGTTCCAATCACTTCCATGGCCACAGGTGTATAAAATCAAGCACCTAAGCATGCAGACTGCTTCTACAAACATTTGTGAAAGAATGGGTCACTACAGCATGAAACTGTGATAGGATGAGGCAGATGAGTGAATACTTTTGGCAATATAGTGTATGTCTATCTACCAATCTAGTGCTATCTAACTAACTAATTTATCTATTTCTCTCAGTATCCACAAATTATGCAGTCTGACACAACACTACTAACTCTCAAAGCAACTAACACCAACAACAGCAACAAACCCACCTACTCTGCAAAGAAACATTCAAATGAACACCACTAAATAGGGATAGGATATCCAGGATATCCCTGAGCACATCCGATCCCTCCAGGTGATTCACATGACAACCTGAACCCATCAGCTGAAGCTCTTGACCTGCTTCAAACCAGCGTCACTCAAGTGCTTCAAACGTCACTAGTCACGTGACCGAACCACGCCTCGACACAGTGGTTTGAAACAATCGCTTCATGAGCTACTGCGCATGTGTCGGAACCTCGGGTGTCAGAGGTCCATCACCACCTTCAGCTCTTGGATCATCTACTCACCTGCTCTGTCGTATTCTCCCTGGAATCCTCACCCAGCTCCACCAGTCCGCCAGCCTTCCTCACAGCATTTCCACCCCTGCTTTCCCTGGATTCCCCACAAACCTGGTTCTGGTCCATCTCCGTCGACCTGCAAATCTGCTCCCACCTGCTTCCTCTGTCTTGACAATAAACTGATTAAATCACCACAACCACTGGCTCTTGGTTTGTGACTGAATTAGTGTCTAATTCCTATTGGCAGGTGTGACAGTGACCCTGGGAACCTGGGGACCTGGCAGCTCTTGTTTTTCTTAACTAAAATTCAGTGTCAAGAAAATCACAATAAATTAAACTTAGAAGATAAAATAAAATAAAAGTAACACTTTTTATCTATAATCTGCGATCAGCTGACAGAACAGGTGCCTTACTTGACACAAAACAAGTGTCAACACTGTAGAAAGTTGCAGCAATTCTTGAATAAGGCCGGCAGAAGGTCCATGTGAAAACAGGCCGTTGAACATGGTCAGCCTGTCTACATTTAAGAAAGCAACTTCATTTTCAAACCCTGTACTTTTGGAGACAGCTTAATCCTGTCCAGTTCAAGAAAAAGTTTCTGAAAAAAAACTCAAATGAGGGCAGGAAGTGGCTAAAGAGACGATGCTTTGATCCATTTTATTTTACAGCTGACATCTCTAATCCACACATGAGAATTCATGGCTCACTACTCAAACAAGAGAAACAGCCAGACAGTTCTTTTTATGACATGTTGCATTAAATAATAATTTATATATCAACTATGAGATAACATGATATGGCAAAACCAGCTTCCTCAGGAGCTTTGCACGGATAACTTGAACCCAAGGCTGCTGCACCCATCAGTTAATGGTTAATAAGATAACACCAGCACAGTCGACGGTAGAACGCACTTAATGATATCAGGTTTTTCGTATCTTATGCTGATTGTCTTGGGCTGTATCAGCGTGAACCTTGAAACTGATTCATCACTCTTTTCATTCTACAATGTCACGCTGCTGCTGCACCAGCATTAATGACACTGCTGATTTTTACTTAACCCTCAACGTGCATCAGATTTCACAGAATGATTATTTTTACACAAGATGTAAGAAGGTAACCTGCACGGTGGTTTACATATTAAGCATTTAAATAAATAATAATAATAAAAAAAATAGTTCAAAAGTAGAAATCCACGTAGATTAAAAGTGCTGTATAAAATGAGTATAAAAGTGTAAAAATGCTCATTAAAAGCTTTGGCTTAGCTATGGTATGATGCTAAAGGAGTATAAAGTGCACTTGAAACATCTGTTAAGATAAAAAAAGAAAAGATTTCTTTCAAAGGATGTGTGAAAAGGAAACCTGGCTTCAAAAGTAGTTAACCCAGAGGATGCCCAACTGGTTGTGATGTTTTCGCGCCCTCTGCTGTTCAGTAAGCAACGTATACGCACTGTTCATTAGGATTAACTCTCTTTTATATAGTGAGTAATATAGAGAGAGAAATTAAGCTTTTATGTGATTTAATATTGTGTACAATTTATAACAAAAAAACAAGCGTAATGTTAAATATATTTCGTGAATAACCACCAGATATTAGGTAACACTGGCTATAAAAAAAAATAGCTTCACATTTCGCTGGGAGTTGTAGTTTATTCTTTCTTCATGGCTACTGCGCCTGTGCGTAAAGGACTCCAACTCCCGCCGTGCAACGCTGCTCGGCTAAACCACTAGATGGTGCACGCCCACGCTAATCGACTGTAATCCTCACTGTACACAGCTGAATCCTCTGCGGGTATTTTCTTGCCTCACTTCTAAGTTTGTTCCACATACGGAGACGAAATGGACAACTCTGGGAAAGAGAAGGAAGCCATCCAGCTAATGGCCGACGCCGACAAAAAAGTCAAGTCCTCTGGCTCTTTTTTGGGAGGGATGTTTGGAGGGTAAGACAGCACTGCACCAAAGAACAACAGCTAGCAAACCGTTAAGTGTCAGCAGCAAAGTTGGCACGCAGCCTGTTTCTGTACAGGTAGCTCGGCTGGTCTTGAGCATGTGAAACGGCGAAATGGCGTATAAGTTAAATTAAATATTAAACCGGGATGATATGGCACGTGACATGCAGTTTTATAAATCCTGTCAGTTAGCTAAGTTAGCTGTCATCATTATTGTAAACAAGGCAGCGCATCACGACTCTGTGCTGGAGCTAGCGTTAGCTTTGAAGCTACGCAGTTGACTCCTCAGCAAATTTATAAGGTTAAAACATCTACTTTATCTCCACTTGGAACATTTAATTTTTTTTTCAGTCTTATATCATCTTACATTTAAGCTTACGTTGACATTACAACCAAATATTTGTTGTAGTTGTTACTGTCAACTCCAGCATGCTATGTCTTAGTTTAAATCTAAAACACACCAGTTGTTTTCCTCAGAGTGGAAACCACAACACATGATCTAATCCTGTCATAATCCCCAGAGCCGTAAACCCTGAAATCTTTTGCTTCTGTAATGTGATTTCAACATTAACGATTTGCATTCAAATCTAACACCCCCTCAATGCAATACACTAAACATTTAGGCTGAAAGTTTTAGAGGAGAAAAGATAAATTAAACCTGCAGGATGGCAGATGCAGTCATACGCTGACTTGTGAGTTCATTAGAAAGCAAATACACTCTAATATAACAGTCCTGCACTAAATCATAGCCTCATGAAGGTCATGCTGTTCAGCATTTCATTTTAAATATCTGAGAGAGCTATTGTTCAAATGTAGTTTCATTTTGAAGGCTGTGGTTTGTAGGACTGTAGATTAATATTCTGCTGTACTGACACACGTTGCTATTATTTTGGCATATCTCATTTTAGTCAGTGGGCTAGGCTAAACAACAGGAACGCTTTGCAGATTAACAGCACCGCAAACGACATCCTCCAAAATCCAAGATTCATGGCGTGATTGTTGTCACCTCCACCATATGTTAATGACAAACATACAGAGGTTTTTGCTACATACTGTAAATGCTGACAAGACACAGACAATAGCTACACTACTGTAACTACCTACTATATCCTATGACACAAAATACACAAAAGAATACATAAACAGATTGAATACAGGTCAAATGACGATACCTCTGCTATTTCCAGCGACCAATCATCCATACGGTGTTATTTGGATCATATAAATACATGCCATCTTATTTTTTGTCACCATTTAATAGAGGCTTAAACAAAATGTTTGCTTGCTTCAGCCCCAAATGCAAAAAGCCAGTACTTATTGTTCAGTGTGACTCAGGGTTTTTTTTTTCTTAGCTCTGTCCCATAAGTCCCCCCAGATGTTACTACTCTGCAGTTCTCATCCGTGATAACCATTGGCAGGCTTTATACTGGTAATTTCTGGTCAAGCAGTGGTCAGTGTAATCCTCTGCCGTGACTGAATGGCCAGAGTATTATTACAACTATGCGGGGCCCTCCCAGGGGTCCGCTTCTTGTCACGGAGGGATGGAGATCTATAGTGGCTGTGTAGAGGGATTTACACAAGCCAGTCTACCAAAACCACGCATTGCATCTGAGTGAGAATAAACAGTGATGTAACCTTAACATATGGGACAGACTAATTAACTTTGATCTATAATAACATTTAAACCTTATTCGAGACTGTTTTTCTTGTCTTTTTCTAGAGGACCTCACAAAGTGGAAGAGGCGTGTGAGATGTACTGCAGAGCGGCCAACATGTTCAAGATGGCGAAGAACTGGAGCGGTGCGATAAGATGTTTCTCTTTTACTTAAGATTTATCCAACTCAACAATGTCGACACACCTGAGAGGCTGTAAGATAGTGTGCACTGTGCACTAAGATTTGGCACTGTAACTGCAAAGCTCAGCACTTGAAGTGAAGGTGCCGCAAGTTGACAGA
Organism: Chelon labrosus; assembly: GCF_963514085.1. Classification (NCBI taxonomy): domain Eukaryota; kingdom Metazoa; phylum Chordata; class Actinopteri; order Mugiliformes; family Mugilidae; genus Chelon; species Chelon labrosus. The sequence continues at coordinate 20,089,322 of NC_140347.1, forward strand.
AAAAAAAGGGGGCTATTATGTGCATAAATTAAAGTGTAAGCTAAATCCAAAGTATACAATGTGTGTCCATGAAAGTTTCTGTCTTTCCCCTTTGTCTCCAGCTGCTGGAAATGCATTTTGCAAGGCTGCACGTATCCACATGCAGCTGCAGAACAAGCACGACAGTGCCACCAGTTTCATCGATGCAGGGAACGCTTTCAAGAAATCTGACCCCAATGGTAAGACTTCAGAGCTGATGATTAGCTTCAAACCTAACCTCAAATGGCATTTTTTGCTTACTGTTGTTATGAGTACATTTGGCCAGCCAGAGGAGTATGACATCGCTTTAATGTTGATATTTCAAGCAGCTGATCCATTCTGTTTAGTCTGATACTGGTCCTTTAATTGCATGGTATTTGCTGGTGACTGATTTACAGGTTTGGCCTCATTTAATATTCTAGCTGACTAAGGTATTCATTTTGTAGAAAGACTTTGCGTTTTTGTCTAAAAACCCATCTCATTTATGAGTCACGCTCTGTTTAGTTGTGTTATTCATCCCATTTCACCCTGCTGAAGTAACATCCCATATAGACTGATGCAGAACAAGGTAATATGAAAGAGACATTTTAACAAGGCTAACCTGATGTCTAACTGTTCCCTCCTCTTCCCTTTCTGCTGCCAAAAGAGGCAATCAAGTGTTTAAATGCTGCCGTCGATATATACACAGACATGGTAAGATGCACATAGAGTGTTCATCTGTGTTCTGATAGTACATTTGGCCATATCACTTTATTTTTCTGGCAGATATAATTGTCTGGTAGTGACTTGTACATAAATCCTACACATCTCAGTTTTTATCATCGGGGGCACATCAGCACATTCACAGCACACGACTTTGTCTATTCAGTGCTGATACCTCGATCAGATCACGTCCTCGTTATTTCCATTGGAGAGGATTTGTAGATGTGAAGCCACAGACTACTACTTGACCTCGCCTCTCTGCACTGTGAATGGAACTCAACCCTGTCATTGACTTGAGAGGCGTCTGTGGATAGATCCAGTTTGTAATGATTTCTCCTCTTCCTCTCCTCCAGGGAAGGTTCACCATCGCAGCCAAACACCATATCAGTATTGCAGAGATCTATGAGTCTGAGCTGGTGGATATAGAAAAGGTAACGCTATCAGACAACACTACCAGCCCTAGTAAATACTTCAGTTGAAGGGCACATTTGTTTTGAGGAACACTTTCAGTTTTTGTTGTTCTGTCTTTTGTAAAGGCTATTGCACATTATGAACAAGCAGCAGACTACTACAAAGGAGAAGAATCAAACAGGTACTATCTCTCACTTCTCTGTTGAGTAGGATGAAATACGCCTAACAGACTGTTATTAATGTTAGGAAATCCATTTTTTTAAATTTACAAATCATGGCAAAATTTTAATATGAGTACACTTGAGTGAGTACATCTCCTTGAGGTTTTTTTGTCATTTCTTCATGTGATTAAGCTCTGTATCAGTCCTGTGTACTCCAGTAGTCTCTAATTGAAGACACCATGTTTCTCTTTGGAAATGATTCAGAATCATACATGTCAACATATAATAACTCCTACTTTGCCAAAGTATAAACTAAATGTCTGCAAGGCTGTAATTCTTGTTTAGGTGTAGCACAGAGATGTCTTCATCATTCTACATTTTCTTTACATTACATAAAATATATTTCTCTAAATTAGAATCAAATAGCAATACTCATTTTACAACAAATTACAATTTCTACGTGCATTTTTTTAAATAGATGTTTATTGCTTCATGGTTACCTTCAGTATACATACCCCCTGCTACAGAGCAATCTTCATAATCTGCATAGCAGGGAAAGCACAGTTGTTACTAACAACATTAACACATGACTGAGCCAACGTGCACAAATCCAGGTCAGGGTCTGGCTTAACTATTCAGGTTACACGTTTATTTATGGTATTTCTCATCATACCTGTGCTAACGTTGCACGCCGAGAAATGACGATGGCAGATGCTTTCAATTATTTTTGAAAAATTAGTCACAGTCAAGAGAACAATAATGGGGAAATAAATCCGTAATGTCAAAAAACACTGTATTTATTGACTCAAACACAATGTGATACTGTCTACAAATCTAGTCACAGTTATAGGATGGGGGTTAGGAGTAATCTTTCTGAAATCACTTAAATCTAAATGTCCCAACACTGAAAACAAAAGGCCGTAATGGTAAACCAGTACCATCACCTTTTCAGCTTGTACGCCAACTATAACTATCAAAGGGCCAAAACTCAAAAATTGACCAGAAATATGTATGAAGAGATGGATAAACAGAAATGTAGATTTAGTATTTTACTATTCTCAAAAAAGCTGGAAAAACCACAGAAGAAGGAGAAGCAGCGATATCATACACTGAACAACCGAGTGTCACAAAATGATCAACCTATCGTACATTATGGGGCTTTTCTCATTATATTGTACATTCTGCCACAGGTAAAATTAGCATACAAATGTGAAAATTATCATACACACGGCAACGCTGATCAGCAGTGAAAATGGGCCTCCATATATATGTATATATATATTATATATATATATAGAACAAGAAGAAGAACACGATATGATAAACACGGCGAAGTCTGATTGAAATGTGTTTGTATTTCATTTAATGTCTTTTTCAATATCGGCATAGACACGTTCATTTACTTCAACATCTCTCTGTTAGCAACTTTGCTTCTGCTCGGCAGCTAATGCATATGAATTATGTACCATATTAGTTTCACATAGCACTTACACTTATACAGGTTTTGTATTTGTGCTATGCCGATGTTGATGTTTTACACATTTTCCCATAGTTCTGCCAACAAGTGTCTGCTGAAGGTGGGATCATACTGTGCTCAGCTGGAGCAGTACCAGAAGGCCATTGAGATCTACGAGCAGGTCCGTACTTGGTGTTCTTCTTGTATTTGCACTTTTACAGTCAAGACTGACGTTTCTATTACATTTTTGCATCGTTTAAATGTACTTAGGTTGGAGCCAACACAATGGACAACCCGCTGCTGAAATACAGCGCCAAGGAGTATTTCTTCAAAGCCTCCCTCTGTCATTTCATCGTTGACGAGCTCAACGCTAAGGCGAGTTTATACCGCTGCGGTTCACTCTGAGGATTTGGGACGGGGGGAGCCGTGGTGGAATTTTAACACGCTGTGTCTCCACAGATCGCTGTTGAAAAATACGAGGAGATGTTCCCGGCTTTTTCAGACTCCAGAGAGTGCAAGTTGTTGAAGGTAGCTCAGCGCTCAGAACCGAAAGAAGCTGATGCCTTAGTTTTTTCCTGCTCAGTTTCTGTGTGTAACCTACATTCTTTTTGTTTTCATAGAAACTTCTGGACGCTCATGAGGAACAGAACAGCGAGGCTTTCACAGAGGCAGTAAGTTTTGTATACTCTATGAAAGTCCCCAAGTTTTAAAAATGAGGCTTTTGGCAAACCCAGGAGTCTCTGCTCGTCACTGTTTCCACTTGTAGTTCAGTTGGATCCCTTGTGTATTTAAGAAAGTTGAAGTCTGGATCTCAGGTAACAGTTCAGTCTCCTAGGACTGTGAGTGTTCATAGGAATTCCAGAGAGACTGATGCAGTGCGTCACTGTAACCATATACAGCTGAGCTCCTGCAAGATTTTTTAAACTCTTACACATGCTGAATTCAAATGGGGTCGGGTTTATCATTTTCACAAGGACAGTCCATATGAACGGACCCCTCTTGTGCTATTTACAACCTTATAAGAGAGAATGTTTAGACAAATGTAGTACTATTGGTAGAACTAGTATATCTGAAAAGAAGAGAAGTTATTATACTTAACTAGAACTACACTAACACTCTACAGGTGTGAGAAAATCAGCGCAGTTCAATTAAATAAAAACAAAAAACAATGGTGCACTCAGGAAACTAGCTAAAATATAATAATAATCAGTACGCCCTTTATAATAATAAGAATAAATACAACTAATAACTGATAAAAACTAAACAAAAAAGCTGTGTGACTCTTTGTGGCCTACTGATGCCGACCCACTAACCAGAGGGCTCCTACCATGGTTACAGATGGTAATGTTTTTCCCATAAAACAAATAAATCAAGAGTAATAGTTAAGAACAGGAGAATAATTAAAAGGTGTGTGTGGGTTCTTGTAACAGTGACTTGTGATATCCACAGCTCAAACCTGTAGTGTTTCTTATTCCTTTCCCCAAACCGAAATAGGGTCTGTTGAAAATTATAATCTTCTGAAAAAATGCAAAAACTACAACAAATCTTGCGAGCGCAATTCGTTGTGGTCCCAGTTTGGGGAATAAGAGCTGACCGCGTGTGTCTGTTGTGCGCCTGCTGCAGGTAAAGGAGTTTGACTCAATCTCACGTCTGGACCAGTGGCACACAACCCTCCTGCTGCGCATCAAAAAGACCATCCAGGGTGATGAAGGGGATCTGAAATGAAACGAACCTCGGGGTAGATACGCAGCATGGAGGGACAAATCCATCACGCATGCTCTCACACACAAAACGATACACACTTTCTGCACTCGCCTCGCTGTCCATAGCGTCCAGAGAGGAGTGTTTGCTGACAGATTTTCAATATCCCACTGCTCACTGCTATACTGTCCGAGTACTATATTTGCTTTCCTTATGAGCATATCTGAATCTAGTCAGAATGTAAATCTTCTCGCCCTCACCTCTGTCTAGAGGCTTGCTGCATACCTTTTTCTGCTGAAATCTGTCATTGGGGGATTTCAGAGCGGTTCATTCTTTTGAAACTGACGTTAGTATTGATAAGAAACACTGCATGTTTTGTACAATTATTGTTTCCTAGTCATAAGCAGCTCGTTTTTGTTTTTTTTTGTACCTAGTTTATTGTATACAGATAATGAAAATGTAAAAAGATTCTCACGGTGTGTATGCGTTTCAAGAATGTACAGTACCATTATATTAGCTTGTGTGGTGGATGTAGAGGAGAAGGTTAATGTTCTTCAATCTGAATTATTTATTACAGCCACAAAAATTGACTTGTTGTTTCCATTTCATCACCACGGGGAGCGACTCTTACTGAAAAATGGCGGCGACGATGATATGCACTAAGTGTAGACTGTTACACATTTGTACCTAAACCACTTCATGATTTTATCACTTTAGGATTTGTTGATGTGATAGTACTTTTACTCAGTTTGAAGCTGCGATTTATAGTTTGTGTGTAAGAACAGTACTTTTTGAATGCTAAGCGGTGACACTGAACCCCGTCCTCCTTATTCCCAGGACAGTAATCTAGGGGTAATCTGCGTCATTAGTCACTCATCTTGTGTTGTGTCGTGAACTTCCTGTCATTGAAGGGTCACTACTGCAGTGCACCTTTCAACTGGCCAGTTGCTAAGCATGTCATTGTGTATAGTTCAGTGCTGTGTACATTCACTAGTGTTAGCCAGACCAAAGTTTTTACAAAAGGGTCAGTCGCCCCGTGTACCCAGCTTCTTCCAGGTGGAATGACAGTGGGCCGTGGATATGATCTATATGCTTGTGCAAATGGACAGTAATAAAAGTATTATATCCCATAATGTGCTGCTTTTGAACTTGTATTTCGAACAGCCGTATCAATGATCATCACAACCAATTAATAAAATGAGCTAACAGCACTTAACTGAAATACATTTGAGCATATTAAAATATTCTAAGGTCACCAAATATTGCGTGTGTTGCTGTTGTTTCAATTAATATATAACCAAGTTCCTATGTTCCTCTATCGATTCTAAGCTGATCTGATTGACTGGTGGAACAATAAACTCAGTTTAATCAATCAGTCTGTTGATTGATTAGCAATGTCAATATTAGGTCTGGTATTTCTTTAAGACAACTCTGATACAGCTCTGTTAATTACTTAAGCTTTGTTATTGGAGACAGTCCATTGAATGAAGCTCAGTGTAAACAACTAGCTCACACACTCACATCTCTGTGTCTCTCTGTTCCTCACTTCTCTAATCAGCTGACTATAGATTATCCCAAACTTTTAAATTTGTTCTCCTGCGGTCAGCTGTTATTTCAGTACCAGACAGCTGTGACCCTCCTCCACCCCGTTCCCCTCCAGAGCCCAGGTGAAGCTCATCACTCATCATCCCATCCAGATCTCCTGCATTGTCCTCTTCCAACTCCACCACCAGTGTCTAGACCAGGGGATTTCCTATACCAAGTATAAGACCATGCTTCAGTCCTCATCGTTTTATTTTTATTCAATATAATTTGTGCCTGATTTTACTCTTACGATACCGTAAGATGTTACTGAATTAATTATACCTACTATGTTAACTATACACTAGTTAAAGCTCTATAACTGGAGAGAAACATTTCATCTACCTGTAATCACTAGTAATGAAACACATGACTTCAGCTTATGATAAAAATGAAACACCACCTGGTCACATATTCAGTCACTGATGAAGCATAACAAACATAACATAAAGCAACATGTTATGAATGGGTCCCTTACAATCAGATAAAAACTGTATGTTATGTTTACATGCATCTTGATCTAAGGCCCTTTTATGCTCAGTGGTCATTGTCTGTCCTGTGTTGTTCATCACTTTAGACAGCAGCTCCTTCCCCTTGTCCACAATCCTTTTCACCAACGATCACAGTCTGAATATCAGGCTGCAGAGCATCGGTATCGTAAGTAGCCTTGTCTGAGGCTGGAGCCAAAATAGTCTGTGAGGCAGCAGTTTCCAGCACAGATGACGTGGGAACAGTTGAGACTGATGCCAACAAGCCATCAGAAACAGGAACAGATAAAGTGGGCAGGGAGAGAGAGGTGGGGGTTACGGAAGACAAGGTGACGGGGTGAGCCATGGACACCGGTAAAGAGAAGGGGACAGAGAGGGCTGAACCGTCTAAGGAAATGACACTGGCCCCTGCGCTGTCGGTGGTCACAATGGGCTGGAGCTGCGTCCCTGGTGGAACGTCGGTGTGGATGACGGTGATCCCGCCGAGAGCGCCGTGGCTGACCAGAGCGATGGTGCCATGGGTGTGCCAGTCAGCGGGGAGTGTGATCGGTTCAGCTGGAACCACAATGGAGTCGGTGTGGGTATTGCCATCAGGAGGAGGAGGAGCAGCAGCAGGAGCAGTAGTAGGAGCAGGAGCAGGACCACCGGTACTTTTTTTCGATGTATTCTTTTTCTCCCCTGGTCCTGCTTTGTCTGCTTTTCCCTTAGGGGGAGATTTGGGTTTCTTTTCCTCCACGTTTCCCTCCAGCACCACCAGATATGTCTTCCAGGGAGTATCAGGGTCATGGATCTGAAGGTTGAACAAGCTCTTGTTAATTTTACAGCAGTCTGATGCACTGTTAAAATACTGTCAATTTGTCATATACCAAAACTGGATTGTAATTTAAAGTGAAAAAGACCCAATACACCTAGGGATGCCCCATTCAAGTTTTTTACCCCTGATCCAAGTCCCAGTTAAATTTGATTTCGGCCCTGATACTAATCTGCCATCGACATATTGAGCTTTAACCAACCCTTTCTGATAATGTTCTATAATTAAGAGAAGCACTGCTCACCATAGTGTGTCTACGAAGGGTGGACTTGTCTGTAAATGTGCGCTTGCAGAGCCCACACATGTAGGGCTTCTCCCCCGTGTGAATGCGCTGGTGCCTTTGAAGCGCGTTGAGCTGAGTGAACTGTTTGTCGCAGTCTTTGCAGCTGTACGGACGCTCGCCTAACGATCACAGAGCGTGGGGAAAAACAACAACAACAGCGAAATCAGGGTGCGGTAGAAAAGAGCACACGTGTCCCTTAAAAATTAAGAAAAACAAGCTTATAAATGACGTTCAGAATTACCTGTGTGTATCTTTAGATGCTGGTTGAGGCAGTTCCTCTGAGCGAAGCCTCTGCCGCACACTTCACACTTATAAGGTTTAGAGCCAGTGTGGATGTTTGAGTGATGTCTCAGGTATTCTTTAGATGCAAAGCTTTTCCCACAGGCCTCACACATGAAGGGCTTCTCCCCTAACACGAGGAAAAAAAGCCCTTTTGTTCAGATACATGTAGATAGCCATGCTTTTAGAACGTGTTTGATTCAAGACTACTTTAAAAAAACACTCTTTTCTGAGACAGATTTAAGGGCTTTTGCTGTCTACCTTAAAAGGACAATTCGGTAATATGTTTGTATCCATAGTTTTACCTGTGTGAGATCTCTTATGATAGGCCAACATGTGCTTCTGAGTGAACCGGGACTCACACTGGTCACATGCAAACGGCTTCTCTCCTGTGTGAATCCTACACACGTGTAAATACAAAGATTTAGCCCAATACAATATGTATAAAACCTCCACAAATGTCCTTATTAAAAACAGTACAGTTAGTCCTCTATGGCCTTGTTGAAAATAAAGAAAGATGTGTTTGATTTTAAAACATACAGCCCTAAAGAACAGCCTTCCTGGCTCAAATGAACACTCGTCTTCAAAATTATGTCCAGTTAACAATATCTTTAGACTAACATCACAGATTGGTCTCATCTTGTGTCCAACTGTTGTAGTTAGATCTGCTCCAACTCCTCCAGTTGCCTTTGTTTTAGTTTTGTTTTCAGATATGCACAGCTTGAGGCCAAGACTGGTGGGTGGGATGCCATCCAGAATTGTGACAAATGTTGATCTAGAGAGTGACGTAAAAGTCACATGAATTCTGTATCGTAAAACTTGGGACAACACATTGAAGTATCCCAAATCAGAACTGAAAGGTCAGATCTAGTTTACTGCATAAAGACTTCCTGTCTGCCAGCTGAAGTTTTATTTGACTAGTCATCAGCAGTGAAATTTGTACCTGCGATGCATCTTGAGGGCAGCGTTCTGGGTAAACCTCGCCCCACAGTCTGTGCACTCAAAAGGCTTTGTGCCTGTGTGCGTCCTCTCATGCAACAACAGGGCAGTTTTGGAGCTGAGGGCCTTTCCACACTCAGGACAGACGTGTCGCAGATTTCGTTCATGCACCTGAGAAACGCCAGGAGCAAGACGGAAATGATCAAAGCAAGGAAAACGACAGACAAATGTATCACAGGGGAACAGAATGAATGCACAATTTCACATTAACCGAATTTCAATACAAGAATTCATGAATCCTCACCTGTCTTTGATGGCGGACAACATCCTTCTTTCGTTTAAAGGTCTTCGTGCAGGAGTCGCACGTAAAAAGCCTCTCATTGTTGTGAACATGCTTTTCATGGATCTTCAGGTTGCTGCGGTTAGCGAACGTCTTCGAGCAGGTCTCACAGCGATAGACGACATCTGCTTTCACTCCATGGTACGTACTAATGAAGAGACCGGCAACGGGTTACCAAAGACAAATGTTCTTTACAAGGTATCATGATTTAATGCTGCTTAACTGATTAGCTGATTTAACTGTTTATTAGCTGACATTACCCAATAGATATTTATTCCACATAAGTGTGTATTAGTGGAGCAGTAATGTAAGTCTCACAAGAAAAATTTTACGGCACAGTTGGATATTTTCTTGCCTAATGTCTCGTGTGGACATTTCTCAGTATATTCACTAACTGCTCCGTTGTTCAACTCCAAACACACAATACGAGCCTCTTGGAAACAGGTATGTGGAGACTATTATGAGGGTGGGTGTATAACGACTGCCTATTGTAACACTGCAAGCACAAAAATGTGGTCATTATCGGGGGGGGCTTCTGTTAGGGGATGCAATACTGCTTTTATTAAATTCCACTAAAAAAACTAATTAAGAATATCAACAAAAGCACAAACAAGTGCACAACTCATATCAACACGGGTTCTCCTCGTGAGCATCTATTGAAGCACGTAGAGCTACTGGAGGACACAAGGGAGCTCTTAGGTAAGACCAGATGGCAAACAGATGACTCACATTTCCCATCATTACGTAATTACCAGTTCCACAATGGAACGCTTCACACTACCAATGAATGGACCAATGTTTATGTAGAGGGCTCCATTAGCAGAAAAACTATGAATGGTTATATCTACATAGTGGATCCTCTTCCACGGCCACCTGGTCTCTACTGTAACCCAGAAAAAGACGTTTCACATTCTCCCGTTTAAGTGTCGGCCACTGTAAGTTCTCCTACGCACCCAAAATTTGAGGTTATTCAGTAACTTGCAATCTGCGATTTCACCACTAGATGCCACTACATCATACACGTTGGTCCTTTAAGTCAAATGAATGGGGTGAATAGGAGCAACAAAGAAAACATCAAGACTGTTGGACAATGCCAACTGAGCACATTTTAGGGAACTCTGATGTCAAGTCATAAAGCTCAGGAGCACTACTATGTTACCTGATGTGCTTTAAGTAGCTTTTCTCATAGTGGAAAGTCCGCTGGCATTTGTTACACTGAAACTGGGCTTTGGATGTTCTTTTTGACGTGTCCTTGGACAGTTTTTCTTCCCCCTCCTCCCCCTCCTCCTCCTCTCCTGCCGATAAAAGCGAGGAATCTTCGGTATCGCTATTCTGCACGTCATTGCCAGACTCACAATCATCCATGTCAGAGAGAGACTTTTCTTCATCTCCTTTGTTTTCCTGGTTCTCTGACTGAGCCTCTGCCTCGGCCAGATCCTGCTCCTCCTCTGCATCTTCGTCTGTAACTTGGTTTTCATCATTAGAAACCTGTTTCTTAGTATACAAATGCATCTGGAGCACTTCGTGGCCAGCCAGCTTCAGTTTTAGCTTTGTTGCGCGTGTTTTCTTATCCTGCACCGTGGTCTTCATCTTCAGTCTTTTAGAAACAACTTCTTTCTCAGAGCTCCGTGGAGAGCGCTGCCGCTTAAGAAACAAGCTTCCAGGTTGCTTCTTCCCTTTGGTATTTCTGCCTTTTTTCCCATCACGTAAGTCATCTGTAGCTACAGCCTTTGCTGAAGACTTTTTCCTGACAGGTTTCTGTAGAATCCCAGCACTAAAGGCCCCTCCACAAACCTCCGACAGACCCTCGCAATCCAAAAATTGCGCCACCGCTTGAACGTCATCGATCTTGTCTCTGGCCACCTCAACTTTACCAGTATACACAAATTCCAGAAACTTGGAGAAATCACTCGAGTGCATATTTGATAGTAGCAGCTTATCCTGAGTCGCATCCTGAGACAGAAGAATCTTCTTGAAGTAGCCACTGGATGCAGCAAGCATCACCTGGTGGGCCTGAAACTCCTGCACGTCTCCCTGAAAGTCTACCTGCACTGTAATGTCACTCAGCTGTCCTTGAAGCCTCAGCTGTTGCAGAGAGGACAGGATGCTTTCATGGTGTGAGTCTGAGGTGAGCTCAACCATTTTCAGTCCCATTATTTATGTGTGCTGCTGAGAGAAAAGAAAAAAAGGAAAGAAATTAATGGCGAATTAAATTGCTTAAACTAGTTAGGGTTCATTGTGAACATTAAAATCTAATCTCAGGTGGGACCACAGAGTTGCAGTCTCCTAATGTGATCTTAATGTCTCACAATTACAGAGTCAACAGTGAACGTTACATGTACAGAAGATAAGATCTATCAGAAAGGGAATTTAAAAGCCTAAAGGGAGGGCATGGCAGCTAATATTCAAACAGTGTTAAACGTTTGTCTAGATAAATTAAGTAACCTTTCTAAAAGCAGGTGGTACAGCAGACTAAATTTTATATTTTTGAGCGTTGTCAGTAAAATGCTAACAGTAGCATCACGGACTAGCACAAGCTAGCTTAGCTAAAAAAAAAAGAAACGTCTACACAAAGCCAGCGTGTGTGTGTATGCGATAACTCAAATTCAACACAAGACACACTGCCCACAGACTAACGCGAGTGGCAGTGCATCAGCCAACTAACTACACAACACCACGAAGCTAGTCGTCTTACCGTAAGCTCCGTAAAATGGCAGCCCTTCACAAATGTAACACAGGGAGCCACTTCCTGTACAGGTCGCTCGCGGGCGCATCCGGCGTTGAGCTGGCTGATTTGGGATCAGTGCTTCATTAGCAGTCCTGTTTGAACAGGTGGATTACTCAGGACAAGTGCTGTTCCTGGGTTACCTTTACAGGCTGTTCACATGTATACACATATAACGTCAGCGCTCCAACGTTTGTTTAAGCGTCAGTTTACTTTCAGGCTCATTTAGAGTAGCTGGCTGCTGTCTTATCACTACAAATACTGTCACTGTAATTAGCCATAAGGAGCAGTAGCACTACAGTAATAGCATATTGCTTTTCTTATATTACAGTTATTAATGTAATGAGCATTTTGCATGACCGGTTTAATTTCTTGACAAGGTTGGTATAAGCCCTCATCTTTTTAGACAAACAAAAAAAAAAAAAAAAAAAAAAAAGTTCTTCAGTTTTCACAACTGCAGCATCAGTGCCGAACTTGAAATTGTAATGTTGTTAGTAATGATGTTACCGTAAAGCATGAGCAGTATGTTTATTAGTGCTTTCCCGTCTAATAACCACATGGCGGCGCCCTTGCACAGAGCGACGAAGACGTGTTATAACATCCATATGTTTGTAGATCAAAAAGCACCTTTAAAATCCAGAAATGTGCATGTTCTTTGGCTTTTTTTTTTTGTGTCCAATGCGTCTCTCTCTCTAGCCGATTGTATAGTTTGGCAGACCCTCCTGTTACATGTTAAACCGGCTATTTAAAAAGCTGTTATAAAAGTGTTGAATGGGAACGCTGACTCAAAATAGGCCAACCCACTGAAGGATTTCAGCTAATTCTTTTACATTCAGGCCAACATATATCATCTATAATGCTGCCGTTCCAAATGTGTATGGAAAGCTACTTGAGGATTCACTGGGGTGCTGTTCTGCAGCTGCCAAGGTTTTTATTTATTTATTTTTTCTTCCAGAGGAAATCCATATACCTTACATTTGTCTTAATGAATTCTGCAAGCTAGCAATCTGCTCTGTTCCGGTGACTCATGCTACTCTCTGGAGCAATGCTGTGCAGACTTCAGCTCTGACCTGGAACACTGTGTTCACCTGGCTTTTATTACACTGCTCCTCTGCCATACACGGTGCCATATTCTATAGATTAGGCTTTTCATACGACCGGTGCTTGCTGATTCATCTTCATATGATGCACGACATCTGCGGATTTAATGGCCTGTAACTGTATGCTCATGGGAATTAAACGTGTTACCATGGAAATAAGCATAGAGTATGAGCAAATTAATGAGGAGACATGTGGAAATCGAAAGGATGTTCACTTTGAGGTGCAAGAACACTCTAAAATGTCTTTTCTCAGTCTGCTTTTCTAAAACGATAAAAGAATATTTGATAGTCATTGTGGTTAGGACTAGCTGGTGCACACTTTTATTTCTTGTGCAGTGTAGCATAAATTTCAGCGGACTGAGGTTCATTGTACCATCAATGGTACACATTAAGCCATCTCAGTTTAGCATTTGTGGTTTGTGATGTTGTCACAGGATGCTATGTAAAAAGATCAGACTGATCAACAAGTGTTATCAAGATGATCAACTAATGCTGCGTCACGGAAAGAACAAAAGGTCAAACAGTCATTTCTACTTTCACATGACTCCGGGGCGTATTGTGTTATTCAAAGGGGCACAGAATGTCAAGTAACAAAAGTCAACACTTCAGATGTTGCCAGTTCGTAACGTTGCTTAATAGCCAGCTGTTTCACCAGGCCTTCCAGTAACAAATTAAATTCACACAGATACATCAGCAGCTTGTCAGGGACGAATGCACCCTGAAAGGTGATGGGCTCAGCAAACAAAACATTCTGCCGGCTTCGGGTCGTGTTTGCTCTGCCATGGGTAGACTCCTCCACACAACCGAAAATATCTGTGCTGACATTCCACAGCGCACAAACAACACGACAAAATGTGCACTGTGCGAGGGAGAAAAAGCAAAACTTGAGGCCAAGGCCGATTTTAATTTGAGGCTACAGAACACACGCTGCAGGATTCGGGAGTTTGATGGCGATGGTTGTGTCTGGGCTCAGTTTGTGTGCTGGATCTTGCGAACGCTTTATTTGGATGCAGTGAGGGTATGTCAGTCAGTCAGTCATTCAGTCGGTGTCCTTGCAGGACCTCTCTGCAGCTCCTTAACGGGCTGACTCATAATCCCAGCAGATGAACTGAACCCGTGATGGTAAACACAAGAACATTACATGGAAGTGTGGACAGTGATGGTCCAAGAATAACCGCAGCATTCTCTTTGTGCTTGCCCACATCACCACACAACTGATGCCAGACCAATCACAAACTAGTCCAAACTCAGGATTCTGTGGCCTCTTTCCCATCCCCTCCAGTCGGTGAACCCGGGTTAACAGAAAACACACATCTCGACTTGTGTTTCAACAGTCATCAATATTTTTTTGTCAATGGCATGCACCTACTTTGACACCGTGGTGCACTTTATTGATTTCATGCAAATTTGAAGAGTGGTTTAAGTTGCTTTAATAAACCCGAACCTCCACCTATATTTATGTAAGGAGGAAATTGGTTGGGAGTCAGAAATTGTACATGTTTGTGTAGTCCTGTGAAGGCCAAGATTGCTCTGCCAGGATACACACAGCATACCGGACCTGTCTATGGTAGTCTCGCCTAATACTTCAACACAACACCCTTCCTCTTTTCCCTTCTCTTTTCCTTCTCAACTGGCTGGACGCCACACCACATTTAGCTCATCCAGAATATGTCTGGAACCCCTAAAACCTCAAAGAAACATCACAACATTAGAAACCAATGATTCACAAAAATTGCAGAAGACTCCGTGCCATAATGTGGAAATGTGATTTTTCTTGGCTAAGAGTGATGAGAAGTTACAGTTTGTGCGGAAGGACACAGCCGCAAGTAGGCAAAAAAGGGTCAACAGTTTTTAGCCATGCTTACAGTCGGTCTGTGTCTGTGTAAACGGAAACAACTCGACAAATATTAGATGGCGTGCCATAAAATTTGGCACAGGCGACGGCTGTGCCCGGAGAACGAAACTAAATGACTTCGGTGATCCCCTGACTTTCCTTGCAGGCCTTAATCTTGTCATAGTCTTAGTTTGCAAATCTTCGGTTTATGATCAAATACATGCGAAACCAATAATAATCCCGTCAGTCTCAGCTGTGCTGGGTTTTAAGGTTATGTAACGAAAGCAATCTTCTGAAAACGCAGAGCACATGACCACTGACGTGCACAAGGCATGTGCGAGCAAGTTTAAGACAGTAAACAGTGGTTGCCTAATATTGGAAAAAAGCAATGGCTAAAAGTAAGGCCATAGATGTCTTTGCTTGCATCAGTGATAAAGTAGAAGAGTTACTGAAAGTAACACATGGAAAGTTAGACACGTCATAAAGCAAATATGGTGACATTCTAATTCTGGCGGTGCCAAGACCATTATCCATCGCCAGAAGAAATCTTAGCCTTGGGCAGGGAGCAAAATGAAGGAAATCACAAAAGGTAAATAAGTCAAGCTGTAATGTTTTCTTACATTTTTACAAAGTGTGCACCAGAGTCAGCTAGTCGTTTCCGAAATTCTTCTGTTCCTCTGCTCCTAAGATGACTGAGCAAAGTTGTAGCAGTGTGAATGCTAGGCGCAAAAGTAGCAAACGTTGTCGATTTAAAACACACAAAAAAATGTTGTGTTTGCAAACTTAAAATGCAAATATTAGTTTAATCTCTAGTTGCACATTAGCATGCTAATCTTAGCATGGAGGCCTAAGTGCATCCTCGCATAGTTTGCAAACTTAAAATGTAAATATTAGTTTAATCTCTAGTTGCACATTAGCATGCTAATCTTAGCATGGAGGCCTAAGTGCATCCTCGCATAGCCACTTGCGGGGCTCTAGATTGTCGTAGTATTGTTCCAAACTTCTGACAGCAGTGAGATCGGTGTAGAGTTTGAACTTCTCCCGTATTAAATGAATGTAGAGCAAAAACAACGTAGGAATGGTGTCTGTCCTGCCCCGCCCCCTTTGAATAGGCTCCATTTCACCTAACAGTGATGTTTTTCTTCTTGTGCCTGCCTGGTTTGGAAAATACTTTCCTTTCATTGATGAAAAGATATACGGTATTCAGAGATGAAATTACTTTCCAAATGGCCTCTGACTCACCATCTCTATTCCCAGTGCTCTCTCACCCTCCCTCCCTCACCCCCTCTCCACCTTCACTTGTCCTTGTGAATGTTCTATCTATTGTAACTGTATACAGCACTTAGCACTTCAGACGGCAGACAAACCAGCTGAAGGACGACCGCCCACTCTTGCGATGCTCATAAATAGACTATTTGTCCAGGCTTACCAATCACCTTACCCACCGAGAGTGTGTGGGTGCCTGTGGACATTGTGTAGCTTGTACCAAAATAGATCTCCACTGCCGCTGTGTGAGGGTGGATTCGGGCCTCCAGCCTGCAGTGAGAGACCAGTTTGCACAGGAGTGTGTGCTGAAAATCAACGATAATGATTCACAAAATCTATCTCTTTATAAGGCGTGACTTTTATCGCCCGCTTCCAATGTGCAGCACACTAAAACAGGTGGTGTCACCTCCGCAGAGTTTCCCAGAATGCAACGCTCTCCCCTGACTGTGTGGGACATGACCGTCAGCACATTCCTGGAGAGCTGGATCCCCAGAAGCAACAATTCCTCCTTCCTCTCTTCCCTCCCTTCCTTCCTGCCGCCCTCGTGTCTTCTCCTTCGCTTCCGTGGATTGCATCACTCGTCTGCCTCCTGGCCTCCTCTGCTCGGACCCTTTAATCACATATGGCGAACACACACACACACACACACACAAGTAAATGTGTGCACACCGCAGACACACACAAATGCGGGCACACACACACACACTGTGGGCAGAAGGCACCCTCGTCAGTCCTCATACTGGTTTTGTGGCTTCAGTTGGAATTTTATGGTTGGTTTGAGCAGAGGATTCTGGAGCTTTTCCAGCTGCCCTCCAAAGACTCTGTTCCCTTCTTTCTCTCCCTCCATCTCTTTGTTCCTTCCCTTCAGCCTTCCTCTCCATTTCTTTTCCTCCTCTCTTTCCTCCCCCCTCCCTGCTTTACCCACTCGCCCTCAAGGTCAGAAATATCCTGTGGTTTAGGCCTGATCCCCTTGGATATGGCTTTGCTCTCTCCCTCTCTCTGCCTCTCCCTTCCTTTGTGCTCGCTCAGTAGTGTAGCACGCTTATTTACTGTAAGCGTGCTACTCTACTCCGAGCCTTCTCATACAGGAAACACATGGTGGGATCAACATAGGCGGTTCTGTGCGCCTTGCAACTACACACAGTCCCTCTCATCAGGGGTCAGCAGGCTATCTGGCATGTAACATTCAGGAAGGAAAAATAGTCACAGTTCTCTGAGAGGAAGTCGTCGTCACTGAAGACCATATCCATCTTAAATCTACTGATTCTGTGCCAGTAAATAATGAGTGATCCACTTCTTCTTCCCATGGAGTCACAGTCAGCAGACTGCACCGGCCCCAGCCAGGTTAACCCTGTTCCTCTGGGTTCACCTATTCTGAGTTGTGCAACGTGGCAAAGGTCCAGCACTTGTGAAATAACAGGGGCCTTGGCTGGCTGAAAGAACGCCAGTTCAACCAGTCATCCTTTTATATCCGCGGGTTAATGGAGGAAAACAAAGTCTTGCCCAATTAAAGCCCTGATCCTGAGTCTCTCGAGTGTGTGCATCAGTCATAGCCACGCAGATGTTCGGCCGAGGCTTTCTACTGGAAAATAGTTTGGATCGTGTCCATAAACAAAGTTTCTTCCTTTTTCCTATTTAGGTGTTCTGGGGAGAATTTATCTTAATCCAAACTGAGAACAGTTTACTCCAAATTTTGGACAAACTGGGCTGAAGTCTTTTGAGGCACCAACTTTGAGGTCCTTTGTGATTTGGGGATTTAAAGCTGACTTGACTTGAGCACTTTGTTATGAATCTGAAAAATAGGTAGCCCTCTTGCAAGTAGACTGCTATCAGCATGGTCATTTGGTGGTAGGAAACAAGGACATCCATGGTGGATCAAGATGAGATCAGTTCAACTTGGTACCTGGTGACTTTGTTTCACCAAAGGTTTGTTTCCTGTCTTCACTACTACTCACTTAATTTTTTCCCCTGTCACGACATGGCTAGTCTCTTCCTGTGTGTCCTTTCAAAAAAAATCTTTGCACCTTTTTTTCCCCCCAATTTTGAAACCTAGATTTTATACACTCACGTGTACTCAATTATAACCTACCATTTTACTCTGCTGCAAAACTCTTTCCTTGTATGTGACTGCATGTTGTGGGTCAGTGGAACAGCAAGGATCCCGTGACAAAAATATTGCTCCATAGTGCCCCCACTGTCAGATACTGCAAAAGGTGCCTTTAATGTGAGTTTATAACTTATAAAATCTCCATGTGTATAACACTGACATAAATACTGGTGTTGAATCAGTGGAAAATAACACCAAAAGGACCCATACTGATTTCACAAACCAGTTAAATAATAGATAATATTTATAGGGTAACATAATAAAGGTGTAGGCATTCTAAGCATAACCATTTAGCAGAAACAACGGTCCCCTAGCACACTGGACACCCCACTGATTTATCTGAGCTTGGGATGAGTCACTTACAGTACTTGTCGGGACAGGAGCTTCGGAGGGGCTATCTGCAGCGCTGTTTTAGACTGATGCCTTAACAAGAAAGAAGTGAGAGTCTCCCAGTAAAATAAACCACAAATACTTCTCGAGAAACGCTGCACCCTGCTGTTCGGTTTCAGCTTGTTGACACAACTGCTCAGGACAGATTGTTTTTCAAATATGCAACCGGCTGTCAAATATACAGTGTCAAATTAACTTGAGGGTTGCCTCCCAAAGGTCTCCGTTCTCTATATTGCATTTGTTCGTTTTCTTTGGGAAGTCTCCCAGAAGTGGAGGAGACCACAGACATGAAAATACCTATGTGAAGTGAAGCTTAACTACGCGGCCAACTGGCTCAACCCGTAGTCTGCATGTAGACATGCCCTAATATGACAAAATTTATTTTAAAATGACTCACAGCTTGTTTATTTCCTTTAAGCTCTTGTTTCAGATGTACACTCAGTTGTTTGGTTTCTACTGTAATCATTCTTGGGTCTGAAAATGGCTTTATAAATGAAATACTTGGCACAGTTACCAAGTAGCCAAGCCCTTGAATGCTGACCTACTCCCTTTTGACTCTTTTTGTGCTTCCCTGCAAAAGCCCGCTAATCCCCAGAAACACAGCGCTGTGTTAAGAGCCACCATTTTCTTTTAGTATGAACCCTACTCTCCCTCGACATCCTTTTGAAAATGTCCAAAAATGGAGAGGAGAGAGGAAAAAGAGCTTGGGGGGAGGGAAGGGACCTGACAGGCTGTTCCAGCGATGAGACCCATGACTGACACATTTACTGTGGAACAAGACAAGTATGCGAATGTGCGAGAGAGACAGAAAAAGAGACATGATAGAAATAATGCTTCTCTCTCTCTCACACACGTACACGTACGTATAAAGAAAGTGAAATGTTAGCAGATAGTATCTCTTCTGGTCAGCTGAGTGAGGTCACGGGACCCAAACTCAAGTTCAGTAATTTCATTCCGCGCAGGCTGGCCAGGAATTTTTGCAGGGGCACAAGCAACTCTACAGGACTGCAGTCTTTTTATACCCTGACTGTAAGCCACGCCACAGACTGATTTGTCACTTTTTCCATAATGAGCGCTCATTTGATCTGCTGCCATCAAAATGGCCTTCCGTCCGAGACAACTGTCACTGTTTATCCACATTATGAAGATAACAGGGCCATCTTCTGTGGTTTGGCGGTGTCAGATGAGTCGAGTGTGGAGGAGATTGTCAGAGGAGAGGAGAATGATTCATTGTGTAGCTCTATAATTGAATGATCCAGCATTCATCGTGGGCATGATGGTGAGATCATCCCCCACCATTAGACCTGCAGGCTTCCGAACTGAACTGCGGGACAGCAGCGCTGTGCACAGAGCGGACCGTACTGGTGGTTTGGCCTGTCATACCCCGTTAAACTGTATATTCCTCACTTTCCTGTTGGCTATTTTATAAAGCAGTGTTAAGAGACACCCGACCTCGTAGGCTGCAACTGGTTTCCATTTATTTCGCAACAGTGTGAAAGTCATTAGCTTGAAAAATGTCCCTGCAACAGGTAATCAATCACAGCCAGGATTTTCCAGTTTTTATTTTTTTAATGTTGCATTCAGGAACACACGGACATATAGGCCCTGAGAACTGGGACAAATATCTGATCTCAAAAATGTAAAATATGGTAAAATTTTATACCATTAAAGCTTCATTATTTACACTTAATAGATGAATAGATTAGATTAGAGATAGATTAAGGTCTGAATCAGTATCACATATGGGCAGCTTGACTGATTTTACTCTCAAATGTGGATCATAAGTCAAAAAAGCCAGAGTTTTCCCATAATTAAACTCAGCAACCCCATCCTTGTAATACAGGTTACTCTTTATTAATCTTAAAATCCAAGAATCCCCCTGTAATTTATCATCATTAAAACTGATGGGGTGTCTCTTCATTCAGCTAAAAGAAGCTAATTCCTCCACTGTGGTCTCCGGCTCAGTCGGGAGAAAGCCCGTGTTTAACTTCCACTGAAAAGCTGAGGCCTGAAAAAGCAAAATTCACACATACGAGCGAAGCGCTTGCCTTGATTATCTGCATTGCAATTTAATGATGTAAACAGCCGCTGAAAACATCAATCAAGTTTGATTAATATGCTCCCTAGGGTTAGTCTGTCTCCCTAAAGTAAACTGCCAGTCACTTTAAGCGAGCAATAGCGGGATGCAATTAAGAGTTTGCATTCGGAAATTTTGTTTGTGGGAGTCTTTTGGCTCCGTTTTGATCCGAGATTAAGCAGGTATACATCTGCGTGGGCCAACATGACAGCAGAATGAAGCAGTCAAACCGTTTTCGGCAAAGCAAGTGCACAGAGGAGAAATTTGGAAGGTTCTTTGTGAGAGATAGGCGGCAAGAGAGGGTGCTCGACCTCCCTTAAGAAGCCATCTGTGTACTGTGCATGCCTACGGTACAGTTCAGTACAGTCTGTCCCGAATGTTAACAACACAGATACTCTCAGAGCTGCAAAGATTAACTGCCAGCACTGAGATGGTAACTGCTATGGAGATTTGATGGGTCATGTGATATTGGCTCTCATGTCTGTCCCGCACAAACAACAACGTCATTCATGTCAGCTGGTTATGGCGATCTTGTAGCTTTGTTTATACAGTGGAAACGTGTTCGGGAGGCTGTGGCAAAAACCCGTGTGAGACTCACCTTGACTTTGCCACCGCATTGCAAATCAGTAAGTTAGAAGAGGCAGCCTTTTCCACATTTGTCTAGCGAGCCTCACATCAGAGCACAAAGAAGCAATTTACCTCCTCAGCATTGCACAAAGTAAATACACCAGCTGCAGTCATAACCTTGCCTCCTCCCTCCCTCCCTCCCTCCCCCCCTCCGTCTTCTTCCGTGTGCACAAGCGATAAAAGGCACGAGGACGGGAGAAAGACTACTAGGTACACAGGTAAATGGACAAAATGATCCAGTTTGCCTCATTAGAGGGAAAACGCTATGTTCCCGGTGACACTTGCAGAGAGCCCGGTTGTCATGGAAACCCGGCGGCATTGTCACAGAGTGTTTCCGTGGGGTTCTTGTCTGTCTGTCTCTTCCACATTTGCTCTTCATCAGGGACACTCAGATCACTGATATTCTACACCACAGGGCTATGACTCATACACATCATCTTTTGCATCTGGAACACGAAGGGGTGGGGAAAAGAAAACAATGCACACACACACACACTATATAGGGCAGGAACACACACCTCGTTGCGTGTACACACGTGCATTTACTCGGCTTGCGCAAACAGGAGGGTTTTTTAAGGTACGCAAAATAACAAAAAGGACTTTTAAGGTTTTTCTCCTTTGCCTTTTCCATAACATGACAGATGTGCACCACACCATGTAGTTCTCATTCCTGAGTGGTTCCCTTTGTATCTTTCGGCCTTTGTGATTTGCCATGTTTCCCCTCATCACACATCAGGTAGATTATGTGCTTTAATCGCCCTTTAGTCTGACTGATCGGCTGATGTGCGCAGTGTGCTTCCTGCTTATCTAGGCCACCAGATGTCAAAATCTGGGGCCTTATGGAAAGCTAGAGCAGCATCCTCAGCACCAGGCAGCGAGAGGAGATGACTGATGTGGAGGAGAACGCCAAACTGTGCAAGGAGAGCAGACTCTGAATAGGGGTTTCGGGAGGGACAAGACGCATGTGTTTGCCAAAGATTTCTTTCTTTCTTTTTTCTTTTTTTTTTGAAGTGCGCCAGGTGATTTTCATTTGAGCTTAAGATAAGGAGGCCAGTGCAAGTCACGCCATCGCATACACACATGTGCACCCTAAGGTGCAAGGTAGAACAAAGTGATGAGTGACCCACTGCCTCATCGCTCTCCTGTGTTCGCCTACAGCTGTTTCATCAAAGTCTCTTCTGGCAAGTCTTCTTCATGTGCTTGCCTGATACACACACCGTCACACTTACGTGCACAGACACACACTTATCCCGTAGCCATTTATCTCTCCTGCCAGCCTGATCTGGCTGCTTATCTCTTCAATCTTTTCCTAACTTGGATGGACACACGCACCACCAACCCCCCCTACCACCCCAACTCCCAGTCTCTCTCTTTCCTTCTCAAAACTGGCATTAGCCACATATGGCTCCCTATATTCTACATTCCACATATGGATCTATGGACGTTGGATAAAAACATGTTCAAGACATTTGATGTGGATTCTGTGTCACAGAGAAGGTCTTTAATCATTACAATCCCTCTGCTGCAGCACATTCACTGTTACTCTGCCTCCTCACTTGGGATGGATCATTTGCTTTCAGTGTAAATTATTCTCAAAGACGTGCATGCACGTGTTTCCATTTTCTGGGCATTTACAGGTGTAATACAACCTTTGCGCCTCTAACTAATGCACATACAGGAGATGACTCTAAAAGTATGCAGTAATGTCTTTAAATGAGACCTTTGTTGGTAGCTTCAGTCTAACACAAGTGGCATCGAAGTTTTCTCAAGATTAAAACTAGATTTTCTTTGTAGCCTCTTGCTGAAGTTTTAAACATGCTGTGATTATTCAAGGTGCCCCGTATGTTGGTCGGCTATCAGCCATTTTAACAAAATCCATTTGTTTTGGGGGGGAAAGACGAACAGAAACCACTCCTTCATTTGTTCTTAAACAGATTTATTGCCAAGTTTGAGTTCTTTTTCAAATGCACATATACACTCATTGGCAAGTTCATTAGGTACCATAGTAAATACAAATACTTTCTAATATAACAGTCCTGCAGTAGCTTTGTGAAGGATATAGTGTTCTGCATTAGTTATTTGTTCAGGCATGTTTTTATTTTGGAAGCTGTGGTTTGTAATACTACTGAATTGCATTGTGTTGTGCCGACACACGTTTCTATTATTCTTACAGCCCCATTTTAGCCAGTGAGATAGGCTAATTTAATCCAGATCAACAGCACCACAAACTACATTCTCCAAAATGATCATCCAGTTGAATTGCCACCTTTCTTGCACTGTTTCAACATCAGCTGAACATTACAACAGTCGTGAAAGGGTGTTAGTGCAGGATTGTTATATCAGAAGGCAGTCTTTCTCAATAGTGTGCCTAATGTTTTGGCCGCAGGGTGAATATTGTCTGTAATTCTGGCAAGAGTTTCGTTATGTTAATATCCAAATATAACACCTTCAGCGCCACCTGTGTCCTCCTTGTGAGTATTTTCAGCGCGCACCTGTCATTTTGACCTTGAAAATTTACTCTCGCTTCAGATTATTTATTTATTTTTTACTTTTCTTGCCTTGGTCATTCAGATATTAAATTCAAAATGTGATTTATGGCATGTCAATTACTCTTCCGGCATTTGTGCGTCTTGAATTTACAGTGCCATTAAACAAATAATGGGACACTGGATTTAAATTGCCAGTGACCTTGACCTTGTCACTGGAGCATCGGCTCCCGCGCTGAATTTATCCATCCTGCAACTGCCTCCTTCCGAACCTATCTGTATTCATCTTCCCATGCATTAAATGAACTAATGAGGCGTAAAACTGGCTGTTAAAGTCACTGATTGCAAAGTGTGGGGCAGCTACCATAACAGAACAGCATGTTAACATGCGAAGGCAGCTATTTTGCGGCCAACTGCAAAATCAAACATCAGTTAACTAGAAAGTCGGAGAGCCTCGTGCGATTCTCACCGGAGTCTTAAGCCCAACGGTGCATAGCTGATGTGTTTCCTGCCTAACTGCTTCCAACCAGTCAGCCAGCCGCTCCCTGGCAAACCAGCCTGTGTGTGACTCATCACACGGAGCATGTGATCATTTTCTTAATGCACACACGCACACGCATACACACACACACACACACACGTATACAGTCACATTTATGTGCCAGGGGCTTCCCTCCCCAACAGTGCATAAAGACATCCCTGACAGAATACAGAAAAGGAAAGCCCTTTGTGTTTAGTGTGGGAGTGTAAGTGTGTGTGTGTGTGTGTGTTTCTTTTTTTTTTGCGTGTCTGTGTTTGAAAATGTTTGTATTAATGACAGTGTGAGTAGATGTGTGAATGGGAGTGTGTTGATTTTCCTGCAGGCCACCGTTTGATGAGCGATGAGTCATCCGGATGGAGACCCCGAGGAAGACTGGCAGGTTGGTGATTCACCCTGCCAAAAAAAAAAAAGAAAGAAAGGAAAAAAGAAAACACACACGCACGCAGTTGAAAGACAATGCGTGTGCGTGAGCCTCTACGTGTTCTTTGCAGTAACACAGTACATGCATGCATATGTATTTGCTGTATTGATGAAGCCGTATTTGTCAGCATATGTTTATGAATATACACAGTACAGTATATATCTGTGTCCTATGGCTGGGCAGCTTGCTTTGAGGTGTTTTTGTTTATCCTCTCGCAGAGTGTGGAGAGTCATGCATATATCAGAGCAGCGCCACGGGGAATTGTTGACTCCATTAATCCAGTATGCAGGAGAGCATTCCTCACTCCGCACCACACACACACACACACCGTCAAATTCTCGTCTGCTCGCCGAAAACGACGAGAACGGTCGCAGTGCAAGATAGATGCGGGCATCTGCCGCTACATGCATGCCATTTGCATACGTGATCTCCTTATTTTCACGCTGGATACTGAATGCCTACACCTTTAAAACTGTGTGCAGGGCGCAGCGGCAGATGCAGAGGGGGCATCATGAGTGATATCAATCTGATATTCTGGTGGCTCCGTTCTGCATCATTTTTATTATTCACAAGTCTTGTCAGCCTGGGGAGAAACAAGCTAGATTTGCTGACAGAAATGCGACGTTAAGGGATTCATTTTGATTATGCTGCTACTTTGTGATACTCTTTCTGATTCAAGCAGTTTCCAAGTATGCTTACAGATTCACGTAATGGCTTAAAGAGCACCATGTTAAGCTCGAGCTTTAAACACTCATTATTGATTCAGTGTCACTTAAGGCCATCTGAAGGCTACGCTATGGATATGTACGTTGCAGCACTTACGGGAGGAATTCACAAGAGCCACGATGGGCGATCATCGTCGCGACTGCGGCTGTGGTTAAAGCAGTCAGAGACTATCTCTTTACATTAAGACGATTGATTAGCCAGGCGGCATGCTTGGCTGATGATGAGGCAGTTATCTAGAAGAGGCAACAGTGAGATCATTAATCTTCCACCGTGATGATGATGATGATGATGATGATGTTGCACTGTGCATGTGTCAGAATGCCCACGTGTGGCTTTTTGATAGGTGAAAGCAGCCCTTGTTTGTTCACAGCAGTGCTGATGAGGAGTTATCAGAGAAAAGGGAACACTCTGTCTCTTTCTCCGTGTCTCTAGGACTCCCTCTCTCTCTCTCTCTCTCACACACACACACACACACACGCACATATAAACACACACACCGATTTGCTCTCCCGAGGGTCACCTTGAGCTGCACAAATTGGCTTTGGTTGGTCGAGGTCTCAGCGCTGGCAAATTAGTCAGACGCTGCATCTCTTTGAAAGTCTGAACTAGAGCCACTCTCCCAACTGTCTTTCCAAACATCACATGCTCCCTCTTTTGTTCTCTGTCGTCAGCCCTGCCTCTGTTTTTTCTGTTTATGCAGCACTCTTTCTTCCATTCCCTTTTTCTATACTAATTCCCCTATGCCTCTCTTCTACCAAATCAGTATGTCTTTCTAATTCTCACTTTATCTTTGTCTCCATTTTCTCTCTCTCTCTCTCGTTCTCTCTCTTTCACTCACTCTCCTCCTCTTCCTCCTCCACCGCTGATGAATGGAGTGGAAAGTTCTCCCGCAGTATCACTGAACGCAGCTGCTGTGGCATTTCTTTACTCATTCATTCAGACGGCTGTTAAATACAGTTCCACTTCCCCACTGTTATTCTCGCTCCGCCGTTTATGTGAGTGCGCTGCTTCGGCTTTACTTATCGTTGCGGTGACTGAGCTTGTTTGCTTGGCAGACACGCAGGAACTTGGGAAAGTGCTTTCATTAAGGAAGAATGATACTGCAGTGTCACCAAAGTAGCTGAAGCTATTAATTTCCAGCGAGCTACGCTGTCAGTGGAAACAAGCACTCATTTTGTAGCTGACAGAAGTATGCACGCATGTGAAAAATGGACAATATTAGCCATCATGTGTGTAAATAAAAGCTGCATCAATCAAGAAGTTCCTTCATGAATGACAATGAGTGTTAATTAAGCACTAAGAAATCAGCATGTACACAGCTTATGAATGTTGATTTTGGCATTTTGATGAATCGCTAATGTTTACATCCTGTCTTTGTCAATAGCACATTTTGTATTCTGCACGAGATCTGGATGCCTGTTGATTGTAATTTCGCTCGAGAGGTCGTCTGGTACTGATCACTCATCTTCTGTTCTTTATGTTTGCTGATTTGAGTATTAGGCTATTTATTTTAAACCCGAATCTACAATTAAAGCTATTTGGCGCTACCTGGATAAATCGCGGTAAAAGCACTGTGATAAAGCGATGCTCATATCTTTGGTTCTGGAGAACATGGAAATCTTTGCAAATTAAACTCCAAATTATGCATTTTGATTTCATAAACAGCTATAAACATTTACACATTTTCTGTTATGAATGTCAATAATCTGCCACAGAAGACAAAAATTCGGCTAAAACCTAGCAAAGCAATCAGAGAAGATAACACTGTTAGCTAAAAGTAGGCTAGTGGAAACGTTAGCCATAAAACTGTTAAACTGGTTGGTTTACTTATGTATAATAAATGATTAAACTTAACAATGAAACACCTTAGTTACCCAGTTAATAATGGCTAACTGTTGAAATAACTTCTTGTGAACAGTGCATCCAAAAGTGGCAAACATACTACAGGCTAACTAGTTAGCTAGCCAGATGTTTACTTAAGCTGTTAGCTAAAAGAAACAAAAAGAGTTGAAATTACTTGGTGTAAAAAGTAAATCTAAAAGACAGTAGTTGTTAATTGGACTCACTGGATAAATACTGACATAATTAAAATAATGCATACATGGTTAGAGCATCTCAAAAAGATCTAAACTCTAAATCAGCATTGACCCTGACAACTACTTTTATTATACTTTTATATAAAGTAAGTACTAGTACTACATAACATTTACTTACAAACATATGTGGAACATAAGTGTTGGCTCTTTAGCTCGTCTGGTTGTGGGCGTAAATCTGATGACAAAGGTCGGAAACCTCTTTTTATACCTAGTATCTTCTTAAACAGTTCAGAAGACACTAGGTAGCACGAGCAACAGACTGAAACAGTGCTCTCTTTGATCAAGACCGAGTGGGTCCTCATCTTTTGTCTTGCCACTGGCTGCGTTGGCATGGTAACCCCACCAGAGTGGGGAACACTGTGGTCGATCAGCAAATGGGTCACATGGAGACGTAAACAAGCACCGAGCCACACATGCGTGCACGCAGACACACATAGTTGTGTTGGCTGTGGCTGCCCCCATAGCATCAAGTGCACTGTTACAAAGTAAAGAAACTCTGACCTATTTCGCCACCAGGAGAGAGAGAAAGAGAGAGAGAGCTTTTCTTTGCACCGCATGCTTGTGGTGCAACATGCTATACGTTTAAAGTATCAGCCTGCGTTTCCTTTAAAACATTCCCTTAGATATTTTAGATGTACGCGAGTAAGATGGAAAAGCCATTTGAAGGCAGATGCAAAATGATGTGTCTGGTTGGGCATTTGCAAAATTAACATTTGCCTGTCTGAGGCAGCCTCCACTTCCTGCTGGTGATGCTGAGACAGAAGGCAGGAAGAGGGTTAGTGAGGCACCGGCCTCTCTGTGATTGCCCCCTGCTAGAGGAGAGCCCCGCACGGTGACTCATTACTGGTTAGCAGGGAATGTTCACTGCAGACGAAACCACAGGAAGTAAGGAGAGGGGAGAAAAGGAGAGGAGGTTAGGGAGAAGAGAAGAAGAAGAGAAGAGAAGAGAAGAGAAGAGAAGAGAAGAGACATTCATTCAGTTCTCTGTCCGGATGCCCTCCTGACCAATTCGCAGTGCAAGGCAGTGTTTACTTGGCTCCGAAACACTTGCACTTATGGTCCACAAACCAGTCAAAGATTTAGAGTTGCAGGGGTTTTGTGTGTCTTGGTCCGCTGCCACATCTTGGTGACCTTGTAAAAGTTTCTGCAGGGCAGCGTGACGCAATAAAAGATCATGTTTACTGTAGCAAAATCTGCAGCGGCACAGGGTTTGCAACAGAAAACAACTTCTCTGTTTGACGACCTTTTGCAATTAGCAGTAAATCGTGGTGCGAGTGATGTAAAGAGATATAAAGAACACACACATACGTACACACAGACGCATACATTTTAGCGTGTCTGGCTGGCTGGCTGGCTCTCCTGCATGGTTCAGGGCTGGCATTCAGTTACATCATTCTTCAGAGAACGGAAGCTCAGATTACAGGAAAGGCAAACACAGGCCTCTGGGGTCTGTACGAGTCTGCCTATGTGTGTGTGTGTGCACTTGCTCTGCCTGTATGCTCTTCTTATATAACCAATCAGGATGCCCGACACGTCTCTCTAGATGGATGCGATTTCGTTTGGGTTCAGATTTCATCATTCAATTCGACACACAGTTTCGGGGCTGTTTGTATAGTTGAGATTCGGCTGATGTGTTTGTCTCTGAGAGACGCATCTCTCACATGCATCTTGGTGAGATAGTCCATGTGAGTGAGGCAGAATAAACTTCATTCATTCGTTAAACTTTTCATTTCAAAATACTACCTAAACATGTAGTTTGGGGATATTAAACTTGCATGGGGTAGCAACATGAGCATTAAATGAATCGATGTACTTTGGAGATTAAATAAAAACAGAGGTCATTTGAGGACCTTGCGCCTTACCTGGCAAGTAAATCCTTCTGTGTTTACTGCAGAGGTCCTCTGCATAATCTTAGCTCAAAGACAACGCATTAATGCAGGATTTCTCTCTCAGTTGGTAGATAATATGCAGGCATTAGAGCATTTAACTATGCAAAAGGCTGCATAATTACCATGGAGACGTACAGTAGCTGAGAGCGTCATCACTAGGCAGGTTGAACGGGAGATAAAGCAGGAGTCAAGACACAGGGCTCCACAGTTCACCAAGCAGCTCCCCTCTTGTCTCTGACAATGAGCGCTTGAGTTAAATTAGTGCTGTATAATTAACTAGACCAAATGGGCTTGCAGATGTTCCATAGTCAATGAAACATCAATAGCTCAAGCTGAGTCCGGTGACTGTCCCTCTCTCCCTCCCTCTATTTCTGTTTTATTTCTCAGCCTCTTCTCTTTGTCTGTAAGTCAAACTTACAGCCCCTTCATCCTCCTCCCTCCTCTTTTCAGACGGTGGAGCTGAGATGAATTTCACAGTCTGTTTGAAGCTGCTTTTCAGCCATGTGGATGAATGGGTACAGTGACTGAGTTTCTGCACGCCGCCGCTGCTGACGCTACCATTTCTCTCTCAGCATCTCCGGAGCTGGCGGACTGTCATACGTGTCTGCTGCTCGCCGCTCCCTGCCACTCACAGCTTTCATGCTCCGATCACGCCGATTTGAGCCAGCCGCGCTCATGATGTATCTCACGGCGCTGCGGTATATAGGGGGAGTGCCGCCAAAGCACCATTCATATAACGTACCCTACAGTAAACAGACATGCACTGCTGCTCTTTCAGGCTCACTCTCTGAATAATGTAAATAAATTTCCCACTTGTCAGCAGCACGTCTAGCTAATGAAAATCCAGTGCAGTCATCTGTGTGTGCCATCAAAAAAACATTACTAGGTTTTGGATTCCTGTCTCCGTGTTTGTCCCATATCAGCGCATGGTGTACACTGCAAACAGCAAATAGAACTTACTCAGTTGTCTTTTGTGATGATCCTTTTGCATTTGGATGAGTGTCCTGAGTCAACATGTCCATCCATCAGTTTATTTTTCTTTTTTTATACAGCCTGGCCACGTCTAGCCATCTGTCACAGTAATTTTGGTCTTGCTTCATTTTTTTTTTTAGCTGTTATGCCATGGGTTTTGGTTTTGCACTTGAGTTCAGTTTGGCTTGTCTCTGTGTCTTTCTGTAGTTATTTTTTTTTTGGTCCTTTGTGTTTTTCCAACTGTGATTGATTTTATTTGTGTCTCATTAAAACATCCACCCTTGTGTATGTGTATACATCCCTGTCTTTCCCCTTGTCAAGCCATCTGTTGAGTTACCTGTTGGTTGTCCAGTTGTTTCTCTTGTGTACCTTGGTTTTAACTTCTCTTTTTGATTATCCCTTTTTTTCTCTCTCGACTACATTACATCTCTTTTTGGATTTGTGTTTTGAACTGTACCTGCACATATCTGCAGGTTCTTTAGTTCTTCTTTTTGAGTGTCTTGGCATTTGGGTCCAACTTTCCTTGCTACACCTGTGTGCACACTAAAAGCAAGGCTTATACTTCTGCCTAGGATCCAAACCTTAGTTATGCTAAAGGTGCAGCATTGCTTTGTACCCTTTGCCACAGTCTACGGTGAGACTGAGATGCACCTTCCCAGAAATGTAACTACAAAATGCGGCAACACAGATTTCAACAGCTGTGATTGGTCCAAAATGCATTTCCTTGTCCACGACTCTCTCAAGAACAGAGCAGTCACCCTCCTACCACCTCCTACACACCATCTACTACTGAGACGTACTTTCCCTTTTGTGTGTTGCAGAGATTTCAGTAAAAGTAACAGATGTTCAACACGTCTTAACTCCAGCTCCAACAATAGCAGTTTAGTTCAAATAATAGCCATTACTTGAAGTAATCAGAGACTAGCCACTGACTAGCATTTCAGCAACATAATTACAGAACGATGCAGACACAGCAGTGTACAAGTAAATGCTTGCAACAATGTTGGCCACTCGCATAGGCACTGCTTAGATGTGTTGCAGAAGCATAAGCCAAGCTTTAGACAACAGGCCAGGCACAGAAAAAGGGAGCTAGGTTGCTTTCTGGTAATTGCCGTTGACTTAGTAGTGCCCATTTATCATTTTTTTTGTGCTATATCTGAACACTAAGTTTGGAAAATGTAATCACAGATATGTGATAAAAAAAAACAGCAATCCATGAACCGATACGAACATCCTTTATAATGCTGTAAGCACCAATAATAAAATGTCATCATCTTCATTGTAGATGCATTCACGCTCCAACATGAGACCTCATAAAAGGCCTGGTTTGCATGATCTGCTGACTCGATTTTGCCCAAATTAGGCCAACATCCCACATGACTTCAGAGGCTTGGATTATAAATACACACACATTGTAGTTTTTCTCAGTAAGTATTCAAAGTTCATTACGATCTTTTAAAAATTTGGCTGGAGCAGCAAGTTCTGGTCTTAATTAGTTGAAAAAAATAGAGCAATTCTGCCCCGAGGCTTTATTAGCAGAGAATCAGATTGAGCTTTGATTAATCTGTGTGGTGGTAAAACCGAAGTAAAAGCGCGCAGAGTAGTGCACACCCCCAAAAAGTGCTTTAAGACACAAGCTTGCTGAATTTTGAGGGTTAATCCACAAGAGAAAAAAACAGAAACTCCCCTTAAGTGAGCGCAGATTGAATTCACCCCTGCCTGGAAAGGATCTCTCCCTCCTCTTCTTCTTCTTTTCTTTACTTTTTTTTTTTTTTTGCTGTCTGGATTCTCCTTTGCTCGCTCGCAATAATGCAATTCAGCAAGGTGACAATAATGTGGCTCACATGGAAATCTGCTGTCCATATGCAAAACACAGTCGCTCAACTGTGGGGAAGACAAAACTGATAAGATGGCAGGGATGAAAGAGAGCACGAGGTTTCTAATTTCAATTTTGCAACCCTTTCATAAATCTTACACAGAGATTGTTATCTGTAAACCTGCCACTGCAGATGTTGTCCCTCCTCCATTTCCTCTCGTTGACCTGCTGCACACGTGTAGTGCCTCCTGGTGTATTGCGTCCCACTCCGTCCTTTGCCTTTCCCCAAAACATCACAGGCGTCATGAATTTTCTTCCCCTCCACTTTTCAGATTCAGACAGAGGGGGAAATGATAAGAGATGAGAATAAAAGAGGAGAGGTGGGGTAGACTGACACAGCCGTGGAGACACAGTGAGAAGGGCAGAGATAAACTTTGACTTTTAGCTCTTGAATGAATAATGTGAGACAGGAGAAAGGGAAGACAAAATAAGCGAATGCGGGAGGGAAGAAAAAAAACAGCTCCTTCTCATTTAGGAGGTCTGTGATGTAGAGAGTGACCTGAAGCGAAGTCGGTGGCAGTGAACAGCTCTCTTAGCAACAAGAAGATGTTTACATGTTCAGCCAGGCAACAGGATGAAGGTAATGTTCGTAAACGGGCAACCCAGAGGTGACGCTGGTGGTTTTGGAACATCTGAACTGTGACAACAAAAGAGGAAGTTCATTTGAAAGCGTTCCAGGGCATGCCTGGACACATCTACTAAACAAATAGTTTTGGAGGAGGTTACGCTTAGAGAGCAGAGCTTTATAATCTACCATCTGTTTACGATGAAAAAAAGACATGTTGCATATTTTTTTACTGCAGTACACAAAGAATTACCATCTACTTTCCAGAAAGTACAAAATAATTAAACTGAAGCTTTTTAACCTAAGCAAACAAGACAGGGGCAACGTTAGCATTCATCAGGAGCGTCCCATGTGAAATATCACACACTGTTAGCTAAATACTTCACTGCATTCACAATAGAGGTGGTAAAGAGTAGTCAACTAGTCAGTTTGTCAACTTCACTGCTGTGCCATAATGCTTTAAGCATATGGTTGACTAGCCGCTGATCACGTGACAATAACAATCAACATGTACGCCTCAGAGAAGACTGGTGAAGATTCCAGTGGGTCATTGCAGCAACCTAGTGGAAATACTTCACTAATGATGAAGCCTATGATATGCAAAAGAAGTACAACAAAAGTGCTACTGCAATGCATGGTCAACAGAGAAGGCAGCCGCTAATGCCAGCAGAGGAATGGTCCAAATCTTCTGCACAGCGGCTGAAAATCAACAATTTTCAATTTGGTGAATTTCATTGTCAAAGTTTTTAGACCTTTAGATGCAGTACATGGAGAAGGTTTCAGAGATTTTCTTTTAACCTGACTACACTATCCGATCTTACAGCATTCTGTCAAGTACTATTAAATGCTATTGATGGTGCTGAGTTGCTGCCTTTTTTTATACAGGCTATACATACATACATCAATTAGCTAAAAGACGCTATAAAGGGGAAGGGGAAACAGGAGTTGCATGATAATACACATAAGATTGATTGTCAATATAAAAAAACCTTTGATTGTAGCTTTAAACTTTAAAGGAATATTCATTCATTCATTTATTCATTCATTCATCTTCTGTAACCGCTTATTCCTGTGAAGGGTCGTGGGGTCTATCACAGGGCTAACACAGAGAGACAGACAACCATTCACACTCACATGCACACCTACAGCCAATTTAGAATCACCAATGAACCTAATGAGCATGTCTTTGGACGGTGGGAGGAAGCCGGAGTATCCAGAGAGAACCCACACAGACACAGGGAGAACATCCAAACTCTACACAGAAAGGCCCCAGTCAGCCCATGGATTCGAACCCGGGACCTTCTCGCTGTGAGGCATCAGTGCTAACCACCTCACCACTGTGTTAAAGGAATATATTTATTCAATTTATTTTTTTTTACCATTCATGTAATTTGTTGTAGTATCGATAGAAACCCGCGACAGTCTGCTTGTTTACGAGTAATTTGCTACTGCTAGTTTTTTGCAACATGGCTGAATATTTTTCCAATTCTGAGGTTGTGGACGAACCATAGCAGTAGCTAATTATAGGTAAACAAGATTATCCAGGTCAGAAGACGTCATCCGGGGTGTGCAGGTCAATCTACAGACCCCGGATGATGACAAAAGGTAACTCTGGACTCGACGGGGAATAGCACTACCGTACGATAACAAAATATTGGTGAAATGAACAAGTTTCGCGGCAGATAATGCGTTATTTAGAGGCTGCGTCTCCTTGCCCCAGTCACTCCCACTACATGGATATACGCGGATCTAAATATCTCCTGAACGAGTGCAAATGACACAAGAGTTATATGGGTGAGTAAACAATCGTATTTTATGCTAGAAATAAAGTCCAGGTTGTAAAAAACAGTAGCTCCCCTTTAATGTCTGTAAATATGACTTGATATGGAAAGCGGGATGAGCATGTACGTGTACAACATGCTACTCTTTCTGTATCACAGTGATCACATGATACATTATAATAACCTGATTTAATGTACTTTCAGTCTGGTCTGCATTATCAGTGTCCTTGACTTTGTCATCATCCACCGGCAGATAATTTCTCAATGTCAAATGATGTAAATCTATGTAAAGTGTACGCAAACCACCCCGGAGTGATGCACACAGGCCACTTGTCAGTCGCCACTCTACACAGTGTGAGTTTATGATAAAAATCGGAGCATATTGGATGATGTCATGTGTAAGCTCATGTGCAGATTGGCCGCTTTTGCACAGAAGCAGTGAGACAGAGGCCCAGCGAGCGATGTCATATATCAACTGTTGTTATGTTTTCTTTTAAAGAATGAGCAGTTTGGGCAATACTGTCACTTGTTGGCTATTGGCCACCTCTTACTGCAATGCAGTATATCACAACTGCAACAGCATAATGGTATCAAACATTTAGCTGTCTGTCTCTGTGATAAATATTAGAAGCAGAGGAAGTGAAACCAAATAAATTTAAAACCGTGTCACCCCAGCGCTTCAGAAGACGTTTGAGGGGTGAATTATTCACCAAGGCTTCCTGATTAAAAAGTGATTAATCAATCCATCCAGCCTGGCCCGAATGGAAACACAATCTCAAACACTGCAGAGAGACATTAAGGTTGGTGGAAATATATGACAGCAATCTCATTATAGAGGCCAGCTGCATGTAATCTTCCTCTTTTTTTTTCTCCCTTTCCTCTTTGTCTCCCTGTTTCACTTTCTTGCTCTTATTCTTTTTCCTTCAAATATGCAAAGGAGGCATTTCCTCCCGCGTTGTAATTAGCAGAAAATATGCAAAGCAGATCAAAAGTTAGAATTTAATAAGTTTCGTATTCACAACAAATTAGCTTTTTATTGAGGCGTCTCCTCCCCCACTGCTACACAATTGCGGGCTCACTCGTGTTTAATTGCTCATCCTCAAAGCTGACCTTGATACAATTAATTTATATAAAAGTCATCATTTTTTGATACAATTACAACCGGCCAGTGAGAAGCTTGGTTATAAAACTTGGGAGGTCATGAGCGGGTCCTTTGTGATGTTGTGTAAGCATGGCAGTGATTGTACTCTCTGAACTCACTTAACCTCTGATATCTGCACTACAAGAGGTCTAATGTCTGCAACTCAGAGTCATGCTTTTTTGTGTCTCTGAAACCCACATCTATTTATTAAACCACGTCTGCTGAGTCACAACCACACAGACGCAAGCACATATACATAAGATGTCCACTGTTTGCGTGTGTTTGTGCATGAATGTGTCCGTGAGCCTGCATGCACATGTGCATAAATGTACAGTACATTTAACTCTTCGTGTGCGTTTCAATGAGTGCTCATCGTTATGAAAGCACACATCAGAGATAATTTGTGGCTACCAAGCATGAACCCTCTGGGGTGCTGCATTAGCTTTAACTCATGAACGTTATTGCTAATACGTCAGGGCTCCTCTTGAGAGTCCATGGGTTTTCAAACATTCAAGCAGCAAGCATGGCTGACTGTTTTTAGAAAGGGCTACAATACATACAGTATATCAAGGGAAAGTCAAGTGTTTAAAATGTTCTTAACCACTTTTTATCTTAGCATGCCACAGAGGACGACTGTGGAAAATGGCATCATGGATTGATGGCAGGAAACGCTGT
Source organism: Chelon labrosus (assembly GCF_963514085.1). Lineage (NCBI taxonomy): Eukaryota > Metazoa > Chordata > Actinopteri > Mugiliformes > Mugilidae > Chelon > Chelon labrosus. Next base: position 20,125,787 of record NC_140347.1, read on the forward strand.
GGTTACAATGATAATTACCCTTGGTGTGCATTGGTGGGCAGTAAAAAACAAACAAACAGGCCAACATGTTAATTTTGCATCCGGCAACCACACTCCCCACCGTCATGCACGCTTGCATCATTTAAAGATAGGTGTACCCCGCTTGTGCTCATGCATGCAAAGAGTCCCAGACTTCGTGGGTCTGAACTGACAAAGAAGAGAGTTGAACTCACTACTCCGAAGGAGTGAGCAGCAGTTCATATCCTGCCTCTGCCTGTCTGAGTTGGAGGAATGAACACCGCTTCCAACAAAGGAGTCAATTATCATTCAGGCATTAAAGCCACCTTTAACTTGAAATGGTTGAATTGCAGTGATGAGCTGCGACAGATATTATATATAATAAGGGAGAAGGTGATAATTAGTGCGTCAGGCTAACATAGTCACATTTTGAAGACTAGAAACAAGCCTCAGTTTGATCTTTGAAACATCTGTGTTCTGGCTTTGTGTCACCATTGCAGTAATTTGTTGCTGAAGGTTGCACATACAGTGCATTCTCTGCATTTCTCTGAAATCACGGGACATCTTTGCTGTCTTATCATACGAGAAAATCTCATCATGCGCCTTCTACCCTTTCTGAGCTCGGCTTGGTGTCTGGGTGCCTGGAGTGAAGTCAGCCCTCATCAGAAACAATCAAGGTGAGGTCCCTCTCCCCAGGCAAAGCCGAGCCACCAGCCACATGTTTCTCACTCACCGCCCTGCCTTGCATCATGTTCTGATGGTAGCCACAACAAGAGACAAGAGACGAAACACTGGAAAGGCAGCGGGCTGCAGGGCTTGGGGCTGAGGCAAAAGCTGCAAAACTTTGCATCAGGACATCAAGACTGGGTGTGTCAAAAAAGTTCCAGATAGAAAATTGAAATGAGTCTGCGGTGTCTGGTTAAAGGCCAAACATTTTGTGATTTCCTCTCTAGCTACATTTGTAGTTTTTCCTAATGGCCTACAGAATTATTGATCACCCCTGTTCTGCTGGCTAGAGTCAAGCAGCGAAATCATATGTCTGTCTGCTGTGAGTTTGTATCCAGCTATGATGAATGGAAGTGCTCTGGTACTCCCCCATCAGGAGACAGGGTTTCCTGTGGCCCCGTCCATTAATGCATTATAAATGAGCCCACTAGCATCTTCCGAAAGCCATGTGAGGCATGTGAGACACCACAGACCAGTGCTTCCTGTCTTCCAGTAAGGAGCCGCCAATACCACGTGACCTGCCCGGCAGGAAACCATGTGACACAGCAGTCCAGACCACTGGACTAAAGACTGACTGCACGCTTCAAAGGGAGCAGCTTCACTGTAGAGGCGTAAAACTTGAATCTGCAACTATGTAGCCTACTATATAAAAAAAAAAAGAGAAAATGCTATGTTAAGATTTTATGATTTAAACCATTTTCATTAAAAATCATTCAATTTACAGTATTCGCCATTATTTCTGGCTTAATGATCCAACAGTGGGACAGTAAAGATCCAGAATGCTTGAAATGTTCATATAAAGTTTGTTTCTCAATTGTCTACCAGTCATCAAGTAGTAGCTAGACATGCCTCTTCTGAGTTTGAGAGACACACCATGATGGCTGACATCATTTGGTTCTCAGACCAATATCAAAGGCCTGATTTTGGGGATACTTTCTCCAGGTATTAAGCAGAAAGGAAACTCCTGTCCTTTTCATCTGAGGCAAAGTTTCAGTGATACCGCGTTTGATGTCTGAGCCAAGAACTCTCAGCTAAAGCACTTCTGCACTTTGAAGTAGCTTGTTGTGCAGGTGCAGTTCCGAATTCATTTAATGTTCTGATAGTGTGTCACATGATTGGCTTGAGCATGAAAGCTGGAGATCTGTCAGGGTGGGAAAGAAGAGTTTTCTTTTAAACCCCTGGCTCTATGCTGCGTGCCACTGTATGCTTTTTTGATGCTTCATCCTGGACTGCTCATGGCAGCCGCTAGAGATCTATGTTACATACATGGTGCACAAAATGAGCACGCACAGCATTAGGTAGACTGGAAGAAAGATAGCCTGTGGTGTTATAAGCTTCCACTGGTTAAAAAAAAAAAAAAGCCCAGAGCATGCACTGGGGTTATATGAACAGCGGCCGGCATGCTATGCACACCACAAACACATATAAATACACACCTGCACACACACACGCAAAGTTGCAATGGGAGAGTGGGAGCCACAATGGAAACTCTGAGTCACGAGCGTCCTTTGCCATTCTGAACCTAAATCATTGTGGCATTGAGTCACTACAGGGCTTCCTGTGTAATCATTTGTACAGTATGTCTGAGAGTGTAAGCACGGTGGAGCTCAACCTATAATCTGAACCCTGTTTATTTAAAAATGTGCATGTTTTTATCTTAGATGCATGTGCAATCAATGCTTTTTGCAGTTTTTTATGTGTGTGTGCTCTGGGATTGCATTCAGTCCTGCACTAACTCTTAGCTTCATAAAGGTTATGGTATACAGCATTTGTTTCAAATAACTGAGAGAGCTGTTGATTCAACTGTGTTTTCATGTTAGAGGCTGTGGTTTGCAGTACTGTTGAACTGTATTGTGTTGTACTGACACATGTTTCTTTTGTTTTGACAACTCAACTTTAGTCAAAGGGCTAGGCTAAATACTTTAGTGTTTAATTCAATCCAGATTAACAGCACCACAAACTACATCCTCCAAAATGATCATCCAGTTGAATTACCACCTTTCTGACACTGTTTTAAAATAAACTGAACATTATCACAATCATGAAGGGGGGGCTGCATGGCTGTTCAGGACTGAATGCATTTGTTTCACTAGTGTACCTAATGAACTGTCAAGTGACAGTTCATGGCTGATGAACTGTCCTTTGGTTGATCTCATGTGTTCACACACATGAGACCAGGAGGAACCCCCTTTTATGAAGGCAGTGGAAAAAAGTACACCAGTACTTGCAAGAAGAGAAGAGAAAAGAAGAAAAGATAACCTGTATTCTTAAATGCAGACGTAGTCCAAACACGTGTCTCGTGGGCAGCTAGTCTTACACATCAAGGGTGTAGGCAGTTAAGGATGCTGCAAATAGCAACACAGAGGGGGATTTTTATTTCTCTCTTATTACCCGCCTTACGCATCGTTTTTTGCACTCACCTTTCACGTCTCAAAACATGCTCGTCCTGATCCTACGCTCGAACTTTCTTTCATTTTACAGTTTGGTCCCAGAGCTTCAGTGCATTCTCCTGCTGCATAATAGGGTTGACATGTCAACATGACTCTGGTCAGCAATCACGCATTTTCCATAGAGATAATGAGGGCTTTTAACATTCCTGTTGCACCAACAAGATTGTGCAAATGCACGCAGGAACAAACACACACAGTTAAGGGGATATGCTGAGGTCACGCTGACCTGTAGCAGCCCTGAGAGGTGTTTGTGGTTGCAGCGGCTTGATAAGCCGGATGCCTACATGAAAATGACTGCATTGTACATTTAGCTTTGGCTTCCTTGTCGTGATCTGCTTCAGCTCGATGCTATCACACAGCAAGCACAGTAACATGCTTGCCACAGAATTTAAAGATAGCATTTATAAACCAGTCACCACCCAGATATATAGCAGTTCGTGGACATGAGAACAAAACTGTTGGATCCTGCAGAATGAATGGAAATTCTGGGCCAGAACTGTGTTTCTGGGGTTCACATTGTGACTCTTCTCAGTAATTTTATGCAATCATAGAAGATCATGTTCAGACCAAACATCTGACTGAGACCACTGGAATTTTTTAGGCATCATGATTGCCAGTTTTTGATCAGATGTCATGTCAGCCGCAGTTGGGGCCCGAATTGATTCGAAAAATCTGTAGGAGTGATTATGAGACAGGAAGGTGGGAGGCTTTGAAACTGAAACCAGCCCAAATGGAATCAGATGCATGTTCAGCCAACCGCCATCAGCCTACTGCTGGCTGCCTAAAGCTTCTGACCTTTGACAATTAGAAGGATATGGAAATTGTTGCTTAACAGGTTTTGAAGTATGCTCATGAATATACACACACATGTCCTTGGCTCCGGTGACTAGGCAAACACTCAAGAAATTATCAGTAAAAAATCACTTGTACAAATATGATGCAATACCAAGTTATAAAGGCACTAATTCAGTCTCAGTGTGGCACAGTGGTAGAAGTACAGTTGATGATGTGCTTTATAACAGACATGAGCCACCAGAGAGTGAGAGCAGGTAACTGAACATTTTGACTTTCCCCTACTTCAGGCAACCAGACCAGGAGGAATGAAGTGGCTGGCTGCCTCAGATGACTCATCCCCATTGATGAGCTTAACAGCCATCAATTCCACTCTGGGGAGCGGGGCCCAGTACTCTCCCCCAACCGCTGCACTTCTGCCTGGGGTAGGCTTCCTCTACTCTCCCCACTCTCCAAGCAGAAGGCCTGGAGCTTAAATTAGAGCGCTGGCAGCGGGCCATGTGTGAAAGGAGCAGTGAGCAGGCAGCAGCCATTCATTCCTCTGGAAGTCAGACTCATTGTAACACAGAGGCAGAATGGGCCTTTTGCTTTTTTCCACAATGGAGCTAAACTACTCTTCTTCTGCAGAAAGGTTCCATTACAGTTTAAGGAAAAAATGCTGTCCAAACGCAACTCAACACCACTGACACATTAGCTAGTGGTTTGTCACATGAAATCTGTTGCCATGTCAACAGTTTTTAGCTTTTAATCTTATGAAAATACTGACCTACTTCACTAAAATGCACCAAATGCATATATTTTTTTCACATTTGAAACGTTTTATTTTGTGGCAAATACAGAATTGCGAAAGAGAATAGAATATGAGACTTGCACGCACACTGACAAAAATCCTACGTCAGCATGTATATACATGCAGTCTTTCTAGTGCATTATGTAAAGAAGCTATGCAGGGGTTTCGCAAACAGATGAGAAGCTAAGATATGAGATGCAAAATCAATGTTCTTGATTTAAATATGCCAAGAAAATGTGTTGCCTTTTATCACCCTCTCTGCCTCTTAATAATAACATATCAATTAAAGGCAAACATATCAAAATACATTTTTTACATAAAATTTCAAAATGAAATGGGATAAATGAATTATACAGATGGATAATGGAGAACATCCAAAAACCAAATGGTTAAAATACAAAAACAACTTGATCCATCCATTAGTCAAAATGATACTAACTAATAAAAGTACAAATAAGATTCAAGATTAAGACCTTTCAAAGTCTAACTGGTTAAAAATATTAAAATGACTGAGTAGTCACTAATTAACTGTTAAGGAACTGGATAAATAATTGACTGCTTATAAGAGGTGATCCTTAAGTGTTGGTAGTGGTGCTAAAAGGTCAAGTATAAACTCATACTAAGCTAAGCTATGTCAAGCCATGCTAAACTGAAAGGAAATTAAACTAAACTGAAACTAGAATTAAGCTAAGCTAGGGTAAGCTAAACTAGGCTAAGATAAATTAATGTAATCTAAAATAAACTAAGCTAAGTTAAACTAGGTTATGCTGAACTTAACTGACAGTAAAAATAAACTAAACCAAATTAAACTAAACAGAAAGTAATACCAAGATAAGCTATGAAAACTAAACTAAGCTAGGCTAAACTAAACTGAAACAAAAACTTAACTAAGCTAGGGTAAGCAAAGTTGAGCAAAACTAAACCAATGCAATCTAAAATAAACTAAACTAAGCTAAACTGAGTTAGGCTAAACTTAACAGATTGTAAAAATAAACTAAAACAAATTAAAGTAAACGGAAAGCAATGACAAGATAAGCTATGAAAGGTAAGCTAAGCCATCCTAAACTAAACTGAAACAAAAATTGAACTAAGCTAACCAAACTAAACCAAGTTGAGCTAAGCTGAGCCAGGCTAAACTAAAGTATGTTAATGCTTACACAATGTTTCTTAGAATTTAGTCTTTTCTCCAGTAGCCTAACTTAATTAATTAAATCATTAATTTGCTTGTAAACTTGATTAATTCCTTGTTCAATTTGGATTTCCAGAATAAAGTGGCCCTGATCAATATTCATTTGTAATCTGTAACACACACAGATTTTGTGGATATTGTTAATATTTTATGTGTTCGCATTATTTTTTTTCTGTTTTGGAGCTAGTGTCCCCAATATGCCATCGCCATGGCAACATTACCCACACATCATGTATGAAAAATATCTCAGAGGTCGTGTTGAGAGTGTCACGGCAGTACTCCACCATGTTTACTATCTTTTACTTTGATCAGCTGAAACTGGTACAAAAGTGAAAGACTCATTACACCGTCATCTGGGATCCACAGCTCTATAATATTTGATATTTTCTTTCAGTCCGGTGCCTTTGTTTTCTGTGCCTCCAAAGTGTGATGTTATCGCTGCCTGTGAAGATTGCTTTTTGGTTCGCTCTGTCATGTCTTTGGCAGTTATTACATCTGAAGTCAGACGGGTCACCTCAACATATTGCACAGGTTGCTGAAAGCCATCTGTTAGATTTCATATAATGTCGTGGCACATTTCAGAGCAATAATACACCATATCCAAACTACATCCACAAAGTCACTTACAGAGCAACGTCTGTGACAGCTAGATAGTGCGTGTTGTAGCTGTGCCATATCTGATGGGGAACTCGACGTACACACAGTGGAGCATGTTTCAGAGAGTGATTTTAAAGATGCTTGTTCATGGCTGCAAGCTTTTAAAGTAGTTAAAATGTATTTTAAGTAAGTATTTCCTGGTATCTTTTCATTGTAAAAGATTGCAGATGGGTACAGGTCTTATCCTAGATTAAATAGAAGGCAATTTGTCTTAAAAGCACATCCTTTAACAATACTGGATATTTTCCAAATGGCACAGATGAAGTAATTCAGAGAAAACAGAGGATCATCTATGGTGAGGATGTGACTACTGTCTGTTTAGTCTGATGGAGAGCACTATAAAGGTAATAGCTTTCTTTCCCGGAGTGCTCACATTGGAACTTTGTTAACCGCATGACTACATCCACCTAAGGACAAATGGCCCATATACACAATTTCCAGTGTTTTTTCACACCCTGCTATTTTCCAACAAAGATAAGAACTGTACATGCATCTCGTGCTTTTAGTTGTGTTCCACCAGCGCTGATTTGCAGGTCATTTCTCTGCAGGAAATGGACAGAATTTTCCAAGGGTGCAATAATTACATCATGCTTGTGCTATTTGCATCTGTGCGTTTTTTTGTGTGTTGCATGTGTGAGCCTGTGCCGGTGAAAGGGAAGAGAGGAAGGGTAATTAGATTTGAGAGAAAATGAAATCAAATGAAAATGCATCTGTGTGAATCAGCGGGCGAATAACTCGGGGAGGAGGTGTTTACAGTCGTTGCTTTCGAGTGCGGTCTGGTCCGTATGAACGCCCTCCTCTTGTGATAGTCACGACCTTGTAAGTGAAGATTTCCAGTACGGTTCGAGTTCACGCGTCGTGACAAGTTTGCAGGCTAAATGGTAGAAGTGGATGGTAGGTTAAAATATTGATATCCCCCGTGGCCTCATCTTTTCATTATGCCTTTTGCATTTCATACATTAAGTTTCCCGGTCGTTAGCTTGCTAAGCCTCAGTGGCTTCTAGATGGCAACAGTTGCCTAGCAGCAGGGTTCTCACGACTCCCATACTACCACTTGAACACGAAGCATTTCATGTACACCATCTCCCATGTTGTACCAGGAGCTCACGAAGCTTCCATTCAAAGGCAGCAACAGTATTACCTTTCATGTGTATGCTTGTTGCACGAACACTGTGTTTATTGATAACACAACACAGTTGACCCTTGACGGAAGGGGACATTAGGTGACCGCCTTCAAAAGCAAAGGGATCTGGTAGGAATGCAAGTAGGCAAAACTTTCTCTTTTGCTTTTATTTGCATGCACGCACACACACACACACACACACACCTGTGAGGTCAGCATTAAAGCACATCTCACCCCAGTCAGCAGAAAGCGAGTGCTAAGGTGCTCCGCTGAGAAACAGGCTGATGAGCTGTTCTCATCCTCAGCCTTATCTCCTCATCTGTTCTCCGCCTGCAGAGGTGTTCTACTAAAGGGGCTGCCCTGCACCGAGAAGAAAAAACCACCAGAGATACAGTCACTAAAATGATGTCTCCAAAGTCTGATAAGGCTGTACCCATCCACAACCTTGTCTTTTTACGAGGTACCACATCAGATATTTAAAATGAGTTGCGTTGTCTTTCTGGGCAGACATTATGAAAGGCTACGAAAGGTTGTGCAATGTTTATCTGAGCCACCATCAGAGGGTTTTCCGACCTTTTCACAACATTGAGACATGGCAACCCTTCTTATCAATTTCTCAGTAAGAGCCATGGTTACAGAATAGAGTAAGAGTACCGGCCATCACAAATGTGTTGTCCATAGGCTGTTGTTTGAGCTGTAATGGCATGCTAAATAGTTGACCCATGCCCAGTGCTGATTGCTACAGGCATGGTTTGTTTGATATGCCAGCCTCTGTTAGCCAGACAAGGCAGAAAAAAAAAGATCATTACTGTCACAGGCAGCTAATGCTGCTAATTTTGCTTATTGTGACAGTAATCACAGGTCCTTCCCTCCGCTCTTTCTCGTTCTCTCTCTATCCACAGTGTAGAGGCTGCAGTATTTCGCCTGAAGGAGAGGAGGCCTTTAGAGACGACAGTCAGTTATTATCTTAAAAGCTGTACATCCCCAGTATGTGAATACTTGTCATATTCAAAGCAGTGTGGCAAACAGCCCACACAAGATTTTCTTGAAATTACTACAGAAGGCAGGCATTCCCTTTGTGGCGCTCATCATTTAACTGTTCATATTTTTTTTAACTAAATGATGCATGCACTTCTTATCTGATGGATCTGCTGCCTTCGGTCTAGCGTCTGGCCTAGATTCTCGATTTACAGCGACAACTTCCCCTTCCAGATTTCACAGTACAATAAGGGGCTTCTGTCTATTTTGATTTTTCTTAAAGGCAATGTCTGGGGTAAACAAGGAGAGAGCTTTGTTTGTTTGAATTGATTGCCACGCAGCAGTTATCCCTGCTGTCTCCAACAAGGGGCTGTTTGACACCCACTGAATAATGAGTGGGATTTCAAAGCAGCCTTCTACTGTATGTGTTTGTGTGCACCTGGGAGTGTGCGCGGTGGCTACAAACACTGCTTGTCACATGAGACGCAGACCTGCTACAGGCAGGAAGTTTGAGCTGAAATGATGAAGTGCAGCAGCAAGTGATGTCCTCCTCGGCACCTCATCAATTCACCTCCACCTTAAAGTCTGCCGCTGCTTCCCCGTGCTGCGTGGCGCTCCAGCTGTCTGATTGTTCCGCTCGGTAGTGGCGTGAAAATAATTGCGCGGCGGTTATTATTCCTCTAAAATTGAAAAAAAAAAAAAAAAAGAGCAGAAGCAGCTGCTTCACCCAAATAGATTTCATTTGTATGGATTTCATTTTTAATGTTGCGTGGTCTGAAAGCTGCTTCAGAGGCTGTTCCGCCCCATCAGGGGAAAAACATGGAAGAAACGCTGTTGCATATAAAATGAATACAGCATAATGAAGCAGTAATTCACTTTAGATGATGGAAGTGGCAGTAAGCCGACTGTAATCACGCCATGATGGAGTTGTGTTACTCCATCGTGATGCATGGTATAGCAAAGGGAAAGTGAATCATGACTCCTCGCCATAATTTTCCTTTCTAAGCAGGCATGAAATGTACCTTTTGGCACAAAATCGCTCATAAATTGAGCAGAGTGTTCTTTCCCAGGAGATTAGAGCATGGGGTCCCTTATGCATATTTCACTGTGTGTATGCGCGCTCGGTGTGGTGTGTTTATGTTTGCAGTCCTGTACAATATTCCCTGGAGGATGGAGACAGGTTGCCATGGCAGCAGCTTGAATGTTGCGTGAATTGCATGCGTGCGCGTGAGAGCTCGTGTGTGTGTTCTCACGCAGAGGCCAGACAAGGACAGCAGGCTCTCGTCATTTCGTAGCTCATCATACAGACTCTGATTCACCGGAGGAGACCAGTTTTTAGTGACCTTCCACAATGACTCTATCCCTACGGTGTCACCGGAATCCAGTCACATTAGACACACCAGCTGCCTGCATAGTAACAGATACTGCTTTTCATTTATGAAAGACTCCCAGCTACCATTCATGTCTTCTTACGGGGCCATCTGAAAGAATTACAGTAATACTACTTGATTCAGTTCGCTAAACACTGATCACTGATACAAGGATGTCTCAAAGGACCTTATGTACTCACTATATCCGTGTCAAATTCTTTAGTACATGTTGTACAGAGAGTGGACTCACAGTTATTTGAGGAAGCCCTTTGACAAATATCATGTGTTCAAAGTCTTGACACTGGGTTTCATGATATTTTAAAGCTCTTTAGAAGTATGTTTATTTGTGTTATTTTGTCCATATCCTACAAGAATTCATGACAATATGACAATACAGTAATGCCCACCAGTATCCCAGTTATGAGGCATATCTCGCTAGTAATCATATTCACATCCTGAATATTCATTCATTCATTCATCTTCTGTACCCGCTTACTCCTGTTAAGGGTCGCGGGGGTCTGCTGGAGCCTATCCCAGCTGTCATCGGGCGAGAGGCGGGGGTACACCCTGGACAGGTCTCCAGTCTATCACAGGGCTAACACAGAGAGACAGACAACCATTCCCTCTCACATGCACTAATGGCATGTCTTTTGGATGGTGGGAGGAAGCCGGAGTACCCTGAGAGAACCCACGCAGACACAGGGAGAACATGCAAACTCCACACAGAAAGGCCCAGTCGGCCCATGGATATCTGCTTCTCCATATCCGCAATTTTCAAATTGATTGTTTTGGATCTAAAAAGATGGAACGCACTTCAGACACGATAAGATACGTCCATGCAAGCAGTATCTTGGTTGCTTTTGGGGTACGCTAGATAGTTTATTGATGTCTCTGAAAACCAGGATACAGGTTATGCAGTTTTTCTGAAAATGGGACATGATGTTTACATGTACAAACACAAAAAACAGGATACTTCAAAAACCAGATCCTAACCAGGAAAGTCCATGTAAATTATTATAATAAACAGTTTCATCACATTTTCATAACTATAAACCAACTTAAGTTACAGGCGCCTTGAATGTTTAGAAGTACTCATCAAGTGTGTATGTCTGGAATTTGGTTTTTGGTAATTTTGTCTCTACATTGCCATATATATATACATCAGGGCAATCGCCCGCTTATCCTGATTGGTAATCCAACCTTGCCCAACATTATCTCTGCCTGAAAATCGTTTATGTTTCACTCGTGTATTTAGGCCTGTTACATTTTTCTTTCAGCTATGAGCGGCTGGTCTTTGGACTGGGTGAGGAAACTTGAGAATCAAACTCAACACAGAAACCACCCTCTTTGCTCTGAGGCAACGGTGATAACCACCAAGCCGGCAGGTGTTTATTTGTAGTTTTAAGTGGTTTATTTGTAGTCGTCTAAGTATTATCTATCTTTTAACACCACCGTAGATCAAATGTCCTTTTTACCTTATTACCATCCAGATTCAGTTCATACTTACAAAGTGTATGTAAACACTGCCAATGGCACCGTGCGAACATTAGGGTGTAATCCGATATGAATGCCTTTTTAACACAGCCTGCAGTACTGCACACTGAATCCACTTTCCTCACCGCGTTGGGCAGCTCAGTACGGTTGTCCTGCAAGCATCGGAAAGTTGTCACTGACTCATCACCGGCAAAATGCAGTATAATGTTGGCGTCTCTGCCTTGCATCTCCAAAAATGTCAAGAGTTTGGGAGTTTTAATAAATCTGCCTGTTTTCCCTGTATCACCCTAGGCAGTTCCATGCCAGGAAATATTTTCTACACTGGAAAGACAATATCTGCTGTCAGGCGGAGTGCAGGGGGAAAACTCAAATCAAGGCCCCGGCGATGATGTGTTTGCTAGGATTTTCTTCCCTTTTCCTGGCAGTTTTGACATGCCATGCTCGATGCTTTAATGTGCCTGTCATTTTAAAATATACATTCCGCGTGTTGTAATAATAGCCTTGTGTCTTTCAGACTGTCAGCAATTTTGCTTGAAGGCATTTCGCAGTCACACTATTGCCATCTAAAGCTACGAACTGTCACATAAATGAGATGCAAAAGAGGCGGCGAAATGCGTTTTTTTTTTTCTCCGCAGCGAGTCATTTAGAAGGCTTAAGCTGCTAAAGCTGTGTGATTTCACTCGAGGAGCTCTAATGTATGACTATTATTAACCTCTCCACTTATGAGCGAGTGAGTCACCCTGTCCAGTGACAGAGCTGCCACAAGTCCTCACTCAGCTGTCTGACTTCATGAAGGAGAGATCCAAGCCAGTGACGCCAATCCTGTCTCCCCCTCAAGCCAAGATCCTTCCTCTCCAAATAGAGGAGGCCTCGCCTGCGTGACCTGCCACTCAGAGCAGCTCCACGCTTCCTGCTGCCTCGAAGAGGAAGGCGGAAAAATGTCTCACCGAAAATAATAAATAAAAAACAACTCTTGCAGCACATCCTCAATTCATCAGCACAGGACATTTTTGTTTTGATTTGGCTGTTGCAGCAGCAAATGAACTGATGGTCAGAAGTCAGCAGGTTGAAATAAGGTCAGCGGAAGTGCCAGTGTTTATTTGATCTGCTGAATTGTCCCCTTGGGTCTGCTCTGCAGCTGACTGGACGTTTTTTTCAAGCGATGTATTCATTAATAAACACTCATGCACTTCCTGTAGTGCCTTAACTAGCAAAAACTGTATGACAGTAAAGTTATTAGGAAGGTACCAAAGATTTGTAGCTCCAGTGTATGGAATATTTTTAGGCTGTGCCCGTGTGAGAGTACTCTTCTGACCCACTTTGATCAGTTTGCATGGGTTCCCTTCCCTCCCATTCAGTTTTCTTTGAGGAAGCCTGATTTGAGATTATCTCTTTGTAGATAGAGACCCTCTACACGCCATGGGTTGCATTGGGCATTACACAGCTTTAAGTGTCTTCACTGTGCCTGCTGTTTGAAATGCATCCATCACAATGGAAAGAAAATTGGCACTTTTGAACCTCTTAGCATATACAGTAATACTATGAATTTTCACAATTACCACTGAGAGCTCTCCCATTGTATCGCATGTCAGTTCATTGGTAGATTTGATTACAAATTGATTTTAAAAGCCAGCTCGCAGCTGTAATTGTGCTACTTTTTACTCTGATTGCAATTGTTCCGTGACAAGCTGCTGAATCAAGCAGATTATTTGGAAATAATGGGAAGACATCGTCATATCATAAGTGAAATGATTGTCTATCCCACTTCCTCCTTTCTTCCCTTACTGTGTGTGTGTGTGTGTGTGTGGCACACAATGTACCAATCTCCAAAATTCTGTGCACTCATTTGAAATTCAGGGGAATTGCAGTGGTTGCCCCATATCAACATGTTCACCACGGGTCGTCAAAATAAAGGCATCCGATTGATCGATAACAAGTTTCACACTGCTGGGTCATACCACTGTTTTTGGACCAACACTATCTGTCACTCCTTCTTTATTTTCCACTCACTCCACCTCTCATCACATTCTCCCACTGCATCCTTTTCCATCCTCCGTCCTGCTGCCTTGCTCTCCCTCTCACTGAATGATCTCATTCCTCCTATGCCTCTGCATCTATCTCCTCTCGTATGATTGAATTTCACAGTGGAAGTTACCCACAGGGTGCGGATGTGACAGCACTGATTCTTGCTGGTGTCAACACGACTTAGCTTGCTGCGTCGCTATGTGACGGAGGGAAACTGGCTACTTTATGAATATGTAATCCAAGGAAAAAATAACTCCCATCTGAGTGGGTTTCATGATGAGTTTGTCATTTGATTGAAATCATTATGGAAAACGCCAAAAAAATGACATAGATCTAAGCCCCTACTAACTTCCTTTAAACTCAGCATCACAGGAAAATCTGACCTTAGATCATTTTCTAGAGGGCAACACAGCCTATTAAGAAGTTGGTGAGTAACACTGCTCGAGGGATTCGGAGATGCTCACCCGTCCTCACTGACCTCAGTAGTCTTCCAGCCCTCCACATCTTTTTCAGTGGTGCACACACACACAGAGTGTCTCGTTGGAAGGCACCGCTGGGGCTGCCTGCTGTTGCTCCTCGGCATGTAGGCGTGTCTGGAGAGTCGATGGACCTCAATGGATTTTCTCGAGTGCTGCTATCCACTGCGAATGAGTCACACGGCGTATCAGGGAATGGGGGCAAAAGGAATCTTTGGGGATTATTATTCCGATTCATGCACAGCTGTGGTTTAGGCTTAACAGAATCCCCATTTGGGGTTAGAGCAAATGGGCAAATGCAGAGATGCAGTGGCATGTAACAGAAATGATAAACTGCACGTATGAATGCGCTCATCCACCTTGTAGTATCCTGTCACGTTTTCAGGAGTTCGTGTTGTGCAGTGAAACAAAAGCGAAGCTATTGTATAGTGAAGAATGTTCCAGCATTATAAGAAAGAACAAAGTGGGAGGCTCGCAGAAATAATATCACAGAAACATACAGTACCTACACATACACTAGAGGAGCTTGTGGGTGCAGCCACATTCTGCAACTGTGAACCACCGCTTCTCAGATGAGAGGCCTCTGTGTGAAAAAATGCATTTCCATGTTGCGGGGGCTTATTGGGCAGACAGTGAGAAACGAAGATTCACAATAGTGCATGTTTGTGTATGCGTGCATGCTGTTTCTGAGCAAAGGTTAAACTGAACACTTCTGTCAGTGTCTAATGTCCAGCTTTGACTTAGACAGACTTTATTTGTCATTTAGATTTACATCAAAATGCAATTTTGGTGCAATGGCTCGGAGCACAGCAGGAATACTGACAGAAACAATATATACAAAAATAGAATAAATATACATATAAAAACTTTCGTATACAAAGACAAATAAAAGATAAATATATTGCACAGTTTAATTACAGGGTAATATTTCACAGCAATACGGCACAGAGGTCCTTAGTGGAGCAGTCCTGTGTAGGAGTGTGTGGGTGAGTAGGGGGGAAATATTATAATGAGTTAAGCAGTCTTATGGCATGCTGTTGTTGAGCCCGGCTGCTCTGCTCCGAAGGCTGCGGAAACCTCCTTCCAGAGGCCAGCAGCGAGAACAGTCCATGGTGGGGATGGGAGGGGTCTGAGGTGATGTTTTGAGTCCTTGTCAGACAGCATTTCTTTGCAATGTTCTGGATGGGAGGAAGTGAAGTCCCAGTGATTGTCTTCGCTGTCCTCTCCATCTCTGTCTGGCCCCTGACCAGACCCACAGGGTGCGGATGTGAAGCGGTTGGGGCAATAAGTAAATTGGCACGGGTCGAATGTTGGGGGGAGTCTGGAGATAATATGGTCCTTTACCAGCCTCTCAAAGCACTTCATCATGAAGGGTGTGAGTGCTACTTGGCGGTGATCATTGAGGGAGGAGGTTGTGTTGTTTTTGGGTACGATTGTGGCGGTCTTGAAACAGGATGGTACCTGTGCTGCCCGGTGCAGCGAGGTGTTGAAAATGTCTGTGAGGACCCCAGCCAGTTGGTCAGCACATTCCTTGAGCACCTTTCCTGGTGTGTTGTCTGGGCCCTGCTGCTTTCCGGACGTTAACCTTCCTCAGGGTTCTCCGGACATTAACTGGGTCCACAGGCAGAGTAACTGCTCATCTGGGTGAGGAACAGATTTTTTACCTGAGGTGTTGTTTTGTGCCTAAAACCTCCCAAAGGAGTTATTCAGTTTGTTGAGGAAGTTGATTTTGTTCTCGCAGGAGGGAGTGGGGCTTCATAATCAGTGATAGCTTGGATGCCCTGCCACATTTGTTAATGAAATGTCCTGCACATTTTGACCATGAGCGCACTTTCTGAGTCTTATAGCCCGGTTCAGGTTGGCTCTAGCTGTTTATAGTGCCAACATGTCACCGGACGTGAAAGCGCTGTTCCAGGCTTTCAGCCTTGCACGTATCTCACTGGTTAGCCAGGGTTTCTCATTGGCCCGTGTGGAGGTGTTTTTGACCACAATGACATCCTCCATACATTTCTGGATGTACCCAGACACAGACTCAGCATACTCCTGGATGTCCTCAGCAGCTGACTTAAACATGTCCCAGTCTGTGTGCTTGAAACAGCCCTGTAGTGCTTCCATGGCTCGTGCAGGCCAAACCCTCACCTGCTTCACAGTAAGTTTTCTCCTGATCAGCAGAGGCTTGTATGCAGGAATTAGCCATCACAGAGCTGCAAGCATTCCTCTCACCGCCCTGGATTCCTACATGGAATTGCACAATCCCGCTGTCACACCTCCACATAATCTAGAAAGAACAGAGAACAATGAGCCTCCTCCATCCTTTTGGAATAAATTACAGCAACAAAACTGGACGAGATGGGACTTTTACAATAAAGCTTTTAATCAAATCTGTGGTCAAAGATCTTCCCCCCCCCCCCCTACACATATGGCAAAAATTTGAAGAAAAAAAAAACATGCACACAAGCAATTTCTTTCTACATGTCAGAGCTTAAAATGTATTTGCTCTTCCTTTTTTTGCGATCATGTATTCCATGCTTCTATATTCATTATCATTCCTTTCTCACAGTGTCTTATTTGGTTGCGCTCATGTCAATTCTGCTTACATATCCTTCCACAAATGTGCAGTTCATGCGAGTAGCATTTAAATGTCTGAATAAATAAAGGCTCATATCTATCACAATCTCCGTGTTTTTGACATGGCACCATAGCCAATATCACCACCGCGCTACTGAATGGCGTGTGCTATTGTGAAAGAGGGATCCCCCTCGCTTTCCCTTGAATGACATTTGAGGAGGAAACACATTTGTAACACGGCACATACAGTAGCTATACTCTCGCCGCCGCCTCCTCCTCTTCACCCTCCCCCGTCCAATTTGCCAGCATGCGATGCATTTAGATTGGCGGTGGGGGTGTAGCCACGCTACACGGCTCTCACATGACTTCAGCTGCACGCCACAGCTCGAGGTCGGGAGCCAATGGGGTTTCGGTGTGCCAGTGACGTCAGGGGGCGGGTCGGCGTCCCTGCGTGTGTGTGTGTGTGTCCGTGCGCGACGGTGCGCGCGCGCGGGGAAGAAAGCCCCCCCTCCGCCAGGCAGGCAGGCAGGCAGGCAGCTCTCTCTCTCTCGCTCCGTACAGGCGCAGTGTGTGTGTGCAGCGTGTGCAGCTCGGCTGGCCTCCCCTCCGCACTGAATGGACTAGATTCCCAGCCACGTAAGAAGCACAGCGGCACCACGGGAGAGAGGATGTCCTGCTGAACCAAGGGATTGGCCTGGGAAAGTCGGCCGGCCGTCCCTTCCTTCCTTCCATCAGCTTACAGCAGCAGACATACAGCACAGGCGACAGTTTTCTTCCACTGGACTGGACCAAGAGAAAGAGAGAGGACGTCGACTCCCGCACACAAAGAGCTACAGTTTTTTTTTTTTTTCTTCCGGATGGGGTTTTCTCCTTCTGTGGTAGATGACAATCACCGTGCATGGATGTGATCCCGGGGAACAAGGCCGTGCACTGACCTAGTACTAGTTAGCGAAGGAAGCTAACTAGTTAGCTCTGCACCTGCTAGCCATCATTTGAGAAATTTCTGCTAAATTCAGCAGCTATAAATAGCGTGGGGAAACTTGCTTCGTTTATTTAGCCTGTGCAGTTTTTTTTTCTGTGCCTGCAAGTTGCATCCAACAAATTGTTTCCGTTTTATGAAACGTGCCATAAACATTTAACCGGCGAGATAAGCTAGCAGACCAGCTGCAGGTCAACTTAGCACTATTCATTCATTTAAAAGGCTAACTTTTGGTAGCCTTTGTTGCAGCTTTTGTCGTGCCTGCCGGCGTTACTGTTCATGAAAGTGCAGCACGTCTGTGCAAAGGGGTTTTCACTTGGGTTTGTAATTATTTCATTTTACCCCAGCCTTATCCCGTGAATGGGAAAACAAAGGGGGGCAAAAGAGCAGCACAGAATTAAAGACTTATTTTTTTTTAGTTGCATGAAATCCAACGAGCCAGGTTTTGCCTGTTGATAGTCGGCTACATTCTCCAGCGGTGAGGTGCAGTTTAAATCAGTTCGCCCGCAAGCAACGAAGTGGTGCCCGAGTCCAGGAGGAGGAGGAGAAGAACAAGGAGGAGGAAGGCCCCCGGCTTTGTGGAGTTATCGCACTTATTCCTCATGAACATACAGAGGTCAAATCCTATTAACATTTCACGTTATGGGAGATCGCGGCACAAATCGCACGATTTCGAAGATTTGTCTTGCTTGAGGACTACAGAGTCGAGCCAGAGCTTCAGTCCCAACCTCGGGTCCCCTAGCCCGCCGGAGACCCCGGACTCCTCGCACTGTATCTCCCGCATCGGGGACTACCTTTTGTTGGAGCCACTGGAGGGAGACCACGTTTTCAGAGCCGCCCACCTGCACAGCGGGGACGAGCTCGTATGTAAGGTTAGTAAGGCAGAGAGAATCACGGTCTTGCTTCGATGTGCAAGTAACGTTTTGCGGGATCTGTGTCGCACGAATCAACTTTATTCCAGTGCATATTATCCCAAATACAATGCGCATGCTGTAAAGAAATATACCGAGTTGGTGTCATCGGGTTAGCTGTTGCAACACCTCGCCTTTTTAATAATTGCTTGAATTGTAAATAGAGAGCTGGCACGGCTGCCTAATGGAAAAAGTGAATGGGGTGAGCTGCGTGGTTTGGATTGCATGATGTAACGTTGACAAAGGAGTGAGTAACCACGCACACACTCCTCTCAGCGCTATTCTCGCTTATCCACGGCTCCTCTCTTTCATAGTACACTGCCACCATCGTGTTATTTCAACAAGGATTTACTATTTCCTGGGTAGTCATGCTGCACATTTTGCACCAAACGCATTTTGTAATCTTTCAAAGGCAGCCGAATTAAGGTCGCGGGGAACTTCACAAGTTGAGCCAGTGGTTGTGACATTGGCTTCAGCATTGACCTTAAAACCATATAAAGTAAAGCACCGTTCCCTAAAGCTTGAAGGCAACCTGCTGGCCTTTCCTCCCCGCATTTATAGCCTGTATTGACTTTCATATAACGCTGATTATAAAGGGCACCAGGACTGTCCCTGAGCAGCGTTGCAGCCTTAAGCTGCCTTAAGTGGATTGATGAATTGAGATGATAGTTACACGCACCCTTGGACTCATAAGGCACGACATATCCAATAACCCGTACCTTTTGACTTGAGATAATGTTTTGTCTTGGCAATAACAAATTAATGGCCTTTGGCACGGCCTCGTGAGCTAACTGCAGTTTGACCTCACCTGCTTTGTGCCGCTCTCAGTACACTAGCAATCAATCCCCACTTCCACCATTGATCAGTCCTGCCAAGCCGGGAGCCCAGGACACAACATAAGATCTTGAGACCTGTGGGGTGTTTTTTTTTTAGTATTGACTGCAAGCAGAGGAGCCCTCTTACCTGAACTGGTTGTACTGAAAGTCAATTGGGGGTTACTATGGAAACAAAAGAGGCACTGCAAACCTGGGCTGCAGCACAATGCCCTGCACTAAAATGATGTGTTCAGTTTGCCTCGCTTTAACACCTCTCCCTCTGCCAGAAGAGTAAATGCTGTTCAAGTTTGGTGTCACACGGACATTTGGTAGACTGCTCATATTTCTGGTTAGATTTTCTTTAATTAGAAGCCAATTTGATGCTCTTTCAGTTGACGTTAATTGTCTCCACAGTGGGGAGGAAAAAAAATGGGAAAACTGTTTGGAGGATGTTTTCAACCCGACATCTCCCACCACCAAAACAACATAATGAGATAGTTGCACTCATTCATCACTCTAGATAAGCAGAATATCTAATTGGCTGGAATGCACACTGTAATCATAAACGCTTCCCTTTCTTGTGATCCCAGGTTTTTGACATCGGCCGATACCAGGAGTCTCTGGCGGCCTACTTTGCCCTGGGCCAGCACCAGCACATCAACCAAATCCTGGAAATTTTGCTCGGGGAGACGCGAGCGTACGTGTTCTTTGAGAGAAGCTATGGCGACATGCACTCTTTTGTCCGCACCTGCAAGAAGTTGCGAGAGGACGAAGCTGCCAGGCTCTTCTATCAGATAGCCTCGGCTGTGGCACATTGCCACAACAACGGACTGGTACTCCGTGACCTCAAACTGAGGAAGTTCGTCTTCAAAAACGAGGACAGGTGAGTTGTGTAAAACAACCTTGAGTGTTGGCTATCACTGTGCAGTTTGGCTTTTTTTTTCTCTCGTTCTCATCTGTACATGTTGTTATGTGACATTACAACTGTGTCAGTGTTATGTGTCATATCTCAGCTTACAGCAAGGATAGTGAAAGGTGAGACAATGCAGGCATAACATGCCTCTCTCAGAGGTTGTGCACAATGCAGGAAACATAAGCTTGTTGTGTCTCCCCTAGTTATATTTGCGCAGATGGTTTATTGGTGGATTTATGACTTGTACTGTAAATGGAATCACACTTGGAGGAACATGCCATGTAGATGTAATCCTAACACGTACTCGACCCCAGTTGTCGAACTGAAGAATGGACAGAGAAGTCACCAGGCCAAGCTTTAGCATGGCAAATGATCAACTGAGTGAAGCATCTGCACTTCTGTAATCATGAGAAAGAAGAAACCTTACAGTCAGTTTTACACAGTACAGTTTTACTGACCCCTGGTGGCAGAACCTGGAAGTTACACCGTTAAAATCCAGACATCTGTTGCTACAGCAACCTTAGAGCAGCTTTTTGTTAATGAAAATATGTTTACATTTGAGTAGGTGTAATTCTGACATGAATTATTTTTGCACTTTTTTTTTTAACTCGTGGATTCTGACTGTATGCAAATTTTAGTACAGAAGTTTGTCAGAGGAGTTTGTTCTTATCCAACACCTTGGCAGAGGCACAGGCTGTACTTCAGTGCCCTCCGTCTTGAAAGTTTGACGTCATTCTTTTGGCGCTTACTGTGGAAAAGAGAAGTTGAGCTGCCCTTACATATTTAGTACGGATCCAGTAACCTTCACTGTCACACCAGACCGCTCAGGGGCCGCGATACAGAGGCCCCCACCCTTTCTATTAAATGATTGATGTCGGGTGAATTTTAAGAGCGATGGCGAGGGGCAGTGCTGGGTCACATTTACTATATGGTCTGTCAAGACTCCTCTTATACCTTTTCACTTCTCCTGAATCAGCGAACACGAGAGTACAGAGCCAAGAGCGGGAGATGATAAAGCTGTTTTAAAGCCCAAGGCACAGATCTGCTCTGGCCTCAGCCCAAATGTGGGACAAAAGGTTATGGTGAATGCACAGAGAAGAAACTGAATTAGATCAGACATAATACTTAAGCAGGCTTCCACAGCATGACTTCGCTTTGTCATGGCTGCTGTTTGGCCTTTGACCAGAAGCATCCTGTTTTAAAGAACATCGGTCAAAGGTTGGCCTTGAGTGGAATCCAGCGCAGCTACTTAAACGGCGTCTGTTGATCTCTCCACGCCAAGCCAGTGAGACATTTTTTGATGAGCGTACACAGCAGGCGGCCAGGCTTAAATAACAACATGCGCTCACATTAAAATGGGCTTCTTATTTTGCCTTTATTTCTAAGCTCTCTAAACTGTAATTACAGGTTTGCACATCCTCCAAATGAGCCGTTACCAGGCAGTGGTATGCTGTGTTTAAAATTCACTCTGCTTTCTGTGTGACAAAGGAACGATTGGCATTTGGCTCAAGGAAACAACAGAATAGAAGTTACTTGAAAATATGAAAATGCTATGCAGCACGCTAATGAAAGCAAATTGCTATTAGTGATGATGAACCAGCTCGCGGGCTAATGTGAAAGTACATGCACGTGCCATGTTTCTGGAAGTGTCTGAGCCAGCGCTCTTGGTTTCCTCTTTCCAAGTGACTCCCAGTAGATAATGTGACAAACACTTTGTCTGGAACATCGTGTCTTATGGACCTCACATGCAGATGGCAGCGTTTACGTGACCCCACAAGAGCCTCTTAACATGCACATGGAAAATCTTCTTTTCCAAGCCTCTCCAGATTATTTAGTTCAATGCTTCTGAGCAACTAGTCATTATTATCAGCGTTCAGGGGTACTATAGCTACCTTTGCAGGGTTTAAAGAAGAGCACATATACATGCTATTTTGAGGAGAGAGACCAGGAGAAAAAGAATCCACATTGTTGTGCGCTCTTTGAACGGTTCACTGCACGGAACTTAAGACGATCAGTCACCCATAATTACATTTCTTTTGAATTCTGGGGGTCTTTTGGAAAGCTTATTTGTGCAATGACGGTGTTTTATCGAAGTGAAAAGAAGCGTCGGACTTAAGCCTGGAGAATTATGCGCTCAGCTTCCTTTGATATCCGAAAGCGATGGATTTAAAACACTTAAGATGTCCATCAGAGAAAATTATCCTACTTGACTGTCTTTTGTACTTAGTGAGTTGGCACAAAGTTTGAAACTAAGGTAGCAGTTGCAGCTAATAATAAAGTTCACATTTTGAGGCTAGTCTAAATGTCCTTTTGTCTTGTAAAGACTTCAATATGTTTTTGTTTCCCCTGTGTATCTGCAGAAGCCTTGTGAAGCTGGAGAGCCTTGAGGACACTTATATCCTGGATGGTCATGATGATTCCCTCTCAGACAAACATGGCTGCCCGGCCTATGTCAGTCCTGAGATCCTCAATGCCAACGGCAGCTATTCGGGGAAGGCAGCTGACGTCTGGAGTCTGGGCGTCATGCTTTACACCATCCTCGTGGGGCGCTACCCCTTCCATGATGTTGAGCCCGGCTCCCTGTTCAGCAAAATCCGCAGGGGCCACTTCAACATCCCCGAGACGCTGACTCCCAAGGCCAAGTGCCTCATCCGCTCCATCCTCCGCCGGGAGCCGGCGGAGCGCCTCACATCTCGGGAGATTCTGGATCACCCTTGGTTTACCTCCTCCGGGGCACTAGGGGGCGCCGTGGCGCACGGCAGAGGGGAAAGGGAGCAGGAGCAGATGGTGCCTGAGGTGAACATGGAGGAGGAGCTGGAGCAGTTCTTCAGCTGAGCAAACACCAAGCACAAAACGGACGACTCCGCCACGGTCGGCTCGCCACAGTCACAGCAGAGCCAAAAACAGTAGTTTAGAAATAAATAGGTGAATTTGTCACTCATAATAAAGGTGTTTCCATCCTGTTTCCTTTTCCACCATTTCATGGAAAACCTTGAGCCTGGCATGACAAATGGCATCTATACATCCCCTGGCGATGCACACCCCGATCGGGGACTGTTGCCGCCGGACATGCAAGTTGCAAACAATGTAGCAAATGTTCTTGTTGGATCTGTTTGGTTTAATGTGGTGCTCATTCACCATTTTTGACACTATGGAAAGCATGAAGGGACATATGAACACAGGAAACCAAGGAGAACAATTCAAATGAACTGACAACACCTTTTCTAACAGATCTTTCTTTTGTCATAGCTTTAGGTGGTGTTCATTGAAACCACAGACCCAGGGTCAGATATAACAAGCCCAATAAATACAAGGAGATCTCCCCTGACCTGGGACCAAGTGGTTAAGACACGGAGCAGCTTAGGCTTTTTCCTCATCACCCATACGCTGACCTCGCCCTTGTTTTCATGGATTCATTTTGTCACTCATTCTCTCACTTGTCACAGTTTTACATTATTTAATATTCCGACAAAGTCACTAAACTCCTCATTTTCAGTTGTATTTCTTTCTTAAGCATATACCACAAGTGTTTTTTTTTTTTTTTTCTCTGTCAGTACTTATTAAACCGTTCGTTTTTGTCGTTAAGCTATTCCCATCTGTTGTTACTGCTGCTTAAATGCCACTCCCCAAACCTCAATCTTAAAACCATTTTCTTGGTAATCCTCCCAACATGGCATCACGCACTCGATGTGTCAGGTGAATGGACAGTTCCACCTCTTAAAATTAGATTCCTTTTATTTAAATTCATCCTTCAGTTGTAGAAACCGGAACGTGACATTTATTTAAAGTGTAACAGCTATATATATATATAAAATAAATAAATATAAATATATATATATATATATATATTTAAAACTACATTGCAGGATTTTTCTTTATCCAGAGATTCCTTTTTCATGTATGATGTAGGCAATACCTTGACACAGGACAGAAGAGGAAAAAAAAAAACGTCTGTCTGAAGTTTGAAAAATATCTTCTGTGCCAGTATTCCTGTGGCCCAAACAGCCCATGCCACCCGGTCTCCCTCGTTTCTTTAAAAAAACAAAAAAACAACAAAAAAAAAAAACCTTGATACGAGACATTCAGTGATAGTATTGCTATGACATGCTCACTCCAGAACCTCATGTTAGTTTTCTACTGCCTGCGTAGGTCCTGGCAAACGACCATGCTCGGAATGGGTACCGGAGGACATGTCTCGTCGTATCTCGATGTTACTTGAATTTGTGTTTTTAATCTAGTCATCGGCATGTGCTCCATTGAATGCTATAGCCTGCCTAGCGAGGGTGGGAGGTGGGGATAGGAGGGGGGGTGCTTGTTTTTTTAAGAAAAGTTGGAAAAAATAAATAAACCACGAGAATTCTCAATTTGCTACATTTCTGAGTTGCTTTTCGATTAAAAAAAAACTATTGCTTTCATTGTTTTTTTTTTTTGTAGACTGAGCTACCTTTTTATTTAAGTTGGTGCTTATTTGGTGCTAATGTTTAGTCCTTTTTGTTTCATGGAGGGGGGTGGTGCATGGTGGGATATCTGCCTCAGATGTTCTGATTGTATCGTAACAGATTCTGGTGTTTTTTGTCCAAAATTTATTCAGTAAATAAATTGTGAACTGCTATTTAATTTTTGTCTTTATTTTCCTACCGTACCATTTTCCTACTTCTTCCAAAATCAATTCAGTCGTGACAGGTTTAGTACAAATCTAAGATTATCCACATCCACAGTCCTATAACGGATATGATTGTAAAGTCAAGATTACATACATAGCCTCTCGTTTTCGGGTTAAACAATTGACTCAAAACCTGTTCTGCTGGATATTACTGCATTATTTCTTCAGCTATGAAGCAGGTAAAAAAGATGTTTACCAAGTGTGATACTTGCATTTGGAAACTTGTTGTGATCCCACAGCATGTGTTCAAAAAGAGCCCCGAATGGTAGTGAACCAGGTCACACTCATGCCGCAGAAACAAAAATAAATCCCTCCAAAAGATAGCAGGAGCATTTGGAGAGGCCAAATAAACCGTTCTGCGAATGAAAAAGGGGCACGCTGGTGGTGAGCGCCGCAACATAAAAAGGCCTGGACATCCACTGAGGAAAGCAATGGAGGCGCTTTTCCGTGGTGCAGAAATCCCCCATCACAACATCCTGTCAAATAAAGAACACTTTCCAGGAGGAAGGCATATTATTGTCCAAGTCTAATAGGAAGACTGTACAGAGGGTTCACCACAAGTTGCAAACCCTTAGCCTCAAAAATAGCAAGGCTAGATGAGTTTTTGTGATCAACCTGTACCCAAATGATGGGAAGGCTTGAAACGACAAATGATCAGAAGCAGCGTAAAACATGCATGGCGCTGGCCCACAAGTCTTCACTGAAGATGTCCTTGAATACAGATGGATGAATTGTGAAGTGTGCAGGGATATATTCCGTCGGCTCAGATTCAGCTAAAGACAGAAACGTTGCTTCACAGTACAGATGGACAGTGATTCAAAACAACCAAGAGTTCCCGAAGGTGAAGATGTGGCATATTCTGCAATAGCCGAATACACCTGGCATGTCTGATCTCATTGTGACCAAGCATGCTTTTCTCTTGCTGAAGGCAGAAAATCCCAGGTGCAAACAACAACTCAAGGCAGCTGTGGTAAAGGCCTGGTTAAGCGTCACTAAGAAGGAAATCCATTCTTTGGTGACGTCCATGGGTTGCAGGCAGTCAGTGCCTGCGAAGGATTCTCCACAAACTGTAACGTAAACAGCTAAAATGACACAAAAAGGACAATGTACAAATATACACTGACCTAATTGTATTTTATCTTTTCAGCAGATTCACTAATACTTCAGTTCCAGTACACTGGCCCGTGTGCCCCAACAAAAGCAACTCCCGGTTCTTAATGAGACTGCAATCACTGACAGAACTTGAGTGGATTCCAAATGAACGAGGACCCACTTCATCTGAATGATCACACATAAGACTTTAGGAGAAACCTCTTCAGTCAAATCATTTTGCTGGTGACGCTCTAACGAGAACACTTCCAGCTACAGTCTGCTCCTTTTTTTTTTCTCTTCAAGGCCAGCCGGACCTGTGACCCAGCCAGCCTCTTGTCTTGGAGTCCCTGCGAGGAAGAAGAAATCACTTCAGATTCCATTTGTTCACGCTGCGCTAGGACATGTGTGTCGGTGCGCTTACATCTGTGCACATGTGTGCAACAGTGTGTGTGTGTTTATGTATGTGTGTGTGTGTGTGTGTGTGCTCAGAGCTCTCCCACCTGTTCCTGCAGGATAATCCTGATTAAGGTTAGCTCCATCTGACAAAGCAGACAGCTGCTGTAACAACCCAAATTCTCAGTATCTCTCCATTCAATATAGGCTAAATTAATTTCCTCCGGCTCACAATGACAAATCAAAGTCACGGGTTACTGCTCGGCAACACCTGCTCCCTCACCGCCGCCGCGTCCTTTGCATTTCTTAGCTTTGATAACGCGCATGCAGCGACACAAAGCCCTCCCTCATCTTCCAGCTGATCCCTGTGAGCTGACAGGAGATGAAAGGTTATTGAAGACTGAACATCATTTCACAAATGAGCCACAGTGACAGGCTTTCGGGGCCAGCCACCTCCACGCAGTGACATGAAAAAAAAAGCCTCCCAATTTCTTTTGTAATCAGATGTGATGTTGATGGATTCTTGTCAACAGCTTGTAAAAAAAATGACAGCATGCAAATAAAGAAAGCACAAAGATGGGTGCTCTGAGAGTACGTAGGAAAATGCAACAGCCCTCATAAGCTTTAGATTGATATAGCTTTAGGATGAAAGCCTGACCTCTAGTGGTAATATCGGCAAAAGACAATACAGGGTAAAAATATTTCTCTACATGTAACACCTGAGTGTAAAATAATAGATTATTGAGTGGAAAAACTATGAACTATAAAAAAAAATGATATTATATACTGTCATAAATACTATTATTCATGATAGGAAATTGATTGTGACGAATTAATTGTGTTGTATAGGAAGCTGTAACTACTGACCTTATTAACTACTATAAAATATTTTACTATTGCTTTACAGAAGAATCATTAAAAACAACTTTTATGGATGCCAGGCTGTGGCTGGTGTCCATCATCCTGCATCTCACTTGCTCTCTCTTATTAGATGTCTTAAATGGCTGCTGGGCATCTGGACCAGAATTCCTTATAACAAGGTTTTGACCCTTATTAACTCAACGGCTTGATATATTTTTCCCAACCTGGCAACCTAAACACTGATTTAACATATACCTAGCCCCCTTATGAAACCCTCATGCCTGCAGGCTCTCTGTTCAAAATGTTAAGACTTTGTGCAAACTTTGGAATCACAGAATGAATGCAAAGACATGAAATCCGGCATATTTTTATTTAAATGTGAAAATGAATCAGCCACAACATTAAAACCACTGACAGGAGAAGTGAATAACATTAAGCATCTTGCAGCAATCCAATGTTCTGCTGGTGGTCCTGGCATTCATTCATGTGGATGTTACTTAGACATGTAGCACCCACCTAGACCAGACCAGACACCCCCACCTCATAGGAATGACGCTCCTTGATGACAGCAGCCATCCCCAGCAGGATGCAGCCTGACACAGACACGCACACAAAAACGCACAAGGGAGACCTACACAATATTAGGAAAGTGGTCGTAATGTTATGCCTGACTGGTGTACTTCAAATTCTGTTTCTTCAGTCAAACCTTAGCAATAACTTTGAAATGTGGGAATAGGTTGTATAAATGTCTGCTGAAGCTATGTGCTTTAATTGTCTGAGGCTATGATTGTGAGGTTCACATTTAAATATAGTTCAGCAGATTCACTGTGTTTTTCATGTAATTATACGTATTTGTGATTAATTGCAGATCCTCTACGGGCTGCTTGACCTGGCAGTGGCTGCTTCACGGTGTAAACAACACCACGCAGGGAAACTATATGGCTGTTTCTGTTTTGTTAGAATCTGGTTATAAATTTAGAGAGTTCTGTTTACAAAGATCATCGCCGGTTGCAGAGACAGAGACCTAAAGGCCCACTGGGGGCTAGGAGCAGAACTGTTTCCTCCCCTGCTTGCTTGCATCGCCCGTGACAGGAGTGATTCATTTCATGTTTACATCATTCATTCAGCACTGTGCGTTTCCACAATCTGTCAAGCTGTTGACTTTCACAAACCGTCTCAAGACTTGGAAGAGGCGCTTAGAACATCCCAGGCTCCGTTTTTGTTTGAGCTAAATAATTGATGAGTGTTCGCTGCTTATTGTGATACCAAGACAATGCTTTAGCTATTTAGTTAAAGGAGGGGAAAAAAATGACAAGTCTTGAGTTTATTTCTCCTTTTTTTATTTATTTTCTTTGCATTTTATAGTGTTTATCCAATGTCCTCAGCTTTCTGTCAAATAGACAAAACAGCATAAAATCCGGTAGTCTCTATTATCAGTAAACGGAAGATTAACTTTGCAGACTGGCGTATTCTTCATCGTCTAAAATTTTAACTGTCAAATAAGTTCCAAAACCATCTGGAGTGTCCCACTAGCCTGGAAAGACCAGCCATCACACTAATCTTCTTTTACAATCCAATCTCTATGGAGCTTAATATCAGAATAGAGATAACAGATTTATGGAGGAACTACTGTGGGCTATTTTTTTCTGATGAATGGGAGATATTAATAATACTATCATGCTACTAATGAGAGGTAGATGGATAGACTCCAAGGTGAAAATGGAAACGGAAGCTGAACCATTTCAGGACTGTACCTGCTTTTATTTTCTCCCTATTTGAGAATTTTTTATATACCCCGATCAAGCATAACATTATGACCACCTTCCTAATATTGTGTAGGTCTCCCTTGTGCCTCCAAAACAGTTGTGACTCATCAGAGAATGGACATGGGCCTTCAGAGGGTGTCCTGTGGTGTCTGGAAACAGAATGCTGTTAGTGGAGGCCTTTGGGTCCTATGGGTTGAGGGGAGGGTCCTCTGTGGATCATCCCACAGATACTTGATCAGTTTGGGATCTAGGGAATTTGGAGGCCAGGTCAACACCTTGTGCTGTTCTTCATGCTTTTTTAGTTGTTCCTAAAATGTTTTTGTGTGTGTGCCTGTGTCAGGCATAAATATTAAATATTTTCCCCTAATAGTGGAAATTGTCATAAAAGATGTCCTTGCTTAAACAAGATGTCTGTTCATGTCCATTGGAGCAAACAAATTATTTACTTGGAGAGCATTTCAAAGTAAGCTATTCCCTAGTTCCCTCATGTTTCTTTTTGTGTTTCCTGGGCCACACCCTGTCACAGCCAATATGGGAATTAATCCAGCAATGTCATCATGATTACAAAGTAACACAAGGGGGAGGGATGAAATCATATTTCTCTGCTTATGTAATGGCTTTAAAGCGCGGGGTTTGAGAATGAGGTCTCGCCGTACAGCACTTACTCCTCAGTCACTCCTCAGCAGGAAGATAAGTATTCTGCAATTCAATTAACTCAGCCCGAGATCAGTTTCGATTTTATGTAACTCAGGGGAACAACACTGGCTGTCTCGGAGTGCTGAAAGTTTTTCTGTGTTCCACCGAGCTGCTCCAATTAAGGTTAATGGCATGGTTGTGTGACGATCCCTCCACAACAAGGCCCCTTTCAAACGCAGCTGCTATTGTGTCTGGGCTTTGGCAGGATACAGGCATCCCCCAAAGGAGCCAGTGGGCTATAAAGGTGCTTTAGTGAGCCGGTCCCCAGGCGCAGCACAGTGCACACGGGTACCCTTGGGTGTTCTGGCAGCGGAGTTTTGTGGCAGGGCACCAAAGAAAACACACAGACAACAGATGGCCTCTGTTGTCTTCCACCCAGCCATGAGGCTTCTGCTGGCTCAGGGTTGCAAAACTCGCTGAGAAGCAGAGAAGCCCGAGGACTCAGTCAGGTGGGTGTGTGAGTCACATGTCAACTATAGCTGTATATTTTTTGTATGTGTGTGTGTTGCTTTCCAAAGCACTTTACAGAATACTTTCAAACACAGATTATAGTTCATCACTTTGTGAAGACATTCAACGTCCCTCTGTGGTGTACAAACCGAAAGAAAAGCTCTTGCCTTCAACACTAGATGGTGCTCACATTGTAGCTTCTGCTGCTGGAAGTCAGGGTTAACTTTTGAAGCACACCTGCTTCTCAAAATGCAGAAAATAAGTGCAACATATAGATATGTAGACGCTTTGTTTTGTCAGAACCTTCAAATGTATACTTCCACTATCCATTTGCAAGTGTAATTTGAGCCTTGGCAGAGGTTTGTCTTGATGTGGGAGGGTGCACGCAGTGAAGGTCATCACTGACTGCTAAAAGCTGGCTCCAGACTAAAACTAGGATGGTGTGCCCTGGAATATAGTGTTATTTTCCCTCAATATTATTAAATGCGAACGACTAAATATGCTATGAAGTTAATTTTATGAAAAGAAAGCATCCTTAGACGTTATTAATCAAGATATTCTGATTCAAGTGTTGCTAAATCTTGGCCGGTGCGTGGACATGACATGGGCACGTTCCAGTTAAACCTCTTTCGTTCGCTTTTAAAAGCCCAGAAAGCATGCACACAACGATAATAATGCATAATACACTGAATAAAATCCCTCACGTGGAATGAATTTGTTCTAACAGAAGCAGATTAGTTTGTCTGTATGAACAACTCCATCACTCACGTCAAAAATCTTTAAATAGCCTATATAGTAGAATCCGTGAAGGTGTCATTCTGGTAATTAATTCCCAGGATGCCATTAAGCAGCAATTAAACACAAAAAGCTCCTATGCTTTTAAAAACGTCTCCACCCAGGGAGCGCGTGGAACGCTGGGGAGCCATAAAGTCATGTGTGCGTCAAGCCTCGCAAGCATAGGAAATAGGAGAGCACCGCTCCAATTAAGGGTTCGGAATATTTTTATGCAAGTTGCTCGTGTTTGACGCCTCACCCGAAAATGTTTGTTTTTATCCAGCGTTGCCCCAATTATCTGGTCAGTAAACAGCATAATCAGAGCTTCAAAATGACAGAGTAAATTGGAGAGTGGTCTTGCATGCTGTCTGTGCTTTTCACACTCCTTTTCGTCAATACCCAATTATCTTCTCTGTTGCCTTTTCCCACTGATAGCGCGTGACTTAAAATAGCTTCTTTTCTGTTTTTTTGAGCGTTGTCTCCTAATTGCAACAATCCAGAGTGACTTGACGCATTGATCAGCCATTAGAGGCTTTAAACAGTGCACGGATAAGGTTGGGTCCGGAGCATGAAATAGATCACGCTCACGTTTTGTCGCTGCGAAAGACAAATTTTTTGTCCCCTCACAAATGGCTTGGCAATAAAGCAACGCTGGACTCCTGACGTCTGTGGGCGGTATGGACAGCTGTATTGACTGCATGTATCAGATGAGGCATTGCCGTATTTATATGCCTGAGCACCAAGCCTCATACAGTAATTATTGGAAATGCATCCTCTGGAGATGGCAGGCATGAATGAATTGGTTTTGGCCTGATGTCCGTGATAATTGCTTTCATGTTTGCCAAGGACACTGTGTTTGTCTCAATGCTGATCATCTTTATTAGATGCGAAGATGCATGTAGCCCCATCTGTGGGATTTTGCAGATAGTAATTAAAAAAAAAAGTGATATGTGTGTATGTTTTGCTCATAAAAACAATAATCAGCATGGTGTCAGTATCAATATCAGTCATCGCATGCAGCATAGGGTGGTTATGTTGCTTTCCTGCTCCACAACATTTCGCCGTCCCTCAGAAATATGTTTTTCACTGAGTGACAAATGAGAAAGACTAGAAATAACGTGCTATTTCTGTCCCCGCAACCTTTCCTGGTGCAACTCGCGCTGCTAAATATCAGTTGAGAATCACAGAGCCGTTTCGGTCCGGGTGGGCTGACTTGTGGCCCCCGAAAGCTTTAAATCATCTGGCTCAATGAATCAGAGTCTTGACTGAGCCAAATTGCCTGACTGCGCCCTGTGGGAGAGATAATTGGGTGAAACAGGTTGTTTTTGTGCCTTGCCGAGGTACGAGAGGAGCAGGAGAAAGGAGAGAACGTGGACTCCTCATTTCAGATAAAAAACCTCTGAGGCGTGCAGCGTCTCGTTTTTGTTCAGGGCCGAGTTTCGGGGATTCTCGGCGAGGCGGCTGGCAAACTGTAACATCCTGCAGATGGGCGAGGAGGGCCGTTTTTGTGCATGAATAAAACGTGGCGTTCACATTAAAAATGCAGGCCTTGATAAGCTCAAACTCATGTTAAGTGAGACAGCCAAATGCGAGATGTTATACCCTTTTTCCTTGGGCTGGTGATACAGTTTGACAAAACCTAAAAATATCACAGTTTCGTCTGCAAGAAACTGCAAGAACTGACGTTTGGGGCAGCAGCAACACATCCAGCATACACTATATAGCAACGGGAGTATTGTTCTGGAGTTTCTGTCCACCTGACAAATCTTTGCTCTCTTTTTTTTTTCTTTTTTTTTAGCTCCATGGCTGTTGTCTCCACCAATTTCCGGGTGAAAAATGCTCCGCAGAGGTAAACATCTAGCTTCTACTGGCTTGTCGCTAACTTGTCTGTCAGTGTTTAGTGCTTGACAGGCAACAGAAAGTGTGTTTTTTTGTTTTAGAGCTTTCTTGCTAAAAGCATCCAAAAACAACACGAGGAGAGAGGTTGGAGCGAATGTAAGTGTAAAAATCTTCTATATGGTCAAGGGGATCCGTCTGGTTTGTGAGCGACAACTTTTGCATCGCAAAAGACGTAGCAGCTGATCTAAAAATACTTTAGTTTAATAATGTCAGCCTTCTGCTTTTCCCATTTGGCCAGTTTACACCCCATTTATTTATTGAAATGTCATGCAGCAAACTCAGACGGATAAAAAAAACAAAAAAACAAGATAGTGCTTGGGAAAGCTATAAAAAAAAAAAAACAGTTAATTATGTACCACTGAAATGGCCAAGTAGATAAATCTTCATCTGACTGCTGCACACAATGGATTAGCTGTTGTCTGTGTTGTTTATGTGTTTAGCATTTCACTGCTGAGCCCTTTTCATGCTAATAATCAAGCCAAATAGGACGTTTTGTTTTGCCCCGCGACCCCGCTGATCATCACTGTGCCGCATTTCGAAAACGCCGCACAAAGAACAGCGCCTACACACAAGCTCGCGCTGACAATCGGACACAATGGATGCCAGACAAGTTGTGATGTAATTAGACTTGTTAATTGGAAAAGAGCCTTTTGCCACCTGCAGCAGAAAGTACGTGTGATTTTTGTGGTCATCTCTGCAGAAATAGTCCCGTTAATTGTTTTGGTTTCCAGGCACCCACGGTGGAGGAGGGAGTGTGACAACACAGCTCTTGAGTTACACCTCAAGCTGCAAAAGCTGCAGGCTTTGGGGGACATCGCAGGCATGGCAATTCAATTCAGAATCCACACGCATGATAGAAAAGCTACTCGGAACATCACGGCGAAAATGGCGGCCGTACCGACTAGCTATGTTCACTGATAAGCACAAAGAGGAAGAACAGACAGGGAAAATTTTTTACATCAAGAGAAATCTGTCTTAAACATGGACGAGGCAAGAAGTACTTTGATAGTTTTAGAGGTCGAGCAGCTTAAATGTCATTATGATTTAACGCAGGCCAAGTACCTCCACCCAAAGGCCCTCCTTTCACACCATTTGCATTTCTGAAAACCTGCTCCTCTTCGCAGCAGAAAGTCATCCAGAATATTAATCCTGCTTGTCTTGATGTTGTTGTACCCCCCCTTTACAAAGACTCCACCACGCACGCGCCGCCGAGAGGGCTGACATTCGTTCATATTTTCCGATGCTGATCTGAGAGTCGTGGCAGCTAATTAATCATTCAGCAAGTTCTCTGGTGGTCAGCCCATGATCTGAAGACGGAGACTGAACTTTGGCTGTTTCATTCCCAGCCAGATATGGATTTCATAATGGATGGACGCAGACGCGCTGTCTCCCTCATTTCCTTCTAATAGGATAAATGTGTTGACTCCCCCTTTTCTGTAATTCTGCTTAAAACAATATTGCCAGCACGAGAGTCTCTCACACAAACGGTGGAGTCTATTTTACTGAGAACTGAATCTACAAAATGATATTTATCATTTCTTTTTTCCATCTTTTTTAAAAATAATTACCCTAATTAAAAAGATGATCAGCCATGGTTTGAAAATATAATTTATTCTTGTACATCTGGGCCCCAAAAATAGCATTCGACATATTAATTCAGAACTGTAACCTTGTACCAGCTTCAAACAGGTTTTTGAGCAAGTCTTCTTCTTCTAAAATTGTTTAATGCATCAAAACCATGTAGAATTTAGTCAACTGATTTCACAGTGAATTACCCAGACATGGGCATACATGTTAAACATGACATAAAGTGCAGTGCTCTTTTTGTTCAATGAAATATACGGGAAAACATAGCACATATATTTAGCATTTTTTTCATTTTTTTTTTTTTAAGCCAAACAGCACTGTTCACGCTTCTGATACAGCGGTAGTTAGTGATCCATTAAAGACAGCAGATGTTAGAATATTATACTGCGCCCAAATGACGTTGGTGTTTATTTTCATACGGAAAACAGCACTGATGCTGCAATCCAGGCACAGATGGTAAAAAGAAAATCGGCACTGATGTCAAAATGCAAAGTACAACTAGGCTGATCTATAGCCAGTCAGATAAAGTTAATCAATTGACTGTGGAAGGGAATGCAAACATCAGTCCAATATAGAAGTGGTTTGGGCATTTTCCAGTTTTAACACATGACATTATCTTAGGTAAGGTGCTTTGTGCAGGTGTTGATATTTTTTGATGTTGCTAAAGGATAAAAGTCCACAAAGATTCGATAAAGGTTGTCCTCAAGGTTCAGTACTAGGTCCACAACTTTTTACTCAGTGCATGTAGTAATTTCTATTTACAGTACTGTTAATGTTTTCCTACTTTGCACGGCATTGCACGTTTTGCAGTGTGATGAAGTCTTGTATGCCTTTGATCCCAATGTAAACCAGGTCTTCTCCAGATTAACAGCAATGTGTTTAATTCAAAGACGCAAAACTCCTGCACAAGAGTCACTTATTTATTTTCTATTCGTTATCGCTTTCCATTGCTTTTCCTGTATTGTACAGAAAATACATTTCCAAACAGCAAGAAGAAATGACACTTAAACTCAAAGATTTTTTTTTCTTTTTTTGTCCACTGCCCCTTGAGCCCAATTACAGTTGTTTACAGGTTTTTAATTTTGTCACATAACGGGTACAGTAAAGGGCACGACTAATGCAGCGCCCTGTAGAATCTCCGGCACTCTTGGCAAATGAATGCAAAAACAACCTGTGAAAGTTAACGAAATAAATTTCAACCCGCCTCTCCAAAAACACCAAAAGAGATATTTTTATTCATGTGTGCAGAAGACGTTTATTTTAAAGTTTGACTCAAACGAATGCACAAATTAGAGTCAACTTTATCTCCTGGACTTGTTAATTTAATTATTCCTACCTTTTTTTTCATCTGAAATCCAACATTCCTCCTACACTTGTTAAAAATACATCTTCAATTACTTTTATAAGCCTTTAATATATCTTAATAATCCACCTCCCATATTGTAAGGGACTTGGGTTGTATTTTTGCTATCACTGCAGAAACAGAGACACTACAATTTAGTTAATTATCAGACAACAATGGCCCATTGTTGTTCCCTGCGTCTTACAGATCCTACTGTATTGCATCTCTATCACGGCTGCCATTAACTGTGGAGATGCACTGCGCACCCTCCTCGCCCCCATCTCTCCTTCTTCCTGACTTCTGAGTCATGCTACTTAATGTAAGCATACCGCCACCAACTAGTCCCAAAGACCTTGTTCCATCACTGACTATGATACATGATCACTCTCTCTTGGGAGAGTCATTCCATAAAACCAAAATCTCAGATAGGGAGCTTTATTTGTGCAATGTAAAAGGCTTTTTTTATTTTTTTAAATTTTTTTTATTCAAACTAGCACCTGCAGGCTCGGATTTGGCTCACCGGGCCCTGCAACAAATTAGTACACACCGTCGCACACCATCTCACAGGCTGCCATGGCTGAAAGGCACAGCTGAAAGACTTCTGAAATTACTGCAAAATAGAATTTGACCCTTGATAAGGCCCACTATCTCTTCTGCCAAGTGTGACATTTTGATGCAACGCTGGATGTGGAGAGCCCTCAAGATTTTTATTTTTTTTTCTCCAAGCTTTTCGGAGTGCATAACTGCACTTAAGTCGAACGCCAGTGAAAAATGATAGTCATACTCTGCTGCATATTTACAAGTGTAGTGTTTTGCTGCCATTTTACACCGCAAACATAGCATGTAAAGCTATTATCTTGTTAAAGATTCCCGGCTATTTATAGAAACGTTCTGCACTTTTACTTCTCTGTCCCCACGTTACTGTGGGAGATAGAGACGTTTTACTCCGCTGCATTCATTTTAGAAGCAAGTTTGCAAATTAAAAGCCCTGCTCGCCCACGGAGGTGTTTTCAGTTTCCCTAGCTGATTAGAACTCTAGTAAAGTGTAAATTGGGTGGAGCCACGCTGGGAATAGCGTGTTGTAACCGAACGTAATGGCCTAATAAGAGTGATGACTGTGTATGATGTCCTTTCCCAACAGGGTTAAAACACGATGCATTATTAATAATTGAACGACCAAACACTGTAATAGGCACTTACAAATTAGCCCTACTGTGACCATGAAGTCAAAAACATAATTTTTTCTTTTTTTTTTTTTTAGTCTTTAGGTTGCTCTGCTTCCATAGAATATCTTTTCTCAGACTAGTGGAAATAAAACATCTGCGGTTTATGTCACTACAAAAGGTATGCAGGTTATTTTAAACAGGTACCTCAGTTGCATATTAAACACAAATATTGTCTTAATGTAAGCAATAAAAATGTCATAATTCATAGTGATAGTGACCTTGACATCGAGTTTCCAATAAAAACATATGGACTTTCACAACACATCTCAAGGCTTCTCTCAAAAGGTTTTTATTTTCCTCAAACTCAGAAATGTACAGCTCAGCAGCGCTGTACATAAACTTTACAGTTTACTCCTATCTTCTATACTCTGTAGGTTTCCTCAGCCCAGTTTGTATTTCTATGATTCATAGCCTGATTTCTAGAACGTTTTATTCCTAAACACTTGGGAAAATGGATTTCTAAGTTATGACAGCATTTTCTGATTTATTTGGGGATTTAAAAAAGATATCCAAAATCCCCTCTGTAAAAAGCCTTGACTCGCCGCAAAATAAACAAGAGTTCAGAACTAGGATTTTTCTCAAGTTCAGATTTCTGTTGCAGAAATGTGAGCATATCAGCACTTTTAAATCACATAATGCACACACTCGCTACCAGTTCATTAGGTACACTAGTGAAAACAAATACGTTGTAATATAACAGCCCGGCACTAAATGTTAGCTTCATGAAGGTTATAGTGTTCAGTTATGAATCTTCATGACCTTCAGTACGATCATTTTAGAGGGCGTTGTTGACCTGGACTGAATGGGGTTTTCAAAATAATAGATTTCTTTACAGTGCAAGTTTTTTTTTTAATAGTACAGAAAACTGCAGCCTCCAAACTGAAAACACATTTGAAACAGTAACAAATGCTGAGAATACCATAACGGTCCTGAAGCTAAGAATTAGTGCATGACTGTTATATGAGAATACATTCATTATCACAAGTAATGCACACAGTGAACTGTTTAATGAAGGTCATTTCATTGTGTAAACACAAAACAAACATAAAAAGCAATCTGAAAAAAAAATTCTACTATTGTAAGTAGTCAACTGTGGAAGTTTCACGGTCATACCTATTGACATTTTACCTTAGTCATTAGTTTCAATGCTTTATTTACTTTAACATGTTAGTGCTTATTTACACCAGTTCCTCATACTGCTTACATTCTCCACGTAATATTTTAATGCAGACCTTGGAAGCACATATTTTCTTTATTTTTCTGAATACTGATGTATCTTAATGCATATTCCAGGATACAGGAAGTGGAAGTTTGCTAATGATGTTAACCGGTGCAACTGTGAAGCAAAATGGAAGATATTTCTCATGCCATATTCCATAAAGGGGCAATGTACAAATAACTGTAAGTGACCATGTTCTTTTTAGGGGACATGTAAGGTCTGCATGTACAGCCTGGAACAATTTTTTCCCTCTATATTTCACGTACTATATCAACTTGCCATAAAGGCACATAAAAGTCATTCTTTTTGATTCATAGAGGTGTTTTTCTACTTTGACGTCTCAGCTGTTTTGGTGACAAACTATAGATTTTTTTCTTCATGCAGTGTTTTCACGCCGAGCTGACGCAATCCGAGTTCTATAGGTGAACAAAAAAAACATGACGCTGCTGAGTAATGTGAGTGATTACCTTGCTCTGCCTTAACCAGCGACTGATAGAGTTGTCAGTCAAAGTGATGGTCCACGCCCACGCGGGCCAGAGTGGACAACCAATCAAGCAAAGTGAAGGAAAACATCTGTGTCGGAGCACCGTGGGTACAGTAAAGGAGCTTTACAGCGCGGAAGCAATGTGCTCTAATGGATTCTACATCATGTGTCATTGACAGGGTGATAAGAGCGAACGGCAACAACATTTTGTTGAGCTGCAAAATGAAAGTCGTAGAGCTGTGGACAGGATTTAAAGGTCCTCGGTGGATTAGAAGGTTCCCGTCTGAGTTAACTCCCCCACAAGTAGAGATAAAGTTGAATTGGGGAACTCATGAATTGTTCATACACTGTTTGCGCTTGTGTTTTTCTTAAATGGTTTCTGCGAGAGAGGCTTGTCCTCTTAAATCCTTAGATGTAAGTTCCTCTACCTCATATTATTCTTTCCTCCCGTGTTGCTTGACCTCGTCACATTTCTCCTCGTGTCCACGGGAAAGTGGTGGTTAGGGTAAAAAAAGGACATTGATTTCAGGCAATTTCGCCCGAGCCAGAGAGGGCCCCGTTGATTTCCATTAGAGCCATCTAATCAGGGCCTGATTTACAACCAGGATGCTAAGTGAATGTAATTACCAGCGTTTAACCACCAGGTAGGATGAAAGGGAGGCAGTATTCTGGGCAGGCAGGCATCAAAATGAAAAACAGCTGCATTGGTGAAACATTGTTTTTATTGGATTTTCTACACGGGGACAGTGTTCTGTAAAGATATGTTCTCATAACCAATTTGTTTTAACAAGATGTCAAATGCTTGCAACTGTCAACTCTTTTATTGTGTGGTGAAGTAATGGGGTATAAATGCCTCTAAATATGGTTTGTGCGCAAATCTCTGGAAATCCCTCGACGGCTCCTGACATCTCTACTGATGCTGGTGCCTACGATTGCGTACAGTGGCTGGTAGGAGGCGCTGCAGGGCTTGTGTGAGCGAAACAAAGTGAAAGGGGAGGAGCAGCATCGGGAGTAAAGTGGCCACACGGTGTGCCAGTCCGTCCAAGCAGTCGCTTACATCTCAGCTCGTCCGCCGCGCAGCGAGCACAGAAAGACGCGTCTGCCAAGTCCCCGTCCGCTCCACACACTTGGTGACGCGCAGAGCCGAGCGCGGACAGGGCCACTCGCCGAGCACGCACGCAGCCTCCGCCGCTGCACAGTGTTGTTTCCCTCTCTGTAAAATGCAACAGCGGTCTTTGCGGGATAAAGACAGCATTCACACATAATCAGCGGAACAAGGACGAACGCCGGGGGGACAGGAGCAGCGAGCGGCCGGGGAGAGGTAAGCGCTCAGACAGCGTATGTTGAAAACAGCCGCCGCGCTCAATGTATGTACGCTTGATTTTTGACACGCTCCGCGTCGGGCACGGAGTTCACACGGCGCTCTGGCACTTGTCCTATCACGAATGAATGAGGCGGATCATCAGTTTCACTGGCAGCCTCTTAGCCGAGGACCATAGCCCACCAAATGGTGTGTACGGCGCTCACGTTGTGCGCAAGCGCTCCTGCAAGGAGGAAAAAACTAAGTTCATGTCAGTGCGTGTGACAGAAACAGACAAATAGTGAGGCAGTTTGATGTAAACCAGAGCAAATTTTGCACTAAGAGTGAATCACTCTCTGATCGTAATTGTAAGATAAAGTAAATTTAAAATACATTTGACTTAAATCAGTTAAATAGTCTGAAAAGAGTCTCAATTCATGTCCCAAAAATGAAATCCGCCTTGATTTTCTCAGATAATAAACATTTTAGTTGCTAAAACAAGTGCACAGACAGCATTTCAAAGAGCCTAAATATAAAAATCCTGTTCTGATATTCTGCAGATGTATAGAACTTGAAGCCTGTTCTAGGTAAGACTCATCCTCCAGACAGCAAAGCATTACTCATCATAAGTCCCATGTGTTGAGAACTGTGAAGTGCTGTACCCTTGGCTGTGAAATAGAGCACCGGTTGTGAGGGACGCTGCTGTCTCCTTTGCACAAAGTTACAGATGAACATCGAATTCATCCGTTTAGAAGTGCTGCTGCCTGTCCATGACAGGCGCTGCTCTCTTTCCCTGGCAAGTGAGCAGCTATTGATAAAAATGCTCCTAATCATGGTATTATGTCATTTTATCCTCGGCCCACGTTTACCAATAATTTATTAGGAGCTCTCTTATCCAGCAACTCACTCGTGAATCCTCACAAGTCTCTGCCCTGATGCCTGTTTACGAGCCCTGCCAGACTTACTGTATATAAATAGATGTTTCAGCCGCCAGCATGTGTTTCTAATACCTAAATGGATGTTACCCCCGCTGTTATTATTATATTAATGGGCTGAGCTCGTGGAGCAGGAGCAGGACACACTTCCCCGCTGATGACATTTGAAAACCTAGCAGGCTATCGCGAATCAAGGCGGGGATTAAGGGCTTTAGTCCTAGTCCTCTCTGAACAGACAGGGAGCTCTGCACTCGATAAGGTAAGACAATGCATTTGCCTCAGAGCTGGGTCCGTTTAGCGAGGGGGTCTCCTCGCCTTCGCGGTTCAGGGAGAGCTGCCTCCGCACGTTTTGGAGTAGCCAGCCGCCGCAGGTGGATGCTCGCGCCGCAGCATCAGCAGCAATCTGGAGAGAGGTCTTAACATGCGCCACAGAGGTTTTAACGGCGTCTGTAGTGTGTGTTAAGCTACAGAGCCTTTTCCTTTTCTTTTTTTTTTAAGTCAGGCGAGCCTCACCTCTGTGGAAGTATCGTGGTTTCTCCAGTTTGTCACAAGCTCCTTTGCAATAAACTCAATCAGGGATAATCCTTCTATATCAAATGTGATTTAGGTTGGCCCAGGGAGCCGCTCTGGCCTGAGGAATTCATTTAGAAATTACCCAGAGGCATTTATCCTATTAGTAAAGGCCAAGCGAAAAACGACTCCTGTTGTTATGGTCAGCAAATTACAATACTGTAGCTCAAGGCTGTTTATTTATTTATTTATTTATTTTCCACCACCCCCACGGTTTCCAGGAAAGAGGATGCCTATGCAGGGTAAGGGGCATGTATTTTGCCCAGCATG
Organism: Chelon labrosus; assembly: GCF_963514085.1. Taxonomy (NCBI): domain Eukaryota; kingdom Metazoa; phylum Chordata; class Actinopteri; order Mugiliformes; family Mugilidae; genus Chelon; species Chelon labrosus. The sequence continues at coordinate 20,167,567 of NC_140347.1, forward strand.
TAAATGCAAGTAAAGAAGGTAGGATGGAGAAAAGGCTGTACAGTGTGTGCTCGGAAGAAGTTGTGAGGTTTCTGGACTATGTCTTAAAGGAATCCAGGAAACAGACAATGCTAGCCAGCAAACAATGGCCGCAGAAAGGCAAGCTCTCGGTTTTTATTTTTATTTTTCTCTTCATGTAACAGCAGTCAGATAAACACAATGGTGCCTCGGCTGTGGTGAGGCAGCAGCTTGGAAGAGGTGGAACCATTTCCAGTGTCTGTTTTTAGGAATGCACATACAATGCTTCCGTTTATTTGCACCCACTCAGCAAAGCAAAATACTAAAGCGGGCATGCAGCTGGCAGTTACGCTTATCCTGTTGGAGCAGTGGATATTAAAAGGCCGATCTGGACCAGCCGTCACAATCAGAATGAAAACGAAGAGCGTGAATGAACGCCATTTTCTCCGAGGTTAAAGGGACGCCTTTATTGTTGCACATTTTAAATATTTGCTATGCGGCTTTTCTCCAAAGTACGCTTTACAGGCTACTTTGAGTTCATGTGCACATTCACCCTGTACATTGTTCCACCCGTATAAAGGCGGCGGTCAGCGCCTCTTCAGAAGCCACCGAGCGTTGAGCTTCTACAGGAAAGTGCGTTCGTGTCTTTGTTGTTTGCTGCTCACCTCTCTGAGAGTCCTCGTTAGGAGCTGGAGACGTAACAACCCTACATGCATATAGAGGACGCACTTGAATCTCACACTCTTCTCTAATTGAGTGTGAGATCCGAGATGTTGTCTTTTCCGTTTTTCAGCGGATTGAAAGCAGAAACTGTGCAGTTATTTATACGTATCTGCAGCTAAACCGTCTTATGTTTAAATCTATCATTGATGTGTGCATGTTATAGACATTACTAGTCTGCTTTTCGTAAACTAAATTAGATTAACTGAATATTTTTCTCAGGCATCAAAGAATATTTCTTTTGTCTCTGACAGTCAGACGGCACTTCACGAGGATCCTGTAAGAGCCTCTCAGACCTGCGGGCTCGATGTCGCTGGCACTGCGCTCGGCACTTAAATGTGAAGTCAATTTTAACCTCAGCTAAGACGAAATGCAAATGAGCGCGAGTTGGAGCATCAGCAGCAAATTAGCTGGTTGTTGGCAAAATAATCACAAGTTAAGATTAATAACAGCAGACATTATTATATGTAACAGTTTCAGAAAATATGCTTGCAGATTGATACCTCTTTCATGTAGGTGGTTAGCTTGAACACATTATGTGCATTCAGTTGCCTGTTTATTGGTACGCTAGTGAAAACAAATGCATTCTAATATAACGGTCCTGCTCTAAATCCCCCTTCGTGACTGTTGTAATGTTCAGTTTATGTGAAAACGACGTCAAGAAGGTGGTAATTCAACTGGATGATCATTCTGGAAGATGTAGAACTTTGGGTTTCTGTTATTTAGCACACAATGCAATTAAATAGTACTACAAACCACAGCCTCTAACATGGAGACACAGCTGAAACAGCAGCTCTCTCAAGAAACTTGAAACAAATGCTGAATACCATGAAGCTCAAGAAGCTAATAGGTGGTCAATTTGACGCAGTAGCTATGGCGACAGCCCAGACCCTACGCAGACGCTAACGGCGTAGCACCTCCCCAAGAAATGGAACTACGCTTCGCGGCAACGCGGACCGCAAGAGCTGTGATTGGTCCGATTGGTAGTAGAGTGTTTCCGCTTTAGTATTTCCAGTTGCTTCTCCATCTCCGCAATTTTCGAATTGAGCGTTTTGGATCAGTAAAGATGGAACACATCGAGGGTTAACCGAGGAGGTTCGGAGATACAAACATTTATATGATTTCAGCGAAAGTTTCAGTTGCCATTGTTGAACGTCAAGCAGGAAGTGGAAACAAAAACTCCCCACGACTGGCAAAAAAGACGCAGCGTCAACTAGTGTTTGGGTGGAGTTTTTACAGAGCGAGCCAGACTGACGAGAGTACAAGTATAAATGGCTTGTACCGGCCTCGGCTACTTGTGTAGGCTACGTGTGTAGGTTACGCTGTCTAGTCCCGCAGTACCCTGAATGAGCCTTAAGATTTAGTGCAGGACTGTTAGATTGGAATATGATCGTTTTCACCAGTGTGCTTAATGAACTGGCCAGTAATTGTATTTAATGCATTGAAGTTACACTGCTGTCAGTCTGACAATCAACAAGAAAGATTACATGTGTGTCCCCAAAAATCAGCTCCTTTAAATACTAAAGGTGAATCCTTGTGATGTACATGGTGCGCATACAGAGCCCAGGTTTTTTTTTTCCAGTGCGACCCACTTTTTGTGCACAGCCCTCTCAGGGGTCTTTGGCTGCGTGCACCCTTTAATTTCACTTTAACCTATCAGTAATGCATAGTTGTTATTCTTTACTCGAGCTTGTTTTTGTTGGACCGTTGTTTCAGTTCCCCCCAGAAAGCATCGCGTTAGATGGGTCTACCCACATAAGTGGTGCTCACGTAGGGCGGCGGATGGCGGCGCACTTATCAAGGCGGCGCATGCAGAAGTGGCGAGAGATGCAGTTAAACGACAGCAGGACCAATCTGAGATTATCTGCACGACCGGTGCAGATAATCTCAGACTGGTCTCGACAGTCGCATCTTTATTGAGGGCCCGCGGCGAGCTAATTGTTCTGAAGTAGCGGCGGGTCAATCTGGGTTTAATTCAGTCATTTAAAAACACCCAGCCTCTCGCTGATCGTGGCGGCTTTTAAGATGTCTGGGCATTGTTTCTTTGTTTATCGGAGGTAACCGGCTTGATGGTGAAAGAGTTGGGAGAATGCTTTATCCGTCTTAAATTGGTCGAGTGTGCAGCAGCTTTGGTATTGATTCATAGTGATTCAATGTTTATGAGGGAACAGAGGAGAAAGTTCTAATATCCAGCGTTTCTTTTTTTGATATCAGCTGCTTTTAAAGGAGGACCTGTAAATAATTTGTAGCTGTGATGTCTGCAGTTTCTGTTTCTGTATTCCCGTTAGCCGCTGAGAAGCATCGCTACTGTCTGCACAAATGAATGGTGATGTTTACGTTCTGCAGCACAGCTGAATACTGTCTGAGGGGGAAAAATGGAGTTATCCCTCAATGCTGACAGCTGTGACACCCTTTTTTTAAGCACAATATGTATGGGCATGGTTCAAAGTTGTATAGGGTGAATTTAGCTCCTTCACTCATTCATTTTTTAGTCCCTGCCACGCCATTTACGCTTTCCTTATTGGATTTCAGCGGCGGTGATATCTTGACTATGCTGCTGAATATTTAGCATCAGCGGCAATTACAAAGCATAATACACTTGCTAACACACGGGGCGAAAGGGCACGAGCAAATGCCGTGCTTCCCAAGCTCTTTAGAGATCAGTGAACTATGAAAAGCAGTCTCTTCAGCCGCCCTCTTGAACACAGTTGCTGAAGGGCTACTGATGCTGGTATCGTATTTCTAAAAAGGCTGCAGTTTCCCTGTCCGGAGACCCAAATGGGTTCCAAATGCACTAAGCTGTAAACCTCCTACATCCGTGGAGAGTCGGTAGGTCACTCTCACGTGCTAGTGTCTGTAATTTAATGTAAGTTTTAATTCATGAAACTTAAGAAATATTGATTAAATTGTACATGAAATGTGTATTAATATATAAACATAGATGTGTATTTAGAATATTTTGGATGCATATTAGAGAGTAATTTAGCACATTTTTCTGTCGTTGTGTGTGTTATCTTAAAAGCATATATGCACAAAACATTTTTCCTTTAAAGAAATCCAAAACCAACCAGCCTCTTGGTCAAGCGCCTACTCTTTTTTAGAGTCCATTCACTTTGTCTCGCGCCGTACTGTGCACACACATGCCATTTGTTGAGAGCTGAGCATTAGCCCGTGTCCTAGTGTTTCGGCGGCCTTAATATTTTCTATGTAGTCCATCAGCAATGCTTTCCAGGAAGTAGAGCCAAGCTACGTTGCCCGACAAAATGCTGGGACTCATTAGGCCTCGAGCAGGCAAGCTGACACCGAGAGCCAGGGCCAAGGGCCATGCTCACTGCAGATAAGGACCCAATTCTAAATTTACCCCTAGCTTTAACCAAAATGACGTTTAATGTGGCGTGGTAAGTGTTTAGTTTCCCTCAAAAAAAAAAAAGAAAAGGAAAAGAAGAAGGTCAGTTTGAAAAATTTAACCCATTACCATAATTCTAATACCCACATGAACTGTTTAAATTCACTTGACATGTTTGGAGACAGCGGGTGAGGATTTGGTTTGGACTCAGGCCTGTGAGGCTACCACTCCGGCCCCCCTTGCACTCTGGGAAGCTGCTGCATTGGTGAGTGGCTCCGCAGGGGGCAGGTTAAGCCTGTTAGTCCCATATGATGACGCCGCAGGTTTGCTCTATGCATAAGGGGCTGGGGTGGAGGGGGGTTGAGAAGGAGGTGGACATGGAAAATCTTTTTTATCATGTAGCACATCGCCGCCAATAGTCCGCAGCTATTTTTTTGTTGTTTATGCAGGCCCCCATTAGACCTGGGCACAGGAATATATCTGCTCCGCGGCTATCTGACAGCCACAGCTCCCCCGGCATCTCTTTTATGAACCTTAGTCATTTTAATAAGGTGTACTTTACTATCTTACCTCTGCTTTGGAATAAACATCATCTATAATATAATATAAAAACTATTCTAGGTATGTCTGAGCTGTTAAAAATGCAAAATATGGCAGACATTATTGGAGAGTGCACCGGTCCTTAAGAGGACACGGATGTATTATGTAATCATTTATTTGAAATTGAATAATTGAATCTGCCTACAGGAGAAGCGGGGTTTAAAGAAAGGCCTGCTGGAACAGGTTTTGAGGTGGAATGTCAGTCTCCAACCAGCTCTGTCCGCTTGAGGCGAACCAGACTTCAAATTACTTCAAGAGGAAAACAAATTTCACCGGTCAGTGAAGTCACTTGAACTCATTTCCCTCGCCTTTCCCTCAGAACCATGGGAAATTACAATAAAACTACTTAATCCTTCCTACTGCTACTGTCATTTACGACTATACATCTGCAGTATATAGTTTATGTGCTGCAGTAATTACGCATTTTTGTTTGTTTGTCAATTCTCTTATAATATGCTGTTTCAAGAAAACAAAGCACATTATAAGTTGTGACAGTATTTGATATTTAGGTAGATTGCCTGCGTGTTATTTTGAGTGATTTGCTCATTCCTGCAACTGTAAAACTCTGAATCATTTATCTCCGGTGAGGAATGAATATGTAAATGATTCACAATTAATGGAAGTATAGATGGGAGCGAGCTGCAGCCATGTCCGATTTGCATACTCCAACAGTGCAAGTTGAAAAGTAGCTTTTCAGTTAAGAGGGTACATAAATCATGTGATTGCGGAAGGTGTGATGTGCATCTGTAATTGCATCCTATTTACAACTTGTTCGCCTTCGTTTGAACGTATCCTTCCCAGGAACACAAGGGCTTATAAAATATTGGCCCCATCCCAGCCACCTAATGCCTTGATGCATGCACCCCAGCGTTGATTAATTCATGTTGGCAGTAGATTTCCCAGTATAAATACCTTCAGCACAATGACCAGGATCATTAATTCTATTTAGTAATTACTGTATGACATCTGGCAACAAATAATAATGAAAGAGGCATTTTTTTTTTTTTTGCGTGCTGTTCATTTAATTGTAAGTAATTCACTTAAAGTCCCCATGAAATCAGATTTTATGTTTTGAAGTGTTCTTATGTGGTATGTCTCAGACTATGCGTCACCTACGTATTAGTATCTGACCCAAATTGATAAAAAAAAAAATAATAATAATTAACGGCACTTGTCCCAAACAAATTCCTCATGGTATTTTTATGTAAAATCATAATGACAGAAGCTGACGACTCATCCTGCACTCAGGGGCGTGTACTTGCCTGCTCTCAGTACCCAAACACCGAGAGCAGACGTTCCTCACAGCCGTTGTCCTTGGTTACTAAACCATAGGCAAAGCTGATGGGTAGCGGTCGGTGGTGCTTCGCTCAGGCCGTCGGAGGTGACTAATCAGAGCCAACTGGGTTTTTTCAGGTGCGTCCTCCATGGATCTATTTTTTACAGAATAAACAAAGGGCATACAGCTTGCTGCTTCATGGGTTCTTTGAACTAAGTGGGTCACCAGGCTCAAACCTTGTCAATTGACATTAATATATAGGGCCTAAAAAAGAAATGGCAGTCACAGGGACGTTGGTTATTCAGTGCTTCCGCCCAAATGCAACCCTTGTTACTTAGCCTCTCTTTACGTCGATAGACTTGAAAGTCAGCCAATTGCTTCTCACATCCGCAGCCAAGGAAACAAACAGCGAAAATCAGAGAGAAGTTAACTCCTGCTTGGAAAGACTTAAAGGGCAAGGTTCCTGCTTAGTCTCCATGCGGCACGTACATTTTATGTGTTGCAGTTTGACTGTGTTTTGTATTCAAAGACACACAGTCTTTGTCCGTGATAAAACTGACCATAATGTTAATAAGGCTCCAGCTGAAGGTGGCATAGTAAAGATATGTCTTGTCATTGCTCGCTGCCTGCAGGCCTCGCGTGGTTTTATAGTTTTCCCCAAGCAGACATTTCCTTTCCTCAGCATTTGCAAGATAGGCCTACCCATCCCGCCCTCTCTGGACAAGAATTCATTGCCAGTTGGAAAAGGAGCCTTTTGATTTTATGAGAGAGAGTGGTTATTTGTCACAGAGCTGCTCAGAATTCTGCTACTTTGTTTTGCCGGTAGTGTCACACATCTTGAATCTTGAAACGGTACCTTCACCCTACAGCGACTAGTCCACTTGAGAAGCGGCTCCAGCACCCTTTTGAAAAAGGAGCCAGTGGTAATGGCAGCCAAGTTTGATTATTAATGGCGGGTCTCTATCTCTCAGGCCCTAATTGGTCTCTGCTGATTGCTGAGCGTTCTGATTAAGAAATGCCATTAAAATTGATGTATTATGCTTCCAAGTGTTTTTCACAGTTAGATAGCTGCTCCAATCAATTGATAATTACGTAGATGATTTATAGCCGGGCTTCATTTTGACAAGTTTACAATAATTGGCGCGATAGAAGTTTTTTTTCTGTACAACCTGTGGACAAGAGAGAGCAGTTCTTGTGTGAAATAAATTGAAAACAAAAAAAAATAAATAGTTTCATCTGCAGTCCCTTTGTTTCCCAAGTCATTTAAAAAGTGCAAAAATGACTAAATGTCATTCAGTTGTGACTTTTGGATATTATTTCATTACAAGTATGCAAACAGATAATTAGAAGGAGAAGAGATGAAATGTAAATCTATAGGGACAAGTCAATGAGGTAGTTAATGATCTTGCTTTGTGTGGAGTTAATGGAAAACATCTCTAATTTCATGGCAAAGTAAACATTTTTCCTCGGGGGTTTCATCTCATTTTCTGGTGGAAAAAAACAAAATAAAAAATACAAGAAGGAAATTCCAGGTTTTGTTTACACAGCAGATTCCCTAACAATGTTCTCAGCATAGTAGCTGGTCATTAAGTCTTTGAATAGTTGCATTATGGAGTATTCATACTGTGAATGATATTGAAAGTTTATTAGATTTTTTTTATAGTTTAGATTAATCGTAATTTGCCATAAGAAACATGAGAGGTGGCTGCAGAACATAACGTATTAGGGTATATATTGATTTCAGTTTATGAATAAACATTTGTTGGAAACCTTTCATGAACTTTCACGTAAGATTATTTTGCATAAACAAGCATATGTCATAACCTTTTATTTTTATTTTTTTTAACAAAGATAACACATTTTAGCTTCATAAACTGACGGTGGAGAGTGTTGGTTTCATACCACGCTAGCTACTGTCTTCTATCATCCTCCCGAGGACGATTTGGCAAGGTAGCCGTTTCCATTCTTGCACAATCATCACAATGTAAATTTTTTTGCGAAGAATACAGAAACATTCATCCGGCATTTTTCACTTTGAAAAGAAAAATGCAGTCAAAATCATGTCCTACAGACTATTAAGTCCGACGTGATGTACTGTATGTGACTTGGGAGTAGAGTCAGCAAAACATGATGAATGAGCATTCAATAACATTTCACTTTTTAAAAAGGTTTCCCTGTCTGCTTTGCCTCAGACATATGGTTCCACTCCGCGGCCCGTCCTGTATGTATCACCAGTGCATTACTTTGAAGGAGAGCAGCAGCTATTTCACCCTTTTCACAGTTCTTAAAATCATTTTTGGCAGCGTACTTTAAGGAGTGACAATAAGGAAAAAAGAAAGAGAGAAATGTACCTGCCAGGGTTTCTGCTAGGACTGTCTGTCCAGTGTCGGAAAACTGTTTATTTTACTGGATAAATCTGAAATCTTGCTCCTGTTTAAAAGAAAAAAAAAAATGTACTGATATTACAAAGGCTAATATGTATACCCAGGCTGATGAAAGAATGACAAATCCCTCAAGTCAGTTAGGCTTTTTAATGAACAATTATGATTGATCAAATGCTCAAGATTAACTGCTAAAATGCCCGCTATTACAAAAGATCTGTAGCCTGTTTAAAAAAGCATTATGTCGAGAAGGCATCAAACATATCGTCTGCCAGGTAACAGTTTATTTATTTATTTATTTATTTTTAATCCACCAATGTCCACTGCGGCAAACAGTCTCCTCCACCAGAAAACATCACAGTGCCACCTTAACCTTAATTTGATTCTGCAGAGAGAAACTCTCCTATCATGACACGGGCAGAGCACGGGTAGTTTTAGCTGGTGCAGCCTGATTGGAGTGCAGCCTCAAAAGTGAGTCGGTCCCCGTGGAGCTCCCGTGTTCAAATGTCCAACTTTATAGAAGAAATAAAGATGGTTACAACCTAGTTCAGGAAAAAAAAATACAGTAAAAATAATAAAGTTGTGCATTCTTTGATAGACAGGTGGGCGCCCTCACAGGTTGCTAGCTGTCTGCCTCAGCCCCGCTTGCACTACATCTCTTGGGTTATTTATGAATTAGTCAGGAGATTGGCACTGCCAAGATGGCAGCGACCGTTGCTGCCATACTGAGCTTTGAATTATGCGCCTCAGGAGTCCTACAGGTGACACCCTGGAGCGTTTGTCCATCTTTATGTACGGTCAATGATAAAGACGTGCTTTGCAAGGTGTTTTAATCATTAAACCCCCCGTAACCGTTGCGTACTGTTGCAGGCTAAAACCCGTAATTACCGGCTAATTTCCCTGCTACCTGCATATCAAAAACCTTTAGAAACGCAGGGGGTATCTGTAGAAGCCCGGAGGGGGGGGCAGGACATGATTATTAGCTGCCCACGATAATCAGAGCCTGTCAGTGCCTTGCTCAAAGACACTAGATTTTCTTGCAGGGCGACATGCTAGTACTAAATGAGAATAAAAGCCACGTTTTGACTCTGATTTTCTCCGACACCTTTCATGAAATTGTTACAACTGATTTGTTCCGGGGATATTTTCTGTTCTGAGTAATGGAGCCTAATTTAACGTTTTGCTCTCGCTCATGCTGCCCCAATCTACACTGCCTCTGTGTATATGATTGTACCTGAGACTTACAGCTGTGTGTTAGATTCATGGGTAAAAATGCAAGCTTTTCCACCTAAGAGACAGAATTCACAGCCCTTAAAGTTCAATGTTGCTCCATAAACCGGAATGCAAGGGTTTATGGAGACCCATTTTTGGCTTATCGCTTCGTGATCAGCATGGATCTCCGTCTAAACGGTTGTTAAGTCTTTAAAAATGCCTCCTGTTCTTTGATCGTCATGGAATCCACCCAAACCTGATGTCTATAATGATTTTAGATCAGAAGCCGCAGTGCAAATGTCTTTTTTTCTGGGTCATCTTGGATGAAAAACAACATCACTAAACCACTGATATCCATAGATCGGATTGTTGTTTTTTTTCTTACCTTTTAAAGATCCTTTGTTGCCACATTGATCTTTATTTCTTTCATTTCCGTGGGATGAAACGGTAACTCGGAGTGATAAAGGAAGTCTTTTGTTTTTTTTTCTTCCTTTTTTACACTTGTTTTTCAGGGTAAAATGTCCTTGCTCAGTAATTGCAAACACAAGCACAGGCTCTCTCTCATAAATAGACGGAGACAAAGAAAGAATGAGACGCGGTGACTTCCAACGGTTGCCACCACCAAGGAGTCAGATGATCGCTGCCTTTGTGAACACCAGCGCTCTTGTTGACGTTTGACAATGAGGGCCTTTCAAGTGTCATTTCCCTCCGCTTTGTTGTCGTTTAAAAAACAGCACAGCTTTCAGGGTTTTATTTTGTCTTCATAAAAGTAATTTTCAAAATCTCCATCTCGGGCTTTCATTTGCTTCCGATCCCGGAGAGCGTCTCGGGCCGTACGCTTCCAGTTTGGCCTTTTCTGCTGCCAAATTATCTGCAGTTGACCTCTGACATTCTCTCAGGACAGTTGGAGGGTTATTGATTTTGGTTTCGCTTACTATGTCCCTGTGTGGTCCGTCATCTGTTTGTCAGAACAAAGACGACGCTAATAAATCTCTTGGCGCTGATTGTTTCACACTTTTGTTTTCCTGCTTTGGGTGAAGGGGCGCCGTATTTTTGCTCATCAACATATGGCGAACTGGATATTAGTCTCTCATTTAGAGACCTTTCCTTTCTTTATTGTAAAGCATCACCACATTCACCAACTGTTATTTGTTTTGCAGGGGTAGACGGCAATACTCAAAAGATCTAATTTGTCTGTGATGATCATCCCCATCCACCAGAGACCAAAGGTACGGTAAGATATGAAAAGCTCATTATCTTATGTCCCAATAAACATCTTCTTATGACAAGCCACACAAAAGCACAATAAAAAATGAGTCAGTTACATTCTGCCTCATCATTTCATTGTGCACTCGTGTTCTCCCATGGAACACTTTTCATTTCAGTAATTTTACTAACATTATTATTGCATGTATAAAAAGGAAAAAAAAAAATCATTTAATTGGACGCTAGTATAACCTGACGAGTTCCACTTTCCCCACCTCGTTGTGCGCTATTTGATTCTGTGATACATTTTGCCGTGCGCAAGTGTACATGCGGCGTTGGCCCGCTTTTAGTGGGGGGTTGATCGCCTGGAATTATGTGATGTATGATGCCATTAATTCTGCTTGACTTCCCTGCCGTGTCCGGAAAATGAGCTATGTCTGTCTTTGTTTCTCCTCCCGCAATGATCGCGCAATTCTGTCAGCAAGCAAAACCGCGTTGGTCTCCAAGCAATTACGGGGTTAGAGTCTGATCTCGGGTTATTAAGAGATAGGATTACTCCCGGACCGCGGGACCCCAGGAATGTACAGACCCCTCTGGTGGTCTGCTCACCGCTGATGAAATAGAATTGAATTAATGGGGTTGCCCACTGTGAGGACTGATTAGAACGACATACTGCCTTTGATCCCTGAGCGAGGTGACCAGGCGTGGGGCGCCACAGGCATTTGGAGGGGGTTGGGCTTTGTGTGTGTGTGTGCGTGTGTGTGTAATTTTGTGTTCGTGTCCGTCCTGGGTCAGTGCGTCACTGATGAACAGGACTCATTATGTGTGCTCTTGTGCTGGGGTTCAACTCTCACTGGGGGGCTTCAGGTGTAAAATCATTCTGCGGTGTTTTGCTTGTGGACAGCTGCTCGCGCGCTATAGCCCTTTGGTACTTGGCGCAAAGCTGTGGTAGTCCATGCTGCGTTCAGCTTTTGCAAATTACCTCTCGTGCTGCATACATTTTAAATGGCTCACCTATGATCACGCCCGCAGCTAGTGCTTTGTGTGAACCCTGGTAGGTAGTTACATTTAGGGTTGTTGCTGCAGGCTCTGCTCCTCAGTCTGTCATGTGTAACAGTGAAATAATAGAATTCATAAACATGGAGCTGCTTCTGTTTACCACTGGTATTTACCACTTTCTTGGTTCAAGTGTTGCACATGTTGATGAAGACCACTCGAGTTTAACATCAGGGCCTTTTTGCACCGGGGCTTTCTCTGCCTCAATCATTGAGGCTGGTATAACAGTGCTTGCTGGATGGTAGAACATCTTTTTTAAGGTCTGAATTACGGCGCATCCAGGTGACTGTTAATGACAATCACACCCACCTCTCTCAGCAATTGCCCCCGTGTGTGGGGCAAGGCTTGAACTTGAACAAATTCTCACACCAAAATGCAGCCCTACCATATATTGCCGACGACTACAACTAAAGCTTTCTAGGAAAGGCCATCCAGGGCTCCAAAAATGTGGGGCACACCTTAAGTCAACTTGCAGTTATTGACATTTACCCCTATTGTAACTGACAAATGGCATTACTGGCATTGCAGTACCAGGAACCACAGCTTCGCAAATGCACATCCATTGATGCAAACATAGCATGTGGTCAGTGAAAAAAAAACACACAACTAAACGAATACATTTAGAATTAGAGCAAGTGGTAAATAAATAATTCTTCTCCACTCTCCCCTTAGCTCACAGTTGTTGGTATTGTTTCGTAATTATGTCTCTAAATTGCTGGTCGGCAGCTAGTCAACTGTGTTGAGTTTCTCTGTGTGCTTCAAACAATGATAACCAGAAGAACTAATAAATACTCATGAGCGTTTACTTTTAAATCACCGCAACACAGAAAGAGAGAAGACGCCTGAGTGGATTGTTTGTGTGAGGCTGAAGAAGGGGGAGAATTTTCCGTGTTTGCTCAGTGGCCGGGAGACGTAGCGTCCGGAGTGATGTGCCACACCGTAAATCTGGCAGCGAGACACACCGGCGAGTGTAGATGACCTGAGCCGCGCAGTTGATTAATCCCATCCTGACCCTCCCCCTTTCACACACCCACCCACACACACACACACACACACTGGCTGCTGGACTCGCTCCCCACTCAATTTTTCAGCACGAAAAAAATAAATAAATCTAAATACACAGGTCGCGGTGGGTCAACTAGTTGTTGAAAATGCTCGCACTGTCTCGAAAATTGGTTGCAGGGCCCTGCCATCCTAATGTGTCCCTCTATTTAGACAATCGGCACGTCTTTGCTCTAAGCAGTAGGCCTCTCCCTGCAGCTCTTGAGTGTGACGTGGCTCCTGTTGCCTTCCAGGATGGTTTGATGACACTTACAGTATCCAGAAGTTAAGGCAGTAATCCTACCTCAACAGTTTGTACCTCAGATGTGTTTTTCAAGACAATGTCAGGTTAATTGGTGATTCTAAACTGGCCGTAGGTGTGCATGTAAGTGAGAATGGCCGTCCGGGGTCTCCCCTGGGATAGGCTCCAGCCCCATTTTGACACTCAGAGGACAAACGATAATAGATAATGAATGAATGAATGAATTATGCTTTGTAGATCTTTGGTTGTTTTTTGTGATCACTTTGGAGGGTTTTGGGCGATTGTATCAAGGTGACTGCAACTTGTGTCAGATTTTATGTTGTAAATGTTCAGGATCCACTATTTGATACCCTGCATTTAGGCCATCTACACACTTATCAAAAATGTCTAAGGGAAATATCTTAAAGCCAGTGACTAACTGCCGGCTATAAGGTGTCACCATCCGTCTTGGGTACGCCTGTAAAATTCAGAGTGCTTTCTGAGTTATCCATTCCCATTCATGAATGTTCTTCCACCGAACAAACCGCACCACACTGAGCTTGGAGTTTCCCGACAACCGTGATGTGGTTATTTGATGCACAGCCAGCTCTGAATGCTGCTGTTATCGTGTTTAACTAAAAAAGAGTCCGAGATCTAGAGTTTATTTAAACAGCACCAGGCATTCTGTGTGTGAATGCGTCCTAAACCCTCACAGCACAGTGTGATGAAAAATGATCTTTAAAGGAAATTACAAACTCCAAATCATCAAAAATATCCCACTGCCCGCCAAGTCTTCTGCTGCAGCTTTAGCTGAAACAAAACACAATTGTGCCTTTTTCCTTTTTCTTTTTTTAAAGCACATACCTTGGGAAGTAATGGTCATCATCACCCTTGTTTGCCCAGCGGTACGCTGTTTATGTTGGGCCCCCAGACAGTAAGCTGGAGCTGTCTGCCAGAATCACTCTCAAGGCTACCTCAAGTAATGATAGATGACAAGCTTCTGCGAGGAGGAAAACAGGTCCCCTGGTAACGTGCAGACAAAGGTGCCATCGGCTGGCAGCTTACCGGCCGCACTGTGGTGGAGGAAGGTTGTGAGTGGAGGTAAATAAAAGACTGGAGGGGACTCTGCAGCGGCTAATGAGAAAGAAAGTTACATCTCTACTGTTGAGGAGTGCAGTAAATTACCGCGAGGAGGCGTGTGCGTTGTGTCCTTCTTGTCAGTGAATACTAATAAAACCCAGTGGTCACCTTTTTTTAAGGAGAACATTAAATTCCAGGTCTGTGGCATTGTTCTGGACTAACCTTGACTTTGGATATTAAATCCATCCCTTTATTATTCATAGATAGATCAATATTTTATCTATAGTCACAGCTTCATGCACTTATTTGGGAGTACTTTCTGGATCAGTTGGTTCAGGGCTGATATGTCTAATGCCAGTGGAGACGGCATTGTGCTCCATACCGTCTTATAAATGTAAAAGGGGAAACGGTGGACCGGCAGATTTTTTTTAATGTATTTTCTTTTTTTTAATCTGGCCTTCAGCTCGGTCACACCATTAACTGATGAAGGTCGTGAGATGCCAGAGAGTCGGACTTGAGTTTAGATCATTCTGTAAAACTACTGTCCTCAAGGTCAGTAATTCACTTTGATACTTAGAATGTGGCCATTTGTTTTCAAGACACTCCACGAGAGCAGCTCTTTTCATTACTCTCGAGTTAGTTTTGAAATTGTTAAATTAATTAACATTTACTACTCCGGCTTCCTCCCACTGTCCAAAGACATGCTGGTTAGGTTAATTGGTGATTCTAAACTGGCCGTAGGGGTGAATGTGAGTGTGAATGGTTGTCTGTCTCTCTGTGTTAGCCCTGCATTAGACTGGAGACCTGCCCAGGGTGTACCCCGCCTCTCGCCCAATGACGGCTGGGATAGGCTCCAGCCCCCCCATGACCCATCACAGGACAAGTAGTTACAAAAGATGAATGAATGAATGAATGAATTAACATTTACTGTAAAAAAAAAAAAGAAAAATCAAATCAAAGATGATGTCTTTAAGCAGCTTGTTGCTTTTGACCAACCATTCTGAATACCAGATACTCCCTTTAGATATGCAGCTCTGATTCCGGTCCAGTTGCTTGTTGTGACATCCCGATTGGATTAGATTCAATTTTAATTCAATGAGATATATTTCTGTTTTGGAACCATTTTTCACTAATGTTGTTATCGGTTGTGGAGACTTGCGTGCTCACCATATATGACCTCTAGTTAGCACATCTCGCGTGTGGCTTTGCCTTTGTCCTGTTCTTCTCTGCAGGATTGCAGGAAATTACATGTTTTAAAAGAAATCAATCCAAGGATTTCTTGGGTGTTTCAAACGAAGATCGATTTGAATCAGAAAATTCATTATTTAAACCCAGCCCCTAGTATTGATATTCATCTTTATTAGTATTTCAAACAAGGAATTGATATCACACTCTACTGTGCCGCCACACCAGATTAGATATGTAAGACCCACATTGACTGTTAATAGCTGTCAGCTACAGTCATAAATGTAACTCCAGAGTTTTCAGAGACAATGAAGTAAGTGTATTGTTTTAGTCTGTAGTAGTCAGTAACACGTAATTACAGCTTGTGCTTATCCACACATGTTCCTCTACCTAATGGATGGTCCTGCTGTGAGGGGGATAAAGACATTATATTAAAAGTTTTTAGTCGTGCCTCCTGGCTTGTCGTATGCCATCTCCCACAGCTGCATTTTTTTCAACGCAGTTGATTGCGGCAGAAGTATGAAGCCTTATGTAATTTTAAATGGTGTTTTTTTTAATTTTTTTATTTTTTATTTTTTTAAATCCCTACCTCTGAGCCAGCTTGCGGATGGGCCTCCACCTGCCTCCATTATTAAAACAAGCAGTCGTCACCTGCTGACAAAGGGGGAAAAAAATCCTTTAGAAAGGCATTTATCTTTAGCCGTAGAGACAGAAAATGATGGGGGTAGTCCAGGGCAAAGGTACGTTCTAAGCAGAAAAGTAATGTCACTAATGACGTGACCTCCGACTCGCTTGTTTGATATTGTCTTTGCTGCTGAGCACAATCAGGCATCGGAGGAGAAGGCGGAGAGCAAGGTCAGCCTTTTCAAAACAGACGACCTCCATCCTTCGCAGCGCACAGCCCCGGGCCTTAATGATAAAAATGGCTTCCTCCTTTGTTCCCATTCACACGCCGCTACCAGACCATAACAGAGGCGGAACATAAACACACATTCATAAACATCGGCCGCCGCTCGCGCTGCCGTACGTACCCGGTTATATTCTTGTCACATAAACAGTGAGGCATTGTCTCCTGCACGCCCCTGCAGTGATTAAGACGTAAGGCACCGCAGGGGGCCGACCCATGGTTAAAGGAGCATGGAATCCGAAGAGGCTGACACACACAAACACACACACATTTGCTCGGCGGGGGGCTTTAGCATGGCATCTTATCCAGGCCATTGAGGCTAATATCTGTGAATGGGGCATGCTGGCACTTTTAGGAGTGCTATCAGTGTTGCCTCTTTTCCTTAAAGTGTCCTCAGGGACTGCACAGCACGAACACATCATAAGGGAAAGGAAAAAGTATGTATCTGCTTCATCTTTAGTGTCCTCAATCAGGAGCAGATGAGTAGAATGAAGACTCCCACACTTAAAGTCATTAAAGTTTAACAGTCAGATCATGTTTGGCTCTGAAGATGAAACTTTACTCTGCAGTTAAAATGGTGCAAGGCTTCCTGCTTTGGCTCAACAGCACATGCTCATCGTGATGTTCGAATAAGCAGTTTTAGAAGCTCTTTTGTGCAGCGTTTCCAATAAGAGCGTTGTAAATTGAATAGGCTACAAAAAGCTCATTTCATTCATTACAGCGTCATTATAAACTTCTCTACATGAAACCTTGTAACATTTTCCACTGACAAAAAAAAAAAAAAAAACTTGCTACATTTAAAGTTTTCTTCAACCAGAGGACCGCAATGACCTAAAAAAACAAATCTCTCAATAGGATGGGCCGCAGTAGCGCTGAGCTAAAGATAAACCCCACATAACAGATCCATCCAGAAAAACGGAAAGCGTCGGACGCATTGTTTTTAACGTTGCCAGCCGCAATTTATTGATGGAACCAAGAGCCGAAGAAATACTGGGATTTAGAAAAGCACACCTGCAATGAAAAATCGTTCAATTCAAGCAGTCGGACATCGGCGGGCGCGCTTTGCCAGGTTGTGTTCGTTTATTGAAGGGCCCCTTTTAAAACATCTCCTTTCATTCCCGTTTTAAATGGGCAATTCAGGGGAGGAATGTAAGTAGAACGCAGTGACATGGCGCATGGATGGGAAAGTGTTCTGCGTCGCCGGCTCATCCGTTCATCCGCCTGTAAAAAAAAAAAATAAATAAATAAAAAAATACCCTGTCAGCCATAGTTTGCCTGAACCCTCTGTTGCCAAAGCTCTGTGTCTGATGATATCAAGCGGCAGGTTTTGCTACGTCAGGGCACGCACTCGCGCCGGCCGTCTTATTTCAGAATATCCACACCTGAGCCGTTCGCCTGTGCTCGACCCCCCGTGCAAAGTGATCGATTTTTATGCTAGGCGTCTGTGCTCCGGCTCTGGCGTTGTGTCACGACCCGTAAATCAAAGCTTAGTGTGTGTCATTAGTTGCCATGCTATTGTGAGATGGCTATC
Source organism: Chelon labrosus (assembly GCF_963514085.1). Taxonomy (NCBI): domain Eukaryota; kingdom Metazoa; phylum Chordata; class Actinopteri; order Mugiliformes; family Mugilidae; genus Chelon; species Chelon labrosus. The sequence goes on from NC_140347.1 coordinate 20,185,346, forward strand.
ACAGCAGATAAGGTATATTGTTTCACTTAATGTCTTGAGCAGCACTCGGCTTGAGCTTGGATATAAAACAGTGTGTGCTTCAGGAACAGAGTTATTGGCAATTTCATCTTTGCAGAACATTATATTATATTAGATTGCTCTTTCCTGCTCAGACTCTGGGAGCTGCTATAAAAAAAGGCAGTAAGCTTTTGTTTTTCGGTCATATATTTTTTTACATCTGGTCAATGGGTTGTTTTATTCTTCCGTTACCTCCGCAATGTTGCTGACAGGACGCACATATGAAATAGAGCCTACACAATGCATTATGCAATATCTGAGATGGAGATAAGAACCATAACTTACTGCTGCTCCTCTCTCTTCGTTGCCCGCTGAACTTGATTGAACGTTTTACATTTTTCAGCTGACTCAAGCTGCTTGGTGTGTTAAAAAAAAAAAATAAAATAAATGGTTTCCTCTCCTTTCCTTTTGCCTTCTGGGGTGAACGCAGTGCAGCGGCTTCCTGTCCTGGATCAGTTAAAAAACGTTGTGAATAGCTGTGGTCCACCCGCTCCAGCCCCTGTCAGATTTACAGTGATATATTTGAAAGGAAGTAATTTCCATGCCTGGTATGAAAACTCCTTTTTAACCTTAATTACATCGCGGCTCTGTCAGGTCCAACTGTTCTCTGCTGAAATTAATTTCCCAACAGGGGCTCTTATCAAAGAATTCAGATGTACCTTCTTATCATTTCTGGTCAATGGCGCCGCCTGAAAATTTACTCCGAATTAACCGCGGGTATCATCTGCCAAATTTTTATTTGGATATCTCCCTAATGTTGACATAAGCTTTAATAGCCATCTGCAGAGTGCAGCTCATTACGGGCGCATATCTCTATCCCTACATATGTAGCGGACGCCTCAGATATTTTCATGCCGTTTTCCACATGCTGTTCGCAAGCGTGACAAAAGACGGCGAGGTTGGCGCGCGCGCGAGGTGGAAAAACCACGACTGCAAATTCCACTTAAACTGTGACTTGAGAGGCCTCTGTCATTTATCTGAACGGTTATTGTTGACATCTTTCAGCACAGACGAGAGAGCAAATCCGTGCCTTAAGTAGCGAGCCATTACTGGCGTGCGAAAGATCATTTGCTGTTATGCATTTAGTCAGGCTCTTGAAATGAAAAGATTTGTTTTTTTTTTTCTTACAGCTTTTCCCCGGCTTTAATGAGATAATCAGGACGCACTAGTGCACCTCTTGATCCGCATGTTATGCATTTTGGTGCGCATGTAAAGCTATTAAACGGATCCCCGTGCAGTTTTATGGACGGCACACATGTGCGGCGCAGATGTCGGAGCCGTTCTATAGGCACCGCACTCGTGAGCGTTGCATTCCGGCGGCGCCATGTGTGCTCTTCCTCTGCCCTCAAGTCTTCGCAAAACAAACCGGCTTTGAGTTGTGACTCCTAAAGTAATCAAACATCAGCCATGTCACACTTGCCGCATCTAAACCAATTTTACCTTTGAGTTGTAAACCTAAAAAATGAAAGTGCCGCCTGGAAAATTGATTTTGAGATTGAAGCAGAAATTTGAGTTGATAAAAATACCCGGGAAGGCAGTGCCAGCGCCTGGCTAGTCGTGCTGTCTGAAGTGTACTTGTGGCATCAGATGAGCAGGTGCTGTTGACTTTAGAGAGGAGTTGAAAAAGAAGCCCTCTTCCATACGTTCTGACCCTCTGCGGCTAGACTAGCTGATGAAAGAAAAACAAATGCGTCAGCGTGCGGCCCGCGCAAATCCCGCGCCTCCCTCAGCGTTTGCCTCGCAGGTGTTACTTCAGACATGCCACCTATATCTGAATACAGTGGAATTCAAAAGCGTCCACTTTCGCCTGTCACAAACATTTTCCTCTGCCATTTTGTCTCGTCACGTCACTTACGTTCCACTCAGCTGTATTTTGTGTGGAATTCGGTCCTCTCTGCACGTCACCCTCTTCTGCTTTTGTCAAGCTTACAACCTCCCGCTGAGATCAGATTAAAGCAGACATGTTGAGCACGACACCGATGAGTCGCATGCCTGGAGCAAAGCATGCCGGGAAGCTGCAACACATAACGCTACGGCGCTCTGTGACAGCTGAATGGACCGGTGATGTGAGTGGTACTGGGCCCTGTAATTGCTGTAAATCTAATTAGGATGCATAGTTTGTGGAGCATTTTAACGCAGCCGCACTTTAATGTGTTTTACTTTAATGAGATTTTCCATAATCTTGTTTTTGCAGGGATTCTTGCAGCGCATACGTGTTGTTCGGTCTTTCGTCTTACGATGTGGTAGGGTTCCTCACACCTGTGTTGAATTAAAAAAAAAATGCTGATTAATGCTTTTTGTTAGATGCGACATGTCGTGAGTCGGAATAAGAAAATTACTGTATATCAGCGTCAACTGAGGCCTGTAGTTTAGCGTATGAAAACCCTGTCAAATCCTGTTCCTCCGTACACCAGCTTTTATTTCTTGTGTAAACTGACACTTCCTTCAACTTTTACAGTTTAATAGGTAGAGAAATGGTTTACTCGACTTCAGTGAGAAACTATATTTAAAACGCAAAGCTCCTTCTCACTGTCACTGGCTATGTTTACATGGACACTAATGTTCTGCATGTACGTCTCGTGTAAGCACCTCAGTCAGAACGGACTGGCCTGATCAGAGGGGATTTTGAATCCGACTGAGAAGGGTGATGGACCCTTACGTAATCTGTTCAATAGGAAAATATTAGCACCTAATAACAATGTTAATGCTTTATGTGACTGTTAAAATGCGTTATTTCTGCACCATGGTTGGTAAGCATTGGACGAGGTGACATGTTTCTGGAAGGGACAGAAACAGGGCGGTAGAATAATATTTTATAACAGATGGACATCTCTGTCCGCCCTGGTTGTGTTCTACTATTGCATGAATTCTGTGTTTGTAAGGAACGGAAACACATCTTCACATATGACACTCTACAGAAGTGGGCAGAAGCGCCTGCTTTTACATGTCAGAAATGTCATTTTCTTCAGCATCCGTAAACAGCTGCAATTGCAATCTCAAATCAGAATGACAGACTTTGAAATTGTGACATGTGCCTTTGAAGGCGTACACTCACTTGCCAGAACATTAGGTACACCTGTGAAAGCAAATGCATTCTAATAGAACAGGCCCGCACTAAATCATCAAATCCTAATGAATAGTAAAGGTGGTGGTTCAACTGCATGATCATTTCGGCGGATATAGTTTGTCCTCCTTTGTTTTGTGTTTCTTCTCAACTTAACTTTTAGGCGGCGTGGCCTATCTTTTGTTCATGAGGACAAGATTAGTCGCCGTGCAGCGGGGCTCGGAAAGGGTTGAGTGCTTTTGTAGCAATGAATGATGAGCCCTGTGGAAAGTTTTTGGCCAGCGTTGCTTTCGCCATTCCTCAGACTTCCTTTAACAAAGAAACGCAAACCCCAACTGCTACAGTAGCCGGTGTGGTTGAGGTCAAGCGGCTAGGTTTCTTAGAAATAATAAAACTTTGTAGGCGTCGTTTGTAAAATATAATTTCTTTTGCAGAGGTGGTTTGAGGAGGGCTCCGGCAGAAGTGTAATATAGGCTGTGTTTGTGCAAGAAAAGCGGCGTAATTTCCAAGCATTATGGAGCATATGCGGTCCCTGAAGTGTACTTGAAGCGTGCAGCGAGATTATGTACATAAATATTTGATGGGCATGAAGTGTATCAAAGAAATGATCAAATACACAAAAATTAAACATTTACAAATGCACCGATTCTTAATTTCATTCCATGTTTTCTACAGTAAATGCACTCTAATATGCAGACTCGAACACACAAAATAGAGTATGGTTTGCCTTATTTTACTCTAAATATCATCATATTTTATCCCCATGGCTGAACCACAGAGCAGCTTTTTGAAGCAGAAGTAGAAATGGAGATGTTTCGCTATCATCTCTGGGAAGTTTTTTGACATGCCTGAAATGATTCCCGCAGATCCGAATTAAGAGCAGACAAGGTCACCAACCTGTGAGCCCCCGCCCCCGCCCCTACCCTTTGGGCTCATGCCGTCCGCACTTTCTTCTCTCCTCCACCTGAACTTTATTTTTTTTAATCTTTTTACCAAATCGGCCTTATCTGGGCTGAGAGGGCTTCTTGTTTAGTTGTGAAAAATCAATAGCCATTACAGGAGGCAGACAGAAAAAGAGAGAAAGAGAACATGCTGAAGAGGGAGGGAGACGGGCTGCTATCCCTGTCAGTCTGACCCTGCCTGACGGCTGTCATCTCCCTTAATTGCTTTGCTAATATCATCCCCACTCAGCCTGGATCTAGGTCAGCAGGGCCCCTCTGCTGGAGCTGACTTGAGGCTGTCCTTCTTCATGATCTCTCCCGCTGCCTGCCTCTTTCCCCCCCTCCTTTAGGGCTATCTCAATTAGAACATAGTAACATAGTAAGAATATGAGAAAGATGCGTTGTTTCTTGTTCTGAGATGACCCTGGTTGGTTTCAATGAATCCAATCAGAGACTTTTTTTTTTTTTTTCGCGGCAGTAGATAATCATTTATGCACTCTGCTCTATTCTGGGATGGGAAATAGGCTCGGCAGAATTAACCTTTTATATTTCCCTCAGGTGATGCATGCTTTTTCTCTGTCTACCGTCTTTTCTCTGTTTGCACCTTTAGGTCAGGCTACAGGCTGACTGAGAAGCTTAATGTCAACAACTTAAGCAAATAATTTTGCCATTTGTTGTTCCGTTTTGTTAATTGCCACTGTGGAGTAATTTATTTAGGAGTTTCTGCGGTTTTATCAAACCATGGCTCAACTAGACAGGTCTGCCTATAGCTGTAAAGCAGTTAGAGAAGTGAAAAAAAAAAAACGTTACTGCTGTTATTTAGCAGAGTAGAATTGTGTTTGGGAAAGTTAAAGCTGCCGTCAGGAACTTTTGTGCATAACCACTTATTTGGAAGCAATAAAAATAAATTGCCTGTTTGGCAGCCGGAGGACGGGCGGGATGATGTGTCAGAAATGTAAAATCAGCAGCAAACCCCGTTCCTCTGCCCTTCCCGTTTCGGAGTGAAATGTAAAGAAACCGTTCTGCCAATGAGGGCTCGGAGGCAGACTTCAATCAGCGTCGTGTCAGTCACTCTCAAATCGAACCAGAGGAGTCGGCGCTTCCGCAAACACGAGGCGTATCGCTCATTGAGCTATAAATGTGTTATCTCTGTAAGGATTTAATCTGTTTCTCCTTATCTCCCATAAAGGCGCTCAACGAAGTCCGGAAAGCTAACTTCATCGCCTATTTATTGTTGCCAGCACACCATGGTGCACCGCTTCAAATCGTTTGATGCTTCGGTTATTTTTACAATCAAGCGGGCTTGCGTAACAAAATATTTTCGACGATGAATTTGAATCATTTTTGTTTCCAGCTTTACTTGGCCCGGCGTCCGCTGGCTAAAGAAAGCAGCCACTGTGGAGTCTGTGTTTCTGGGGGAGAAAGGGGAACGTTATGTGAGTGTTGGGGATGAAGCGCAGACCAACTTTCTCTGTCTTGGGGAGCACGGTAATATTCTCCATGTGTGTTTGTTGTGGTTCACTATTTTATTATATTAGCCTATAACCCTGGATTGGACTAGTATTGGGATCTGGAAAAGGTTGGACAACATCCTAGACATTGCATCCTTAAATCCAACATCACACCGTGACACCTGAACACAACAAACAGATAAATTAATACTAGGTAAAACTTTTGCTGTTGGGGTGTTTCAAAGCTCGGCAGCTACATGCAGCCATTTTAAACAAGGTAGCAAAGCACAGACAAGGAGCGAGTGCCTAGTAATTGTGTCAGCGGCAGGGCTCTGAGCCAAGAACTGTCAAGACCCCACACTCTCCCCCTGCCCCCTGTTTAATGAAGCATGCGAGGGCCAAGGTGTGCTGTCCCGGCCCTGGTCTAGGCTCTGTTCAAGTGGCCTCCCCTTCTATGACGGGCACCGAGGAACAATAAGCCCAAGGTGGAGCAGCTGGAGAAAGCATTAGTGTAAGACCCTTCCCGCTGGTTGCCATTTCAGCCTCACTGCCCTCCGTTTGCTTCCTCAATAAGACCCCTCTTTTCATGACCTTTCACAATAGCAACAACCCTGCTTCGTGCCTCAAGGTGTGTTTTTCCAATTTAGAATAAATGCATAACCGAAGCCTGGGTGTAATATTCACACATTCAGGCGTAAATGAGCATTTGGAAGCTACTGCTACCAGTCTGATGGTCCCTCCCTACGAGACCAGGCAAAGGTTTTTTACAACATTTCCATCCCCCGGTGAGCTGTAATCTTGTGTATATTGGCCCACGGTGGCGGATTCCAAACATAGTCCGAATGAAGCTTCGTAAAAAGTGAAAGTCCAGCTGTCACCCAAACTGTGCGCTTCGAAGGATCTTGGGAGCTGAATAGAGGCAGACCCTCTGGGAAGCACGAGGCCTGTTGTTGTGGAACTGCTATTGGTGGGAAAAATGCCCAGATTTCAGAGATCTGTGGTTCCACTGTTCAAGCCACATCTTGACTTGGTACTAATGAGCTTTTCACTCAGAGAGACACATTTCTCATTCAGTTTCTTTTTTCGCCTGCATATTCTTTAAGCCGTCTTCCCTTCGCCGAGTTTCGTTGTTCTTCTCTGTTTGCCCTACAGCTCTCGTGATATCAGAATCTTGACTTTTGAATGCCAAGTTGAGTATCTGTTTAAATACGCTGAATGATAACTGAACGCCACTTCAAGCAAACACAAGCATGTAGATGTGTAAAAGCTTTCTAGCTGTGATATAGTTCAGATTCCGATTGGTTTCTGTTTCCATCTAATATTATTTCGTTTAGAGATATTATTATTTAATTTAAAACTAAAACTACTGCATCATTGGTCATTGTGGTATGTCCACAGTATGTTCCTCTAGCTGGCACATCCCACATATGGCTTTGCTTTTGCACAGCTCTTCTCTGTCGTCATACTTTTTAAATCCAATCAGCTTTCAAGCCTGACGGTGCTCTGCGGGGTTGTAGCTTCTGTCCTGTTTTTGGATCTCCCTCACACTTGGTTTAATCCTGTAGTCTTCAGAGACCACTGCTAGATTTCTACCGTGAGGATGCAGGAAATTACTTTTTTATGAATCGATATCGGATCTCTCGCATCAAGGCCAATTTAAAAATCCGAAAACATATTTAATTTAGTTGTTCATCCTCCCTTCTCAGCTTTCGCTCCCTTTGAAAATTTTTTTTTGGCGTTGATTGGATATAGGACCTGTTCTAGCGAAGTATTGAACAGAGCTGTTTTTTTGGGCATTTGTCCCTTTATTGTGAGAAAGGTAAGAAGCAGGAAATGGGGTGAGAGAGAGGGGCCACTGCAATGAGGGCTAGCCTCAGTTTATGGGTGAAATGTCGGGCGCCACAGAGTTATTATTTTTTTTTTTTTTAATGTTCAGAAGGAGAGGTCAAGTCTCAAGTCTCAAGTCAAGCATTACAACTTTAGAGATCCCCCAACTTTTCATCCGCTACCACAAATGTTGGATACTTTCTGATGAATTCCCTCAAAATAAATTGCAATGTGATTGCACGGGAGCCAAAGATAATCAAGAAAGGTAGAAAGGTATATTTCCAAAATAAAACATCTGTGCAGAGATCCAATTGTATATATTGCGCCAAAAACCTAAAATAAATCAATAGATGAATGAAATAACCAAAAAAAACAACCAGCAAAAATCTGCTAAATCCGTTAAATAAAATGCCCCTCTTCTGCAGCACCCACCGGTGCAGATTGAAGCTTTGGGGAGGATGGAACGAAACAATGACACAGCTGGAGCGAGACGCAGCTGCCTCTTGTGGAATTCCTGCCCTTTGACCGAGAGCTCGCACACGCCACAGAGTGCTGCCATCTACCTCGTACAGCTGCACATACCTCTGGACATGTGTTCAAGTGCAGCATCTCAACAGATACTCAGTAGGAATATAGTGTCCCACCCATTAATCTAAAGCCGGACTACTCTTGTCTTGTTAGACTTATGCTAAACTAGGGTTAGTCGGTTTCCTTTTTGGATGGTTTGTGCTTGTAGGCTAAGGATTTAATTTGATTAACTTGTCAGCCTTTTTAATTAATAGGTGTGGATCTTTGTTCTTTTGTATTCAAATAAAACAAAAATCCCTCATGACTGACTTTAACTGAACATGTTCTTGCCCATTGGACCGTGTGCCATTAGCTTGTTTTAACCTGTATTTATTTTGTGCATTCAGCACATTGATGAACTGCTTCTGTCATGCTTATGTTGAAATCTAAGCAAGTGGTATTGGTTGCCGCCGTCTGTCGTAAAGTTTTACTAAGCAACAAGTTAATAATCCCAGATGTACAGATTTGTAATTGTTTTGAACCATAATTGTGCCTGAGGTTTGAGTTGAACCCAGTCCTCAGGTTTACAGCCCTGAAAAAACGATCTTTTTCTGGAGAAATAAAACAGTAATGAAAGCTGTCTTGTTGAGACAGTTTTCCGCCCAGAAGACTGCAGAGAGCAGAAGTCCAGGAAATTGTGCAGGTGTTTCCAACACATTGTTTTATCACTGTCTAGTCTGCGCCCTGCCAGCACACAGGCCCGGCTCGACTGTGTTCTCATGTTGATTAGCCACGGCGTGTCTGGTGGCAGCGCTTTCGCCACTCGCTCTCACTGGAGCGCCATCTGCAGCTCGCAGCCTCAGTGTTTGCCTCACACTCCCAGGCCCATTCAGATGTGAATGCCAAAACAATCAGATAGGAAGATACTGACATGAGCACACATGAGGTTGAATTTGTAAGTCAAATTTCCCCCTTTGCTGCCCCGCATCCGGGTAAACAGATTTTGAAGATGAGCTTGTTGAGTGGCGTCTTCTTGGCGATGCAAGGCCAAAACCTCACAGGGGAAAATAAACGGCGGTATCTGGGAGTGAAAATAATCACAAGGCTATATTAGGATGATCTTTCCATTGCTTTTCAAATGGCTTCATTTGAAAGAAGCATATTTTCTCAGAAAATACACCTACTCAACAGCACCTTTTAAAGATTTTATGCTTATTCAAGCAATTCTGTGTTCCCTAGATCACGCCAAGCTCAGGGCCATGTTGTGCTTGAAAATACTCAAAGCGCAAGAGGCAAAATGAAATTGCTTCAATCGTTTCTTGATCATTTTTGTATGGAGAAACTGCAGAGAAAATGCGATGGCTCACCTGAAATCAATCCTGACACGCAGAGTGACATCAGCGTTATTCTTCGTCTCTTATTTTAAGAGGAGAATAAATTCAGAGTTGGTTTTACTGCTGGCACGGCCGCCTGGGTGGTGTAAACCCTCTTGAACTATTGTAATAATCCACAAAACATTGCACAGCTAGAGGCGAGATGCTATCTGGTTCACGCAGGTTAATGGGCACAAAAACGGTTTCACTCAGGACATCACACTGTTCAGTCATTTTGGAGGATAGGTGTGCAGGCCCCTGTCTGAAAGACATAGATTAATAATGTTCAGTCTATGTTATGAATGAATAATCACGGCAATATGTGTTGTTTTGCTGGTTCATATCGCTGATAGGTAATGTTGACTCTGTTTAGCAGTAGTGGTTTTGCAAAAATCAGGTTAATTCTCAAGTAAGAGGAGTTTTAATCATGATATAATGTTGCAAATGGTAATGTCATACAGTCTAATGGTTGGATCAGCATTTGGCACAGACATACACAGTACATGGTCCACGGAAGAGGAAGCCAAGCGACTTAAATACTCCCCTGACTAGTCATCTACAGTGCTATCCTGATCAGGTCTTGACCTCTCTGGGGCTCTCAGCAAAATTCTGCCAGGGGCCCCTTCTACCTAACCCCTGAGTCATGCAAACCATTTTGCCACACACAGTCACATTTGACACCCTAGTGCTCGCACCAGCACCCTCCCCACTTCTAAACAGTTTGCTCCATCTGTCAGTCGAAGAATCGTTAGACCTAAACTAACACAATGTTTCCTACTTTATTAAGACGAATAAAAACAATACTATTTATATTATATTTTGCTGTGAATATTTGCTATTTGCTTTTTATTTGCTATTTGCTTTTTGTCAATCCGGTGAGAAAGCCTTGACTGAGAAACTTGCTGATCATCGTGTTGTTTCCATTTTATGTGTGCCTATGAGGAGTGTCATCACGCCCATAAATTTTAAGGACTGGTCCCCACAGAGGTCATAGAGGTGACTTTTTTATTTCCACATGGAGCCTTGCTCAACTTGCATGCTGAGCATACGGGGACAGCTGGCTCTGGTGGTATCACCATGACACTGACATAGTTGTTTTAGATGTAAATTCACTTAGCCTGGAAGCCAGACCAAACTTTCTTTGCCTAGAATTTGGTCTAGAGTTGCTCTGTTGGGAACTGATTTTACCAGTCATATGTTTTGGGCGTGCTTAAGGCAATGATGAACAGAAGAGAAACAACGATGTGGTCATGCATTCATTTGAGCGCCGTGGAGTTGAATTTGTTTACAGCTAAACTGCTCTGATTGCAGGACTGCCCAACTGCGTGCAGAGGTACTTTTTTCCCCCTCTGTTGTTTAAAACACACCCCATAATGAAATCTTCATGATGAGTTACCTAAAGCCTCATATTCTGATAAGATTTGAGTGGTTATGCCAGGCGGGATTTCACGGGAGGTTTGGGTCTATCTGTTGTTCTCAGATAATGAGTTTGAAGGACTTTTTTCCAGCACAAACTGCATGAATTCTAAAAACTCTGGGCAAACCGTGACTCCTTGATGTAGTACGGCTTTCATAGTGAGCGTACAGGGTTGCCCAGCTCTGGTGGTGCCACCATGACGTCCACATATTTGGTTGTAAGGCAGTTGCTCTGCGAACCCAATTCATGTGAAGAAAACCATATTGCCCAAAGCATAAATTCTAATATCTGTGGCCAAACTTTGACTTATTGGCTTAGTGCAGTACTTCGGTCGATGACCGGATCCATGCATCTTGCAGAAATTACAGTTAAGCTTTTGGGCTGCACGGTGGTGTGGCTATTAGCGCTGATGCCTCACAGCAAGAAGCTTCCGGGTTCGAATCCATCGGCCGACTGGGGGCTCTCTGGGTACACCGGCTTCCTCACATAGTCGCCACTGCCCCACTGCCTCTCACCCAATGACGGCTGGGATAAAAATTGAGGTTTTTAGTTTTCACACAAATGGCTAGCAACATGCTAAACCTAGTTAGAGAAATTAGTCAAATCAGAGGAGCATGTGAATGAATATGAAGAGCCTCGGAAAGCACCTAGCAAGGTTGCAGACTTGTTAACAGCCTTAACAGGAAATATGGTATGAAAAGTATCTCAGCATTCAAAATCTCACATTTCTAAGTTATGCTTAACAGAGTAACAATCAATAATTAAGTGAAGTAATGAGGCTATAATAAATCTTTTCCTCCTCACTTTGTATCCCTCAGATTTGATTCACTGTGCCTGTTAAATAATACAAAGCCTGTCCATGGCGCGACCGCTAATTTTTAAATTCCAGTCTTACTTATGACCCAGACAGAGAACTTAAGCGAATGTGATATTTAATAAATGAACAACAGGATAGTTCTTTTTTTTTTTTTTCCCGAAGTCTTCAGGTCATGTTGGATAGATGTGCCTCAGATTATATTTTATGATTGGGCTAATTAAAGTGGCCAGTCATTTTTTATGTCTGTGGCAGGAAGCTTTACTGCCTCCTCGGAGGCGAAGGAAGGCCAGGGGAGAAGACACTGTGGAAGGACACGCGGCTTCCTTCATTACTCAAATCCCCTCCATAATTTCATTTTCTACCTGCGACCAGTCAAACAACCTTTAGATTTAGTTAAGTTTCAGGTCTCACCGGCAGTTTTCAATAAAAAAAAAAAAAAGGACGGAGGGCGAGGATATTACATTTCCGTGTCTGATTAACCTGAAGGTTGAAGCAAAAGCTGTGCAAGTTATTGCTGCTTGAGAGCCTAGGTATATATCTTTATTACATTCTTTACAGACTTGTAATAAATATTACACAGAGCATATATGATATGAGAAACGATGAATCAGGACTTCTTACGGATATTTTATAATAACTAATTAGAGATTCTTCTAAAATCTGTTCATTATGTTATTAATTACCACCATCACATTATAGCCTGTACTGACGAGAAAGTCCATAGACTTGTCAGTTCTTGCTCTGAGCAGCTGTGTTGCTTTAGTGTCCCCAAGGTTGTGATTTGATATGAGATTCACTAGACAATTTCCAGTTTATTACTGCTGTGTCCAGGTAGTCCCTGATAAGATTAACCAATGTCTATGAATCATTGCTGGAGAGCATTTGAGGCGCCGGTCAGCGGCTGGATGTGTACCGTTCCTCTGCGATATGAGCAGCACTTCACAGAAAGTTCCCCTAATCGCTGGTCCAGGACTTGTTGGATAACGTTTCTGTTCTTGTATTGGCTCAAGTTTTGGACTGAACACCTGTGTGTGTCTTGATCCCTGATCTGTGAAGAAAGCCGAGCCGTACCTGTGGGGGAAACGCACTCCGGCCCCCGAACCCAATTTCCACTGAAAGATTGAGGAGGTTAACGCGCTCCGGGCGAGGCGCTGAACTCGTTCTTTTCTTGTCTTTTAATCACACCGGGCTTTTAATTCTTTCATGAACTACACCCGGACCTTTCTTCACCTTTTATGGAGAGCAGGCAGAGAGGCGCGCCGTGACTGCCGCCTCCGTCCCCGGAACCTCGGCCGCGTCCCGCATATTTATGGGAGCCTTTCATTTTGCCACAACACTTCTGGTAATTGTGCGTTGTTGAGTTTGATTGATGTTTTGCCCCTCCAGCACCCATATACATACACATGCGCTAACACACGTACGACCAGAGCTGATGAATTATGTATCGGTGCACTGGAAACATACTAATCAATATAAAATGTCTAGGTTCAGTATTGATCAGAAATAAGGTACACATTGGCCATGAGGTTTATCAGGAATACTAAATTACTGCAGTCTAATACACAGGTCTTACAATAAATCTTGTGGATTTTCTCCTACTAACCAGCTGCGCTATGAATTTCACATAAATCTGCAAACAAATAGGTGTGAAGTTACAAATGCGATACACAAACGAGCCAAACTCATTTCATATATGCAAATGGGTCCACAGCTTCATAAAAATCATGATATTTGCTTCAGTTATTTCAAAGATTGGAGTTTATGGTGAGGCGTCATGGTGGTTCAGTGGTTAGCACTGACACCTCAACTCAAGAAGGTTCAGGGTTCGAATCTGTTCTCTCCACCCCTGCGTAGGTTTATTTTTCTTCTGGCTTCCACCCGCTTCTCACAAGACATGCTTGTTAGGTTAATTTGTGACTCTATATTGGCTGTAGGTGTGCTCGTGAGCGTAAATGGCTGTTTGTGTTTCCGTGTTAGCCCTGTGATAGATTGGCGACCTGTCCGGGATGTACCCCGCCTCCCGCCCAATGACAGCTGGGATAGACTGCGGCCCCCCTTGTGACCCTCTAAGGATGAAGCGCTGATAGATAATGGATGGAGTCTGTGGTGCCGCTGAATTGTGTTGTGTCGCGCTGACGTGCGTTTCTATTATCTTGACCTCCTCTTTTTAGTCGGTGAGGACAAGCTAAAGAAAAGAAACAGATTTTTTGTTTTGTTAATTTTTATTTTAGACTGCATTAGCTTTACTCAATCTCACTGCTCTGCAGCGGACATGTCTGGAAAACACTCTGGGTGTACCGAGTTAACCTAAAAAGTGAGCTGTTCTGATGCCTTAGCATTAGATGAGATTCTTGATTTGAAGCAAACGGACAAGGATCATGGCATCAAAACAATAATACATGAAGTGCAGCTGTCAAAAGATGTTTCAGTGACACAGAAAAAGACAGCTGTATTTTATGGCAGCTGTAGCTGACTCCAGGTAAAGTGTGCGCATACACCCATCAGGCATAACATTATGACCACCTTCCTAATATTGTGTAGGTCTACCTTGTGCCTCTAAAACAGTTGTGACTCATCAGAGAATGGACATGGGCCTTCTGAGGGTGTCCTGTGGTGTCTGGCAACAGAATGTTGTTAGTGGGGGCCTTTGGGTCCTATGGGTTGAGGGGAGGGGTGCTACATGTCTAAGTAGCAAGGCGGCTGTGGCTCAGTAGGTAGAGCGGGTTATCCATGAACCAGAGGGTTAGCGGTTCGATCCCCGGAATGTGCCACATGCCGAAGTGTCCTTGAGCAAGACACTGAATCCCCAGTTGCTCCCAGTGCGTGGCACTGGTGTGTGAATGTGTGTGTGCTTGTGTGAACGAATGGGTAGATGTGTCTATGACTGTAAAGCGCTTTGAGTACCAATAGGTAGAAAAGCGCTATATAAAAGCTTCTTGAAGTTGTGTGCCAACATGTCAGCAGTAAGGGTTGAATCCTGCATTCATGTTCTTCGTTTGTTTCCTCACATTCAGCCATTCAGTGGTGAGTCGCTTTCCCTTTCCCCTATATATAGACGGCTTGATGGACAGGCATCAGATCAGTGTGTCCATGTTTACATCATGCTCTTCTTGTCTCCGTCGGCCTGTTACACCTAATCCTGACAGGTGAAAATGTTGTCCATGTGTAGGCTGCCGGCCGTGATAAAGATAAACTGTCCGAAATCAATAAACGTCTGCGCCACTCTTGCCTTTGCATGCTGCCCAACCTTTCACCTTCAAAAGGTCACAGGCAGTCTTTTACCTCCTCATTGTTTAGTGTGTCACGTCCGGCTCTAGTGAGCCGAGGCTTGCCGGGAGCACCGCGGCATCATCATCCCCACCAAGCCTCTTCCTCCTATTTGATTAGCCCTGAGATTTCTTGGAAGATGGATGGTTCTCGCGTCCTTGACTGGTTTGCAATAAGCGCCACCATCCCCTCCCTCCACGCTGCATTTTGAATCACTGTTCTATGTTTGATGGCAGGCAATTACTGGAGATTGTTTCTCCTTTGTCTTACATACCGGTTGGCACGGGGCCCCTTTTCTTTTTTGGAAAATAGTGTCCTGCTTTTCTGCTTGACAGTTGCACAAAGCTTGAAGACGAGCGTGATTTGGCTTAGCAAGCGCAGAGATTGATAGGTGGTTTATGAGTAAATACAGTCAAAACTGTGGGCAGGTGCATGAAATCCATTGTCTTTCTGCTGTCTATAATCTCCAGACGCTCTGAAAGAATAATTACTGTTTATATTTATGGCTGGGTGTCTTGTGTTGAACACAACTGGCCGTCAGAGTTTGCTTTTTATTTCATGCGGAATATCAGAGCCGTAAGAAACCAAAACTGTTAACAACACTATTCTTGTTTTGTGGCTGCCGCGCATCGCTGTGATTTATTTGCTGCAAGAAGGTATTAACGGCGCATCTCGCCCAGAATAGTTCAGCCAATTATGCAGGTTATTCAGATTTTGATAAGAACCTTTTAATTAAAAAGAACTTTAATCTTCACGAAAAAAAAAAAAAAAAAAAAAGAAATAATTAAATCAGTCTTGAATCCAAACAAACAATGACGGGCTTAACCTGGCACTTGCTCCCTCTGTCAGGTTTGAGATATTGTCTATTGTCAGATATTTTCAGTGCGTGGAAGCAGCACTTTCTGGCAAATGAGTGCTTCTCGTTGTGAAATCAAGAGTTATAAAAAGTGGAAAGCGCGCGAGGGAGATGATGTATAGCTGTAATGAGTGACGGCTGAATAAGAGGTATGGATAGCTGGAGGAGAATGACCTTGGCATTCATATCAGAAGATGTGGGAAATAATCAGCCGCGGCATGCCCCTGATGACTGCGCTGCAAACAATGAGCTCCACTGATGCGGGCAGTCGGTTGGAGAGAGATGTGCTTCAGTTTTCGTCTTTTTGTTCGGCTCTTTTTTTGTTTTTTTTTTCTCCCTCCAGTTTGTTTGTTTCAGGAGCCTGCGAGGCATTTCAAGCCGATGGGGTCGCTCATTAAAAAAGGCTGCCTCTGCGCACCACCAAATACCACGGCAGACTAAGACTGTTCCATTATTGTTTGTTTGTTCACGGCTCTAAAATCCTACAGTTCTACATTAATATCGTTGCTTCTTTTTTTTTGGAGGGGGCGAAAAAAAAAAAAAATCCATATCAAAGCCTCTCGTTCAGATGAAAAAAAAAGAAATGTATGTGCAGTAGTCGAGTGGCGGCCCCCCAGAAGTTCAAGCAGCGTCCAGGAGGAACACGGCAACCGGTCGCCTTCACTCTTTCTGACTTATTGATATTTATTTGGCTCGTGGCAACTGTGATTGTGTTTGATATTCAAAAAGCAAGGGATGCAGGATGTTAACAGCGGGAATATAGATGTCACGGAGCTCTGCAGTGTTAGCAGTCACCCCAACAGTCTCGGTGACATTCAGCAGTTGGAAATGGCATTTGTGACATTCACTGAGTGAGAGTAATATATTCACCTCGGTTGGCTCATCTAGCCCTCACCAGAGCAGACAGCTGCTATAAAGGCTATGTGCACCAAGTATTCTCACACTGTCAACAGCTTTGTGTAGCCGGGCTCCGTGATTTTATCACCCCCGGAATGGAGTGAAAAGCCAGCGATACGCGGCTTATGCTTTATTTAGAGCCGCTGGTATATAGGGTGCTTTTTGTTTTTTCTTTCATACATAATGTACACAAAGAATTTTCACACCTTTACATTTGTGGGCTTTTTATTTTTTTTCCCTCCGTTTGTCGCCCTGCGCCGCCGTAGACCTGCTTTACCGCGCACCGAAATGTGGGAATACGTGACAGCGGGCTATTACTTTGTGACATATTGCAATGCACATGTCATTTAACATTTCATTCGAATGATGGACGGGGACGCGCTACGGCGTTCAGCTTGTCACAAAGAGCATTCCTTTAAAATTCTCCTGTCCCCCGCGCCGTACTGGATGACAAAATGGCAACCGCTTGCCGTTCTCGCGCCGCCGATGTGGAAGCCCGGCGCCAGAATTTTTATTTACTGTCACCGCGCACCGCGACGAGTGCCACACATCTGCCGTCTGCAACTGTGGGAGAGGAAAACAGGATTGTCACTGCACGGGCATAGCATAGAGATGTATCCTCTCTGCCTGTATAAGTGACGTTATTGCACATATATGCTTGTTATATTGCAAAACACCGCGTACTGCAGATTGTTGGAGCCATTGTCTCTGTTCATTTCACATTTGGAAACCAACTCGCGCAAACTTTAACTTTCCTTGAAGCGAGCAATCCATCATGCTGAACAATTCATTGCCTTTAGTTTTTGTTTAGTTGCTTCACTCTCTCTCGGCCCCCACTCCTTCATTTATTACTTCCTTTCAGCTGTGCCTCGGGACTCCTATCCCTTCTTAGATTCTCTCCCGCTTTGCTCTATTATCCTATTAAAATCTGAGGACTCTTCCAGGATTGTTTTGCCCAATCATGTAAGACTAGATTCCGTTCTCCCCATCACCCTGGCTGGTTATTTCCAAAAACAAAGGGCTCGTTTGAGAGATGTTTGAAGACGTTTCACCACTCGTCCAAGTGGTTTCGTCTGTTCTTGACCGCTTCCTGCTGCTGACGCTGACAACCTTCCCTGCCGCCATCAGCACTAATGGTAGCAGTCAACACTTTATCTTGATGCCTAGGTAGCATCTTTAGGTGGAGTCCGTGGTGTGTTTGAGGACCTTTTAATCTTTAATTTTCCTTCTTTTTTTCTTTTTCATGCGTGAAATGACCCAGTTCACCTCAAAGCTTTCACGGATTACTCTCCGCTGGATCTGGTTTTCTACAGCGTAGCTCATTAATGCGTTGTTTTTTTTTGTTTTTTTTTAAGTCTTGAAATGTCAGGTGTCGTGTGTCCTTGATCACACAACAACAAGGGGAGTTTTTAAAATGGTCCCGGCACTCACAAATGGCCACACAACAGTAGCTTTTGCGACAAGAATGTGGATGGCTGACCTATTTCAATCAGTGCTCTCTGCTCTGCAAGATGGGTTTTGCAGTGAAGTGAAGTAAAAATGAACCAGTGGCTCTACCAAAGATAGAAAATCTGTGCAAATATAATAATATCTAACTAATGGGCATGACTCTTTAATTACCAAGCATCGTCGATACAGGCTGCTGTAGTAGTCTACATTAGGCTGTAGTGTGCAGTTGTAGAGCAAAGAAAATAGGTCTATAGGTTATGCTGAGAGATGATTCAGCCCTTCAGGACTTCCGATGAGGGATAATAGTCTTCTCCTCTCCGCTGCCGACAACTGCTGCCGTTGCAAATTCCCCGCTGTGCCCCAAAGGATGTCAGCGCCCCCTGCAATGTCCACCCTCTCCTCACCTATCCTCCTGCCTGAACACCCTGTAATTAGCAAGCTCCCACATTTAATCAACACAGCAATGGCTGCTGAGATTTTGGGGGAATAAATAGACTAGAGGGGAGATAACAATAGGAATTTTCCTCCGGTCTCTGGCTCCATCGTGCTACTGTAGAGCTGTGATTGACTTGGCAAATTCTAAATCAGAGCTTGCCAGGTTGTGTGTTGGAGTAGATTGACAGAGAGCAAGTATGAATAAGAGAAAGGGAAGCCACTAGAACTAGATTGCACTCGCAGCTTTTAAGAGAGCAGGCCGTTGTATTTACAAGCCAAGCATGTATGTATGGCTCTCCTCACCCTCTCCATCCCGCTCCTCCACTGGAGGATTGGGAAGGCGTGTAGCGGGGTGTCCACAGAGGGTTCTCAACACCGCCGTGCATTTTGCCGCTTGTAAAGCAATCATTTCCATCCCCACTTCCCTCGCTCTCCCCCTTTGGCTTGTGGGGCTGCTGAGTCAGCTCACCTTCATATGGAGAGTGGCTCCCTCAACCGAGACGTTATTGATTTGCCCCTGTTTGTAAGGGGGAAATGTTCCCAAACCTCTCAAGCCAATTTTGCTGCGCTGCACAACCAGGTGCACCGCTGGGCATTGGATTGAGAAAGGACGAAAACATCAACATTGCTGCCGTACACGCATGAACACTCAGGCTGTCACACGAGCTTTTAGAAAAACCTTTAGACTTGTACACGAGGAGAAAAGCAAGAGCACCTACATAATTGTGTACACAGATGCAGAGGCACATCCTGACACAAACACGGATATACATACACATTCATGAGCTTACTGTTAGCGTGTCTGCTTTAAAGGTGCAGTATGTAAGATTTACTTTAACTGAGGCCCCGTTCAGACCTGGTATATAAGGTGTGAACACACACAGGATGCATTCGAGAGCCGATCATTCAGACCAGTGGCCTGGGCCGCTTGTGACCACACTCTTTCAGCGGCGCGAACACACAATGCCTCCTGGGTCACATCAAAGACCACACACTCAACAGGGGTGCTCTTTTGTAAGAGATTTGCCTCATTCATTCCGAAAATAAACACGCAGCCGCTATTTTGGATGATCACCTGAAAAGTCAACTGCACCGTAAGGGATATCTGTTCATTAGTAATGAGAGCCATGGAAAATATTCGGTCTTTGTGGTTATTAACTAACTAAATCATAAATAAATCAAAGCAAGAATCAACAAATGAATTATTGAATATCAGTGGGCTGTGTGTAATTCTGTCATAAAAAGTTATGTGCTGTATTTCCTCAAAAATCACTGGGCGGACATGAATAAATACATAAATATGTGTGTGCTTTCAGTGAGTGAGAGAGATTTTACAGCTTGTTCTACCATATGTATCGTATCCCCAAGTTATGACACCCACAAAACAAATAGTGCTAGTTGTTTTTCTGATACAGCGCTAGGTAGAGATCTATTATAGGCCCAGTATGTTTTGTGGTTAAATAGCTGCACATAAGATTTGCTTTGAATCGTAACTGAAACCATCGTCTTTTGGCTACCCTTTTAAGCTATTGCTACATAGCCAACGTTAGCTTTAATGCACCGATCATCCACAACATTAAAACCACTGAGAGGAGAAGTAAATAACATTGACCATCTTGTGACAATCCACTGTTCTGCTGGGAAACTTTTGAACCTGGAATTCGTGTAGGTGACATGTAGCACCCACCTAGACCAGACCAGGGACCCCCCACCCCATAGCAATGACACTCAAACTGAAAAGCTAACATATCGGCATCATTAACAGAATACAGTATACTACAATGTGGACCACAGCATTTGGAAGCTTTACAGGGAAATCATGGCTAAATTAGCTGTTTTTGCCTGATTGTGATCAATTCATTGTTTTCTCTATGTGTGTCTTGCTAGTTCTCTCTCTCTCACACACACACACAGAGTCTGACTCAGCTCCATCACATTTTACTAGCACACACTTCTACTCGAATGTTGGCCCGGGCCAGTGAGCTACATCATTACTTCATTTGGATCAAACTCCAGAGCTCAGGAGTCATTTATCTACATAGTGTGTGTGTCTAACCTTCAGGTGTCCCACTTTTTTTTGCTACTTGGAGAAATCAAAACCATGGTGTAGAACACGGTAAAAAAAAAAAAAGAACCCTCTTACTTTAACCGAGGTCGTAGAGATCTGAAATCTGAATAAAGTATTTGTTATTTCTTCAATTCATCAGTCTTTGGGGTCGCATTATGCCTCTTTCAATGCCGTCTTACTTCTTTTCATACATAGATAAGATCTATAACGAATGTGCTCTAAAAACCTTGGAAAAATTGCCGTATACTGTAGTATACAAATCCATAATTGCCTTCTGGTTAAAAAAAAAAAGCATCTACTGCTTTTTAGAAAGCGATTAGCTGCGTGCTGAAGTTCTCGCATTGCCTTGCCTGTGCATTTATTCATTTGTGAATGTTGCCTGCTCTGATACTGAACCTCATCATTCATCCCCTTTTTTCCCCCCAGTCCCCATTACCACCTAGCTTTGTTTTACCGTGCCCACTTCACACTATTCCTTATCTGTTTTAAAAGAAGCATAGTGGTGCTTGCCAAAGAAGACTAGGCTTGTATAAAAATGTCAAGGAGATTTAGACAGCTGCAAAATTCATGAGGTGGCAGTTTGCTATTATCAGCATGTCCGTGTGTGTCTAAGCCTGGAGTTTCCCCAAAACCTTCTCCAGTATCAAGAATTCGGTTTTCGTGTGTCCTCTGCCTGTGTGTCCCCAGAGTGACTGATGATATCTCACTAGACCAGCAACTGTCTCTCCTTGCAGTTCTGCGTCTCCTCTCGCGCAGGCTGTAATGCGCACACACATAGGTATAAAAGCGTACACACATCCCCGGTGTCTCGCTTTCCTGTTTTGCCATCTCCTGTGACTCCGTCTAGCTGGTACTGCTTGAGTGACAGCTCTTGGTTTGTCTGAGTATCCGTGGTTACAGCCCAGAGGCCTGCACCGGGGGACTCAGACCTGTCAGCGCTCTCTGAATCCTGAAACCAGAGATGGATGGCCGAGAGCCACCTCTGCCCTGAGCTCTGTGCTCGGCTCGTCTCCTTCTGCTCCTTTTTCCCTTTATCCTAGACCCTTCTCCTAAACAGGCCCACTGTTGGCAGCTTGATACAGAAAATAGAGCCAAAAATATCTTGTTGCCTGTTTCTTTTTAGGAGAGGAAAGAGACTTGAGAACAAATTAAAGGAAATTTTAAAACAAAGGAACAATTCAGTGTGCCACTTGCCATTTGTTTTTAATGGTTTCAGGCCATGGCTTTTTGAATTATTCCAGCGTACGGTGATGGTGGACACCGCAGTAGTCAAGGGTAGAGTCAGGTTGCAGCACTTTGCAAGGACAGCTGGTTCTGTTAATCTTGAACCTCGCGCTAACAACCCCGGATCAGCCGCCCCATAAGGGAACACCGGCTCCGACAGATCAGGTGTCTGTCCGTCCGCAGCACCACGCTGCTTCTGCTTTGACAGAGACATGTATGACAGCTCCGACGCCCAAATCACCTGTCGTCCGCGCGCCCGAAGCCACACAGCTGATGGACTGAGACCGAAAAAGACGAAGGGTGATGATTTCAGGAGGAGAAGAAAGCGCGAGTGTGGCGAGGGGGTGGGTGGTTGTTTTTGACCGCCTCGGGCGCAGGCCGTTAAGCGCGGCAGCGGTGCTGCCGGAATGTGTGTGTGATCTCTCAACCAGCTAATGAGAATATTTAACATTTGCTGAGTCCACAGTGTGTTGGAAGTCATTCATCACTCCACTGATTCAGTTCTTGCTGGTTATATGTTGAGTGTGCAAGATGTCTGCCTTGGGGGCCCGAGACCATCTGAAGAAGGTGTATTTAGTACAAAGAAACACGCCAGGGAAATGGAAGGAATTTAATTGACCATCCTAGTTCTGCAGGCTGTACAAATTTGGGAAAAATGTGTGTGTGGGGTGGGGTGGGGAGGCGGGGTCTCTGTATTGTTCCACAGTATTTAAACCCTAACAGATTAATCGTTAATCAGTCAGTTATCAAGCAATAACACCAAACATTATGCGGCTCCAGCTTCTCAAATCCATGGATTTCTTGTCTTCTTTTGTTTTGTGTTTCTGAAGATTAAAAATATTTGGCGTTTGGAACGACGGAGAAACAAAAAAAGCAAATGTTGGGAATTTCAACATTTGAATACTTTTTTTTTTCCATTAAAAAAAAAACAAAAAAACCCTAAATCAATAGTTTGCTGCCAGGCTAGCAGGTCTTTGAGGCTGAACCATCCCCATGGTAACATGTTGAAATTGGGCTGGTATAATTTGGCATGTTCTCATGCTCACAGTTTGAACTAAACACTAAGTACATCTGAGGCTGATGGGCATATAAAGGGCTTTACAGATATTTGGACATAATACCGGATTGAATTGGGTGTTAAAATCCAACTGTTGCTGAGATATTGTAGTCTTGATTAAAGTGGTACACCATCCATCACACACCATCCATTCCGTCTCTGGGAAAACTATGTACACGTGGTAGTCTTCAGTTTCACCCTCATTAATAAACAAAGTCTTTGGTATTTAGTCTACCAAGTAACAATGGTTCAACATCAAACAGATGCAAACTAAGTACACGAAGATACTATTCGGGTTGTTGAATTTGCTATTTTCCTATGTGACATAAAGCTCTAAAGTCACACTTGCTATCAAAATGTATGCTTTCCATTGTGAGCTTTAAAGTATGAAAGGGAACCAAACATCAAGAAGCCATCTCCTAAGCCATTCCACTTCACAAGCGCGTTTCATTGGCTTCCACAGTCGAGCGCTGCAAAGGGCGGCTCCATTGTGACTGACCAAACACACACGCGGCGCTCTTATCACCCGATAACACCTCAAAGGCTGCTTCCTTTTTCATAAGCTTTGCCTGGTGACCTTCGCATAACCAGCTTACAGACACCCACAATATGTACTGACATGCCTGCTCATAAAAAAGACAAGACGGACAGCCTCCCTGAAAAAAAAAAAAAAAAAAACTGAGACGGACCCATCCTGTGTAGGTGTGACGTGTCAAACCGCTCAGTGACCGTGATGTGACCTTATTCAGCACAGACGAGCCAGCGGGGTTATAGGGAGGTGAACGTGCATGTGCGCTTGTGTACGCCCAAGTTTTTAATGTGTGTGGGGCTCCCACGTAGTGACGATGAGCTGGTCCCGTAACCGAAGAGCAGCCTTGCACTCTGCCTGAACCCTGCGGCGATGAGCATAACAGGAGCACTAAGGCTGCAGGCAGCCCCATCCAGCCTTGCTGGGCACTGCACAGCTCAGCACTGGGACCCATGACTATTTAATGGCCGTTTCCAGGGCACAGGCCTGGAAACATGCCTCCTTACCCAGTGTGCGTTTTCTTCAGCCACACAGAACGAACCCATACTCCTGTGAATTAACATGGATGAAGACTGACAGGGGCCGCATGGGCTATAGTCAGCACTTTAATGCAGGAGTATTATATGTGTTTGTTTTCTCCTGAACCTAGGGGAAATGGGAGTTCACATGACAATAAAAAAAATCGTCTATTGCTCCGTGTCGATTTTGACTATTTTCACTTTTCAACTGATGTCGAGTGGCGCTTTGAAACAAAACCAACTCCTCGTGACCCCCTGCCTCATCCATTTTTGATGGGAGGTAACAGCAAAAGATCCATTTTTAAAAGAACACGTGCATCGCTAACAGCATTTCTATTTATGAAGCCGCGTTCACCAGGGCACGTTGTCTGTTGTAATCACAGAAACTGAATAGTAGGGAAGGCATTTCAATCATCTCTCTTTATCTACGATGGATACCGCTGAATTCTTAGTGTGGTCATTGCAAAGAGTTTGTAACACACTTGCATGTTGTTTTGTTGACGTCCAGTTTGTACTGACTGTTCATTCCTTATCATTTAAATGAATGATATTCTTTTTTTCTATGCTTTTCTCCTCAGCACTGAGACTTGTAGCTTCTGCACATAGTACACTGACATCCTAATATCTCTGTGGTCAAAAAAGATTTCTTCAACTCATTTTATACTTTTTTGTATTAAGTTGGAGGAAATGGATAAAGGGAAGAAACCTTGGTAAACTTCCTGTTCTTCGTCGTGGAGAGCCAATTTCCTGCAATTGTAATGCCTCCCATTATCCGAACACATTCGTTGTGTGCTCAACACAATGTGCGAAATGCATGACTCACTGTCTGTTGTGCACTTGCAGACAGCAAACAGTTGCCGCAGCTGACACGCTCGTAGGACGAGAGTTTCAGGATTTAGGCTGACTTGATGACAGTCGGAGCGCAGTATTTTCGCGCGGCCCCTTTGCTCTCTGACTCTGAGTGGCGTTCCACGTGGGTGTCAACGCACTTTTGAATCGCATTTGCCTCCAGCAACCTTTTTTAGCTGAGTGAGGTCAAGTGAACAGGCAAATGGAGATGGATGGGAGGAGAACGAAGTGATGAAGATGACGACAAGAAGGCAGCGACTGGCATCCTCAATAAATCCCTTGGTTGTATACAAAAAAAAAAACATGGATCGAGTATTACTTGTATTACAATATGCTATTTATTTGGTAGTATTGTGGCTCTTTCTTAGTTGGATATATTGAGGTCAAGGTTAAGGTGGAAGATTTTCCTCCCTTTGATAGTAATCAACAGCTTCTACATGCCTTTGTTGCAAATAAAAGGATATTACGATCACTTGAGCCATCTCTTCAAGCAAATTATCTCCCATTCGCTTTGTCATTGAAACATCAAAAACTGCATTTTACAAAGTGGCCCAGTGGTAAAGTCCCAGTGTAAAAAGAAGTCTCCAATCCATAATATCCGTAAATGTATTTAAAGACTTGAAAGCAGACATATAAGCGACTGAAGCAATGAACCAAATGCAGAGCTACAACCGAGATCGACTGCCTGAATAGAAGTACATTCTTGTATTAATATACAGTAGCATACATTTAATTTCCAAAGGTTATTCTTAGAAGCAACTCACAGCATGGGGCACGGTGAGGAAAAGACGGTATGCGGCAGCCAGTTGGGGGAGTAAATATGTATATTTTTGCAAAAGATATCATTTTTTAGATTCAATCAAAACAACACAGGAGTAGTTCCAACTCTGTTTCAGTTGTCAATACTTTCAAGCTGTCAAACCTGATACGACTGTAATAAAATGTTGTCTTATTGTGCGCAAACTTAAGATGTATTAAACATATGGACAGATATAACCACCCAGTTGATTTTGTGTTGACTTAACATTCAAGAATGTTGATCCAGTAAGATTTGGGGGATGCTGGTCGGCGTTGTGACTTTTTAAAGGGTCCCCTGTGTTCCTGTCCCTGGATGCAGCCAATCTGTGCAAAACTGACAAGTCATTGTCTTTTCCTAAGCCACAGTAATTCATCAGCACTTGAGGCGGCTTTGGCTGATTGCATTTTCGACAGAGCAATCTCCACTATGTCATAGAGAATTTGGCTTTTATGGCGGGAAGGAACTTTGATGCCAAATGCAAGGGACAGTGGAGGCGAACATGGAGAGTTCACCACGCGGGGTCTGATCACAAATTGAAAACTCTGTGTGTGCCTGCACCTGCGCATGACTTGTGTGCTTCAGCGCGCGGGGATGGGAGCGAGTTGGCGTTTGTGTGCTCTTGAAATGTGATCTTTTTCCATCTGCTTCTCCCACAAGCCTTATTTCTTTCATCTCTTGATATATTCATAAACCGTAACAAAAATAATGGACACTGCACGCCACCTTTCATCAGGCTACCTAATATTGTTTTGTGCAAACGCACAAAAAGAATGCTTTCCTCTTCACTTGCAATCTCCGTGGCCGCAAAGCAGCCACAATAGTTGCCGTCCAGCCTCAGAGCAGCCACCGTAACAGTTCTAATTAACACAAGAATCCCTTTGTGGCAAAACAGACGAGGAAGAAAAATGTTTGCATTTTCTAGCATTTTAAGATTTTTTTTTTTGCTTATGCGTGTAAATTGTGGGGGAAAATAATGAGCCGGCAGAGCAATGCTAAGATGTGCAGCTTTTAAATGTCAGTATGTTGCATGGGTTCAACCCAGCCGGGGAAAATGAGTGTTTCCCAGGAATGCTCTAGAGAGCTGGGCTATAACTGCAAAAAGCTGATAGGGTTCAGTATCTAGAGGTAACGTCAATCCCTGGGCCCATGATAATATTTCACTGTCATTTAGAGGAATGGCCATGAGAACCCTGTTTAAAAAAAAAAAAGAAAGAAAGTTGAATCGCCTGAAGGTATCCAACCTGCGAGTGTAGCTTAACGCCCACTGTGCATTTTTCCAATCAGGCCTGCACTACCTCAGAGTTATGTTCTTTGATTTAAGGAAAACCTATCCTAAAGAAAAGGAATTAAATCAAAACTAACTCCAGGATACTAGAGCTGTAACTTGTGTGTCGTTCTCACCTGTATTCAAACACACAGTTGTTAGTGGTTCACGCGGAACTCGGCTCTATGGCTGATTAAATCCAATATGCTCCACTAACTGCTCATATTGCAGTCATTTGGAAATGTCGAGGCTCTTTTATAGGAAGATTTCCAGACTAAAGGCCCCATGGAACGCAAGTATATTAGCAGGTATTAGTCTGCCTATTGTAAATCTCTCCCACTTATTGCTTTCTTTTGACAAGTAATAATGTAGAACAGTGTGTGTAGTTTCATTTGGCTGCAGCGATTTAGAGATTCAGAGATTTTTAAAGGGAACTCTTCTAATTTCCACTCAGCCGCTTTCTGTGCCAGGATCAGAGTTTCGCTCAGAGCCCATATTCAGCTCCTTGAAGCGTCTGGGTCGCTCAGGTGCAGGGCAGTAATCAATACTTTTAAATTCATATTTACTCCAGTCCTGGGTTCAGGTTTGATTTCTTTTGCAGGCCGGGCGAGCAGTACTAAGCTCTGCATTTTCATTTACAGTAATAAATAGGAAAACAATGCCACTAAAAAGCTCCTCTACCATATCAGATGAGTTCAACAGTCATATCGTCCAGACAGTGCCAGCGCTGCTGATTGAATTTCCTCATTATTGTGTTATTGCCACAAAGATGGCTCTTGGCTATGTCGTGTGCTGTGTGAGTTGTAGACTTTATCTCCGGCTAACCCCCTTCCGCCTCCGCTTGGTCCCCACGGCTCCACCCATCACTGTGTTTCAACCTGTCTCAGCAGTTTGGATATAATTGGTTGAATAAACATTGTGGTTTTAGTAGCTGATGGTGTTACTTTGCTTTGTCTATGCTGTCTTTGGTAATATCGCAGTACATTAAAGCAGGAAAGAGATCAATCACACGTGAGACTGATTTATCTACTGAGAGACTCCAAATCACTGACTTTCAGTCTCTCTCAATAGCCGTCACAACAGTGTTGCACTTGCTTGTAAAAGCATCTAGGGGGAGATTGGCAGCGCAATATAGCTCATAATAAGTGATGCCAGGGTATCCATTACAATTTAGTGACAAGTTAGCAAAGCCATTACAAGGATGTTCATTATTTTGACTGACACCTTCACACAGACCTAAGTGGAAAACTATTTCAAATTTTGCCACATGCGCTCCCTACACTTGGATGGTAAGGGTCAGACTGTTATTCTTGTGTATTCCACCAGATAGTGTAATCTGTGTACACTACAAAATGTTTAGACACACTAGGTGTGTAGCTTTCAGTCCATCAGTAATACAGTCAGAAGAGGTGCCTGATTGGTCCCGCATTCCTTCTTCAGTGTGACGACGACCCCGAACACACAGCTAGAGTCGTAAGGAACTATCTCCTGCAACCGGAAGGTGTTCCAATAAGATAAGATAAGATAATCCTTTATTTATCCCACAGTAGGGGAACTTTGCAGCAGTAGACAGTTTTAAGACAGTGCACACAGGAGATAAAAAATAGTAAACATTAAATAAGTAGAAAAAATAAAAAATGAAAATACAATAGAAATTGCGTGCGTGTGTGTGTGTGTGTAACATGGATCGGTTTGACATATTATAATGCGCATAAAGGATGTACAAACAAAAGTTATTGATTGTTTTAGATGATATGGCCCCCAAAGCTCTGGTCTTAGCATCATGAGCCAGTCAGGGGTTTAGACAGGAGCCTGAACCCGTGAAGAGCTTTAGATCCCTCTTTTATAGAAACTTTCAATCAGCAGAGAACCAATTTGGTTCTCTTTGCAAATCAAGTTGAACGAATAGTCAAGAGCTAAACCTGTGAAAAGAAAAAACAGGCAAGACAGAGAAGTTTGTTCCCTGGTTGTCTGAAGAAACTCAACTTACAATGTTTGTGTAGCCATCTGCTGAATTTCACTAGAAGCTCAAAGGCTCTACTCGAAAAGCGAATGGTATATAACGGACAAGGACCGGGTTAACCCTCTTCAAGTTTATATTGTGGAACTAGTGCTGGTGAAAGCGTGTTGGTTTGCTACAGAGCAACTGGTTCTGTGGTTCTTGGCCAGACCTCCCGTGTAAATGAGTGCCAAACTGGTTTCGTGTAGGTCGACAAGCCCTACAAGATGCTTGGAACAAACTACCTGCCAAGTGCCCTGAAACACTGCCAAGTGCTCTTAGGGGAAATGTGTATAGCCTGCCTATATGTGTTATACATACATACCTACATCTGAACCATCCTACATATGGTGTTGTATTTAATTTTGCCGTAATTATTTAGGGCTGAATTTTTATAGCACTGAATCCTCAAAGAGAGGCAGTGAAATAAAAACAACAGTCAAAACTATTTGCTGTAGTTCATGCACGCATTGTGGGTTCATAAAAAAAAAACTCACTGCAGTGCATCAGGATGTTGCACGTCCGCATTGTAAAATGGCAGTGGTAACGAATTCTTTCGTGAGCCCATGAGAACTTCCACTGGAAAGCCACACATGCATGCATTAGCAAGAGCGATCCTTGCCCAAAACAACTTCAGAGAGAAGAATGGCAGGGGAAGAACAGAGGTGGATGCAAATGAAGTCAGGTCGAGCTATTTAATACATGGTAATTAGACTCCGCTGTGGCACCGAGGGTGACCTTTTCAGCTGTGGCCATGAGTTGTATCTCGACAGAAAGGAGCCCTCTCTGGAAATAAGTAAGGTATTAAGAGAAGTCCAGTAAAGTTTATTCCACTACCACGTGAAGAAATTATTCATCTTGTCAAGCATGCACTCTTTCTAGTTCCTTGTTTTTTTATTTTTTTATTTTTTATTTTTTTGTCATACACAGCCTTGATAATTGCATTTTGCTCCAGGGTAAAATGTTGCCAAGTCAATCTCTCCCTAGTTTTTGATGGCAGAGTTTGTTTGGTGCATATTTTAATATATTTAACATGCATTCCTGATTGTGCGGGCCCTCTCATCCAAATGCACATTAGTCATTTTTGGAGATAAAACCAATTTCAAAGCTGCTGATGCTGATGGATTTGTCTAACAGATAACTTTGTTTGTATCATTTCCTCCCACTGTTCAAAGTGCTGAATCTTATTATTATTACCGCTATGTTTGAGCGTGATTGCTGCAGTTACCCTGACAGAAGTTTATCCACATTAAAGTGACTTATCAAGGATTAGCAAAGCGCAGCGGCCACTTTGACTAGCTGATGTCCTCTACATGTGTTTGGATATCAGTGTTAGCCTTAAAACCAGATGTGCATTCATTATTTTACATTCATGTTAAAAATACAGGGATCAAAACGAACATTTACTACAACCCTCTTCCAAATATGCTGTAGGTTTCACATCACAATTTGTTTGTAAGTTTAACTAGGTGCAGCTAAGGTGAGCTAATTTCGCATTTAAAGATTTTTGACGGATATGTTGTTATATTTTGGCTTTTTACAAAACATAAAAGGAAAAAAAACAAAAAAAATGATTACATTTTGTGTTTATGTGTTGTACTGATAATTGTTAGCTTGCGCTAACTAGATGATAGCAGTAGTGCACTCTTCACAGTAGACACGATTGTCTTTAGCCTCAGTGTTTTAGCATTATATTATGCACGAGGCCATGATGTGCATATTTAAGACATTTTGTGTTGGTATCTTTGTTGTAAAATAAGCAAGCTGCTGAAGTTAAACTGTCTGCCTCTGCTTCCACCTTGAACGCAAGGTACTAATATTAGCCACAGCTACTAAATTCTGCTTGGGACAGCTGTCATTTTAGCTGAGAGAATCGACAATCTCCGTGTACTCATGGGAAGTCCTTGTTTTGCTTCTGAAATCAAAGAAGCAAAGATGTACTTTATGTAATAATGAGAACACAGCTCAGCAACTGGTTGATTTTAATGTCAAACATATCTTACATTTTTTATACATAGATATTTGAGCGTTTAACCAATGAATTGCCGTCGACCACACTCAGGGTCCTGTTTTCGGTGTAGCCCGACCTGATTTTCAAGGCTTCTGCCAAGTTCAAAGTCATTGCCATTTGTGAACCATTTTATGTTCAGTCCATTAGCACCTGGGAATAATTTGTCTTTGAGTTCAGTACATGAGGATATATATATATAAAATGAATACAGCCTCCCACAGTCAATTTATACGGTTGTACCGTGAACTCCGAAGCCCTTGTATGGAATAATTGCTGAGGCAAATGTTCGCTTTTCTCTTCATGCGATCGATAGAGAGTAGGTTGAGAAAATGAGTAATAAAGAGGACGAAATAAAGGTGGAATCTGCAGAATAAGAGAAGAGCTGCTGGACCCCGGAGTTGTGTGCTACTGAGTGGGCCGGTTTCACACATGGACGGAGGATGAGCAAACACAAAAACCTACAGAAGACCACACGGAGTGGAGTCGACGCACAAACGCTGCACTCAAAAGCTGACTCGCGCAAGCAAGGGGTCCACAGCTGTGGCTATTTATTATGGAGTGTTGAACACTAATGCTCACTGTGACTCCAACCAGATCAAACCGACTCCAGTTCCATGGATACAGTAGCTGCAGGAGGTGCACCACACTATTAAGCATCTGTGTGCGTATATGCGCCTGTGTGCCTACGTGTTCGCACATGCAACATGTTACTTCTATATGTTAACTTATGGATGGCCTTAGGCGTTTGAACATACGCGGCCATACATGGATCTCTGATACTGTGTCCTTGTCCGTTCAATGGAGTGTGCGCGCTTTCATGCATACGCGCGTGTTCCTGCAAGCGTGTGCCGTGGTGTGAGGTCAGTCAGAGTGCAGGGAGAAAAGTGTGTCATCAGGGAGGAGGTACTCTGGTCCCTCCTGACTGGTCTTTACAGGCAAGTGAAACCCCAGCACGACTGACAAAATAACTGATGCAGAAGCTCTTTTCCTTCCCTCTCACTCATTGACAAACCTCTCTCTGCACACACATACGCAGTCGCTTTTGTCACAACCAGTCACACTATTTCCCAGTGTTTCGCACATGCCGTAGTGTGCGCACAAACACGCGCGCACGCACTCACACACACTTCTGCCGTGTTTTGTAGGCACACGTAGTCATACACAGTCGAGCACAGAATTGCTTTGTCACATTAAGTCGCACAGTCCCAGACTGTCTCTCACCCTCTCTCGCAAAGGCAGACAGAAAAGCACACATGCAGATCAAATTCACCAATATTAAAGTGTACGCTTCAGGGCAAGAAGGCACACCCACGTTCAGATGGGACACAAGCTAATGCGACACATGCTGCTAACAGACTAGATGCTCTGGTCAAAACAGCCTATTTCCCGTGTAATACGTAGTCTTAAAACTATCAAATGTTTAATGTTATTGCTGTTTTTCTTTTAATCAAACAATGCCAGCATGATCACTAGTTTCAGCCGAGACGGGTATGCAAAACTGAAATGAAATATTTGCAAGTACCATATGAGACACTACATCTGTGGGATGGTAATTTTTGCATTTGGTCTGTACCAAATAATGTGTTCCCTTACGTGTGGTTTTGTTTGATTTGTAGGCTGGGGCACCTCTGTAGTGCCACAAAGCTTCATGTATAATATCTGTTTTGACACATTCGACCTTTATCATTAAAACTGTAGCTCCTGTGATGTGATCTGGATATTGCATGTGGCCTTATTACAAATTCAATTATATTTTGATGAAATAAAAAAATAAAAAACCTGAATTTCTTTGCGCTTTTAGAGCTTCAATTTTAATTGGGACTGTTGATAGAACTCCAACCCATTATTTTCTGGCCTTTTATTGACTAGATCACTACCTTCTTAAATGAGCAGTGAACAATGTGATTGTCCGCAAGTGTGTAAGTACTAGTATTTTGGATCTTTAAGTGTTAATACAACACACATTCAGTAAAACCAGGCATAGGTTGATCTCGTAGATGAAACAGGTATTGGAGATAGCTTGACATTCTTTCTTTAGAACCATATGTGAAAATTCATTATTCAATAAAATTACCACAGAAGTAAATACCATTGACCATCTTGTGACAATCCAGTGTTCTGCTGGGAAACTTTTGGACCTGGCATTCATGTGGATGTTACTTAGACATGAACCACCCACCTAGACCAGACCAGGCACCCCCTCCCCATAGCAATGGCACTCCTTGACGACAGCAGACATCCCCAACTCAAAAAACATGAAGAACAGCACAAGGTGTTGACCTGGCCTCCAAATTCACTAGATCTCAAACTGATCAAGTATCTGTGGGATGATCTGCAGAGGCCCCTCCCCTCAACCCATAGGACCCAAAGGCCCCCACTAACAACATTCAAAAGGCCCGTGTCCGTTCTCTGATGAGTTTTATCTGTTTTGGGGGCACAAAGGAGACCTACACAATATTATGCAGGTGCTCATAATGTTATGCCTGATGGGTGTATGTATTAATGAATGTGTACACTTTACCTGGAGTCAACTACAGCTGCAATGCAATACAGCTGTCTTTTTCTGTGTCACTGAAACATCTTTTGACAGCTGCACTTCATGTATTATTGTTTTGATGCCATGATCCTTGTCCGTTTGCTTCAAATCAAGAATATCATCTAATGCTAAGGCATCAGAACAGCTCACGTTTTAGGTTAACTCGGTACACCCAGAGTGTTTTCCAGACATGTCCGCTGCAGAGCAGTGAGATTGCCGGAGAGCTCATATTTTGACCTAAATATTCCCAGAGCCTGCTTCTGATCGATGAGAGATGGGGCATGCTACTAGAATGCAGTATGTGCTGTTCCAGGACATCTTGCATTTTTTTTTATAGGCTGGTTGAGCTGCATCTGATAGTAGGCTAAGAAGGAAAGTTAAAAATGTCCAACTGTCCCAACTAACTAATCTAACTGGTCCTCAGAAACACTCCTCAATAACAACCACCTAATAGGCAGTATATACTTCTGTGTTAAATTGACGCAGAGGCTACGGCGACAATGCAGACACCTAGACAGAGACTTCGCAGAGCCTAGCGCCATAACACAGAACACAAGAACTGGTATGGTTGAGAAGGTTTGGAGATACAGACATATGTATGATGAAATTTTGCCGGAAGTTTCAGTCGCTATGGTTGAAAGTGAAGCAGGAAGTGGAATCAAAAATTAACCTGACTGGCATGAAAGACGCAGCGCCGACTAGTGTTTGGGTGGTGTTGTTACAGAGTTAGCCGGACTGACGAGCACACAAGTATAAATGTCTCGCACCAGTGCAGGCTGTGTGTGCAGGTTACGGCATCTGGGTCCTACCTTCTTCTTCTTTTGGGCTTATTGGCTGTTGACAAATGAGTTTGGAGGTACGTTGTGACCCCCTACTGCCACCGCCTAACAGCCATAGACAGGGTAACATTAAGTTACCATGAAGTAGTGTTGGTTTTGTAGTTTTTGCAACTGCTTCACGGGAATCAGAACATGTTCAAATAAAAGTTGTAGTAACCGTACCCTGTCAAGAGGAAGACAGATGACAAAGCAATAAGGACTGACAGCTAAATAAACTGAGCTTTGACTGCAAATAAGTTTGGCATACAACCTGTCATGACCCACCTTTGCTGTAAAATGCTCTTTCATGAACCCCTTTCCTTTCTCCCCCCTGCACAGTGACTCACAGAAGGATGCACTCCAGCACACACCCCAAACAGATCTACACACCGACTTTACGCAGTGCTCACACCCTAGTAGCTGCTTGACTGCTGTCGGTTTTGTTGGGTTGTGGTGAACGAAGCAGGCAGTGCAACGTGGTGGTACAAATACAGTAAACACATTTCCAGCCAGGCAGGGAAGTTGTTTGAGTCGGAGAGGCCGTCCCCAGCTGAGCTGGCTGACTGAGAGTTTTGGGCCATGGTTCTGATAGGAACAGACCCTGGGAGAGGGAAACATGGTGGAGATGTGCATTTTAAGGAGGATCTTGCAGTATTTATTTGTGTCTGTGTACGAGCAAGAGAGTACAGAAGAGAGTGCTTATGATGTTTTACTGTATTATCTTTGTGTCTTTGCACTTTTGTCAGTTTACTCAGTGTATTCATGGAAGTTTATATGTATTTACAAAACTTTTCTGCATGCATGCTTCTCTGCAACAGTCTGTAGTGCTGTGTAGTCATTCAAGGAGTGTACATTATAATATACTGTAATGGTATGTCTTGAGCAAGCGCTTTAACCCTCCTTGGCGCCTTTTAATGGGTTGCTTAAAAAGAAAGAATTGATTTCCTGGGTTATGCCCCACAGATGCTTTTGTGTAGCACCAAGGGCTACTGTAGCAGTACAAGATTTTCAGCTCCTGTGTGTGTGTATGCGAGCTCAGGGAGACAGGAGTTGAAAGAAAGGAAAAAAAGTATGAGAGAGTGAGACTTTTTCGCAAAAAGGGAGAGTTTAGTTTCTCCTCAGCTCTTTAGAGTTTCCCTGGTGAGTTTGCTGGCAGCTTGTTTGCTGGCGTAGAACCGGGAGGAGCAGCAACAGTCGGAGGTAGAGAGATTGCGATAAGCCCCTTCAGAGGCAGACAATAGACGCTATAATGCTGTTGGAATTAACGACTGGCATCCCATCGTTTCTCATCTGATTAAGACCCAGTGACAATCTTCTTGCTACAGTCTCTAGTTGTCACCAGCTATGACTAATGAACTGTGATATCCTGCCCCTCTCTCTCTCTCCTTCTCCATGTCTCACCCTCTCTTCACTTCACGCTCTATCGATTATTGAAATACTCTCCGATCCCTCCCATTCTTAACACACCCAAGCAGCTCCCCCCTACACACCCAGCCCCCCTCTCTCTTTCATTTGTGCTCTCTCTCCTCCCCGTGCTGTCCTTTATCTTGTACCATTCATTTGGCTAATTTGATATTTGGAGTTGATAGGGCTCTGAATAGAGGCCCGTGTTTTCACATACATTTGTCTCCATCTCCTGATCTCTCATTTCTCGCTCTTTCCCTCTCTCCCTTTCTCTTCCCCCTTCCTCTCTTTTTTAGAGTAGCGATAATGAAATCAGGCTCCAGTCCTTCATCTGTATTAGCAGCATTTGCGGGTCTAAGAGAGACTAACAGCCTGCTAATTCTCTCCCTCTGATTCGCTAAACTGACAGACATTTACATAATTTAGCTGCCCGCTTTCTCCTCCTCAAAGGTTGCCTGCAGACGCTTCTGACATTGAATGGAATTGAAAGCTGCCAGCATAATGGCCTGTTTGATCAGATTTGAATATTTGTTTAGAGATCGGGCCTAGAACTACAGAAATATGCCACTGAAGTGCCACTGATTTCAAAGAAGCCAAATCGATCCACTGTGCACAAAGTCAAATGTTTTATTTTGTCTTGTGACAAGTTAACCTAATTCTTTTGACGCTTCCCCGTACCTCCGTGGTTCGTCTCACCTTCAAGGTCTGCTGGTATTCGCATGCTCCCGCAATTTCCCCCCGAAGAAACGTGCTCACGCTGGAGGGAGAAGGGTTTCTTCTTCTCCTCCTGTAATGTAATGCCGACAGATGTGCGCGGCGGCGTCTCTTTTTACCGTGTGCTTTTGAGCTACGGCTTCTCGAGGAGCGCGGCGCTCCCAGTGAATAATGTATCCGTGCACAGTCACATGCGCCAGCCACATGAGCGTGCAAGAAGGAAAACAAAAACAAAAACAACAGTCTTGCACTCTAACACACACTTCATGTCTCGCAAACGCGTGTGCATATAGGTGTTTCATTAACCTTGCGGGCTAACAGTGCCTCGAGGTAGCTTCATTATGTTGCATGATTAGCTTTAAACCAGACTGTTGCTTTGAGTGCTCACATACGCACCAACACACCTCCTTCACTCCTGCCCTGGCCCCCATTGTCAGAGGGCACCCGCAGTGTAGTCATGCTTTTCACAAAAGATAAATGGCTGTGTGAGGGAATGAGAAGTTGTGTATGTGTGTGGCAGACCCTCCCCCTGCCTCCATGCATTAATAAAGAGATGCGGTTCCAGGTACCCTCTGTAAGAAAAAGACAGGGAACCCAGTAGCGGAGGAGGGGGAGGAGGAGGAGGAGGAGGGGTCGGTAATGTGGCTTGGCATTTTAGCGGCCTCCGTCTCCTAATGGCGCTTCGGTCTCGCTGGGATTATTCAGCCAGCACGCTGTGTCACGGTCGGTAAACTGCACTGTGCCGGAGGGAAAGGGCGTGCTGAGAGGGGACAGGGGTTGCAAGGTGGAGGTGTCGGGAGAGAAGGGGAAATGTTTTCAGAAATGCCCAGAGGTATGCAACCTTTATCAAAGTGAAGTGGCCGGAGGGAGCGCATGAAATAGGAGCTCGGTAACCCCATCGGTCTGTGGTTGGGCTTCAGAGGGAATGAGGCGTGGAGGGGCGGAAACTAACATCAATAGAAAGGTACAAAACAAGGAAAAGGTGCAAAATGGTCCCAGAATGAATGGTTCATCGCTATGGATGAAATGCTGAATTGTACATAATAATACAATTTGCAAACATTTCCATCACCAACCCTTGTCATTTTTTGAATTTAACTTTTACAGGGCAATTAAAAATGGCTCCAAAGAAAGCACTTTGCCCTACTTGAATGTTCTGGAGGGACTGCTTGAGAAAGTGTTCCACTCTCCCGTGATGAAAAATGTCTGTAGAAATGTATAAAACCACGCTCCCTCCGGAGAGAGCGGTTTGGCATTTTTGTTTTACTGACATCCCCGCCAGCCCTGCTTTTACAATACCTGTAAATTATTGCTCTGCTGTGAAGCCTCCCCTCACCTCCTTTTTTTCTCCCCTCCTTCCCACTCTCATCCCTCTTTGTTTCTTTAACTTTCTTCATTTATACCCCCTACACAAATCACATATCTGTCCTCCAGCAGCGTTAACATTTAGCTCTACAGCATAGAGCAGCGGGTGTGCCATCTTTCACGCGTTATTATGTTATTCCATGCTGTCGCCGTTGTAGCTCAGGTCTCCGGCCATCCGTAGTCTGTGGATTCATAGCAGTGCCTGCTGTACACAAGCATATTCTATCGCCTCCATTTCTGGCTCATCTGCTTTCCCGCCACTCTCGGAGAACCTGGGGCTGACCCTTACAGCGTATCAAATTCTACATTTCACAGCTTTTTGTACTGACACTGCTGACTACCGAGAATATTATCCACATATTTATTCCTGCCTGGATGTAGGTTTCTCTCTGAATCCCCGCTCTACATGCGCAGCCCTCCTTGTTGCCACCTGAGGTCGAGAGGCCAGAGAACGGTGCCTGTTTGCTTTGCATGCCTTCCATTAGCATCGATCCCCCCTTAGTTCCATGTGAAAAGTGCAGTTAATACCAGGCGAGTAGCTCGGCTTGTTTTATTTATGAACACGTGCCCACGGAGACATCCATTATCTTTAGTGGTTACAAAATCCCAGTGTAGGAACTGGTGGAAGAGTGTTATACAGAATTCGCATGAAGCCATCTGATGTGAACACATTTCTTCATAAAGGGACCCAGGGGCATTGCAGATCACAGCCTAGCTATACCATGGCTCATATTTGAGTCATGAAGTATGACAAAAAAAAAAAAGATTCAAACAGTTCATATCTAGCACTGGAAATGAGACGCAGCTGGTTAAAAGCCAACTTACAAGAGGGAGCACGGACGGATGCTGTGCCGTCCATGGCAATTCCTTTGATGCCAGCCACAAGATAAGCCGTCTGTCATTTGAGGCTGATAAAACTCAAGCAAAGTGGCTGGCCTGGCCGCGTGCCGCAGGTCTGTCACAGGCGAGGGCTTAACACGGGCCGTTAGGCCCACGTGTCATTAAAATGCGTCGTGTGAAATCGGAACAACATAAAAATGTCTTCTAAAAGGGAAGCGAGACGCCTCATCAGTGTCGGCGGCGATGTGCGGCTCTTTGTGGTCAGCTAATTAAGATTAAATTGAGTGGACTGATTGTTGGAGGGTTTGCGCTGCATATGGTTTGGCCTGTCAACAGCACTGTCAGAGGAGCAGGAAGAATATAGGGAACAAAGGAGAGATGAGAGCAGCTTTAGTCTCTCGGCGTGCGAAGGAGGTGACAACTCATCAACTGTTTCGGCTATATTCAGACACAAATCCCAACTTGCTGCTTTAACATTAAATACATACAGCTCCATAGGGTCGTAGCAAATCTGAGCAACGTGGGTGAGAAATTACGGCCAGTAAGTATCTGCATCCACTGGACCGTTCATGTCTTGCTTTTATGTTTGAATGCTATTGTACGTTGTACAAAAAAAATAAAAAGCCATCAGCCTTCGAACCTAGAGAAGGTTTGGTATCTTTGCTTGAATGATGACTGAAATTATTAATCAGTTAAGGTTCACTTTCAAAGGTGGATGATTTTTTTCTTATTATTATCGCAACATGCAGGTCAACTGCGCGCAGACATTCTTAAGATGTGACACCACCAGCATCTGCTAATCACAGTGATAAATATCAAGCACGAAAAGAGCGGCGCGCTAAAGAGCGGGAGTTTTTCTGTAGTCCAGCTAACTGATTAATTGGCTCATTATCTCAGCTCCAGTCGTGTGCATTTCTGGCTACTAGCTGTAGCCTTCATGGAGAGAAATTTTTAAAGAATGCACATACAGTATGGGAAGCTATTTATTTCAAGGAGGCTGATGGTTTCACCTGCAAGTTTCTCATTACTTTGAACCGACTGTGAAACTGTAGCTAGGTCTTGGGTTTTGAATTTCAGACCTGCTGCATTTTTTTTGCTCCCTACAGTAACGAGCCAATTTGTCTTAAAATCAGTTCCCGCTGCTGCACATTACTCATGTCATTGTCACTTCTGCAGTTTGTACTCAGACTTTGATTTAGCTGATACAGTGGCATTTGTGAAACCGGTAAATGCGCCTATGATTATTGGTAAAAGGACACTCCGTCTTACCTGCGTGTTGCACCCTGCCGAGAATCAATGTTACACTCTGACAGTTGTCCAGTTTTATATCAATGTAATATGTCACTGGGCCTCACCGCGGCCTGCTTGGGCTCTTCCATTCAGCTCATGCATTTATCTCCATTTGCTCATCCATTAATCTCCCTTTACTGTAACCCATCCCGCTACTG
The DNA here is from genome assembly GCF_963514085.1 of Chelon labrosus. NCBI lineage: Eukaryota > Metazoa > Chordata > Actinopteri > Mugiliformes > Mugilidae > Chelon > Chelon labrosus. The sequence goes on from NC_140347.1 coordinate 20,225,147, forward strand.
GCTAGCCAAAGCAGATGAGACGCCCCATTACTTATTTAGCACCACTTTAAAGGCGACCCGAGTCAATTCGGCGGCCGCTCTCGTTTGCGGTAACAACATTTGCCGAACGGTCTCAAACACAGCAGACAAAAAAAAAAAGAAGAAAGAAAATAGATGGAATCAAGTCAATAAAAAAATAAAAGACACGGTGGATGATGTGTCCCGCGGTCAGATAGTTAAGTGAAGGTCAGCCTGTCAGGGCACTGTGTAATCCGGTGGCTCTCTGGACGAGATTCGTAAGGCCATGAGGGAAACGCTGCCTTTAATATCCCCTCAAATCTATGTGACCAGAAGAGGAGAGTGATAGTCTCCCCCCTGTAATGAAATTTCTTCTGACCCTCCCATATTACAGTAGAGCCTTGTTGTTCGGATGGCAAGTTTTGATGCATTGAGAGCTCATGTGAAAGGACACACGACAAAGTGGGGGGGGGGGGGGGGGGGGGCAGGACAGATTCTCCAACCAGCTAAAGCTTTTCTCTTTATGAGTCTGTGAGTGCGTGTTTGTGCCGACAGGCCAGCGCGGACACTTTACCCAACCTAATCATGATTCCCCTCTTTTATCTGAGTGCAGACCGGCTGTCTGGGCCTATACATCAACCCCCCCCCCAATGCACACACACATCCATTGACCTATCCATCCTCTACTGTCTGTCTTCTCTTTCCCTTCTTCCACGCTGTATATTGCCGTGTATCACCCACTGACACTCTGGCAACATATTAAAAAGAGGGATAGTGGCTGCTCTCTGTTATTGCCAGGAAAGTGATTTACCGTGGGGCCACATTCCCACCGTATTGATTAAAGAACATGTGTGTTTGTTCCACCTTTTCTCCGTCTCCCTGGGCTTTCTCATTTTCCCTCTCTGTCGTTGCCCGCTCTTTCTCTCCTTTCTCTCCTCCTTTTATCTCTCACTTCACTTCCGCTATCTCTGATGTTGCCCAACAACCTCCACTACTCCACCACTCCCCCGTCTCGTTCTCTCTCTCTCTCTCTCTCTCTCTGTGTTGGCCCTGGACTCATGTGGCTGATTGTGTGTGAGAGTACAGCTGAGGCATGGGGGAGGCAGGGAGGGAGAGAGGGAGGGAGGGAACAAGAAAGTGAAAATAAGAGAGACAAAGAGAGCGCAAGGAGGGGGGGAAAAAAAACCCTTTCACTACTGTAATTCTATCTACTGTAGCTGCAGCTCATTTCTTTCATTCGTTCAGATAATCACACACAAAATCCGGGTACTACGGGTTTGTGGCACATTGAAAGTTCTTTAGTGGTCTTGCTACACATTGGTTTTTAAAATGCTCAAGGCGAATTGAGCACCAAGGCCATGGCTCTGTTCAGAAATAGAGCCATGTGTGATGGGCTTTACAGAATGCTGAGCTCACATTTTTTGACTGCAGCTGACAGTTTTCCCTATTAAATGTCAGAAAAAAACCCTTTACAAATGCTTCTTACAATTCCCCAGAGCCCAAGCTGTTGTCTACAAATGCCTTTTTTAAGCCACACTAGTGGCATGGCAATTGGTACGGCATTGTCAGCGTGTCAATATTTGATTTGAGTGGTTGGTCCGGAGCACAAAATGTCCAAATTTAACTGTCGTGGATTTTTGAACATTAGCTATGGTCCTCGGTGGTTGAATCCTAATGACCTTGGTTGTATTCTTTTATCACCATAAAGTTCAGATTATTATTTTATTTTTTTTTTAAGTGAAACGTCTGCTCTGATTGGGTCGGTTCTTCACTTTTTCCGTTACTGCAGACTGAATTCTGCTGAATAGCCGGTGCTCTAAAATAGGATAAAGTAAACACTGTATCTGCTCAGCATCAGCATGTTTAGCTCAAACTGCCGATTACCTCTGTGTTTAACCACTCCGTTCCTGAGCATAACATCACAGAGCTAGAGCCGCTGGCGTGGTTGCAGACGACCTGAGATTCACACCAGCCTCTTGTCCTGATTGGCCATCTGTGCAGAGGTTAGAGAGAAGCATCTCCCCTCTCCCTCCACCTCTCAGTGATATCCGACCTTTCGATCAGAGCGACAATCGAAACATCAAACTGTTGGACAGGGCTTCTTAAGATGTAGACCTCAGATACCTGACTCTTAGTCCTGTTTCTCAGCAAATGATTTTAATGATTAAATGATTATAAAAATCTTTGTCATCTCATTTTCTTCTGTTGAATGATTCGCATTGAGCTGTTATCACACCTAATTACTGTAGAAGAAGAAATTGGAATGTTGAACTTCTCTCGCTCGTCTGTGCACTTTGGAATTTTTTGGCAAAAATGTTCACAAATGTCAAGTGTAGGGGATAACGTGGAGTTTCCAGTCCTAACAGAGACGGCTGTTCACTGAATTTAAGGAGTGTCTGACCTCCATCCAACCTAGATGGGAGGACGGGTCGCAAATCCATGTTGGATGACACAAATCGACCGATTCAGATTTAATTTGCCGTCACTGTGACAGGAGTAAAAAAACTGTTGTGACAGAGCACATTCTGAAAGTCAGGCAGTACCTCTCCTGGAGTTTAGCGTACACCTCATTCTCCTCATCTTTACCTCCCCCTTTCTGGTCATTTCAGTGGCCTTTCTATTTGTTCATTCCACTTGCCTAGGCTGTCTCCCAGGCCATTAATCTATACCGCACCAACCGCTCCTCTGGGCCAGACCAGGCTGCGGCGCCACTCACTGTGCGCTCTGAAAGGCCACTGTGTTCATACAGATATGAAACGACGGACGGAGACAGAGAATGGCTTTTAGAGAAAGCACCTAGAGACACGAGATAAGTGGAGAGAAAGAGAAACATACGAGGAGAAACGAAAATACTCCCGGCCCTACTTCACTTTTCATGTCGTGGAAGACCGAAGTGAAAAACATCATGTATTTGAGAGTGTGAGATGATGTTGCCCCGAACAACTGCACTGAGGTTACCGTGGCGTCTGCCCTTTTCAAAAGGTTGAGGTTTGAGGAGATTAATATGCCGTTGGATCACACTGGGGGATTTCTGGCTCGCCCGGAGCCGGCCTGGACAGGCAGCAGCCGTCAGTGGTGATGGGGGGACTGGAGCAGATGGCCTGGCTTAATCAGGGACCCATCGTTGTCCAGGGTCTACATTTGTACGTTACCTGGGTTGGAGATAATGCGCACGTGACTTGGAGGAAGAAATATCTGAGTTTGTACTCTGGAAGCAAACATCGATCCTCAAGAGTGCGGGTTTAGCGAGAAAGAGCAGTGGAGAGAACTTGGCAATAAAGACTGCCTGACTCAAAGCGCTGTCAGTAACCATCGTTGAATGTATTGGAGCTGACTGTGTTGGGAATTTGGTGCTCAGCACATCTGAACTCCATTTGCCTTTAATGTAATTTACTCTTTGAGAAGGAAACATCAGCCTTTGATTTATCAGATATTTCCTTGTACTGTTGCATTTTGACTTAAATCTATCAAAGCTCCTGTTTATCCATTTAAGTACACAAAGCAACGCATTAATCAAAACCTGCTTTTGAACAATATCATTTAGCAAAGGGAGCGCATTGCCTTTAGACACCATCTGTCACTCAGGGGGGGAAAAAAAAAACTCACTGACAGTAACTTTGAAATTAAATGAATGTTTGTGTAATCATATGCGTGATAAACCAACATTATTATCTCTGGCAGTTATTTGATTTTTGACCCCGGACTGAAAGTTGAGTTAGTGTTTACTTTTTTGTCCTTCTTCGGAGACCAGCGTGTTCTCACCAGGGAGCTGAACGGTACAACCTGGTTGTTAATGTTGTCTAGGGTGTCACTATGGGAGAGCAAGGCAGTGTAAGGGCAGACCATGCCTCACGGGGATACCCTGAAATCACAAAAATAACCGACTGACATTGAACTTGGATGTGTCCATGCAAGGAGAGAGTTTTGTTGTCGAGACATTTCGGGTTGACTTGAATTTCTAGAACAGTGTATCTTGTTCAGCGGTTCATTGGCAGTGGCTGTTGAAGGCAGAGTGTGTTAGTTGTTCATTTTCTGTTTTCACAAGACAGTCTGCGGATTCAGACCAGTGAGCTTTCCGGTCATGAGGATGCTTTCTTTGCCATTGTCCCCGCTTGTCAGAGACTAAAGTTCTAACCGGGGAAATGGGAAGGGAAGTTGTCATTTTCCCTCTCATTTCCTCTAAAATGAAGGTATAAGAACATTTTAATGAAGACATTTAATAACATTTCTTCTCAGGAACAGTGTGTTTTGGGTCGTGGTGGTGGTAGGATTTGGTTCCGTGTTAAATTTGCCTATTAGTGTGTTCCCATGCAAGCTCACAGCATAAATGTTTTCATTTTAATATGCTTTTCAGCCCTCCGGATGGAAATTCTCTGCTCTCCGTTGTTGGCGAATGGCTAGCTAGCAGGAGCACAGCTTCTGTAGCGGGCAGGGGTTAAATATCTTGCTTGAGGGAACGCCGTGCGCACACAAGGAGGATCAAACCTGAGGCCGTCCACTCTGAGGATGACCTCTGTAGCGACTTGGCCGTTCAGAAGTCAATAATGCGCGCTCGTGTAAGCGAGGGAAAGGCTGAAAGGTGGAGGCTTTGTTGCTTCATGAGTGGGGGGGGGGGGGGTCAACATGCAATCCAGCCCTGGAGCAACTTAATGGTAATGACGGAAAGAGCAAAATCGAAAACGCAGGGCATCTCCATGGCGACAGAGGTGATGTCATGATCCCTGCTGCTGGTGAACTCTCTGTAGCTGAGGATGAAACCACAAACCACACATCCTCACGGCCGGTCAGCTTGCAAACTTCTCCATTGTAAATCACTGTCACTGTAGCCACTCCTCTTGCGCTCTTCCACATTGTCTCCTATCTCTTGTTCGTTGCTCTTGTTTCATTCTCCCAGTCTCTCTTCTCATTCTCTCATTGCTGGTCTGTCCCTCTTATTGATGTCTATATCTCCTGATCTGTCCTCCTTGGCCGTGCACTCTAAGCTGGTGGTGTTGAAAGAGATGGATGCTGACTGCCCTCAGTAATCTCCACTGCAGCCATTTAGATAATTAAGTCACTATTCTTTCACTTGCCTCATGTCCCACTGCCAAACCGACCCACATGCGCAAGGCCACATGCATGCCACAGTAGCCCGGGTAATGCAGCCGCCTATAGACCGTGAAAGCGTTCTGCTGCTGCTGCTGCTGCTGCTCGGTGTGTGTATATGTATGTGTATCCATGTGTGGCATCGGCAGTGAGAGCTGTTTGTTTTGATGCCGTTGTTGGTTTTTGTTGAGGGAACAGAGAAATTCGCAAAAGGATTCAGCCGGGAGAGAAAAGGCGACAGCTGCCACGGGCCGCAGAGGATACACACAAACACACACACACACACACACACTCACGTACGCATAAACGCAAGCACAAAGACTCTGCGTGATTGGCGTGTGGAAGTGTGCTGCTCCCACACCCCATTAAAAAAAAAAAAAAAAAAAAGCATTTAGAAAGGCTGGATGGGGAAGTGCACACGCTAGCCTTGGGCTTTTTCTCCAGCGTCTCGTCTTGGCGTTGTGATAATGTGCTGTTTTGTTGAAAGTCTGCGTTTTAATTAAATAAGCAGCAGCGTGCCGTGCTGGAGGTAGCACTTCCTCTCTGTTCCTTAAGCTAATCGCATGCCTGGGACACTGACAGGCAAAACACTGGCAGGGTGTTACTAAATCGGTCACTGCAATATTTCCCAAAGCCGCGGTCATTCCTGTCTGCATGAGCGCTGACATTTTTGCACAGAGAGAGAGAAGAAAAAAAAAAAAAAAAAAAAAGACTGTCGGCCCATGCTGTTTTCCTCTTGCTAAAGTAAAAACAGACCCCGTGTGTTCAAACTACAGTAAACAAGCAGCTTGGAAACCCTTGCATCATGTTGCATCCCCCACACAGACACATATGCAGCACACACAAAGCTGCCTTTTTTTTTCCCAGATTGGAAGAAAATTTTACTTATTAATGCTCTGCTAAAAGAATTGTGCTGATGCACACTGAGGAGGAAATTTTATGTCAGTGGTGCAGGTACATGCAGTATTTCTTAATCTTGAGAAAAACTAACCCTTGGCCTCAGTTCCTTCTTTAATTCTCCTCCCTCTGTCTGCCTAATACACCTGATCCCCTTCTTTATCCCCTTTGAATGATTTGGCCTTTGCTTGCGAGCTTTATCAAAGAAGAGATGATCAGGAAGTGTCTGTCTCTGGCAAAATGAGGCAGTGTGTGCATGTCAGCCACCAGTGTTTCATCCATCAAGGTGTCAGATTAATGTACAAAGTGCCATCTCTGACTATCATCTCTGAAATCCTAATAGGCAGATGAGATAAGGAAATGGGAGGGGATGGATTCAGATTAGTTCTGGGTCTGCTCAGAAGGACTGGCGAATATTTGCATGCCAAACGCTTCCCAGTTGTCCCGTTGCAGCAGATGTTTAAGTAAAACCAGCGTATACGCCTCTAATCTGCTGAAAGCGGACTCTATTTTCGGTTTCACTGGTGCCTAAGCTGGTGGGTTCTGTTTTGAGAGGCCTTACATTTTTATGAAACGCTGCTGACTGTCTCTGGATTCCACTCAGACCGCTAATGAGGTGTGCGAATAGTAGCAAAGTACTAATTCCCCCGCAAACCGCTGGGATTAATTCAACCTACTAATGCTCGGAATCAATCCCAACAATAGGCTTGTTGGTTTCCATGCCAGCAGGTAGCTGCATTCATCCTTCCTTCTTATCCCTGAAGATGGCCCTTTCTCTTCCTTTGTGCAACCCCCACAGCTCACCTCCTCACATACACACACTGTGTTTGAGCTCGTGAGATATACTCAGAACTTCATTTTTCCATCCCTCTGTTTGCTTTTCCTCTGGCTTCCGCTCTGTTGTTCTTGTGTTCTTCTGGTGCATCAATTAGGTTTCTCCCGTAACAACCCTCATAAGAGAGAAAGCTAAAAATACCCCGGAAGCCCTGTTTTCTTTTCTGACAGTTCAGTTTGCTTCATCAATCAGCGCTTTTACAAAAAAAAAAAAAGGAAATACAATTCTAAACAATGCTGGAAAATAGAATCTCCGAACAGGAGTATTTCCAGAGGGGCTTTAGTCTGGATTGGTGATGTGTTGAGCACATGCTTGGGAAAGGAGGTCGGTACGTGCGGCAATCAAACATGCACATTCCAAACTAAGACAGTTGATGCCTTCAAATTGAACTTGCGAACTTGTGGTTAAGACATGAGAAGTTGTTTTACATGAAATAATCTGTAAATCAAGAGAACACCGCTGCTAGGCAACTGTTGGTGTCTAGAAGCTACTAAGGCTAACAGTTTGTCAGGCTAATGACCGGGTCGCTTAATGTACAAAATGCAATCTCCTAATCTATTATCAAATATATTAACTTTTTGGTGAACGCTACCGCGAGAGGGCTCACTGATGCAAACTTTCCTCCCGATAAACGCGACCTCATTTGAAACCAGTGTTTGTCTTGATCACCTGGTGTGTCATACGCGGACTCTAGTCGAAAAGGAGAATTTAGAAAGGCCCGAGACGCTGGCTGGCTTTGCTCTGGGCTATTCCTGTACCAACAGTCTCTCCCATTATTTAAATATCAGGGTGAATAGCTCTGTTGTCCTGGAGGAGCTGTCAAGCACATCTACTGGTATGCAGATTTGGCCGGTGTATAGTTGGCGTGCGTGTGAGAGCAGAGTGCATGCACCCCTGACATTTCCAGTGTGTGTGTTGGCTCTGTGCATGTCTCCCACAGGGCAGCTCATTTACAGCAATATCTTGTCCTCATAAAGTTACAGCGTGCCCACTATCCCAGGCCCTCATTTGTACCATTCAGACCTACTGATGGACGGATTGATCATTAGCACAGACTCGTGAGTGTAGCAGGTGGCTGTTTGTGTGTGTGTGTATGTGTGTGTGTGTGAGCACGGTGAAAGCTCGGCTGTTACTGGGTCAATAGAAGTAAACACTACTACAGATTGGAAATGGAGCCTTTCCTCTTGGGGAGTATCTGTAGCGGGAGGAATTGCTAAGGGTATTAAATGCAGGGTAAAATGTGCCAGCAAAGCAAACATCGCACCCCTGAACAGAAGTATGACACACAACCCAACCCATTCCTCCCCAATCCCATCCTTAACACCCTATTTCAGGCTGCACACACACGTTGCTGCTGTTATATCTCATTTGCTCGCTCGCTCACGCTGCCTGGCTGTGTCTGCGTCGTTGCCACGTTCTGTCCATCTGTTACGCTCCCTCTTTCCTCACGTCTATCTGCGGCTCCCTGCGTATTCCCACATGGCTTTGTTAACGGAGCTCTGTCACACGCGCCCGACATGCTGCGTGCCGCTTCGGAGTGACAGATGCTGCTTTAAAAGGGTGTGTGTCTCATGTTTTCCACCTGCCAGACAACTTTTTACTCGGGCTAATCACTCCGTTGTTGCCCTGGAACTGAATTTACCGAAGGCTCCCGATCCGCACTGCACGGAGTCGCAGCTTGTAGAGGAACATGCGGGGCATCTCCACGGTGATGACACTGGGGTCATGATGATGTCGGCTACAGCCGGCCTTGGACACTGCGTCCAGTGTTGCATGCCCACACATAAACAGAGCAAACATACATTTGCTCTTCTACTTCTGAACTGCACCGTTTTCCACCCACAACATCTCACCTTTCTGTTGCACATGCATCTGGTACATTGTATGCCGGGTGAAAGTTTGATTCTGACTCATCTGCAGTGATCGTAAAGCCATTTGGTGCAATAAGAGTCGAAATCGCCCGGCAACAACTCGCGATGTGACTGACAACACAGTGGAGATGCCAGTGAGTCGGCTCATTAGGCTTGATTGCTGACATAGTATTTCTCACTTTCTTTCTCGACACCTCTGTTCACGCTGGAAACCGGAGCCTTTGTGTTGGTTTTTGGGCTTCCGGAGGATTAGCAATTGTAATCATTTGTTTAGATTTTCCATTTCACTTGAAGAAACGGATTCTCAGTCACCAGCTGTTATTTTAAGTGGGAGTCAAAAAATAGCATTTGGCGTGGGAAACTCTGATACCTCCAGGTGAGATTATTAACATGCTGACAGGATTGCAGGAGATCAAGAACCTTATTAATTGCTGCAGGGTGTGACTGAAATGCTGTCATTATTTCTAACTAAATTGAAAAAGCTCTTAGCTTGACTTAACACGGGAGCCTTGCAGCAAAGGGTATCATCTCGCCTCTGAAAGACCGTTTTCTTGTCCGAGGCTGACAGTGACTTCATTGGATGTGAAAGAAAGTGGGCAAATCTTCATTGGCACCGTCTCCCTAGAGCGGCGCAGCGCAGAGCAAAGTGTCATTGGAGATGTGATGTATTTAAGTGTTTATCTGGTCTGGCAGGGTCCACAGGTGTGTTGGGTGTTGGTTTCCACAGGCACCTCTGAGAGCGAGCTTTCTTTTATCACCTTCTCGTACTCACCCACACAAAACACACGGCGCACGCTCTCGGCCCCAAGGTGATGTGAGCTCATGCGCCGACACACACTCGCAGACACGGAAATATTGCAGAAACGTAGCTGTGAAGGGAATTTAAGTCTCTGTAATTAGCAGCTTAAATCCTTCTGTTCACCGCGGACCATAAGTGTAGTGGGATTTGTCTCGGTGACACTCGTTCTGCGGGGATCAGTTGCCAGCCTCCAGTTACACAGTACATAACTGACATGCATAGTGCAAGGATGACAGGAATTCACTTAGAGGATTGTGTACATATTGAAATGTGGAGCCAAGATTCTGAAAATGCCACATGGGCAAGTGAGTGGTAGAATGTGAAGCATGGTAATGCGAGAGCCTCCTATACACAGAACCAAGAGCATTTGTCAATTGTTTGAGGTACTTCTAGAGACCAGTGTTTACATTCATTAGCATTTAGTCGAGTGTGATCATGTTATATTACACTAGACAATGACAGTTTGCGCATACTAAGCTACCAACACCTTTAAGTACTCTGCATGTGCATTGTGGGTACATATTAAAAAAAAAACAAACAATAATTTTATAGTGGGGCGGCACAGTGTGGAGTGTGGAGTTTGCATGTTCTCCCTGTGTCTGCGTGGGTTCTCTCCGGGTACTCCATCCTTCTCCCACCGTCCAAAGACATGCTGGTTAGGTTCATTGGTGATTCTACATTTAGGTGTGAGTGTGAATGGTTGTCTGTCTCTCTGTGTTAGCCCTGCAATAGACTGGCGACCTGTCCAGGGTGTACCCCGCCTCTCGCCCGATGACAGCTGGGATAGGCTCCAGAGGACAAGCGACTACAGAAAATGAATGAATGAATGAACGAACGAATGTATTTCATAGTGGGAATTTTAACACCAGTCATATTTTATTTATTGTGAATCGAACCAGCAAAGGAGGCAGGGGAAATACCGACTGAGAGTTTATTTAAAGATGTAGGTGATGACAGCATGGTTCTTTTTTTAAGGTATCATCTCTGACTGGTTCATTAGTGTAAGAAAATATAACCCACAAGTTTAAAAGCTTTCTAAATGAACAGCCTTGTCTGCGTTTTACTGGCACCTCACTTCTAAAACATTTACCTCGTGCTGATTAAAGTGCATCGTGGCACTGTCACCTGTCATAATAATGAAAATAAATGTAGGACTGTTTTTGAGCTCTTTATTAAGTAAGTAATATAAGCAAATATAAGTAGTAACCTTAATAAAAACCATTCGAACCCTACTTTAAAATCAGGCTTCAGCAGTAGAATCTCATGTATAGCTGGACAGAATTTATTTTACCAGACAAATCTGAAACTTCCCGGTCAGGTTTTGGTAGCGGTTACAAACAGATATATTAACTGCAATGACTTCATATCAGTCTGACTATTTAATGGACAGTAGTGATTAACCAAAACATCAGTATTGGCTGCTAAACTAAAGGCTGTTAACGAGAGTCTAGGCCTACACGTAGCTTTAACGCGGCAAGGTTTTATTTTCCTCTTCTGTTTGCAGGAAAGTCCTCCGCTGCTAACTTGAATTCAAAAGTGTCCAATATGTATTTACGGCTTGTGGTACGCATTATAATCCGTGTCACTCTCTCCTCCTTCAGATGACTACACGGCACCATCTTAATCTCAATTTGATGCTCGACTCAGCTGAAATGCTTGATTCTGGAAGAGCACAGGCAGTTCTAGCCGGTGTAGCTCAGTCACAATATAACTGGCTAATACAGTATATAAGTGCTTTGCCAAAGGTTAAACCGCCATGACCGCGGAGCGTTACATCCCAGGATGGGATCTTTATAGCCATGTCGTGTGAGCATCGTGGCCGCTCATTGAGACCGGTTCAGTTTTTCATTTGTAGTCTTTTTGTGAAGAACTTAAAACCGGGTTAAAAAACAGCAATTGGCAGCGGATGGAAACAGTAGCAGAATATCTGTAATAATATATAATCAGTACGAATATGTGGTTAAGTGGATTTTAAATAACGAGTTTTGCATCAGTGTCCTATAATATCTTATTTTACAAGAGCTAACTCGCCAGTGTTCTCATAATATTATGTATAAAAAGGTTTGTTGATTGTGAACCACATCGTGCAATGTATTGATGTGATTAAAAATACCATGTAGAGGATCTTTTTTCATTTCACCCACTTTTTTTTTTTTTTAAATTGTGACCATTATCTTAAAGGATACTTAACTCGCTTGGTCCTAGCTGTACATTAAACCACACATCCCCCAGTCCTTCATAATGTATTACAACAACTTTACTCACCTGATCATTTCTGCAGTTATTCATGAACTGAAAACGAGACAAACAACCTCCTGCAGTCGTTTAAAATGTGGCGGCCTGGGGCACCACTTTTCCCCATGATTGTCAAGAAAACTGTTCTATTTTAACCAAAAGCATGACCTCTTAAAGTTTTGAAGCTAACCTAACAACATCTGAAAAGCAGAACGGGGAATTAAAAAGAAGGAATTAAGGAGAGTAAAAAGCCCACTTGGACATGAGACACTTGAAGCTCCAGTAGATGTCCTGCTTTTGGCTTGTCTTGTGAGCACATCCAAACTTTGCTCAATGCCTTTTCTGCATAATCAAATGGATGGGTTTATGCAAGTACTTACAGGAGACGAAACTCTCTTTTTCAGTAAATCACTGTCTGGACTAGAGTGGATACACAATGGCATGTCTCCACTTCACATCTGAAAAGGATTGATAAAAATAAATTGTGCGGAATTATGAAAGTGCAGGCCATGCTGCCCTCGGTTCGGACTTTTGTTGCAACAATGTCCCATTTCTTAGCTTTTCTTCCCCAGTTTTTATGCTGTGGAATTATTATTTTATTTTTTTTTTTTCTCCTCAGCTGAGGCGTGTAGCTCCAGAGATTAGAGACTATTACCTGGCTCTAACTCTGCCATTGTTCCACTGGCCTAGCACCTTGTTGCTCTCCCTGTACATATTTTTAGCGATAATGCAAGCTTATTCTATTGGAAAATTCGAGGTTATTAAAAGGGGTTGCTGTGGAGAGGGAGAAAGGTTATTGCGGAGGGAGCGAGAAAGGGAGCGCGACAGAGTTGTCCCACGGCTTTTAGTTGCTCCGTCTGGCCCTATCGCCGCGGATCAGCTTGCCGTGTTTGAACAGATCAGACATTGCACGAGAGAGAAATGCACGAGCTGAGGCTCGAGAGAGGGGATAAAAGTGATGAAAAAGAATGGGAGAGACCACAAAAGAGTGAGACGCAAAAGAGGCATGAGTGTTTCAGCCGGTGAATAAATGGATGGCAGTTAAAGTTGCAGTAGGGCCAGTGCTCCCACCACAGGCGGCATGGTGTTATCGCTCCCACCAAATCTTCACAGAGATTCTCATGTGCTGCTGTGGATTTTTGACATGCGTGCTCTCATTATATCATGCCAAACATGAAATACATAGACAACCATTTAGATATAGCATGTACCTCTTTGGTGAACTCACACATGCAGAGATACACGCAGAGAAGCTGGCATTTCAAGGCATCCCTTCCTCAGCGAGAAAAAAGAAGCAGAGTGACAGACCCCCGCGCGCAGAATAAAGACTTATCATCCGCTGTCATTCTCTCCTCACAGACCAGGGGATTTTGCATGGGGCTTGCTGAACCTGGCGCGAGGCTGTTATTTATTTATTTCACCCGTTATCAAGGGCTCTGGAAACGCAGCGCGCCTTTGGTGAGGAGGAGCGCAAGGCGCAGCAAACCCCTCAGTGATAGATTTCACTGCTCAGATCCTTCGCCGCTTTGATTTATGATATAATATAAGAGTGATGTGTTGCGCGTCCCGCACAATAGCGCCGTGCTCCATTCTGATGTAATTCCAGTGTCGCCTCTTAGCCTATCGTAGCCTGCTGTGCTTGAAAAGGGGAGAACCCTCAAATGCACTTCAAGGGCAATCTGATTGAATTAACCAGCCATTAGATGTATGAGATGAGCTGTAATTGCGGGGGTATTTATCTATTCAGATGAATGAGTTTTGACCACAAGGTCATGTTACTGCTGCGCTGCCCTCAGGACAGCTTAGCTGAGTATGTACCTGTTCCCATCTTGCTCAGTTGTATTGTTTTAACCTCTCATTGTTGAGCCTAGATGGCTCACATAACACATTTTGCTTCTTATGGTGTACGGTGGCACTGGCGGTGTGTTTTTCTTAAAGACGTGCTCAGCGCTGCTCAGTTCCCTCCCTCTTGTCGCAGACCCCGTTAATGACTGGGAGAATAGGAATTAGAGGCAACAAATGAGCCGCAGTGTGTTCCCGTCAGTCAGGTGCACAGGGAGCAGATGCTGTGAGCATTTACACCTCCATGTCAACATGTTCCCTCCTTAATTTGTTCCGTATCTCTCTCCTTCCTAGAAAAATTTGCCGTAGTGTGCGTTTCTCATCTATTCACGTAATTTTTTTCCCCGTTTCGTGCAGGCCTGCCCCCGTTGTTCCCTCTGAGAGGAAGAGGAAGTGATGTCACGCCACCACCACCGCTTTGAGAGGGACTACCGGGGACCCTGGGAGCGGAGAGACATCCGTCCTTCTGGCCTCCACAATGGAGGAGCCAATCATAGCTGTGCCTCTGCCGTCGTCAATGGCAACAACCGTCCGGGGCTCCTTCCCCTCCCAGTCATCCCTTCCCTTCTGCCCACCCCAGTTACAGTTGCCGTGACAACATCAAGCGGCGACATAGTGGTCAAGCGAGGCATCACGGCAGCAGGATCGGTGGCTCCGGCGTCTGCCAAGGTAAGAGCCTCATCCGCACGGATGCTGGGACACCTGCTTCCGTCTGACTCATCTCAGAGATCTCCTCCTGTTCTTTCAAGCCTTTTTCTGTCACCGTGTCAACTTTTTAATCTGTGAGGACACCCCGACTGGACAGAATATCCAACTTTTTTCATGCTTTTAAGGTTTTTTTTTTTCACACACTCTCATTCTCGCAGTTCTCCCATCCCACTTTGTCCAAACCTTTTCAGCACTACCATGCCTGTCTTCATGCTTCAACTACCTCAGCTCTTCAAGCCCCTCCGCTCCGTCTCCTTCTCTTTCGGCCACCTCCTCCACTCTCCGCCATTATCCCTCACTCCAGTTTTGCTGCTCTCTCTCTCTCTCTCCTCACTTTCTCTGTCCAATGCTCCATTCTTGCCAAACCATTTTCCTTCCATCTTCATTTTCTCTCTGTGCCAAATGGCAGGCTTGTCCTGCCTTTGCCTCCTTGGTAATTTTCCTCTTACATTATGTAAATGACCTCTGACAGTGGCTCAGATGGGTGCTGCTGTCAGGGACGATGCTTAGAAGTAGGACTTTTCTAGCGAAGCAAATCAGCGTAAAGGATTTTGTCATTATAGAGTTTATGTCACAGATTAAACAATCTGTTTTATAGCTGCACTGTCATTGACCACTACATTTAATCAAAGTTGGTTAAGAATGGTACTTTATTAAGGTCTCAATTGACTAAGGTCTTTAAGGCTCTTTTAGGGTACTGCAGTGTGCCGGTGCGAGCCATTTATACTTGTGCACTTGTCAGTCTGGCTCACTCTGTAACAACGCCACCCAAACGCTAGTCGGCACTGTGTCTTTTTTACCAGTCGAGTTCATTTTTGTTTCCACTTCCTACTTCACTTTCAACAATGGCGACTAAAACTAAGACAAGTCATACACGTTTGTAACTCCGAACCTCCTCAGTTAATCTTCCTTGGTCCAAAACAATCAATTTTGAAATTTACGGAGATGGAGAAGCAGCCGGAAATACTAAAGCGGAAACACGCTACTACCAAGCAGACCAATCACAGCTCTTGCGGTCTGCGTCGCCGTGGCCCGTAGATGCATTTCTGGGGAGGTGCACATTGCCTACGACGCTAGGGTCTGCGTATGCTCTGCGCTGTCACCGTAGCAACGAGGGTGAAAGAAATGCAGCTTGGAAGGGTCTAGTTAAGAGCATTAAAGTTTGTGTTCTCCACTCCTCACCCTGGGATTTGCCAGCGAGCTGGTTTTGAAGATCAGGGCCCTTCACCAAAAGTAGTTTTCAGCCTCTCCCCTGCCTCTTCTCCTATGGAATCCCATTCACCTCTTTTCAACCCTCCTCCTCACTACTATCCAATAATTTTGCTTTGATTTAAACCCCTCTCGCACTTTCTTGGTCTCTTGCTCTCGGCAGGGTCTGCACTGTAAGAGCAGAGGTAAACAATGCTCTGGTAATTTAGCCCATAAGTGCGCATCATTAAATTCCCTGCTGAATGCACTGACCACATACACAGTAAATCTGCTCTGGCACCGCGTCGGCCCCTCCGATTGTGAAGCGGAATAATTACATACATTCGGACAAAGTCTCGCCAACTCCCACTGTGGCCGTTGTCATCATTCAATGGCTGCCAGACCAATTAGGTTCTGTGGCTTGCACGTGAGTGCACAGCTCTTTTAAAGCTACACTATATGTGGGAATGGGTGTGCAAATATGTGGAGATACTTCTCAAGATGTCACTCACTTACCTTTATTCTGGGATTTATCGTTCTACTTTGTCCTGCCTCTGACAGTCCTTTGTAACGCAGACAATAGAAACCAGCACCAGACAAAGAGAAATATATGGTCTGGGTTCTGCTTAAATAATGGCATAGAAAAAGATATAGAGGCCTCAAGAACTGGCCAGCACCACAGGAGCACTGTCTGCTTCCTAGCTCTGTGCCATGCTCACATGCTTTCTCCCCCTTTCTGTCATCTTCGATCAAAGCTGTTGGTGGTCACAAAGAGTCTGATGGACGGATGTAGCCCTCTCTCCATGGTCCCCGTGTCTCTGCTCTGTCCATGGCTACACTAAAAAGCTGACAGACTGTATTGATTTCCTCTGTTTGGAGACTCTCTCTTTGTAAACACAGCGGCCCAACTGGAGACAGAGTTCAATAGGCAGACATGCGTGTGTCTGAAAGTGATACCCCTGCTTATATTACTCTGTTATAAAATCATAAATGGAGTGAGCAGCACAAGCATTGTTTTTAGCTTTACCTTGCCGTTTCTCGTGAGTCGAGACTTGTCGGGCTGGGAGCGGTGGTGCTGTGTATTCGCTTGCGTCTGCATATGTGTTCAGGACAAATGCTGAGGGTTGAAAAGTACCATCTGTCTGCATCATCCACAGTGATGTAAAGCTAACCACATGGAACAGTAAACTGGAGTTAATTCAGAGCTACACTTTGCCAACCCCTGCAACATCATTAATTAGGTCTATTCATCAATTAAATGTCTTTTTGTGCCTTTGCTGTAAGCTTATAGACACACTGCACGTGTGAAACGTCCATGTTATTAATAATCCAGAAGAACGATGTGTGCTACGTAGTTGTTCTTCCAAGTGATAATATGATCCATCATTTCCGTAGACAATAAATTAAACATTTACTAGATAATAATTAAATGCACTTTACTGACATGAAGTGATTTTTTTAATCTTGGCAGCAGCTCAACACGTTAATGTTTGGTTAACAGGAAAGATCTTCAGTGAAAAACTGTTTTTCCATCCAACTGGTATGTTCATTTTAAGCATGCAGAGACATGAAGACATTATTTGAGATTTATCCTCTCTTCTGCTGTGCAAGTAGGCATCAGAAGTAGATAGCATGCACCTCCAAGTATACCCAATAGAAGAAAAACAAGGAGCAGGTTAGCTGTCGGTTAATGTAGTCTTTTGGCTCAGAGAATATAATAGTTGGACATGCCAAACATGCCACGTTAGCCTACTCCTGCCTGGAAGACATTTAGTTGCAGCTGAAACCCCCTATTAAGAGGCTTTAGCAGGATGTGCCGGCATACTGGGACAGCACGCACTATATGCTAGTAGCATGTAACATGATGCTATAGTCTTTCATCGACCACAAGTGTAATATTCGGTCTGGTTGACCAGAAAAGTGAGCTCCTCTGATCCATAGAAACCAAGGAGGATCATGTCATCCAAACCATAAAGATAACCTTCTTGAAAGCTGTCAGAAACTACTCACCAGACTGACGGTAAATGGTGTTGGCGCATCTCTTTTTAGAACCTTCTTTATTAAAAGAAAACACCAACTTTCAGCATCGTTTTTCACTGTGTCAGTGCTTAGACTTGTGTAAAAATAACATTTGGTTACCAGTGCCTCCGGTATTGCCAACATTTTCTTTCAGCTGTCTGAATGGCTAACTGAATGACTGGCAACTGAAGCATGCTAGGAGGATTTGCTTCACAAACTGGACAGGCACCGTACAGTTTTTATTAATCTAACACACCGTGCTCACTCACAGCACAAGCTTTAACCGGCCTTCCTGCACAGCCACAAACTGCGACTTCCTCTGCTCACACAGGACAGAAACGCCAAACCTCATTTTTATTATTTTTATTTTTATTTTTTTCAATCACTGTCACAAATAAGGGAACGGTGACGTTGCAGAGAGAAATTACAGAGCTGGAACTGCCCTTCTGGTTTCAGTGGATATTTTAAGTTATTGATGTTGCTCTCGTCTTAATGGACTTCGAGTGTGAGAGTTCAAAGGTTGTCAAATGCTTGTGGATTTGGCTTTTTTTTTTTTATTTTTTTTTTTTAAATATCTCTGCTTTTAAATCAAAAGTTAAATGTTTGCACATTAATGTTAGAGCTTGTTATTGAGGATTTTCTAGGGCTTTTACATGGGGTAAAGCTGGAATTTTTTTATCTGCTAACGCATTACTCAGAAAGTATCTCTGCACAGATAGCCCAGTGAAACGTGGATTTTCCTGCACGGACTAATCCCTTAATATGAAAGTTTTAATCCTTCGTCCCCTGATATCTAATAGTAGCAGTGCCGGAATTTCTTTAGCAGTTCTTATGTAACACTAACGCAAGAGCCAGAGCTGATATTAAAAAAGCATACAGATATATTGATCTAAGGAGTAACAAAAACTAATAATTGTCTCTTGCTCGAAGGCTTATTTTGATTCACTGTATCAGTGGCATTTTGATTTAGTCTGTTTACATCGCATTCATTTCTCAGTTGAAATGTTTGTTTATAGAATTTGATTTCTGATCTTTATTGCAGTCTGAAACCATGATTGCTATTTGTCTAGCCCGGAGCTGTCTCATTAGTTTAATGTTGTTGGAAATAAACCCTAAGTAGGTTTGTTTTCTTCTAGTGCTCAGGCCTGTGTTATTGTGGTCACATAGCTGTAGCGCTGTGGTGCAATATGGCAAGCCTTTAGATAAGGTTCAATACCACTGATTTAAAGACTTTCTGTGAAGACTACACTTTGTGTGTATATTTTGACTGTATTCTCATAAAAGGCCTGAACCAATTTCCTTAAAATAAATGTTTTGAGAATGTGTTTCTGCGACTTTTATCCATTGGAAAGTCTCATTTAAAATCACTTTATTTAGTCTTGTTTGTTTGGAGTGGGCAGGATTAAAGCAGATATTAAACTTTATATAAAGATAGACGGACCATCTGTGACGTCACCCATAGGATATTGTGGTTTTGAAGCTCAGTGTGACCGTCGCCATTGTGGGACTTCGTGACTCCCGACTAATCCAAATATTTGCGAAGAGGTGGAGTGGCAGTGCAGCTGAGGCGGTTGGATTACACCTTGGCAGACAGCATGCAAGCTTTGATGGCACCAACCTGTGCATTATGAATGACTTTAATCATTCATATAATTTAAACAAGTGGGTGAAAATTCACCTCTGAACGGTTGCCGCACATTGGGGAAATTAGCCATAGACAATAAAGCACTATTTTTTGTACCGCGCATTATTGAATATGATTATTTCTGCTGTAAAAAAACTCACTGTATATAAAGATCCCCCACAGGATCCACCCACAGGATGTGTGGAGAGTGGTTTTGAAACTCAATATGGGTGGCATCGTCCAGTGTCATGTTGGCAAGGTCCAACTCCACCTTCGGCTAATTCAAAAAATTCTGTGGAACTGAGGCAAGCGGGTGATACAATGTGGATAATACAATTTAAAGCTGACAGTTATAAAAATTCCCCCTGTACCGTTGTCATGAATGGGGAAATTGAACTTTAACATGGGCGTCTGTGAAGATTGACTCGCTCTTGGTGCCACCCCCAAGTGGTCATTTGATGAACTGCAGTTTTGGGCTCTTCAGCGTTTGGTGCCATGTGGAATAAAAAGGGTTTCATGTAATAATCATACCATGTTTAGGCTTCAGATAGACAATGATTTTAACGGATGCTATGGGTTTCATTCCTTGTACATGCAATCCCTATAGTGCTGCTTGCATGATGTGGCACACAAGCCAGCCACTTGGAAAACAATAACAACGAATAAACTTTATTCATTCATTCAATATTTATTTTTTTAGAGCTATTTATTAAAATCCACCCCCAACAAGGAACATTACTTCAGCTTCAGTTACAATGCCTGGCGGCTCTTTGATCCTCGGCTCACAGGGATTCAATGTAATACCTGCTGCTGGCACTCCATTAAAGCAGTTTTCCGCAGCAAGGCCGAGCAAGGCATTCAGTTTCTCAGAATATGTCTCGACACAAACTGCTTTGCATCCATTCGTTTTGTCCTGTGCCCTCTACATAAAAAGATCATCCCACACAGATCTCATCGCCTGCCAGATATTCTTTTATAATCAGCACCTCTTTTAAAACTATATTAATATGCCTGTTAAAGGTAGGTTTTGAAGACCGATTGAAGACATTTGCAAAACCTTTTTGTTCAGGTGAGCGCCTTGAAAAAAACTCACCTTCCAAGCACCGGCAGCAGCGATCAATAGAGCTTGTCTTAAAAGAAAATTACACATTGTGTCTTGTTGGTCATTGATTTCAGCCAGGTCAGATAGCTAGTGGATTGCAGCAGACCCCATGGTGTGGCGAACACCACACCGAACAGCAGGTTGTCGTAACCTCACTGTGACACAATCAAAAAAAAGAAAAAAGAAGAAAACTCACAAAAAGTCTTATGAGTGACTATTTTGTGCAACAGTATGAGGTGTCAGTTTCCTGACATCAGACCCAGCAAAGAAATGTACATGATATACAACATTTGAGTTTCTGAAGGAAATAACATTTAGAATAGCACTGCAATATGAAATCACGTTTGTAGTGCTGGGCTGTTATAGCTTTATCAAGAAAAACACTCCATGTAAATGTCACTCTTGTGTCATGGTGACTTGTAATGAATTCACTGAAAAACCTCTCTGAAATTATACAATGTCTGCCAAGGCTGAGGCTAAAAGGGGGGAAAAAAGTCTTTTGAAAAATGGGAAAACCTTGTGAAGAGCCGGCATGAAATGTATTGAAAATGAACTGATTAAAGTTTAAGAAGCCGCACGCCGGGGGAAACTGGATGAGAGAGCGGGAGATGGGAAGAAGGCGAGGTGGCAGGTGAGAGTTGCTTTTGAATTGGCTTTGGAAAAAAAAAGAAAAAAAAAAACTAGAGAGGAAACCACAATTGTTCTATCAAATACTGTAGTGGAACACTATCGGCGAGATAAGATGAAACTTTACATTTCCAGCGCCGACAGACCCAACGGGGGTCTCATAGAAAGCTCTGCTCCCTTATGAGGAACGCCAGGAACATCGCAGCAAGGAAAATGATTGCTTCACAGCTGGAAAGAAAGTCGCCCAGCCTGCTTTTATGCTGATAGACATAAACTGATGGTGCATGTAATTCCGAATGTTAATAGTTTTAATTCCTGACATTTTGACTTAAATTAAAATTCCAAATCTGTCCTCAGAATTCCACCTAAATACTAAATAGCAGCTTTATCTTCTCTCCGAGGTGCAGCAACCTAAACGCAGGCTTCACACTCGGCTGCCTGAGTGTGATTTATTAGTTTCTGCTGTATGTGTTGTCCTCCGATCACAGACCTGCTGGGCGCCTTTTCGCTCGCAGAGAAAATGTCAAAAAAATAAAAAAAATAAAAAAAATCCAGCTCTCAAAAGACAATCCCTCTGAAGTGGTGCAGACTGATTGATGAGAAACACTTTTATTTTAGCTTTGATTTATACGGCGTCACGTAAAACCTGAAGGCTTTTTCCCGTAGGTGAGTCAAGAGTCCCCTTTATCTGACGCTCAGTGTTTGAACTGTTATGCAATTTTAAATATGTGGCGCCAGAGGTCGGTTGCACGCTCTCTCTTCTTCGCCAGTGGTTAAGTGGTGCGTGTGTCAGAGTGTGTTTTCGCGCTAAAAGTAGGCTTGTCTGACAACGAGCAGAGATGAACCTGTCGGCTCTTTCTGCCTCGTCTGTCCAGCCCAAGTGCCAGTTTGGATAAAGGCAGTCCTCAACGCATTAGACATGCCACTGTTTTTACTGAATCTTTGCTTCTTGTGGTTGGATTTATCCTCAGGGAAATATAATTCCAATTCCTGGCACATACATATTACGGCTGTTGCTTTCAAGGGAAGCATTAATAGCTCACCTGCTTCGATGTGTGCACCTGATCTAAATCATTCAGACTGTTTATGAAGTAATTGTCATCATTTTTCTATTTAAGTCTTTTGCTTTCCATTAGTTGTGCATTAATTCCTCATAATCATCGGTTTTCCTTAAACACAAGCAACGTCTTTGTGTTTGCGGACAAACAAATCTGTTGTCAGGCATCGGCGGCACAGTCATTAAGAAACGGAGGACCTCGAGGGAGCGCAGCGAGGATTAAGCCGTGATTTTCCTTCAGATGAGATATGGAAACTTTTGAGTGTTAACAAGACGCAGTGATTGTGTGTTTACCAGGATCAGCTGCTGCGGGGTTTGCGTGTCTTGACACCATGTGGAGAGAATTAAAGCCTTCCACTTAAAATCAGACCAGGCTACGCCGCAGTGATTGCTAATCAGGGAGACACAGAGCCAGAGTGACAGACAGGGAGACAGAAAGCCAAACGGACTGGGAGACAGAAAGACAGACACCTCAGTCATGACGACTGCTACTGCTGTCAAACTGTCAGAAGAAAAGCTCTGGGAAAAAAAAGGGGGGGTGGGGGTGGGGGTGTTATCATTATTTGAAATCGGATGGATGGAAAATGGAGTCGTGAATCTGATGACAGATTTATCAGAAATCTCACAGCCTCATCACACAGTCAGGGCACCGTCATCTTTTACTGTCAAAAGAAAATATTGATAGCCGCTGCGAGGGTTTAAGAAAAAAGCCCACGTAAGAGGCAAAACGGCGGCCAGATGTGGGCGGATAACGAAGCAACAGGTCAAAGAAAATGTGGCAGCTGGTGTTATCTCCACCCGCCTTGTCAGTCTCTCCGTGACGGGACGTTCCCTGTGTTTCAACCGATCCACATTCTCCAACGGGTCCTCCTGTGTCTGCCTTCCTGTCTGTGGTTGTAGAATCCCAGCTGACCTTTTGTGCCAACAGTGGAGCGCTGCATTTTTTCCAGCCAACCACTTGAATTCTATATCACAATTCTTCAACCTGGCCTCCTTCTCTCTGCCTCTGCTTTCGACCCAGGTTTTAATCCTTTTTTGGAGGAAAAATGAGACGGGGAGGAGGGTTATTGTTCTGGAAACTATGGATATGCCAAAATAAGAGACCTTTCGGGGTATTGGCTTTGTGGTGTATCTGTGCTGGCTTCACTAAAAGCCTGCATCCGCGGCTCTGGCAGGGGAAGAGAAGATTGTCCGGTTGGGGCTTCCTCGTCTCTCTTTTCCGCTGTGTTTTTTTTTTTTTTTTTTTTTTTTTTCGTGTGTGTGTGTGTAAATGGAAAGCAGCCTTCTCGACACACCGGCCATCCTACGAGTCTGGCTCCAAACTGGCGGCCTGATGGCTCAATCTAATAAGCAGTCATTGGATATTTCAGATTCAGATCTCTTCTCGCTGCTTTGTGAAAGACGAGATGCGAGTCCCTTCTCTTTTTATGTCACAATGACTGTGCAATATGAGGGTGTTATATTGAAAGGGTTTGAGGAGTGTGTTGTCATTCAATACTGTACATCTGCTCTCACGCCGGTACACAGGGATCATTGTCCCTCTGGTCTTTGACTGAGCAGGAACTCGAACCGTGGACGTCAATACACAAAGGTGTGTTTACAAAGAGCAAATTTGTCCGACAGGCTCTTTATTTCTTTCTCTCGGTGTCTGTGCTCGCCACTGCTTTGTCTGCTTTGCTCAGAGACGTGTAGGGAAATTAATAGCTTATTTCAAAGTCGTGGAAACCCCTCCCCCACCTTTTATCTCCTTCCATCATCACACCACGGTTTCCATCTAATTTCTCAGCCCATCTCTCCTTTTCCCTGTGTTCATCAGCCTTCTACCTCTTCCAGCAACTTCTTGTCTTTGTTGAGACATAGATCCTCATTCCTGCGTCAGCGTTGCCTCCCTCTGAGCGCGCTTGTGTGAAATTGGATTGCTGATCCGTTGGCGCTGAGTGGCAGAGATGTAATATGGGATAGCGGCGGCCGCATGCTCTGACGCGGGAGACAGCTGTTACAGGACACCGAGGGATCGCAGATGACGCTCGGCTCCCACTCCTCATCTCTTCAAGACTGGAAATGCTCTCAACAAATCTCATGACAACTTAAAGGAGAACAACAAACAGAAAACGCACAAGGGCCACGGCTAGGCACGCCGCGCTCCCCTGCCGTGCGGGGGGCTGTCGGATTTGCTCGATTCGCTTAAGTGTCAAGAGGTCATCGTTGATCCCTGAGCAATTCGAAGTGGCTGTCGTCTTAGATTTGCCATTATCATTTGTCATAGGCGCCGCCGCTGCGTGTCACTCCTCCTCTTCCTCATCACAGGCTGAGAGGTCCGTGTCACAGGGGAATGTTGTATTTCACACAAATTTATCTTGTGATTATCACACACTCACGCTCTGTTGGCTTGAAAGGTGGATTTGAAAGGTTTGTACGTTTTGTCAGCTTGAAGTCACACGTGGAGGCAAGGTTCCTAAGCAAAGATAGTATCAAAACATAGAAACCCCTCAACCAATGTCCTTTCATTTACTCATTTGTTTGTTCTAATTTAAACCGATGTTATGATTTGAACCAGTTCTACTGACCTTAGTGGCTACATATACATGGACACAAATATTCTGCTAGTAATCTGAATAAAAGTGCCTCAGTGAGTGTAGAGGAATATTGTCCACGTAAATGTAGCTCATGGCTGTCACAGAGGACGCTACATTCTAGGCATTTTCATCTCCCTCCAGGGTTGCCATATACAGTTGACAATTTCCAGTCCAAAAGCTGTTTAACAACAGCCAACGTCCACAGAAAATATTAGATTCATATTTTGATTAGCACTTTGACCTCCCAGATCACTTACATTAGTATAATCTGTCATAAGAAACAATGCTGTCGAAGCATAGGCATTATCCGGCAACAAACTAGCCATTTTTTATCCGCAAAAATAAAAAATTCAAAACCACCCAGCTGGGCGTGAAACCACCTATCTGGCAACACAGTCTCCATCCATAATAAAATCAGAGGTGTACATGTGGAGCGAACATTTCCATGGAAGTGCAATGTAGCTGATAATATCATGCAGCACTAATTTCTCAGAGCTTTTTGACACACATCCACATTTAGGTCTGATCCATAAAAAAGTAATTTCTGCATATTTTAGAGGACATTTTAAGCAGCAGACAGAAAATCCTGCGAACCTAAAGCTCAAGTTCAAGGCTTCCATTCGTCTATCTATCAATGTAATTGAGTGAATCAGCTCTTTTCTATCCCTTCAAAGACCCACACTTGGTGCCCATACTTCCCTTTAAATGAACCCCCCGCTGAGCATAGCTGATTGTGTGTCGTTTGGTTTTTGTGCGGCGGGGGAAAAAAAAAAAAAGAAACCCTCATCTGCCAGCCACTTCCCCCGTCCTTCATGGCCAACCTATATCCCTTTGTCTGTCCTGTTCCACAGTTGCAGAATAAAGAGAGGTGGCATTTAAAAAGGTCCACATGTGGAGGGGGTTGACATTCAAAGTGCTGCCACCTTAAGGTTAACTCCGTATGAAAGGTGATGGTGAATGCAGGCTTTTAAAGCATCAGTCATGTCATGTGGAATATCAGATATCAGTGAAGAGGCAGACGGAGGAGCGTTTAAGATGCACAGGTAAACAATACATCTCTCTCTGGCTCGTCTGGCACTTCACTCAGCTTTGTTTCACACCTACGGTATTAAGGTCTGCGGGTGTCTCGGCATCAGTTACATGCAGCAAGAGAAAATGAGTTGTTTTTATTGTTTTGCCGAGGCGGTATTTTTCGCAGAAGAATATGGCTGCAAAAGGAGTAGTGAAGGACAATTGCTGCAAAAAAAGATTTATTATTTTATTTCTGATTTGAAAGGGAGGTCTAGAAGGGCTTGCACTTTCTTTGACTATAGACATTGACTGGCTTTCCTTTGAAAATACTTTGCTTGACTTGGTGAGGTTCGCAGTTGGGTGCACAAAAGAGACAATAAGCAAGGCTTAAGAGAGGCTGCTTGAAAATACTTTGAAGCAAAATCCTTAGCCCATTGACTCTGTGCTCTTCTCATCCCCTGAGCTGATATCTGGGAAGGATCTTAGGCGTGTTTTGTTTAACTTCAATGTTTCCATTGAAGAACACACAGCAAATGGAACAGGAGAATAAATTTAGCCTTTTACGCTGTGCGGCTCCAGGGATGTCGATGTCTGCCAGCCGGTCTGTCCAGTCAGCTCAGAAAGCTCCGCGGATTTTGGATGCATTTGCGTGAAATTGTGTACAGACATTCGCATCCCCCCGAGATTGTTCTTGTTGATTTCGGCAATTCCCTGACCTTCTCTGTAAATGTGTGGTTTTTTTTTTACTGAAATTGTGATGAAATTTGGTAGAGATATCCGTGAGGCCCGAATGCAACCCAATTACTCCGGTAAGCCTATGTGAACTGTGCACCTGTGTGCTTTTCCTGTAAAATAACCTCAGTATTAGCTGCTGTTTGTTTGTTGGGCTGATTAGAAAATTCTAGTTCAGTCATGTTCCAGGAAGTTCTGCCAGCATGCTGCATAAATATCCTAATATCACCTAATTCAACGTGTCAATCAAACCATGGGTCCTCACACATAAATGACAGAACTCTTTGATTGCTGTTAACCTCACACGGGTGTTTGCAGAAACAAAATACAGCATATGCAATTTCCTGGTAGGGTCGGTCATATAAAGAGCAAAAAAGTCCACTTGGCTGGATGGCGGTGTTAGTCAAATGCCGCACTTTCAACACATTTAAATAACTATTTCTTTTTTTAGTCCCGGTCTGGTTTGTTTATTCAACTTAACTATGTTGTTAGGTTTAAGCGCACAGATATCGACATTAAAGATGCTTTACGAGGCACAGTTCTACCATCTGCAACAGGCTTCTCCGCCAATTACTTGGCTACCGTGGTGAAAAGTCCTGCCCGGTGGTCTTACGCGCACTAATAATGCATTCATATTGGTTTTTGATTGGTCTCGTTTTCCGTGATGTTGTACTGACTTCGGTGTGTTCGTTTGCTTTTAAGTTGGAATGGGGAACAAAGCTTCACAAACAAGATGCGCTGTGTTTGCTTGCTCCCAGCTTTCTGGTGAGAAGGAGCTGCAAACGAACGCAAATAAACTCCGTCCATTAAAAAAAAAAAGGCATTTCAAAACTGATCAGATATTTGATCCCAAAGGGATTGCTGCCTCCTCATCTACTCAACACATACTACAAACACTCCATAAACATTTGACACCAGATTATAAATGCTAATATTGGTGTAAACAAGATTTCCGTTTGCGTTATTATTCATTTTCTCCCTCAAAATCAATGCTTTACAGTTATAGAATAATCTGTCCATGTGTAATTTGATGATATGTGTAAATAATGTGCAAAGGACATTAAGTAGCTGAACTTTTCTTGCATCTGTCCCCACTGTTTTAAAGAGTGAGCTCAGTATGCAAACCAATGCACTTGCATCCAGCCATCATTTCCCCTGTATTAGTTAGCAGCCTGGCACACACCTAGGCTTGATCTGGGCCAATCTCTTGTACTTTTAATGAAGGAGTCTTGGATCCCCCATTTGTCATTGTTCAAAACAAGTGTCACTACACGGTTGCTGATCGATTCTGCCCGGGGCGATGAAATAATTGCCCTCTTTGCATCAGATTGGAGGACTTTGGTTGGCCATGTGCATATCTGTGTTTCACTGTTAAACTGACCTGCCGATGTTCCTATGAACCCACAGAGGAGCTGTTTAGGGACAGTAATACTCTCCACTGCTAGTAAGGATTTATTTTTCATATACTGTGCATGCCATTGATATCATGCTGCATTTTTACTTTTTGAAATACTTAAAATCACTTATAATTTACAGTGATCAGATTGTTGATTGTTGTGTAGGTCTCCCTTGTGCCTCCAAAACAGTTGTGACTCATCAGAAAATGGACATGGTCCTTCAGAGGGTGTCCTGTGGTGTCTGGCAACAGGATGTTGTTAGTGGACGCCTTTGGTGTCTGGTCTGGTCTAGGTGGGTGCTACATGTCTAAGTAACGTCCACATGAATGCCAGGTCTGAAAGTTTCCCAGCAGAACACTAAATTGTCACAAGATAGTCAGTGTTATTTACTTTTCCTGTCAGTGGTCATAATGTTATGCCTGCTCTGTGTACATTCCCTCATCAGTAACAAGCAAATAAAATTTTAAAGGTTACATTTTGCTGGAAGTCATTGTTTAAAATGTAACACGGTCCTCATTATGACAGACGCTTTCCTTGGACTCCAGACAACTCTTTATCCGTCTGTCCTTATTCTTCCATTCTTCTCTGTCCGTTATTCAATTGTCAGTCCCCAGGACTGTGCTGTGGGCCTTCCCTGTGCACCAACCTCAAGGGATCTAAAGCCAGACATTTTAATAATACACACATAAATAATAGATATATTTTAAATGCAAATTCTAATAGGGACTAGAGGCTGACTCAATCATGCAGCATTTGCGGTTTGACCTTAACTCAGGCTAACAAATTACTGGGAGCTCAGTGTTTCTCATTAGGTGCTCCACGCATCATCACACCACCAAGTTGCCCTCTGCTATAACCACAAGCACTCTATATGCCATATAAATGTATTCTTTTCATCTTTACAGAGTTAAGTCATTAGTTAACGTATACTTTTCTTTAGCACTGTTGCCGTACAGTTATAGAGAGAGCAACACATTACGTGAAATTCATCATACTAATCAGTGGTCGACAGTGTTGCTGTTAATAGAGTATAATATGGAGTGACACTGTTGCTATTGTCGGTGCTTCTTCCAGAAAAGAAATATAATAAAGTACAAATGAGTGAGTGTGTGACATTATTAGAAACAGCCAGTGGTGGCAGAAGTTGTACAGTAGGTAGAAGTACCAACACAACGGTTGCTGAATTTACACGAATGGTAGTATTCCACTAAAAATCAGAATAAAATGACTCCTGTGACCACCTCGGTCGTAAGAGAGCGGCCTGATCCAGAAGGAAGTTGATGATAATCGATGATAATTGAAAATCTGTCCAATAGAAAACTATTAGAGCCTAATAACCATGCCAACCGTGGTTTGAGTTAGTACATTCTTTCTGTACATGTTTATACAGAAAGAAATGCGTACAGTAGCAAATCAACAAGTTGTTCCAACAAGTGTTTGAGAAGATGACTGTAGGCGGAACTAATGTCGAAAACTTGGGTCATTCTTATTCTCATTTAAATCAAACCAGCTTCATCTGCAATGTATATATTTACACATGATGGGAATTTAGCCATGCAAGGCTCCCAGAGAGCAGTTGTGGGGGATTCTTTTTGGTGCTTGCTGAACGCACCTCATGTTCCCTGGACATAGAGGGGACATAGAGGGAAACCAGTGACCTAACTGTACCATAGCTGCTTCTCTGGTCTTTAGTCTGTTCGACAGTTTTGAATCTCCACACCAGGTGGAAACACTTCCATAAGTTTAGTGGGGTTTTTTTTTTGTGTGTGAAAATGACACAGTTTATTTTTTGTGGCAGCTGAGATGCCTGCCTCGTGGTATCACGTGGTGGTTACAAATCCAAACATCTAATGCATCTAAACTTTTTTGCCCCGCGCAGTATTTATTTTCTCATCTGCACTGGAATTTGGAGGGTGGGGGGGAGGTAGTGTTACATTTAGCTTTTGCTTTGCTGGCAGATGATATTCCCAGGCGCTATGTTGCCTGATAGGCTAGGTGAGGCCTGGAGTGTACCCCGGACAGGTCAACACTGGATATCTGGGCTAAAAAAAAAAAAGCACACACACCCATTTTAGCATGTGTGGACTCAGGACCTCCTTGCTGCAAAGCAGCTGTGGTAACCACTGAGCCACTGTGCTGCCATTCGTAATAATAAAAGTGCTGGTAAAGAATGAATCTGGAAAT
The DNA here is from genome assembly GCF_963514085.1 of Chelon labrosus. Lineage (NCBI taxonomy): Eukaryota > Metazoa > Chordata > Actinopteri > Mugiliformes > Mugilidae > Chelon > Chelon labrosus. Next base: position 20,254,933 of record NC_140347.1, read on the forward strand.
TGCATATTCTAATGTGTTTCCATTAAAAACAGCAAACCATTCCACCAGTCCTTGAAATAGAAGCAGACACAGCAAACATCAACAGTTACTATACTTATGTCCAACATAGAGGGTATATGAATTATGATATGAATAACGTCATGCTTTGTTGAATGGATTTAGCAATACGCCACACAACCAATGACTGCTTCAGCATCAGATTTCCAGTTTTCAATCTCTGGGTAATGAGTAATCTCCAAATTCTCCTAATCCCTCACAGATTTTTTTTAAACTCTCACCGCCACGCGACGCCCAAAAGTTTGGATCACCCTCTCGAGACACAACAAAAGGCCACACAGTTTGTGTTCCTCCGTAATTCCGCTCTAATAACAGCGCTGGCAACTTTATTGCAGCCGTAATCAGATTAGATACTTCTGGGAAATAACAGTTGATAATGTTTGAAGAGGAGGATAATATCCCTATTCAAATTAGTCTGCAAATTGGAATGGAATAAATTGTCTGTTCAACATAATATTTTACCGCGTCTGGAGACGGAGCAATCCAAAAGTAATAGAAAGCAATTAGATTATGATTACTAAATTTGATTAATCTGGTGGATTACACTACTGCCTGTCAATTTTAAATCGGTAATCTGTTACAAATCACTAATATCTAACCGAATACATTTTTTCAAGTAAATCTTTACTTAGCCTGTGCATTGTAGCACAGCTGCACTGACATATTTGCGGATGTTCTGTGTTAAAACATAAATAAATTTATATTTCACTGCTACAGTTAAGATTAATTTATCTTTACTTTTTGGCCTCGGCGTTGCTCTTCAGTGTGTTTAGTGGGGACGTCATCTGCAAAGCTATTTTCAGCAAACTAGAGAAGTAAACTAATTCCACTATAATCAATCATTGTCTGAGTAACAGCCTTATTAAATCAAGTAATTGCTTTATAATTGCTTTGTGCTGGGGTGCCGCACTTCTTTATATACTTGCCATACAGGTGTGTGTCCTGACTCTCATCATCGCAGCATCAGTGCGGGATGCTCCTTGCGTTGTCTGATGCACTGACTGATGTCAGCGTCGCTCCTTTGTGTTGGCTGCCAGTGGGCTCGGTGGCCTTCAGCGTTCAGAGTTGGTTGTCAGCCATCCCAGGAAGAGCTGTTTGTCATTATCTGTCGTTTAGCAGGAGAGAGATTCTGTACCATTCTTTAACAAATATGTAAGAGGTGACTGCTCTCCCTCTCTCCTCCCTTCCCTTATGACATCCCCTTTTCATTTGATCAATCACTGGTGTGATTACTGTTGCGCTACAGCTTTGAATGTCAGCCTAGTTTGAGTCATATTTCCATTTCTTTGTCCCACAACGCGGCTCTCCTTCTATGTTTTTTGTTGTTGTGGTTGTTGTTGTTGGAAATTCTCCAGCTGTCGTCTCAATTAAGAAGCTGATTTCAGGGCTGTGCGCAGTCCCGCCACAACTTGAGTGTCTCCTGATGATGCGCGGCATGTCAGAGCGGCGCACGAAGAGAACGCTCTCAAGGTCAGGTTGAAATTGGAACCATTTCATCATGAGTCATTATGGGAAGTGCTGTGCATCTGAGGGAGCAATAAATATTGCCAAACATGAGCCAAGAGCGGTGAGTATACAGTAGACGGTGATCTCTGCTTGTTGCTTTTAGGGTCACGGTTTATTGCGGACAGGGTTTTGAAGAGCCGTTTAAAGGTTACAGATCTAAGGGCGGCGGCTATAACGTGACTTCATTGTGTCCCTCTTCGTCACTCGTCGCACAAACCTGGGAAAATGCTTGTCGAACATTTTATTTAGTGAAATAATTCTGTTGTTCAAGTGAAGGCAGCAGTTCCTTGCAGTTGTTTAAATCTGCAACCTCTGGCAAATGCACACAAGTAAAACAAAACAAAACAAAAACATCTACGATAGTGTGAGTGAATGGAAATTGAAAGAAACGCATACTCTATTTCGACAAGAGCGAAATGCACAAAACATATGCTGGCAAAAGACTTTCTGAGTTTGACTCGTTCACTGGACAAAATCCTAATCGTATTTTTCTACAAGCAAGCCATGTCAGACGCCACTTAAACAGAGAATATGGGTCGATTTTTACAGAGGGTGAAAAGAACGTATATTCAGTTTCGTCGTAAGGTTGTGTGTCGACTTTCATTCACCCATGGAAAGTCTTTGCAGTATTTCCTAATTCCTTCTCAAAGGGCAGTCAAAGCTACGTCTCATTAAATCACAAAGAATTCTGAACAATCCATTTGAAAATCAGCTGAATTATTATCTGGAGCTTTGTGAAGCCACAATGGAGATTATTGAAAATGAAGGTGATTGCCTTGTTACTCCGAATTTTTGTCTGCCACCTTGGAAATGAAGCATTTTATGCAGAGCGTTGTGGATTAATGTGTGTGCGCATATATGTGTCTTCTCTCGGCGGAGAGTGCGATGAGCACGGGGGTGTGTCTGTGTTCCTCGGCAGAATGATTACCTTGACGAGGTTAAAAATGAATAAGTGCAGTTGCATAAAGCGTCTGCGATTCATTTAATGACAGCTGCTGATTTGAGCCGTGATGCCTACACAATGCGAGCCTGACGCGAATAGAAAAGCAGAACATCCAGATCAGCAAGGTCGCTGCCGCTTTGTAAATTTCTTTCCCCGCAAGACTGCAGGATTCTTGTATCGAATTGTTTCATAAAAGTTTAGTATAGAAGTAAATTGTGTTTCTCAGTATGCACACAGAGGCGCGCACAAAGAGAGTAGAAAGACTGCAGGCTGAATAGCGAATGTCTTGAACCGTGTCAGATTTGTAATTCAGTAGATATTCACGGGCGTTGAACTCCCACGACCTTCGTGGGAACCAGCTTGAAGGGCAACCATTGAAACTATGTTTTGATTCACACAAAAAGCAGCTCAATTTAAGAAATGCCATTATATCTAAAGTGGTAAACATGGCCTAGAGTTGGTTTGGCTTCACTGTTACTGTAACAAACAGAGTTACACTATGTGTTGTACTTAACTACAATTATCTCTTTTTCTTTCAATATTTAACCTTTGTAGTACTTCATACATATATTTGTTATAGAAAAAAAACTGTGTTTCTATATATGGAACATGCATTGGTCTAATAAAGTGTTGCTGGAGTCTCAATCTTGCTATATTGGACAATACTCTATCAGCCACAACATTAAAACTACTGAGCAGTGACGTGAATAACAATAACATCTTGTTACAATACATTTTCTGCTGGGAAACTTTCGGACCTGGCATTCATTCATGGATGTTACTTAGACATGCACCGCCCACCTAGACCAGACCAGGTACCCCCACCCCATAGCTATGACACTCCTTGATGGCAGCAGCCATCCCCAGCAGGATGCAGCCTGACACAGACACACACACAAAACTGCTTTAGGAACAACTCAAAAAAAAAACATGGAGAACAGCACAAGGTGTTGACCTGGCCTCCAAATTCTCTAGATCCCAAACTGATCAAGTATCTGTGGGACGATCCACAGAGGCCCCTCCCCTCAACCCATAGGACCCAAAGGCCCCCACTAACAACATTGTGTTGCCAGACACCACAGGACACCCTCAGAAGGCCCATGTCCATTCTCTGATGAGTCACAACTGTTTTGGAGGCAAAAGGGGGACCTACACAATATTAGGAAGATGGTCATAATGTTATGCCTGACTGGTGTATGTAGCATGTCACAAACTGCTTAATATATATGTAGGCCAGAGACAAAACTGTGGTAGTGGGAGCGTTCTGGTTTCCATTTGTAGGCTCAGTAGTATTGACTACGAGACGTTTGAAGGCGCTTTGGTTGTATGGAGTTAAACAGTCCGTGTGGAGAGCAAAAGAGGCAGAACATCTCGTCATACGCTTGGGAGCAAGCAAGCCAATGCATCTGTCAAGTAAATAAATTAAATATCGTCTCTGAGTGCCAACTCCATTCTTGCATTGAAGGTTGCTAGTCGGACTGTGAACAATGACGTTGCACAGGAGTCTTCACCTGTATATCTGTTATCTAGGTATCTGCTGACTCCATCAGAAGCTCCGAAACGTTCCCAGAGGCATCAGATGATAACACATAATTAACACAACATTACAGGACATGACTAATAATTAACTATGTATATAACATAACCTGTTATATACAGTATAAACACACAAACATGCAAAACACTTACATTACATTTTCTTGTTTTATCACCGTATTTGTAATATTCTGTCTAATGAACTGTATTTTCTTTTCTCACCTCATTTTTCTTTAATTGCAGCGTACTTGATACTTGAAAATATTGTTCATATGCCATTCATGACAAAGCGTACTAAACTGAAGTGAAAATTGCCATTGACACCCGTTGGACAAAGTGGGTGTTGCTGATGGTTTGCTTAGGTATCCCATCTGCTCTTCTGCTCTGTAACTGTCATGCATAAAGACTTGTTGCATATTTTAAATCCTATGAATGTGACTGATTATGCAGCAATTAGAGGTTATTGCGTGATTAAGAAAAAAGACGCTTGTTCAGATGTGTAGATGTAAAAAAATATGGCCAGTGAACTGTAGATTTCAGGCTTAAAAACTTTTATGAGATAAAATACATTACAGTAAATTTAACCCCAAAATAATTCAATATTATAGTGATGAGTTTTGATTGCGTACTGAGTTGATAGTAGACTTTGTGCCAGATCGGCATGTATTGACATCATTTTAACTTAATATAGGCAAATCTTAAGCTTGTTTACACATCCAGGACTTATGGGAATTAAGATTCATGTTGCGTCTTGAAGTCGCGGCCAACTGGCCAATATTTAGTCTCATTTAGTTTTGTTTTTGGTCTCTCCTAGATCCTCAGGGAAGTATCTGACTGCTTAGCTGCTATAAAGGCTCCATTATGTTCTCCATCTAGTTGCTTATAGTGTCTTCACAGGCAAACAATGAGCTGAAATGAAGCTCCTTAAAGCCGAGAGGAGCAACAAAATCAGGTTGTTCATCACTGCGCGAGGGGCCCTTGTTTTCATGTTGCCGCCTGAAACCGGATTATTTAAAAAAAAATAATGCTTAATACTAACAAACACACATCATTTCCACACATCATCAAGTTTCATGAATAAATCAGCCTTAAGAAACTGCAGAAATGGTACCGAATATACCGCATTTAAAACAGAAATCAATCTTTACTGACAAGACCACCTTTTCTCCCTCTTATTATCTCTCTCTATGACACAGTTTACTTTTTGCGTTGTTATAAATTCAAGTCTGAAGGGGTAAACTGTAATCATAAAGACTGTGGAAAAAAATACCTAAGTACATAAAAGGAGTATTGACTGCTTGATACCTACACATTTTGTCAAATATGAATACACACATTGTGCATATGAATTTCAGGTGTTGCGACTACTCACTCCAAATAGCATGTTTGTACTCGAGGGTGACATTTAGGAATATTTTAAACTCACCGCCTGTGTCTTTAAACTGTGAGCTAATATATTGAAATAGCTTGCTTTAGTGAGTGTAAAAAATCCAAAGGTGTTCCCGAGAATGATGCAAATACGCCGCACAGTTATTAGCGCTGATTTCACTCCAAATTTGTAATTCAACCTTTCAGCCGATGCAGGCAACAAAGGGGAAGTCCTTTATTGCAGAATATTTGTTCACTTCCTAGCAGAATGTTCCCTCTCCTGTGAATAAGTGTCCCTTATTTCAAATTAAGGCGTCCCTCTAGGATCTAGGTTGAGCTATCATTACCAAGTAAAAAGCTTTTTTTTATATTCTCTTTTTCTGCTGAAGGCACCCTCTTCGAATTTATTGTGGACAGAAAAAAAAAGAAAACATTAATATTTATCAGGTAGAAACACAAGGAGAAGAAGAAAGTTAATAGTTGTTCTAATTCAAATCCTTTAAATTTGTATTGAGCTTGGTAAAGATGTGACCAGAGATCTCTTGGTGTGTGACCTGCATATTTTCCCGGTAAATGAGACATGTTAAATGATGTGCCAGAGGGAAAATGGGTCTTTTCAAGCAGCACACACTGTTCCGATCATCACAGATAACCAAGCTGGAAGGCCAGGGACCTAATTTAAGGGCTATTTACCATACGCCAGACTTTCAATGGAGCCGTACCCGACTGCAGTCATGTGCAAAAAATGAAGAAAACCTGCGAGATAAAAAGCACCGAAACCTCGCACAGTCAATAAACATGGTAAATTAATATTGTCTGCAGATTACAAAGAGCCAGGCAATTAATAATTCATCAATCTCATCTTGAGATCGTTTGCCGTGAATGATGTTTGAGCTCCTCCTCAGTCCTGTGCACAAAAGAGGAGGCAAAAGAGGACCCACTTTGATCAAAGACAAAGAGACGGGATGTGGTTAATTTCAGGACACTTCTTCTGGCTGTATCACCCTTGACTGATTCATGAGACTCGAGTCATAAAAGGAACACAGTTTTTTAATCAGAGCCATAATTTCTAGATCAGGATTTGTCTCTAAATGAGGGATTGTTGTCACTTCTCAACACATTTAGGCATCTCACAGTTGATGGGAAATATTAGAGGGGGGAGATCATTGGGGGGTCAACAGGATGTCAGACAGAGCGTCTGACTTTGGTAGGAAAGACCACAGTTTAATTCTTGTTTCCTCCTACTCAACAGTGTTTTTTCATTAGCCATAACCGCAATCATTTCTCAGCCTCAAAGCCTTTAGCGCAGCACCTGTAAATATAAATAAACATCCATTACGTTCAAGCTCTTGCCGTAGGAGTTCACACAAATGTGATTAGGCTAATAAGTGCCCGGTAAATCTCTATAACAGAGTTTGAAATTTGTTGTCTCTGGCAACATCCCATGCGCTGGTGCACCGGTAGCGAGGCATTTTATGTCTACCACCAAAGACTATTTATCCGAGATGAACAGGGTAACAACCACGGTGATGGAGATGAAGTAACACACGGCAACCATGAGCGTGGGAGACCCCATAGTGGAAAAACAAGAGTTACAAATGTTGCATTGGTCTCAGGATTTCATCAGGAGTTAAAAGAGTGAAGAGTCTAGGAAGGATCCAAGAAAGGTTTCTGATGCTCAAGAGAAAAGAAGGAACTCAAAGGAAGGATTATGGTCTGCAAACTCGGCTATAGGCGTACATACATAATATAATAATCCCATGTGGACCCATGTGTTCTGTTATTAATCCTACTGCCAGAAGGGGGACAAAAATGTATGAACTGCAGCACAGACTATTTATCGCTAAGTTCAACATCCGACTTATTACGGTAATTTAAAGACGGACTGATACACAACACATGATCTTATTTTATGTGCAATCATTTCATATACTGTATAAATTGCTTTTAATAGGTGGGATAGTATCATAATTATGGGCTTTTATTAAAGGGGAACTACTGTTTTTTTACGACCTAGACCTTGTTTCTAGCATAAAATACTCACCCATATAACTTTTGTGTCATTTGCACTCTTTCAGGAGATAATAGATAATAGATAGCGCTATTCCCTATTGAGTCCGGAGTTACCTGTTATCATCGTCCGGGGTCTGTAGATTGACCCACAGACCCCGGATGATGTCTTCTGACCTGGATGATGTCATCTGTGAGCGCGACGGTCGACTTGTTTACCTGTAATTCAACGATGAATGTACGATAACAAAATATTAGCGAACAGAACAGGTTTCGCAGCAGATAATGCGTTATTTAGAGGCTGCGTATCGGTGCCCTGTCACTCCCGCTATATGGATATACGTTGATCTAATTATCTCCTGAGCAAGTGCAAATGACACGAAAGTTATATGGGTGAGTAAACGACCGTATTTTATGCTAGAAATAAGGTCCAGGTTGTAAAAAACAGTAGTTCCCCTTTAAGGCAGTAGAATCCCCGAACCCCCCACCCCCAACCCAAAAAGCAAAAAAAAAAAAAAAAAAAAAAAAAGGCCAGGGTCTCGCGAAATCTTGTGGGAAACTCAAGCTTCAATAACAACCTTATAGTTTGGGTAGGGGAATGACTGTTGTCATGTGTTAAGTAAATGTACATAGACTGGCAATTGGAAGCAGCCTAATTAAAGCGTCCTAATGGCGGCATATTCAAAATACAACACTAACAGCATGTCGACGTTGTTGCAGTTGTTACTGGTGTTACAGTTCTCTTCGACGGTGATGGAGGGCGTTGCGAACTTCCTGCGGCTGCCGACTTTTGGCCCCCAAAACGCTGCTCCCTCGTGTTGAGAGTTATCACATATTTGACTTTGAAGATATTGTGTACCAGTGAGGAATGGGAGGCTATCTTTTGTTTCTGCACTCAAAAATATGGCCTCATTTCATCGGCTTAACAACCTCATTTAAATGAGCCTAATGACTCTCACTAATGTCCGGGCATGGCCGAGAGATTGTGACTGTTCTCACAAGCAACGTCCTCTGCATGCACATTGTATATCTCCATTATGAAGCCCGGTCTCTATGGAAAACACAACCCATTTATTGTCTTCTCCCATTGCTTAAGGATAATTTCAACACATTGTGGTGGATTCTCTGCCGTGCTGTTCAGAAGTGATTATTTCTGTGGCATTTTAAACCACCGTTTCTCTTTTAAAGTTTGGTCAAACAGATGATTGTGCTGTGTATGTTTTTCATGCACCTAACCATGACAAAAGTGTTGTGTTTGATAAATGCCAGAAAAGTTTAATAGATCCGTTTCGTCAGTTGGTTCATTACATCACAGCAGTATAGTTTTTGACAGTCGAGTTGAGTGCTGGAAAGGTCATGGAAATGCTAATGCAAAAATATAATTTCAAGACAGCTCTTCACATTTCACCAAGAATACATTAGAAATGGGAAATGTTAAATCTTCACATTCAGACATATTAGCGCTGTTAGCTGTCTCTATGTCATCCCCATGTCAGCTTGTGATGACTTGGCTGTGTCGCGCTCAATATACAGCCCGATAGTTTTCATTAAACACCAGAGTGTTAAAACGGCGCTTGGCTACCCTCTTATGGATCAATTTAAATAAAGGACTATGCTTGGCGTCAACACAGATCAATACGAGGACGTGCTTCCTGATGCGGTCATAACCACCAAAGCGGGCCCATTATGCGAAGCGCACTTGTCAAAGACGGGCGTAAAAGCACATACAGTGGAATATGTGACAGGAAATCAATGCTCTATGATAGGGACTGAAACCTGACAGCTCAATAAGCTTTGGAGGGGAGATGTTCCATCTTATTCCTCCTCGTCCTCCCCTTGCAACCATCACTGTATCCCGTTGCTACAAGGGACTTAGCAGCTCAACCCCGCAGACTATTTCAGATTACAAGCTCCTGTCAACAAGTGCACAGGGAACCGGGTTGCGGGGGTTGTGTAAGGGAAATAGAAATGTATACAGCGCAGATGCTGCAGCTGACAACAGCGGGGCCTTTAAAGCCCTCCTCCAGTGGCATCATTACCTCATTCAGATACAGTAAAGAGGGCTGAGCACACTCCTGCTCAAGATGAGGGACCTTTGGATAAAATCCTCTGAAAGCCTTACTCGGAAGAAGAGTTCAACAGAACTGTTGTGTTAAAGGTCGTAGGACGATGTTCCCTCTGAAAGACACATTTGTATAATTGCATGATGTAGCCTGGAGCTACAAAGACATGTCCACTGTTATGGCATCCAAGGTCCATTTGAACTAATAACGGTCTGTGTTTTTGCGGGTTCTTGATCAGCGAGGGTATGAAGCCTTCCCACATATGACAGAAGACTGTCCAGATGTGACGCCCCAGTTCCTTGCCGTATGCTCGTTTTATATTTGGCTGCACAGTTTTTAATAGCGTGACTCATCCATGTTAGTGATTAATCATCTAACTCATGAATATTAATGCTATCTGTCGGTGTCCACGGAGCAGAAACACCTCTCATCCCTCACACAACAAATAAGTAAACCGAATAACCAAAATTGAATCATTTTAGAGATGCCAGGGGGAATAAATATTGGCCTCAAAGCACATTTGAAGGATGTTTTGGGGGGTTTTCACACATGCGATGTGTGTACCGGTTAAAATGATCCAAGGCAAATCTTTGTAAGTCTGCCCATTTTACTGGCACTGGGACAGATATAATAGGCACTAAACTGTGATTCTCCCAAGTTTTAAGGCAAAATGGAGCAGAAAATATAAATGTCAACCAGTCACAGGATTTTCTTTCTTTTCGGGTGCGTTTGATTCTGTAAAAACCGCGCTGTTAGTTTAACGGCAGCATGCGTGTCTGCTGATGAGCGCCGGACGCCTTCAAAACAGGAAACAAAGGGAACCGAGAATGTGTGTGAACTAGTTCATTGACAGACACACAGCGCTCGATTTTACCTTAGGAAATATGTACTTGCAGACTACACAGAGCTTTTCCGGTATTCATAAAACTGGGGAAAGCACTGGTTTCTTTTATTCACTCAGCGATAATAACTCTGGATATTATTATAGATAATTAATGCTTTTGTTGAATTGCATTAGACATAAAGGATGAGACTTGTATTTTCCATAATAATATATTTATATGGACTTCTATTTTGCTAACAGGAGTGGTTTGGAATACTTAATTAAAAAAAACAAAAAACAAAACATATTTGGTGCAGTTAAAACAAAAAAACAAGCATGGAGACATCAACCAGTTTTTAAAAACATCCTAATTTTAGTTGTCAGTTGTAACTTTCGACACAGGAACACAGGAGATGGACCTTGAAATTACTTTTGCCATCTGTATGGGGCAGCATTAGCATCTGAAAAACCAACATTAGGCCAAATCAAGAGAAGCTCATTCACAGGCAGTTGAAAGGAGCTTCCCAACAGAAAAGCCTTTTGCTTAAAAAAAAAAAAAAAAAAAAAAACTCCCATAATTCAAGCGATGGTCTGCTTATCCACCTGCCGCAGTGTAGTTCATGGCTATTTCTCAGTTTCTTTAGGAGACTCGGGTCTCTAATGATCCCAGCATGTCTCTCCAGTGTATATCTTACCCCAAGCAGAGCGCTGTGTAGACTCCCTCCTGTGCTTGCAGGAGCACAGAGCTGCACTGACCACTTCATCTTGTGGGATAAAACCCTTCTTTCAGTCTCCTCAAAAACCCTTTGGGGAGCAGTGCTGGAGTTCCAAGGCTGAAAACCTCAAAGGCTGGAACACCACCACACGTTATGGCACTACTGCTTTTTGGCTGATAAAGTCCATATCCCTTCTCTAGTCCTTACACTTGCATGAAATAGATCTGCATTCTTATACACATTTTTCTTTTCTTTTGAGCCTTTGGTAAAAAACGACTTAAGTGCATAGTTGTCAAAGAAAATGCTCCAAAAGGCTCCAAAGATAATAGTGTTAGCAGTGCAGGTGCACTGGTAATTATATACCTTAATGGTACTGCCAGGGATTTGGTTAGACAGTGCTGTAATGCAGATTCTGCCGTACCTCGCTTAATGCTGTTATTTTTAGAAACCTCAGTGAAAGGTGATAGGTGCTCTTTAGCCAACAGGCATATTCATTTCAGCGTCCAGAGTTCATCTGAGTGGAGCTGATAAATTCGGCCATTGTGCTCTCATAATGTTGCGGCACTGCGGCATCAATTATGAGCATTCACAGCAAATAGTGGCCATTGGCTGCGCCTGCATTTTCATTTTTAATTGCTCACACTTGTAGTCTGATTGGGGACTTTGCCTTCTGGGTGCTGAGGTGATGTAATGCCGTATAATGCTTCAGCGTGAACCATTTCAGCAGACTAAATCCTATGGATGTGGATGGGCAGTGTAACAAAATACAGCCTTGTTTATTTTAATGCCGTTTGAAATGAGCTATTTCAGAGTGCATATTCGGCCGTTTAGTCAGCTCGGCATGCTTGCTGGCCTGAAACCTAACTGTTATGTTCTTGTGATCCCCGTTGACCAGAGGCTGTTCTTTTTGCCAAATCTCTCAGTGCCCAGTAAAAGTCAATAGGAAGCTCAATGGGATAGTAGCGTCCATGTAACTGCCCGTCTGCTTTGTCATATTTCTAAGCTGCGTGCGAGCAAGCATCACAGATTTAATATCTGTTTTGATCATCAAACATGCATTAGGCAATCTATTGGCCACATGCTGTTAATATATATTTGTCCATCTTGTCTATTCATATACAAAAAATGGAAAATAAAATCCTTGAAAATTATGTTCTGCACAGCATTTAGCTGTTGCTTGCAGACACGTGGATTGGAGAACTCTGTTCTTGTTCAATTAAAACTCTCCATGCTGTGTGAACTGAATGTCTCCTAGGAGCAATGTGTTCAGCTTTCCCATCATAACTTTTTGGCAGTTAATGTTACAGAGAAAAAAAAAAGGGGGAAAAAAAAGCTATTAGAAGGGTGTGAGGTTGTGGTCATGTTCACGGAGTGCACAGGATGGACGGACAAAATGCAGAGGACGGTACCCATAGCTTCTTTTACCAGCTTGAAGCACAAAGATACTAAACACTGCACCCAAATTGATAGACTGGAAGCCAACACAAACTTCTGGGCAAGCTTTATGCTGACATGGACAGGAGAGTAACAACAGCGTAGTAATACACATCATGTGAGCACCACGGCACGTCACTAGACTCATATTCTGATAAGAATTGAGTCTGGCTACCCCACTTGCCCTTAACCGAAAGACGTGAAAGGAGTGACAGGCTGATCAAAAATTCTTTATCTGTTGCAATAACAACCTGATGACATGAGACCGCTTTGACACTGAACAAAACAAAACAAAAAATGTGTCATATGTTCTAATAGAAACATTCAAAAAGCATCCTGCTGTCATTGCAAAGCACTGTACTGTGCGATGCAGAGCCCCAGAAGCCTGTATGCACATCTTGGTAATTAATTTCTTTCATTGAGGCAATATGCTAGTCTGATCCCTGTAACACTGCTTTATATATTGCGGATGTGTTTCCACTGCATTTCCCCCCGATTTCCAGCCCCGCCATATGGCCGTCCAGAATTTGGCCTATCTGCCAAAACATCCAGGCGGTTGGCTTGCAGATTGCATGCATTATAAACTACATTTAACAACTGCCCACGCTGCACTCCTGGCAAAGCAGGTATTGTTTCCCTTCATATTGCAATATCGATAGAAATTCAATTTATTCTTTAGGACTAAATGGCTGTTTGCCCGGTTAACGCTCATTTATTAGAGCCACAGTCTGACACACACACACTCAAACACACAGGGCCACACGTAGTGGTCATTTTTCCTCAATTTCATCAACAGACAAGAGCTACATCGTCGTCTGTAGGTCGCTGATGCTGCTGCTGTGACAGGCAGTGGATATTTTGTTCCCCAAACACTCACCACACATCAGGCAGGGTCATGGCCTGCTGCAGACCTATGTCTCTAACTGTCCCAGCCTGTTCCCAAGGAGGGCAGCATGGTCCCTGACACTCTCCTCGGGGAGGTGTTACCATGACATTGGTTTTCTCTATAGCTTACATGTCCAAGGACTGGGCAATACCGCGTCGTCCCCCAGATGAGACATGTTAACAGCAGCCTAGCCACTCACTTGCTCTGCAAGAGAAAAGAAAACAGAAGAAAAGGAGGTGTTGAGGTAAGGTTTGGAGGGCAAACGCTGCAACCTCGGAGCACTCATGGGATATTAGGCGGGATTTCCAGCTCTGCTTCTTCACTGAAGCTTGTCGGCCTCGCCCCTGCGATCACGCTTCTCTTTTCTGGAACGCGTGCGTATAGTCAGGAGCTGTCGGAGTGTCTTAGCTGGAATTTCAGTGGAAGCGAAGTCCGTTCCCCTTCACTCGTTTGGCCCGGGGCTTGAAATTATAGAGTCTCCACCCGTAGCCCTTTCTGTGCTACATCAACAGCAGAGATACCCTCCATGCACTCGTGTCATGTGTTTTCATTATGTTTGTCTGTTTGTTAAGTGCTGGTGCCTGGAAGGATCTGCTTTGTTTAGATTTTCAGATTTAAGTGCACATACTGCCAGCCGTGAACAGTCAACCACCAGTAATGGCTGACATTTCTGTTGTATAAAGAGATATCGCCTCAATCCAGCAGCCGACTGTGGATATGACATTTTAGTAAACTGCTGTATTCCTTTAAGAAAGAGGCAGGTGTTGGGAGTGTTGGCAAGCCCTGCAGTACCATGGAAAATAAACAGAGACATCATTTAGACACTGGGAACCTTTTTACATTTTACATTTGAAGTCTAACAATACATGCATTATGTGCACCGATCAGCCGCAACATTAAAACCACTGACAGGAGAAGTAAATAACATTGACCATCTTGTGACAATTCAGTGTTCTGCTGGGAAACTTTTAGACTTGGTATTCATGTGGATGTTACTTAGACATGTACCACCCACCTGGAAAAGACCAGGCGCCCCTACCCCATAGCAGTGACACTCCTTGATGGCAGCAGGATGCAGCCTGACGCAGGCACACACACAGAAATGCTTTAGCAGCAACTTAAAACAAAAAAAAAAATCACGAAGAACAGCACAAGGTGTTGAAACGGCCTCCAAATTCACTAGATCCCAAACTGATCAAGTATCTGTGGGATGAACCACAGAGGCCCCTCCCCTCAACCCATAGGACCCAAAGACCTCCACTAACAACATTCTGTTGCCAGACACCACAGGACACACTCAGAAGCCTCCCTGTCCATTCTCTGATGAGAGACAACTGTTTTGGAGACACAAGGGAGACCTACACAATATTAGGAAGGTGGTCATAATGTTATACCTGATCAGTTTATGTTTTAAATATTAAAACATTCATCAGCCAATACTATTTCTACTTAATATTACCCATGTTGACCTTTGCTTAGGTGAGTTCTTTATTCTTAGTCATCATTGATTACAGGTCTGAGACAAGTGAGAAAATACAGACTGATTTTATAAGACAAGCTTGCTCCACAGTGGTTTTGAACCGTAGCTTTTGCGGTCAACCGCCTTCAGGCAAGAGTTCCTTTCGACTCAGTTACAATCAAAATCAGCACAGAGAAATTTTCCGTCCATCGCAGATTTTTATCGATAGTTATTTCTGTGCCCGTTTAAAAACTGTCGATAAGGTGATGAGCTCTTCACTTCGCAATAATGTCTCAATAAACACCACAAAAGATTTGCTTTTTAATGCTAATTACCTTCCAGAGTTCAGAGGGTATGTCTAATCGGAGTATCGGATCACGCTGGTGGTAAAAGCTTCACCTCGATTCCCCTCTGCCTCTTCAGCATGCAGCCATCGCACTGAATACGCACCCTCGGCGTCCATGGCACAGCGCGGGTCGGGCATGTTGGTGCGCCGCTCGGTTTTAAGATGGCTGCCAAACATGGCGCGGTAGTCTCTTTGTTTACTCCTGAGATGCTCTGCTATGTTCCAGTCTAATAGATTGGACACAGCCGCCCCATGCTTTGGCTCCAGCGTTCAGCACCATTATGGCGGGAGTCCAGAACAAATCCACTTCACATTTAGGTGCCAGCGCGTTGTCATGGAAAGGAGATACCTCCATACAGTAAGTGAATAATGTCCGAGGGAGAATGATTTGTGCGCTTTTGTACGCTCCTTAGTGCTCCTGGTCAGTTGTGGACCACACTCGGGTGCTGTCTTTGGACGGAGGAAGAGGCGGGGGAGGAGATTTTTTCCACCTCTCACCATTTTTCGAAAAAGCTGAAAATGATCTGTCAATGGCGGTGATACAAGGCTATGTGATGGATGGGTTTGTCTTTCTCTACCTCTCAATCTTTCCCTCCATCCTTGGTTGCCATTCTTTCCGTTTCTTTTCTCTGAGGAAAGCCATTATATCCATCACCCTCCACATTTCAACCAAATTCACTGTATCCGTCCATGCCTGGCCAAAGGGAAGAAAAAGCCATTCTGTTAGAGTTAAATTTCATTTCCTTGCCTGCACATAATATTTTTTTTTTGTGTGTGTGTGTGTGTGTGATTTGTTCATGGTGTGGAATTACAATGTGATATTATTTTGCGGGCGCACCCATTATAGCAAGGCATGGCCACGACTACTGTTATTGAAATTTTGATTATGATTAAATTTGCGTACGCACATGTCCCCAGAGATAGCCGGCCTGATTGTTGATTCTTCTTCTTTTTTTTTTTTTTTTGCATGCATTTAAATTAAATCATAATGGCAGTCCACAAACATTCCTGGTCGATAAAGATAAACTTGTCAGGAATACAAATGCCTATTAACAGGCCTGCCTGATTACCGGCCGAGTGGTATCAGACAGCCTCATCCTTGCTTGTAGTCTGTTGTTTTGGCACCGGAGGAACACTGATCCTTAAAAGGTAGAACATAATCAACCGGTGTCGCAGTGGCCTGCACACTGCACATTGCTATCTCATTATGTCTGGCAGTTGTGCTAATGACATTTCACAAGATTAGCTTTTCAATGTGGCATTGTTGCTGACCAGCTCAGTGTGTTTGTGCGAGCACCCTTCTCCATTAAAGGCCCTCCTCCCTTTTTTTTCATTCTCTTTTTCCTTCTTTCTCAAAATCGGGTTTTTCTCTCGCTACACCTCTTCTTTTTTCTTTTTTTTTTTTTTTTTTCCCCACCCAGGCCTGTTATTAAATCTCATAGCAGTTACTTGATTTGATCAGTGTGTGCTCTAATGTTGTTTACCCCAATGGAAACTGGGTGTTACAGACATACACATCTCTCCCTCTTGCTGTTTTCCCCGAAGTCGAACAATAAAGTCATTTCTTAAATGGATGGGAGCACTCTATGTTCAGGTCTATGCATAGCCCGTCCATTTCACAAAAGGCAAACAAAGCGCCGGGTGGATTATGTTGGGTGTCCATGGTGGTGGTTTTAAGTGGAAGCCTGGTGTCCTCCCGTGTTTTTATAGGCTTGAACTGGTGCAATAACTCACACAGACAAAGGCTGGCTCGAACTAAATGCAAAGGCAAACACCGAGCCGTGAGCAAACGCTTCCTGTTTATTTGGATGTGGATGGTGTGGATAACTCAAAGCAATCAAAACCCAGAGCCCCGGATCACCGCAAGGCCCCTCCTATATGTACCCAGAGCAGATGGTGGCCAGTAGCGAGAGGTTCTGGTAGGTAAAATAATGCCGCCCGCTATTGCAGGATGGTGGAGCGCACATAGTGACAGATGTCAGCATTTGCCATGCCAGAGAAAATAGCTGATGCGCCAACCAGAGTAAGGCTGCTGTCTCTGCCGCCCGGACAGAGGAGGACGAGTGTATATTTAGGTCTGATTCGTCTTGATTTTATCTCCCTCTCCTCAGTGCACTGATTCTGACATGTCTGCAACATTCAGAGGTTTGGATGTGGGGAGGGGGGTGGGCGCTGCTGTGTGTGCTTGTGTGTCTGCATGACCGATGAGGGATATAAAAAAACTGAACAAAACTCCCTCAAATTTCTGTTAAATTTAGAGCAAAATCGCTGGTACGCATTTTAATTGCAATGCTCCAACTGAGGAGACCGACCGACATACTGTACTTTTGACTTGAAATGATTAAATGAGCCTATGCTAAATTAAAATAACTGAAAAATACTTTAATCTTTGCATGGAAAAATGGCAAAAAAAAAGAGTCAGCAAATGTAAAAATGTTCTATATTTATTGTGTGAGTCTAGCCAATGTATCCTTGGGTCTGGAGTTGTTGTTTTGATGAGACGAGCGTTGCAAATAAGTATTTTTTGTCATTGTGATCTTCATTGTGATATCAGCTATTTTTGAGAATTCTTTTAACAGTTTATGAGCCTAAAAGATCCATCATTCGCTTAAATATGCCGATTCTTATGGATATCTGTGCTTTTTTTGCTCAAAAGCCAGTGCACCTTTGTGTGTTTGTGTTTGAGTGACACATTCCACACTTACAGTATGTGGTCCATATGCACGGATGTTGCGTGCGGCACAAAAAAAAAGAAAAAAAAAAAGAAACGCACTCCCCGGCCAGCTTGACAACAAACACAGAATGGCTTGGCACGACTCAAAAATTATTTATCTGGCTCCCCTCCTCTTCTCCAGCATGGTTTTTGTCGAGTCAGAGGAAACCATCTGCTGCCCGGTGATAATGGGTGGCCGGGGAGGAGGGGACTGGAAATAAGGAGAGCAAATAAAATTGAGAGAAAATGGCAGGCGCTGTCCCAGAACCTACAGTACCTTCCTTCCTGCCTGCAGCTAGTCTGCCATCTTAATAAACATCCTGTCTGATATCTCCTGGCTTCTGTGTGTGTGTGTGTGTGTGTTTGTGCACGTGCCTGCATCTCCACCTGCCATGTGTGCGCACACGCATGTGCCTCCAGTGTGTACGTGTCTGTGTGTATATTGCCTATCTAACCTTGATCATTTTCAAGGCAGGATTGTTCCCTAGCCTGGCTGATACGCTGTCAATGTGATGGCGCTGACTAAGAACCTTGTTTTTTTTTTCCTCTCTCTCTTTTACCTGGTGCACTAAAACTGTGACAGATGGATTGCCTTTCAGCAGAAAAGATCTCTCCTGTTTTTTTTTTCTGGTTTGGGTAAATGGGTGGGAGTGTTAATGAGAGAGTGTTATGAGGCAGGTGCAAGGCTAAAGAAAAGTAAGAGAGTCAATGCCGCGAGTTAATGAGGAGTTGCCTGTGTGGAGAAGTAAAGCATGGCTGGAGAGAAATACAGTAAAACGCACGGAGTGGAGGAGGGAAAAAAAAAAATGCTCATTAAAACAAATAGTGGGCTATAGAAGCCGAGTCCTCACCTTGAAAATGGTCAAAATCTTCCCTCCCAGGGCTCTCAGACGGAGTTGAGCGCTGAGGGCATTCTCTGAGTAAACCATTTCAGTTTTCTCTTGTCTGAAGTCGACAGGTTGAGCTGGACGCAAAGACTTGACAGCCTGTCTCCCCCTCCCCTAAACCCAGCTCCATTCTCTCACTCCATCACTCCGTTTTCTTCTTCGCCCTGAGTTGTTTCCTTTTGCTGTTTTTTCTTTTTTGCCCCCAGCACTTACAGACTGTCAGATAACTTTCAGTATAGATTTATCAAGTGACACTCATTGAACTTGTCTGTTATTTTGAAGTTGTTTATGAGACAGCAGCCTGCACCAGTACGATGTAATATCTCAAAGTGTTAAAGGCCCCGCAAAGCTGCCATAAATCTGTCTTAAAGCAGGGAGGGAAATCGTCCAAAAAGCGGGGATCGATCCAATATGTAGAGCTGCGCATTAATTCACTGTGAACCGAACTGTTTGGATTGCAGTTTTTGTCGCTGTGCGGTCGAGTCCACGCTCTGTCGGGCTTTGTCGACACAGCTGTTGGAATGCATGATGGCGTGCTTGATGAAGTGGACGCCGGGTCAGGGGGGATAATGGAATTGAAGGCTGGAGGGAGGGATGGAGGGATCAGCCAGGAGGACACAGGAGGGGCCTGGTGACCAGGTCTTTTCTATTAACTCAGGAGGGTGGCTAGGGCGAACAGGGGAATAAGGCTCGGCTCTGCCCCCTCCTCGCCTGGTTGTTAGACCGAGCGTCCAGGCTGCAGATAGGGAGAGGCGAATATTGCTCAGGGGTCCAGTGGTGATTGACCCTGTGTTTTCATCAGCCTGTGCTTGCCTGATAACATTTCTTACTCCCCTGCCAGAGCCAAATATTAGAGATGTGGGTGCAGAGAGAGGCTTAGGGAACTCTCTAGTTTGGTTTGGTGAAGTTGCATTTGATTCCCCCACCAAACACACACACACTGTATTGTTCACCTAGCTTTTCATTTTCTTTTTTGAAATTACATTTTCCGTCGCTCTCATCCCTGCAAAAGAAGATTTATTTACTCTATTTGTCGTATTTGCTTGCAGAATTCTATTATCTCACTTGACTGAAATACAAAATTAAGATACACAAAATCTCTGGGGAAGGATCTGAATCTAGCCCACACAGGAAAGTTAATTGTTATTAGTATATAGAAGGAGAAATATTGGTCTTTCTGCAAAGACTCTTGAGACTGCGAACAGGATTTCTTTCCCCCTTGTTCCCATTATATATAGGCTGTAATCATCACTCACTCACTGCTAATTACGCGGCGTACTCCATCATCACAGCTCACTTCAGAACC
Source organism: Chelon labrosus (assembly GCF_963514085.1). Taxonomy (NCBI): domain Eukaryota; kingdom Metazoa; phylum Chordata; class Actinopteri; order Mugiliformes; family Mugilidae; genus Chelon; species Chelon labrosus. The sequence continues at coordinate 20,274,986 of NC_140347.1, forward strand.
TTAAAGAACAGTTCAGATGGCTGTGATTGTTGTATTTTTCATTCAGACCGTGTAATGAAATACTGAATTCGCACCGTTTAGAAACGTGCAGGATCTAAAGAGAAGAGAGCGCAGCGTCGCTCATTTTCCTCACATTTCGTCTTTCCTCTCATGTGATGTTGCTAATCCGCGGCGTTGTTTTTCTGTTTGCCGTGCTGTAGGTCTCCGGACTGTCTCCCGGAGACAACCAGACCCCAGGGCTCCTGCTGGCTCCGGGGGTGAGGTGGGGACAGACTCCCATCAACCAGCTCACGCCATGGGATACGGATGAGCCCCCCGCCAAGCAACATCGAGACGGCGAGCCCACCGGTAATGATTCGGATATTTGCTGACAGATACATTCGCACCTCCGCTGGGTCCAACCTGACATGCGTTTAGAGTTTTACATCATCCCTGTGCCTGCATGCAGCACATGCATGTATGTACAGTACATGGACCACACATTTACAACACTGCACCCCAGACAGCCCTGGCCGGCTACTCTAGCATCAAATGCTAATGAGGCATCTTGACTGCCTTGCCCTACATAGAATACATGCTTGCCTGCACAACATGCTCACTTTACATCATGCATAATGTACATCCACAAACATCAGCTTTACATAAACCAACTTAATTATGCATACAATTATACAAATGTCGGTGTAATATCTTGAAAAAGAGTGGAATTGCACCACAACACGCCTTTCAGAGCCCCTTCACTCTGCTTTCATTTTTATTGTCCTTGTTAATGTTATTGTGTCACTAACTGAAGGTGATTTAGTCTCAATTAAACGTATACAGCCAAACTCTGAAAGTCCTCCAAATGCTCTCCAGCAGGTCTAATTTAGATGTCGACCTTATTCTATTCATGTCATTATAAAAGTGTACGGAGCAGCGCGCCGCTGCTCAGAGCACAGGCCCGTCATTAACGAGTTAAGCAAATGTTGAAGTTTTTTACTCTTATTGTAATGAACTCGCCCAAAATGGCTCTGCCCTCGAGCTGTTAATTTCCTTCCATAGCTCTCCTGGCCTCTGCCTTCCCGCTCATCACAAATGTGTCTCATTTAAGTATAATACCGGCGCAGAGCGAGTTCCAGTGGAAGTTCCGGCTCAACAAATCCAGATCACAGACAGCTGCTACTCTGTGGCAGCAAAAAAATAAATAAAAATCATGTTCAAAACATGTTTGAACCCCTGCTGCCTCCTGTTCAGCTCGCCTTCTTAGTAGAATTCGCATATCTTTGCGGATAAATTTTTAATCAGTTTGTTCAGTTACTGGGGGAATGTTTCTTTAGCAGAAATTATTCACGGCGCTCCTGCTAAGGAAGGATGCAGTTGTGATAGGCGAGCGCGGAGCCTCGCCGTTCGCCACGAGGTCTCACTCCCTGCTCCCAGCACAGCAGCTCCCACACCCACACCACAGTTTGGAGTGAAGCGCGAGGAGAGTGAGATGTCACCGACCCGGCACGCTGTCGCATATGACACTCAAATCGGAGCATAGTGTTGCATATTGATTTGCGTGTGTGCGACATTCCAAACTGTGACTGGCGTTTGCAACGAAGCCAGCTCCTCTCCACACTTCACTGAACTGTGTTGCCAGAAAGTTCTCTGCCAACTGTGCCAGAATTAATCAACGGTTCTTTTCAACAGAAACCTCACTGTCGTGTCTGTTAAGAGAAAGTTTGTCTTTGAAAAGTAAGTTTTGTTTCAACTTTTGTTTCTTGGTGCAGAATTAGTTTTTGGATGCCGCGCTTAGACTCAAGCAAATTGAGCCGTGGCTAATTCGGAGGCGCAAGATTATAACCACATACACAGAATACATGTAATATTAATCCAGTTGCTTCATTTTGTTTAACTTTGTGGACAAGGTCCAAAAACGTAGGTCACTGTTGGGTCATGGTAATGAAATTCTTAGATGTGTTTCTGTGTTTCTGGGTAAAAGACTGGAAAGACGGAAGTGGAGGAAATATACGATGTATATATGTCAAATTCTGATCCTTGAAGCTGTGGAGCCATTGTACCAACCATTTGATTAGAATCCTTTATCTCGATGAGCTGCAAAGAGGGGAAATGAAATGCAGTGTTGGTACTGATTAGCTCAATGACACGTGAATTATGGAGTGCACCGGCTTCTCCTCTGGGGTCTTCTGTTCCCACCCTCAACTCTTTCATTCTTTTCTTCTTGCTGCCTGTCTTTATCCTTCTCTCTCTCTCTCTCTCACTCTCCATCCATCTCTGCCCAGACTATTATATCAGCGGGGATAGAACCATGAATAATGTGGGCTTCTTTTTTTTCTTTTTTTTGATTTTGCATGCTGTTATTTAGCCTTTGGCCCCTCCGCACAGTGCAAGGATATTTTTGGAGCTTGGACCATGGCGGGAGGAGCCAGAGATGAAGGAGCAGGAGGGAGGGAGGGTGCGTTCAGGTCCAGCATGGCCACATTTTCCCAGCACACCCTCGGCATCGAGCGCCTCAGGGTAGAGAAATGATTGGCTCGGAGAGTCTGGGTAAACACAGGCTCCTGCACAGATAATGACGCCAAATGCTGCATGCATTGAGCACGTATGCTTTCACATTCAGCAAACTATTTGTTTGTGTTGTAGCGAAATAAATCCCCTTAATCTTATTACGGTGTTGACTTTGGGTGCAGATCTGTACGTCGCTTCAGATATTTTGTGTTTTATATTAAGTCTCGAGTCAAAAGCAAACTTTGACTGAAGTGGAGCGGCGTGCTGACAGTTGTAGTGTGGTAAGGAACAGACTCGAGTTGGAGTCTGTCTTGTCATGTTGTTTGATCATCTAATATCAGACTTAAAGTCAGCTCTCTGCCCTTGTTTTCGGCTTTGTCTACAGCTTACCCAAATACCCCAAATGAGACTGCAGGATAGAAATACGTTTATCTTGACTTTCACGTGGTGTTACGCATAAACTGGATACATAATGTTTCATCATTGTCTTTTCTGTTTGTCAATTAGGTCCAGCCTGGGCTGCACCGGTGGCGGCAGTTAGCCAGCCCAGCCTCCTGCCCCACACCTACGCTATCCCTCAACCGCCGTCTTTCAACCACAGCGTGACGGCTCAGTCGCCCATTATCGGAGTAACCCCGTCCATCCAGACGCAAGTGCCCCCGCAACACCCCCTCATGACCGCCCACTTCCAGCTGACGCCACAGTCGACCCAGCAGCCGCCCTCCATGGTGCTCAGCATGCCCAGCCAGCCTCCGTACCCCTCAGCTCAGCAGACAGTCACGCCGTCCGCACTCACTGCCCAGGCCGGCCAGGTGGTTCATCCAAACCCTCACAGCATGATGAGCAACGGCCACTTAACCTCTCACCCCAGCCTCATCCAGCACCCCGCCCTGCCTCTCACCAACGGACAGGCAGCAGCAGTGCATGGCCAGGCCGCGGCTGCAGACAATCAGGATGGTCCGAACAGGCTGCAAATGCTGCGGACGGTCGGAAGTGGGAAGTACGAGTTCAGCGACCCAGGACATCCCAAAGGTAGGCACAGAAGGCCTCAACTGGTTCACGTTCTACAGATAGATATCTTTTCTTTTTTATGTTTTGAAGAATAACTTTCCGTGGCTTTCAAAGGCTAAATCAGAGCAGGTCTGTTCGGTTGACAACCTGAGCTCAGAAGTTAATCCAAGCCTGGAAGGTGTTTGGTATTAAATCAGTGTACTCTTAGCTCTGTGTTCCTAGTGACCTCCTCTTATGTGGGGCCTTTCTGGAATGAAACACATAAGCCTCTGCCCTCTGTCTGTATACCAGAACAGCTTTGGATGCCAACAGTCATAAACAAGGCTGCAAACACTCAAGGAAGGGGTTGTTAAAATACAACTTGCAACCAGAGCCAATTCACTTCAAAGCTGCTCCAAGGTCGCAGGGAACGGGGGTGCTGCACCTAAAAAAGCAGAGAGGCGGCTGCTTTTGAAAACCCGCAACACTCCCTATGGTGGATCCTTCAGTAACAAGAACATGTTGTACCTGATCTCAAATTACTATACAGCACTAACGTCTGTAGTGTTGTGCTGTGGATTTGATTATGAGTGCGTCAAGTAAATCTTTTCATTGCGCTTAGTTGCCATACACATACGTCCTACTAAACACGAGGCAGGAAGAGCTTTCAGTCCCCTGCTCTCGCGTCTCCCTTGAAATCTTTTGAAGCTTAGATGACTTACGCCGTGTTTGTGAATGCGCTTCATAGCTCCAGCTCGTGCTTGAGTCTGCGAGCCATAAATTGGTGTTTGCTTTAACCTTGGAGTTTATGACGCAGGGCACCAGAAACAGATGTTCACAATTCCCCGACCAATTTTCACATTTAATGAAGCTTTTAATTTAGGTTTAGATTGTTTTCTTTTTCCTGACTCATTTGATCAATAAAATGTGTGCAAATGAACTTGTAGATTGCGAAAAAGCAATTATTTTGGCGGCTGCCTGTGATACATCGAAATGAGGCTGCAGGTAGAATTGGAAATGGATAATTAGATGGGCTCGTCGGGCCTGGTCCGGTCTCCGTCGAATAAGAGCTTCTCAGCTTCTGCCGTCGTGAATAGACTGTCGCGATCCATTAACCGTTCACGTGTCAAAATGTATTCTTCTAACAGGCCAAAGAAGCTCGAGTTTAATTGGAATTATTTATTCTCATCAATTTTTCAGGGAAAGAACGACGGGAGGATTGTTAAAATTCAGGTGCGGGAGCGCAGTTGCTGTGGTTCATGATACATTATGGGTTAAAATATTCAGTGTGTACGGTTACAGTTTGTCAGCCGCGTTGGTTCAAATGCAGGAGGAAAACATCCTAGTGTCAATTTCTCGACATCGTGCACTTGAAATCCTGGGCAGGCCTGTATGAAGGTCAAACTGTAAATAGAGGCACTTGAATCTCAGATCTCCTCAAGCGTTTCGTCTGTTTCTTTTTTTTTTCCCTCCCCGCTTGGCGCAGAGTAGGCATTAGTAAGCATGTCATTGTGTTAATGTCACAAGGACAGTGGAAATAGGTAAAATGTTGAGGACCAGTGAATTAGCGGCTGTGACGTCTCTTGAGCGGACCTTTCTGCTGACAAGAACACTTAAGTTAGCTGCTGTAATCACAACAAAGCCTCCCAGACCCCTCACGGTCTGCCCACTACTGAGCTTTACTATCTCTCTGATTATCTCCGTCTGTCACTTCCTGTTTTCATCCCCTCCCCTTCTCGTGGCTTACTCCACGAAGTCGCAAATCCTGAAACCGCCCACAGGTTTTGTGTATTCCGCTTTAAATTAATTAACGCTGCATATCAATGTGCCAAGGATACCTACTGTCCTGGTGTAGTTGCGTAGTGATAAAATATGGAGGGTAAACTCTTACCTCTTCCACCTCGGCTGTTGCAGTTGCATTAGACCTGCAGGTTAGCACTTTCTGCTCAGGAAAAATATGAAGGAAAATAGAAGTAGCCTGTGAAAAGAAAGGAAAGCAGCTACAGGTTAGAGGTCAGTATTCTGCAGCTCCTTAATGGATGAGGTGAGGAGAAGAGTCGGCAAATCTGATTCCTGGGCAGAAAGTTGCCGCTATGCTGTCTGGTTTCTTGCTTCTCAAAAACGCAAACATAGTCTTTATATTGATAAAATGCAATAAAACCTGTCACGTAGAGCGCTATCACACACAGCCTGCACACAATTTCACTTTCATTGTCAGTTTTTTAGTGTTTCTGACGTAATGAGGCTCACAGATTTACATCCTCCACATGATAGTTGCACTCCACTTGATCAAATCTTTGTCGCAACATCACACCTTGGGTGGGGGGTGGGGGGCAGAAGCGATTATTGGACAGCCAACCACTATTTGTGTTGGCGCATTAAAGGGAAAAAAAACTAAAGTTTGATCCTCCTGACACAATGCTGGTAAGCACTGATGTGCAGAGAAGGGTTTGTGGCTTTTTGATGGCAGAGGCCTGGATCTCGGAGGAGCTGACGGAGCTCTTCCTCCTTAATCCAGCTGCGGCGCTCGTGTGTTTGTGTGTGTGCGTGCGCGCGCATGCGTTTGTGTACGAATGCGTGTGCGTAGCAGAACTTCTTGAGTGCGACTGCGTGGATGTTTTGTCAGATGTCAGCCTCACAGCCTTAAAGCCAAACACCACAGTGACAGAAATCACACTCCGCGTTTGATTTGGCTTCGCCTTCAAAGGGAGCAATTTGTCTTCGCTCTGCATCAGTGGGCACATCAACAACTGTGCGCTCCTCTCTCTGCGGGTGCATGTGTGTCCAAGTATTTGTATTTCTGTTTACAGTATACAGCATGTGCGTCCGCGGATGTAAATGCCATGTGTTTGTCTTTATGCGTGTGTGTGTGTGTGTGTGAGTGTGAAGATTCACACAGAGCAGCTTGAAGGCAGCTTTAACTTCATCACCTACTGAGATGTGCCAGTCACCCGGCTGTGATCTGCCTACCTGGTTTCTCATCCACAGCGGGGCTTTTCATAATACCTGCCTGTCAGAGTGCACACATCAAACTCCGCGCCTTCTTGCCAATTGTTAATTTCCTTCACACATCCCACTCCTTGCTTATTTTTTTATTATCTTCCCTTTGTCGCGCGGATTATCGCCGTAAAAGCTGAATTTCACAGAGCGTCCCCACTTAAATAATCTGTCCACATGTGCAGCTGGAGCCGCGGCGCCGTTAGCGCATTTTGTAGAATGTGGCGATGGCTGACATTGTTGTTCAAAAGGACACTAGACAAAGCCAGTTCACGGGGAGAGGAGGAAGTCGAAGAGAAAGATACAGAGAGAGGGTGAGCATGAGAGAGAGGGAGATGCTGAGAGCGGAGTCAGTGTGTGTCTATTGACCAAGTCATTAAAATCGATGGCTGTCCTGATGAATATCAGCCTGGGGAGGCTAGTGCCGAGCTCAGCAGGGATGAACTCTCTCACTGCACATGTGATTGAGCACTATTTAAAGGCAGCTCATGACTGAAAAACACATTAATATCAAACGGAAGTTATTATTCCTTCAAATCGAAGCCTGTTTTAGAAGTTACCATTGTTACCCGGCCGATTTATTCCCTTGATTTAGTTTTCCTAGATTGTTGGGAGCTGCGTTGTGGTCATGCTGCATGCTGTCAGAGTGGAGGCTGTGCCATTTTTGTCGGTGGTTGTCTAAAAATAAAGAGCAGATGAAACGCGGTGGCCATATGTGTTGGAGGCTCTCAGCTGAGACTAAGTTTGGGGTCAAAGACAGATCTGCCGGGACACCTGCTGCCGCACCGAGCATGCGCAGCAGCTCACGGCCTCTTTTGTCATGTCAAACGTCATTTGCCATTTGCCAGACTTTACCAGCGCCGTTGTCTTTGCTCCAATCATCAGTTGACATGCACATACTGTATGCACGCCGGCGGTCGCATGCATAAACCTACACATTTGGGTGCTCGCTACAATAAGAGAGGAAAACACGTAGACAGGCTCCTCCACTGTCTCGCACACAAACACATCCAGCATCGCCCAGCCTCCTCTGTGCCCAGGAAGTTCATCTTCCAGTCAGCTCACATCAGCCATCATCAGGGGACCAAGCCGCTCTGGAACTGCTAGTGAATGCAATTAAGATGTCTTGCTGAGTTAAGATCAGAGTTTTACTTTGCCACGGCAAACCCAGCGCAGGCCCACCTTTCCTCTGCCGCGACCATTTCATCTTCCTTATCTGCCTTATTCATACTTTGGCCTGCGTAAGATTTTAATTACACGGTTCACTTTTGTTTACTTTTGAACCGAGCATATTGGCTCTCCGGCGTTACTGTCCACTCGCATATTGGTTCTGTGGCACATTATCGCCGTGATATTACCTCTGAGTCAGGGTGTTATAGATCACCGCTGTTTACAAGGCCAGGGTGTGTGCGCTGCTGCTGCTGTTTATTTAAGATGATTTCCTTGTTTTTTCTCTCAGGTTTACCAAAGCACCTCAAAGCTTGTATTGGTATTGACATGCTATTTAATTGGGTGGGTTTACCTTGTTACTGGTTTATGATGCCTGTGGACGTGATAAAGACGTTTCATGCCCGGACATCATTCGTCTTAGACACACAGTAGCTACAGTTATGAGGCGGGCACCAAGCTGACAGTGTTACCGGCGTTATTAGTGATGCATAAATATTTATTTTGATTTAACCGCGAGAAAGTACCGCTGGCTTGACAGGCCGCTCAAACCAGTTATTAAAAACACAGCCAGTTTGTGATAGCCACACTGAGACCATTAATCACAGCGAGCACATTAATTAAACCCTCCCCTCTCCTTTCTCTGTTCTCCGTCTCTCTTTTGCTTGATGGTGCGCGGAGGTTCTCGACCACATCCTCCCAGCGAATTAGACAAAAGTACGGCAAAAATAACCAGAGTGTTGCAGGTTATTCGAAAAAATGTTAATTTCCCGTACGCTGACTCAGATCAGTGTCCGTGGAATAAGCGGCGGCAAATTAATTAAAATCACTGCGGTGTTGGGCTGGGCGATTATCTTAAAGCCATCCACATCAGGATTAGCTAAAGCAGAGCTAGGGTTATTATGATTCCAAAACAGGCTTAAATTGGAATATGAAATGAATGGATTTTAAAGTGTTTTTTTTCTCTCTCCCTCTCATAACATTCCTTAATTTGAGGTAGCTCCATGGGAAACTGGATTGGGGTTTACAAGAGCTGAGAATACTGTAAATTATTGATGAGATTGAAATATATTCCAATCACCGTGGACTCACTATGTGCAGGTAGTCCAATGAAATGGATGAAATGACACCATGGTGATTTTCTTGAGTTATCTTGGCACACAAGTCCATATGGGGCCTACATATCAAACGCCTAATTATCAAACACCTAATTTTGAGTGGCAGGAGTGGTCTCTGGGTCGCTGCTCTCGTAGGCCTGGAAGCTACCTGCCACTGTCTCTTTAACTTTGCCAAAGATGGCATCCATAGAGATGTCTAACTGTTTCTAGTACGGCTCCAGCTCTCAGGAGAGAGCAGGAAGAAGAGGGAGGGCAGGGGAGGGCAGGGGAGGGGAGGGGAGAGGGAACGTGAGGGGAGCAGCGCCAGTGTGTCATAAGCGGAGGAAGGAAAGCTGCTCGCCCTCGTTCTTTCTCTCCCTCGTTATCGTATTTTAAAGGAGAGGAGCCCCGCCAGGAGCCCCATACATTATATCCCCCCACAGTTAATATAGGGACAGCAGATAGCTCATTAAGATTGATCATTCCTCGTCCACCTACTCCGTGCAGAACGCGGCACCGGCTTCATTAATCACCGGGATTTCAAGATAAAGCTCAGCGGCGGCACAGTCGCAGGACCCGAAGCCTGACAGCCCGGCTGCTACATGCATAATCTCAGACGCAGTGCAGCCAAGGAGCAGCACGGCTCCGTGCCATGCAAGAGGGGGCACCATATCTACACCTCCCTTCCTCCCGTGTCTTCTCCTCAACCCCTTCAAGCCGGCTCCCACCTGTCCTCTTCGCCGCAATTGTCTGTCTCTTCCTTCCCCTCAGCTCCGCTCCCACTTCCGAAGGCATCCGCGCATGCTGTTGTCCCCCAGCATCCTCTTCAACCCTCCCAACATCCACCTGCTTCCCACATCTACTTATAGCCTATTCTTTTGCGCCTTTTCCCCCCCTCTTTTCTTTTCATCCGCTCGCTCTCATCTTCCGTATCCCCCACCTGCAAAGTACCCGCCACCTGTTCCAGGCTTTTCTAACTTCTCTCTGTCCTTTCTCCACTCCACTGATGGTGCGGTTGTTAGCCGTTTCTCTAATAGCTTTACTTCGTTTTTTTTTTAGTCCTGTAATGCCTGAGTTAGCAAAGTGGCAGTGAAAATTTTAAGAGAAGAAAGGATTAAAGCGGAGTGAAAAAGCCCAGTCAGCCCTGATTGCTCATTTACCTCGAAAGCTGGACCAGGTGACAGTCTCTTTTGCCTTTCATTACCTGCAAAAAAAGTTTTGCCAGTGCTCAGAGCTTGGGCTATCTGGTTGAGAATTCCAAGAACTTAATATTTAATTGGAAATCTCATGATTCTTTATATAAATCATGTGCTACTGTGTGAGGTTTGCATACGCAGAGGCTCAAGGTCCTGGGATTTGTCCGTCGAAGTAGTGAATGAAAAACAGCTCAAGACTTTGTATTAGGAGCACAAGCCGTCTCAGTCAAACAAAAGAGCGAACGCGTACGTTTTTCCATCTAGTTTGCTAACTTTTGTCTTCATGACTATCTTCGCTGTGATTTTATATATATATATATATATATATATATATATATATATGTGTGTATTGTATGTAGCGCCAGGGGTTACGTTTTTATTTTTTCTTATATTAACTTTCACAAAAGATTTGTACAGTCTCTGTGACACTGTCATACCGTGTATTCTGCTATGAAATAATAAGCAAATACAAAACATTATGAAGTTGAACAAAGAAAAGTGACACTGACAAGGCTGAATTCCAGAACACAGTTCATCTCTGTGCTAAACCATTATATTCTAAAGGGGCCTCATAATATTTCTTTACTTGTGATTTTGTTTCTTTGGTTGTTAGGGCTGAGACCGCTCCTTACTTCCTCTTGAGAATAAAACCATGTTGCTTAAATGAATGGATAAATAGTTGGAATAGATATCTCAGGCCTAAAATGATGTTTTTCTCCCGGCATCGTGTCCCGGCAGCTAGAATAATGGATAAGTGGTTGGAGTCCCGCGTGAAGATGCAGCAGTTCACACATCCTATGCTAACAGTCAAAACTGATAAGCATTTGGAAAAGGTAGGGGTTAAGTGGGTAAAACGGAAAGCTAAAAGCCGAATGCTTTTTATGGAATAAAATGAATAGATATGTAGTTTGACACTGGCTACATTTACATGGACAATATAAATTGAACCGGATTGAAATCATTCTGATTCCAATGTTAACTGTTTATGTGGACGCTAAAAATAAAATGATCTGATAAGATATGCTGGTTTAAATGCCCCAAGACATCTACCAGGATGTAAAATGTGTAGTTAGTCTCCTGGCTGTGGCGGATCATTGGCAACGCTGAATTCTTTCCATCCGTTCTGACTTTGTTCATCCTTTTAAACACTCACTATTTTTCTGCCTCCATGTTTCTTTCCCCTCCTGGAAAAATTAATCCATTCCAGCCCAGACACATGGTTATGAGACACCAATACCTTCATATTGAACTGATTATCGATGGGTTAAATCGATAACCTGGTTACATTTATTCTGATTGCAGTATCAGAATACTAGTGTCCTTGTAAACGTAGCCACTTAACATAATGGGATGGGGGGGGGGGGGGGGGCAATGCATGCAGGGACAAGGACAACATAAAACACGACCCAGAGCGGTCTCCCCTAAAGTACAAATACCTTAACAGTAATTAAGTAAAGGTGCTTTATTTGGTTTTGTTATGTTTTTGCATGTTTTTAAGGGAAAGTAAGTAAGAGCCTTGTTCCAGCCTTGTTCTCAATCTTGTGCAGAGCACCTGTGGGTCTCATTGTAGATTTTGAGAACACACACGCAGAGTATACTTGTTGCCTGGATTTGGATGTCCCTCAGAGCTGTAGTTGAATATTCAGTGGAGGTCTCAAACTCAAACAGTGTCATTTGCCAGCGTGCAACTTTCACCGCACCCACAGCTACACGGGAGCAGATTAATTTGCGTGCTGCCGCAGTGAATGCAAGTTACGCCACCTCAAACAGGCCCAAATTTCAAACACGTCGTGTCAGAGACCGTGAGATATGTCGGGAATAATTGCCACGAGTCAAAAGTCGATGTGCTATCCCACATGTCAGCTCTGAAATAGACGGTAATGCATTATCAATGAGGCCAAGTGTAAACACAGCAGATGTTACCAGGAAGCCAGTCAATAGCGGATGTTTCTCTCTAATGAGAAGGCATAATTGCAACAGGGAGGGAAGTCAGTATCCAAAACAGCAGCAGATGTGCTGCAACATCTCAGCACAAAATCCAGAAGTTGTTCACTCAGTAGTAGCCTGCTAATGTTCACTGATCTGAGTGGGTCGTCAAACTTTTTCCTTACTCCGAAACTTTGCAATGGGTTGGATAATGCACGCATCTAATAAATACTAATGACAGGACCAGACATTAGCAAGAATGGCTCCTCTCTCCAACTCATTATTCCACAGAGTTAGCATCGGCCTTAGCACATGAAGATATATAATTCTTCTGTGACTTGGACAAATGATAATGGCCTGCAGTGCAATCAAGAGATCTTTGTAAGCCAGTGGTGCTCTCTGTAAGCGTGATAGTCTTCCTCTGAAGTAAGATACAACATGATGAGATGCCGAAACAGCAATATGCTGTTGCCCTTTTAAGTTTACAGAATGTGGTTTTTGCTAGAGGCTGCAGCTCTGAATTATAGCGTTGATTATTATCATTATTCTGCTACAGTCTAGTCATTGTCCCCCACTCTCCGCTCTCTGATACAGGCTTTGTTTTCTCATGTAATGCAGCTTTCTGGAGCGCGGGATAAAAAGTATTGTATTAAAAGATTTCAACTTAGATTACAACTTTACAAGGACACATCAGCCATACATAAGCACTGGAGCATGCTGGACACAATCAGAATTTGTGGGGGCACTGCAGTCACCTAACAGATTGTTTTCTGTCCCCGGGGAGAAAAAAGGTGAAAGGAGGGAGGTGGAGGCAGGAAGAGAAGGAGGAACGAAAGAAAGAAAATCTGATGAAATGCAAAGATTACTCGCCTGACTCCACTGTGGGCTGTGGAAGCTCATCCCGGGCGTGCAGTCTGCCGAGAAGACTCCCACATACAACCTAACCCCGCCGCTAACCTTTCTGCTTGGACTGCTGTGACTTTCAGAAAGTTACCCAGTAAACACACGCATTCTGTCTTCGGGGGCAGGTTTGACATTTATCTTAAGCTGCACTGGTGACGTGGGATTTGATTTTTATTTTTGTTTTGCTGCGTCTGTGTGGTCCCGCTCTCCTGCTGTTTAGGGCCAACATGGAGTAAGTGTAGCCCAAAGCAAGTGTCACCCATGTGCAAAGCTTGTAAGTAATGCATACAAACCCAACTCATAAACACAGGGAAGGTGTAAGACAAGCTGGCCAGCATATCTGCATTCTCTCACACACTCGCTGGCATCCGTGCTCGGCCACCGGCACATGGTTAAATGTGAAGAAGGCCTGGTGCAGCTGAAGCTGAAGCTGGTCAGTGGAGGAGAAAGTAACTTTAAACTTTTAATTGGTACTAAAGTGCAGTTTGCGCATGGTTTTATTCGGGATATATTTGCATTTGCACTAGTATATCGGTGCTTAGTAAAGTAGAAACTTCAGTGGGATATTTTCCACATTTAAAACCCAGTTGTACTTATTATTCCCCTATTGGCTCCTGCTAGTTGCTTTTATGGAGTAGTTCATCCAGAACTTTAAACTTTTATTGGTATAATTACGGCCTTGCTGTCACGTTAGCGGAACATTGGGGTAGTTTTTTTGTGCTAGTATTTGTGTAGAGGAGGCCCAGATTCATTCATCTTCATATCAACAGCAGCAGTAAACCGAGTCTGAATATTTGTCCCATTCACAAACGTCTGATTCCAAAGCCCTCAAAGACGTCTGAGTGCGAAACCTTGTAAAGACAACACGATTTTAAATTTTAAATTAAATGTAAATCTCAAATCATTATGTCCTGGTTCATTTACTGACAGTTGTAGTTACTGATGGTTACCCCAGTTCACTGATTTTTTAGGGCAGCAACACTTCTAAAGTGACAACTCTTGTCACTTAAATAAAAATTCAAACAATCTGTCTTTTTCCATCACTCTGGAAGCAGCCGTGCTCTGATTTTGTACTCCGCGCAGCACGAATCTGTAGGTTGCAGTGAAAAGAGCTGTTGCCTCAGTCAGAAGTCGGAGGTGTGCAGCCTGTCGCCTGTGGCTCCTTATCTAACAGATCACTAAGTCTGGTTCTTCTTTTTCAATTAGTCCCGGAAATTTCTAACTGATCCACTGTCAAAAAACTGCAAAATAATTTTGTTTGTTGGATGATAGCGGTAGGTAAGTTCAGTGACATAAATTGCATAAATTTCCTCTGACTACTTTGTAGTAAAAGTCAACTTATGGGTGGGTGCCAGTTAAAGGATTTTAATGTGAAGCTGCAGCAGTAGACATTTTAGGCGACTTGTATTGGCAGAATCTCTGAACCCATAGCTAATATCTAACCTGGCATGGTCAGAATCAAGAATTTGTGGCTGAGGAGTATTATTACCAGCCAGAATCATCTGATAACAAACGTTTATTTAAATGAAAAGCTCTTGGATTGCAACCCTAAGAGCCCTACCTTTTATGTTCGAAACAATAAGATAGACTCTGACAGTAGTTTTAATAGTAACTATGTTGTAACTTATATATTCACATCTTTCACTGTGTCCGTTATGCCTTAGAAAAAATTGAATTATTAGAATCTTGTTGCGATCCTTTGAGTTCAGAGCGTTGGCATTCTTTCTTTAATTGCACGAACAGTCTTTGCTGCCACAGAGAGCACCTCCTGATGTACTGTCATGACGGCAATGCCTCTCTAATAATTATCTCTCCTCTCTGCAATCATTGTGTGACCTGTGAGAGCGCACGTCTCGCTTTGCACGTCAGTGTACACTAGACTGTAAAAAAGGGTTCATAAACATGTTTGTTAGTTAAGGTTAGCTGTGTGCAGAAAGTATACCAAGACAGCATGGTATATTTTTAGTGTTTTTTCCCCCATTGCCTGAGGTGATAAAAGTTCCAGTCAGGTGAAAAATGTCCTATGATGAAATACTCGAGCAGACAGGCTGAATCAGGGCCTGGAGACTAGCGTGGTATTTGTAGTAGTCAGGATGTTGTGGGCTAAGGTCAACTCTCATTCTCGGTGAGTTCTTGGAACAGAAGTGATCCGGCAGAAGTGACTAACAGAAACCTGCATTTGTTTGTACCGGACGACTCTCGGTTCTCCGTGTGACTCAGTGTGACACACTCACAGCTGGATGTTCCAAAAGCACTCGGATGCTCAGTCAACCCTCTCAAGGTGAAGTATAAATGAAACAGTTTGCACAGATGCTCCCTGAAAGGTTCCATTCATACTGATGTGCAAGACCAGATGATTCATTTCACTCAATTAGCCTTGTTTTTCCACCAGGGTCTATGATGCGGGTTTGACAGGACTGGCCCTCGCAGCAATTTATATAATGACAACTTATCAATTTAATTAAAAGGGAAGATGGAGAAGTGTCGCACACCCACTCAGTTCCAATCAAATCCCCTTAAGCGGACAGTTATCTATACCAGCCAGCAATTCCTCCTAAGCACAACATTGTTATTAGGATTATTCTCTTATGACATTGTCTTGCCTAAAGTCAGGCGTGTGTACACATGTATTTGTGCGATGGGTACATTTGCATTTGTGTGTCTGCATATGCACGGCTACACATGTGCTTATTTGTGTGTTTTGCACAATGACAATGTCATCTGTTGTGGATGAACTGCTCAACCCTGCCCCGAGTTTGACAACGACGTCCTCTATTATGCTTAAGCAGAAATGTTTGCTAATCTGCAGTACATTATGCTGCAGTGCACTGTTGTAATTTCATGTCGCAACTAAATTCATATTGGCATCTTGCCTCTTTGGCATTGTGACAAATAAGCCAGTCCACAAATTCAAGGCTTAAGCTCGGTGGCCTATGTAATAGAAGGTCTGGTCTGTATTCTCTAAGTGTTTTATCTCCGTTGGCAAAAACAATAGTTCTGGATTTCTTTGCCTTAGGTTTATCAGAAGAAAAAAAAAAAGTATTCTCTGATAGAGAAACAAATGCTATGGTAAGGAGCTGGAATCCGAAAAGACAAATGAGCATTGTGACATTTTTTAATAAATTATTCATCCGTGTGATTATCAACCCATTCATCAGAATCCATTGTTAGATCTGGACTAATTTCAAATCATGTGTTGAGCCATATTTCTTCTTTCCAATACATCCCTTCCCCAGAGTGATCACAATCATGAGCTTGTGCTATGGTAGTCTTTTGACAAGAAGAGTGATGAAATCCACACAGTTAGAAACTCAATAAATATAGTTTTGTTGAAGTAAAATGATGCTGTGTTGATTGGCTGTCTTCGCTTAGTGATGATTGGTCGGTCTGCGGTTGCCAGTCAGCCAATCAGAGCCCTCAGCCCCGCTGCACACCTGTGTTTCCTCCCAGCAGAAAAACAGGAGAGCGAGTGAGCCTCCTACTTATTATCGAAACATTTAATTTGGCTAATTACTTTATAATTATTAGTTAATTCGGTGTTCATCACATCTCATTAGTTCAGCTTTCTGCTCTGCTCACTTCATGTTTATGTGGACCCGTGTTCTGTTTTTAGCCGCCATCTTGAATACATTTGTGACCGCGTCTTGCTTGTTCCTTATATTCTGTCATATATTTAATGTTTGATCTTGTTTTTTAATTATGGCCAAAGTTTCAAGTTAGTGTGGTGAACCGAGGTGAAAGTTGGAAAGTTAATTATACACAGCTACAGACATAAACAGACAGTAAAAACATGGGAACCAAAAGCTTCTGACTGATCTAAACACTTGCTTTCCAACGTTTTTCTCTACTTTGACATCAGCCCGACACAGATTTTTCTATGTGGTCTTCTGCTGTAGGCACAGCACGCCCACAAAGTCAAACTATGTCTCCTTCATAAATGTATGTGCACATTCTTGCAGAACAGTTGAGTAGTATTAATACATTTGATTTACTCCGGCACATGAATAACCACCATTATGTCTCATAGTCTGCAGGCGATGAGCTTAATGTTTAGCCAACAGAGACGTCCTGCTGTAATCTTTGTTGCCGCAGATGCTCATGCCTGTCCACTCTCATTTTGCGGATGGGATTCCGGCTCCGACGTGTCCGGGTGGATTTGTAAAGTTACCACTTCAAATCAAAAATGAGAGATGATGTGACTTGGTAGGTTCACGGTTTGCTTTTGGAGCTTCCCCAACGGGTAGAGAGGGAGACAGCGCTCACAAGCAAAGGCTTCCAGAAAGCCTTCCAATCAGAAGAAAGAGGGCTCTCAGGGAGGAGGGCATTAAAGAGACAGGAGCTAATATTGACTGTTTTCAGGTAAAGGGGGAACTGAGGGGCTGAATAAGAGGTGGTGTGACATGAATAAGATCTCTTTTTCCTTTTTGTTTTTGATCTGTGCATCATGAAAAGCTACTCTATCAGAGTCCCAGAATAAAAATATAAACCTGTACGTCCCCTTTAACTAGTGGCAACACGTTGTTTTGGATCTTTTGCATGCAATAGAGCAAAAAAAAAAAAAAACGATAGAAGACTTGAATGTCGAGCTCTTCAAGCTTTATCCACTCTAAGAATAAAATCAAAGCAGGAGCAGGTTTCCTTGCACACTCTACGTGAAGCTGTCATCATCTGAGCCTGCGAGCGGGGAACTGTTAAAAATATTGCCTGCACTATCCCGCGATGAACTTGGATTAAAGATGTTGGTCAGCTTTACAGATGAAACAGGTAGCGAGCACTGAGTCAGTCATTTTCCATCTTTAAAAAGGGTTAAACCTGAAAACTGAGTTTCCACCCGTGCGTCCCTGAATAGGCGCTTTGTTTCCGTCACGTTTTATTGGAAAAAGCGCGAAGAAGGCACGTTGACGCAGCCGGGCCGGGATTGTCACGTTAATAGTTTGGCACCATGTTGACTGTCACGTTTCGAGCTGCTTCAAAAACAGATTTAAAAGCAGCCGAGGTGTGTAGGGAAGCTATAAAGGGACCACACACACACACACACACACACACACACATGTGGACACACTTAACATAAAAAAATAAACTAACATTCCCTTCCAGGAATAAAAATCTATATATTGATGATGTGTCACTTGATCGTGCGTCCATGTTTTGGCGGATTTTAAGACGGCTGATACGGTTTCTCACATTGTCTTGAGACATTTTTAAGTGCGAGTTAAAATAAGCATTTTTGTAGACTCTTCAGCTCTAATTAGTTTTTGTTTCTTTCTTTGTATTTTCTGGAGCATATGCCATGCGTGGTGCATCTGTTGTAGATTTGCCTCGCTCTAGGGTGATTACAAGACACTTTGTGCACATTGTCCTCTTTTGTTCTAGTGTTGGGTGAAATGTCTAAGAATGCAACAAACCTGCAATTTGAAAAGTAATTAAAAACGGCCTCTTTCTTTTTTTCGCCTTTAACTGAGAAATTCATACATTTTTCTGACCTTATACCAACTGCCTGATTTTTTTCTCAAATTTTCAAGATAACATGCCCTCAGTAAAATATAAATAGCAAGGACAAGTTAAACCTTGAGCTGAAATAGCTGCAGCAGCCAGGGAGGAGACTCTTTGAGCTGTAATATCATAACTGCAGCACTGAATGTAAATTTTAACCTCCTGTGAACTGTAACCGGCCTAACTTGTAACTTACTGTATAAGGGTGCTGTAGATATTTCTGCTTTCTGCCTTCTGAGGACAGTCGTGAGGACTTTTCTCGTATTAGGACACATGTAAGGAGTCTGCGGTATCTTCTTCTTCGCAAACTTTGACCAGTGCCTGAAGGAAGGCAGGGATGTGATATTGCTCTCGTTGGCTATCTGCAGGAGTATCCTCTTGTTAAGGGCCCGTGTATGACCGCTTGTCATCTACCGTCCCACCTGCCTGACTAATGAGGGAGCCGGTGCACCAGCCGGGACCACAGACTTTCCTCTCGCTGCACACAAACACAAAGAACAAGAGAGCTTTGCCTGACATTCTGTCGCGCTGTTGCAGCAGGACAACCGAAGCTCCCGGGGTACTTTTATTTATGTTCTTCCTCTGCTAAGCCTGTACTTGCATTTGCCTCAACTTAGTTCTACTAGCTGTTTGCTTGTGCTGGTGACCCTTGGTCTTGAGGGTATGTTCAGAGGTTTGAGTGTAAAGTGAAGGACGGAGCAACTCTGTGCTTGTTGCTACTCCAGGTTTTTCTTTTTTTTTTTGCATGCCTATTGTAGAAGGAAACAAAGGCCCAGGCGGCGCCTTTGAGGGGCACAAGTTCCTTTTCTCTGTCATAGTGTCTCCCCCCGGCTCAGTCCAGGCTTGTTGACAGCAGTGCTGAGGCTCAAGCAGAATCGAGCAAGGGAAAAAATAAAGCGTCCTCATCATGGAGTATTCTCTAAGACTATATGGTGCCAGCGCTCGCATACACACTGAAATCAGGACAGCTAGATCCTCAAGGGGCCTCAAGGATTTCTGATGCCTCGCACGAGCTTTTTCGCTGGAATTAGGCACAAACTGTTGAGACGTCTCCAGAAATGAATATGGCGTTGATTGTTAGAGGTATGTTGTAGAGACTGTTTAGAGTAATTGCACTTTGAAAGAGGCCCAGGCTCGATTGGGTTACACATGAGATCTGATGGCTTTTATCCACGTAGAGCGGCGTTTGTTCAGCAGATGGCATCTAGATGAGTGGCCTGATAGTGTTGATGACATTCTGCACCTGTTAAAGCCTGACATTTAGCCACTGAGGCTTTTGAGAAGTTTTAATGGCGGTGTTAAAAATGATTGCTTACCATTCCTTTTCAATGGTGGTTACCTCTTTTCTTCTTAACAAATAGGACAAATTTATATCAGCAGGGGTTTACAGTGTATTCTATCCATTTTTGACATATTTTAGGAAGCACTGACATTTCAAATATGGTGCCTTTTAAGCCCTACTCAGTTGCTAAGTTGAAGTTAAACTCCATTCATTTTTTTATGACTAGCTTTGATAGCACCAGCTTTATGAAAATGGCAAAAATAACTGAAAATCTTTAAAATCATACAACCAAATTCTGTTTAACGAAAGTTTCATTAATATTTAATTAATTTAGAAAAAAGGTTTTCAGTTAGTTAGCTAATCTCCCAAATCATACAGTAAATTATGATTATTTTTCAATTCTTAAAAAAATTATAATAAAAATTTAAGTTGCTTTCTTTGTTAACACACAATTTAGATAATATTTTAGTAGACCCATTTGGTAAATTTCATTTATCACAAGAAATTTGACTGTATGACAATGGTAAGGCCTAGTCAAATATTGATGCAGACTTGAATATTGGTACACAAGCACAGGTATGTAAGCTAATATGTAAAGAGGCTATTTAAAATATATTACATTATTTATTTTTTGCTTGATAACACTTGAACGTATTTAAACCAGTAATATTTTTTATTTATCTATTACCCATAACTGGTTCTCATATCCAAACTGATTGATTTTAAATAAAATACTGAAAATGTTGGCGAAGATGTATGTCGTTTTTCCAAAACCAGAACCAGTTTTTATGGTTTCACATATTTTACTGCTGCTTGGTTTAAAGAAAGAGAAATATAAAAATGTTTCAGTCAAGAAACTTCTTCTGACGTCACTCAAGGCCTGAATGTCTCCTTAAACCCACGCTACAATCATTTGGATTCTGTCACTCAAAAAAGTGAAGCCACCATTAAAATGAGATCGTCTACCTTTTTTTTTTAACGTTGATGCACACCTTTACATGGAAATGTCCCACTTCACCATATAGTGCTTTATTGGTGGGTGTCGAGAATACAGGGGAAAGACGTGTTCGAAGCAGCTCAACACTTTGAAAGCTTTTTCCTTGGAAAGATTTCCTTTGTGTGAATTTAATATGAACCATGATCTTGGCCCCTGTTTTTCTTCCGTTGTATGTCCCTGTCTGAAATGAAATTTCAAACATACCTACTTATCAAAAGGCATTTTGATGAGAGTCCCTTTGTCCAATCTATATCAGTCCTTCTTCTGCTGCTTCAAAGTTTTGACTGGGCTTTAATTTTACCACATAAATCCCAGTGATTGTCATGTCCTAAATGTTTCTTTTTTGGAAAACAAATGTCAGTTTAGGATAAAGACTGGGTACATACCCAATCCTTATCCTAAACTGACATTGTGCAATAAATATATAAAATATATTTTATATATTTATTTAAAGAAAAATATATGTTAATTTTTTTTTTAAAAAATGATCACAGATCTTTGATGTGATTTTAATTGTAATCACAGTAAATTACTCTTGTTTTTTAAAATAGTTTTGATCATGGTAGAAATACTTATTATACAGTACAAACACATCCATAACAATATTCTTTGAAGGGTACATTTATTTCAATCATATTTCTCCTAAAAAAAATGTATGTCAGTGGGCCATCACAAATATAACAGCTTTTAATTAAATTCAAAGCTGTCTCGTCTGATCTCAAATCAAGCAAAAACAGTATTTTCTATTTTTCTTTCTTTAATCTATTTTCCATGTTTTTTTTACACATGTAGAGCGGCTTCATCTCCGACTCACTTTGAAGCTTAAAAGTTCTTTCGTTTGTTGAGTAGAAAATAATCAAGCGATGCTTCAATTAAAAAAAAAATAAATAAATAAAATAAAAAAGACTAAAGACAACCATTATTGTAGAGTTGTACATTGAATTATTGATCAGGTGGCATGGTTTGTTCTGGGTAATTAAGCTGCGAGTGGTGGTAGGGATTGATTGTTAGATGTTTAAGAGAGAACAAAGGTCAGAATGAACACATCGGTGTCCTTTCTGTAGAGTAAAGACGAACACGGTGTGAGGAGAGAAATAATTAAACAGTTCACAAAAGTCACGTTTCGTTGCATTTACTGTGCACGCTTTACTTCGCAGAACCTCAAACAACACGATTGTCAGAAATATCGTCTAAATATTGTAGAAAAAATATTATTCAAATTTTTTTTTTTTTTAAAGTTTTACGCGGCATAATTTTTTAAAATTTACTCTGACAATAAATTAAATCTAATATGTCATTGCGATGATGCAAAATGATACATGTTAGATCTACGTATCAGAAAACTCAATGATATAAATGTGAGACAAATTTTATGGACACCGTTTTTTACATTTTCTTTGAAAGGAAAATGCAGTTAAAGTGCAGTTCATCCTCACAGCGGTGTCAATATGTTTTACTACTACATTTCTTATTCTTGCCCTTGACTTTTTCAGTCCACTGTGCACAGCAGCTCCAATGAGTTGGTGTGGGAAAAAAAAAATAAAAAAAAATACTGAAATTCCTGTGAGCTTAAGGAGATTCATCCCAAAGAACAAATGTTTGTATGAACACAAAATGGTGGCTCTGCAGGGGTAAAATACATGTAGAACCTTAAAATGGCTCCAAGTTCAACACCCAATGATGGGGGGAGTCAACCTCTAGCAGCAGCCTATCAGCAGCTCAGGGAGCGACTTACTACACCTTGTAGTAGGGAGGCCTCTAATTGGTTACTGGAAATCACAGCTGTGAACCCCATTGGCCGCAGCGCTCAGGCATATTTGACAGTAGAGTTACTAGGCTGAACAGCAGAGTTGGCAGTGTTCATGCCTCCCTGTGCAGTGCGTCAACCAATCACGAAAAGCCAGCGCTACGTGTTGTTATTACTGTGAATTGCTTAGAGACGGGACGCTATGCTAGCACATGTCATCGCAGTTTGCAGTCCGCAGTATAGTCTGTGCACTTCAATCCCGACCACTATTTTATCCGTCTGGTGGTCTCGCAGAGCTTTGCAGCCCTCCAGATCTTTCCTTTTAGGAGTATTGAGACATTTTGGTGTTTCAAAGCCGCCATGGCTCCATTGAGCGTAGCTGTGCCTCACCACACTCCACGCCAAACACGAGAATGGGGACGCCATGTGCAGTTTCATGGTCCCCGGTGGTGATGAGTTGTTCTAGGGGGCTCACCGATGCACCCCAAAGAAGCCATAATTAGCTTTTCCATCAGGCATTCAGGTGTGTCTTCATGGCTCCGAGGGAGGCGGCCATTGTTTGCTGACAAGTGGAGTTCCCTGTCTCCCCCTCTTACTTTCCCTATTCTCTGGGCCAAATGAACAGTACGCGGTATGGCTGATTGGAGGTGAGAGCCATATCGGTCGCTGGGAATTCACTAAAGCAAACTCACAACTACTGTGTATTCACTATTCACACTCTGCGCCCACACAGTAATCAGATAGCTGGCCAACTGACAAGCAGCAGTGGAGTGGAATGTGGAAAGTGGAGAGAGATGGATGAAAGACAAGGCAAATGGCAGCCTTTGTATTTGCGAATGAATGTGTGTGGCTTACTCTACCCGTGCAGCTGTGTGTCTAGTCAAAGTACAGAAGACATTGTCAAAAATTGCATCGCTTATTACGTCTCCCCCCTTTTGGTATTCACCACGTTTAATAACCAGGTCATTTTCTTTCTGGCCATTAATTCCTCGATGTGATAATGCTGAAGGATGCGGCGCTCAGAGAAAAGGCTTTTACCAAAGCACGCTTCTGAATTGCACCTTATTTGTCATGTGTCTTTATACTGTATAATTTCAGCTACCGAATTAATTCAGAGCTGAGCTCCCGGTGTCAGACAGGAGAATGGAAGGAGCTAAATGAGAAGATATTCCAGCCAAATAGAGGGCCGAGTGTCATTCCAGGTTAATTAAATCCCAGCTTTGAGTCTGGCGTGAACGCACACCTCCTTCGGGATAACAAAAAGCCCCTTTATTTCAGCTCGGGTGTCACCGGCACAATCGCGAGTCCGATCTGATTCCCACATTTCAAGGCTCTGTGGAGCACATATTTTGTTCATGCGCATGTGCTTTGTTGCACATGACATTTACTGACAACAAGCGACTCAGCATTGCCACTGTTCAGGCAGCTGGAGAGGGGAAGGTAGTGTGCAGAAAAGCTTAAAAAAAATAGTCACCCTTTGTGCAAATTTAAGGAGGATTTCCAGCATTTCTTATCTAAGTCGCCCTGTATCTCTTGGTATGGTGGTTTCCCCGGCGTGGAATATGTGCCGTTACACCATCCATGCAGACTTGTGCCAAACACTCTCTATGAAATGCTTCGTTAATGCTAAGACAACAATATGGAAGGAGGCTCCTTCTATAATCATTATGTTCCACATTGTGGTGTCTGCAGCTTACTATTTGGAACCCTCAGAGTTCTCTTTAAGCAGCAGTCTCGATAGGAGATTAACAGAGCAGCCGTGTTGGTTATCCCTCCTGAAGCTGGAGAGTAAGTTGCTAGCATCCCGCTGGTTTTCGCTCTCAGCATCCCCTCATGGTGCCTCATTAAGATGCAGAGAAACAAGCGCCTCCGACCCGACGCTACAGTAAGGCCAGGCGTAACGTGGCTCTACTACAACACAACTCGCTATGGGCTGTGGCCTTCAACGGCACATTGGTTTGCTCCAATCATGTACCCTCAGAATATCATTTTCTACATATATATATATATTTTTTTTTTTTCCCGAAGAAAAGGGGCGTGGGCGGTTATTTTTCCTAGAACGTGTATAAGGAGAGAGTTTGGGGATAAGCAGCTGTTTTCTCATTGAGCAACGTATGAAGGTCAGCCGTACGCAGAGCAGGCCATTAGTGAGAAGCCAAAGAATTTTATTTCAGTATGAATAATGCATTGACGGTGTCTCTGTTTTCAGGCCACATCTCTTTTAGCTGCCTTTTAATCTCATTCAGCTTCTCTTCGTTGAAGTTCTAGTGCCGCAGAGTAAATTTGCTAAAGTCAAATACAGTTAAACAAGTGTCTTTTATTTTATTTTTTTTTAAATAATAATCCTAGTTTTTGATCTCATTCCCACTCCCGTTATTCACGAGCATGCTTTGAGTATTGCATATTCCTCGGTACAGTATCTAATGTGTGAGCTATTTCATGTACACGCCCTTTCTTTTTGCTGAAATGTTTGATCAAATCTGTACATGTCACCTCTTCTCTATGATTTAATGAACATTGTTTCTTAAGTCTAGCCAGCAGCAATCTGTGCACTTTTCAACTTGTTTGTTCTGCTTTCTTTGTTCTTGTCATGCTATTTGATGCACATGTATGTTTGGCAAAGAGAAAGTTCTAAACCCAAATGTGGCACTGTCTGTTTCTTTTTCTTGTTCTACAGAGATGTTGAAGGAGCTGAACCAGCAGCGCAGAGCGAAAGAGTTTACAGACCTGAAAATTATTGTTGAAGGCAAAGAGTTTGAAGTCCACCAAAATGTTCTAGCTTCCTGCAGCTTGTATTTCAAGGACCTGGTGAAAAGGTTTGCCTTCGCTCCCCCCACCTCCCTCCCTCCCACCAGCTGTTGATCCGATCTGTTCTTTTCATAGGGCGCATTTGTGTCGCTTTTTTTTTTTTTTTTTCTTTCCCTTCCCCTCTCTCTCTTGCAGGTGTGTGAAGACTTTGGTTCCTAGCACAGGGCCAGCAGCCATTCCTTCCTCTTCCCACTCAAATGAATGTATCTGAAACCGGAGAAAAAGGTCAACCCTCGTCATTACCTTTCCTCCCCATGTAGGGCGTTTTAACCACATTTCCATTTTAATGAGCAGTGAAAATGTTCCATGACTGGGGATGTTCTAAAACTCACCAAAGGGCCAAAACAAAAGAATCATGCATTCTGCACTTTGGGTGGTAATTTACAAAAGCCACGTTGTCTTCTCTGGGCAGAGGGATTTTTGTCTCCCAGGCTACTTTATTTTTCTGTTGCTAATTCCTGAGTTTTTGCTTCAAAACAGCCTTTTCATATGTTAATACATCTTGGTTAGAGTGATAAAAAAGGACATTTCAGAGACATAAACAAAGGACAAAACAAAAGCACATCTAGGACCGCTTCCTGAACCACCACTTTCACAGGTTAACACCACCTTTCACTAATGTATTCATTTGATTTGGATCCAAGTATTCCCCTACAATTTTGCCCTTCATGCTTCATTTTTTTTAATTTTTTTCGTCTTCTGGGCTCCTTTGTTTTTGTGGACGCCTGTGTGCATATGAGTGTGTGTCACTATACGTGTGCGTGCACATGCATGGTTGTGTAAAGTGCGATAGCACAAGTATGTCTTCTTTTTATCTGCCTTGTTTTCCGGCTTGGGAATACCATAAATCCCTAATGTCCTCATCCTTACTTCAAATCCTTGCAGGTGTTTTCAGCTTGATTGAAAGTCCCCTGGACCCAAAAGTTGTTATGCTACCTTCATGTTGTTTGTGTGTTATGAGTGTGTGTGTGTTTTCTTGCTTGCATAGCCAGGGATGAAATGCTCAGCAAAGACAAAGACAAACAGAAAGACATGCACGGTTGCTAGCGATAGCCGCAATGCCTTGGGGAAGTTTGCCACTTTGCCCCGCAGCCATTCTGCCGCCACAGCGAGCTCATCAGAGAGCAGAGAGCGGCTTATCAGCCGGCGTGGCCTCCTCGCTCTCTACTGATACACTTGTTCCTCCTGAATGGGGATGGAGTGAGGAAGACCAGAGCGAGAGCGCAGGTAGAAAAGCAACAGAGCCCCGTCTGTTCTAGGACCGCTCGTCTCCATGACAGCTACACACGGCATGAATAAAACAGAGACACCGAGTCTTCCTTTGACCTTGACAATAGCAGAGGAGCTTCCTGCGAGACTGAAGTGGCTTTGGGTAGAAGTGAAGGGCCCCATGCTGGTCAACCTGTCTATCGGATTGTCTCGCCTGTGCCTCTTATCTGGGACATAGCCAGATCATTTATGCGAAAAGACAGTGCCCCTGAATGACACTCGGGGCTCCCAGAGGAGTGGGCAGAATTTCATCAAGCTCATCTCCATGCCTGCTGCCGCCTACATTGTCGGATTTTTCTTATTTAATTTGACAGTGTAATAGAGTAAACTCTCATTAATTCGTTAATTAATTGTAAAACAACGTTGATTTATTGTCATAACATTGTCATTTTTCTTGACATTATGTCCAAAATAGAAATTCTTTCATGCGACTTCACACTAGAGAATCTCTAATGAATATGTTTTACTAATTGTTAACGTTGGAAGACGTCTTCGGTTTGATGTGGTGAAGTCATGATCATTAGCATTATGCTAACACGACACCACCAGCAGCGACCACTGTTGATTTCACGAGGCATGTGGCACCTTCACTTTATGGAAATGAGGACCGGGTGGCGGTGAAGAGTTGACAAGAGAACGACGGAAAGGGAGCACAGATAATGGAATAAAAGTGACTAAAGGCAATCCGAGAGGAGCGGAGGGGAAAGGGAGCGTTTTAGTAATAGCCGCGACGCATTAGCAGACTCGGGATGAGTGTCGCAAGCGCGGTCAGAGAGGAGCAAAGAGAGCCAAAGGCCTGTCGGTCACTGAGTTACGGCCTCCCATGTGCCGCTCAGGTCCCCTTTTTCAGAGTGCGGCTGAAATTATGCTGATGCGGCACGTGGCTCGCCACTGTCCACATCTTTATGAGGTCAAATGAGAGAGACAAGCTCTGTACCGCGGCCTTCCTCGACCAAACTCATTCAGGAGGTATTCACGGCCTCTCAGACCCCCTGTCAGCTCGTAAACCACCGCGGTGTATGGGCGTGTACAGTATGTGCTTGAAATGGAGAATGCGTGTACAGTATGTGTTCAAATGTACGTCACTGGAAGCGCGTGTATTTCTTTTTGCTGCATGTGTGCTTTTGTGTGTGTGTGTGTGTGTGTGTGTGTAGGAAGGACATAATTCTTGTATGATATCCAGAGAAGCTATATTAGTCGGAGTTGTAGAGGTGTAATACTGGAGAGTGAGAGAGTGAACATCACATTTATTTTTCTGCCCTGCCCACACACACACTCACACACACACACACACACACACACACACATCAGCCCAATGACCTATTTAGGAAATAATCAAAGCCTTACTTGGCATGAATTCAAAATGTTGCAGCATAGTTTGCAGGCTCCACACACAAATTTTAAATACTGCTGAAAATCTCCAACAAAAAAAAAGAAACCAAAATATTCAGGTCTACTAAGACGTTGATTTAGTCTTCAAATTCTTAGTTTACAGCTATCCTAAAATCTCTTTCTCCTTGTTTGCATTGTGCTCCCTCAGCTCAAGCATCAGGCCTCCCCTTTCAGTATGCGTGCAGCCAACCTGCCCATCTTACCCACCGACACCTGAAGGATGTAATGCAGCTCCAAAATGTACGCGCACGTTTGCCCTCACCCCCCTCCCAGAAACCTATTACCTTACCCTTTAAAGGGCCAATGCACAGAGCGGGGAGACAGATCATCTCTGGTAATTCCATTTTACCCCTCGGGATTTTCCAATAAGTGTGCTTGCAGGCATTTAATTTATGGCCACTGCATCTCCGCACCACGGTAATGTGAAAGGCTCCAGAATCTTTGAGCAGTCCCGACACATGCTTTTATGCCATTTGTTTCTTCCCCCCTTTCTTTTGTCTGCGTCGAGCCACGGGTTTTCTGTGCTCGTGAGTCAGAGACTCTTATGACTATGAGATGGGCTGAGAGCTGTTTTAAAGCCCATTACAGTGTCGGCCCTGAGTGAACACTGTTCAACCCACTGCTGCACCATTCAGCCTGGAGCAAGACAAGTTACTGTAATACAACAATTTAATTCTCCGACGCTGCTCTGACTGGCCGTATTTAAAGGGCCAGGTCGCTCAAATTACAAAACAGATTATCTTTCACGTGCTCCTTGTCACATCAGACACACTTATTCTCAGCTTTGTTTAACTATGTTTAATAATTTCATTATGTCAGTCATTTTTTATTATTTCACTTAATTTTTTTTTAACACATTTAAACAAAACCAGCCAGACAACATCATTATAATATAGCCAAACAAGCGTTTTTCCCCATGTGAATGAGGCAAATCTGTTTACAGCATATATAAGAGATTTGGACCGCAAGAGAAAATTGTAAATACAAGACATTTTGCGTAGTTCTCCTTGTTACCTAGAATTGTTCAGAGAACACATTTTCCATAACAACGATTTTCTTGGTAGAAAGCGGTTCCAATGAAAACATCTGAAGAGCATCCAGAATAACCACCACGTCATTTGTGGAAAGAAACACTACTGTGGAATGTTTTTCACGTTTCAGCGCTTGAAACACCACAGTTGAAGTCCTGTTGACAGCTCTTGCAGTGGAAAGAAGAATGAAATCCAAAAGGATTCAGACTTGAGCAACCAAAATTTTTTTGTGGAGAAGAGTAGTTTAGCGAATTGAGTTGTGAGGCTACAAGCTTCTAAAAAGCTACACAAATTGTGTAAATTTTAAATATCATGTTAATATTATATATATATATTTTTTTTTTTCCTCCTCTTGTGTTGTTGCCCTCATGTTCACACTTGGATGGACGTTTTAGCTTCAAAACTCTCCACGCGTCACCCTTTCCTTTATTTGTCCTTATAGAGCATCTGACACAGGCTGGGCTTGCTCTCGCCAGGTAGCCTTGAAGTCTCTTGAGGATGCAATACCGTGGCCTCAATACTGGAGAACAAACACAAAACAAAACACAAATCCTAACACTGATAAAGTGACTGCATTGTATTTATTTTTATAATTTATTCCTGATTTATGTCACGACAAGGCGTAAATGCGAGCCATTTTTAGCCCAGACGGTCCGGGCTTTGCATCTAAATAAGCTTCTATCTTAAGATGTCTTGGTAGTGTATATACTCCCACAGAATAAATGGTCTTGTAAGAACAAGCTAAATGTATTCCCTGTAAATGGGCTTCTTTTTTTTTTTAGGTTGAAGGATGTATTAGGAAATGTGCGTGTTTGTGTGTGTGTGTGTGTGTGTGCATGTGTGCACGTGCTCCCCTCCCTCCTCTCCGCCTCTGCTCGCCACCATTTTGACAGTCTCTGCCGATTTTTTATTTTTTTTTTTAGACTTCCTCTTGAATAAGTGGTGCATTTTTCACAAACAAATTTCTTTGCCTGAGTGTGCCCATCTTTTTTTCCCCTCCTCTGCCCTATCTCCCCTCCTCTGTCTCTCCTGTCCTCCCTGCCTCCCTCTTTTCACCATTTAAATTCAAGTCTGCAATCAAACGCAGCATAAATATCCACCTCTTTTAGAAGCTCCGGAAAAGTCATTTCCATAAGTGCTCAGACAAAACAAACTGCCACTCGAGCTGGTTCCTATTCCACTAATTGACCAGGTTGATGAGCATGCTCTTCTTTTATTTTTAGCCCCCCCCCCCATCTTTTCTTCCCACCTCCCTTCATCACTTTAACCCTGAACAACACTCCCCTTCCCTTCTCTCTGTCTCACCACCTGCCCCCACTGCAGGGCTTTGTGCGGAAAAGGGGGCAATAACGCTATGTGGCTTTTTGCTTTGCAGGAGGAAAAAGAGTAACTACCTTGGTTTTTTCAGCCAATGTCCATCCAGAGACAAATGCCATTGTCTTTCATTTTATTTGGATGTCCTTCTCCCCTCTCACCTCCTGAGTGCGCTTTAAATGACGACTAATGTCTCAGTTCATACACCACAGGCTACTGATGATTATTGCAGCGGGGACAAAGGCTCCGTTTAGGTGTGATGGTGTATTTTTTTCGGGGGTGGGGCGGGGATATCTCTTATTTAAAAGACCAAGGCACAGTCATGGAACAACCCAAACCCTCCCTCAGAAGGATGGCTGCTGGCTCCCTGTGGAAGAACCGTCTCGCCCTGCCTCCCTTCCTCTTGCTTCCTCCTCATCGACCTCCACCCCTCCCAGCCTCTCATCACCCGTCTTCACTCCAGCCACACTCTCTATCTGTCTCATCTTGTTTGTTTTGCTGTCTGTGTCCTCCGCGAATGCTGACTGTTTGTCATGATTTCTAATCCAACGCGTTGACTTCTACGAAAAAAAAAAAAAAAAGAGACAAATGCACACACACACACGCACACAGGCAGACAAAGAGAGAGAAACAGTCTGTGTTATCATTGCACTACCTTGACTGGCAGAAGCAAACAGCCTCCATCCATCTTAATGCAGGCTACTTTTCATATTGTTGATGTCCGTATCCACAGGGAGCGAGACATAGTAGTGGGGGCATGCGTTCTGCGGGGCTTTGATTCCATTTATTTTGCCCTTGAGTGGATTATTGTTTCACACGGGACATTAAACATGGGTGGTGAGGTGTTACTTAACGCTCTCATACCTCCCCGAGGGGCTCCTGCATGCGGACTAATCTCGGCCATTTGATCCCGGTGAAGTCACAACGCGGCCCAGTTCTGAAAGCAGCCCTCCTCTCCCCGCGCAGCTCGGGCTCTGCATTACCAAAGGGATATCATATTCTATTTAATTTGCTCACCCAAGCACTCCCTGGCACCTCTTACATCATGCCAGCAGGACTGGATACTCCACTTTGATACCCAACACGCACACACGGCAGCGGTGTGGGCTCTCCAGTGCGACGTGCTACAACCAGCGCCCTTCACATTCCATCACGCGCCCGTGTATGAGCTGTGCCATCACTTTCTGCCTCTCTGTCCTCTCCTGTCTGTCTTATAGCTCATACGCACCCTGCCATGTATGCATGTGCCCTTTCTAAGACTATGCATACATGAAACCACACAAGAGCATGCCTGTTGAAGCAAAGCAATAACTTTTGTTTGCCTAATCTTTGTTCAGAGAGGACATTTTGTTTCAGATGCAGCGCTATAGTTGCAAATCTGCTAGCCCCATAGAAAAGTAGAAATCATCCAAAGTTCTGTTTTTGTCCCTTTTTTCACTTTACGTTGTTATCTTATTGTGTAACGACTCTCTTATTTTCTCCCCACTCTCGTACTGGCCCAGGTGTGTTTAGCTGTTGTGTGTAGCATACATGTATTCGTGTCCCTATCCTCTTTTTTTGGTTCCGTTTCTTTTTTTTTTTTTTTTTGTTCCGCTGCTCCTCCGAGAATACCCCTAACTCGCCTCTCTTGCTCTCTCTCCCTCTCTCTCTCTCTCTCTCTCTCCCTCTCTCCCTCTCTCCCTCTCTCCCTCTCTCTGTCGTGATTGGTTGATCAGGTCATCGGGGGAGACGAGGAGCGGGGAGACGCTGGAGCTGAACATGAGCAACATCAGCGCGGATGTGCTGGAGCTGCTGCTGGAGTTCGTCTACACGGGTTCGCTGGTCATCGACTCGGCCAACGCCAAGACGCTGCTGGAGGCTGCCAACAAGTTCCAGTTCAACACCTTCTGTAAAGTCTGTGTCTCCTTCTTAGGTAGGAATGGCTCAGAAAATAGGAGGAGGGTTGTGTGTGTGTGTGTGTGTGTGTGTGTGTGTGTGCTCAAGTGTGCTTAGTATGCTTATATCAGCAAGTGTGTGTATGCTCATTACATCAGATGTGCCCGTGCAACCTTTCTTGCTACAAACATCTACATCTACATCATAACGCAGCTGTGCTTTATCATATGCATGACCTTACGGGACGTCAGAAGCTAAATGAATAACCCTGGCACATCATGCTTCTTTTGTGCCATGTTAGAATTCTGCCTGCTGACGCTTTCAGTCAGGCACGATGCCTCTGATCCCGTCCCACAGGGCAGGGCCACGGTTAGGGGCAGATTTATGAAAAGGTCAGGGAACAATTGTCACTTAAATGTCAAATCCTCTGGCCTGAACCGTGATGGAATCAAAAAACAGCAAAACAGATTGGTGCTTGACAAGGTATGGAACGGGGAGCACAGGAAGGGACCGCGATTTCCGGCAGCCCAAGGGGGTCGCACGGAAAGCAAATGGCATGTTCCAGGTTTTATTGGGTCAGTCGGGCAACCAAAAGGCTGCAAATGTCAGGTTTTGCATTGCATTTATTAAATTGTTTTGGGTATCAGTAACACAAGGGAAGTACATGTTAACAAAAAGGTCAGCGGCAGGAAAGGCTTGAAAGGGAAGTAAAAGAGAACCAGCGGCTTATTGATTTGTTTTTCTCGATTTGAGGGGCGAAAAAAATAAAACGGGGAAAACAGGGGAGCCATTTGTAGACTTCATTGCCAGCCTGACGTCAATCCACTCTTCCTCGACAAGATTCATGACATTTCGCTGCATAAGAAGGCGAGAAATACAGGCGCGAGCGCGTGTCCTTGAGCGAAGAGAAATTGATACCGTGTCAGAAATTATTGAAGTTTGAAACAAATACACCATGGAGACGTAGCAAATATCTCCTCGACCTACTTATACCACTTTGACTGTTACTCACACAACTTCAGACTGAAGCAAATACGAGCTCAGTCGCTGATTGTGTGCCTGCTGCTTCCTGAGAAATCATGACTTTTTTATTATTGTGAGATCAAAAGGGAATTAGCTACATGCTCCATATTTCAGCTGTTGTAAAGGCTACAAGTTAAACTACATACCTTTCCGCTTTGCACTGAAGAAACTTATAAAAGGATCCGGCAAGATAATTTTCCGAGTATCTGAATAAAATAGCTCCTTGTCTGCTTTTTCTACAAAATCCGTAACACCTACTCTTAATGCAGCTTCAAGTCTGCTTTTGTTTGTTTTGTAGTTTGGTTTTTGTTCAGCGGTGATTTACCAGATGTTTGGTGACCTTTCTGTGCTGTTATTTGTTTAGGAAAGACTATCTTTAGCGATGAAAGGCCCGGCGTTGCCTCTCTTTGATGGCTATTGTTTAATCAGGTGTCTTTCACCGGCCACCGGCTCATTTGTGTGAATATACACTACACAACCACGTTTCCCTCTCATGTGCTAAATGGCGAAGTGTGTTTAAAAACTACATTTACAGAAATTGTGCAACCTCACAAGACATCACAGACGGCAGCATAAGCTTTTTCCCTGCTGGCCCGGCCATCAGGGTCGTTTCCTATATTCTTGGCTCTGTGTGTAGTAGATCCTGAGATCCGATAGGACTTCTTTAAAGTGGCCCAGCTAATCCCAAATCCCGCTCCCCGCTATCCACCACCTCATGCCTGTGCTGTGAGCGATCGATTCCCCCCGTTGTTTGTCCCCGGAGCTGTTTTGAGTTATTAGACTCGTTCTCCCCGAGTCTCAGGCAAATACACAGCTCAGTAGGCTATAGCTCTGTGCTACCTGAAGCCTCTTTGTCTGTCATTGTAGCCTTGTGCATCTGTGATCTTTTTATGGCTGTTTCAATGGTGTGTTTTTCTTTTCCCTCATCTTAATCAATCTGTTTGTGTCTTTTGTTTCTTTGTTCTTCTGGCTTCTCTGCCCTCGTCTGTCTCCTCTTTTGTATCTCCGACCTTCCTTATTGACTCCAGAAAAACAGTTGACTGCAGCTAACTGTCTGGGAGTGCTGGCCATGGCTGAAGCCATGAGTTGCACTGAGCTCCACAACATGGCCAAGGCCTTTGCACTGCAGAACTTTCCTGAGGTATGTAGAGAGTTGTCATCTTTCTGAATTATTTGTTAACCTGTTTCACAGGAGTCAGAGTAAATAAATGACTTCATATATTACAATGCAGCAGGGAATGTTGTTTTCTACCACACTAAATTAAATCTGTGGTTAGTAGAATGATATTAAAGTATTCCATCTAAAACGTATATGAAGCCCATTTAATTTCATGCATTTTTCCTCCAGCTATCAAATGCCAGAAAACCCTGTTAATTCACAACTTAAAAGTCTTCTCTCAGGTGAAATTACAGCGATCAGCCACAACATTAAAACCATCATATTGCGTACGGTTGTTCCCCTGGGTTTGTTAATCCGACTTGTTCCACTGCATTCCACAGATACTCGATCAGTTTGGAGGCCAAGTCAACAGCTTGGGTTGTTTTTCATGTTTTTTTATGCTGCCGTGGCAGGCCGTATTGTCCTGCTGACGGTGGCTGCTGAGGTCAGGGAGTGTTGTTGCTATGGGGTGGGGGCTGCTTGGTCAGCACTTGTCTTAGGGCATGTGTCTTAAGTAACATCCACATGAATACCAGGACCAAAGGTTTCCCTCCAGAACACTGCAGTGGAATGAGAAGATCAACGTTATTCACGTCACCTCTCAGTGGTTTTAATGTTGTGGCTGATCGGCGTGTTTACCTCATAAAATAAAGCATACTGTTGGAGCACAATGTACTGCGCTAAGCTCTGTTTTTTTTTTATTACAGAGCAGCTCTTAGATAACATAATGGAAAAACAGTAGGAATGTTTCTGAAACACAAAAAAACACAAGAGAACTTTTTTGCCACCAAAGGAGAAAACACAAGTAATCTTAACTTTCAACTGTGACCATTTATAAAACCATTTATAGTTCTACATTTTGGGAAATATACTTCACAGTTCTTGCTCACAGTTACTGTAAATGAAGGGTGACCGGGAGACATTTAGCATTAAAACAGGATTCTTGGGGACAATAAAAAATGAATGTGTCACCAAGACATACACTATAAATGAAGTCGCTATCCATCCGCTACTTAATACACTTTACTGCATTTGCATCCACTGTTATATCTGATTGTCCAAAGTATGAAGTAGTACACACTATGGTGTGTACTACTTACTGCTAGCAATGATGAAATCAGCACCTTTCTGTTTTTAACAAACAATAGGAGGAAACCTATGATATATCAGATAAAAGTAGCAAAAAAATTCAGCTATTGCTCATAAAGAAAAGCACATCAGTTTTGAATAATGGGAAGCTAACCACCTTGCTGGCGTTGTGTTGTACATCGAACAGAATGCTTTCTTAAACGCTATGATTATGTTTTATACTTATTAGGTGTAGAAGTATTGCATTGCCAGTCCAGGCACTGACAAATTCTCTAAACTACCATTGCTGCTGGCGGGCACTTG
This sequence comes from Chelon labrosus, assembly GCF_963514085.1. Taxonomy (NCBI): domain Eukaryota; kingdom Metazoa; phylum Chordata; class Actinopteri; order Mugiliformes; family Mugilidae; genus Chelon; species Chelon labrosus. The sequence goes on from NC_140347.1 coordinate 20,310,534, forward strand.
AGCGGTCAGACTTTATAATAGGTTTACGCTATAAAGATCTTTAAAAGCCGCCTCAGCTCAAAAGTATGATTAATTTGTTTTCTCTTGGATGGTTGAGCTGCACTTTGCAGTGTTCTCATGTTCTTCTCCTGAAAATGGAAAGTGTGAACTATTCTTATTTTTATTTTTTTTACTTTTTTCAGGTGGCAGGTCAGGAAGAGATTTTAAGCGTGTCCAAGGAAGACCTGGTGGCCTATCTGTCCAACGACAGCCTAAACACAAAAGCAGAGGAGCTGGTCTATGAGACGGTCATCAAGTGGATCAAACAAGACCCCAACTCCAGAGTGCAGGTAAGGAAAAGGAAAGCTAATGAGTGCGCTTTTGAAGTCTGAGTCTCCTCTGCTCCGACACTACGGTGTCCAAAATAGGCGCATATTGTACGTGCGTCATCGTCGGAAAAAAACTCCAGAAGATAAAGCTCTTCTTACCACTGACAGCACAGATTCTGTACGTCTGCAGAGCCGTATTAGAGCAGTTATTATATCGACCCTCCCTGTCTTCTCCAAGAGGCACACAGCAGGGAAAACCAAACAAGTGACTCCTTGTTCTCTCTTGGTAGTGTTCATCAACTTTGTGCTTCAGATGCAGCCTACTAACGCAGCAGTTGTTCATAATCCCAGGAGTGCTTTGCCCTCAGAATGCGCTCTATTCTTAGTTGCACTTCATTTGTTTGCGAGACACCGTTGTGCATGGAAAACAGACAAAAACACAGAGACCAGCGGGCCCTTTTTTCCTGTACGCTTAACAGGTGTTTGATTTATTCCTAGAAGTTGTTCATCATAATCAAAGGTTACATCCCCTAGATATGTATTGACAGTGAGGTACAGCGGGTCAAATTTTAACAGGCACAGAATCGATGGGCTTCGAGGTCAGAACGTCAACTCCAGCCCACGTTCATGAAAAGGTAAATGGACTGCGCTGTAGACAGATATCCATACAGCAGGGAAGAACCTGAGGCCATGAGATATTTATGAGATCACTCACAGGGCCATGAATTTGAAGCTGATGATTTTAAAGTATTTTATTGCTGTTTTAAAATGGAGGTAAGATTATTATGAGATAAATTACGCCAATACTTCAGCGCGAGAATCATTCCTTCAAAGTAATGTCTTTTCATTTCAAGTGGGGGGAGCGGCCTTATATCAGCTGGATCAGATTTGGTGCAGACCTCAGCAATCAATGTTATTTTATTGGCAGCCACATTTATGAGGCGCGTACGTCAATATTAGAATTTTTCACCTTTTGGATGGAACATTTAGCGTTTGTCCTTTGATAACGTGGCACCGCGGTGATTTTTCCTGATGGATGTCACCCTGTAGTGTTTTTGTAGAGGAGAATCTTAAAGTATTTAGTGCAACACAAAGCACAAGGACAAACTGTTGAAGAGCAGATGGTGATGCCTGCCAGAAAATCCGTTATCTGCTTTGGCGCTCGGACTGAAATAAGAAAGAAACCATATGGAGGAGGTTTTCTTGGTTTGTGTATTAAACTCTGCAACCATAAAGATTTGATTTTGTGGGCTCACAGATGGGGACTTTGCAAAATTTCCAACTAGCCATAACAAGCCTGATGCACAGTTTGGAGCATACGATCCCTGTCATCTGCATCGTAAAGCTACTAGCCGACTCCTCCAATCTCACACTCTATTGGAGGGGTGCAGAGGTGACTTACTCGGATGAAGTAGAAGAAATTTTCCCGCTTGTCTGAACAACCCGCCGCACTGGTCCCTGAGACGAGACACCCGGGTCAGCCTTTCTGGAGGGAGAAAAGAAGGAGTGGTGGGAAGAGAGTCGGAGTGAGAGAAAGAATCAGAGCGAGGCAGAAAGACAGAAACTGGTGGGGGGGTGATTGAGAAAAGAGATGGCGAGGACCGAAGAAAGTGAAATGGAAAAATAGCCCTTGTGTTCTGATCTGATATCCAACGGTTTGTGCCTCTGCACACAGCCATGACATCCAGGGAGCGGGGATGTGATTGAGCTCATGGTCAAGCGCAAATCTCCTGCCCATGTGTGACCGAAAAAAAACAACTTGCAAGCCTGTTGCCTGGAGAGAAGAGAGACAATAGGCTGCTTCCATAATGCCACAGGAGAAGGTTATACGACCCTGAAGGCTGAGTTTATACGCCTGGTCCAGCTCCAGCTCATCATTCCCTCCCCTGCCTCTGTCCCTTCTGCCCGTTTGGAGACAGAGAGTAGCGGAAATCACTCCCCCAGAACCTGTGACACTTTTTAATGACATGTCAGGGCAGAATGTCACAGCACTGCTGCAAAAACTCAGGCAAGGGGGAGGAAAAGCTTTAAGCCTTGAGCTAAGTTTGTGTGTGTGCTTGCATTCATCTGAGCGTGCGTGCTCGGTGTGTCTTTGTAGGCTTTCTGTGTCTCTGCATGTGCTGTGGGTTGTAAGCTGCAGGCTATAGAGTGGAAAAGTGGCATATTGAAGGCGCTGGGTAAATAATATGCAATTTTCTCTCTCCACTATGCTGTCACTAACAACCGATGGCACCAGGAAACGGGGCCCGGACATCGCTTAGAGACAGGGAGAGCATTTGAGCGTTGATAATGGTTTGCTGAGAGACACAAAGCCACCGAATGAAAGTAGAGAGCAGTGTCAGCTCTCTTTGATTGATTAGCATTGGATGTTGTGTATATGTGTCTGTACGTAGCACTTAAGTGAAAAGGGGATTTATAAAAGCCTCAGAATAAAAATAAAAAGAGTCTTTCAAGAGAGGAGCATTTGAAAGAATACGTTTTATAAAATTTAGGGAAATGTGCTTATTTGATTATTTAGTGGCTGAGTGTTAATGGTTATATAACTAAATAGATAACCGAAACACCTCAGGACTGGTGTCTATGACAACGTCCAACAAAAATAAAAACCACGCTGGAATCCGAGAGCAATTTGAGCCAAGGTGCCACCAGTCGCTGTTTCCTCTTGCAAAGCTAACGCAGCTGCAGCCTCAGCTTCTCTCCACTGGATTGCTTCTTATTCTCGCCGCAGCGTAAATTGAATTGCTTGCCTGTCTGCCCGAGTCAGCCAATGCATTTTACTTTTCTCTTCGCAGTTTTGTTTGCTCAGTTTCGCTGCTGGAAACGAGGGTAGTTTGCAATGCGAGCGAGCGGTGGCTTTTTAACGGCACCTAAAGTAGCACCCAAAGGGGGTGAGAGGGGAGAAATCCAAGGTGAAAGAGCTTGTACTTCTTCCAAGATCCAGTGACGTCACTCGTAAAGTGATCCATTAAATATAAAGCTTGCTGTTACTTACTCTTTTTTTGTCTTTTTATGTGCTAATCCGTTAATAACATCTGAGACCAAAACAGTCCACTGCATTCACTCAGGTTCCATAAGACAAACAACAGGAAAAAAAAAATAAAAACTTGTCCTGCGTCATGTTTTCTCTCTGAAGGCGCTGATGGACAGAGACCTGTCCTTCCTTTTACCCAGCAGTCTTTTGTGGGACGACCACAGACACATGGCTCCAATTATAACAGGCCACACTGTGCCAAATCCCTGAATAGGACCTCCATTACGCCTCACTTCAACATATTTCATAAAGGATCCTATCTTGCCAGGTGACTCAACCTGACAAAGGGGGCTGATTAATTGGCTCTTCGGAAAGTGGCCAACTAATGTAACCGCTAAAAAGGACAGTTAATGGTGTATTTCCGTGATAAAAAAGACCAGCCTTGCCATTAGAGAGGACCTGCTGTCCACTCATCAGAAATAACAATGGCCTGCCCTGACATTTGCAGTTCTCAAGCCAAATTAATACAGTGAAAGGTATTACTTTTTATGCTTATTAGTTTCTCTTATTATTTGGGGGGTTTTATACAATTGACTCTGGTGTGGTGTGGTGATTAAATTTTTTTTACTCCCGCACTCATTAAGAAGGAAAAAAAAATCTAATTTCAAAACAAATGATGCTATCATGGAGTAGTTAAAGGATAAAATTATCAAAGACAAAAGTGCTTTGAGGCTGAGTAGGAATATAAACCGAGTTTCCCTCAGTTTCGCTACTCATTTATGATCAGAACTACACATGACCCTTACTCTGCAAGCTTCACTTCTAATTTAGGAATTCTCCTTTTGGGCTCCACGCTCAAAATAGAAACTTTTCATCATCTCGAACACCTCAAGGAACAGTTAATTTGTTTTTTGATAAGAGGAGCTTTGTGTCACAACAATCCGTCTCGAAGAGGAACCGCTGCACAGTGAGCGGGGAATGAACGCAGATCGCAGGCCGCCGCCGCGATCTGTGACGAATACGCACTCCGAAGAGACCAGGCGATGGAGACTGATGCAGGGGGGGCGATGTTTGCTTTCTGTGCCACCTCTCCTCTTTGTTTCTTTCTTGCATTGCGCACACAAACACACATGGGGATTAACACCAAATGCCCGTCATTTTTCCACATCCCTTCTCTGCACTCAGTCGTTCACACAAGACTGGGAATCGCTCGTGTAGCGGCCTAAGTTGCATATTAGAGAGTGGACGGGATCTGATGCAAGCCAGTGAACTCTGGACCTCCATTCTCATCCGTGCCCTTTGTTGTCCCTGAGCGCACTCAGCCCCGATGTGTGCAGCCAGTCGAACCGCGGCCACTCAACCACAACCGCTGCATATCCAGAGCAAGTTAAGGGCGTCTCATCTCCAGTGGGCTCTCTCATGAACACACAAGAGCCGCACGAGCGATATGATTTGTAGAGAACAAACGAAATTGCGCTATGTGTTCAAAGGACGCAATTGTCTTTGTTTCCCCCCAAGATTTACAAAGGATAATAAAAATGTATTCCACTGTGTTATCAAAAGGAGAATACCAACGAGACACGGCTGGATGTGAGCTGAGAAGTAAGCCACAAAGTTTTATGTTAATATATAGAGAAAGCAGTCTTTCCTTTCGGGAAGTTTTTAATTAAATCAGCTGAAAAAAAATCTGCCTTTTTTTTTTTTTTTTTAAGAATGAAGTCATGCTGAAATAGGCCTCAGAGGACAGCACATTGCACCTGCCAGTAGTTGCTCAGGGCAGCGTTCAGCGTCTGTCGTCCACTACGTCTCTCTCTCTCTCTCCCTCTCCACTCCCCTCCCCTCCACCAGATCCATCCTTCTGGCTGATTTGCACACACAGCCATGCAGTCGCAAGAGCGCACAAACACGCTCAGCAAAGCGTCACTTGAATCCAAATAAAGTGCCATTTGCAGGAGCATATTTTACTCTTCCATAATGTGTTACCAGAAAAAAAAATAAAAAATAACGCACGCATGTGTTCTCTCACAGAAACCTGCACGCACTCAAAAGGCCACAAAGCTGTGGTCATCTCGGCTGAGTGGGTTTGTTAGCACTGCGAGGGTAAATATGGGCACGCGCTCTGCTGAGCACACACACACTTCTAAGTCAGTCGGCATATGTGTGTGTTTTTTTATTTTTTTATTTTTCAATTTTCATCCAGGGTTGTGTTTTAAGCGCCGTCCATTTTTCAAGCTAAAGCAGACGCGTACTTCTCTCCGCTCAGAGCAAAGCAAATAGATATGACCGTCCGTGTGCCATTTATTTGATGCCGCCGTGGCACTGAATCATTTTACAAATGCACACACACACCCCCGCACACAGTAAGAGGCGTTAGTCCTCACTGACAGTAGTGGAATGGGAAATGCTCAGTGGACATTTGTCATCTGTGTTAGCGGATGGCGGCCTCCCGGCTGCTTCTCTGCTGCCTCTGACAGATCCGAGAGGCTCCCTGTTAGACACATTATCCCTGCCTTTCAGCGAGCTCGACCTATTCAGATCTCCTGTCCACCCGCCTGAAAATGTGTACGAGTGTGAATAAACTGTGAAGAAGAAGTGAGTTTTCCTCGCAAGCTTCGCTCGTGGGTGCAATCTGACGGGCCTGCAGGGTATGCTCATCCGCCGGCAACGTGAATGTTGACGTGGAGTGTTTGTGTGCTCGACCGGTGTGTGCAAGATGGAGAACACTGGTGAAAAGGAGTCAAAAGGTGTTACGCTGTATAAGTGGGTGAATAAACGCTCCATGCAGCGGGGAGCCTGGAATAGAGGTGTGTGTGCAGGCTGACGAGCTAAAGAAGAAGCGTCTCCATATGTCCTCCGTCTCCTGTGGATACTTTCCATATGTTCCACGTGTTTGAACTCCTGATTGGAAATGGGAAAAGATCGTATGCAGTAGGCTCGGTGTGTTGCCGTTGGCACAGTGGCGGTTATAATTTGCATCCATTAGATGCCATCTCTGTTTAAAAATGTACAAGGGTTGCTTGGCTGAGTAGGCGAGGAGATGGAAAGGGAAGGGGGCCCGCGTTCGCTCTGCGTGCCTGTGCATGAGAGTGATTGCTTGAGAGCCTTGCTGGAGATGGAGAGAAATGCCGTCGGATACATGCCGCCTCCTCTCATCTGCTGAGAGCACGTCAGTCACTGTCAGTGTCGTGAGTGCTCTCATTTACCTGTTTCATGTCACACGCACGCACACATATGGACAAAGGAAAATCGAAGCCTTTTAGCATGCAGTTTACACGGCATGCATTTAGAGTATGCCCTCTTTACTCTCCGTGCTTCCAGAAGATGGTAAAAGCTGTCACGCTTTAGTCGTCATCAATATTTACAAGAGTTAAAGGTACAGTGCAGAACCTTTGTCTCCCCCTTCTGTCAATGACAGTAATTCCACTGTTGACATGTGTGTTATACCTACACTGTGCAGTCTCTCAGTCCCTCTTTTCTTTCAGTGCTCCACACCAATGGTAATCTGTGTGTGTCCTCGCCATCAGTTCTTTTGTAGACTGTAATCCTTCCCCTGAATTTCATTTTTTTTTTAATCTGGAGCATCAGATACTATTCTTTTTTTTCTTTTTTTTCTCGTCGGGATTATTTTTCCTTCTTTCTGACCGCTACAGACTGTTTGCTGTGTTTTTTTCCCCCCCTCCAACATGCTCCTAGTCGCCGTAGGCAGCTCCGACGCCGTTGCCACGTTTGTTCCCCTCTTCACAAGCGGCAAAAAGTCACTGCCGGTGATGCTAATATAAATCACACTGCTACCGGCGCGCCAACGTGGGAGCGACCTCGCAGACACCAGATTTAAAACTCTGGTGTGCTGCCAAATGGAGAGAAATTTACCTGCCCATGTTCGCTTGGCAAGAGCTCGGCTGTAACCGATGTCCTGCATTAAAGCTCTAACGCACAAGGTTGGAGCCCATTTATCAAGTATTCTACTTACTTGTAGGGTGTTATTGAACACAGGGACCTAATTGGTGCAGAGATTACATATATGGTCTGTGCAAGGCCGTGCTGGCGTTGCATTGGCGCATATTGAGTCTGAAAGAAAGGAGGAAAACAGATATAGAAGAAAAAAAATAAATGCATGAAAGATCGTTGCTAATTTACTTTTTAATAATAACAATATATGATCTGACAGGAAGGTGGTGTAAATATGCTATTAGTGTAATATAACTATCATGGATTGTATGAATACAAGTAGGTAATTAATGACTTGTGTTATATGCACACACACATACACCTGCGCCCGGCACCAGCCAGGAGAGGGCCGACCCATCACCGGATCCCTTCCAAAAACAGCCCCCAGGCCCTGAGGAGGGAGCCTGCTTAGTAGGGAGCTGTCAGTCTAGATTTTGTAGGTTGCAGGGAAACAGGGAAGATAGGAGCCCGGCCCTCACCTTCTACAATATGTTTCTGAGATACTGAAGTGTCAGCCTTTCAAACTGCTTTAACCAAGATTTCATAACATAATAGGCACGATTCTGCAGTTTGTGTTTTAGGCTTATTAGGCTCACTCATATATTCATATACATACCAGACATCTCACCTGTAATTGAATTGCTATTTTCACTGACATTGTGTTATGCCCCTGTGCACCTATTTATTGTCATAACAGTGACATTATGAGCACACTGTATAACCACTAAGCGTTTCTACAGTGAATATTTTAAATGCCAGCTCGGCCCGTTCTTTTCATTCATCATCAATCTCTCATTTAACATACAGCACCTGTACCTTGCTTTATTATATGCTGCATATATTCAGATGTACAGTATGTATGAATTAGTATGTATGAGTTCCTCCCTCTGCTTTCCTCTCCTCCTGTCCTCTGCCCGGCTGGCATCGAGCAGATGAGCCCTCTGCATATGAGCTGGGTTCTGCTCACATTTAAAGGGAGTTTTTCCTTACCGCCGTCACCTCAGTGCATGCTCTGGGGATATCAGGCTCTGGGAACTTTGAGCGTGTTGAAAACAGTTTGGGTCGTTGTGGACGCTATATAAATAAAATTGAATTAAACAGTAAATAGAACTGAAAGTTCAACCCAATATAATACGAATCGCTTGCCATTTATAGAGTAATTTGCATTTTTTTTAGAAAGGTTAAAATATAGTGTTTATATCATGAACATTTTCTAATTTGCATTAAATGTTGGGAATGTTGCTAGCTTTGCAAGTCATTGGTTATTATGCAGTATTTGAGAAAGCAAAGTTTTGATGTCATAGTAGCGCAGATTAAGGGTCACAGGGTCTTAAAGTGATTACACTGCACCTTAAGGGGAACACGAACCTCTGATTTCATAGTATTCCATGTGACTGATGTTGAGACATTTCCCTCAAAACCACAAATGTGAATCTCATTTATTTTAAAAGGAAACACAACGGCCTCGAGTAAACAGTATTTGCAATAATTTCTGCTTGAGTAGTTTCAATGGCTGGCACGAAGCAGAACTCCTTTTTTTATTTATTTTTTTATTTTTTTTCGTAGGGTCTGACACTTTGGATTTGAATATTAGCACCAAGTGTGCAACTCTCCCTCATTTCCATGCCGATATATGCGTGTGTGGGAGGACGAGCGAGGAGCGGGAATGGAGGTGGAGAGCGAGGCAGAAAGTGAAAAAGGAGTGGGAGAGATAGTGAGTTAGTTAGTTAGAATTAGAGATGAGAGTAATTCTTTTATTTTAGAAACTGGGGGGCAGAGGGAGGAAGGGAGTCAAAGTAAAGAAAAGCAGACAGCCCCTGTTCAACCTGCACACACACACAGGGGATATCCCACACTGTTTATAGGGCAATTGAGTCATGGCCGTTTATTTAATCATCAGAGGTCGGCCTCGGACTGTACATAGTTTTAACCTTTTTAACAAGATCTATGGTCAAATCAGCTTTCGCACTGAGCACAGCATCGAATTATCATCAGCTGAGGCCCAAAAGAACCCACGGTTACCTCTTAGTATTAACATACTGCAGACATTACTGCTGGATGCACCCATCTGTCTCATTCTGTATTCCTGTGTGCATATCTCTGTGTCTGTATGCTTGTGTGGGTGTGATTTGGGGCGGATATTTACCTGCATGTGGTAGCTGTAGCCTTCCTTACCTTTTTGCAGAGACCAGATGCTCTCTTTGAGGTAGTTTTACTGCCATTCAGAGATATTTGGCAAGTGAAGAGAGGCTGCAACAGATGTGGGTTTGTACGTAGCTAGGATTTGCAGATGGTACAGTAGGATGCTCTTTTTTTTTTTTTTGGTTCTTGTTTTCCACAAGTAAGAGAAAACATACCTGCTGAGCTTGTGTGTGCGTGTGTGAATGATGTGGGTGTGGTAATAAAATGTGCAGAGACAGTGCTTCGTGGAGCTGTTGCACAGATGTCCAGCATGCCTTGAACTCGTGAGCTGCTGACTGGTTGTGCCCAAAGTGTTTTAAATCTTCAAACTCTGAAAGCAGCCATTTTCTAACATTAATGCACGAGAAAAAGGAAGTCATCTGGTAAAGGAACGTACTTACTCTACAATGATCCGCCACAACATTAAAACCACTTGCAGGAGAAGTAAATAACATTGACCATATTGTGACAATTCAATGTTCTGCTGGGAAATTTTTGGACCTGGCATTCATGTGGATGTACCACCCACCTAGACCAGACCAGGCACCCCCACCCCAATGACACTCCTTAATGGCAGCAGCCATCCCCAGCAGGATGCAGCCTGACACAGTGACATACACAAAAACAGTTTCGGAACAACTCAAAAAAACGCGAAGAACAGCACAAGGTGTTGACCTGGCCTCCAAATTCACTAGACCCCAAACTGATCAAGTATCTGTGGGATGATCCACAGAGGCCCCTCCCCTCAACCCATAGGACCCAAAGGCCCCCACTAGCAACATCCTGTTGCCAGACACCACAGGACACCCTCAGAAGGCCCATGTCCATTCTCTGATGAGTCACAATATTAGGAAGGTGGTCATAATGTTATGCCTGATCGGTGTATATTTCAATATTTTAGTCAAATTGATATGTGAGGTTTGGGAAACCGCAACAGGAAACCAGAACAAGTGACGAAAACCACACAACATGCAAATTCCACTACTGAGCAGACAAATTTAAAGCCAGTCCACCTGCCGCTCCAAATAAAAGCAAAGTTTCAAGATGCACCCGCTGGCGCTTGGGCACATTTATTTCTGCTGTGCCACTAAGGCCACCACCTGGCTGAGACTGCCCCATATACAACTTTAATTTAGCTCTGAGGGTCAGACCGGTCAGCGACGGACCTATTTCAGATGACCTGCTCATGCACAAACATGATCTCATGATCCAAAATCTACTTTAAATAAAACAAAATCATTATCCCCTCTTCCTCATATTGCCATAATTTGAACAAAATTCTTCTGAAAACACTTTCTGGTCACATATGCAGGTTATTTTGGCCACATCCGATCACTGGCATTAATAACATGATACCAATTCCTGAGAGTAATGTAGGTGAGGTTGTGGCAGACCTGGAGAAAAGTAGCTTGTAATGGAAGTCCAGGGCAGTAAGCCTGAAGATTAAGTCCTCCATTTGAGTGTGACATGACTCGGTAACTACTGGGGCAAATCTCCCACTATGGAGGCAATTTAATTGGAAGTGGTAGCCTCTCTTGAGCTCGGAAGTCTTCCCACAAGAATATCTTGGCATTCTAAGTAGCTTGCTTTACCTTCTTGCTGTGTTTGAGCTGAAGTGTTTATGCGGGTATTGAGCTGTTTGTGTGATCAACTGTGCTCTGTGCATTCGCTGGATAAGAGAAGCAGACACTCCCAACTGCAGGACAGCGTCTCACTCCCAGCTCACCCGTAGAGGAGGGACGTCATCAGCAGATTTCTCCGACTGCCGCGGAACATCACATCCTCTCTCCGATCTTTGTTGTCTTCCCGTCAAATCACTTCAGCTCATCTCATCCTTTATGTTTTACTGCTAGTCTTCTGTTTTTTTTTTCCACATACCATGGCTTTACTTGTCCTCCCGCCTCCCCTCTCCCTCGCTCCCTCTTGCAAGTCTCCTCTCCTCTCGGTCCCTCTCTGCGCTGTCTTATTTCTTTCCTTCTGGTCAGATGAGCCCAGGACATCGGTAGAGAACAAATGGGACACATGCCAGAGTAAAAAGGCCTCAGGTGGGGGAGAGGGAGAGAGATGCTTAGGCAGAGTGTCAGCTTATTATTCGTCCTTCCCTCAATGATGTTTCTCTGAGTCTGTTGTTTTGTCGCCCTCCCAGCGCCACTCGGTCACATCGCTCTGAGCCGAGAGGTCAGCGGGGTCAATCTCCACCCAGCTCTCTATCGCTCTGTCCAAGCTTGTTTACAGCTTTTACTGTCCACTTAGATGAGACTCCCATGTGGGCATACATGCACTTGTACACACATACTGGGGGCAAAATAAATAAATAAATAAAAACTGCAGCCAGAGCTATAGACAAGGTTGCCATGGCAACAGTCTGCCCTTCCTCTGTGTCTGAACACCTATATAGTATAAGCATACATAAATGAATGTATACCCAGCGATGGAACAGACATTAGCAGAAACGTTCACGTTGCTTTAGTCGACGATTTTCACCATTCAGGTTCAAAGCCTAATCATCACGAACCAGTTTAGCGTCCCGGGGAATTAAAGGGGCAAATTCTTTAAGCCAAAATCATGTCAAATGAATCTTTTTATTTTTCCTTAAAATCATGTCAAATGAATCTTTTTATTTTTCCTTCTACGTCGAAACAAAATAAACTAGCTGACGGCGCTGCAGCATCTTGGCTTGAATGGCTTGTGATTAGCCAGAACTGGGTATAAATTTAGCTGCGAAAGAACATTAGCTATCTGCTGAAAGATTTAATTTGGAGATGGAAAAAAAAGAAAAAAAATTAATAAAAATCAGAAGCAGAAGCTAGATGTACCCCCCGCTGCCTCGTTTCAGCTCTGACAGCGCAACCAAATGCACATATGAAAGTGAGATGGCACTCAGATCTTACAGAAAAGTTTGCAAAATGTTATCCGAGGCTTCTTGTTCGGTGATGAATAACTTTTAATGACTGAATTAAGAGTGGGTCCCGAGAGCTGCTTTTGAAAAAAAAACTACGTGTGTGAATCCGCTTATGATGTTGTTAAAGCAAAAGTCGGGATCTTTGAAGGTTTTTCTGCATTTAGTTGCAGGTATGAACATAATTAAACTAAAGCTTTGAGGCCTTGACACTGACAGATCTAATGGGTTGGATACTGCCGGATTTCTTCACACTATAGTTTATTTTCCCGTCTTCTTTCAAGATATTGTAAGAGAAGGTATTTGAAGAGCAGATAAACATTTATAGTGAATTTGGGTCTTATTCCAACTGTTCCGTCAAAGCCGTTCTGTCTTTATTTACTGATTCTGATCCGCAGCTCTTTGATCACCACGGTTTCACACAAAGTAACTTAAGTTAAGCTCTTTTTTTTCTTTTAACCAGTGTTTGCTTTTGTCTCTTCCTTTTCCCCCTTTGTGTTCTGAGTCCTGATTGCAGGATCCAACATCTAATCATTCCTCTTCCTCCTTTATGTCTGCCTCCTCAGCATCTGTCGGAGCTGTTAGCGACGGTGCGTCTTCCCTTCATCCATCCGTCCTACCTGCTGAACGTCGTGGACAACGAGGAGCTGATAAAATCGTCCGAGGCGTGCCGCGATCTGGTCAACGAAGCCAAGCGCTACCACATGCTGCCGCACGCCCGGCAAGAGATGCAGACGCCCAGGACTCGGCCAAGACTTTCCGCTGGTATATATATATATACACACACACACGCGCGCACATATAAGCAAAACACAGATTTGCTGGTGTGCATCATCCTTGGCCTGGCTTTGGTGGAGGTCACACGAGCTGCCTCCCAGTTAACTGACCCAGAACACAGCGTGCATCCACACACACATCCGCTATTCATATTTCACTGCGGCCCGGTGACAGAGAGGTCAGATCTCCACAAGGAGACCCTCGAGTTGCCACTGCATTTTATTGATTCTAGCCCACAACTGGAAAAGAATGATTTAGACCTCCGTAATGTTGTTTTGCACAAAGCCACCTCAAAATACCTGAATGTGCACTTTGGCAACAGTTCATATTTCCAAACATCACAACGGCTTTATTGTTTTTTCAGACAAATCTCTTCCATGAAAAGTCGAACTCGGCCAACAGCAGCGACTTTTATCAGGGCTTTACGTGCTAAAGAACAACCTCAGCACATAAACATCCCCTAATGACTTTTTAACACCAGCTAGGCGCAGTCAGGTTTCTTGCCTTCTGAGCATGCCGACAATCATTCACTGTCTGACTGCCACCGATGTCCAAGCCGTTTGAAGACGGCGTTTGTTTACATCGTTAAAATCAAAGAATAATTCATGGAAATTGGAAGGCGCCTGCAAATTGCTTTTGGCCGTTGGATTTTTCCCCCAGGTCGGCCAGGACTCCACTCTTTCCCCTGTAAAGAGCTGCCTAATTATAGTGTCTGCATGGTATTATGAGTTTCGCACCAGCACACCTTACCATTCAGCACAAGTTATTTTCTGCTTGGTAGAATAAAGATAATTGCCTAACAAATGGCACTTTATGGAGAGGTCAGTTTACCAGCCGATTGTTGTCCAGCCATCGTGTTTATTTGCTAATAAACAAACATGGAGAGTATTGTGTTGGGTCAGTATTTTAGCATCTTTAATTGCCCTTAATGCAGTCGCATGCAGGCTTTATAAAGCCTCATGGGAAAAGACATTTGTGGCATTACATACCCTAAGCGCCATCCCATTACTCATCCACGATCCAGTTGTTTCTTTTTGTTCCCAGCACTTTCTTGAAGCATATTCTGTCAAGGCCCATTTTATTGTGTTTGGTATGTGCATATGTTATGCGTTCTACATCCCCATTATGCAGGCTGAAGTGTGTATTGATTCACAGTAGCCCGTGGCTCTGTACAACAGAATTATATAAATGCATAAATGCTGCCGGGATGAATACATTCATGATGCATTATACCCCAATGGCTCGATGAATAAGAAATATATGTAAGTTTTCCCGATCAAGTTTTGAACTCGTCTTGAAGCCAAAGTTCTTATTATGACTGACTAGCTGAGCCGAGCGTTTCATCTCTGTTTGTGTACTCCGGCCGTAAATATTCTGTACCTGGCACCCAGTGTGATCATATGTACGCTTGTAGGCCCGAGTGTGTTTATTATGCCTGAGCGTGTATGTGTCAGCAGTCGTGATTGCTTGTCTGCATGCATGTGCAGCTCAACCATCTGCTGCACTGGACAGGGTGGGCTCTGCACAGCGGGGCGCGTGGTCACTGGGACTGCAGTGAAGACGCGGCAGTGGCGGCGGCAAGAAAGATGAGATACAGCCTGGAAGGGGAGTTCGAGGTTGTTGGATAAGAAAGTGGAAGGACGTGAGAGAACAGGAGGAGAGGTCAACACGTGGTCAGAGAGAGAGAGAGAGGGAGGGAAAGAGGGAGGGAGAGAGGAAGAGAAGGAGCCAGGGGGATCAGAAATGAAATTTGAAGGGCAGACATTTGATTGAGTTTATTCCTTGAGCATGTGTCTCCTTGTGTAAGCAGTAAGTGGGTGTTTGTGTGTGTATTTTAAATGTGCACAAGCAGATGGGGCACCACCTGAGCTGGGCTGATAAGTCTGTCAAGCGGAAAAAGAAAGGAAAACTGCCATCCGTGAAGCACTTCTTGCTGAGCGCAGTCAATCTGTGAACTTGTGAGTCGCGTGCATATGTGCGGTGTATTACTTTGCGCGCGCGTGAGTGTGTGTCTGTTCATGCATGGGCACATGTCTGAAGACCTCACACATTCATTCATTCCGCTTGCGATAAACAGGAATTGAATTGCCCTCTTTCAGCCTCTAAATTTAAGTTACTCTTGTGAGACAGATTTTTAATTAACATTTTTTCACATTCGGAGCCCTGACCTCAGGTATTTCTATACCATTTGTTCGTAGAGACCAACCAGTGCTAGATTACTGTGACCAAAACAATATTGGAGTCTAAAACACGAAACAAGGAACGCTAGTGATATATATTCATTTTTAACAAGCGTATAAGATAAGCAATTTTTATTACAATCTCTTAAATTGTTTGGCAAAGCAAGAAGTGTGCTATTTGGGGAGTATGCTTATTGTTTTTCTTCACATGGGTTTATCACGGGAGACGATGAGACTCGGTATGTTAATTAGCGCGCTTTAGACTTGCGAGGAGGCGGAATCTGTTGGCTCTGACGGAGCCAGACCAGCTGCTTTCTCTCCGCTTTCAGTCTCTTTTGAAGCTAAGCTAATCGGCTGATGGCTATGTCGCCTGATGGATCGATAGGAGAGCTCTATCAATCTTCTCAAATAATTGCCTCTTTTAAAGAAATAAGGATTAGGACGTTATTAGAGTATAATTCAAGTGCGGAGGCCGCATGTCTTTAGGTTGTCCGATACGTCCATACAGCCTGTTATTGTGAAAGCGATATTTCAGGAATGCCTTGATGGATTTTTTTTAAAATTTGTCACATGTCTACTTTGACTTATAGTTGAAATTATTACAGTTGTGTAAGTTAAAGTGGCCAGAACTCAAGAAAGGTCATTTTGTATCCAAAAGGTCAAAGGTCAGTTCGCTGCAACACCATACTGTGCTGCTAAAACACCACCATGTGGTTGGCATACAACAATTTCAGCATCAAGACCAGTACGTCTCCTAAGGTTGTCGCGGCAAACGTGTTAACAATGATAACGTCAATGTTGCTCCAGTGTTGATAGCTAGTTGCTCACCTTGACTGCAGTTTGATGCTGGCCAGCATGGTTGCGTAGATTTTTGTCTGGACTGTCTCCATTTTTCCCAACAACCACGCAGCAATATCTTGCTATTTATAACACGCAGTATATGGGCTAAGGAATATAAATATAGTATAAAGCTGGCATGGACAGTAGTGTTTGTAAGACATAATTATGCAGTGTGAACTTAGTTCTTGTAGGAGATAAGGAGACAATAAACCCAATTAAAGCAGAAAATAAAGAAGCCATTGTCTTTTTAACCACAAGCAAAGGTCAGAGGCACTGTTCCAACATCTAGTGGACCGCAATCAGCAGGTTGAATTTTTTTTTCCCCCACAATTTTATCCCACATTGCTGGTGGCCTTGCAACCCACTATGTGGGCCAGCCCATCTGGCAATTGCCAGATTTGCCAGATTGCCAGTCTGAGCATGCTGGGCAGTTAGTGAATAGTGGCTTTCCTGCTGAAAACACCTGTCGGCTGTTGGTGGAAAAAAACACCCCGACGAGGGAGCCGTGCAAATGAATTTAAAAACATAAAGTTACAGGACGCTAAATTATTATGAAGCACACTAAAAGATTCTGTTCAGCCGAGGGGAACTGCAAAACGGCTGCAGATTTGACCAGTTTTTATACATAAATATGGATTTATTTTTTGACAGTCAAAATGTTACCAGTTGCATAAATGCGCTTGCATCATTTCTGAGATGATGTACATTTACTAGTTCCATGTTTTTTACAAATTAAGCTCATAACTCATGTCAAGGATTAGATAACCGCTAATATGAATATTAATGGCCTATGAAGACACAATCTGCAGTGTGTTTATAGGATAGAATAACATGGATGATTTTTTTTTTTTTTCAGTTCAACAAAAATGGAGACATTTTAATGAGCACTTGCTCCATTAGCTGTAAGCAACAAAAAAAAAAAAAGAAAAAAGAAAAACTTAGTTCTGTCGTGGCTGAATAGAAGCAGATGGTTTTTACACGCCCTTTAATTGTCTTGTTTTTCCAGGCTTTTCTTTAAATAGACTCCCGCTGCGCTGCTTTGTTGGAACTTCTTTACTCAGTTCCTCAGTGTTTATTGATTGTGGATCAGTCACTTCAACAGGTCCTGGCGTATCAACACACCGTTCCGCTCTGCGTGTTCGCCGCTTAGAATAGGTTTGAAGCAAACTCTTGAGTGTCACGTGAGCGGGGGAGAGTCATAAAAGTCAGTGGAACGGCCGTGACATGCAGTTTTATTTATTTTTTAACTGCCTTGTTAACTAAGACTGGGAGTCTTTTGTCTCGCTTTTTAACTCATTTTTCAATTCTGGAGGGCTTTATTGAGTGGATGCTCTGCTCATTCATTTTATTAGACGCTAGTTAAGGAGACAGAAAAAGATATTGAGCATAAAAATTGTCTCTGTGTAATCTTCATCTGAGTTTTAAATTTAAAGAGTGGTACGTAAGCTTGGGTTTTTCTAAGCCTAGATGGTGTTTTTTTTTCAGAAAACAACAGTTTGAATGTTTTTTTTGTATCGTACCTCAGTTTTTTTCTGCAACTGTGAACTTTTCAGGAAGGCAGGGGGTATGTAGCCAGTAACAGCTTCCTGTCTGTCTCATTCGGCCAGAGAAGAGTCTTGTGTAAAGTGAAAACTAAGAGCATTTTGTAATGAATCGGTGGCGTTTCGTGTGGTTTATGTGTATCCATTTGCTGCTAATTGGTTAATTAGACTGTGGATGTGCATCTGATTAACTGTCATTAGACTTTCCGGGGGGGGGGGGATTAAACAGCCGCCGGTGCAGTGAATTTCCACACAAACAGTTTAGGCGTAAGTCACAGGCTGCACTCTGACTTTCTCGTTGCTGACATATGCACAAAACACGTGTTTGTGCGCCAGAGAGGAAAGTTTTCTTTAGCGTACATGCTGTGTGTGTGCGTGAGCGTGCGCGCGCGTGCGTCCAGACGAACTCATATATTACGCTCCCATTTTCTTGTCTCCACATGTGTCGCTGTGCCTCGGCTCAGAGGAGGGTGGAGAGCGCCAGGGCAAACTGTTAACTCAACCCAGCCAAGTGGAATAGCACTCAGACAAATGAGCTGTAATGACTAGGAGACGCGGGGGTCCAGCTCGGCTCACACTGTTTCTCTGTCTCGCTCGCACACACTCACATTGTTAAACCTTTAAATGCATACACTGTGGGAGGGAATCCTTAAACAGTAGCCCTACTTTTTCCTCCCGCTCCGTCTTTCTCCGTGTCCCTTTCATCATCTGTCTATCAAGCGTTCATGTATAAAAAGGCAGCAGAGTTAAAAACTACAGTAACACACAGCAGGGGCAGCCGCAACTGAGATGAGACTTTGTGCATGTTGCAGGTTCACTTGGGCGTTTGTGTATGTAATCATGCCTTATACATGTTTGCAGTTGCAGAATACTGACTCCAAAGCCGCCTAGAACAAAATTTTCTTCTTAAACTGAGATCAGACCTGTGCCTTGTGTTACAGCAGGACATACTCTGCTCCCAAAATCACTCTGGAAATGTTGATATCAAATCTTATTGACCATTTCACATTCCTGCAGCACAAGGCAAGCCAAATAAAACACTACTGCGCAGGTTGTGTGGTGGTCTGATACGGCTTGGTTTCATTAGAGCAGCCCGCACAATGAAGTGGTTTGTGCCACGATTAAAGAAAAAAACAGGCTGTGCCGTGGGGTCCGAGGGTCCGAGGGCCCGTGGGCATGACATTCGTCTATTCATTCACACCTCCGCCAGCCAGCAGCTCCTTGGAGAGCCGGCGTAACGTGCCGCCGCTGCGAAGAAAAGGAGTACAAGATTCACACCTTGTAAGGGGAGCATAAAAGATCGCCAGATGACTTTCCTCAGAAGTCTGCCACCTACTGCTTTTGGCTCTGGTTCGATTAACAGTCTGCCTCAGTGATCCCCCTTCTCGTTTCCTCAACTGCTCCTCAACCGCAGTGACAGTGGCTCCTTTCTACTTTTTTTTTTTGTGGAATAATTGAATTTATTTGTCATCTTTCTGTCTGGCTGCACACCCTCAACACTAACCGTTAAGCAAGGCGATGGTGACGGGGAAGCTGTCAGCAGTTTGGAAAGACAATTATAAGCTTTGCCTTTTTTTTTTTTTTTTTTTTTTCATGTCAGGACTGTGTTGATTATTGTCCTGTTCTGTGTAATTATTCAGCCTGGTTTGTCTTTTAGAGCCAATGCAGCGTGAGATTACTCTGTTTCACCTCTCATACTGGAAAAAGCAGGATGCAGGAGAATGTGCCAGAAATGTCTTAATCGCTCTGTGTGAAGAGTGCCCTTCAGCGGATCCTCTTCCGATTTTATTTCTGGAGTCGGAGATGGTATTTGAGGAAGGGAGAGGGAGGGAGAAAGAAACAGAACAAGTAAGCTCAACAGAGTGAAAGTCGGATGCAGCAATTCACTGGAGAATTGGGAGTATGCGGTTTTGATATTCCTTCAGCTTACCGGCGAAATCTCAAGCAAACACGCCAATCTTGGCTCATAAATGTAACATGGTGGCAGTAAATCCAGATTAGTAACCTCTGGTCTGCAGCCAAAATTAAGGTTCCTTCCGCTTGACCTTTTGACTAGTGACTACTGTCAGCCTGAGCTACTGGGAAGGAGGGAAAGGGAGCTGGAGACGGGTGAGCGATTGCCTCGGCTGCTGCCAAAAAACTTGACTCATTCTGTTCCTGAGCTGCAGTTCGTGCTCAGACCCAAAGTGAACAGCATTTACAGGAACACGGATCAGCCTCAGCATCGTTCATGCCACATCTGGCACTTTGACCTGCCGTACCTGCTTCAAGGCTGGAAGGCTGCTTCAGCCTCATCCAATATTCAACAGGGAGCCTGCTTTAAGCTGTGACATTGCATGTGCTGATGGTACAGATTTGGTTGGGGGGGGATTGTGGGTGCCTGTGTGCCCACGTCAAATCATGATGTATGAGATTTAACCACCACAAGTTTGAGTTCAAGGGTTACTTCTTCCAAAACTACACAAACATAGTTATTCTTCTCTCTAGCTGTGTCTTGCTACTTTTTCTTTTCCACTCAGGTTTTGAGTCCCATCGGTCCTGTAGATTTGTCAAAACGATACACAACTTTAAAAATTAAATAGGAACATCTCTTTTCGGCGACAGTGTCCCAGTTACTTTGGAAAATCAACAGCACAAACCCTGAACTACTTTCCTCTGTAGAAAGATGTTCACACTGAGTCTTGTACTGGGGATTGGGTTTAAAAATAAAAATTCCCCAATCAAATTAAATCAGCCAAATCTTCATGGCCGAATATTGACCTGGTGAGTGAGACATTTGAGTGAACTGAGCCTTTTGACATGGTTCGAGGATGCGTATAGATTTGAAAAAGGGTTTCACTTCCAAATACGCCAGCCAGTCACCGGAGCACTCTTTTTTTTTTTTTTTTTTGCTGACAGACTGCAACAAAGCACACATGCGCGGACGCCCACGCGCACATGAAATGATTCACACCGTACCTCCTTGGACACTGACATTATTCGGCAGCCTTTGGCACCCTGATCCTCACCATAGCAAATTAACACCCTGGGAAAGAAATCATGGGATTAGCAAGGAAAAAAAATACTAAAAAGAGAGAACAGAGAAGCGGCAGAGATAAGAGGAAATGGTTATGGACCGGCGGTGTGAGATATAAGTGGCTCTGAGCCCTACGAGGGAGACAGACTGCTGGTGTCACTGTGGCCGTGACAACCATTGACTCCACTTTTCTTCCCCCATTTATACAATATATGCATATTTTTCCATATATATATATATATATATATATATATATATATATATATATATATATATATATATATTCATGCAAATGGCACTGTAGTTAACGTGAGATTTTTCCTTTTTTATTTATTAATTTATTTTTTGTCAGACTAGACTAGATGGTTGTTTGTCATTGTCATCTGCGCCGTCCTGTGATTTATGTGCTCAATGTCTGCAAACCAGATAGATTTGATAGAGGACAGTAATAAAGTTAAAGACTAATGAAAAAGCAGAGCTGAAACTGTCATAATCTCCCTTCATGAACAATAGTTCTTTCGTAAAGTATAGACATGCATGTGTTTCAATTTCAATCTAAACATTAAGGAGGAGGTATGCAGCAAATATGAAGAAGTAGAGAAGTTGCTTGGAAGTGGTGGTTATATTAACATACAAATCTTTAACACTGAATCCCCAAGCTTAATGGGGAGACCGGGGTCACTGCCCGGATCAGTAGCTTTTGGCAATAGCTCCCCTCACTGGTGACTAAAAGAGCTAAGTCTACTCACCTACAATTACAATTACAGTATATCCAAAGGGCAGTGAAACCCACACACGGTTAGAACGCAATAACTGCAGATAGGCAGTTGCTGGGATATTAACCTTATTTCAATCAGGAGAGATTTCTCTCCGAGTGAGTGGTAAAGATTTCATCTAATAATGAGCACAGTGAGGGAAATATAACCCAACTGTGATCACATTACAGCGGGACAGGGTGAGGCCGTGCTTGGTACAGGAAACCAACCCGGGTCTGGACGCTGCTGGTGGCGGCGATGGGAGGAAGAGCATGCTGGGATGAGGGGCGGACGGGGTGGACAACTGAAGTGACAGCTGACGGCAGCAGAGGAGAGCGTATTTAAAGTCTGACAGCGACGAAATGATCGGCTGATTGACACCGAGCCGGAAACTCGTGTAATCAGCCGATGAGAGAAGCAAAAAGAAAGGGAGGATAAAGATAGTCGTATTGATTGAACGGGGTGGGCTGAGCTTCACAAAATGTATTTGCAAAAGCCTAGATTTGTGCTCAAACGAATCCGACTGTTCGAATCAGCAGCGCACAAACAACCCAGACTGAACCAAGAGGCCTTTGAAAGCAGCGTGTGACCTGTCACCTGCTGATGTGACGATTCATTTTAAAGGCGGAACATCAAACTCGGGGGGAACGGTTTGAATCAGCAGGTAGTTTGTTACTGTTCTTCCTCTACTGTACAAATATAAAAGGTGTGTGTTCAGCACGCCGCGTGAGAGAATTTGCAGCGCGTTCATTGTGTTTTTGCAGTTTGTAGATTATGTCGCAGCAGTAGGGTTCAGGTTTACAAATCAAGCTGGTATTAAAGCAATCACACCTCAAGGTTTCTTTAGTTGCTGTTATGGACTTGTCAATCACATTATCATATTCATCTGCAGATGTGGTAAAAAATTGTAGATATTAAAATTCTTTGAAGCACTTAATGGAAAGTTTTTGCTCGCGTCCTTGGAGACTCTGGAGCTGTTATTTGTTGGGGTGGAACTGTTTTGGCGAGTACAAACCAAAGGAAATCTTGACCGTTGAGGGGACAACTCTCGGCCGGCAAGCACGTTCGACTGCAAAGTATGGCTGCTTAAAGCAAGGCCGCAAAAGGATGCAACACTTGGGTAAAGGGTTCATGAGGTGAAAGAACAGCAAGCAGCGAAGGAAGATGAAATGGAGAGTGCACTGGAACAAGAGCAAAGACTCCCGGGGTTTGACAGAGAAAGACTTCAAGGGGGAGAAAGCAAGAGAGAGAGGGAGATGGTAGAATCTCCTGTAGCTTGGGAGAGCGAGAGACTGGGAGGGGAAGTGTTAGCTGTGGGCCAGAAGAGAAGAGGAATAAGGAAGGGATGGTCACAGCATGAGGCAGAGAGCAAGGAGACCCAGAAAAAAGGTGAGAGAAGACCAACTGTGGCAGCAGGGGGGGAGGAACCGGCAGAACCGTTCCTTCCTGTCTTCATCTTTCCGTCAGCCTCAGCTTCTTCCGGTTGTGACTGCACATCCGCGCGCGTTCGTGTCCGCGGTGAGAATCCCCCGCTCGCTGCAGCGTGAGGTAAAGCGAGGGCGGCATGCTCCTGTCACAGACAGGTTTCATTTAGTCGAATTGGGTGGAAGCAATACACTGTCAGGGTGTGTTTTTGTGTATGTGTGTATTCACATCACACGCTCCATGGGTGGGCATCAGCTTCAATTTGCGATTCTGCTTCTTCACATGCTACTCCGTCCCTCAGAACACCTTTTTTTATTTTTTTTTAAACACAGTAGCTGGATCAGAACGACTGACACCTCCTTCTGAAGGAATTAATGCTGCCCTCCAGATGTTTTCCATCGCAGCCTCTGTCATATCCGTTGCCATACTGCTTGCTGCTCTAATTTTACCTTGAGAGGCAGCTGGATTTTCTTGAGATTTGTGAGATTACGAGATCACACGGCATTACACGTTGCCGGGCTTCAAGCTACGCATTCGTGGCTGATCCACCGTGGTGCAGACTATTCAGAGGAACCACTGGCAGCCTCGACAAGCATGCAATGCCCACGATGGCAGCTGTGTCTCAGTAGGAAGAACGAGCTGTCCAAGAAGACTGTGAAGGTGTGCATTTGTGTGGGGAAGTGGGTTGCTACACCGATCAGGCATAACATAATGACCACCTTCCTAATGTTGTGTAAGTCTGCCTTGTGCCTTCAAAACAGTTCTGAGATTAGAGAGTGGACATGGGCCTTCTGAGGGTGTCCTGTGGTGTCCGATGGGTTGAGGAGAGGGGTCTCTGTGGATCATCCCACAGATACTTGATCAGTATGGGATCTAGTGAATGTGGAGGCCAGGTCAACACCTTGTGCTGTTTTTTTGAGTTGTTTTTGTGTGTGTGCCTGTGTCAGGCTGCATCCTGCTGGGGGTGGCTGTTGCCATCAAGGAGTGTCATTGCTATGGGGTGAGGGTGTCTGGTCTGGTCTAGGTGGGTGCTACATGTCTAAGTAACATCCACATGAATGCCAGGTCCAAAAGTTTCCTAGCAGAACTTTGGATTGTCACAAGATGGTCAATGTCATTTACTTCTAGCGTCAGTGGTTTTAATGCTGTGGCTGATGTGTATGTAGGTGTTTGTCCTTGTGACTGTAAAGCACTTTGAGTACCAACAGGTAGAAAGGCGCGACATAAATGCAAGACCATTTACCATTCCTAAGAAAGATTTTCATGTGCAAATCTTCCCTTCAAAGAACATCCACTGTCTAAGTATTGGCAAGTGTCTGACCTTTCCAAACCTGCCTTCCCTTTCCTTTCCAAACAGCTTCCTGTTTCAAGGACGACCTCCCACATAGTTCTGTGCAACAAACCCTCCGGCTCATCGGGGTGGTTCTTATTTTTCTTAAACCTGAGAAATATCAGCTATTAACCTTAGCTATGCAAAAGCACACGCTGCCAACCGAGATGAAGTCTGGAAAATATGATTGGTTAAAGTCACAAAAGGATGTAACATTTGGGTGAAAAGTACATGTACTGTATCAGTGAGAGACGATGAAATGGAGAGGATATCAGAACAAGAGCACAGACTCCTGGGGTTTGAGAGAGAAGGACTTGACGAGAGAGAGAGAGAGAGAGAGCGCAGGAGAGAGAAGGTGAAGTCTCCTGTAGGGTGAGAGGGAGGAAGAGGGGGCGAGTGAAAGTGTTCTACATCACTGAATTTCACTTAAACCTCCAAAACAAAGCTTTGTTCCAGCTAGTTTCTGTCAGTTCTACCGAGGTTTTGGTTTAAATCAGAAGGATCTGATTTTCTGTGAGGGCAGAGAAGAAATATATTCACTACCTCTGAAGTTTTATTTATTTTTTGACTGATAAAGCACTGTATTGCTCAATGCTTGGGCTAAATTGATTTTTCTCCTGAAACGAAGGAAGGTTAAAAATATGCCAACACTATAGGAAAAGGTCAGTAACAATCAAGGGAAGGAGACATTTTCTCCCCAAACTGCCATGGGTATTAAGTCTGTCAGGGAAAAAAAAGAGCTGTCAAGAATTGGTTATCCCTTCATCCCCAACCGCTCGTCTCCCTCCTTCGATCCTCCATCCTTTCATTCCCCCACCTAACTCCCGTCAAACCTCAGACTGACTGACAGCCGTCCCTGCGAGGCTTCATTGTCTGAGAAAAACCGGCGCATATGCACACATACACCCACGTAACCATCTGATCCGGTGCCGTGACTTCCCCCCTCCCCGTCAGCAGCGCTGCTCCCGTGTTTTGTTGCGTTCTGACAGGCCGGCGTCGGGCTGTGTTGGCTCGCGGACGCGTTCGGGGCTTCAGGGGTCAGAGCCTCGGCGCCCAGATGTGGACTCTCTCTGACGTGTCCGGCCAAGCAGAAAGAGCAGAGGAGAACCCTGCACATGTGCGCTAGGTGATGATAAAAACCTGCGCGCGCGTAGACACGTACTTTTTCGCCACGATGTAGCAGCATATGGAATTGCTGAAGTTGGCCTAATTAGCTAATGTGGTGGGGGGAGAGAAGTCATACGTAGAAAAACAACAAATAGATTTTTTTTTAATTTTTTTTATTTGCATGATTAAAGTGAAGAACAAGCCTTTGGTATCTGCAAATGTAGCACATCTTCCTGAATATTTGGAGATGCCAGGAAGGAGATGTCTAATAGTTCTCCTTGGACACCACGAACCTATACGGAAGAGCCGTTTATTAACAGCAGAGCTCTGATTGATGTGCTCGCAGAAGGAGAATCCCCAGTTTGGCTCCGAGACTGACACAGAAACTTTGCCAAGTTAATTGAGGCAGTCAGTATCAACAAAGTGAAATGGCTTATGAGATGAAAGAAAAGGAGATGAAAAGGGAGGAGAAATTCGGTCCAATAAAGGCCCAGAAAGCAGTCGTACTCTTAAAATCCAATAAAGTTGAAAAATGGCGCGTGATAAAGGGAAATGGTGTACAAACATGCGCGGCAGTAGAAGCAAACTAATCATGAAATGGAACAATAGCGGAACAAAGTCAGTATAATTAATGTGTGTGTGTGTGTGCGGGTGTGTGTGTGTGTGTGTGTGTGTGTAGGTATGTTTGGAGGCTCATGAGAGGGAAGACAAAGAGCCTGTTTTCACTCTTTGCTTTTCTTCTTTTTTTTTCTTTTTTTTTTTTCTTTTCTCGAGGTACCGTAGCTGTGACTGTCCTATAAAGCTACAGTCCCATTTGTTAACTGGATATCCAAGGTCTGTTGGAGGTCTTCAAGGCCGTCGGAGGCTTGGAGTCCGGGTCGTGACGCCGCGGAGCTGCGAAAACGAGCCCGCGATGGGAACAAGTTCAAGCCGAAATCTCTTTCAGCGGCGCTCCAAGTTCACACATCTTTCACGCGCCGCCAGAGTTGGCGGCGACTCCCCCCGCCTTCCACGTTTTGTCATGATTGTCCTTTTTTTAAGCCCGTGCACCAGACCTTCATCTTCGCAGCGGCGCTGTCACAACTTCTCCTTGAGCCATCACTTTCTCTCCTGTCCTATGCAGGGGGAACACATTCTCGGAATCTCGCAGAGGAAAAGAGCCAGCCAGCTTTAAGCTGTCCACTAAGTCTAAGCTGTGTGTCCACGATATGTCTGAGGCAGTGCTTACTGCTCTGACTGTTTGCTCAGCTTGAGCAAAGCCCATTGTAATTTTTGTATCTTTCTCCTCTTCTACCCTTGTTCGTCTTCCTGGAGAAAGGCTTTCTGTTTTTACCAGCTTTGAAAAAAAAGAGAAGCTTTAGAAAAAAAAAAAAAAAGGAGGGGATCGTTTTAAGAGGAAGAGGCAGAAGGGAAAGACAGCCGCCTGTGGATGTTCCCTGTCAGGAGAGTGTATGTGTGAAAGAGTATCGATCCGAGCAGGTGAACCAGTGGTGAGCCTTGGTTTGGAGTGTATGAAGATTAGCTCTCCCTCCCCGTCCCCCTCCCCCCTTTTCCCTCTTTCTCTCATCCCCTTTTTTTTTATTTCTCTCTGTCTTTTTTCTCACACTGTCTCTATCTCTCCTTATCGTCTTCCTCTCCCTCCCTGGCTCGCCTCCCTCCGCCCGCCCGCCAGCCTGCCGGCCGCTTACAAACACAGCTCATTTCTGTCTGTCGGCCCGTCGCCTTGCCTGCTCACTGGAGCCTGCTGCTGCTGCTGCCGCTGAAGACGGAGAGGACCTGAGACATGCATGTGGCAGCCTGCCAACCTGTTTGTGTGTTTTGGATCACTGGTGTCTTTATCCACCAGCTCTGTTTGTGTGTGCGCCCGGGTTATCGAGACGCGAACTGAACGCGTTTCCAAGTATCTTCTTAATCAGCCGAGTTCCACCTTCACATACAAATGCACACAAATTGATTTGCTCATTGATTTTGGGATTCTCTTATGCCGTGCCCAAACAGAGTGTGTTTCACTAGGAGTGAGTGGACGAGTGAATTGTAGGAAGGAGGGCTTTGAGAGCTGGGCGGCAACCAAACAAACTGCAGCCCCATCAGTCTTGCTAATAGAGTTATACTTTCCTGTTTAACTCAGTAGTTTCTTGTGACCAAGAGGAAACTTTTCCAGTTTGTATTTTGTTTTGCATTTTCCGACAAACTTATTGACTCAGAAAGAGCCAAGGCCTGCTGAATCCAAAGCAGCCAACATTTTATCTGTGGCTGGGTGTGTGTTAGTTGGTGAATGTTGAAAAGATCCCATATATAAATGCTATAATCATCAGACGACATGCCACAACACGATGCCTGCTGCTTACAGCAGCACTAAACTGCCTCAAAGAGCCTTTGATTCAATCTTGGCCCTGATTTACTGGTGGAGACATTTCCTGATGGCCTGTTTTCTCCCATCTCTCTCCTTCCTTTGTCCACCCCCATCATCCCGCTCCTCTGTCCTCCTCTCTCTCCCCTTTGTTCTCTAGGTGTAGCCGAGGTGATAGTTCTGGTGGGAGGGCGTCAGGCTATCGGGATGAACCAGCGCTCCTTGACAGCGGTCACCTGTTTTAACCCACAGAACAGTAAGTGGTACCCGCTGGCCAGCCTGCCCTTCTACGACCGTGAGTTCTTCAGCGTCATCTCGGCAGGAGACAACATCTACTTGTCAGGTGAGCTAAATTGTCCACTCCAGCAGTACAATTGTCCGAGATACTTAGAGGCACAGACCGGGATTACCATAAGTCTATCACACAGTTGTCTTTCAAGGTTATGAAGGTGATGAAGTACAGCATCATACCATTGATTTAAATGTATACTTCATTTACCAGTGGAGTATGGTCATTATTTTTGAGTTTGAAATTGTGTCTTTAGCTCAAAAAGGAAAAACTGGTGCTAGCACAAGGCATAGGAGATAGAGGTGAGCAAACCAGTGACCTTGTGGTTTTAAATTGTTGTTCTATCCACTTTACCATTGCCCCCCTCATATATCAGTCTGCTGATTTCAGACTTTAAATATTCAGCATCGGTCTGGTCCTGGAAAACATTCAGGTTCAGCTCAACCAGACTGTAAAAAGACCCCAACAAGACTCAGCTACTACTCTAGCATGAGGCTACGGTCTCTCGTTAGGCAGAATCAGACTATGGGTATGTTTGGGTCTGAATGTGAGATCCCCTGCAATCTCACTGCTCGCCGCCTCTAGAAAGTACTCCGTCTGTTCTGGCTCTGTTTAAGGAGTTAACCAGAAAAAGCTGAGCTCCGGATGTGATCTCTGCTTCACAGACATTTGAACAGGAAACAAGGAAACACACAAATACTACGGCATCAAAATGATGAAGGCAACCTTAGATGCAGCTCTCCAAAAGCACTTAACTGACATGGACTGTGCAATTGTACTCAACCCTGGGTGTGAGGTATATATATTTTTTTCCCGAAAGTGATCGAGAGAATGCCAATACTGTGCAAAGCATCAAAGCAACTTTGAAGAATATAAAATATGAAATATTCTGTGAACATAATTCCATATAGGATCCTTCATCATTTTGATGTCTTCAGTATTAATCTACAATGTAGAAAATAATCAAAAGTGAGGAAAAAAAAAAAAATACAGAATAAGAAGGTGTCTCAAAAGTTTTGACTGGTACTGAGGAGCACTTGCACTTGGTCTGACTAAAAGTAGTATCGGTACATCCAGAGTTTCTAGCATGCCTGTGAGTGCGTTGGTTGGCCATTCCACCCACAACTTTGTTGCTTTGAAACGTCTGCAATGTCTCACCAAGTACTGGTTGGCTTGCCTTGAAAGTTTGTCTACATGCTGATCCTACTGACTCGGGTGGTGTGCTGATTTTTCACCAGGTAGATTTTTAACCAAATACCTACAGATACAGTATGTTGCCTTCAGCTGCTGCTGTTCTTGCACCTGCTAATCGGTAAAGAATAAAACGCAAAAACAAATCTGCACAAACACGGCCTCATTAACAGTGTCATTCTGAGCTTGTTAGCATCGTTTAAAGAAGACGCTGTTTACAGCTTCACAGGACAGATATCACGGCTCTAAGTCTGAGTCTTCATTTCTCTCATGGAGAAGAAAATAAATTGCGATAAAAACCCAGGCATGGGTGAACCTAATGGAATCTATTTGGAGGTATGTAGTCAAACGGAATAAAAGGAAAAGGAAGCAACAGCTTCAGCTTAAATTTGAGTATCTCTAATATGATCTGCTAAGGCATGCCATTAACTGCAACCAGCATATAAAATAACTGTCCCACCTAGTTTGTATTTTAGTTTCTAAGATTTTTCTTCTTGACAAAAGCAGTTATCCAAACAGCAAAGATCATATAATACAAATCAAAAGCTCCGAGACTGCTACTTAATGGACCTTGAGGTGAGATTATTTTGCCGTTATATCTGGTTTTGTTTGTTTCTTCCTTGACAGGATCTGCCGCGGTGTAAATGGAAAAAAATATGGTTTAAGATAACGAAAGAAAAACAAGCAATTTCAGTTTTCTTTTGTTAAAGTAATGGTTATTAATATTAGCCTTGACAAAGGTCTGCAGGCTTGACATTTATGAATTCTTACTGAGGACGTTTTCCCATCTGTGGCTCCCAATCCGTGATTCAGCAAAGTGAAACGACCCAGGCCGTTGCTCACTCCTCGTGACCTTTATGAAAGAGTCTTACAAAGGGGTGGCAATCTCAAAGTTTACTCGTATGTCGCTTCAAACGCTTTGCATAGACCAACACAGCTGTCAGCTTTAATGTATTTCTATTCAGAAGACTCTTGTTTGTGTAGAAGGTCTCTCCTGTTTACTTTCTATAGAGTTTTTTTTTCTATTATTTGAACTTGACTTTTCTCTGTCTGGCTTTACAGTTGCCGCAGTGTTCTGTAGTTTATTTTGCTCAACAGTGGCACACTGTGCACTCTGTGACTCCCTCCATAAGACACCTTTAAGTTGCTCCTCCAGAGGTAGACTGAATTTCCCCCTCCACGGTCCATTTGTGCGGGAATCTTGCACGGTACTCAGACCTTCACACTGGACCGTGGAAATGCAACAGGATTTGTCCTGCATGTACCTTTCCTCTCCCTCTTTTCATATAAATGTAAATTTGTGTTTGGGCATTGGAACAGGTCTGCATGTGTCCGCCGGGAGCCAGACAGCCAGTGGGGAAATCAGGGTTGTTCTATGTAGCCAATCAACAGGCTCCGGTCTGTAACCTTCCCCACACTCTGAACAGGGTCACTGAGTCACAGCTGGTGTTACATGTCAAACTGCACCGCTAACAGGGCTGCCTTGAAGAAAGCTGAAACAAGTACAGTTCTCTTGGCCGGCTGGTTGACTTGTCAACACAGCAGCAGGCAACTTTCAGTCAGTTCAAGTCTGCCGCTCTTCTTATTTTTATTTAGTTCCCCATCACTTGATGCAGAGGTTTTCTGCATAAACAGCAATTACCCTGCTATAGACTGTATGAAAATCCTATATCCTTTCCTGACCTGAACAGTTGCAGCTGCTAAGGGACTAAATTAACTCCTAATCCTCGTGTTCTTTGTATTTAATGTGACATGACTCACGACTTTCTGTGCGTCTGAGTGGATGTAATGACTGAGGGGTGGGAAACGAGACTGAGCAGTCTGCCTCTAACGATGTGCTGAGAGTCTTAATGGTTATTTTAGAACATAAATGTGAAGGAGCTCCTAGCAGCGGGAAAGCAAACAACATAAATTTGTTATTAACGCTAACAGTCAGGACATTGAATTTCTAGCCTTTATATCAAATTTAGAATTACCACCCTGTACTTTGTCTTTTTGGGAAAGAAGCAGTAGACAGACGATTGTGTGTCTGGGTTTAACCAACCAACAATGCAACACTGCTCCATATTAGCTCTGATTGAAAAACAGGTAAAGGTGCCTTGATTAACCTGCATACCTCTCGTTCTATATCTTTCAGGAGGCACAGAGTCAGGTGTGATGGTGGCTGATGTGTGGTGCTACATGTCCCTTTTGGACAACTGGAACCTGGTGTCCCGGATGACTGTGGCTCGCTGCAGACACAACAGCCTGGTGTACGACGGCAAACTGTACACCATCGGGGGACTGGGTGTGTCAGGGAACCTGGACCACGTGGAGAGGTAAAAGTCACTCGAGCTACACAGCCGCTCGTCTCCGAAAACAACCAATAAACACCTCCAGCAGCTCCCAGCTGGTGACTGCACAGTCCCGACCGGCTCTAACCCCGATTCTTTTAACGCCAACTCTGTGCGTGGACAATCCCGCGAAAGTAGGTTGGGTGCTACGCAGTGCGAGTTTGGGCAAATAAATATTCACCATGCGCGGCGAAACGTGGCAGATGGTGTGGTGTGCAGTAGCGCGGCGCAGCATATTGCAAAAGTGTTTGGACAGGTTTGTTAGCATTTTCTGTGAGAGCAAAAGGTGCAGAGGAATGATTCTGAGCTGGAGCATATTAAATGGTCACAGCTGCGAGAGTTGTTGTGGGGAGCGACAGAGCGCCTCTTTGCGTGTTTGTGAGGGGCGCATGAGAGAGAGGATTTGCTTTCAGAGATCAAAGTGGTGCACTGTGTCTGATTCCATCCACTTCAGCTCCAGCACATCACCACTACTTCATTTTAAGGTCGTACACTGCGGGTTATTCAGGCGGGTCTTCTTATTTTTCCCGTGTTTGCTGAAAACGCCTCGGCATAAAACCAGACATAGACACAGACGGTAATGAATTCCTTGAGGGATTAAATGTGAGCACGGATAGTCCAGATTTAATAGTTTGATTCATATTACTTGACTTTTTAATGGTGCTCCCTATTCCTTATTTTTCCCTCTAACCTGGGCTGATGAGTGTGCTTCAGCAGGGAGAGGGGGCTACCTCCCCTGCACGGCAGAGCAAGATTAACCAAAGCAATCAAAAGAACATTACTGAGTATATTAGAGCAGGCCGCTGCCGCTCATTACCTAGCGGCTCAATTGATCTCCAAAGCTGTTCGCAATGCACAACAGTCCTCCAAATGAAACAGCCTAATTTGATATTTCCCCATAATGCTGCCATACAGTGTCGTTATGACAGGGGGTAGATGGAATATTTGCCCCGTAATGGAAACGCATTTGATTCCTCTGTCTCTGAGCTGCTTAATTTGAGAGCTGCCGATGCATCTAGGGCATTCCTGGCTCCAAAGACATCAGCGTTTTACACTGTGGTGTGTTTGCATGCGCTTCCCTGCCCGTGCCCTCGTGTGCGTTTTCGTGCAATCACGAAGCTTCTCGGAGG
Organism: Chelon labrosus; assembly: GCF_963514085.1. Taxonomy (NCBI): domain Eukaryota; kingdom Metazoa; phylum Chordata; class Actinopteri; order Mugiliformes; family Mugilidae; genus Chelon; species Chelon labrosus. The sequence continues at coordinate 20,343,105 of NC_140347.1, forward strand.
CCCCTCGGCAACTGGACTCAATTATCAGCGCCGTAAAACTTTAACCTACTTTGCCTCTCTCCAAGAACCACCAGCGCGCCGTTCTGCTCGGCGTGGCCGGCCCTAATGCTGCTCTTTGGAACAGGCGGCGCAGGGAAGAATAAACCACGCGCCAAACAGTGTTGTGGAACTTGTAATCGTTAACAAGAAAGCGCACGGAGCTCGGGCCAAGGCGAGCCATTTGTAACACGGGGTCAGGGTTATTTTCACCGGCCTCATCATGCAACAGCTAACGGGTCTCTGAAGCTGTTTGGGTAAATATTCTGAGCGGTCAACAGGCTTGTTTCTAAGCAACCTGGGCTTTTATTTTGCCTTTTTCAGAAAACAACTACGTCGAGTCAAAATTGAGCCAGGAGGTCTAAACATTAACTATTCTGAGAGTAGCTTTTAAAGAGGGCGTTGATAGAAAATGCACGAGTGATATTCCTGTAGCTGTTATATCTGCTGTTTTGTGCAAGTATGTGTTTCAGCCTTTTATGATAATGATTACACATGCATCATTCATGGCTCAGATTTCCATTTAAAATGTGTTGTTTGTGTAGTCTGCCATTTCCCTGACTAAATGTGTGTGTGAGCTCCATGTGCACTTATGAACACCAGAACATCTAACTATAATTAACATAAAGAAGGTGTCAGCTGTTACTGGGATACAACAGAGGCATTATAAAGGTTGCAAATATTTTTGCTTCCTGCTGATAGAAATTCGATGATATCCAGAGATACAATACGGGCCACTCTTTCATATAATGATATACCCTTGTCAGAGCGATATTGCATCTTCCCTTAAACTTAAAAAAAAAAAAAGAGCTACTCGTGCTGCTCAACAATCACGCATCACCTCTGAGCGTCATTTATATTTCATAACTAAAGTAAGCACGAAGGAAGACTCCGTAATTGGTCGCCTTTGTCGTGCACTACAAAAACTGCATCAGTGACTCCCAGAGTCAGCCAATTAATCCCACTTATTAAGTGAAAACCTCCATCTGACCTGCAGCGAGGACTCGCAGCCGTGCAGCTAGAGTATCTTCTAAATGCAGCCTCTTTTTTTTTTTTTTTAATATGAAGCAATGTATTTTTATTCTTACACAAGAAAAAAAATGAATCCCACAGCAGGAAGAGGCATCCTTTTTTTTTTTTTTGTTTCAGTGCAGTTTTGCTGCCGCAGCTAATGTTTGAGGCTGTGAGATATATTTTGCAGTTTAGTCTTGTGTAGCCAGACTCGATTCATATCAGAATGCGAGTCTGGTAACACATGGTTTGGATTTCATCATGGGGCGTGTGCCAGCTGATGCAAAGAAAAAAATAACTCAATGCACGCAATTGGATAGTCCTACAACCAATCAGAGGCATTTAGTTGTAACTAAAGTCAACTCAACGGCGCTCAGCTGATGTGTATGACTATGTTGCTGTTACTCTTCTGTCCGTCACCTCATAAAGCCCGCACAAATTATCTGATTGGCCCACCAGATCTTTTCTTGAGCAAAACTGTTTCCAGACCATACCTGTCAAGTTTTGGATTTAAAAATAAGGGAAATTTTCCGGCGCCCGCCGCAAGCAGTCCCACCACCCCAACCAAGCTCCAGTATCCCTTATATCAGGGGTGCCCACATTTTTCTGGCTTGCGAGCTACTTTTACAATGACCAAGTCAAAGTGATCTACCCGTATATATATATGTATATATATATATATATATATATATATATACATATACACATTTTTTTTTAATTGTCATATTAATAGTTGTTACAGTGTTAAAAGCTCTATCCATCTTTGTTTTTATTTTTATCAAGAAAAATTGGTGCACTGCACCTTTACAAAAATAGCGCTGTCTCTTTAAGAAAGACGGGAGTCTGGAGTTGTTGCGTGGCTGTGGATGTGTGCCTCTGAACTGAGGGCATGTTGCAACTATAAAGTAAAAATAAAGATGAAGCTTTGTCTTGCTGTTTGTTTTGGAGTTGCAATGGATGCATGTTTTAGACTAACATCAAAAAAAAAATAAAATAATAATAATAATTCAATGGCACGCGATCTACCCGCACTACCATCGCGATCAAGTATGCTACTGCAGGTGGCAGTTATCGCGAGGCTAGTGACAGAGCTCAGATTGGGAATATTTTTATTTTATTTTTTTTACTCCGCCCGGGCCCGGGGTATTATTATTTTTTAATAACGCATGTTAAAATACGGGAGATTTACGGGAAAATACTAATACGGGAGGACGGCGGGAAAGAAGGGTAAAATACGGGACTTTCCCGGCCAAAACGGGATACTTGACAGGTATGTTCCAGACCAACTTCATTCAGAATTTTGTGGGCAGGGGAAGTTCGAGGCTGGCTTCCAGGCCTTCCAGGCCAGGCTACGACGTTGTTTTGAAACCAGAGCGTTTATCCCTCAGGTCGGTTCATTTGGATCTTTATGAACACAGCAATCGCACTCTGGGCTGAGCCCGGTTAGAGAGGGTGGTCTCAGCCCGACTGTAGTCGCTTTCCAGAGCGATTCTTTTGCAGTGCGAGCACACGTTACCCACAGCCCAGTATGACTACCTTGTAATTGTATAACCGAGTAGATTGCCTGATGTGTTTTTGGAAGAGTTCGCACCCCATAGATGTGTCTGGCTGCAGCAGTTTGCTCTCGCTTCGTGAATATGTTGCTTTCTACACGTAGCCTAGATGCTTGATCAAACTAAACAGGTTGTTCTTATGCAGAACAGTGATATATGAACCTCAAAACAGCAGTAAATGCCAGTGCCACACTTGTTGTTGATGCTCCATTTTTGATTTCCTGAAATCCAATTTTTCCTGCAAAAGTTGTGACCAATCACAAAACTGGATGTTTCAACAGAACTTTGTCTTGAGTCTTGTCTTCCTCATAAACACGAACCATTATCACAATATTGTAGCAATTGTTCTCTGAATCAGAACGAAATATGGCTTTGAAAGCACCCGAATTATTACTTCTTCTTTTTTCCAGTTTGTGCTGCTGTCGCACTGTGTTGCTCTTTGCTAAGCCGAAATTGCTCCTTATTGCCTTTCTCTTTTCAATTTCACTTTATCAGATGCTGGTGAGGTCGTTTAACTATTTGGTAACAAACACCCCACTAAATGCTAAATGTATGCTGAAGAGAATGGATTTGGTAATAATTGATTTCAAGATAAGATACTTAAACAATTTGAGGGAAACAGTGTGATAGCGGGGTTTTTTTTGCAGCTTAATACCGAAAGCATGTTTGTTTTGCCGAGCAGGAATGAGCTATTTCAAAGATTAAGGAGGATTTGTGAACAACAGACAGCTGGTCTGTCAAATCAGCTCAAAGACAGGTGCTATAAATCATAGACAATCTCAACAGCTTGGTGAGGGGCTCGGCAGATTAACAACAGCAATTTCGCACGGCTCAAAACCAGGAGTTTAATTCTTCCAAGCAGATTTTTGTGTCGGGGTACAGGCCAATAGAACCATTTCAAAGATAACTCCTCTGAACATTCAACCTGATCCAAGAAAAAAAATAATAATAAATCTTTTCACCACAGAAACTGACATTACTTCTGTTTTGAGTTCCTCGTGAAGACCTCCACAGTTTGAACCCTTTTTTTTGTTTGTTTCCCTCTTGAGCATCTATAAATGAAATAACAGCTTATTTTACACCAGTGGCAACCTTGGCACAAGTGCTTGAAGTGTGCTTCCGCGCACACTGATAGCACATTTTGGGTCTTAAAAATGTGTCTTTTGACTTGAGCTTTCACATGATTCATCACAAATTGTCAAACATGGAGAAATGAAACGGCTGAAGATTGCTGAGATCACTTTCGGGCCATTTCTGAAGGCATTTTTTTTTTTCCTATCTGCTTTGATAAATGAGCCTCATTAACTGCTGATCCTTTATTTTGTAGCAAACTACCAGATTTGGCAGGTGAGGCGGGGCTGTCTGCACGGTTGGCTCCACTGTAGCTTGGTACTGTGGGGCCCAAAACTCTAAAGATAGTAGAGACTTCTACTGGGAGGCAGCCAGTCCACAGCAGGACTAAATCCTGGCCAGTGGAGATAAGGGAACTGTTTATTTGTCGTCGTTGTTGCCACTGCACAAGCAGGAAGAACTGCTCTCGGTGGAAGTGCAGTTGTAATATGGAGAGTTAATAACATTTCAAAATCATTAGTCAGTGTGTGTGAATGGCTGCCTTGTTTGATATGCAGATGGCTGGGAGGGATTGAATCTGAAGGCTGGGGAATGGCATGAAATGGTGCGGCAGCGAGAGCTGATTTGCTCCACTCATAGATTGATTGAAGCAGAGATTGTTTACACACACGGCGAGTCTTTTTTCATTACCTGCGTTGTACTCACTCCCGTGTTCCTGTAGTCAGTGCTCCTTGATCATATGTGCGTACAGTATGTGCTTCTGTACCGACACACGCACGTGTTTATTTCTGTGTGTGTCTACCTACATCAGCCGGCACCGTCCAGCGCCTCTCACCTCGTAGCTCCGGCTCCGAGCACCCTGACACCTAATTTGTAGTCCTTCCTGCTTCTCCCGCTCCCCATCTCTCCATCCATCTCACTGAGGGTTTTCACGCTCCTAACCGTGAAATTCACCCACATTCACAATTATGTCTTCAATCAGAGGCATCTCAGAGCTGGTAGGATGCAGCCTTTCTTTGGGAACGGCAGGAGGTCCAAATCAACACTCGGAGGACTGAGCCAGCTTATTCCTGTCTCCGCTCTCCACACTAATGACTGACAGATTTTTAGAGATGGGAGCAGTGGAGTTCGGGAGGCTTTTAACTTGCAATCAGGTACCCTGGGCCTGCATGCTCCTCAGCATGTTGATCCTTTGGCAAACCAATATGATTGCAGATATTGAATAATTCATGGCTGTCTAATGATGTGTCAATCACAGATGGTTTTGTTTTATTTATTGCGCACTATGCACAGGTTTGTGCGTCCTCCAAGCTCTATTATAAGTTAATATTGCATGAAGACTGTTAGCAACATGACACTGAGTACAGCAACTAGCATCTCTCATCAGGAATGTTTTGCTGTCTGTCTAACGAGTCTGAAAGCGAGAGGAGGCATTTTTTATGGCTTTTCAAAATAAAATGACCTTTTTAATTGTGTATGTGCCCGTAGAAGCTTTAGAAAATGCTGCTTGTTGTTGTTGTTGTTGTCGTATACACATGCCGATCGAGGAGTCTGTCATTGAGTCCTGATGGTCAGAGTTGCTTTTCTATTTCCATGAAGGTTGTTGAGCTCTTCTACAATGGACACTGTGTGGGCATGGCTTAAGTGAAGTGCACAATGGTGCGTTTCAGGAACGTTGGCTTAGTCTGACACTGGAGGCATATTGTAATGCCTCGTCGACCTTGCCGAGGAGCATTGAACGCCTCCCGGGAAATTTCATCATCTCAAGCATGGCCAAGAACATACACCGAGAAGGAGATTCTAGGGGGAGCTTTCATCATGCCTCGCCCCGAACGCAGCCCAAGTCTTCCACGGGCTGCTCTGTGAACTGACAAGTCCTCAAGTATTTGTTGTCTGCAGGGGGTGTGCACGCTCACCCGGAGAAAGGTCCCCTTGTGTAAGACGCCAGGCGTGGGAGAGACCTTGCGTCAGTCTGGTTGAAGTAAAAGGCTTCAGCTGCTCTTTCAGTTGCGCTGAGACAGGGGTTGCCCCGTGTGAGCGCACTCTGCGGGGATCTGCTTCTTCTGAAAGAGGAGATCCCGTCTGGTCCAGCCCACTCAAATTAACACAGTCTGCCGTCCACCTCTCGATCTTAATCCCTGACTGCAGATGCATTTCAACCATACTCACTACATGTACAGTCTCAGACAGACTTTGAGATGGAGGGTCCTCCTTTGTCCGTTTGTAGCTTCCTGCCCAACAGCACTCTCTTTTGGAGATATTGGGGAAATAACAAGCAGGGCAATGATGCTAATAACGCCAGAGCGTCCCGCAGCTCTACAGCCCCAGGTGTCCAGGACCCTGCAGGGAAAACAGTCAAGGAAGAGGGAAGGAGAGGGAACCGGAGCAAGCCAAGAAGAATTTAGTAGCGCAGAGCTGAAGGGAGAAGATGAGAGGGGATTGTAGATGCAGCAGCCCCAGGTGGGCCTGTGAGCTATACGCCATCAGTCACACTCAAACCAATGGGCTCGTGTGAAGACGCCCCAACTCTTCTTTCCCAGCCCCTCCAGCCTCGCCGCCGCAATAATGAACTGACGAGCTGCTGTGCATGTCTTTTATACATCCGCATGTGATGCTATGTGGATCTGTCTGCACGTACTAGGTCAGACGACGCCCGGGGCCGGTTTCGGAGGAGGGAAAAGGAGGAGGCTAGGGTGGGGCGGGGTGCAGCCGGCCCCAGTAGCCACGCAGCGTGGCACTGTAGTCGGGGACAACAGACTCCTAGAGCCCCCATGCTGAGCCAGTTCCCTCCTGCAGAGCTAATCCCCGCTCCACAGGATTAACCAACTTCACAGCGCTGTCCCCTACTGCGCTGTCAAGGCATTGGTTCACCCTCCAAAACCCTTCCCCAGACACCACCAGCCCTCCACCAGTCCACCCTTCCCCGCATTTTCACACACACACACACACACACACACACCCTCATTACCCCTCCATGATACCCGTGTCCCTTCTGAAATGTCACTATCGATTTCCACTCCCCATGTCTTTCTTGCCGTGGCTCTCTCTGATCTGCTCACACTCTTCCTCCTGCATGTTCTGGCTTGTTTACCACAGATCCTGCCTATGTGGCGGCACGGCAAATCATTTTTTCAAAACCGCTGCAGAGTTTTAGAAATCTGAATGCAATTTTTACGTGGCTTCATTTCAGGACAATGGGAAACTCCATTGGTAAGCTCTTTCTGGAGTTGTGTAATCCATCACAGTCAACATCGAGGCTGCTTTTGTCAAAATGATGTTGTTGTTCCAAGATGTTGCTGCAGCACGATAAGTCCTTAAACAACTGGTAAATTAATCAATTAGTCGGTTGCGGATTCAGCTTCCCGGATGTGGGGATTGGTTTTTTTACTCCGCTTTATGTCGTTGACAATTGTTTATCTTTGGATTCTGAATTGATGGTAGGAACTGTTTTAAGGAGCCATAAAAGGCTGGGAACCACAGCTTTAAGCCATCAGTAGTTCACCCACGTCAAAATTCCCCCTCTGTGTGTATACATGCTGTTTTTGTATACTTCATGAATGTGTTGACAGAGAAAGGAGCAATTTCCTGTCCTGTGCGTATTGTCTGAACATGCAGAGTCATTTCCCTGCTCCATGGAGGAGCTACTGTCTCTTTCAATGATTTTAAAGGCTCTTGGGAAAAGCAGTTTTTTTTTTTTTTTTTTTTTTGCCGTGCCTCCGCACCTCCCCTTTATCCTCTCCCCCTGGTTTCCACTTTTAAACACAATCTCCAACCTCTCCTGCACCTTGTGTCCCATTCCTCTCTCCGCCTCGTCACAGTGCTGATTAGGCGGGCAGGAAGATGATGGGTGTATTTGGGGCCTGCGAGGCCGGTGATGTCGCATCTGTCTGACATGCTCGAGCAAAGACAGTGTCTCCTCCTCATTGTCTTCTAATGGGGCACTGGGGTCTCGGAGACACGGAGGTAGATGGAGGTGGGAGGCAGCGCATCGTGTGCGTGGGTGTATGTGTGCGCGTGTGACAGTTACAGAAAAATGCTGGCGAGGGGCGGCAGGTGTGCCCGAGGATGGTATTAAGGAAAGACAGAGAGAGACTGCAGGTAATGAGTAGTACGAGGTGAATGTGCTTCTGCCTCGTTGATAAACGATGGGCTGGCACTTCGGACAATTTTCAGCCTTTACCGAGAGGCGAGTCTTTTTTTTTCTCTCCCCTTCTTCCCGCTTCTGTGCTTTTCTCTCCTCTTTTTTTCCCCCCCTCCTTCACCCTCCATCTTTCACTCTTCGGCTCAATTATACTCCCCTTGAACGCGCGGTGTGTAGTCTCCCCGCCACCACCAAGTCAGTCGTCCAGTCACTCAGGCTGCGGCAGAACGTCGCCGGCTAATTATCGCTGGTTAGGATGTGACAGATGCCGCAAAGATGGTTGGCAGTCAGCGCGCTGCTGTCCCCGCTCAGGAGGAAGCAAAAACTGACCTTTGGAAAGCACGGCCCTGGCAAACGGCGGCAATATCGAGATGCCGCGCCTCCCAGACCACCAGGGAGGGATCGACACTGGAGGTGGGAGGGTTAGCTGTTATATATAGATATGTCCTGTGTTGTGTTTGTGTGGCCAAGGTGAGGGCGCGACACGAGGTTAGCACATATGCTATTTTCAGCTTTTGTGCAGGTCTTCCTAGTGAATGTGTGTGTGTGCAGTATGTACAGTATATACATACATAAAAAGAGTATGAACAATAGGGCCAGTGCTGTAGCTAGGCATATAGCAGACTATGAATAATTGTCCTTTAGGCTGTTAAATAGAGGTCAGGAATTACTGGGGAACATTAATTCATGTGCTCCAGTGAGGGCAGCCAATACGCACCTGCATTAAGTGGATGAACATGCGCTTTATTTTCTAATATTTAGTTAGACCTTGTATGTATTGATTAAAGGCTTATAGTTTTCCCTTTTATTTAATCCACCTTCTCAACCTTGACTCAGCACATATCAGTTTCTAGCATCCGTGAAAAAATACACGATCAAACTCCAAGCTCTGGGTGCAGCCGCTTTCACCCCAGCTATTTGGGTGTCAATTTTAATTTGAACACACACCGTCTCTCTCTCTCTCTCTCTCTCTCTCTCTCTCTCTCTCTCTCTCTCTCTCTCTCCCCCTCTCTCTCTCCTTCTCTCCCGCTCCCTCTCTTTCCCCGCTACCCGCCACTCCGTACCCCCCGCCGTGCTGCCCTACTTGGCCGCTACCAACACGGGGGCTTACTTCAGTAATGAAGTGGGGTCTCAGTCTTCCGTCTCCCATCTAGTTTTGAAAAGTGCCGAGCAGTAATTGGTGTACGACCTACAAGACCGCCAGCACTCATGTCCCCTGTCCTACGTGACATTCCCATCCAATTAAATCTGCGTCTGCGCGCGCACGTACACACACACCCGCGCCAAAAAAAAAAAAAAGAGGGAGCACACACACTCGCTATTATCATGGCTCCCTTAACTTCTCTTCCTGATAGTCTTTCAAGGTGCCTTTTAAGTGGGAGTTTAAGTGTACTGAGTCGTCTTCATTTTCCTCTACATATACAGTAGGACGTGGATGTGTGACATAGACTTGGACACTGAATGAGTTCATTTTCGAGGATTATGGTAAATCTGTGTTGCCAGCGGATGGATTGCTCTCTGTCTCACAAGGATTAGCTGAAGGTGACACGGAGGTGGCAAGTCCGCGTCCATCTGTGTTTGTGTACGCTGCCATAGTCTGACTTGTGTGCCCGTGTGTGTTTATGCATGTTGTGTACAACCATGTCAGTGTTATTAGCCCGAAATGTTCGGTAATCCATCAGAGTTAATGAGTTGCGTGTGTGCGCTCTCCACCGGCGATGGCAGCGATGTGTGTTTTGTGTGTGCATGTCTTTTGACTGACCTTGACTTCAGTCTGTCTGATGAGCACACTCCCAGGCCCTCCATACGGAGAGCAGGACTCCATCAGAACCCCAGATGTCGTTGCGAGGAATCTGTCAGAAGTTTGTACCCTGAGCAAACAACAAGCAAAACTGTACGGCGCTCCAGGGAAATGAGGGGGTCTTGGGATTTCACGAATGGGGAAGTGTGTCAGAGGTCAAATTGGTGGTTCCCTGCTTGAGAGTCCCGGCCCAAGAGGCTCTAAGATCAATCTGACACGTCCGAAGATGATTAAACGAATCACAAGGAGTGCAAAAGTTTGTCAGTTGTTACATTGCTTCAATTTCTGTGAACGTATCTTTGCCGCGCCTCTGAAAAGAGTTCATATGAAACGCATATTCAGCAACTTTGTCCACACCACGGCTTTAAACTGGGACAACATGTTGAAAGTTGACTTTTTATTTATAGTGATAGTTTCTTTGAAGTGGGGTTGTATGAGGTACTTGCCCGTAGTCAGTGTATTGCTTACAGCGGTTGGTGGTTGGCATGCACCCAGTTTGGAGAAGCAGACAGAAGCAAGGGCATCGAAGCTGAGCAGTGACCTGGTGTGGATGGGGTCAACAGCAGAGCATGTTTTAGCCACCCACAACAAGGTCCTACCTAAAAAAAAATCAATATCAGTTTAAGTGTGAGCTGTATTTAGAATATTTTCCTCAGGCAGCCTTGTCAGGCGGGACTTTCCAACAAGAAGCCAAAGCTGTTTTGTTGCTCACTGTAGAGCCACCAAACTCCATTGACAAAAACAGCGATTTTACAGAACAAGAGGGAGATGTTGGTCTGCTGATGCCTTGATTGGTTACTTTTGTTGAAGTCACTGTATGACATCCTAGTTAGGATAGGAGATAACATTCCATGCAGAGGTAGGAATCAAAAATATTCCGAGACCAAGAGCCATCTGCTACAGATCTTTAGAGCCTAGTTATGTCACACAGTCACCACCGGTATGAACAGCTAATTAATAGTTACTGCCAGGTGTAACGTCATAAAGTGCTGATAGAAAAACACTTATAGCAACTTGGTAATATGTGACTCAGTCAGGTAGTCATGAATCATATTAGTAACACATCAAATGGTGTATAATAGTCTGTATGTGAACTCGGAAGATAGAATACGTAGAACTGGCTGCTCCCCACTCTTTCTAACCTTCATGAACACTGTTAGCTCTACAGTGTAAGCTACATGTACTTACACATATACCAATATTGGTTCTAAGTCATAAATACATTTACAAATGACTGAGAGTTGGCGCTTGCATACTTGCTCCCCTAAACTAAAACTCTTCTGTTTGGCTGTTAGCTTGTGGCGCTGCAGTAATACCCTCTTTACATATGTTCATGTCTGTTTTTGGTCTTTGCTGCAAGTGGTTTCTGCAGCATATTTACACATGACTCGAGTTCTTATGAGCTTACTGTAGGAAGCTGCGGTTATAGTACAGGCATAAGAGTGCATTAGTGCAACATAATCTGCAAACAGTAAAGCAATGGTGGGATGCAATTTCCTGCTTAAATTTGTAACTTATTGGTGCCGAGGCTGATGCTAAAAAGAGCCAGGGAACACTCATTCATGTCAAGTCTTTTAGATTCTCATGACTCACCCCCCCCCCCCCACCCCCTCCCTCCGATCAAGCTGCAGGCATGTCAGCTAAATGATGCGCTTCCTATAGGATTTGCATTTCTGTGCTGCGCCGAGCCCTTCCCCTACAAGGTGGGACTCGGTACATCTCAGCGCCAGACATTGATTAGCAACCAGGGGAGAGGGAACGCAGGTACAAACAGCTGTCACCAGCGGAGACGATCAACTCGGGGGAACAGAGGTGCATACAAACGAGTTCAAATTAGTTGTCACAAAGCTGCTGTTTTGGTTTTCATCTCTGACAATTTGCGTCGAGCTGTCCTTCGTGAAATAGAGCGTAGCAGAAGGTGAGTTTTATGCGAGTCACTGCTGCCGCACTCGAGGACATTAGTGTATACAAAAAAAAAATAAAACAACAGGATGAACTGTCAAGTTACATGTTAAATTAAATGTTACAATGTCATAATCAGTTCTCTACAGCGGCTGGAAGTAGAAGTGCACATCCATTAGGAGCCACACGGTGTTACATAAAAAAATAAATAAAAAGCCAATGTAGCTTGACTTCTGGGCACATTTTTACATGAGTCATGTGTTTTATTTTCAAGGATAAGTGGCTTCAGCTGTAAGAGGTAAACTGGTGCAGCAACTGAGTTTGAGAACAGGACATTTAAACACGTGTGAGGAACATTGGACACAGGCCTTCGTGCACCGGAAACCGAACGATTACGTGTATCGTGTGTCCGTGCGCATGTAAATTATAACCAAAATGTGCAAGACGAGGAAGAAGAGGGACAACGGTGGTTCGGAGACGTGTTTGTATGAGCGTTGGTGCCCAGCAGACAGCAGGGTGATACTGGAGGTGTGGGCACAGGCCTCGCAGTTTCTGTGATGTGCACTGACACACAGATGGCAGCTGACACAACACAGATAGACTCTCACACCCACTCTCACTCCTCCTCCCTCTCCAAAGTGGATATTCTCCCCTGCTACGCGCCTCCGTTGTTGATTTGATAGGGCGATTAATGCAAAAATCTATCACCACTTTCCTTCTCCGGTCTCCTTTCCTCTTCCATCGTTTCTTCGCTCGTGCCCTTCCTTCGACCACGCAGACATCTTGCCCAGGTGTGAGTAGCGCAGTTTTTGGATGAGCCACTTGCAAATATGGAAAGAAGCAGGAAGTCACAGGCTAATGATTTCAAATGAACATCCACAGGCGCCATCAGCAGCTTCCTTTGTCAAAACGGCCCTCGTGTGCAGCACAAATGCGTTCTGCGCGCGCGGCCCAATTTGCTTTTAAATAAAAGTCCAGCAGACAAGCATCGGCAGCATTTTGTCATTCGCCTGGACGCTAAAGAGCGGATCGCGCCGTGCCGTTGAGATTTTCCCACACCTACATGGCTCTGCTAATGAATGTTCTTGGCAAATATGAAAAAAAACGAAAAAAAAACGCTAACACAAGTAAATGATGCCTATATCTGTGTGCAAATTGATTTGAATGCCCTCCAGGCCGAGGCTCATTTGCACAGTCACCCTGCTTCTCCTCAAGCCAAATCACAACCTCTCAGTTTGCTACTTCTGACGGGAAACAGACGGCAGTGAGGGACTGATGCACCCCCACGCACACATGCACTCTATTCTCGTGCCTGTTCCAGTGGCATTAAAGAATCAGACTATTGTTGAACATAGTTGCACATGCAAAGGTCTTCATATTGATGCCTTTGTGTTTAATGGCATTTGCTTTGAGCTATATTCTAATGTCAGCATACGGTACCGATGTAACAATACTACTAAGATACACTTTCCAATAAGAAAATACACTGTGCAAGTGCTTGTTAACAAATCAAAGTGTTGGACGAATAAAAATTGTAATTATAGAGTTATTAAGTAGGACAGACTGGCATTTTACTAAACCCGTGCTTGATGGTTTTTCTTACAAACAAGGTCGGGTTTCTTTTTCTGCCACATGACTAACACAGGTTTTTGAAATCCACATTGAAGTGTGCACGTGTATCTGAGGGTGTGTGTGGGCAGTGCTGAAGAGAATGTAGAGATAGTGTTCACGCGAGTGAGACAGATAGCTGGAGTGTTGCAGGGATTAATGTGCATTTGTAACTTGAGGGCATGAGTTGCTGCTCGATAGAATCTAGAGTATCAGCTCCTTCTCTGCAGGCCATGAATGCGTTTCTTAAATAAAATAAAATAAAATCCTCAATTGCATTCCGGTGCACGTTCCGGGTTTTTAAAGGTTACGGGGCTGTGGACCTGAGCACTGGAAGCACACTTAACAGCTTGAATAAATGCAGGTTTGTATTAGTGTGTCTGTCCTGTTCGTACACTGTCCTCTGCTATTAGCCGTGCGAATCTCAAGGCGGTTAATAGCAACCGTGGAGGATATTGTTGCTATTGTTAAGCAGTCAGTTCACCATTCCAGTGTTGTTGAAACTGCAGCATGATGCACTCTTCTGCCTCTTAATGGATTTTTTTTTTCCCTGTGTTGAGGTGTATAGAGCCCAAGTGGTTTTGTTATCTGAGTGAGGTATTTTTTTTTCATTCCTCCATTTGCAGTAACTCTACACTCTTTTCTCACTCTATGAATGCTGTAGTTTGGATCTCGGGGGAAATGATACATGCCAGCGTCTCTGTGACTGGCCCCCTCCTCCATTATAGTTAATCACATGTGTGCAAAAAGGAGAGAGACACTCTTCTGTTAACGATATTAGTGAATTTGCTGCGACGCCTGGGGAGTCTTCTTGATAATCAGATTGCGTTGTTTGTGTGTTCTGGAGACAGATGGTCTGCGTACTGTATGGTCAGCATGACGAGGCAGGAATCGGCCCATGGTCTTTAGGTGACCAGCTGTTAGAGTTGCAGTGCGTTTCTGTCTCTGTCTCACGTCATGTCATACGTAGTGACTGATGCTTTATTTCTTTAGCATACTGATGCAGCATAACCATTAGAAAGCAAGACCACACACACAAACACACAAGGCCTTGTAATGCCACATCTGATGGCAGGCTGCATAACACCTTGCCGCATCCATTTATTTTTATGGCCTGTGAGTCATACATACATGTATGTGTGTGTTTCGCTGTTAATGTTACAGAGCGAGGCCCCGAGGGGCCAGATCTGCTTACGCGCCACATTTTCTCAGCTTGCCTGTGATGATGTCATCAGTGGGTGACAAATTGTTAGCCGGCGATGCCCACGTACCGGCACGCGTTCCAAATTTTAAAAGAGGACACAAATGGATTTTAGAGCAACACCAGAATTACATTACTCCTCCAGCTTTCTGTTAAAAGCGGAAGGAAAAGGCTAAATGTACAGGCTCGGGACGTTCTGTTACAATTTCCGTTTCCTCTCGACGGAAAAAAGACAACGAGTCAACAATGACATCAGTAACTGATGCAGTGCATCCGTTCGTCTGTGCCAATAGATCTCCGATGTTGCCCAAACGCTATTAAGAACACATCAGTGAGCCACACATTTGGACTAGTTGACATGCTAATTAATTCAATGAACGTGGGCATTGTAGTTTATTTTTAGTGAGTCCCACCAACACGCCCCGCTGCAGTAAATACTGACAAGGGCACCTAATGTGTATTAATGTGCGGCCCAAAATACTTTCCAATAAACGCTCTATTTACTTGTGTTTGAGTAACGTTTCCTAAAAACAGCAGTGTGCTCCTGTTGTTGTAAACTACTTTGGAAACTAGATTTGCGTGACCTGTTTTTGTAGCGGTTCACGTCTGCTTTAAGAATGATTGGTCTTTGGGACACGGTGTTGAAAAGAGATTGACTAACGTAGACTTTTTCCATACTGCAGGGGTAGTAGATATGCTCAAACTTGAGTTATATAGATTTAACTGATGTGTTTTGAACCAGCCCACCATTTTCCAATAAATGGGTTTGCTTGTGAATAGTCCCAGTCTTTTATTACAGTGGCCAACACCCCCAGTTACTGGTTTTAACAACTAATGCTACAGGTCGCGGCATTCCGGTGGCAGGAAAACAAACCACTGATGTTTTAATAAAGAAGTCAGGAAGTAACTCCCATCATTCTGTGAGCAGCCTTGATCTGGCTCTACACTGCACACGGTTTGAACTCGCACACGGCAGGTCACAGTGAATGGAATTCGCCACCCCGCCGAGAAGTCGGAGGAGTGCAGCCTGTCGCCCGCAGCTCTTCATCTAACCGCTCACTGCGGCTGCTCCTTCTTCTTCCGTTACCCCCTGAAGTATTACAAACTCATGAGCTGTCAAAAAGTAACAAAAAATGACTGTTGTCTCGTTTCGAGCGGCGAGCGCCAAGCTCACCGACAGAAGGCGCTGTGTTTTCTGAGACTGCCTCGCGGTAAAATCAGCCTCGCGTCGGGTGCATGCTTTGAATGTGAAGCTGCGGCAGTGGGTACTGTTTGGTTTTCATTAGCAACAATCTCCGAGCCTATTGGCTATAATCTCATAACAATGCACAGCACAAACACTGTATATTCACACCCAGATGTCTGTTTATAGAGATTACATGGGCAGTAACTTAGTAAATAATTATTTTCTCCACAAGATTCTCGTACAGCCATCCAATAATGTAAATATAGAAATGTTGCCATACTTTCACCAGTGGGTCATAGGCTCTGTCACTACTGTGTTATCTCATTTGGTAACAGACTGTTAGCTAGAACAGTAGCGCACAATATAAGTACGAAATTATATGTGTACATTACAAAAGTAGACAAGTCAAGTTGTCTATCATGAGTGAAGTTCTTGAAACAGTGAGTCAGAACAATTGCACAGGTATTTACTGGCATTTATTGCACAGAGGAGATGCTGCAGATGAAGGACGTGATTAAGTTCTGGTGAGTCTCACATCAGCAGGCAGGAAGGAACCTGCAGTATCTCTCCATCGTGGATGAAGCGGCCTCTGAATCCCATGCATGGGCTGGGACATTTTCTATCCCCGCCACCTCCACTTCCTCCTCCATGCATAGCTGCTGTCCTGCGTTTTCAGCCCATATGGTTCCCTCGCTGATTTGGTGACTGATGTTGGATTTAATTTTGGATTTTCACGATGCAGAGCAGCCGGGCAGGTAGAGAAATCCGATTGCTGTCAACGTAAACAAACATGGCAGGTGCAACTGCGTGTTTTCCGAGGCAGCTCTCCAACTTCTGCCAGTTGTTATCAGACCTCGCGATTCTTATCCGGTCTTGTCGTGTGAGAGCAAGGACCATAGAGATGTTAGTTGCTTCTCTTGTACCAGCACCACTTACACCTGGCTGACAATTAATTTTTATTTAATTTTAGTCGCTGACGTCTGCCTCAGTCGGAGTGCGCGCCGCGAGCGTTTGCATGTTTTTTTTCATCCAGATTACATATTCAGAGCCACATCCAGTGCAGATCGTGGCCTCTTTCTTTCATTCGCAGCTCTCTCTCTCTCTCTATCTCTCTCTCTACGCTTCCTATCAGTCTTTCTTTCCGTCCCTCGCCCAAAATAAAAGAACACAATCCTGCGTTGTTTGTTCCGTTGTAACCCTGCAGCTGCATTTTTGAGATGATTGTCCCTGCGTGATGAAACAAGCCCTGTCAGGCGCTACAGACGATTACATGGCTTCATGCCGTGATCAGTCTTTGTGTATAAACACTTAAAAAAAAAAAAAAAGCAATCGATGCAGCGCAACATGCTGATGGATAAACTCCTAAAGTGTCTTAGTGACAATGAAATGCTCTGTCCGCCTTTTCCGTCTGACGGAGAGCATCGGAGGAAAGAGAGGGCCAGATACAGAATGTGCAAATGTGTTTTTGTAATCAACGCGGTGGCTTTATTTTTCTGTCTCTCTCCTTCCTTCATCTCCTTTGCCTTGGAGATATAATCGAAGCACATACACCCACTCTCAGTCTTTCCAGTGTCAGTCCTAATGTTACGGTTCGTATTAAATTCTTGATGGCGAATCAAACGTGCGATGAATTCAATCGGATTTGCGACCTCTGAGACGCCGAGCTTCTTCTGACCTGTTGCTCATTATCACATCTGATTGACTGGATGATGGCTGTGCTGTGTTTACAGAAACAGAATTTAAAAGCCCTCTTCCCCACCCTGCCTCTTCCTGGAACAGATCTGGTCTCACATGCGCACACTCTTCTCTGGAAGCATGAGAACGACACCAGTTATTTAACATGAAATATCCCCGTGTTTTGTCTTCCCTTCACTGCCTCACTGCTTTGAAGCCAGGAGAGAGGTAATACCCTGTGTTTTCACACACTTACCAGAATTCTAAAGGTATAAGAGTCTGGACCGGATAATGTGATCAAACTACACCCAGGAAGTCTTACAGCAAAATGATCTCAGTTTTTAAATGTTGGGTCTCGCTGTTATTTCTCTCCAATCCTGTCTGCTGCTGGGTGCAAAATCTCCCAAAAAGGAAGGTTGTTCTCTATAGTTCAGTCAACCAGAACATTATGATCACTGACAGGAGAAGTGAAAACATCCAATGTTCTGCTGGGAAACTTTTGGACCTGGCATTCATGTGGATGTTACTTAGACATGTACCACCCACCTAGACCAGACCAGGCACCCCCGCCCCATAGCAATGACACTCCTTGATGGCAGCAGCCACCCCCAGCAGAATGCATACTTTAGGCTATTTCAAAAACAGGCAAAGTGGTGAAGTGTGAGTGGAGCTAAGGCAGGCAGGTAGGTGACACCTAGGCAGATAGCTAGCTAGACTCTTGATGGCTCCAACTGTCATTCAAAACAGCAACGCCCTAAACTATGACAATGAAAAAGGAAATTAGTTGCAGAGACTGAAACTGCTATTTGTACAGCGTTGTTTTAACAAAGAGGTCTATGGGGACTGACTCACTTTTGGAGTCAGCCAAGTGGCCATTCTAGAGGTTTCTGCTTAAACGCCCTGATACTGTGTTTTTTACTCTACAAGGCACCAGGGGAAATACCTTAACTGCCTCTTTAGCAGCGTTACGTCGCTCTGTACCTCCGCTGCCCTTGAAGAGGCAGTTCAAGTGTCTTTGGTGGGTGCATGAGCTTAATTAGTCTAACCAGTCATACCTGGTTACAAGGTGCAGAAGAAAGGCATGGCTGGATAGGCCGAAGAGAACGGATCATCTGTTGCCTGTTTGCTTTTTTTTTAATTGATTCATTTATATATATAATTCGTTGAAATAAACTCTTTAGTTTCATAACTCCGGCGTCTGTCTCCACTTTATATTGCAGCCCTCGTGCTAGGTCGTGACACGTAGCCAAACACTCTGCTGTGTTCTCCAGAGAGCTGCTAACTTGGTCTGCATTGAGCGTGAACCAAATTGCCAATGTTGTGTGCATGAAAAAAATATTGTATTCTTGTGTTAAAACAAGTGTTTTTTTTTTTTATATTATTTTATTTTTTCTCATCCCGACCAGCTGTTTGCAGCCGTCCTGTTGGACCTTTGTCCATCTTGTAATCAGCATCACTCAGCAGTCCGACCCTTAAATGTATAAACCTCTCTCGATGTGGTCTGAACGGTAATTACATCTGCCAGAAAATGAGACACGTGCTAGTCCCTCTATCTCAGCAGTTACTCAACCCGATGCTCGCGTGTGTGTGTGTTCGTGTTTAAACACTGCTAATTGGCACTCTTGAGTGTTTCCAGTCCACCTTAGCTAGAGTGGCTCCAGTGCCACCACATTCTCTGACTGACAGGCCATTTAAAGCCATTCCCTCGGCAGCTGTTGCCAAGGACATTATCGGACCCCCTGAGAGAATATTCCCAAAGGCTAATTCGCCCATCTCCTCTTGCACTTTATCTAACAGCCTTCTCGCAGGAAGGTGGATGCAATGAGTCCTTCCAGGTGTCATTTAAATTCTGCCTGACTTCAAATGCCACAGGACCTGCAACGGTAAAGCCTCCGAACACTGAAAAATAGCTTTGAAAAAATACCTCTGTGAGCGAGTCAAAAGAAAAGTAAAAGACACCTGTGAGCTAAAAAATTTAACAGAGACTCTGGGAGTGTACTTTTTTTTGAAAGCATCCCTCTAGTGTTTTTGGTGTGAGGTTTTGTTGTTGGGGAGATTCTGGCCACGGCTTTATGTTTTTTATCCATACAAAGCTGTTTTTCTTTTACAACAAAGACGCCACCTTGATTAAGGAGGTTTAGTTTAGTCAGATTGGATGTGTGTTTTAATGACAGATCCTGGACCCGTTGGCGCCTCTTTAATGAGGACTGCTCCAGCTGGAAGGCTGTCGGCATGGCTGCTTTGATCAGCGGCCCATGGACATGGGATTACACCGCTAACACACTGCGCTAATGGAGCCTCGAGTCAAGTAGCGCGCACGCAAGCACATGTCTAAAGGCACACCTGTGCTGCTCGCACACCAAACACGAATGCAAATCCAAGAAATATACATATAAACGCACACTCAACCTCTGACAAGGGCACGGTCTCATGAGCAGCCCAGTGTGTCAGGCCCTTTCATCTGGCTTTGTGTGTTATCGCGCCGGCTTGGGTCGGTTGAGTTTAAGGCTCGACGATGAAGTCTCTGCCAAAGAGGGCTCAGTGAGAAAGGTCCAGAGCTCAGCGCTGACACACAGCCCAACTCTGGAGACTAATGGCTTGTAGCTCCCAACATATGTTGTTCTGTGTAATTGCTTTAATTGCTGTCATTGTACGTAATGGTTGGTCTTTTTCATCTTCCCTGGTGGTGTAGGCATTCTGCTAATTATATCTGTCAGCCCTGCAGCCAAAATGAGAGTTTCGCAGTGATTTCAGAGCAGTGGGAACTTAAAAATCAGAGCGTTTCTGTAAACTATTGGCTTGTGTGTGTGTGGGTGGAAACGACTGACTGCTGCGCGTTAGAGTAGTTTATGAATCATTAAACTCACAAGTAATCCAACCCATCCTGGATTTGTTTGATGAAAGAGGGGTCGTGACTTTAATTCTCAGTGAAGTCTGAACTTGACCTGCATGTCCGCTTGTTTCTCTTAGTTATTTATTTTTTTTAAATCTGCAATTAAACCAAACCAAAAATCTTTCTGTTCAGGTACGACACGATCACCAACCAGTGGGAGACGGTTTCTCCTCTCCCCAAGCCGGTCCACTCTGCCGCGGCCACGGTGTGCGGAGGGAAGGTCTTCGTGTTCGGAGGTGTGAACGAGGCCGGGCGATCGGCGGGCGTCCTCCAGTCCTACGTGCCGCAGAGCAACACCTGGAGTTTCATCGAATCGCCCATGATAGGTAAGACAGGTGGCGACGCACAGTGTTTTTGTCACAGATTCACAAGTACAGATTTCCCGCAACACGCCGCGGCACGAAGTGAAGACATGTTACGTCCTCAGGGGACGCGTTGTCGCTGTTACCATCACCCTTTGTCTGTCGACAGAGCTGTTTCATTTTTAAACCAGTGTGTGTGTGTTTGTGTGCTCGGTTGCGGCTTCTTGTTCTCGTTTCTGAATGAGAATGAGCCTTGGAGACGTCATAAAAAACATCAATATTAGTGGTTGCCTTGTTATTAGCAATGCAAACCCAACAGCGGGAATGCCGCATACTGCTGCAGCTTTGGTGTAAACACTGGGATGCATGCATTCCTTTACTATTTGACATCATTGCTATATCATTAGAGAGGAACAAGGAGTCTTTGGGCCTCAATTACAATTGCCTGGTTGCCTAGCAACAGCGTTCTCACGACTCTACCCTCTTGAGCACCTTCCCTTCCATACATGTACTTGACTTTTCCTATTGAAACCATGTGAAGGCAACACACAATGTTGTCATATTAATATTTTGACAGTCGGTGGCTATATGGCGCTAAATAATTTATCCTTTGCACTTCAAACACAAGAGGAGCCAAGGAAGTGTGGATTTTGACAGGTTTTATATCCTGAAGTCCTACGTAAGTGAACATGAAGCCATGCTGTTCCGTAGTTCTTCCCAATTAAACACCATGCAAATAAATGGAGGCTTTCTATGTGTACGGTTTTAGTCCTCTACAGCTGAGGTAATTCCAGTGAAAATGTTGACCTACGCCCATGGCAACAGAAAATTCAGCTATCTGGGTATGACCTTTTCCATTCCAGCTGTTTTCTCTTCATCGCTATTATCATCCTACTCAGTACGTTCCATTATTCCCCCTTCTTCCCACGTTACTGCTCCGTCATTGTAATGAGAAGACCATGGCTGAAATGATATGTGAGTCCCCCCGTAGCTCCTGACATGTTATTGGCCAAACTCTGAAGTTATTCACCGGCGCAAACCTGCAACCACATTTCATTCCGAGCCACCGGGGACCTGTGAAGGACGCAGAACCAGCAGAAATACTTTAACCAAGCCGCCATGACTCCGAGGTAGCAGGAAAAAACACACAGCGAACAACTCTGTGTGATTCAAAGCACCGGCAGATATGTTCCCAGTGCAAAGATCTTATCCACAGGCTGGTTTGTTTTTCTCTCTCACAAAGAAGCGTCTTTGAAAGGTGCAGCGCGGGGATGATTGCTATTGATCTGAACATATTCCGCGAGTCTTTTTGCTTCACATTCGGACCTGGACAACACTATTACACACATATGTGAAATTTAAAACAAAACTGCAAACTTCTTGGTGCTAAAGCAACAGTTTGACGTTTTGGGAAAAGAGTTTGATAAGAAGAATGATGTGGAGTTTATGCGGGATTGTACACTCGGACTATTTGTTTGCTAAAGCCGGTTCCTAGGCAACTAACTTCAGGAAGTTGCTCATCCAGGCCAGGAAGTAGCCTTGGACATGACCCTGAGGAATTGTCATTTTCACACGTTGGTCTTTGTGTAGATTAAACAAAAGATATTCTGAATGAATCTGATATAGAAGTGCTCCGAGGCTGAGTTAGTGACCTTCGGCCAGAGACAGACTTGCTGCTTCCAATATATTATATAGCTAACCCAAGTCAACAAACTGCTGGTCCTAGCCTTATATTGTCCATACTGAAACAACAGTGGTACTCAGCTTCTCTGCTCACTCTCATAATAAACATATGTCCCCAAATCATTGCTCTATAGCATCATCATCTTGGTAGCCTAAAGACATTTTGACGTAAGGGAAAAGTACATGCCAGTTCCAAAACTTAGGTCCATCATTAAAGCTGTTGGGACAAGGCTGGATTTTTCGCATTCCAGCAAAGCCTTTTTGACCACTCAGAGCTACCACACAGCCATACCGCGTGATCTGAAACAGCTTCTGATAAACTGTGGGCATTTATGAATACCAAGTAGCAGACTTGCACTTGGTAGTCTGGATTTGACCATTTCGATTCTGAAGTACGGACTCTTAAGGGCAGGAGGATCAAGGATGGTCTTTCTGGAACTGGCACAGCAGCATACTCGAAATGCATTCTGGGTTACCTTGCTGCCCCAAGTCCACTCTCCTGATTCCTCCCGTAATAAAAGAGGCGAGGCAAGAACACATCTGGGCATTTGGACTTGGTCAGATGCGTACTTTGAATTGGAACAGTAGTTGGGCAACGACTGAACGACCTTCGTTCTGGTATTCCTGTCAGCTGCTGATAAGGTCAGTTGGATCAAGGAATCTGGTGGTCTCCTTAAACAGACCTGGTACTATCAGGATGATTTTGCTCTCTCCTTTACCTCGATGTCTTCTCTGGGATCGGATCCATTCGATATTTACTTGTTTTTACTTTCAAGAAGTAAGAGCTCCTCAAAACCATCCTCACTGCTTGGTGACTCCATTTTGGCCGCATATTACAAATTGTTGCACACGCTGCTGTTTTTTTGTTTTTCCTGAGAAGGAAAAGAATGCATGCCGTAAACAGCGGCTTGGGTTGCAAACACACTGACGGCCCGCAGTTCAATTCCAGCTCAGGCCCCCTCTGTGCTGCATGCCATTCCTTTCCCTGGTTATTTATGTTCTAATAAGAGGGAAAAATACGCCACAAAATTACCATTGCAGCAAGCAACACACACAGAGAGAGAGAGAGAGAGAGAGAGAGAGAGAGTCAAAAAATGTATTTAAATTCAAATGTTTCCTGACAAGAAGATGTTCTTCTGTCATTAAAGCGCCACTACAGACGCACTTCCTTCAGCGCTGTTGCCCAGAAACTTGCTGTCTGTTATTAGTGCCTTTTCAGAGCGGGACTACTGTGAGGCAAATGATGATTATGTAACATGGGTGTTTTGGGTGAGAGCTGAATGGTATTAAAGGGCTGGCAGAGCAGCTGGCAAAGGAGAAACGAGAGAAAGGTCTCACACACACACACACACACACACACACACACACACACACAGATCCAGACATACATACGCAATCTCTGCTTACCTCATATCAACCATACGTCCCCGGGGGCACAGGTACGCAGCGCATGAATTATGTAACGAGCCAGGAGGTTACTCCACATGCTCGTGTGCATGCGTTGTGTTTGTTTTCTTTTTCTGTTGAGCATGACAGACAGACAAACCGTCGTCTGTCAGGATGCAGATGAGCCCCGCGTCTGACGGTCATCGAACCAGGAGATAATGCACGGGTTTAGTGCTTCCTGTGAAATTGGGCCGGTGATGATTTTTGGTGAGCCGGTGGGGAGCGCTTCTCGAACAGCCCTCTGCCTCCCTCCGTTGCTCTCCATCTCTAATCTCTCTGTTCATCTCACCCTCTTTCTGTCTCACTGTCTCCCTCCTCCCCCCCTCCTTCGCCTCTCGGTCTCGCAGCACTGTCTTATCGACTGACACAAATACAGCTGTGTGCGTTTTCTGCGATTGCGCTCCTGCACGTGTGTGTGCGTATTCGTGTTTGTGTGTGTGTTTTCCCTCTGCATGGACCATCTCCCGCATGGACTGCAAATGGGTTTCACAAACACTTATCAGGACTGACTTCCTATCTCTCGCAGAGTGAAAAATAATATTGCTCATGCCAAAAATAGTGCCTTCGACAAGTCTATTGAGATCTACCAAGTCTCTGCAGCCTCATTCATCTGCATTGTCCTTTGTCTTCGAGATGTCCGTCTCCTGGGCGGTAAATGTACTGGAACGCGGAGCGTAGCCGAGCACCCTCACATGCAGGAAGCTATTTATGAAGTCTCATTGCTTCATTCTTAAAAGGTCAGCTCACCCAAATTATCAAAATGCCAAGGTTTTGAGATATATCTGTCTCTGCGATTTCTTCCTCCGCCTCGAGAGTACAGAGGCGAAAAGGGAGGTTGTTTGTGGTGCTCACAGCGCCGATGGATGACATTTAAAGAAAATCAGCGTGCAACATGTTTTTAAAAATGTCACTGTTTTCCTCCTGTAATCCATAGAACTATTTAATTTACCCATTACATTCGCGCAGCAACATCCCTTCCAAAAAGGGAGCTTTATTTGCAACATTCTATTAAAATCCTTGCAGCCCCTTTTGCCTTCTTTACTTTTGAATTCCTCAAACTTGACAGCGGCACAGCACCGTCCACCACTTTGGTCCAAACAACTGCTGGATAGATAGCCATCAGAATTGGGTGCACAAATTTATAGCTCCCCTTATTGAGTTTTATTTTATCTAGTGCCACTGTCAGGTCAAAATATGAACAAATACGTGCAGGACTGATGGCATATCTGTTAATGTTTGCTGTACACAGGCTGTACCGCGTTGAGCACGGTAAGGATGTCGGCATTGTCCTTCCGGGCGTATCAGCAGGCTGGCATTATCATTTAGCTCAAAGCACTGCTTTGCCTGTGTACGCTCTCACAGAGCCATGGCTGTGTTTTTCTTCATGTCAGAGCTGATGTATGTGCCCTTTGTGGGCTTTTCTTCTCTGCTTTCTAATTTCTGTTAACTGATTTCTGCTGTAAACGCCCCGACCGAAGTGTTCACAGCATGTTCTGTTGGAGACATCGAGCCACGGGTGCCTGAAGAATGAAAGAAAGAGGAGATGTTGGTGGTTATTTTGATCAATTCACTCTATTATATATAATGGGAAATGCTTAGAAATGGAAGTTTACAGCAACCTTAAGTGCAATTTGACAGAAAAAAAAGTGCTTAATGTGGTTAAGCCTCAATCACATTATCACCCAACCACATCTAAATGAAAATTGTATCCTGTTTTTTTTGTATTACGAGGGTCATGTCCATTTCAAAAAGTGAGGAAGCCGCTGTTATGAAAACTAATTCTAAAAGAAAATTAGAAATAAGTACAGTGGAAGTGGGAATCGATGACCTCTTCAACGTACCTGAACACCTTACCCTCTTTGAAACAACGCCTACAAGCTAAGCTGAAACTGTGTGCTCAAACAAATCACATCTAAAATTGACATTTCTTTCTGATTAATTCAAGTAAATTATAACGTCAGTCACATGGGAAAAGGTGAGCACACGTAACGCAACGTAGAGCCTACGAGTCGAAGCCCGTGATTAGAATCTCCGTCATGAGTGACAGGTGAAAATGTACTTAAACCTCAAGACACCAGGGGTGATGAGGTGAAGGCGGTGATGTCTGCCGTTGAAGCGTGCGGTGTCATCACGCTAAGATCTAAAGCTCTCTCTAAGGCCTTCAGAAAAGAAAAGAAGGTCACGGGAGCAGATGAGTCTGGTAAGGGATTTTGAAGCAAGCTATTCCACTGCAAGGGAAATCATCTACAAGTGACAGTGGAGGTTCTCCAGGTCATGGTATATCCAAAAAACAAGCTGAAACGAGGGCAACTGGACTTCTCATGATGTTTTGCTCAAGAAGAAGCTGCTTGGATGAAGCAGGACTGTCTTTAAGAAGCTCTTCAAATCCAGTTGCCCTTGTTTCAGCTTGTTTTTTTAGATACAAGTGCAATAGACTGGACGCCACATTGGACCATTTGGTGCAAAAGTAAGTTTTCACACACAATTTCAACACAAGACCTGCTGAGAACTCCGGAACTGCTGGTGTCAAAATCCAAGAATCCACATTCAAAAGGATTGTACAAATTTGACTTGAATCAGAGAGGTGCCAGGAAAAAAAAAAAGCCTTTGCAATCCAAAAAGAACCTAAAAGTACAGTTTGCCAATGAACATAGTTTATAGACAAAGGCCGGTCCTAATGCGCTCTGGGCAGATGAATCAGAGATAGAGTTGTTTGGCCACAGAAACAGCAGACGTGTTTGGTTTTTCAGGAGAGGAGTCTCATACCAACTGTGAAGCATGGTGGTGGAAATGTTATGTTGGGCGTTGTTTCTCTGCCTCGGGGACCGGGCAGCTTGCAGCCACTGATTCAACTCTGAATTCCGCACATATCAAAGAGCGGCGGAGAGAATGTGAGGCCATCTGTCGGAGAGCTGAAGCCCAACCAGAATCGGACCTTCCATCAGGATAACAATCCTAGGCAAATGTGTGCTTGGCCAAGTACTTCAAAGAAAACAACAACTTCCATGATGTGTAGTCGTTTTCTCACAGAATTGTGTGTAAGAGCTCTTGACACACAGCCAGAAGCTGAACTATTTACAGGACCACTTTTCCTTAACTTGAGTGAAGTGACCCCTTCAAAAAGCACACAAAGAAGTCACTTACTATTACACAAGTCTCGCACCCTTTTCCTTCCACATGGAAACACACACACACACACGCACTTCAAACTCCAGCTGGCTCCCTCCGGCGTTTTTTCCCGGCACGCACCCCCGGGCTGACAGACAGGCCTCCATCGACTGTTCGACCCCGGGGACCCGACAGCAGAAGTGCCGCGCCAAGGCTGCTCTATCGGGAAATTGACCGCGGCACAATTACTCCCGTGAATGACGCAGCAGCAGCAGCAGCCGAGCGGGCGCAGCCGTCGAAAGCGCCATTACGGAGGTGGAAAAAGAGGGAAGTGACGGGCCGAGATGAGGTGGAGAAGGTGGAGTGTTACCATAGCTACCTAATTGGACACATCCCCCCACCGTTTCCCATTTCTCCATCATATTGAATTAAAGTACATCATCCTCTTTCTGCTATTTTGGCCCCCGTCATTTCAAAGGCTGCCCCTGTTCGCCTCACACCACATAAAAGGACATTGTATGAAAAGAAATGTTTTCGCTGCTCCAATTACCTTGTTGTAATCTTATCTTCGCTTCTGGCAGCAAGAACTGAAGCTCCTTTGTCCCCTTTCCTCACGCTCCCTTGTGATGCAGCGAGCAGGAGTGGGCGCCCCATCACCTCATCCTCCTTCCTTCTCTTGTTTATTCGGCCGGCCGCAGGTTTCCACGTCGATGTAACGTCGCGGCTTTACAATGGTTGCTGCCGCTGCTGCTGCTTGGGAGTCTTTATCAGAGAATGAGGTCTTGTCTAGATGTGTGCAGATTACAGTACGCATTTGATTGAGTGGATTGTGACATATCTGTGCGTTATCGCTGAGGTAGTGTTCCGGCTTTATAGAATCAGATACCTGCCGTGTTTACCGAAGATAGGAAGAGATGCGAGGGAGCGATGAGGTGTTTGTTTGGACAGCAGCCACAAAATTCATCATAGCCGCGCTCTTGTGTGCGCTTTCTTTTGTTTTGATGTCCTTGACCTCGACCCGAGGGGTCCCAGACTTGGTGACTAAGCTGTTTTATCAGGGTGTGAGAGTCCGCGTCAGCCCGCGCTGCCCCACAGGCACAACTGTACTTCTATCACGGCTGCAGTGTCAAAACCTTGTTTTTCAGCCTTTCGTCTGCGTTCATTTTTTTTATAACGCACAACGTGTTCAGCTGTGGGTTTCTAACCTCAGAGCGGCGAAACCAGACAAAATCCATTCCGAGACTCGGCAAGGTTGATCTCAGAATTAAAAAAGTTTTTTCGGCTGACTCAGGCACTATTTTCACTCTTCACTGTATCTCAATGTTGTTTCAGCAAAAAAGAAAAAAAAAAAAAAGATTTGCTCATTTTCCACATCGAAGGCCAGGAGATAAGACCCAAAGCAAAGCGGCGAAGAGATGTGGAACCCTAGGAGCAGTCCTCTGAGGCTTGCCAAACGAGAGTGAGATTTACCTGCCTGGTGCTCTTCCAAGCACTCAAACACGGTGCTTACCGTTAGTCCGCAAGAGAGAGGCACGAAGCGGTGGCGAGTGTTTCTGTGGGGGGGGAGGAGAGAAAAAAAAAACGGGAGAGAAAGGTTTTTCCTTTGAGAGCGTCGTGTTATTATTCTGCCTCGGGCGCCGAGCAGAGAGAAATGAGTGTTCTGTGTTTATGGGACCTAACACAAAACCTCATGTACACATGCCGGCGCGCGCACACACAGACACACGGATGCTCAGAAAGACTGGCAGCAGCATATCAACCAGATGAAGTTGGTAAAAGAAGAAAATAAACACGTCTGGCAGAGTGTGAGGAGGACTGATCGGAGGCGGAAACTGGAGCCGACGCATCGGATGGTGGCAGTGGAAGCCACGAGAGCAGCACGGTTGGTCACATCCAGCTATTTACCATGCAGACAAATGGGTCCCAGGAGGATAAATCACAAACGACTTTGGTCATCTTCTAACTTTCTCTCTAATGCCGCCACGAGGTTGACATTTTTGACTTTGAGCAAAATGTCTCAACAACTACCGGACGTAAAAATTAATACCCCTCATTTAACGCCACCCTCAGGATAAACTTTAACAACTGCTCTTAACTTTTCCTGTAACACCATCATGAGGTCCAAATATGTCCCGTGCTTTGAGCTATGTTCAAGACTAATGACATTCACATCAGACCGCCTATCCATTATCATCTGCACCGTGGTCGACAAAGACCGGTCCTAATGCGCTCTGGGCAGATGAATCAGAGGCAGAGCCGTTTGGCCACAGAAACAACAGACGTGTTTGGTTTTTCAGGAGAGGAGTCTCATACCAACTGTGAAGCATGGTGGTGGAAATGTTATGTTTGGTGTTGTTTCTCTGCCTCGGGGACCGGGCAGCTTGCAGCCACTGATTCAACTCTGAATTCTCTGCTTTGTATCAAAGAGCGGCGAAGGGAGTGTGGGGCCATCTGTCGGAGAGCTGAAGCCCAACCGGAGTCGGACCTTCCGACAGGAAGCGCACTAGCAAATCCCCAGTCATAAAAGTTAATACCTCGCCTTTAATGTCACCTTCGAGATAAACTATAATAACTGCTCTTTTATGTTGACACCATGATCAGGTCCAAATATGTCCTGTACTGGTTTACGTTCAGGACTAATGATATTCACATCAGACTCTGCTGTCCATCTATCGTCATCTACACGATGGCAACAGGTTAAACAGGGAATTCCACACGTCCCCTCTACCCAGCAGCGCTCTTCAGTTCTTCCTAGGGGACTCCTTCTTAGGCCAGTCAAGATATAAAGTCCCTCCAGTGAATTCAACCCTGGGGTCTCCTTCCATTTGCCTGGTAATCCCCCAAAGGGAGGCACCCAGGAGGCATTCTCACCAGACGCCGGAACCCCCTCAACCGGCGCCTTTCAAGGAGAAGGAGCAGCGGCTTTACTCCGCGATCCCTCCGGACGTCCGAGCCCCTCACCCTATCTCTAAGGCTGAACCCAGCCTTGCTAAAGAGGAGCCTAATTACAGCCCCAAAGCCATTCATTCCTTCTGTCACTACCCAAGGTTGGTGACCACAGGTGAAGGTTGGTACGTAGATGGAATGTTAAGTTAAAAGCTTTGTCTTACGGCTTAGCTCTCTCCTCGATAAAACTCCCGCACTACGCTGGAACTCACCCTCTGCTTCAGGAAAAATCCACCATTTTCCGCCGGAGCGTTGTGGCTTCAGATACGACTAAGACTGTGCTGTTCTTAGTGCTAATTAGTAAGAGGGTGGGTGTTGTAAAACCCTGCAAAACACGAGCATGATTTGAGTGTTTGCATGCTGCCATTAGCGTTTAGTTTAAAGCACGGCTGTAGTAGACTACTTCACGACACAATGCTCACGCTGAGGTTCAGCCCGAGGAGCTGCCGAGGCACCTCTGACCTCCGGAGCTGACCTGTTAATTAAACATGTCGGGCTTCCTGTCAGCAGCCGGGGGAGCGGGGAAAAGGCGCGGAGAAGGGAAGGTGGTTCGTGGTAGCCTTTGAGGCTGCCTCCGCCGCCGCCGTTATTAAGGCGTCAGGCTTAACTCTTCCTCTCCAATGGGGGGGGGGGTGTCCGTCTATGGCTGCAAACGGCGAGGACGGCTGCTCCGCCCGTGCATTATTCATGCCGCTTGCAAATTGGCCAGCTGCAGCCCACCGCAGAAGGGATCGCTCTGAGTCGGGAATACGCTTCCTCTTCCCACACGGCAGCTCAGGAAAACTCCAGGCTTCCAATGGCATCGTTGCGCGCCAACCCCTGTTTCATTTAGATTCCCGTCATCCATAATTCTACAGCAGTGCTGCCCCGACGCTTCTGTTTTCCACATGTGCGATACGCTGCATCTGAATGAATTATACAATGTGCCCAGTATGCAGTATCCCACCTGTTCACTCATGTATTTCCAATACATGTGCACTTTTTTTCCCCCCCTGTGAATCTATGGAGGTGCCAGTGGGCCTAATGCAATTGTGAATTATTGGGACTTAGGTAACTCTTTTATATTGCTTCAAAGCCCAAACATATTTTGGTGTAGAACCCAATAAAGCCAGAGTGATTTATGAACTCTGTTTTTTCATTGGTTTTGGTATCCATTCTGTTTATTTTTTTCCCCCACCAAAGCAATCTTGAGAGGGGCATATCTGTAAAGCGATAAGGAGAATGTTGATGATGATCGTTTTTGCATGCGGCGAGTGGGAGAAAAAAAAAGAAAAGAGAATAAAAAAAAAAGAACAAGCTGATGGCATTATACCGGATGGGAATGCTGTGATGTGAGGATGACATCCGAACAATGACTCTGTTTTAAAAAAAAAAAAGTAATCTCCTCTTCTTCTTCTCCCCCTCTCTCTTTCTCTGTCTCTCTGTCTCTCCTCTCATATCTTTAGATAACAAATACGCCCCTGCGGTGAGCCTAAACGGTTTTATATTCATCCTGGGAGGAGCCTACGCCAGAGCTACCACTATCTATGACCCAGACAAAGGCAACATCAAGGCCGGCCCCAACATGAATCACTCCCGGCAGTTCTGCAGGTAAGAGATAATTAACGTAGCAGCACCACATGTAGGTTAAATCCCCAGTGTGGACTTTTAAAGATATATGTGTTATTGTTTTTTTTTTTTTTTCCTTAAATGCTCAAATTACAGGCCTGTCTTGTGTGAAGCTTCAAAAATGACAATCTGATACTGTTACACAGCCTCAAACAGAAATGTAAAACTCAGGCTTATTAGTAATCCGTCAGTCTTTGTGTCATAACACAGGTAAACGGTTGCAGAGGGAAAATGCGTTCAGACCAGTTAATTAAAACTTGAACAAAGCCGGTCGTGGGCTGACAGTGCTTCCGACGTGATGCAATTCGGTGGAGAGAGAAAGAAAAAAAAAAAGCCCTTTCTAATTCGCTCTTACGGGCTCGCTTCATCTGCGCCGCCGATGCCTGTCACGCGGAGGGAAGCAACCGCCTGACAGCTCCGACTCTCGATTTGATCTACTCAGTTTGAGTTACGACAGCGAGATCCGAGCAGGTTCTCCCCTCCTCGTGTGAGGACGGCGGGGTTAATTTGCACTTAGCTAGTGAATGACCTGAAAAAAAAAAAGGGTAGGAGGTACAACTGTAACTTTTCAACCATACGCGAGCACATAATGGAGAATTAACAGCAGCGGTGGGATCACACCCTAATATCCCAGTCAACTCCAGCCACTGAGGTGTACACTTTGCTGGATAATGATCTCACAGTTTTCCAGGCTTGAGCTTTTCTTTTCCTCTCTCTCTCTCTCTCTCTCTTTCGCAGAATCTCGACAAAAAGGAATGCATGAAATACATTTGGGAGGCAATTACAGACAGTGATCTTATGTGCAGAACGTAGAACATAAATCATGTTGTCAGAGTTATTGATAAGCTGCTCCAGCACGCGGCAGGCAGCTGTTCTGCTACATTTAACTAAGCCTGAGCACGACAACAAACAGGCCGCCGTCGAATAAAGGGTATACTCGGAAATATCCGGCGCCGCACGGAAGTCGAGCAGGTCATCGTGCAGGAGAGGAGATATTCGGCCCTCCGCGGGCCCCCGAACCTCCCCTCTGTTTATCGGGAAGAGCAGCTCCAGGCTCTGCCCCGCGCGCTCTCCATTTTGGATCAGCTGGGCTTTCTCTCTGAGTAGATTTAGGCTTTATGTAATAATCTTTTTCAGTCCCAACAGTGTTGTGTATTTGTGCAATAGGACTTCATGTTGTTCGCCGTGTGCGTTTCTGTGTGTGTGTGTGTGTGTGTGTGTGTGTGTGTGTGTGTGTGTGTTTGAGCGTGCACCTTATGTAAATGCAGATCGTTCCAAACCCCAATAGGAGTACAAAGCTCTAATCAGCTTACAGCCCAAGTTTTAATCCTCTGCGCATACAAACTCCTGTTTCTGTTTCTCATATCAAATGAGCACATTTGTACAGATATTTGCTTTTTCATTAGCTTTCTCTCTCGCCCTCGAGAGAGAATGCAGTGTGTGTGTGTGTGTGCGCCTTTTTATTTCTTTCCTCCCTACCTTACATAGTAGCCCGGTTGAGTACATAGAGAGCATGTGTGAGGGATGTCAAATAATCTCAGGCATGGCCCCCAGCACGACAATCAGCGTGTTTGTGGAGATGCTGTCTTCGTGCGGCTTTGTTGTCTGATCGTGATTAGCAACCCGAACAATATGCCTGCCGCTGTGACTCATGGCTAATACCAAAGCCCGAGTAGCTCACACTCGCATTCAGCTACTTATCTCCCTGACACTGATTACCTCTCATTACTGTGAATAGGGCCTGCGTTCCGACGAGAAATTAATATTTGACTTTGAACTTGTAATCCTGAAGATTTCTGTCAGAGCCGGCGGCGCGACCCTCGCGGTTACCGCCGCAGCGAAGTGTGGCTTGGTGGGTAGTTCTGAGGGCAGGACGCAGCTACCTGTAAAACGCAAGAGAAGATAAGAGCAGCGTGTGTGTTCACATCATAAATTTATTAAGCTGAGGAGACAGATACCTCTCTCATACTGTGTATACACCGACCAGGCATAACATTATGACCACCTTCCTATTGTGTAGGTCTACCTTGTGCCTCCAAAAACAGTTGCGGCTCATCAGAGAATGGAGATGGGTCTTCTGTCTAGTAACAGAATGTTGTTAGTGGGGGCCTTTGAGGAGACAGGGCCTCTGTGGATCATCCCACAGATACTTGATCAGTTTGGGATCTAGTGGATCTGGAGGCCAGGTCAACACCTTGTGCTGTTCTTCATGTTTTCTTTTGAGTTGTTCCTAAAGTGTTTTGTGTGTGTGTCTGTGTCAGGCTGCATCCTGCATTTTGAGTGTCATTGCTATGGGGTCATGGCCACATGAATGCCAGGTCCAAAAGTTTCACAGCAGAACACCGAATTGTAACAAGATATGTCATTTACTCCTCCTGTCAGTGGTTTTAATGTTGTGGATGATCGGTGCATCTATGTAACTGTATATGTTGCTGGCTTTGCTTTGAACTTAAAATATTTTCCAGCACGTTTAAAGCTCACAAATGAACTTGTTTGTTTAGCTTTCAGCTTCTCCCCACGGAAACAGAAAAACCAATAGGCTTGTTTCCCAGAAATGTATATGTATGCCTTCGAGATTCTAACTTCTTCTGAACTAAACTAGATTCTGTGTCTTCCCGTTCAGCGCCGTCATCCTAGACGGGAAGATCTACGCCACAGGAGGCATTGTGAGCAGCGAGGGCCCGGCCCTCGGCAACATGGAGACTTTCGACCCTTGCACCAACTCTTGGACACTGCTGCAGTCACTGCCTTGCCCGCTCTTCAGACACGGCTGCGTGGTCATCAAGAAGTATATTCAGAGCGGCTGAGGGCGGACTGGATCGCACTGGGTCGACGCCAAAACACCAGCTGAGCGCCAGTTGTGGGACGATGCGTGACGGCAGCTTAGAGGCGGGCCGGTTGGCCAGTCGGTCGGTCGGCGACCTCTAGACTTGACGCCAGCATCCATCCACACTGTTCCCCGTCCCTCCACCCCTTAAATAAAACCCTGTGCAGAATGTACTCATGTTCAACTACTCAGCCATGTCAGGTGACGATGCCTAACCTCCAGTACTGTATGTGTCATGGTAGTAGTTCATCCGCTCATCCAACAGGCACAGGGACGCTCTTAGTAATTTACAAGCTCCTTGGTTGATGGTTGTTTTGGTTTTCCAGTTCTGTCTTTTTTCCAGATTTCTGTAAACTCACCACGTCCCCATTTCTTCAGTATACTTTAAATCAGCTCAGTGAAAGCCTTTGCAGGTCCAGATATTTGTCCCTTTGATTAAACTACATTTGACAGGCGTAGCTTTCATAGTCATTCATTAGCAAAAGTTGATTTGTGGTGTATGACGATTTTTCACTAGTGATTTCTACAGGACAGGAGGAAGAGCGAAGGAAAGGAATCTGTTGTGTTTTTTATTGGTGGATTTGACGAGTTTCTTCTCTCTCCTCCTATGTGGACTCATGAGATAATTTCAAATCCAGATACTGAACTCTGTATAACCCACCTCTTTTAACGACTCGCAAAACATAGGAAAAGCTATCAAATCTGGGTCAGTTAAAGTTTTAAAAAGAGAAAATCGTTGTTTTCTTAGTTCTTGCGCGATCCCAGCCTGATTTAAATATCATCTGCAGAGCGAGAGGCTTGTTTTCCACTCTTTAAATCGCACTCTCTGGCTCTTGGAGACAAAAGCAGCACTACATTTAGAGAGAGAGAGGGAATTCCTCTTTCCGCCGCCGTCCAATCAGATGTTCAAGTTGGGACAGTTCCTCCGGAAAAAAAGCACAATATTCACCTGTGACTGTTACCATGGAAACTATCTGTTGATTCATGTTTTTATTCCGTCTCTCATCGTCAGTCCTCCCTTTTCTGTTTTATACAACACGTTTCATTGCAACCCCACAGATTACGTCGGGTTGGTATTCTGTAAATACAGGAAGGAAATATGTATATTTTAAAAACCTGAAGGCAATTCTGTATAAATGTTTTTAGAAAAAAAAAAAAAAAACCTGATAGGCTGGATTCAAAATGGTATGTCTGTAAATCTGTACCCAGAAAGGAGAAATTAACAATTGTTATTATTGAAACCTAATACATATACCAGAACATGAACCCGGTGTCAAGTCTATTATTTTATTTTTTTTTGTATACCACTTTTGCTTTGGTTGTAAATAAAAACACAAGTCAGAAGGACAAATCTGCATATAAAAATACTTAAAGGGGAACTTAAAGGTTTTTTACAACATGGACCTTATTTCTGGCATAAAATACGGTCGTTTACTCACCCATATAACTTTTGTGTAATTTGTAGTCCTTCGGGAGATAATTAGATCAGCGTATATCCATAGTGGGAGTGACTGGGGCACCGAAACACAGCCTCTAAATAACGCATTATTTGCCGCGAAACTCGTTCATTTCACCAATATTTTGTTATTGTACGCTAGTGCTATCACCCGTTGAGTCTGGCGTTGCCCGTTATCATCATCCGGGGTCTGTAGATTGACCTATAGCCCCCTGATGATGTCTTCTGACCTGGACGATGTCATCTCTGAGCGCCACGCGCACACGTGACAGTCGGCTGGTTTACCTGTAATTTGCTACTGATAGTTTTTTGCAACATGGCTAAATATTTTTTGAGGTTGTGGATGAACCATGGCAGTAGCAAATTACTATAGCACGTGCAATAGTATGACAACAAAATATTGGTGAAATGAACGCGTTTCATGGCAGATAATGCATTATTTAGAGGCTGTGTTTCGGTGCCCCAGTCACGGATATATGGATATACGCAGATCTAATTATCTCCCGGAGGAATACAACTTACACAAAAGTTATATGGGTGAGTAAACAATCTTATTTTATGCCAGAAATAAGGTCCAGGTTGTAAAAAAAACAGTAGTTCCCCTTTAAATTAGGCTCTCGGGGGTATTTTTGGTCCATATTTACAGTAAATAAACACTTCAAATTTACAGTTTGCACCTTTTATTCAAGTATATCACAGCAGTTTATTTGAGAAATACAGTAAATGTTTCATTTCAAATATAACTTACACTAAAGTAACAACTGCGAACAGGTGTGTTAAATACACAAACAAACAGAACCGACAAAGCTATGAAAAGACCCGACTAAATAAACGGTGGAGAGAAAAAAACAGAAGAAAAAAAAGAACAGGGAAGAACAAAGTAATTCAGGGGAGAACGACCCTTTTCCTTCTGCATACTGGACTAAGTAGTGTCAACTACCAGACAAAAATTGGTTGTTAGTCCAAACTGGCTACAATTTATAATAAGAAAAAGGAAGATCACAATGTATGACATTAAACTACTCATATACGTTTTTTGCGTCCAAATGTGTTTAGAACTCCATAAAAATAATCATTTTGGCAGAAACCAGAGACAAAATGAACGACATTTAAAGGAAAGTTTATCTGGTCCTTGTTTCTCTTTCTGGGATGTGCTCTACAGAAGCTGAGTGTCTGATATGCTAACGCTAGTCTCTTCCAGTATGCCGCAGTCCTTAACCACTTTCAACGAGGAAACTCTGAACAGTGAAATAAATAGAAGAGCTGAAAGAGCATGTTGTCGCGTGTTGAACCTGAGAGACCTGTAAACCCTTTATTCCCCCCGTACACGCCAAATAAACCTGCTACACAAACGCTACGCAATTCAGCAAAAAACTGTTAAAATGGACGCGCGACGCTTCCCGATTTAGTTCAATTTCAGTACAAAAAGACAACATGCCGACTATTAAGGTGTAAAACATTTTTAACAATAAATAATCATGAGATGAAGTTTGAAAAATAATAATAATAATAAAAAAAAAACACTCAGGAAGAAAAAACAAAAAGGCGACGGGTGTGTGAAGAGGCTGAAAATGCTCTCGATAGCTTCTAAGAGGGGGTGATAAAATGTGAGAGGAGAAGCTCTACTACGATGTCTCCTCTACAGTAGAAATTTAAGAGAACCTGAAAGCATAAAATATACAGTCCGTGAAATTCCTCTAAAATTAATGCAATCATCATCTGGCTCAAATGCAAACATACATAACAATCAGAGAGATATAAACAACTCTTGGATTACTGCAGCAGCCGTGGTTGCGCTGATCTGGTACCTAAGGTGGTACTGGTGATGTTGTAACAGTATTTTGTAGGGAGAAATAAAAATACTGTTGATTTTTTTTTTCTTTTGTACCCAGTAAACAGTTTCTGCGTTAAAATAAATTAAGCTGAGGTAGCATTGGTTTTTCTCTCTGCAGTAGTCCAAGTGCTAACCTGTCATCGCCAGTTTGCATACGGTCTTTGCTTTCGTCACCTAGAGTCCGAGAAAAGGCAGAGGTGAGCTGGGGTTGAGAGTCGCAACCGAGAGGTTTTTGAGGATTGGACAAGAGTGCTTGTAGAGAAAGAGAAAGCCTCCGCCAGTCTACGCCTGCTCAAAATATGGCATCTTCGAAAGAAAAAAATTTTAAAGAAAAATGCCATTTAAAAACCTTATAAAGCTTTAGTAAATACCTTAATTTACTGCAGTCAGGAGAACATACACTGTGTTGGCGACATAGGAGAACCCAACTTCTCATGAAGACAGAATGAAATGGATCCATAAAGTCAGTACATACATAAAAAAAAAAAAAAATGTTTTATACACTTTAGTGACGGGCACTGCCTAGAATGGCCTTGTTCATTATGAATTCATGCAACTCAAAGCGTTTTTATAAAAAAAAAAAAAAAAAAAAAAAGACGTAAAAAATAATTATCAAATACACAAAATAATACATTGTGTTGTCATGACCGTCTAATAGAACATTTTTCATAGTTGAAACAGGATGCCAGTGGACGGGCACCTATACGTCAGCACCTTTTTTTTCTTTCTTTTTTTTTTTTTGTTTCAGGGAGTGGGAAAACACATGGCACAATAAATTCTTTGACTCGCATCGTTGCTTGTTTAGTTTTTTGTTTGTCTTTTGCATGAATGACTGAAGGACGGCTGGTGTCGTCTCCTCACGCCTGCCGTCTGCTCAGGTGGAGACTGACCTCCCCCAGCTGGTCAGGGGGTTTGACAGGACACTGACATTTTAAAAATCAATATTTTAAGTGCTTCACACACACCTGGCCAGACGCCGGCGCAGCCATGGAAGCGATCCAACAACTCCTCTTGTATTCCTCAGCTTTTTTACAACATTTTTTGGCCCAGGTTGGAGTTAAAACTAACCAGAGATGTATAACTTAGATATGTTTTAACCTAATGGTGATAAAATCATACAGATTTTTTTTATTATTTATTTATTTTTTTGCTTCAAGGTCATTGTGACCTCAGTGGTTAGGACCCACCCCAACTTGGAGCCTGTTCATTGTCACGTAGTAAATCAAACATCCTGATAAATATATCATATGAGGTTTTAAATAAGGCACATGCTAGGCAGTGCAAACTACAGGTACCTTCCAATTTGTACTGCTTCCAGTTCCTCAGCCGGGGTGTCGGTAGGGAAAAAAATCAATTGGCGGGCACAGCTTGAGTGGGAGATGGAAGACATTCATACTGTGACTGAAGTTAGAAAGGGGATGGGGGGGGGGGGGGGGGGTTCAGATACCACAAACTATTTAGATGACAATCTGCTAAGCGAGTGCTTTGAGTGAGGAGGTGTCACAGATGACTGCTATGCTACGCTTGTACACGACGCTAGAAGGGGGGGGGGGGCTTGGGGGTTTTCCACACCCGATGACCGCTGTAATGAAGAGGACGTAATTTTGGTTCCACTGAGCTAACCTCATCAGGTTTGCGGCTAAAATTTCTTTGTAAACTATTGTTCTGGGTGAGTATCCTTTACGGGGGGGGGGAGGGGGCGAGTGGCCAAGAGCGCTCAGCAATGCAGATGGATGATTCAGAACACTATCTGTCCTCGTCTCCTAGCAGCACTCTGCATTCACACTTCTGCTGGTGAGGGTCTGAGTGAATGTGCGCATTTCTGGTGCGTGTTTGCAGAAATGCATGCATACCCAAGTGATGTGTTGTAAGTGTGCGCGCGCTGCCTGCTCTGAAGAGAAGCGGCCAGGTTGTGATATGACATCGCCGGTCACCCAAAGTTAAGAAGTCTTCCCAAGAGCAGCATGGATAAAGGTTAGGATAGCACCCGAGTAGCACCAGGGTTGCCCGACACCATTGGTGTGTGTGTCTGTGTGTGCGCGTGCGTGTGTGTGACCGACACACCTCCAGGGGTTTGGTTGTGTAGAATGAGTCTGGATGTGGCCAGGTTCCTGAGACGATAGCACCATTGAATGTCTCTGTCCTCGTCCTCGTTTTGACCCCTCCCGAGCTCGAGGAGGGTGCTGGATTTTTTCTGCTTGTGTGTTTATCGTGTTGAGGGCTGGACTCAGAAGCTCCTTCACTCTCGCTCAGTCAGTTCGTGTGTGTCTTTTGTGGTCCCAGGCTGTTCAGGATCTACCTGATAGCCATCCTCCATCTCACAGGAATGTATCAAAATGCTGGATTCTCTCCTCCATTTCCTGCAGCACAAACAGAAAAACACACACAATGCTCACTCTCAAGCAGCACGGCGAACTCAGATGTGTGTATAAAGCATCTGTGCTGCACGGTTTCAATATTGCTTGGAAATTTCCCACAGCAAACAACAGCTTTCACCATGATAAATGATGTAAAATGAAGCAAAGCTGTGCTAGAATGAGACGGGCGATTTTTCCCAGCGTGAAAACAGCAGAGTTTGACACTGACTAAATCTGAACAGAGCCAAAGGAAGAGAGATGGATGTTAGCCTGCAACAGACCATGATTAATGCCTTGAAGATGTTACACTGTGTGCGTTCTCTCATCTGAATGGCTGAGTCAATGCGACAGACGCCGCTACAAGATACCGGTTTTAACAAAATTAAAAAATAAAT
Organism: Chelon labrosus; assembly: GCF_963514085.1. Classification (NCBI taxonomy): domain Eukaryota; kingdom Metazoa; phylum Chordata; class Actinopteri; order Mugiliformes; family Mugilidae; genus Chelon; species Chelon labrosus. The sequence goes on from NC_140347.1 coordinate 20,383,144, forward strand.
TAAAAAATAAAACATCAACTTTATGGGGGGAAAAAAGGCAATTTTACACCTCTAAAGAGGGGGAAACTTTTTCAGGAAGGACCAGACGTTCACTTAAAACTTTTAAATCACACTCACCTACCTGTCACCATTGTAGAGAATAATGAACTAATAAACTACTAGCTATTAGCAGAAGGCCTTGAGTAAATCGAAATGTCTGTCTGATTACAGCCGAAATAATTAGTTTATAAATCAATCAGTCTGAAAAATTGATTAATTGTTTAATGTTTTAGCAAAAACGTCTCAGATACAGGTTTTCAAATACAATTATCAGCTGGATGTCTTAATCTTAATAAGAAGAAACCGATTGTCTTGGGTTTGAGCTGTTGGTTAAAGTCAACAAACTGATTATATATTTTATTTTCACTTGTTTCCTCTGAAAGGTCAGATTGGAAATGTTTCCGAAATGATTCATTCTCCAACTGATTATTCTATCGATTATTTTCCAAGCAGCTGAATAATCCTTTGGTTAACCTGCCACCAAATAACACAAGTTTTAAACTTTTATTTAAATATTTTCCTCACAATCACATATTTTAACATGAAATCTATTAATGAAGAAACTCCACATGCTTTTCATCACAAATGAAAAATGAATGAATTAAGTAATTAGAAAAGACGCTCTGTACTTTAGCCTGTCATTTATTAGCAAAGACACTTCTGAGTACGATTCAACTTCAAACGGCTTGTGTTGATTGCAACTGAAATGCAGCTTTATTTATTTATTTTTTCATCTTTTAGGGTCTTAGATCTATATCTGCTTACAACTTGTAAATGCACTGGAAAGCAGCACAGGTATGTTAGCTGTTAGCATCTGCTCTAGAGAGTCTTTGTTGAGTTCTTGTATGAGGACACGACAATGATTCCCAGGCACTGACCACAGTCTGAATACTGACTGCTGTCCTGTAGTCTTAAGGTTCACTTAATTTTTACGTTCATCTTAATTCAGAACAGCTGGGATGATTTGGACAGCACTTTTTCAGTTCAAGTGTCATTTCAGCAGTCGCCATTACTGGGGATGAATGTAAACACTGGAACATTTGAGTATCTACGCCATCAATTGCGCCGACGCATTGTTGTAGCCCTGGTTTGGACGGATTGAATGTTAGGGCTTTAAACCTTCTGTCCGCTGTTGTGCTTTTTGTTTAGTTTGATAGCTTTTCAATGGACAGAAACAGGATGAGAGAGAGGGGACAATGGGTGCAGCAAAGGGTGCAGGCCCTGTGCTAAATGAGACCATGTCCTGTCCATGTAAACAGTAATGCCTGGTTCAGCCAGAACACTGCAACAATAACTACTCACCATGTATACTTGTCTTTAACCATTAGTCAGCCAGTATGAAAGGTCTCTTCTTTCTCTTTCTCTCTTCTTTTTCAGGTGACGCACATCAGAGCACAGTGAAGCTTGAAACCAATCTAGCGTATCTTTGGCTATTCATTTAGGAATCAAAATTTAATGCAAACGACACCCAGCACGTCTTACAGCAGATTTTATGTGGCCACAGGACTGATGTAATACTGCATGTGATACCAGCCACTCCTCTAACTTCATTTACAACATCAATTAAGCACTTAGCGCTTCGTCCATGACCCAACAGCTATCAACACCAACTCACACAAACTGCAAACCCAGTGAAGCTTTGAAGAGTGATGCTGAACTGAATAAAATGAAAATACACCGAAAGCCTCAGCTCATCAGGCAGAAAGACGCGGTGTTTCAGACACATCTACACTCTTAACACCTGTGTTAGCAGTTTTCGCTGTACACCCACACTCCAGTATGTAAATAAGCTCTTCACTGCCTTGACGCCTTGCACTTCTGTGGTTTCGAGTTTATCTGCTTGAAGGCCTAACACCTTGTCATCCCGATGAGACAGCAGACAGTCTAACAAGCCTCTGTGTAACCAACACTACTCTCCCTCGCTGAGAGAAAGGGCTCTCCTTCTCTTACATGGGTGGCTGTTGACCTGTATGGCAAGGTCTAATTCCTGCTTGGCTCAACAGGTAAACTGCAGCAGTCGTATTTCCCACAGAGGCAATCAACTCTACGCATTAAAAAGCAATTGAGCCCATCTGCATGTCATAAATTTTTGAAACAGCCTTTAACTTATTTGTGTTTAAAATTGCTTTAGTCCACCCACCGCTTTTGAACCCATCTTATCTATTTCCGCTTCAGTTACAGATTTCCTCCATTTCCCAGATCTAATTTTCTGCTACCCCTGGGAGTCATCTGTGGTGTGTGTGTGTAGGTTAGCAGAGGAAAAAAAAACAAGAGTATTGTTTTTTTTTTCTTTGTTTTGAGAGAAAAGGATAGTCGAGATAGAACAATCTTTAGTTGTTCCGGGATGAAGGTGTTGTTTCACAAGCCACTGACAACAGACTCACTATGATGAAAGCCAGGGCATTGTGTTCTGTTCTGCAGAGGCTGCTGTCAATGGAGAAAGCGATTTCTCTGCCTTTTTTATGACGCCTTTTTCAACATCGGTACAAAAGGCCCTTGAGGGAAGGTCTCAAAAGATGCGCTGGCTCTTTAAATTTTGACTTCCTGATATAGAGCGCAGATGTTAATCGCTTAAACAGGATTCAAATGCCTTTACCTTTTCAGGAATATGGACAACGTAAGTAGGAGAACGAGTACATTAAATGACCTGCAGGCTATAATATTCTGCAGAAAGGACGTGGAAAAATAAGAGCAATAACCAATTATTAATGAAGTTCAACTAACTTGACCACTAGCATGTTCAACTCTGACACAGCACAGATAAAGGTTAAAGGTCCAGGGCTCTTACAAAGTATTTAATTGCTGTCTGAGACACAGGCAAAATATAACACTAGGCCTAGGGCTATAAGAACGCCAAGTTGTAGATGGAGCATGGTTGGCATGTTGCTGTGTACAGAGCAGATACGGTCCCTGTGGTTTTAACTGAAAGCAAGAAGCAGTCCACTCCATCTGCTAAAAGGTCAGGTCTTCTGGAAGACCGAGACAAGCCATACCCAGAGGAGGACGGGGGTAGAGTAACGGAGACAAATGTATGGACGCGCTCCATTTCACTCAGCTCTACAAGTTAGACACAAATACCAAGCGCTGCAGCGGAGCGCAACATTAAGTGGAAATGGCTGTATCCTCCATACCACACTCCATACAGCATGAGCAATGTGTGTCTGCGTGCTCACATTTTTGCATTCTTCGTGGATTTACAAGGTGATGACCTGCTACGGAGACGAAATGCGCGTTGGAAACACCGGCAAACAAAACACGTGCCAGATGAGCTGACATTTCTGCTCTCGAAACACCAATTTAGGCTGGCAGTATGAAATGAGCCCAGACACACACACACACACACACACACACTCCCCCCTCCACCAGCCAGCCTGTCGACAGGCGGCACCACCTGGCAGACTGCTCTCTCTCTCTCTCTCTCTCTCTCTCTGCCCCTCTCTCTCTCTCTCTCTTTGCCGCTTCCTCTCTCTGACATCCTGACAGCCAGCTCGGGCTAACAGCGCCAGGACATTGCCATTCCTGGCCCCCTGTCTGCATTGACATCCTACAGCAGCAGCAGCAGATGACCAGATGGGATTCCGGGAAAATATACACAGCAGCTTTTTTTGTATGGAACAATGTCAAAGGAGATTAGGAACAAAGAAAGAAAAAGTTACCTTATCCCGAGGTTCTTTCTTTAACCTTTACTCGGCATGCAACAGTTATATTATTTGTATTTTTTTCCAAAGAAAATGGGCTTAGTAATAGTTATCACACTTTAAGGAGTGTTAACCTCCTTTGTTATACAGGCTTAACTGTACTTGTAAGAAATATTTAATTGTAACTTTGTACCATACAGTGCCAAGAATATGATTTGAACCTGTCATTTTTTTTGACAGCAAAAGCCAAGTTATAGTTTTTAATCAAGTTCTGGTGGAAGCAGAGTAAATTTGACAATCCAAATAACATGAGCACTGTGTAGAATATACTGCGGAGCTCCCTTAAGAACTGTTTTGAATCCCAGTTCCTGCACTCACTCATGTTTGTATGTATCACAGACATTCAATACATTCTTTTATCTCACTTAGAGTCTCCACAGTCCTCATTAGGTCATATTCTGGGAGCAAAAAGGCCACTGATACAAAAATCCCTCCGTGTTGTATAATGACTCTGGTGACTGCCAAACACTATGTCTTGTTTCAGCCTGCCTCTGTGTGCATGGATATATATATATATGTCTAGTGTTCCAAAAGACTTCAAAAAGACAGTTATTCGCACGTATCATTTCTCCGCTTTTCCATCATGCCTGGAATGTTAATACTTCAATAAATGTTGCCAGTTTTTAAAAACCAATGCAACGTGTCACTTGGCATTGTGAAACAAATTACTTGGACTCGGCTATTCCGCCTGAACAAGGTCAATTCTGCAGGACGAAATGAAAAAAAAAAAGCTATAAAATGCATTATCTGTCCACCAGAGCATCTCACCTCAATAAATCCTTGAAGAACTACTAATGCTGCCTGTTTTCTAACCATTCTAAGAGAATGGGAGCTGCTGAATGGCTAGCAACGAGGTGACAGGGCAACTGTGTGCTGAAAAGATGAGCAGTTGGAGTCATAACACTGGGCTGCAATTACCAGTTTCTTTAAATATCAATAGATCTGTTGATTAGTTTTAAAGGATATTGTCTAATATGTCTTATTAAAAAAAAATATTGCAATTTTGAGACCTTGAGTTTTCTGTCATAGCAAAGCATGAAACGTTCTTCTTTCAAAAGTTGGAATCAATATCAACTACTTCATTTTGTGTCATCCAACAAGCCAACTTGCAGATAACGGTACAATCTACTGTCTTAATAAAAGCCCCTATCATGATGCTAGTCCAGCTATTAAAAGCTATTTATACAGTATATGGCACACAGAATAAGATCATGCGTTTTATTTTATTTCATTTTTTATCAGTCCGTCTGTAACTTACCATATTAACGCAAATATTGGATTTAGTGACACAAGCCTGTGCAGTTCATATACAGGAATACTAAATAAAATGCTTTTGAGACCCGGTATTCCATGGGCAAATGTGTGTGAATTTAAACAAATAAATCAAATTTATAGTAAACTGCTGACTTTCAATCTAACTTTGCTAGTTGTGCTTATAAAGTGAAGCTAGTTAACGTTATGTATGGAGCAATGCACAATTTATAGAACCGCTGTACACTGACTGTAGCTACGGCTACCTTTCGAGTGTTGGTGGATGGTCCCTTCAAGGAGGACGTTTTTACTGTTGTAAGGTAGCGGGGCTCCTAGAAGCGTTAGTGAAGGAAATAAAGGACAGGTGATTGCAATGTATTATTATAATAATGGAAACACTTACGTTATGATTTATTTTGATTAGTACATCAGGTCCACTATTGAAAACAAATGGTCCTGCACTAAGTCTTATCTTCACGAAGGTTGTGGTAGTCGAATAACAGAGAGCTGTTGATTCAACTATGTTTTCATTTTGGAGGTTGCAGTTCGTACTATTGAACTGTATTGAGTTGCACTGACACACATTTTAGTCATTGAGCTGGGCTGAATGATAGAAACACTTCACTTCAATGATCATCCAGTTGAATTACCACCTTTCTGACGGAGTTTCAACATAAACCGAACATTAGAACAGTCACGAAGCCGAGATTAGAATGCATTCATTTTCCCTAGTGCACCTAATGACCTGGCAAGTGACAACTAGACACTTAAAAGCACTTCCTAAATGCTAAACCAGAGTATGCCTGACCTCCAGTAGCTGGGTCTTGTCGTACTCTCGGCGGTGATGGTAGATACACTGGCTGAGAAGGGAGTACAGTCTCTCCAGCTGCTCCACGCTGTAGCCTTCACTCTTCTTCACCACCATATCCAGAAGAGCCTGTGGGAAATGATGCAAACAAAATATGATACACACCATACGCTATTCCTATGTGTCCATGAGAGGGAATGATGGTACAGACACAGACAGTTTGCACGGTGCTGAATAAGTGATGACAGAAGCAAAGCACTGATGTTGCTGCATGGAGATGCAGCATTTGGAGGTCAGCTCTACTCAAAAGCAATTAAGATCAGAGTGACAGCTAATTAAGGCTAATCATAATTAGAACCAAGTTTACATTTCACTGCTACTTTAATTAAAACATTCTGGACAGTCAAAGGCCCTTTTAATTGACCTGTTCCTCACATTCTACCCAAGCCACAGCCTGTGTGTATATGCGTGTCTATTTAAACACAGAGCTCATCAGAATGCATGGACTGAGACAGCAAAGGCACAATAATTAAAGTTATCATCACTGACATAAGGCAAACAGATAAACCTCAACAGAAATTAAATGGTGTGTGCGCGCGGGGGGGGGGGGGGGGGGGGGGGGGGGAGTGGACCACGTGTTAAACACATAAAATCAAGGCATATCATGATTAATAAGACATGGATGTTTGTCAGAGCCTCTCATCAGTAAGCGTCTGAGAGATAATTACAGTGAGCAAAAGAAAAATTGCGGAGGCAAAAAGGTTAGCGCTGTATTAATCACTGAACTCCATCTGACAATGATTTTTGTTAAATGACTGTTGATTAAAGGGAAACTAAGGCTTCAAATAAAGTGAAACTTCAATAGAAACTTAATCCGATGACAGGGCATGAGGAGGAGTTTAGCCTCAAGAACAATACCGGTTGGGAAGCCTTTCCTCTAGCAGAACATGAGCTGATACTGAGATCAGACAGTTAGTATTTCAACTGGTTCCAAGAAGCTCTTCACACACACGCAGGAGCAAGCACCACAAAACAAGGTGGTGTTGACGTTATATTAGCTTTATACTTAGAAAATGCTATTAAGTACCTCTGATTATGCTTTTACTTCCCGGAAAATACCACAGGATGTGACAGGGGACAGTATTAGGCCTTGTCAGAAATTATAATTTACTAAGAATGCTTCCCCTTTTCCACATTATTTCTGTCGTTGCATTACTTGTTTACTTACTACAGTTGTGTTATTACTTTTCGGAAAGTGAAGAAAAAAAAGGAATACTAGGCTGTTTTTCTTTACAAACTCATACGTTCACTGTATAAATAAAATGCTTAAATATTTAGCTTTCCTGTGAATCATTGAACTAATATTTAGTTGCATAACCACTGTTTCTGAGAACCACTTCAGATCTGTGCTACGTGGAGTCGACAGACTTCCGGCACCCTTGAACAGGTACTCCAGCCCAGGACGACTGCACTACATTCCACAATTCTTCTGCATTTATTGTTTTTGCCTCAGAAACAGCATTTTTGATTCTCACCCCACAATTTTTCTATTGGATTAAGGTCCGGGAAGTGAGCTGGCCACTCCATAATGTTAATGTTATTGGCCTAGAACCAAGATGCTGCTTGCTTACTGGTGTGTTTGGGGTTATTGTCTTGTTGAAACATCCATTTCAAGGACATTTCCTCTTTGGCATAAACCAACATGACCATAGTAGAAGAAAAATCACCATTTCATGATGCTTGCACCACCATGCTTTACAGTGTACTGTGGCTTTAATTCTGTGTTTGCGGGTCGTCTGACAAACTGCGCCCAATAAGACCCAAAAAGAACAAGCACAATTGCTTTCATCAGTCCAAAAAAAGGTTGCGCCATTTCTCTTTAGGCCAGTCAATGTGTTTTTTGTAAACTGTAACCACTTCAGCACATGTCAGTGGGATTTTAAGGGGGCTTCTTGCCAACAGCTTGGCTTCACAAAAGTGTAATTGTTGTGGTAGTCACTGGTAAATTTAGTCTTTGCCATTTTGGTTATTCTTCGATCCATTCAAATGGTAGTTTTCAGTTATCTTCCAAGTCTTTCTGGTTTTGGTTCCATTTTAAAGCATATGAGATCATTTTAGCTCAGCAGCCAGTCATTTCTTCATTTTTGTGCTGTTCTTCTCAGGAAGGTCTGGAACGACCCATTTAACTGCGATATTTAGAGAGAAATGCACAATAACCCACATGTACAGTATTTTCTGCCTTTGTCCTTAAATAAGAGCCCCCTGTTTGACAACTGTTTGTTGTTTTTTCACAGAATGAAAGACCTCAGTAACTGAACTTCACACTGCTATTATTTTGAACTCACCCCTTTCAATTAATGATTAAATTACACAGAATCAGCAGCATGCATGTCATGACTGTCAGGTTTGTTGGTTTTCTATTACCCTACTACATTTACTAGTAAATGATTTGCCAAGAAGCAATATCATTTCTAACAAAAACAGCGATTGATCTGGTTAGTGATGTTGGAATGCTATTATTTTGAACACAACTGTATATGTGAATGCCAATGACGATAGATCTAACCTGAAAAGGTACAGTATATTCACGATATGTTAATTTGATGGGTTTGATGCCAGTCACAATGAAACACGGCATTCGACTGAATGAAATGACCCATTTTTTGGTTTTAAACATCATTGGAAACATTGATATTTTCATGTAGAAAACTAACATATTATACCTTGAGCTCCTAATGAAATTAACAGTTTTTTTTCCATCTTTACTAAGATACCATTATCTATATAAATGTCTGAAAATAGTAAATTAACTTGTCTTTAAATATAGCAGTGAGAAGCCTTTCAACCTCTTCCCTCCATTGTATACCGTCACTAGAAACACATTTCCCCCACGTTTTCAGCTCAACTTTCAATTAATGGTCACCACATCGAACTCAACCGCCTGGAAACGTGACTTTGAGGAGATAATTGCTTTCAGATATTCACACTTCCATAACTTAATCTATATAGGAGGATTTGCTAGTAATATGCCTTTGACAAAAAAAAGCCTCCACCTGGCCAATCTAATAACTGAGTCCCCAGACAAATAAAGGCTACATACAGACGCTAAAAATACTGAAAAAAAATCTTTAATATTCAGAATTCATACAAAGCGATAATTGCCATTACACCGAGCTCCAAAATGTGCCTTCAGCTGCTCCATATTGAATATATTTTATTGGGGTCTTTTCTCTGCTTTTTATACATCAACTCTGGTCTATCTAGCATCAGGAGAGAGCTCAGGTTTCGGAGGGGACCAGATTGAGCACATCACAGTGATGTGCCAATTTTAAGAACACATGCACATAAAAGCTTTAATTAGCGTCATTTCAACCCATCTCGCATGTGTATTAATGTGAGCCAATTCTGCAGCCTTCCTTTCATCTAATGGTCACTGCCTTTCTTTCCATCTTTCATTACGGACTAAGTTAAGTGGATCTGAGTACTATATAGTGCACCTTCTCGCCTTTATCTATTCACCTCAAGCATTTTTAATGTTTTACAAAGCCTCCCGTGACCTCTTCTTCAACCCCCTTTCAGACAATGCTTTAGCACAACAACCTTTGCTTCCAATGTATTTCTCTTTTCGCTCTGTTCTCATTCGTGACTTTCCTCCTCCTGCAGTCTCCATCCCCTTTATTCCCCTCTTACAGTTACCAGGCTGATTGCAGCGGTGCACTTCCCTTTGTCAGCCTGATCAGGATGTTGGCGACAGCGTGGGGTAAATGGTGTGAGTGTGTCTTACACAGGCTCAGTGACTGAGTGAGCTCACAGCACACAAAAGGGCAGTAATCCCATGCATTAAAGACTACTACTGACATGGGCCATTTAACCTCACCCCCTCTAAACTCCCCGCTCCATCTTCCTCTCCCTGTCTTTACTCACATCCCTTACTCACAGCTCTGTCTATTCCCATGATTCTTAAGACCACAGATGGAACAGGAGGGGAGGGGGGTATGATTGCCGTGGCTTAAGGGAAGCAGAATAGTAATATATGGAGTAATATTGGTGCCATGGCCACACATGTCAAATTCCACAAATATAGTGGCAATCCTGAATATTTTCATTTAGATAAATGTTTAAGTCAGTATCAAGGATTAAATGAGGGAAGAAAATAAAGAAACTGTGAGAGTTCTCCCTTTTACAGTATTACAAAATTCCATCGTACAATTACAGCTGCAAGCTGCAGACATTTAGTATGAAAAATCCAACAGCAGTTATTTTTCTGCAAGAAAAGGTGAGTGGATCTGATATTCAAATATTTAATTGACTGGAAAAAAAAGGTAGCACCTGCGACAATGTTTGCATCTCTGAGAAATAAGTTCCAAAGATATACGTGCAGTTACCAATTACCGTCATAGGTGGCGTCAAAGCAAACAAAACAGAAATCTACGTTGAGATCAATATTGCCATTGGAAACATAAAGGGCAAATTTTATTGTAAACTGATGCCACCCTTCCAAAAAACTAATGTTAACCATACATAATTAGAACAAGTTGGAACATGTCGGCACAGAAATGATGGCAGTAATTGCCAGCAATGACAAAATGTGCAAAATGTTGCTCTTCCTTCAGGTTACAGGCATCTACCACACAAAGCCTTGTCCAAACAGTTGAATTGCTGGCTATGATATGGTAGAGGATCTTCTTCAGTCTCTGGAGGTTTTTCTAGCTACATGCATGTGTCTGTGTGTAAGAAAGAGACTTCCTCAGCACTGACAGAGAAAGGGTTAGCAGGCTGTGGGGGAAAAACAACAAGCATCTGAAACCCAACAGTCTCCGTCACAAGGGACTCTATTAAGCCTTCAATATCTCCCTCTAAAAGAACAATTCACTTCCTTCTTCCTGTTTTAGCTTAGATTCTTTGTCTCCCATACTAGCAAATGAATGAATTATAAATGATTCTGGTTCTTCTGTTACCGTGAAAACCACAAAAGCCTTTAGTTGGGGGCAACGGCTAGATATTGAGCCAGTTGATGGTGATTTGCTGATTAAAAAATATTCGGTAAGAGCGGCAAACAATGTGGCCCACAGGGCACTCGGTCACATGGGTAATGCAATATTGATAGTGTTACAAGGGTCAGGGACAATCATGATAAATCATATTACCATGGTCCCAGCACATTAAAATGAAATGCTGTTCCCTTTCAGTCGGCCATGTAAAAAGCTGCTGGAGTAGACAAATCATCTTAAATAGAGAACAGTGCTACAGTACTTCCAATATTTTATAGGAAAAAGTCGAGTCATCTGACAGCTCTTTATTTTAGTATGGAGAAGAAAGGGGTATTTAAAATCGTGTGTGGAAAGTTTGCGCAAACTGCGTAATTTAACGTATTGATCATATTAATGTCACGATATTGTAGGTGTTACTTTATTACATAAGATTTTAATGTGTGCTCTAAAGCATAAAGCTGAATTCAGATGTAGACCAAAATTATTAAATGAAAATAAATGTACATTATATTAATGGTTAATGTACTGAACTTTTAACTATATTCACAAGTCAATCATGATATAATTAATAATAAATCAATAAAGTAGTTACTTTTTTATCAACAGTGAGTCAGTAGGTGTTTTTCAAACTCTAACCAAGTCTTAAATTGAGTTCTAAGGAGTAAAACTGATCAATAAACACACCAGACCATGATAGTTTCTCTCTTAACTTAAAATGTCTCACTTCGTACATATTTTAGTAATAAATAAATAAATAAGGAATCTGAATGATTTTTAAAACTCCAAAAACAGCATCAGCCTGAAAAATCCAATATCAGTCCGACTATGATAGAAATACCCCTTTAGAAAGCAAGGAGATATCAGGGTATAGTTACGTTTGAGGAGGTCAAGGTACAAATAAGAAATAAATAAGAAATATAATGAGAGATGTAAAAAAATATAAATACATAACTTCAATTCTGCTGTTTCTGACGGGTTTTGGGGAGAAAAAAAAAAGTATTAAAGAATAAAGACTATAAAAAAAAAAATAGGTAGAAAAAAATAGGTAAGCATATGAAAAATAAGGCCTGTGGTACCCTGGCTACAGGAAAGAAATGTAATATATTACAGATTCAAGACAGAGATCCAATATCACCAGGTAATAAAGGAGGAGAACCCCTAGCACCGACTTCTTTACATGGACCGGCCCAAGCAAACCGCATGCCCTAGCAAAATTACCTCATGGATATGTGTTTACAAAGCAAATGCAGAGAAGACAAAAATGTCATTTAGAACAAGTTCGGGTCAAGGTTAGGGATAGGATTAGCGATTGAGCAGCTATGATTAAACTTAGGGTATACCTCAAGGGAAATAAAGGTTAATCAATACAATGTCCTTTGCATGTGCAGTGTGCTTTGTATGTGTGTTGGGGAGAAACGTGCTGAGCAGGCAGCAGGTTTGCTTTGCATTATGAGAATATTATTTTCAAAAATATACAGAAGCTGGACACATCTCGGTATGAACAACGGATTTCTGTTATCAAGGGATTTTGAGCAGTCATGTGATGGGGCTTGTATTTTGTTACCACAAGCCTACTTTCACATTCAGTTTAATTGGTAACAGAGAGTGAATCAAAGGCATGCCAGGCTTGAGAGTAATATTAGTTGGATAATATTTCCAGCATTTCATTTTATTTTACCTGAATTGGAATCCCACTCAGCCTATTAACTAGCAAATGTAATATCATCTTAACAGTATGGTGTCCCCTCAGGCTCTTGCTGCATGTTTCTGTTTCTGCAAACCTTCACAGTGAAGTACTGAAAAGGCCATTCTGTTGGCTGCTATTAAGTCGACAAAAGTAAAGCCAAGTATTTAAAATTACATTTTCATTTACTGTAAAGCTAATCAGAAGCACAAATTCTGCATTATCAAAAGCTGTTGTGGATATAAGCCGAGTGTTGACCGAGATGCATGAGTTGAGCAACCTGCAAAAGGGCATAATAAATCACCTTGAAGGCTTGGCAAAGAGTGAAAACCAAGACGGAATATGAAGAATATAACAGAGACTGGTATGTTTATGTTGTGTGAGCTTATTGACATGACTGGCCCTTACATGCATGGCCAAAAGGCACAACTATGCGAGCGCAATTACAGACAAATTGCAGCACTGTCAAGGCCATCAGTGGGAATGAATGGAAATAAAAGAAGCACTTCAAATGTCATCTATTTTTATTGACAATCAAACACTAGTCCAGCACTACTATTACGCTGTTCTCCTTTGAATCGACATGTGGCATGGCTACTTCGCCAGAGGGGCCCCTGCTGTTATTAGTACTAAAAATGAAGGAAGATGACAAACTTAAATAGGGCCATTTCTGTTGACAGGCCTCTCTAAAACAGGAAATCCTGACATGCTGTAAGATGCTAAGCATCAAGCCAAGAGACTCCATACTGCCAGCAACTAGAAACACTGGCTTTTTAGGCAGCTGCTGGAGAAAACAACAGAGAAGACGATAATCTGTGTGTTCTTGGTAAGATGGAGGAAAAATTGCAGGGCCAGATTGGATTTCTTGTTACCGAATTCTCATCTGCAATCGTCAGCACCACTTCTCATAGCCCATCTGTGGACAAGTGTCTGATCATTGATGAAAGAAAACAGCTGAGAATAAGATATTTTGGAGTAGTGAGAGAAACGCGCCTCAGGACCTATTTATTCATGATGAGGAATTCATTTTGATCCAGACAGCATCAAGCACCATTTCAGTGAAACTGGCAATAACAGAACTTGATTTTACTAAGTGAATCAGAGCAAATAACTGCGCCGTGGCTCTAAAAGGCGGGGTGTGAATATTGAAATAATACCACCTCTGTCCTACAGGCTTTGAGTGTAGGGTCTGTGAACAAACTCATAACACTCAGATGTATTTAATTCCAGAGAGGTTTCAGAGCCTCTTCCATCAAGTTAAAAGTCAGGAATAATGAGCCCTCCACAATCAATGAATATGACTGAAGAGAGAAGGAACAGTGCGCCACTCACTGTGGGCCCCAACACGCATCAGGCAACATGCCAGTCCCAGCCGTGCCAGCAAATATCTGCTTAAATGGTGACTCTTATCCCGCGCACCGGAAATTCAATTTGTTCCGTAAGCCTGGGATGAAAAAGCAATTATTCACAGTCCTCTCTTCTCACAATCTGTTTCTTTAAGATATCTCCTGCCTTCCCCCCCTACTAAAAAATAAAACTCCAGATTAGTGCCGTGTGTGGCTGTTCATGGGGGCAGCCAGTTGAAGCACTAAAATCAAGCCAACTAAAAAGCCTGTCAATCAGATTGAAAGACTGAGTCAAGTGCAGCAAGACAAGATGTGTATCCCCCACACCCACCCACCCACCCACCCACCGTCCCCATCATCCTCACGGGACACGGGTAAAAGTCACTAGATAATGGCTTGATAGTTGGATGTCACTTTGGAGCATGGGGGAAAGAAGTATGCACATGTCAGAAGAACACTTCTTTTACACCAATTACACTACACGCTGCGCCCTAAAACCGACCCCCCCCCATCCGATCAGTGGGAAGTGCTGTCAAGGGAGCCCACTGAGCCGAGGCTCCAATTTACACTTGGGGTATTAGGTGGGACCCATAGCGTGACACTAAAAAGTACAACAGTGTTACTTGAACGCATCCTAGGACGAGCTGGCAGATTTAGCGAAGCAGAGAGGAGCTCATGTTTGAGTCATAACCTTGTTTCCTTCAGACTTTGCAGGGAACAACACCTGTTGATTGAGAGGACACGGTCTGGGACTGTAATTGGCTCCTTCCTACGTTCACAAATAAAGGAGGCAAAGTGTTGATGGTGGAAAGACGGAAAGGAGCGAAACGGTGGCGTAACTGTGGTATGAATGGAAAGGAGGGATAAGCTTAAGAAGTTAGGAGTTATCCAACTGAGAAGGGCAGTGTGGCAGCATCAACTCTAAAACAGACCTATAGATCTTGAGGAAGCTTAAGACCGGTCACCCATGATTGAACTTCACCATCCTCCATACCTTAAATCCCATTCAACAGAAAAAGAGTATTTTCTGCAACGAAGGCCCCAGTGAAATAACGTCAGATTTCAAATTTTCCAAGCACCAACTCTGCTTAACCTTTTCTATGTGTGAAAGCTACACAATAGATGGAAGACAAGGGGATTAGTTAATACCAGCAGCAGAAGGCGTCTAAGATGAGCACCACAGAGCACCTGCGATATGACATTTCTCTTTCTCTCACTTTCTCTCACTCGCTCGGTACGTTTTTCTCTGTGACATAGGACCAGCAAGACGATGGAAGAACAGATCTAGTTACCTGAGCTGGCTCACTAAAAGCAACATAAACGGTTTGTCTTCAGAGGAAGCTGGCCTGAGCTGATTGTCGTATACTGGCTCATTCCTTCGGCTAATTTTGCTCATAAACGTTTGAGCACAAAAGGTAATTTTGTGCAGCAGGCTACTTAGAAGGACACATTTCTCTGATCTCTCAATTATTTCAGGTCAGCTTACAGCTTACCTGCCGGCAGAACATCACTATTTTATAAATGAAATGCCAAAGAAAAAAAAAGAAAAAGGAAAATTGCTGATGACTCATCGGAATAAAAAAAGAAAGTAAGGCTATACCTCAAGAGTGACCTTAACTTTGGTTTTATTAAAGGACAGGACCAGATTTGGTCATTTATAGCAAGAAGCTAATGAAAGGTTTGAATCAAAATGCTAAAAAGACACTCAATACTTCCGTGTACAAACTAGAGTGTGTTTTTGTGCAATCTGGGGCACCAATCAAGACCATAGAAATTAACCACAGCGGTTTCATTTAAAAGGCACCCTTTGCCCACCGTGTCAACAACATTATAACAACAGCAAGCACGCATGTGAACTTAAATGAGACAAAAACAAAAGCATATTGGCAACGTTTTTAGATTACAGCTCTTCTTTTCAATAATCACAGTTAATTAGCCAGTTCTGAAATATGACAGTTGGCCACAGCTGGCTCTGCTGCAACTAATAAGACTATATTCCAACATTTTTCTTACCTACTGGTGGGATGTGGGGCATTTCTATTTAATGAAAATTATCCATCCTTTCTTTAAAAGCTTTAGTATTTTTTAATTTTGGAGAGTGCTACTGGGTTCAAGTGCTCCAACATATCAACAGTGATATCACCACTAAAATAACTGAATGCCTTAAGTAATCAAGATCACAAAAAAGGACCACAGGCATTTTGTTTAATTGCATTTTCCCCCATAAAGATGTTCATCTTTGCGTTACCAGAACATTAGTTAGCTACAGGTCACACCACCTGTTAAGTCTCCAATCCATAGCCGAGCACAATGACAAATCACTCCAGCTGTTACATCCGTCATGGTCTGAATTAGAATGATGGCTGTGTAAAATCAAGCACGATGAGGATGAGGCATGGAGCGGGGTCTTAAAAAGTTAAAATCCTCATGGCAGATTTTCCATGGGGTATTTCTTTGCTAATTATTTGAGAATTAGTGAATCCGGCCCTGAGGCCAACGCCTTTTGAATTTTAGCGCTATTCTTAATTAAACATAATGAACCTGTCGACAAACGGTGCCACAAGAAAACAAAGTTGCATCTGACAGTACAGTGAAAGATTAACAATAATCACGTTACATATATCTGGGTGTAAAACGTATGCCAAAAGGGAAGTCGTTTGTATGTAAGTTGCCATTATTAAACCGTGTGTTTAAATTCGAAGTTGCTTGTTAAAGCTAGGGGCTCTGGCAATTCCCAGTGCTACAGTACTCCAACACAAAGGGGCAATGAATAAATTATAACAATATATAAATATGTCCACATAACCACATATTTTACTAAAATTGACGCTAATCAGTGAAATAAGACTAGAAGAAGAGCCTATAAAACATACATTTATATCAGTTCTCCTGTCAAAGTCTCCACTTAACGTTCATGCAATGCAATAAATATTTTTATAGCTTATGCTTTCATAACTTTAATCAGGGTTTCTGCAGGTTTGAGCAAGTAAAATTTAAGACTTTTTAAGACCTTTTTAAGACCATTATAGGTTAAATTTAAGACCTACTCGAAGTACAAAAAATTAGGAAAATCAGAGACCCAGAATAACTTTTAAAATAATACTTAATAATCAACTATCCTCTTGACGTGATTTAACATGCACTGAGACATGTCCCAACCTCCTACATCTAATGTGCCATGAATAGTTTTGTAATGGTTTTGTAATATTTCAATGGAATTAAACAGCTTTGAAACACATCGCTGTAGACCACTATAGAACTTGGTTGACACAGCCATATTGGCAGGAAACCTCTGAGGAAAAATTAATAGAGCCAGTGGTGATTTCCTTCTAAGGACTGTTCAGCACATAGTTCAGCCAAACAACGAAATCATTTCATTCAAGCTGTAACAGCCAGTTTTACATGGAGCAGTACCAGTTTACGCCACACGGTGGCGCCTCCTTTGTTTTCATCGCTTAGTTCAGCAGGTGTCACTCTTGTTGCATCCGTCTCTTTTCTTTTACTTTCTCAATCTCTGTAATGTGGACGCAGGTGAAGGCTACAAGCCATGAACGTTTTATTATCTGTTATTATAGTGTTCTGTAATGAGCCGTGAGACCTGCTTCATATGGTTCTGTTTAACAAATGTATTGAGCTGAAATCCCTCCACTTCGTCTCCTGCCTTGCTACTTCATGTTGAAGCATACTACTAGCAGACGTGGCTAAGCTTCTCTCCAACTCCACGTTACAAAGCCAGCAATCATTAAACTTACATTTTGGGAATTTCCCAAGTTAACAACGAGGTTCATGTGACAGAAGAAGTCTCCAATCCAAAAGGAGGCAAAAATACATAACGCTAACAAACGTTACGTGACGATAAAATCTCCCCGCTTCGCCTGCGCAGTACGACCGGACCAACCTCGGTGCAGCAACACGTTACAAACCGGGCTGAACACTGGATTCCACTTCCAGGTCTCATTTGTAGTTTAATTTCGGCGTACTGCTAATAGTTATATTTAATAAAGAACTACACAGAACACATGGAACTAACTGTGAATGCCACCGACGCATTGAACACAATGCGAATGAAGCGGTAAATGGACTTAAGGATTTAAGACTTGACGAAATGTAATTTAAGACCTACGATGCAAAATATGCTCATATTTAAGACTTTTTAAGGCCTTAAATTGGCATTATCAGATTTAAGACTTTTTAAGACTTTTTAAGACTCCGCGGAAACCCTGTTTAATGCCACATTGTATAATTTGGATAATTAATCCTTGCATTCACATAAAATAAATGGGAAAGTTCAGGTGTCACTAATAACATTAAAGATTGCTTTATCATATTCACAACACCGGGAGTCTGACAATGACACATCTAAATGGAATGGAGGGATTATTACCTCAATTATTTACACCCACGGTTTTCCTGCTGTGATATGTCAAAATGTCTGTATTGATGTTGTGCAGAAGTGGATTCAAGGGAAACAAGAAAAGAAAAGTTTTTTGTTGCATTTCTTTTGTGATGATAATAATAATAATGTTTACCAAAAGTCGCTGCTGGTCAACCACTACTGGAGGACGGGGAGGGACTGGTTGCGGCTCTTCCTCTGCCCCTTCAGCGGATCCCTTCTGCTGCTCCGACAGGCTCCACTTCCTCACTTTGGAACCATCTATGACAAGATAAATGCATGATTGATGGAAGGAACATTAACAAAGGGAGATATAAAACATTTAAGCTGTAGGACTGCGACCAAAAATAACCTAACCAGGCCAGCTAAATTTGAGGCTCAATTTTGCTCTTTTCATGAAAGACTGAACAGCACAAATGGACAATTTCAAGGAAAATACATTCAAACTGCCATGGCTGCAAGATTAATGGGAAACTACAGTATAAAAAAGAAAATCTATTTGAAGCTACTAGCAGCTATTGAGTGCACAGTATTTCACATCTGGCTTATTTCCTGTCCATTTATAACAGCGTTCAAGAAACGCTTTGATGGAAACAAAAGGCCTGGCTCAGCTTGTGACTAGAGAGGGGGGCAGAGGAGCTGGGTTGTCAGTTGGTTAAGGAGTCGCAGTTTGTTTGTGTTCTGTTGTCTGATCGTGTCTTTCTCTGATGGCTTCTCCGTCTTTTATCTGCACTACTACCACAATCTTCCAGCTGGCCTCTGCCCATTACAAGCAAAAACACAGGCCCATAATCAAACACAAACTTATTGGCCTTCTCCAACACAAACACTACACTTTAGCAAAAGGCTTATGGCAAAGAAACTAAATCCATGTCAGAGTCAGAGGAGGAATGAACAAATATTGCTGATGTTTTATGGGGAAAAAATCCATCCTGGGATCAGAAGACGTGTCTACAAATGCACGCATAACTTTCAAACCCCTGGAGTTTCTCTGTGGAATGCATCATCTGCTACGCACAGTATTTTCTATGCTATGTGACTTATGTTGCATTATTCATGTCTTCTGTCCTATTTTAAAAGAAGCATATAGCAGAAGAGCTGGATGATAATCAAAAAAGAAATGTATCATAAATAAGTGGTAGGCGATGCATTGGTTGGATGTGCACGAATAAACACATTTAGTTCATTTTGCCTCAGCACAAATAGAACTGAACAATTAGGAAGTACAATTAATAGAAAAAGTAACTTTAAATGCACTTTTCTCAAAACAAACATTTGCATTTTTAAGTATTGCTACAGGCAGGAAAACTAATTAACCAAATGTGCTAATGATCCTACATGTAGCTTAATACCTTGTATATCTTGATCTTCCTCAGCAGTATCTGTCCCTGCCCTCCCATCCTGGGGATGGTGCTCCTGAGTTGGTTTGCTCTCATTTCTGTCTTTGTGCTCTTCCTGTTCTGGCATATTCGAGCCCTCAGCTTTGCTTTGAGGAGTCCTTGTCTCTGCCTCGCTGCTCTTCTTGAGGCCCTCTGAGTCTAGGCTATCCATTGACTCATTTCCATTTACACAGTCCACTTGAGAAACTAGGAGACCCACAGTGTGCTTGGGCTGGACCTCAGCGTCTGAGGACTCGGACGTTTCAATCAAAGGCTGGAAAGCCTGTTTGGCCTGGCTCTCCCCATCTGCAATGGGCTGGGAACTGCCTCTGAGGCAATGTGGCTCGCTGTGTTTCTCTGTGTTCTCAGACTCTGCCTCTTTGGCTGTGGGCTCCTCCTCCTTAGGTGCTGGCTCCTCTCTGGCTTCATTGGCATCTGGAGGTTGAGAAGGAGCTACAACAGGGGGTTCATTGGAGCTCTCCTCCTCTGTGGATGGGGCATGGGGATGGTGGCCATTGGGCTGGGGACCTGTAGTATCACAGGAGGATTCCTCATCCTGAGTCAAACACGAGTCACTGGGCCCTGCAGCTTCCGCTTCTGCCTCTGGCTCCTCCTCGTCCTCTTCTGTTCCTTTCTTGTAGTTCTTCTTCTTACGTATGATGCCCCGCCCCCAGGAAGGCCGCCGGCGAATCTTCCGCTTTATATGATCTGCAATAGAGAGAAAAGAGACAGAAACACTATTAAATTCAAAAAGGACAAAACATTCATTCAAATTTCTGCACAACTCAAGAAGAAGTGAAGAAAAGTATGTGTTGTTGAGGCAGCTGATTCCTATTACCAACATTCAAATCACTGTTCACCGTAAAAGTCAATACAGGAAGTTTTTGGGTTAATATAAGATACAGCAATGCAAGAAATATATATTTATTCACAGACCCAATAGTTTTTCACTAGTCCATCTTCTAGTAGCAAAATATACCGAAGAGTACAAAAAAGTAGGTGGTATAGATTGCAGGGGAGAAGCAGACAGAGGCAGCAGTCTTGCTATATCATGAATGCTGGACACTAATGACAACAGATGGTGCTTGGGGTTTTAAGAGGAAGGAGCAGACCAAAGCCTGCTCTCTGAAAGTGCAGTAAAAGTGCCAGAGCTAGCCAGCAAGAATGCTAAATGCAATGAAACTTCAAGCCATTTGCTTTCATTTACCGCTTGTCCAAATGCAGACACAGACCAGACCAACAACATCAGAGTGAAGAGCAGATGCAGACTGTGAATGAAAAAAAACCAAAAAAAAACGCAGCGTTTACCAGAAGTGAGATTTGAAGCCGTGTAGCATAATCTAAAGCATACCGTGACCTGCCAAAGACACACACGAACGTTCTTCACATTTTAAAAAATTCCTAAGGCCCATCCAGCAGCTTTGACGCTGCATAATTCAAAGTAATACCAGGATAAAAACAGCAACTCTTTCATAAAACTCCTACCTCCTACAAGGAGAATACTAAGGCTGTGGATCTGGCCCTTGGATCACTTAGACACTTCACAATTCATGACGTTCTGCCATTATTATTCTGCTGAGGGGCATCGGAATTATCAAAATCTGCCAAATTGGGATCGTATGCAAAATCAATATGCAAGCCTGGTCCTCGAAGGACTTAATGATCACGACTCCTTAATTCCGCAGAGATGGCAGTGTACTGTGCGAACTCACTGAAGTTTGTGCCTTGATACTCCAGCCTGTCTCCATTGTATCAACTGTGCCTGCAAAGTCTGACAAGAAACCATGATACGCCTGCATGCTGCCTGTCAAATTTCCCCTCGCTCCCCGATGCTTTTAGCCAGGTTTCATCTTTCCACTCCAAAGATGTGATTATGCACACTGTACGTGCATCAGATGAAGGTAGAAAAAAAAAGAAACCTTATGTTAAGCACATGTCAACGGCGGGAAGGGAGAAGGAAAAAGAATCGCATCAACTCGGTTATATTTGGTCTCTACAAAAAGGGGATAATTAGTCATAATTAGTCAGCCGGCGGTTGATGATGGGCTCTTTCGTAACAGCGTTCTCCACTGACCCTCTTAATGAACAGCCGGGCATTTCATGTCAGTCACAACCTGACAACTCAGAAGGGAATAAAGTGCACTTAATGTCCGCGACTGCTGTACAATTATTGTCACAAATAGCACTTTACATGTCTTTGGGCACTGGATACGTTTGGGGATGTATCATATGCACACTCACGGATTTATGTGTATCAATATCTTGGGCATTAAAGCACCAGCGCACATCATTACAGTATATTTTTGCATCGATTTCCTGTCAGTGAGAATTAAAATTACATCTGCTTTGCTCAAAAAGTGAAAACTCTTTTTCCCTAGCTATTTAAACTCACACTGGAAAGCACTTAAGCGCTGCCTTGAAATTTTTACTGCATTCTCCATTTATTATACACAAGAGTTCAAGTTCTGCTCGTGCAAGGTATTCCATCACACAAGGGGACTAATGGACCCCTTTCAAAAGCTGAGTTAGTAGCATTCTGCATGCACAATAACTTAGAAAATATTTGCCGGTGTCACACAGTCATCAACAAAGACTGGTATTCAAGAAAATTGTCTCATCTATTCAGAGTTTTGACCATTTTTCAATTGTAGCGTTCAGAATTTAGGGGTAATCTACTGTCAACATGCGATGTCCAGCAATTAGTCATAGCTTGGCTTTGTTCGATTTCAGAGGAGAAATATAACTTCCTGCTTTAAGTTTCACGTTTATTATAGAAAAAGAACAATGTCTTTTATTAAAACAGCCAAGTAAAGTAAAACTTTGCCGCTATTATTCTGAGAAGAACATAATACGCCCAAGACGCATAGTGGCCAATTTTCTGCTGACCCCTCATTTCCCTTTTAACCCCCTCTGGATACATTCTTCCCTTCAATCTTTTTTCCACTCACACGGACCAAAACAAACAATTCAGTGAAAGGTCTTAGTGGGGTCGGCTATCACCATCGAAGCTATGAAGCATGCTCCTGGGGGAGGGAAAGGTGAGACAGAATGGCAGCAAATGACTCGTCATAGTCAGCTCTTAAATAATGCATGAAAATTGTTCGAGCATGAAGAGCCAACCACAGAGGGGAGATGTGCTGATGGGGCGGGAAGAAGGAAGGGAAATAGAGAGAGCCGGAGCACTTTGTAATAATTAAAAGTGCCTAACCCATACAAGATTTATGTAGTGGTAGAAAAAAAATCTTTGCCATCACACATAGGTGTCAGAACAGTTTGTGCGCGCACGCTTACACATGGACAAATACGGCTTTTGAGAGAGAAGGGCCCGGGAGACTGCTATCCAAACTGCCAAACAAGCAAGTATTAAATAAATAAATCAGTCCAGTGACACCGGTGGGCAATTCAGCAGCGTGCTCTGGTAATGCCTTTGGGTGGAACTGCGAATCAGTGTTTCTGATTCACTGATTTCTTTATTTAATAATTCGAAGTACTGGGTAATGGGATCGCCACTCACTAAGAATGTAGTGTAGAAGAAAGGACAAAGGAAAGAAAGGGAGAACACTGAATCTTTTGTACTGTTTTCTTTCTGTGTATCAAACACCATTAAACCAGTAAAAGCCTTGTCAGAATTATCCCAATAAATACCTATGTCGTTTATGTTAACTTTGAAGCTCCACATGCTGTTAGCAGTGTGCTGTAGGCTATTTATTACTTTTATGTTCCAATGACACACAAGCCCATAAAGTCAAGTGTATGCATCTCTGATAGATTCTGATGGTAGGTCTGTGGGCTCACTGCCACATTATCATCAGTCCCAACTCATACATACTGTATACGACAAAGCTAGTGAAACAAATCTAGGTAATAAATCCAGTTAAGCTGGGCTTAGACTACATTACAGGTGCTTTAAAACCCTATATGATTTTGAATTCTGGTTGCACTGAGAGGTTGATAAGCTCATGTGTTTATGTTCAGTTCTGTTAGTTGACATTGAGGCTATGGTTGGAGGATGTGTGTTCATGCTCCTGTTGTCAGTGAATGCACCGTGCGAGAGACCAAGGTTACGCGAGAGCAGAGAGTTTTCCAAGCGACAGTAACATATCAGAAGTGCCTGACTGACGGTGTTTCTTGTGTTGGCGTGGGCTACGGTTGACAGTAGCCCGGGTTCAAGCTTCAATAACCTTGCTGAAAAGCATCTGTAGCAGAGGCTACAATATTGTAGGACCTGGAAACGGTAGAGCAACATACACTACAGGATACCATTTAGATCACTGTACCAGATCAGGAAGTCTTGAGTGTACCAGAGGATGTATAGTGGATAACATGGAGACTGTGGTGCAGCCACTTGCCGTGAATCTACTGATACACATGCTAGACTGCTAAGTGACGGTAACGCATGGTGGAAACAACAGCTGTTCAAACCAAAATATGGAGAACAACAAGTTGCTGTAATTTCAAATACATTGAAGTGCAAAAAAACATAAAAAGGGGGATGAGGATGTTTGAGGAAACATAGTGAGAAGTAGACATGGGTTTTTAACCGTGAGTTTAAATATGCCTCCCCAATAGCATGCTAGCAAACATTGAGGGGAAAGAATGTTTACCGTCGCTTGATAACATCGTCAACTGCTCTGTGTCCTTGAGGACCAATTTCTCTCTTTGGCTAATGTGCAAGTACTGCCATAATGAAATCATTCAGGGTTTAAATCCTGAATATCAAACATGTTATAAGCGTTAAGTTGATGCAGAGGCTACAGCAACAACACAGACACCTATGCAGAGCCTTTGCAGAGTCTAGCGCCGTGGCCGACGTGCACCTCCCCAGAAATGTATCTACGTGCCGCAGCAACACAGTGCAAGAGCTGTGATTGGTCCGCTTGGTAGTAGCATGTTTCTGCTTTAGTATTTCCAGCTGCTTCTCCGTCTCTGCAATTTTACGAATTGATTGTTTTGGATCAATTAAGGATCGATAAGGTTAACTGGGGACGTTTGGAGATACAGACATTTGTAATTTAGTAGATTGTGAAGTTGAAGAATGGATCTGCAAATCCTCCCATTACCCGATTGTCCAGGACAAATGCGACACTCTCCAAGGTCTCAGATTGTCTGAAGCTACTGTAATACCCAGCAATACGCAAGCTACGGTCAAAAAAGAAACATTACGCATGCTATTGTCAAAAGTTTAAGTAGTATAAACAATGAATAAACGTGCTAGAGTGGTTTATGTGCTGGACCATTTCTTGGCCAAGACAAGTTCCTTCCTCTACTAGCCCCTACTGGCTGCCAGGATGCCTCGTCCCAAGCATTCTCCCCAATACGTTTAAACTTTTCCTTTAAGGCCTGCGTCCAAAGCATACAATAAAAATGTCATCTAAAAATGATTAAACTTCCCCATATCCCCACCAAACCACAAATACACACTCTACACTTAACTGAAATGTAATCATCTCACTGTGACCCCCATCTCATATCAGCTGGCAACACACTGTCCATTTACAAATATTAAATCTGATCTCAGTCTTCCATTTCCTCAGTTGCAGTCAGCATTTTAAAATGGGCATTTGGCCAAGGCAACAATACTACAGCCGCATACTGTGGACTTTAGAGCTTAAACTTGCAACAAAGAATAAAGAGGAATTATCCTCTAGAGCTTCAACTTCCACTGTTGATCCTCACAGATTTTCCCAGATACGGGTTATCACTCTCAGTAATGTGAGGAACAATTAATGCAGCTGCTACAATTACTGGGAGCGAAAGCTAAAATCATGACACATACAGTAATTAAATACCATTAACTGATGAACACGTCTCTGGATAAGATCGGCTGAACGCGTCGAGTATAAAATGGAAGTGTGGCAACAGAATACAAATGAATCAGATCGTCATCCACGTCGTCGTTTGATCCACAAAATTCATTTTGGCAGTTCAGGTGAGGTCATGGGTTCTCAAAGAAACCATTGCCTACATTTCTTTTCAGGAAACACAGAGGATGTAGATTTTACAGGTTAATGAGCAGCACTAAAACAAGCCAGCAGGGTGCTACTGAATACACTTCTAGGTCTCTATTAGATTTGAGATACTTAGCGTTTGACATACTCACTGCCCATCTTATTTCATAATTACTTTGGGAATATCAGAAACTACGCCTTAACGTTTAATTTTTTAAATTAGATCTGTGTTTCGTAAATAATTTATTCTAAATTAAAGATACATTCATGAACACACATTTTTTAATATGCTCTGGTCTGAAGAGTTTGTTAGTCCACCCAAATTAGTCCAACCCACACAGACATGGTCCTCTCCTAACCTGTACAGACGCTCTGTTGTTTACTAACCTATTTATCTCCTAACTGCTGAATGTGTGGGCGCCATTTAAGAGCGCGCGTGTATGTGTGTTTGAGAGAGAGAAAGAAAGCGAGGGCATGGAGTGTGTGTTCCCATGGCTATAGACAACATTTTCCCTTGCCTCCAGAGAATGCTCAGTCTGTATTTCTATTCTGCGAATTCACATTTAGGACAAAAGGCCAACCGCTGTGGTCCGCTCATGCAGGGAGAAAGACGTTACAGAGCGCTGGGACAAATGGAAAACAAGCGGCCAAACAATATGAGAATATACAGGCGGTATTGTGTGTAGAGACAGTTTTATTTGTGTTTACATGTTTTTTTTAATAATCACATGGGATTTGTGCGCAAATTAGTCACAGCGGTATCCAGCCGAGCCGAGTAATTGAATGTAAGAGGACAATAGATCTCTTAGACGTGAAGCAGACAAAAAAAAAACCATTAATAATGGACTTTCACATTTTAGAGAAATAGAAGTCAAAGGTCATGTGACAGCATGTGATGTTCTCATTATGGCAATCACTGAAAGTTTTCTGAATGAGGAACAAAGATGAGAAAAGATTTAGCAGGAATAAATTGATTGAAATGATTTACATCGATCAGGCATAGCATTATGACCACCTTCCTAATATTGTGCAGGCAATATTGTGCCTCCAAAACAGTTGTGACTCATCAGAGAATGGACATGGGCCTTCTGAGGGTGTCCTGAGCCTGTGTCATGCCACATCCTGCTGGGGATGGCTGCTGCCATCAAGGAGTGTCATTGCTATGGGGTGGGGGTGCCTGGTCCGGTCTAGGTGGGTGGTACATGTCTGACAAGTAACATTCACATAAATGCCAGGTCCAGAAGTTTTCCAACTGAACACTGAATTGTCACAAGATGGTCAACGTTATTTACTGATCTGTATATATAGCATGTGTATTCTAAAATGTATCATAAATGTTTATATACATTTGTTGCATATTGTTGTTTAAACATTTAACCTGATACTGTCTTAAGATAAAGAATGATTCTCTAAAGCCTTAAGACATTGTGACTTTAAATTCCCTTACTGTAAATTAGTAATAAATCTCAATGCAAAGGTTTTTCAAAACATGTCAGTGCGATGCAGTGAGATGACTACGGTAAGTTTTCAAGATTATTTATCTTGTTAAGTGTTACCGCAGTTTTTTATTATCGCACTTAATTGCTCATCTGATGCCTTGCAAAGCCTCGGTTTCTATTACAGACACCCACAGTTTGTGCATGTCCCTGCATACAATATATGGGCAAGCATGCACTGTAGGCATGGCCACAGGCACGACATTTGACTCAGTTTTTTATCATTCTAGCTCACTGGAATCGACTGGAGTTGGGACCTCAATCTTATACCATTAATGAAGTATTGATCTGCCCTGCTCTCATCACCTGCGACTGATGGGGAGGAGCTTGGAGTTGAGAGTTGTGACCTAGTCTTAAAACACTAAAGATTTAACACATTTTCTGTAAATGTAACAGCAAGCTACATATTTTTTAAATAACCTGCCATTCATCGAGTAAAGCCAAAAAACATTTTTTACTTTTGCTCTAGTTTAACATTATGCACAGGTGTAATTTCAAACATACTCAAGTCTGTGTGTCACCATCTCTTTTCTGACTGAAGTACCTTTAAACAGTGGAAAGTATTTAGACCTGCTCCAGTTTCTCAAATTGAGTTACAGGCTTATCTAAAAATGGAATGAATTCTGCTTTTTGTTCTCAGTCTACTACTTTTATGGCTTTGCAGTGATAAGGCATAACATCTTTTTAATGTTTTGTTCATTTATTACATAAAAAAGACTGAAATATGTTATTTACTTAAACATTCAGAGCCTCTGTTAAAGCACTCGAAAGGAAAAGCATAACCCTGCCATAACAAGCTCTCACAGTCCATGCTGCATGTGTGAGTGAAAACCTAACCATAAAGTTGAGGGGATTTTAAATCGAACTGCCAGACAGGAATGTATCAACGCTCTTCCAAGATCTGACTGCCGGTCCAAACTGCGTAATCACAGACAAGGGGCCTTGTTCAGTAAATAACCCAGGATCCAATGGTCACTATAGCCATGGTTCCATGTAATGGTCAAGCAAAATTGTAACAAATGTTTGAAATGTTGCAAAAAAGAAAACAAATATGCATTACGAGCATTACAACTGGTTTGGACCAACAACAACAAAAAAAAACTGTGTAGTGTCGTCTAAAGGTGGTGGTAAACTCATAACTCATAAACAGAGTAGAAGTAGTACAAGCAGGGGGAAAAAAAGAAGACATTTGCTAACCAAAGCCACTTTTCACAATATTCCCATTGCCGTCAGCCTTTCCCATCGTACCATCACATGAAAATATGTTGATAGTACGATGATTAATGAATAAAATGCTGAGTTCCTTGGTGGCGGTGGGAGAACATGCCTAAAAACATACAGAAGAACAACCATCGTGGCAGTGTGCTACTAATCAAGCCATTGGTGGTAGAGAGAAAAACTAAAGCGTGTTACATACTCTGTGAGAAGAAAAAAATTTGTTCTCGCTCCTAGGCTGCGAGGACGAGAAAGCATTGTGGCAAATGCAGGAGATCGAAGACGAGAGGCACTTTTCTTATCATTTTCTGATGCTGACCAGTCGTCTTGACGACGTTCATTCAGCATACATCCACACACGTATGACGATCTCTACCCAGGATTGCGGTCACACTGCGAATATTAGCATCTGGGAGATCACAGAGCAGCTGCTAGCATTTACGCTTTTCCGCAATAACCGCATCCGCTCCGATTTCTGACTAATCCCAGAATGGTTGCTGGACACCCCACGAGAAAAAACGTTCTGCACAGCCGATGTGTTGAGAAAAAGCTGCAAGAACTCTCAAACAAGGAGTGAGCAGTGAGAACAAACTTCTCACAGAATATGTAACAGTATTTAAAGGCATATGACAGCCTACTGGGAGTTTCCAAAAAGACATGCAACCATGAGAGGGAAAATCCTCTGCTCTGATGAAATAAAAATGTAACCATTTGGCCATAATTCTCGGAGGTGTGGGTGGAGGAAACTAAGCACTGAGCATCACCTCAGTTTTCCAGAGTACTAAGGATGTCTGGCATACTACCATGAAAACATAGAGAAGCTTTGGAAAACGGTGAAAGTCCTGGAGTGGTCTAGCCAGAGACAAGACCCAAACCCAACAGAGCATATCTGTAAAGAGCAGAAATGGTCTAAAAGGTTTCTGAAAGCACTGTGATCACAGTGGTCAATTTTATATGACAGTACTGTTACATCAGTAAATTCAAATGTTTTAAGTTTTTAATGTATGTAATTTCATTGTAATACAGTTCTTGCTTTTATCTATGCCAAGCAGACAATCTGTACTGTACTGACAAAAAAAAAAAGAGTGCACTGGTAATGTAGTAACTTTAAAACTATAAAGCTTTGAAGGTACTTTAGGACAGGAATCCATTCTGGGGCCATCAATGTCTATGTGTCTGGCCATGCTTATCGGCATCATCAGATATCCATGTATAATTTATCACTAAATCCACTTGTTATAAAGACATCTGAATCTATTTTAGAGAGTTCTCCTTACGTGTGCTTACTGTCAAGAATCTAAATTTGAATACTAATTTGGTTATGCTGTTGTGAGCATGAGAAACCTATTCCTGAAAACTATATTTTCCCAACTGTATTCGTCTCTGGGGAGTTGAGCCGTTTCTAAATCATTCAACTGAGCTGTAATTAACACAACACAAAGGCTGGATATCCCCTGCCATTAGTGCTGAACAAATTCCAATTCAATGCTTCCTGATAACTTAAGACTAAATTAATTATTTAAATGTTGTCTTTAAAAATGTGCACATAAAAAGAAATGGATTCCACTCACTAAAAAATGCAACTGACAGCACCATGTACCACGTTCAATCTGGGAGTCTGTGCTACGGGGTAAGAAAATATGCAAAGCAACGAGCGAAAAGCTAACAGGAGACCGCATGGGAAAGACTGCAGAGAGAAAGAGAGCTGGAGAGGCTGTCATGGTGACACAGGGCCTCAGGGTCTCTAGGTCATGAGAGAAAGACAGCTGTTTTTCACCTGATGTGACACTTTGCACTGACACTTAATGAAATGTCCAGATCAATAAATGGTCCCATCCTTGCTTCTTGAAATTAAGGAGATCAGTCACTTCTCTCGATTGCTGTGTCACTACCTTCCTTCACTCCCCTGCTCTTTTTCCTTATATCAAATTCTACATAGCCACACCACTTGGTTTAACGGAATGGTTTCCACATTTTGGGGAAATAAACCTATTTGTTATATTGCCAGGAGTCAGACAAGAAGATCAATACCGTTCTCCTATTTCACTCTAAATATAAAGCTACGTACTATGTGGGGGGAGGGGTTTGGCTTAGCACAAAGCAGTAGGGATACACAGTTAGCTTGGTGATAGGATAATATATACGATAAGATAGGACTTTACTTATCCCCGTGGGGAAATTAAGGTGTTACAGCGGCATGGAACAACAGTGCAAAATAGGAAAAAATAGAATAAGGCAGAGAAATGAGAGACAAGAGAAAGGTACAAAAAATATTTGCCCAAAGGTGACAACCCAATGCCTATCAGCACCTCTGAAGCTCACCAATATCTTCTTTAATCTGTACACAATCCATACATAACCAGATGCGTGCATACGTCCTTTGTGTTACAGTGTCTTAAGGGAGTCTCCCCCTCGTTGCCTGGCAACATCACAGCAATAGCGGCACATCGCAGCGCTACCACCAGGACCAAATATCTAGCCACGGGCAAAAGGCTGATTCCATTAAGCCATGATGCTACTCAACTATCTGACGTTCACACACATGCTGAAGTTCCCTTCTCAAGTGCTGCCATGTTAGACCACAGTCAAAATGAAATAGTTCGACAGATCCACCCCATTAGGCTTTATTTAAATTTAATTATGAAGACTGTATTTAAAAGTCTTAACAGCATATTCCTCATTTGACACCCTGATTTATGAAATGCCAACAAATTAACTTCAAACTCGACAAGATGATACAAGCAAATTAGGTTCTTCACTTAATGCTACACCCCGTCACACGGATTGAAAGGCCGACTGTACAGAAACTCCAGTCACAAGAAAGAGAAACTGAGGACTATAGTTCACTCTGAGCATCTGTCTTTTTCTGTCCTTCTCCTCTCTGCTGCTCAGGAAATGGCCAGTGGAATGACGGTGCCTGTGGTACCCCTTTCAAGGGAGACAGATATGCCCTAATGCACCAGCAGCTCCAAGAACTGTTGAAGATGTCAGCGTACGTACACACATACATATAAAGCAGGGCATGAAAGCCTTCTGGGGAAAAGGTCTGTCGCCCCTAGCAAAAACATGCATGCAGACTTGTTATATGGCAGGAGTGGGGTGTGTAAAGAGATCTGCACTTGTTGGCTCATTTTGACTGATGTGCGAGTTATCATGCCGCCCGTGAAAAGGAGAAAATATGGGCATACACCTGGCAGGAG
This sequence comes from Chelon labrosus, assembly GCF_963514085.1. Taxonomy (NCBI): domain Eukaryota; kingdom Metazoa; phylum Chordata; class Actinopteri; order Mugiliformes; family Mugilidae; genus Chelon; species Chelon labrosus. The sequence goes on from NC_140347.1 coordinate 20,414,592, forward strand.
CCTTCTGACAAGAGTGACACTGTTCAAAAGGGAGCCACTGTGTAAAATGAAATGTGTCCTTCCTGCTTCTGGGCAACAGTATTGTATCATGATAGAATACAGGCCCTGGGTGAAGCAATAAGCAACAATGATGAGGTCCAGCAATGCAGGAACAGCTCCGGTTGTAAAGGTATGTTAGTACAGGTATGATGAAATATTGGCTGTTGGTTACATGTTGAGAATCTGGGGTTGTTTGCTAGACCTTTTTTTTTTTTTTCAATCCAGTCTTTAAGGACTGGATATTTACATTTCCACTGCGTAGTAATGGTTAAACTTCATTTCTGTGCAGAAACTCTTGTATTATCACTGAGGAAACAGAAGATTCAGGACCAAAGTGTGCTTTTTTTCAACACAGTAGCCATGCCGAATAACGCATAAGTAATGTACAGCTGCAGCTCAGAATTATCCTTTGATGCTGTGCTTAAGAGCAGGATACCATTTTCTCAGTTATTAAATATGACTGTTTTGTAAATGTAGTAGCAGGAGTACAGGTCCTCAGAAAATCAGATTAGAAGGCTTTTTAGAAGGTTGGGTCCAACGTGATGATTTTTTTTGCATTACTGCCGAGCAGCAGGTGATCTCCAGTACTCAGATAGTCTGGGTTTATCTAAACTTAATGAACCAAAATGAAAAACCCCACCCAGAACGGTGTCTACGTAGAGCAAAAACTCCCTGCACAAACAGTGTTCAGTTCAATATCCCTTTCTGTCTAGTCCTATTATCATGCGGCTGTGACGACCGGAACCTCTTAACAGACTCTGAGGGTATCTAATTGATATCTAATCTAATAAATTTAGCATGTGTAAGGGCTCCACCAAAATACAGGGGCTATCGTTCACAGTGAATGTAATATGCCTCCTGATATCAGCTTTTGTCAGAGCGCAAGGAAGCATAGCAATAACATCCCATCCAGGCGTAATATAGCGTTTAAGTCATATAGGGGTAGGGCTTCCTAGGTTTAAGTACTAAACCTATAAGTAGTAAACTGTTTCGGTGTTGGAATGTAAGAAAATTACATGCCATCCAAAGCAGACTGCAGACAAAGCATTTGCAGAGAAAAAAATGTACTGTTTATGCAGGGAGTCTTTGCTCTATACAGACAGCGTTCTGGGGCAGTTTTTCATTTTTAAGAGTCGTTAAGGTTAGAAGAACTTCAACTATTTGAGTCCTGGAGATAACAAACAGTAATGCAAAACAGTCATCTGCTTCTTCATAAGATCACGCTGTGCTCCACCTTCTAAAAAGCCTTCCGATGTAATGTTCTCAGGACCTTTACTCCTGCTACTACATTTGAAAATCAAAGTTTTCAACAGTCATATTTAATAACTGAGACAATGGTATCCAGCTCTTATGCCCAGCATCAAAGGATAATCAAAGGATAATTCTCAGGTGCAACTGTATATTACTTATGCGTTATCAGGCAGGCTAGTCTTTGGTCCTGGATCAACCTTCACATTAGCTATTTCCTCAATGCGAATAAAACAGTTCAGATCACTATGTATTTTTTTTCCTTAAAGAAAATAAAGTGATATAGATTTTGTTGTCCCAGGAAGTATCTAAACTAAGGATAATCTTAACTTAAGATCCCCTATGCTGTAGGTGGTATTGGACTATTGAAGGTTTACCATTGATTGTTCTTGCTTTAGCAGATTCAACAACTCAGAAACAAAACAGAAACAACAAAAACTGTCTCAACACGTATATTGTGCTCTTCATACCCGAGTTCACCTGTGATCCAAGTTTCTTTAGTAACTCCAACTTCAATGGTAATGTTAGCATTCTGCTAAAAAGAAGTCTGCTTTATGGACTGATGTAGAATGTCTTCATCCATTTTTCAAGTTAGTCTGACAACTTGGGACAAATTTATTACAGTGTTCCGCGATTTTTGCAATGTCACTGAAAGAAATAGCTCACATAAATATGATTCGGATACATTTGTACAAGAAATATTTAAATGATAGATGATTATGGGAATTCAGCACTTGCCTCTCTTCCAGGTTAGTGGTTGCACTTTTGGGAAATGTTCTGCAGCAAGGGAAGTTGTACCCAGACTTTCCTTCCAATTACATTTCAGAACTTTTTCATAATGCCTACCAGTTTCCTAAGACTATAACTGTATTGCATTCTATTTTAATATATATGTAACTTGACTTGCTGTAGAGGAGAGGTGCATTTTACCTGACATGCCCATTTTTAATTAGGCCTTTATTTTTGCTTTTCGTTTGTAAAGTTGTGAAGATGTAAAGTGGTTTGTGGTGGCACTGTATTGGGAATGCTTCAATTTAAATAACAGAAAGAAACCATAAGGTCTGTCAAATCACCAATTTACCGCCTTCCGTCCCCAACACAGGCTTGAGAACACTACAACAAAAGGACAACTGCCTCATAGCAACAATTAAGAGCCCCTCGTCAAATTTGCCATGTTAGCGCTGCACGAACACGGGACCACTCGTAACTAACATCTGAGAAAAAGAATAGATAAATAACTATTAGTTGTTCAAAGGTCTGGCTTGGGCTGTGGAGAGCAGATGAGTTACACAACCATCCTTGACTCTTTTGACATGTTCTAATGAGTGGTTAGCAGGAAAAGGGCAGCAATGTTGAGAGAAAACATGTCTCATCTCTGGGTTTAATGGAGATGTGGTGATTAGCCTGGATAAGAGCAATTCTAGGAGTAATTTAGCGTAATTAAAATCCCTGTCGGTGTACGTTCACTTTCTTATGGTGGTGACTCGGCTCTTAAAAGAGTCCCCCGAGATGCGATGGATAAGTGAGCTTGTGTTTAGGGAAGCTGATCTTCACCACAGTTAATTGCTTATCCATTAATCTGGGAAAAGAACCTGCTGTCACAGGTGTCTGCCAAGGCTCCACCTGCTCACACCAGCTACACTCTAACAACCACTTTGCCCACCTTTGAATTAGTCCAGAGTTAGGAGACGTCATACGGCCAAGATGGTGGCGGCCAGAGCGACCACACTGAGCTTCAAAACCTCCGTCCAGCTTCATATACAGTGAATGATCACAACCAATAACCACTAAAACTAAAGGAAAAACTTCTGAATTTTGATGTCTGCAGCAGCATTCTCTATAATATATGGTCATTCAAGGTTAAATGAGACAACCAGTATCTGCAAATGCTAATCATAATGTACGAGGAGGCCACAGTATAAAAGGTTGATCGAAATGGGAAACATACTAGCTCAAGAGAGAGAGAAAGCACTCCATTAGGCTGCTTGGAGTTTACTAGCATCTGATGTTTTCTTGAAACTGACTTATCGGCTGCATTATGGTAAAAAGAATGAGAGTAAGGGCCCGGGAGGCCTTGTATAATTTTCTGTCTGTATTTCAGACTAAATGCAAGAATGCTGGGCTGCTCTGTAGTGCTGGAGTAAAAAGAAGACCCCCTTTATCACAGAAAACACAGCCCCAGACGCACTTTAATTGGAAGGGCTGGCTAGCCAATCCTTTGTGCGAAGCAGAACTCCAAACCTGTCCATTACCCACAGTATCCCCTGAATGATGGAAAGATATTCACGGAAAGAAATCTAAATATCAGACCAGAGTGTATCATCAGAGGTCCAGCCGTTTGATTAGGCAGTCTATCAGCAGACCTGCCACTGTGTATAAACTCTACTAAAGCTGTTGAGCTTTACAAAGCTTTGACACCTGAAGTGCAGCATTAAAATAATAAATTACTAGAACAAAAAACATGAAATACGGACGCCTACGCACTGGCAGCATTTGTCATTCTGACCCTTGCCCTCATTTCTCTGTATAACACTAAGCCTGGCATTGTCAGCCTTACAACATTTTTTATCCAGCATTTAAAAGCCTCCCACCTTTACTCATTTACTCCCTCTCCTCTCCTTTCCCATCACCTTTCTAACATCCTAAGGCAGCACAGCTTGCATTCATTGGGCATGCACCAAGGCGCCGAGCACCGACACTCAATCATTCCGCTGCAACTCTCCAGGCTCACTTCTTTCAGGCAGAAATGTAAGCTGTTTACAATAATATATATGGTTATCTGCGTTGCATAGTAATAAAAGATACTAAAATCCCGTGAAGAGGATCATCACCCAACCTTGTAAATTGTGCACACTTAGCACGCAGCAACAGCCGTGCATGGTGTAATGCTGGGAGTGAAAAGATCCACATATGCAGAATGAATCTTCAGAGACACTAACACTGATGTCAGCTCATCTGCACCCCAAAACAATAAATGGAAGCAAGAGGCATCACGGATGATTTTACATTCATTTCACGCTTGGTGCCACAATGATCCGAGAGGCATCTGTGCCCACAAAATGGCAGCTTATGCTCAGGGCTTTGCATGCTTTGCTTGGATTTTATTAGTGGGCGCCACGGGGCGTCAAGAGTGTGCAACTCAAGATTGCTTTTGCCCAGTAGCCGAGAAGTAGCTTGAGGAGAATCCGTGTCTAGTTCTAATAACTAATAATAACATCACAATCCTAGCTCCAGGCAAGGCGCTTTGTTTTCTGCTGTGGGCTACTGGTACGTTCTAATTCGATCCCTCGAGAAGATGAGAAAATATTGCTTTCACAGAACAAGATGATTCATCACTCAGGTGTGCGCCAGATGCCGTTCAAAGTTCTTGAGGTGAAAGAAATGTTAACTGAAATGTACAGCTATGATATCTGAAAGAACACCACCAATGGATGTGCATTATTTAAAGCGAATACAAGGCTCCGTTAGTGAAAATACAACCTTAAGGTCCATAACATGTTTAGATTCTTATCATGCAATGCCAATAAGCAGCATGACAGCGACCCTGAACATACTGCCAGAGGCATTAAGAACTGACTTTGTAGACAAGAAGAACAGGGAGTCCAGCAAAGCCCTGACTGACCCTGACCTTATCTCAATGTCAAGGTGTCAACCTGGGATCACATGACGAGACGGTAAACAAAAGAATTGTGGCAACCTCTCCAAGATGCTCAAAACAAAAACTATGCACTTCAGGGATATGTTGTCATTTTAAAGGCAAAGAATAGGAGGCTATTTTATTTTTTTTCCCCCATGTGTAAGAAATTAATAAATGAAAACAGCTTGTGGCAATATTTCTGACAGCATCTTCACTTTGTTTTTTTTGGAGTCGTCTGCACAGTACGGTATAAATTTGTTTAGAAGAAACCTCTGTTTTGCAGTAGCTAAATTAATTTGGCAAACAAGGTAGGCAGCACGAGACAGAATGTGATTATTACAATTTTTTTAAGTGTTTCAGTTTTGGAACATAAAGGCGTGAGAAGAGGGAGGAAAACAAGTGGGAAATTGTTAACAAAGGACAGGGTGAGCAAGAAGTGAAAAACTGAGAAGTGTAGGCAAGAGTAGCAACAGAATAAGAAAAGGAAAGTTTTCTTTTAACCTTTTCTGGACTTGGAGCACTTTTATAGAATTGGACTAAAACAGCTGCTTGCAATGTGATGTAAACTGACAAGTCTATATCCGAATGTAGCAGCTGTGGAGTAGGACAAAGACAACGTCTGGTTTGTGGCTACTGCAGGTTAAACAAAGGGAAACATTTTGGAAACCAGCCAGGTGCAAAATACTTCGTCATGGTACGATTTCTTCTTATAGGAGATGTAGAAGGTACCGTGTCCAAAAGGCACAAATGAGAAAAAAAATCACGTTGACTTGAACTGTCTGCTTTGTTTCTTAAACAAAAAAAACACGACTTCCTATTGACCTATTTCCTCGTGCACTGTGACTCTCACCATGCCACAAGCTGTGCGCCTGCTGTCCTTTTGTCCCGGGCAAAAATCCGGGCCATCCTTTATTTGCAGTAACTACTTCAGCCTGAGGTGAGATGAGTGTTTATTACGACTTTAAATATCCCATCTAGGTCCAATGATGGATTGACACTGGCAGTGGGGAAAGGAGCTGTCTGTTTACAGTGACGTGGCGTACAAGGCAAGACACCGCAGTGTTCCATTTACATGAATGCGGACTGGTGGCTGCTGCCTTGGGCGTCAGATTGAGTGACGTGGAGGACACATTATGCAGCATTTGCTTTTTTCATCATTATTCTTTTCTTTCGCAAACAGTTCATCGGTTGAATAAGGACAGTCTTCTTAAGTGGCGAAGGAAAAAGACTGGCGAACCAGGCAAAAGAACACAAAATAAATAGTCGGTGATGGGTTTTTGAGTGGAAGAGCAGTATAGCACTTACTGTGGTGGATAACATTTAAAAAAAGCAACAGAACAATCAGAAATTGATAATTAATTAAGCAATTAAGCAATCAATCACTGTACGCCCTCTCACTGTCACAGTAAAAAGCTAGCTGCTTTAGCTCGCGAAAACCGTTCTCTGTGAATGAGTAAAACAGAGATGACTTAATTATGAATGAAAGGAAGGCACTCCATATGAACCAGATCCTTGCGGTGATGCACTACGAATGAACCCAGCCCCATGGCCCAGGTAATGGGCCTTGTGTTTACTTTCCCTCTTGGGAGGGAGTGGCAGAAGAGAGGGGGAGGGCGAAGGAGGGAAAAAAAAAAAAAAAAAATAAGGGGCCAGGAGAGAAACCATGACAGAGCGAGGCTAATGGAAAATACGCTGCCCTTCCCGTTTTCACGTGCATTAACAGCAGCAGAGACTCCTATCTTCCCAACCCTGAGCGACCTGGCACCAGTAGCTACCTCTCAACAACTGCGCTTATCCACTGCCGCTGCTTTTAACACCTGATTCAGAAATATCCCCAGCCATCAAAAAGCCTTCCCCCGTAACTTCCTCCGTGGTTTCAAATAGTGCATCTCATCCCTGCCACCACTCTGTTATATCTGAATGTCACAGGCAGTTCTCAGCTCTGGGCAAACGGAAAAAAGGGATGGAAGGAGAGGGGAAGATGTGGGCCGGATAAAAGCCCTACAGAGTTGGAGATACCAAAACATCTCCAGATAGGCTTCCCCTCCTGCAGGTAATGATCTAGGATAAATTCAACCTTCAAGTGCCCTGACCTTCCAAACAACAATAAGGAAAAGCCAGAAAACCCGGAATGACCCAGTTGGAGTGGGTGCAATTTCACTTTATTTGGTAGAGATCGACATCTCATCCACCAGTCTCATATCTCAAAACGTAGTTGTGATTAATCAGCCTAATAGCCGCCGTGCTGAGCTACACCAGGTGAGAGCGGGCTGCCGATGCCACAAATGAATCACCTGAGTAGGCCTAATTAATGAAGCCTCTGGTGGAGGCTGATAACGGCTCTCCCAAAAGCTCCCAAACTGGTGGTCTGCATCTGTGACATTTGGTTTTGTAGATAAAGACTGTGACTAAAAGCAGCGTATGCATGCCTACTGTAGGGGGCCGCCCTTAAAGAAAGGGGTCTGTGCAGATTCGTTAATCACATGCTTCTTTTACTTATTCTTTTTAAGCTTCACACCATCATATATGACAACAGTTTAATAGGAGATAGATAAATTGATACTGTAAACATTGGTTAATTGAATTCCTAAAGATATATATGCACTGATAACATACACCAGAATATGACTTTACCAAGAATACCTCAGTATGTTATTTAAAAGGTAGGAAATCACTGATGCTGAATGAGCCAAATGGCAATTAAGACTATAGTTAATTACACTAATGCACTACTAAAATCTATATAATATTTCCTACATGACCACCCCTCAATTAGAAGAAAATATTGGAAATAACACTGCTTCAAATGTGATACAGTCTCACATTGAAGCTTATGGTTGGGGAAAATCAATAATGTCTCCATACTATTCAATTGTTATTTCCTGGTTAACAGGACAAGATAAATCGCAGTGAACATGACTCGTAGAGTATTTGTGGTAACCAACATCCTCTCTGAAGGACACCCTCTATCTTGGAGAAGAGATGGTTTACCTACACAGCAGGGGTTCCATTAGTCAGGCTCTCATGAGAGACAAGCACCACCTAGTGGTGGACTGCTGTACGACACAAAGTAGATGTAGAGTGACTATGACAACAGTCTTGCTGCTTCAGCTGATGAATTTGTTTATGACACATCTAAGCTATGAGTAAAACAGTTTTATAAAGAAAAGGCTTCAGCTGTTGTTCAACTTGCACAGATAATGGTGAGAGGTCAGAGTTTTTAATCTTTTTCAGTCCGAGCATATGTCACTACACATGCCACACAAAATATCTTCACACCCTTGTCTGTCCTAGCACATTTGCGTGCACAGTGTTGAACGCGCCTCTGCCAGCCCATCTTGTTCTCCTGATTTGTCCAGGTGAAAGCCAGAGGGCTTTTTTTTTTTTTTTAGTTTACAAGCAAAACCCGCTTATCTCTGATTTGTTCAGGTAACGGCCTCATTAGTCTGCCCCCTGCCCATTCCTGGCCCTCCCTTCACCCTTAGGCACCTGCCGTCTGCCACAGGTGGGCATGTAATTGCTCTGTGGCGTGGTCATGTTCTGAGTGGTTAGGAGAGAGCAGCCTTACTAATGAGGCTACTCACTGTGTTGCTTCTCCACTGCTGAGAAATGTATGTGTGCGAGCAGGCAGGTGCGTGGCATCCCATACATCTGGTATGCTGTTGTTAACACGAGTGTAATACAACGCAGCTGCTTGCCGGTGTGTCACAGACAGAAAAAAATGAGGTGAGGAAGAGTAAGCCAAAGTTTTAAGTGTGTGAGTCAAGCAGGAAAGAGAAAAGTGTACAGTAATCCCAGAGAATCAGACTGGCAGTGGACCCACCGCCGTCAATTTCTCAATTTGCCCTGTAAGGTGAGTTTGTCGGGTAGGAAGCACGTGTAAGACGAGGAGGCATGCATGCTCGCTCTCATCGGCCACCCTGCTCAGGTTGCGTGTCACTGCACATGTGTGGTCTGAAAGAGCATAAATACTCACTAGTGGTGCAATGTCTCTCAGTGGCCTCGCCCTGAGTGCTGCTCCTGGCCTGCTCCTCTCCCGCGCTGTGGTGCTTCCTGGTTGCCACAGCACCCAAAGCTGCCGTCGGCTGAGCTGGCGTCTGGAGGTCTGCGGTGCCCACAGAGGATCAGTTACCGACAACGGACAATACGCTTTGTGTGCAAATCCAATGTGTGTATATGCTAAAACACTTCTGAAACTTGCTGCTGGCACGAAAGAGTGTTGGTGTGTATAAAACACTGAAAAGCTTCTTTGACAGAAACTGAAAAAAAAAAAATATGATCCGACCAAATGTGGCTAAGGGATTGTGATGTGCTGAGTAAGGTTACAGCTGCACGTCACTCAGCACAGATATTATAAAAACTACAAAGACATCATTTGCGGTGGTTATGTGTTTCACTCAGAGCTTAAGTCTGACAGGCATAAATAAAATAAACAGAACTGACGCAGAGAGGCATACAAGTCCCTGAAAATGAGTCATTTCAACTGTGACATCAAGTGATATTTGCGTTTTTAAAGCAAATTTATCACAGCTCCTTTCATCTTGTCACGGAGGAGAAAAATCCCTTCCAGATGCACTGAGAGCTTCGAACCCCGCTGCAACTGGACATCATGCAGTGCTGGGCTAATTGATAGCTTTACAGCGGGACCTTGACTGGAAGATGAAATATTCACACTGCTGCATTCGTCCTCTCAGGCAGTTGACTTCTGCTCCTGCAATATTCATTAGCGTCCTGTGCTCTAAGTTTCTAAAAGAGGAAATCAAAAGCAACAGGGTGGCTTGCGTAAATTGCTTTCTTTTTGATAAGTTTCCTGCTTGACACGGAAGAATCAGGCCTCCGTGGCTTGAGTCAGATGTCAACAGGACCTCGGTGCACACTGTAGATTATGTTCTACAAGAGATCCCAGGTCTTCTTGATACTTGAGCTTTAAAACATTTCTAAAAAGAAAAAAAAGGACCAAAAAGCAAATCCTGACGGGCTAGAACGAAAGGAGGGGGAGTGAGTGACAGCCTCGTCACTTTGAATGCTGCAGATAGAGAATATTTCTCGGGGAATGCACTAAGCACAAAGACGTGCCTCTGATGTACAAGAGCAGTTTTGTTTCCACACGCCTGTCAATTTAAAGAAAAATCTGAAGTGCAGGATGAGACAAATAGTGTAGTTGTTAGATTTCTTTGTGTTTTATATCAATACATATTGTATGACTTATTGCAAGTCCTACTTCTTAGAAGGACAACATGTGCAAACACACATATGTTAGGATAAAAAAAAAACAATGGTTTCGTGACTGCTGTTTACATGAGAAAGTGAGGGCGCTGCAACATGACCACTGTGCTAGATGTAAGGAAATATGCTAACAAGCCTATTCCCATGTGGATAAATCAAGCAACAGGGATGTTTGCATATGATTATATGTTGTGGTTAATATTTGACAACGCACATGAAAGTAAATACATTAAGTGTATCATTACATGCATGTGCTTCTATGTGCATAAGCCTCATGTAGATTTACCCGGCGTCCACTCAACACTGCTCGGGGCTGTTTGGTGAGCGCACATATACAGAGCATCAGGCAGACGGCTAACACACACGGTACCGTGTGAAACGTGGGAGCCTCGGGCGTCACTCCTTTCTGCGCCACATACTCTGCAGTAAAATCTCCATCAAGTAGTACCGGGCTACCCTACAGGATGTTCCCATAAAACAGCTAGCTATACTTTGAAATGATCTATCAGCGAGGCTGGGAACTACATCACCAACATTATTATTATTCAACTGAGTACTCTCCCAAATTATTAATATATCCAAATAAAGTATACCTATAAGTGGGGTTATTAGTCTGGGCCAATACATTTTTTAAATATTTCCATTTCTTTCACAAACTGAAAGTCTTACCCCTCTTCCTGCGTGCCTCCTTGATCTCTTCACACATGCGGTCGAACTCGGGGTCCAGCTCGGCAGCAAATATAGCATGGGCCGTGTCCTTTAAACTGCAAGCTCGGTGCCTGATCACCTTGTCTGAGAACAGAGGAGACAGTGAGACGTAAGATTAATGTCACACGACACGAAACGGTGGTTTTCCGTGTAGAAGAGTGCTGTAGGTACTGTACGTTCAAGGGCATGCCCTGAATGTAACACAGACGTCTACCAATTAATATGCCATGGCATTTTACACGTTAATTCCTTTTACTCCCACCATCAAGGCATGTTCTTCACACCCTATCAAGCATATAAGGCAAAGTGTAAATATCCACTGCATCTGTGAGAAAGGGGACTGAAGTATTTTCTCACAGGATAGAGATGGCTTTGGCAAAAAATAATAGCAGGCAGAACCGAGATCACCCACTTCACACATTTAACACAAAGGTGGGTGTGTGTATAGGCACATATACATACAATGAGAAATGTTTTTTTAAAAAGGCACACTCATTAGCTCACACTCCTCACACATTTATAACTCCTATGCCTCTTCCTCCTCAGATGTAGCGCGCCATCATTAAATCCTGTTTTTTCCCTGCTCCCGAATCCATGGAGGAAAAATAACGACTGAGCCGCAGAGCCCCGCTAAAAGCATAACCGCTGTAAACTGGCCGTCTCTCATTACTGCAGGCGGTGGGAGAACAGTTCAGGCACAGAGTGGCGGAGAGGTCACAAACTGCCAGCTTCCGTTGTCTAATTGGAAGACGGCTGCTTAATTGCAGCGGAGGCAATTCGGACGCGCGCGCCCGCGCTCCTCTGCTGACGGAGTTGTGTCTGAGTGCGTGTACATGAAAGCGCACTAGAAGGGCAAAAATGCTTGTCAGTGGAAGAGGTGTCAAAGGCCAGGTGGGATGCCGAGAGCTCATCAGCACCCTTATGGGTTCCACCTAACCTCCCCATCCAGAAGAGACAAATGCGCACCGACATACAATGCTGTTGTATATGCCTTCCTTCATATTTAAAGGGCTTGTTAGCACCAGTTCCCTCAAGCGACTAAGAGGTATTTCTGACACTGAGCCACACTGCGCAGCACGGAGACATCACTACCTTTAAGATGCACTAAGATGAGGAGGTAAAAGACAAAAAAAAAAAAAAAACCTACACATCTGGGACTTTATGATAACATTAGGTTGAAGGACAAGGAGAAACAGACCACTGAGGGATAATGAGTTTTTTTTTTCCCAGCACTTTTGAGAGGCGCTGGAGAACTTTCCCAGCAGCATAATTGTGCAGGGTCTGGGTCATATTCCCTGGGCCAGGCATTGGGTGAGCCGGCAAGAGGCTTTGTTAGTCTTCTTTATTAAACTTCCTAATTGCATTTTTCCCCTTTAGTGTATCATTTGCAGACCCTGTATTCCTACAAATGACCCAGGCCCACGCCTGCAAAGACAGAGATATGATTTATTCATTTGAGCAGAGAATTGCTACCCATTAGTATCAAGCAGCAAAATTCTTGCAAGGGAATCGAAGCAGCTAAACACAAAAGGCAAGAATTCAAATTGTCATATTAATTAAATGTTCTGAAGAAGGGCTACTTCCTCTACACAACCAGCTCTTGACTTTATCCCATTTTTCCTATTAAGTGTTGAATAATGTATAAACATCTGAACTTTCTCAATAAAGCAAGCATTTATCCAGTTTTCACAACAACTATAAATCCAATATTTGTATAAGACAGTGAAAAGCCCAAATTGGGCGTATGCCAATATTAGGCCAAGAGAAAAGGTGCTGGGATGGGAACGAGGATGTGGTAAAAATTGGCTCAAACTGCAAAAGATACAATTAAATTTTCATGCATGCACAGACTCCACAGCTACAGGGAATGAATTAGATTGTGGGAAGGCTATTTTCAGTGGGGCCTGCGTGCGCTGCACTTCATTTGAATTTCCACAATGAAGAGGCCCATCTTTAGGTTTGGTAATTTTACTACCTGGTGACTGTCCAGTTGAGTCAGTTACGTATTACATCTAATTTCTTTTTATTCACACAGCTGTAACAACATCTACCCCAAGTAATTAGTTTGATTTCTCCATGCTGGCTTATTATCAAGGGCCATAAGTCACTGCAAAATAATAAAATAATAATTATATAATGTATCAAGGGTAATTTGTACATGTTCAAGATTGATTAGGATTAATTTGGTCAAATAAATTCTACTTTTTTTTTTTTTTTTACAATTACTTAGGAAGCTTGATGTAATGTCTGCAGTACAAAAAGCCAGTTTTATTTTTAACTTCGACGGCTTTAACTGGTGATGTGATTTAATTCAAGTACATGGAGGCACATGTCTGTTGGAGGTTGCAAACTGCGTACACATGCATTTTATACATTTCAAGTCTATATTGCATGTGTGTGTGTACTCATGAGCATGTCCAAGTATTTTGGTCCTCACCTCCAGGGTCCTTGTCAGGATTGTATTCTAAAGCATTGCTGCAGATGAGGTCAACGTCCACCAGGAAGTCCTTGACTGTCAAGTACTGGTAGGTGTCAATCTTTGTCATGACAGTGGATAGGTCCATGGGCTGCCTTATCACCTCCAGGTAGTCTGACACCTGACACACAGACACAGAGTTTTTTGTTTTTGTTTTTTTTTTTTTCTTTAAACAAAAGCCTAAAACTGGCCTAGTTGAACTGTGAATGAGATATGAGATGCCAAAGGGGACGGGTCCTTTCCATTCCACTTTACCTCCTCAATGTCGACTGGTTTGCTGAAGATGTTAAAACGTTTGTCAGTGGCCAGGCGCTTGGTCACGTCCCTGAGAAAGAGCCTCAGCTCTCGTAATGTGTTTTCTTCCTGTTCAGCCAGGCGGCGCTGTTCCTCTGCTGACAAGACCCTGGGGCCTGGAGCTTCTGCCACAGGCAGCACATCTTCACATCTCTCTGTTAAGACAAAAGTAAGAAAAGTGAGAAGTAAAAATAGAGGACTACATTAACTAAACGGCTTTCACATTGTTTCCACATATAGTATAGACAGGGCCTAAAAATCTATCACCACTGTTTCAGAAAAAGTAATGGGGTGTGTGTGTTATTTTTAGCTAAACAACAAGATAGCAAGAAGCTATGCAAAAAATATAAGTGAGAAACAACAGAGTGGTTTCAAGTCCGATTCTGGCCCATTTCCTTTTCAAACTACTGTGAATACCAAAGAAAACTTACCTCAGGAAAGAAAAACAGGTCTTAAAGATCATTTTGGTTGAAAACTGCAGCTACACTACTTCACAAACAGAGGTTTTGAAATACACTGGGGAACCGCCTCTGGCCAGTGGCAGGGTGATGAAGCAAGGCAAGCAGATATCTTCTCCTGCACTCCCAAGGTAACAGTGCCTGCCCAAGGCATCTGCCAACATCGTTAGGAAGACTCCACAGCACCTAAGGCCGCTTGACTCACTAGCAGTAATCCAAACCCTGATTCTAATTATGGCTAATCGCGTCCGGGCCCTCTCATAGCAATTCCCTTCCATGATTTTCTGCTGGCTTCTCTGCTGGAAATCAGGCCGCTGTCTTAGCAAGGCAGAGCACAGAGCGAGTAAAGCAGGGGACCCCTGCCTTGCATCAATGAGGAATCGGCCTGGCACTATTTCCATTTGAAAGCCCGGGTGGACATTTTTCTCGTATTGAACTGGAACAGAGGGCTGTGGGAGCGCTGAACACTGGGGGCGACAGCAGGGGGTAGCAGGAGAGGTGAATGGGGATGTGATTGAGCGATGGCGAGGCCCGATTTTGATTTGGGTGATGGATAAAGATGTCCGAGATTCGCACAGCGGGTGCACACCGGTCTTACATCCGTACATTTCTGTGCTGAATCTGAGCCGAAATTAAATCAGTCCTGATCATGTCAAATATTAAACTCTAGTCTGCATATATGAATTAGGTAGTCACACCAGAGGATCTGTCAAATTCGACCAATCAAACAACATCTGCTCCTCTACCTCACGCTAGACCCAAAAATGGCCGTGAGAGGACTGACAGCAGGAGAAACTAGAGAAATAAACGTGAATGCAGCCAACACTACCCTCTAGGACTGACAACAGAGATGAGTCACTACTCTCTCGTGCAACATGTGCATGAATAAGCAGATAAAGCAAGTACCAAGTGTATTCCTGAGGCGTGGTGGTGGTCTGGCTGCTTGAACCAGCAGCAGGTTGGAGAAGAAATTCCTTTTCTCCTCTTCTCCTGGAGGGCTCAGCGTTAACACCTCCCCATAGGTCCTCTGGAATATACTTCTCACCTACAACAATACAGAAAAGCAATCATTTATCAACACAATGCTTTGCAATCAGACCCCTCATGTAACAAACACCCAGCTTATACTATCAAGTGGAACAGCAGAGGCTGTGTAGGTTCATTTTCCTTCCATTTTGTTCAGAGGGAAGCATTTTATTTCTTTCATTTGTTAACATTAATTCCTTGTCAAATTAACTGAACTTTAAAACGACTACGCTTTGATCCAATTTCATTTTGTAAACCCACTATCAAACTAATTAGTCCAAATTATGCTTCTTACGTGTATGTTAACGCAGAAAATTAGAAAAAATTATATAATAATAATAATAATAGATATAAATAATAGATTGTTATATAGGCTGTGTGAGGCCTGTTTTCATCAGACAGTACATTAAACTAAATCATGACTGAACACAGCAGGAAGTAGGCACTTAATTAAAATTTTCATGTCCAAAATTACAAACGACATGAAATGGCTCATTAGAAATTTCTACTGGAATCAAACCGATAAAGAACAAGCTATCCAAACTTTGCAGATCCGTCACTTCTTAGAAACCAACTATGCGACCACAAAAATGACTGAACCTTTAAGCTTTTAAATATTTGAGATGTGCACTATACAAAAAGGAAGATGTCCTTAGGACGTTCAGCAAACCAAATTTTCCATTCAAATATTTGAAAGTTATTGCTTTATGACTGACATCAGTTGCTTGTGCTCGTTTGGGTTACTATATTATTTAAAGTTGAAAAGAAAGAAAAGATTTTAAAAAAAATAAAAAATAGTTCAGACCAAACATTAAGTGCAGTTATGTAAATCTACCAGTATATTTACTGTCCAAACAATAACCGAGAGGAACAACATGACCGAATGAGAAGGCAAAGATTCCACCGTGCATTCATGTCCAATACCACACTGTTAAGGACGGCATGCATGGAACTATACATAGCTTGGCCTACGTACACTTGTTTTGTGTCTACTTGATGGAGAGTGCTGACCATGTTGTTATAATGACCCAATAAATAATACAGTATTGACATAATAATATATAACCCTTACACGGTATGAATCTATCCTGAGGATTACAGGGGGGCTTCACAGATCCCAGCTGACTTCTGTGATGGAGCTCAAGGCCTCTCCCAACAGGAAGCCCGGTTGCTGACTAAGCACCAACTTTCCACTTTATACCCCCCCCCCCATCTGTCATTCACATCGATCCCCTCCCTTACCCGTGGCATGTCTGTTCTCTCTGCATTGCCTTCTGTTCTCTTTCTTTGTCTCTCTCTATGGATTGTGCTCTATACCCTTAAAAAAAGGACTGGAGTTTAAACTAGGAAGACAATGGGAGAGACAGAGACAGTCGAAGTGTATGTAGGACACAGCAGGTAATGATTCTCGGTATTTTCATCATGATATACGCTGCAGGGGTGTTGACAAAGGGAGGGGTAGAAGAAATGCGTGGATGGATGAATGGTTAAAAAGAGAAAGGGGAAGCTGAATGCATAAACACAATTGGGACCGTCTGCCTGGCTACAGCAAGTGTAAAAAGAAGATTCTCCTAGTGTGATCCTAACTGCGGAAACTGCTTAAAAGCAAACTAAAAACACGCCTCTATTGTGTGTGCAACATGTGTCGGGTTGAGTAAATGGGTCTTAAAGCAAGGCACATAAAAGGTTCTAAAGCTGAAAGGCCTTCCTGGACCACCACTGGCCAAAGAGCGCTCTCTGAAAACAGAAAGAGCACAGAAGTGCTAAAACATCTTGAAATATGTCACAGGACAAAGGCTGATAACCACCAATAATGGCACACAACTTTGTACAGGTATGAGGTGAGTCCCAAGCAGCAGAAGTATTATTGTTGTGCTGGAGCAGTGAGGTGAGGTTTTCTTTTCACAGATCTACGTTTCACTCCACATCCACTGACATGAGCTCTGGGTAGAGGTCAAAAGAATCAGGTCACTGATACACGCAGCCAAAAGGGGCTCAGCTTCAGATACAGAGTGAGGAGGAAAGGTACGCTGAAGAACCTTGGAGAAAAAACACTGATGCTTGGCTTTGAAAGAAGTCAGCTGAGGCAGTTTGGGCATTCATGATTCAACCATGAGCAGGGGTTTTTGGCACAAACAGCTCGGAGGAGATCCATAACAAGTTAAGAGGGATTACACGTCCCATCTGGCCTAGAAGTGGAAGGCACTCCAAAAAAAAATGAGCTGGAGAATGTAGGTAAGGAGAGGTCTTGCTCAAAAAAGGTCCCAGAAAAGCAGCAGAAACCAGAAACAAGACAGTGACGACTGTTTTCGTGATACGTCGTGCGTGACGCCAAAGCGCCGATATGCACTTGCAACTCATTAAAGGGGTCAGTACCAGACCATCTGAAACCCTCCTCATGCCGTGATGCGTCAATCATGCCAGGTGAAGCAGCAACAAGGATTTGCGCTTTCCTCTGATGCCGTTTTCTTTTCTTTAAAGAACTACACTCATCACTTTTTGTACAAATGGGTGAAGCAACACAAATTAATTCAAAGAAAGAATGACAGAAAGCGTGTACCGTCATTCCCATTTGAATACTCTATCATCTGTCTCACAGCTTTTCAGCCCACCTTCAAGTTTCCCTACAGAACTCTTACAAACACTTGTGCCTTGAGTTTGGTTGGAGGAAACTATCATCCAAACTATCACGGTCGCTTCACAAGACTTAGCCGTTTTTACTACTTTGTATCTGTTGTGTCTCAGTAGCGAGACCAGACTGCTGATGCATTAATAATTGCGTCTTTATAGTAAGTCGGCAGTGGAAACATTCGCATTCTACATGCTGCTGGTGCAGTTACAACACACTCGTGATGCCTCAAACACACATCCCAAATGTCACACAGCTAAACATAACGACTGAGGCTACGCCATCTCTCTCTCTAACTCTCTCTTACAGTCACACATTCAAGCGATTTTCATTGGTCTTCCAGAGAAAAGGAAGTCAATCTAAGCGGAGTGAACGGCTGTTAAGGGAGGGAGGGAAGCTATGTAGTTGGACCTGAGCCTGTAGTGTCAGTTTTGGCTGGGGAGGGAAGCTGCCTGTTCCCCACTGAGCTTTGGAGCTGAGACAGCAGCTGTCACTGTGTTCTCCGTGCCAGAGAGTGAAACAACACTCTCAGAGATAGCCAAATCACTTAAAGCATCATATAATGCAGCATGTCCGTGCTTAAAAATGATCGATAAAACTAACAACTCTAATTATGGAGCAAACAGATCCAAGGTACCCAGCCTAAGCAATATTCAATTCTTTCAGCAAACAGTCTGAGAATGAGCTCTCTCTGGGAAACTAAACTCTTTTATCAGGGTGAGCAACTACTGTATATGTTCCTAAAGTAGACCTAAAGAGAGCGTGTAGATAAACCTAGATTAAACAGAGATGTTAATGATGAATTCTCAACCAATTAATTGCAATGATAATTTAAAGGTAGACGAGCAGAAGAAGAGCTTGTAACCATCAGAAGATTTGATTTGCTGTCGTTCTAGGTTGCGCCACCAGGTGGACCCTCTTACTATTTAATGAGGTGGTTACAGGTGTGTTTGCTGACCGCCTGTACCAATGAATCGCTAATGTTCAGGAGCAGCAGGTCTCTGATTACATTCTTCCAACAACATTGAAACTGAAGTGAAGAAGTACATTAGCAAAGCTCCCTGCTCCGAGTATACACCGATCAGACATAACATTATGACCACCTTCCTAATATTGTGTACATCCCCCTTGTGCCTCCAAACCAGTTGAGACTCATCACAGAATGGACATGGGCCTTCTGAGGGTGTCCTGTGGTGTCTGGCAACAGAATGTTGTTAGAGGGGGGCCTCTGTGGATCAGACTTGTTCCAGTGCATCCCACAGATACTTGATCAGTCTGGGATCTAGTGAATTTGGAGGCCAGGTCAACACCTTGAGCTGCTCTTCCTGTTTTTTGAGTTCCTGAAGCGTTTTTGTGTGTGTGTCTGCGTCAGGCTGCATCCTGCTGGGGATCAAGGAGTGTCATTGCTATGGGGTAGGGGTGCCTGGTCTGGTCTAGGTGGGTGGTACATGTCGAAGTAACATCCACACGACTGAATGCCAGATCCAAAAGTTTCCCAGCAGAATGGTCACAAGATGGTCAGTGTTATTTACTTCTCCTGTCAGCGGTTTTAATGGTCTAGCCGATCGGGGTATATACAAGTTAGCACTGTAGTAAATATTTACAGATTCTGTTGACTAACCAGTGAACAATCCATCATGTTAATCAGGCATGTGGGCTACTGTATATAAAACCAAGTCATATTAGTCCATATGTCTGATCAACATGATGCACTTTACTGTGGATGACAACTGCTAATTTGTCTTTCAACTTTGTCAATTGTTGAATAGAAATTTGAACTATGACACTATTTTTTGTCAGTTAATTTGAGTAAGGTGGTGGGTCTAAGCGGTTTAAGCGCCCTTTAAAATTAAGATTTTGTAGCAAACTATAAATTTTAGCAGTTAAAATGGCTTTAACGGCACATGGAAAATCATCCACTGTGTTTCATTCATTTAGTGATAAATTACTGATTGTTAACATGGCTGACTAATGTTTAACGGATCTGCTGAAAATAAACATCTTATACTAACAGATGAAGTAGTTTAGAGTTCTGCCTCCCACTCTGATCCTCATTCTTCCACAATTACTTGAAGATTTTTCATGGGTTAGTGTGGTCTCAGAATAGGATGAAAATTAGAAGCTTGAAAACTGCTTAAGATGAGTAATCCATCAAAGTAAATAAGTTCTGTAATTGGTTATGCTACAGCTCGAAGCATGGATTTATCTAAAATACATATTTAGGTCGGTGAATGATTTTGGTCACGGAACGTTTGAACATAACTTGAAACCTGAAGGTTGCCTGGAGTGCCGAGTGGAAATGTAACTACAGTTTTAACATATTTCAAAGAAATCAATCTCCGGTTCATTTACAGAATAGCCAATCCATTGAGGTCGGCACAGCTGAGAATGAGGGCAGATTTCAGTCTCAACACTGAAAATGTCGGTGGTCAACACAGTGAAGGTACGGAGCAATTTCTCAGTGTAAACAATGCAGCATGTGTTTAGTATTACATTTTCTGCCAAGAGTTAATCATCGCACTCCTAGCCATTTCCAAAATGTTTATTGTCAGTGTGGGAGCTGATCAGACAGCGGCACAGTGAGTGGTACAAGAAGGATGATTTGCTTTTTAATATAGCTTGGAGTTAAAAAAAAGAAATAAATAAATAAGGTCTTCACAAAGTAATTGTAAGGAGCTGATTACAGAGTGCAATGATGCAACTCCACTACTACCCTAAAGTAGCAGCACAGAAAACTTAAAATAGAGAAGAACATAAAGGAGAAAACTAGCATAGCCTGAGGACAGCGTTGATAGCCTCATGCTGGCTCCATGTTGACTTGAGAGCGCCATTTGTCCCATCGTGTGCTTCCCAATTTCCCAGGCTTAATGCCAAAATGTTCAATGACCAAATAAACGGTACTCTGAAGAAAGCGGTAAATGCCGATCCACACTGTTGCTGCCAGTCGCTGAGTACGTAATGAACAGCAGGCTAACATGTGACCATCAAGCAGAATGGTCTATGCAGTGTGAGTATGGTTATTTTCATACGTCTCTTGCCCTCTTAACGCAGCGGGTGAACCAACTTGCTGGAGTTGAGTTCAATGAATAGCTTTAATGCAATGCAGGGAAGTGTGAGAAACAACTGATTAGAAAGTAAGTCAGAAAGTTAAAATTACCATAAAAGAAGTTAGAAAATGATAGATAAAAGTGGAAACTAAAACTTGGGTTAATAAAGAGCTTTGGCCTCAGTGGGTGCAACAGCCCAGGTGCCTCCGTCCTAATGAGGCAACTACAGAGAACGAATCATCCCAAGAGGCGCTCTCGTCTTGGAGCATGGCCAGGGTTAAGGGCTTGCCAAACAGCAGCCACACACATGCACAGAGACAGGAGAAGATAAAAACCCCACACAGGCATATTGATATGGAGTGTGTAGCCTAGGGTGAAGACATGCTGCCAACCCCCAGACCCAATTAAAGCCCTTCTGTTGCCTGCCTAGAAAGGACCCGCCTTCTTATTTTTCTGTGTCCTTTTTTTTTTTCTTCTTCCAATCTTCTCAATTTCCACTTCCTCTAACCATATCCCTCCCTTACAGCCGAACCCACAGCGGGTGGTCCGACTCTGTTTTGGCTTTCAGAAAGAGAATAATAAATCTAAGAGGAAGGATGAAGGGGCAGGGGCGGGCAGGCCCAGAGAGAAAATTGGGCAGTGGGATAAATGACAAGAAAAGGTTGATGGAACCAAAGAAGATAAAAACCCAGCGGGAGGGTTTGACCTTGACTGTGACGCGCTGTCTGCTCTACCATTCCAGCGTTCGAAGGAAAGAAAAACCTTTGAATCAGACGTTAGCCTCTAATACCATATAAAAGTGTTAACACTCCCCATTCTCACAATGCTGAAGGTACTGCATCTACAGTGACATCCAAACAAAATGTAAAAAATAAAAATAAACGCCGTGTTCCTACCTCATCTGACAGCTTTGGGTAGTGAGCTTCAGCAGTGGCAAGGATGAGGACAGGGCTGAACGAGGGCACATCCTGGAGCAGGGTGAGGAAGGTGCTCTTCACAGTATCGCTCACTGTGTCCCACCACTCTGAGATATGTGGCATGTACACCACGCTGGGCACACTCCGGCGGGCCTCGCGGAAAACCTACAACCCGCAACGGCCAGGCGCACATTGATGGTTAGATCTGAACGAATGGAATTGGAAAAAAGATTCAATGACACGCCTTTCTTAATGCGTCAGTGTTTTGCGCGTCACCTGAGCGCAGGACTCCTCCGGCGTCTTGGCGCTGACGGAGTAGAGAGTAGGCAAATCCAGGCGGTGCACCGGTAACTTGTCCAGGTGATGCAGCAAGGCGGGAGCCAAGTGGGAGCTCTGTCCTGAGCCTGGGGCCCCTGCCAGCAGCAGACGCGGCCTGTATGCTGTGGGCTGTTGTAGGGCAGAGCTAGAAGGAGATGGCAGTTCGTGGTTAGCATAATCGCTATCACCTCATGAACACAGAACAGCAGCCCTGTCAGTCAAACAGCAGTGTAACAGCAGAAGCCCGACTGTTTTCTTTTCACTTTTCATCGCTTGCTGCAAAGCGACACTTGATGCCAAATCAACTCTGCATGCGCTATAACTATAAATGCATGTTTAATGTAAATGCGGCGACAGGCCTTGCTGTGAAAGTGCCTCCACACATGTTAACAGCACCAGCAATAATCCATACGTCTTTGTTTTTCTACCAGTGTGAAACGTTTCAAGGACGAGGAGTTTGTTGCGATCGGAACGCACTGAAGACCTGACAGCAATGAATTCCTAGTAACAGGGGAAAGATCAACACTGCACTCAGATGAGGTAGTTGGACAGCAAAAAAATAAATAACTCGTTACAGTTTGGGCAGACCTCCAACTTCCCTTGTGTACCTGTCATATAGACATACGGACAATGTGTGTGCAGCACAGGCTCTGCTTGCATTAATCAAATTCGGCATATCACAAAACAGCACAGCAAGACAGAAATGACCTCACCTCAGTTTTTTTTACATCATTTCTCCCATATGCTGTCTGCAACTCCACATGTTTTTGAACCTCCTAAAGATTTCTTCCAATGCAGCACGTGTTTGAACGCAGCGCTTGACAATCAGGTATGGTTTGAAAGCTTTAAATCGAATACAAAAAGTTTTGCAAGTCTGAAAGGAAAGGTTGCATAATGTTTTGAGAGACGAGATATTTCACCAACATATTTTTTCCAAAATAGACCCTGTTCTCCCAGATGAAAATTAAAACTTAATACTGAAAGATGTATACTTGCAGAGCAATATCATCACAAATACACATACTTCAAAAGTTCCAAAATAAAATGTCATCCTTTTTAAAACTTTTCTTTTTTTAAGTCGCCATTTACAAATGTACAAAGCTGGAAAACAAGCTAATGCACTTAGAGAAGAGTGATGAATCTGAAACTCTGAAAAAGTGAGGTGCACTTTTGAAGGATGAAAACTCAGAAAACAATATTTGCAGAGATTGGAATTTTTTTGTCAGACTGTGAAAACATTATGCAACCCTTTAAAACTTAGTTTCAAACTTGCAAACCCATTTTTTATAAAAAATTCAAGCTTTCAAAACACTTCTCAGCAATTTTCAGTAATGGCATATTAACCCTATAAGAAATCCATGGTTTTAAAGCTCTTAAAGCAGTAGGTGCTAATTTAGTTTGTCCATTAACAAGCAGCTATAGATCAGTCCTGCAGCAATTAAGTTGCATCGGCCTTTTTCCATTTCGGAATGGAAGCTGTGATTAAAATGAGTTATATTTGTTGCAGATTTTGATTACTTGCACGGAAAACAATGTGTTATATCTTAAAGACTTTCTGCTAGAAAGATAACTGTATTTTCAAAGCACAGTAGAGCTGTATTTGTTCCTAATTAACTGACTAGAATGAATCCCGGCAACATTAAGGAGGGCAGAGGTTGCACCTTGCTTCTACTGCCAAAACCTAATTCTGTTCCAACATTCAGCATCAGATCAAAGTTTAAAAATGCAGCTACTGTTCGCCTGAAAAAGTATTAAGTATAATTTTACACATTATATCTTGTCTTGCCAGGAAACATATTTCATGACAGAAAGAATACACGTATTTCTTTTCACTCTGACATAGCAATAAAAAAAAAAAAAATGCTTGTTGGTTTTTGGTAATTGGTCACCAGGGACTAGGCACGACTTCATAAACACATCCTAAAAACTCACGAGGAGAAATGGAGGAAGGGTCTGTGCATTGGAGAAGAGGAGAGCAGACTCTTTGGGGACGCAGCAGGCTGGACTTCATAGATGGAAGCAGAGCTGTCCTCATTGTCATCGTCGCTGAGCAAGTCCTCTTCAAGCAGATGATTGTCGCCGCCTAGCAGAGAGAGGAGCATTGCTTATACAACTACACACACTGCATGTAGCAACTCACTTGTTCCTGTGTTATTTAGTACAATGGCGGCAAATTGATGTAAAAGTGCCCTGGGAATTACTGGGTGCAAGAAGAAGTACGTCTCCTCCGAGCAATCTCCTGCTAGTCGAGTGCTGCATTGAGCCTAATCTGGTGTAAATACTCTTCTGTTGACTGGAGTGGGAGCCGAGGTATTGAAGAGCTCACAGGATGACTAGTTATCAAATCTCTGTGCCATCACCTCTGCATGCACAAGGGGGGGTGTTTCACCACACATTCAGTGTGCCAGAGCGATACAAAGGGCTTTGGTAATAAGGTTGGGGAAAGAGATAATCAAATACAACAAAACAAACTAACAAGTGAGACAGGTGGCAAGAGGGAAAAGAGCAAGAGTCGGGGGAGAGAAGAGACAACCAGCTGCAGGAAAGTGAAAACAAAAGGTACCACAGGTGGCTGGGTTCCAGATCCCTACCGTGTGTGTTGTCCCTGTCAGTACACTGAGCGTGGGGGAAGACTCGTAGCAGAGCTTTCAGCACCAAGGAGTAAGAATTGGCCAGCAGGGGCCTGAGGGTGGGGGACAGGGCTCGGCCTGGGGGAGCCAGAGCCCTCTGGGAGGCTGGGACAATTGTCCTCATTGCCTTGCCGAAGTCGCCAGGCCCCAGGACGATGGAGGTGACGTCCAGCTTCAGTTTGACGCTGCTGCCATAGATCTGGGGATAGCGGCGACGCAACGCCACCAAGGCTGCCTCTGTGCAAAGTGCTTTGATGTCAGCACCACAGTAGCCTGGAAGTAAGGCAGATAAACAAAGGTAAGTACACAACTGGTGAAATAATGGCACAAGCAACACAGGCTGCTCCCTCTACGGCTGCCAGGAGAAAATATATACTGTACCTCTACGTTAACCCATGAGGATTTGACCTAAAGCTCAACACTGCTCACAGCACACACTTTTAAACTTAAGCATTACTCTTACCGACACATTTTTCTGCAAGTTCATCTACAAATGGCTCAGCCAGTTTGGGATTCCATTCCCGTGTGTGGATCTCCAAAATGTGCTTTCTGGCCTGAAAGGAGTGTTTGTGGTGGACGAAAAGAAAGATAAAGAGACACAAAAAAAAAAGAAGAGTAAATACACACAAGGGCACACAACCAGGAAATAACATCATCAACGTCACAATAAAAACACGTCTCACACGTCTGTTCAGATCTGGACAATCCAATCACATAAAAAAAAAACAGGTGTGAACACCCCCAGGATGTACTGAGATCGCATTCAAGAGATCCAATCCCTGACCATATTTGGCGGTGGTCTGGGTCGCATATGTCCGCTTTCCTTTGGTAGTGTGAACGCAATGTGTCCTAAATCACATTAAAGACCGCCTATACTCCTAACAGCCTAAACAGGGTACTCGGGCGTCAGCGGAGTTTTGCCTAATTTATTCAGGGGGAGAAAAAAAACAACACACACATATACACACGGCCGCTATTGTGAATGATCGTCTGTAAGGAAAAAGCACAGTAAATGAAGTCTGTTCATTAGTAATGAGAGCATTTTAAAATATTCTGCCCCTGTAGCTGTTACTGACTAAGACATAAATAAAGCTAAGTAAGACTTAATATGAGCACACGCGTGTGATTCTGTGTTAATTACTGATGCGGTCATGTTAATGAATAAGGAGCCGTGTGTATTTCAGTTACACATTTTCTCAAACAACGGTGTCTTTATTTACCTTTATTACCAGAGATTATGGTGCGTATGGAAACTTCCAGTTCTAATCTGAGTTTGTGCAGGTGTAACTAACATTAGGGTGGAGATCATAAATAATAACGTGTGTGCCTAAGTCATGACACACACACACACAAAACAGCAGTGTTCTCGGTTCTGAAGGCAGTGATAGAGATCCATTTGAGACCGTAGCTGAAAGAATATTCTACTGCACCCCAGATCATGTCGGGGTTTATTGGCATACACAGGGTGAAACCGAGATCGGATCTGGAGATGCAAGTTAACGCAGGTAGTCTGAACACATACCTAAAGCCGGCCATTTACGATCAGATTGCCCGGGTCAAATCTTAATGCAAGGTCTGAACAGACCTGTAGTGCAGACTTTAATTACAACACTATGAGAAAGATGAAAAAGAAACCAAGTTCAACTGAAGGTTCTGCCGACACTACAGTTCACTGCAATGCCTCAACAGGACAATGCTTTGACGAACGGGTATTGAGACTAAAGTGGTCTTTGTCATGGATCAAGGGCAAGAGTTTCCATCTTCTTTCATCACATCTCCCTTTCTATTCGAAAGACAGCCACATTTTATACATCTGTCTGTCACGGGGAGCACTAGAACATAGCTCAACTTGAATCTGTCTAGAGAACGGCTACTTGCACAAGAGCAAACTTTCAAATCAGTCGGAGCTCACTACTGGCAACGGCCTGCAGACTGGGCTTTGATCACCAACGACCCTACTGCGTGCACAAACGATGCAAGACAACCCATTAGGCAGGCTCAATGGGGAGGAGTCACCACTCAGCTGTTTATCTGATACGCTGTCTCATCCACTCACATTTAACATTGTTTTAACGCGTAACAGAATAAAAAACGAGCCCCCCACGTAGTGCAAGATTAAAGCAATCAGATCTGAAAACTAATGCATCGTCCAAAATTGATTTTTTAATTTTGCGGAAACCTAATGAGCATCTGCTCTGCGACTCTCTTCTCGGATCAAAACATCCAACAGCGAGGAAAAAGCGGAGGAGACTCTTAATAGCTGCAGGGCTGCATGTACTAATTTTGTCGCTGGACTTATGAGTAAGAGACTAATTAGTTCTGGATTATTTTGTGTCTCCGTCTGGATCTGAACGAGAATGCGGCATCGTATGCACAGACAAATAATCCTTATATAAAGTTTAAGGTCGACCTACCATAGCACGGACTGATGCCATTGTTTGGGTGTGCAATATTGATGCCTCACCTTCTTGTCTGGCAGGCTGAACAGAAACTCCCGGTCAAAGCGTCCAGGCCTCCTGAGTGCTGGGTCGATAGAGTCAAGTCTGTTTGTAGCACCAATGACCACTATCTCCCCACGACTGTCCAAGCCGTCCATCAAGGCCAGCAGAGTGGATACAATAGAACTGGACAGAGAAAAAAGAGAAGGGACGACAGGCATTAGTACTCAGATGCATCAAGGCTGACACCCTAGTTGTACAAATCACATAACCTGTAGGAGTTTGCTGCATGACAGCGATTCAGTAGCAAGTAATTTGTACATACTCTATTGCAATGATATATTATACACACTCATACAAGGGCCCAGACACTATTTGAGTTTGAAACAATATTGACAATTCTCACGGGTCCGTGCTCATCAAATAAACAAGCCTTATTTCTGCAAATAGTACATTGGTCTGCCAAACATACTGAACAAAACAGTGTGGGCTGTTCTTTTTCCCTCTTGACTCGAGCTTCCTGAATGCATTCACCCAGCACGGCAGAGAGAGGAGAGCGTCTAAATACCATACGCACTTTTCCCGTTTTGAATAAACGGTGGACCAGAGCTACACTTGCAGCTTACAAATACTCAATTTTCTGGACGCCAATCGTTTTAGGAGGGATCAACTGCAAGCTGTGTTTGCATAATAGGATATATCCCTCGTCACAAATCAGAGGAGAGATTCTTTCAGTTCCCCCTACTGGGGTTATTCAATCCCAAATGAACAAACAAATAAGGACTCAAGTGTCAAAGACGTGAAACAACCAAATACAGATTAGGCTGATTTGGTTAACAATCATAGATGCAGTGTAAGCAGTTTGGGTAGTTCCAGCAAACCTGCACCACCTGTTGGCAAGCAGGATGATAGCAGCAGTAATTTAGAAGTGTAAATACGCCAAAGAAAGGTAAAGAAATTGTCTCTTTCATCACAGCCTTTTTATCACAGTGTGATAACTGTAAAGGTTTTATTCTGTTCCTATAGCTGCCGATTCAGAGTGGGTTTACGTAGGAACTTAAAAGATACGTTTAGATGTAGGCTGCTCAAAGACAAACTGATTCTATGGACAAAAAAAAAATGTGTGAGAGGCACCAGTATGTTTTAAGAATAAACATGTACACAAAACAAGTGTACCTTTTTTGACATGCAGGCTACAACCACATTTGTCTTACCTGTGTATCTGGTCTTGCCTGCTGGAGCGAACAGGTGCCAAACCATCAATCTCATCAAAGAAAATGATGGATGGTCTCATCAGGTAAGCCTGAGTGAAGCATAGAGAAGACCAAGGTCAAACATCAGCCCCCCCCCAAAAAAATCTATTCAGTTTTCTCCAGATACGTGATATTTATGGTTTAAAAATACACTACCAGGAACGAATGAGCAGTTTTCTGCTTACACTGTCAATTCAGGTCAAGTAACTGAAGCTGCGGTTCCATGGCAATAGTCGTCATATTTCCTTTGACCTAACCACAGTGCTGCACGGCTTACTCACCTGGTCAAAGAGCAGGCGTAGCTGCCGTTCCGATTCCCCCACCCACTTGCTGAGGCAGTCGGCTCCTTTCCTCATGAAGAACGAAACCTTCCTGTCTCCCTGACTGCACTCATTGGCAAGAGCCCGTGCAACCAGGGTCTTTCCTGTCCCTGGTGGTCCATAGAACAAACACCCTCTAAAAAAGGCATGGGCGAGGACGTCAGAGTTACTTATCCCTACGTAAATACAGAAAACTCTGCATGAATTAGCCAAAGTCTTGCAATAAGCTGTCACAAGTGAGTCCCTCTCACCTTGGAGGCTGAATCTTGAATTTCTCAAAGACCTCAGGATAAAGCAGGGGGAACACCACCATCTCCTTTAGCGACTGAATGTGATTGCGGAGGCCGCCCACGTTGTCGAACCTCACCTAAGGAGAGCACGCACACATTTTAAGTCGTCTAAATATCTGTGAAAGAACTTAAAGCAAGAAGTAATTTATGTACGGCGGCTAAAGTAATGAGTGAGTATCATTCAGTAGTAGTTCAGTTTAATTGTGATTCGTGAACACATCCGTGCTTTGGTATTAAGAAGTATTTCCACTCACTGAGTTGTCAAGGTTCATGGGATCCACGTCAGCCAGGCTTGTACCCACTTTCACCCGATCGCGCAGCACCCCGCTAGCGAGGTCTTCTGCAGTCAAGTTCATGGGTAAACATCTGTTGAAACAATGGTTGGAGAGCATGTCTTATGAGCTAGTTCTGACAGGATACAACCTTTGATGCACACAGTTCTAACACAACGGCCACAAATATTAGATCTCAAGTTATCCTTAGTTATCCTTAAAAAGTTGTTAGAACAGACGAAAGGAAGATGAAAGCAGCAAGCAGCACCTGTTCCTGGCCCGGGACATGCTCTTGCTTTTTCTTCGCTCAAACCGCTCTTCATCGGAGGATGAGGTGGTGTCGCTGCTATGAATGGCGTGTTTCTTCACCCTGAATAAGTGCGACAGCCTAGATCAGTACAGCATCGCCCCACCGTCACATTCCTCATTCCGCAGCAGGATCTTGTTGTAACCACAGGTCTTAGTTCATTAAAATAACAGATTTCATCCCACCTTATATGGCTTCTTCTTGCTCGAGATCTGTGGGTGTCGAAAAGTGAGGGGTTGCTCTGTCTTCTGCTCACCGGTTCTGAGAAAAAAATAAAATAAAATCTATGACAAAACTTTCACGCATGTGATTGAACTGAGAAAATCATTTAAGAAATGAACCCAACACAGAGGAGGACAATGTATTTAAGTTTGTTTAGGGGTTAAAATGACAGTACTTACCAATCGGCGGTGCCTCATATCTCTGCACGGTCTTGCGCTGCCTCAGGTTGTACGGTCTGTCATTCTCCTCTCCTGCCTCCTCCGCTTCATCTCCTTCATCTTCATCGTCGTCTTCATCGTCCTCTGCATCATCCTCCTCCTCCTCACCATGAGATTCTGAAAGTCAAATGTGCCACATAACAATACAATAGATGAGATTTGAAAGCATTCTGTAGACAAAGTTTTCATGATGTCTTCCCTGCCCCACTGATTTCTAAGTACAACATCAGCAGAGCACTGACCTTCCGTCCCTTCCTCCTCTTCCTCCTGCTCCGTTTTGCTCATGACTTTGTGGTGCGCAGGCATGTTGAAAGTGCTCCTACGCATGGATTTCCTGCGTTTCACCCGAGAGTACATGTCCATGTTTTCCTGAAAGAACAGAGTCAGCGCCGTCACCGCCATGGCACACTTCGGGCTTCGCGTTTTGCGACGCAGCCTTGCTACACTCACCTCCTCCGTTTCTCCGGTCCACATGCGAAGTCGCTCCACCTCACGGTTCTGCCTGATGCTGCTGATGTTGTCCATCTCCTGGAGAACAGCCTCTGCAGTGCTACACACACACACAGGGAGCAACACAGAATGTAACACACTGAAGGCATGTTCACAAAAGCACAACGTGAGCCAGGACTTTTGGCACCTCAAAGCGCATCTAGGCGAGAGAGTAAAGTATACGTTAAGATTCTGCAGCTCTCAGAATCAACTGGCGAGT
Organism: Chelon labrosus; assembly: GCF_963514085.1. Lineage (NCBI taxonomy): Eukaryota > Metazoa > Chordata > Actinopteri > Mugiliformes > Mugilidae > Chelon > Chelon labrosus. The sequence goes on from NC_140347.1 coordinate 20,445,274, forward strand.
CGAAAGCGGTCACAACTAGCGTGGATGCAGTTTTTAAAACTTGACGCAACAATCGCTGCAGTATTTGTAATGTAAACTTGCGAGAAAACACCTTGTCAAGCATAAATTGCACTCACTTGCCAGTTCATTAGGTACACTAGTGAAAAAAATGCATTCTAATACAACAGTCCTGCAATAAATCCCCCTTCGGGAACTGAACTGCTAACCCTCCTGTTTGAGGAACTCCCACTACCAACCGAGCCACAGTCGCCAGCATCATAAAGGTGATAATTTAACTTTACGAACATTATGGAGGATGTAGTTTGCGGTGCTGTTAAACTGAACTGAATGAAACACTAAAGTGTTTCTGTTATTCATCCTAGCCGCCTGACTATAATGGGGTTTGGTTCAACACATTACAATTAAATCGCACTACAAACCACAGCCGCCAAAATGAAATCACAGTTGAATCAACAGCTCTCTCAGTTATTCGAAACAAATGCTGAATACTTTAAACTTTATAAAACTAAGATTTAGTGCAGGACTAACATAGAAGAATGCACTCGCTTTCAAAAGTGTACCTAATGAAGCGGTAAGTGAGTGTATTTCTAATGTTTGCAGTATCCCTGCAGCAAGCACAAAGAAGAGACTTTCAGTGAACAATTACAAGTTCATCAACAGTTCCAGGTGATTGATTTACTAGTTAACTGTTGTTCAAGATAACAGCTTTTTATCCATTTATGTAGGCTGATGTTAACTCAAATGCAATGTATTTGAAAATCCTTACAACCATTACTATAACAGTATATAATATATTTTACAATGAAACCAACAGTGCGTGAATTGCATGACATTTACAGAGAAATATCACAGCATTCAAGCAAAGCGTTAGTGACAACAACAATGAGGGACAATGGCAGGCAGCGACTCGTCCCACAATTTAAGTATATATGGTTTATCTCGGCATGCCGTAATATATTTACTGTTCAGTTTTGTCTGACAGAGGTTTCTGATCAACTGTGTCTACGGTTATGGACTGTGACATTTTTTGTTGCGTTGTCTCTCTGTTCTGGCATATGGCAACTCAAAACAGAACGACTCGCCTCAAATATGATGAGTTTTGATCAGGAGGGAAATACTGCATTTGCATCTTCAAGATGGCACTATTCAAAAACTACACGCACTGCTCAGCAAATATGAATACTGTACAAGGAGTCAACAGTGAGTTTTCTAACCTATAAAATATATCTTTTGGGTCTTCTGTCAAACCTTTACAAGCACAATCAAGTACAAAGTCTCGGTTTCCATATGTTCCTAAATGAATAGAGTTTGCTCCAATTTGTCATTGACATTTCCTGCTTGTCCTTTGTTTGAAGCAATATGGCAAATAAAGGTGTCAGTGGCGTGACTGCCAGCTACCTGTTGACCAGCTGGTCAAACAGCAGGCTCTGATTGAGGTGTTCAAATTGGCTCTTCTTCACCCGGCAGCTCCTCTTCAGCTCCACATGGCCGTTCATACGAGAGTGATCTCCCCCTCCGCTCTCCTCATTCCGGTGATTCATATGGGCTGCAGCATCAATAAAAGACAAAATGGAGATTAGTTCTTTCGGCGGTGTGCTTCCCAAGTAAAAATGGTATTTTCAAAAACAACAGAGTGTAAAGAAATGAATTACCGTGCCCATTCTGCATTATGCGAGAGGACAGCCTAGAAACAGAACAAGAACAAGAAGTGAAAATACGTTTGACGTCTGCACGGAAGATTAAAATTAATCACACATAATACTGTTTAGGAGTTCATGTTTAAGCTTGCTTGCCTCACTGATTACAATACATGCCCTGAAAAGAATTAGATCTCACTTGACAGTCAGTGACACCAAGGTCACTTAGACCAACTCTGGCTTATTTAAACTTTATCTTCATATAGACAAACTAGTAAAGTAAATGACTTTAATACGACTTTGTCTTTAGATAAATATCTTCTTTTTACTTTGAAAGAAGAAGTATTAATGTACTTCTTTATCACCGAAAGGCAATATTTCTTTTCCCCAGTCATTCTGATTAGATTCAATCATAAGTGCTTACGTGGACGCTAAGTAAAACGAACCGATAAGATACACATCGATCAGCCACAACATTAAAATTACTGACAGTCGAAGTCAATAACACTGACTCATTACAATGCAATGTTCTGCTGGGACACTTTTGGTCCTGGTATTCATGTGGATGTTGTTTAGTCACGTAATGTACCCCTCATCTAAATATTGACTGATCAAGAATCTGCTAGACACACTACAACAAGCCTGATGCACAGAGGGTCTTCCCCTCAAGAACCTGAGGACCCAAATGCTCCCACTACCAATGTCCTGGTGCCAGATGCCATTAGACACCCACAGAAGGCATTCCCCAATGAGGCAGAACTGTTTTGGAGTGACAAGGGAGATGTACACAATATATCACTGATGGTTTTAATATTCTGGCTGATCGGTGTATGTACTTACGTTTCTCAAAACATTAACACATTCTGGAAATAATATTTCGGAAACACGCTAAATAGTTTTGCCCGTTATAATGGCTGAGAAAAATAGTTTTTTCCCATCTTTATTAAAAACACTAAATTCATTTAACACAAGAAGACGACTAAGCCAGACTCAAAATTTCAACAGCGCTGCCCACATAGATTGAATTTTTATTTTTTTCATCTTTTCATTGATTTGTTTAATCAACTTATTTTGCTACCAGGATGTTCCCTTCCCTTCCAAAACTTGACAAATCAACTGGTGTTTACCCGACACGGGCAAATATGCGCATAAAGAAAGTATTTATTCCTACTAGAGAGAAAGGCACAGCATTTTTATATTGAAAGGAATTATTCAAATATTTCATCACCACTCATTTCACTCTGATTGAAAATTCTCCCCAACCGGGCGAGTCTATTTCAACCGAGGCAGTTACATGAGCCACTTGTATTCCGCTAATAATCAGAAGAACAGCTCAGTCAGAATACAAGCGCCTATGTGAAAGCAGCAACCGTGCTTAATATTTTGTTAGATTTCCAATAATCTTTGAGCAGCTGACCTCGTGCGATAGGTGGGGATGTCCCAGGAGACCCTCTGGCCCTTAGTCTGAGGGGACGGGGACGTATCACTGGAGCTGGGCTCGGAGGCAGTCTGCCGCCGAACCCGCTTGGAGGGTGGTGCCAGCCGTGGGCTGCTGGGAGTGCTCGCATCGCTGCTGAGTTCCTTCTGTTAAACAAACACACACACGCGTCACTGAAATATATGAGAGGAAGGACAGAATGCAAGAACAACACAATCAGAACGAAAAAAGGGGATGCCAAATACAATGACAGCATTGCTGCCTGTCAATAAAAAAAGAAATCCATAACAGCTTAAAAGACGTCAGAGACAGAAGCAGGCAATAACTCCAAATGACAAATCCAGTCATATTATGATGAGACACCTTATTCCGAACTTCGCCATGTATCCTCTCAATCACAGCACCTTACAGACACATGCCCTTCATGCTCCCGCCCTTCACTGTCTAACTTCCCTGCTGATATGAGAGCATATCTCGCTGTTGTCATAGGCAACTGTCTGCATTGCCGGCTGAGGGGTTTGTCTGACTGGCTGCAGACAGATGCAGACAGACTGAAAAGTGCAGGATGTACCAACAGCACAAAAAAATGCACAATGGTGGCCCAAGGGGTGCACACTGAAACCACTTCTCCGTTCCAATCACTTTGCCACACAACAGTGGTCAGTTTTGACAAGTTCTGACTGCAAGGTCAGCGTAAGGCAAACAGAGCAGAGCCGTGATCCAAAGAGATCTTTGGTGATGTATCTGGAAACTGTTCAAGTTTGTCAAACTGAAGCCTTTTAATCCCAAGTGCCATTAGTTAACCCAGTTCAAAATCCACAGGCCCGGCTTTAGGACAGGAATTACTTGAATTTCTTGAACCGCAAATGTGCAAACTATAAACCGTCGCCAAACGACCCATTAAAACTCAAGAATGCCCTTAATGACTTTCAATAAATCATCTGATCGTCGATTTATACCGCTGGTCTGCGTTAAGTGCTACAATTATCGTAAATAATGGTGAAGCACACAACCCCCCCTGCCTTGCATAATCTCAATGTTTACATTTGGAGACAAAGACTGTCAGTTTGTGGGTCAGGCGATAGTAGTAAAAACTAAAGCCATCACGTTAAGTGTTGTAAAAGTGTATCCGTCGGCGTAATTTTTGCTCAATGTGTGTGTTTACGGCTCTGGCTGGTAAACCAGACTGTATATGGGTCTTTGGGGCATTTACAACTGAAAGTTCACCAAGTTCAGACTTGCTAAATACGGGACTTGAGCAAGCCAACTGTTGTGAACCTGGGATTCCCTTCCCCCACTGTAAGCTAGCTGCCGGGCTAGCTGTACCTTAGAAACGTTAGCTCAACTAACGCTTAATCTCTTCGCGTATAACTAAACTATTAACGTTGACAGTCCCAGCGTGACGGCACGAAGCAATGCCAATGACCTCTTGTCAAAATGACAGTTGTCTTTATTCGGGATTTGCTGTGACAATGGTGACACAAGTCAGCCGGGTAAAATTGCCAAACACAAAGGGAACTCAACTGGGGGCTAGCCCGGAGTTAATATCGCTAGCTCGTAATCTGACAGCTGTGCAACGCGCCCGGCGCCGACGACACACACGCGAATCCCCGCGTTCGGGTCCTCAACTGTGTGCCCATGGGTCCGAGCGGGTGTCAGCCTCGGCACCGCTCGCATTTCGCCGTGAAATATTCGTTCTGTGGAGCACCTTGAGGCCACGGCTGCTGCTAAGCTAGCCAACTAGCGGAGGCAGCTAGCTCGCCGGCAAAGAAAAGAAACCGGCTTACATGTTCCTCAGAGTTTCGCTCGTTTCTCGACGACGACCTGGTCCTCGAGGAGATGAAGGGGCCGCTCCTCGTCCGCGAGCTCTTCCTTGTGTTCACCATGTTTTTATTCCTTTTGTCCGTCCTCACTGAATCTCTCTAGCCGGCTCCAAACACTGCCTCAGTGAGCGCAGCATCGAGGCGCCATTTCTCTCTCTCTCTCTCTCTCTCTCTCTCTCTCTCTCTCTCTCTCTCTCAGTGTCTGTGTCTCTCTGAACTGGTCTTGGATCTGTTTGGCAGGTGCTTCATTTTTTGCTGACTGGCCTACTACCACAAAGAACTACTGCCCTACTTATTCTACAAACACAGTAATAGCTCATATAAATACCTTGTAACGGGTTAAACCCGGGTTAAAACATGCAGATTACAGCATAAGACTGAACACTGAAACTGCATTTAGTTGCTCCCCAAGGTGCAGCAAAAGCACAACAAATATATTAGAAATATTTTTTTTTTTTAAAAAAGTGATTTTAAAAAAATTAATAATTATAACATTTATAGTATTACCTAGTTACTTAGGAACTAGTTTTCTATTTAATGGGCTACTTCAGATTCAGAATCCTATTTATAGTGACAATCCAGTGTTCTGTTGGGAAACTTTTGGACCTGGCATTCATGTAGATGTTACTTAGACATGAACCACCCACCTAGACCAGACCAGGCACCCCCTCCCCATTGCAATGACACTCCAGCCAAATGCAACCTGGCACAGGCACACACACAAAAATGGTTTAGTAGTATGGGGCCACTATCTGCAAATGTGTATTCCAATCTGTGTGTGTGTAACTAGATTTGCAAATGTGTAAAAAAAAAAATCCGTGTGTGTGTAACCAGATTTGCAAATGTGTAAAAAAAAAAATCCGCAAATCCGCAAACACAAGGTGTTGACCTGGCCTCCAAATTCACTAGATCCCAAACTGATCAACTATCTGTGGGGTGATCCACAGAGGCCCCTCCCCTCAACCCATAGGACCCAAAGGCCCCCCACTAACAACATCCTGTTGCCAGACACCACAGGACACCCTCAGAAGGACCATGTCCATTCTCTGATGAGTCACAACTGTTTTAGAGGGACAAGGGAGACCTACACAATATTAGTAAGGTGGTCATAATGTTATGCCTGATCAGTGTATAAATGTCTGGTACCAAAAAAAAAAGGATTTAAATATAGAAGGAATGGTTTGAAACGGAAACAAACTGCACTTGAATGAAAGATCACCTTCATGTGAGTAGAAGGAAGCTCACTTTTTTATCAATGCTTTTTCCAATTTGTCTGTTACGCACTGCAGTTCAGTCTCCTTCAACAAGAATGGGTATGGTTGTATGAAATACATACATGATTTGTGCACGATCTAAATCATTTAGGCATGACTTGAGTTTTCAGCTGTAAATGGGAAAGGTTAAAAACACTGGAAATGATGATCTATTATTACCGTTTTTCCTAAAAAGCCTGAGTCAATAACAGATTGTCTGCACGGAAATCTCTGTGACCTCAAAGCATGCACTCTGACATATTGAATTAATAATCATATTTTCTACCCTCGATGGCTTTACTATTGCTCTTCGCTCTGCCCTTCATGTGAGTTTGTCCCCACAAAAAAAAAACCACACATTTTGTATGTTGCCTACTCTATTTCTGGCTTGACTGAAGATGCAACTGTGCTGGCCATCTGTTTCGCATTTTTGGTTCAAGCTATGGTTTCCAAAACAATCGTCAAAACCATCTCTGTTTTCTTGGAGACCTTGTAGCATTGTATTCACACGGAACTGTCCAAGGAATAATCTGTGATCCAAATGTAAAAAGTTGGGTTCTCACGCCACAGAAAACATTAAAACTGACCTACTTTTTAGAAGACAAAAAGAAGTTATATCTTTTTAATTAACGGTTTTGAAGTACAATTGAAAAAAAGTCCGTAACTCAAGCTTTTTGGCAGCATCATCGAGCACAAGGGTAGAGTAGAAGTACTCCATATTTAATAAGCCATAGCCAAAAAGTGAGTTATAACAAAGCCAATTTGATGTGTTGCGTTTCCTAGACGACGCTTCACCTCTCATCCAAGTAGCGTTGACAGTTCTAAATGAGGTGTATTTGTTTTTTTTCGGACTCAGGGTGTGAAACAGACAAATGGCTCTATAAGTTTGAACCAAAGAAAATCAGTCACATATTGAGTTAGCCATCAAATCCTGCAAAAAAAAAAAATCAGTTCACGGACTCATAAAGTATATTTGCTGACATCTGGACTATCTGGTCAATAGTAGGCATGCCGATGTCATGTGAGTTTCCGGTGGGCACCACTCTTAGATGTTCCTAATAAAAACCCCAACTCCCAACCCAACATCTAGAACTGAAGAGGCTACTTAGATAGCGTGGTGAAACCCAACAAGTCCAGTTACCTTTATTTCAGCGTTGTTTTTTGGATATATCATGACCCGGATGACTGAGAACATCACAGACATAAGACATAAGACATGTTTATCAATCCCATGTATGGGAAATTACCTTGTCACAGTAGCGTGGGAATCTGGCAAAAACAATAACGACTTCAACAGGGGACTTTACCAAAAAAAAACACAAATACAAACTTGAAAAATATATACAAAAAAATAGCAACACATCAGAATATATAGAGAAATATAAAGGCATGCTGTATATACAGTGTGGTGGTGGAAAAAAACTTTACAAATAAATAATTGCTAAAACTTTAAAAACTATAAGATGGTGAGGTAGTAGATTGTGCAAAATAAGGCAGTGCAAAAGACAGTTATTGTTGACTCAGGCTGGTGTTGTACAGCCTGATGGCAGTTGGGATGAAGGACCTGCGGTAGCGTTCCTTCTTGCAGCGTGGATGTAGCAGTCTGCTGCTGAAGGAGCTGCTTAGGTCTCCTACAGTCTGATGCAGTGGGTGAGGAGAGGTCTAGATAGTGTTGAATATCCCACACCAAAAAATCCTCCATCACCTGAAAACAGGTTTAGGATGGACTTCATGTCCACAAGACACACTGTACTGTGACTTCACCAATGGGCCTCTTTGCAAACGGTGTAACACGTCTCATGAGTCTAAAAATCCTACGGTAAAGACAAGTTTGAGATAAAGGATCAGGTTATAATTGAATGCATTTTTCAGATTCAGGTCTCGTGCAGGTATGGCAGCACGGTCCTTTTACGAGCAGATGTGCGCAATGTTATACAGAAACAGTGTTGTGTTGATTTTAACATGTAAATTTATCATTTATCTTTTACGAACATCGAGATCATTGGACTTCAGAATGTTACCGAACCAAAACAACCAGTTAACTCATGGAGAAAATAGTCAGCAGATTGAATCACAATGGAAACTAGATGATCGCACTTCCTCTTCCTCACACTCACACCTTCCTGCAACACCAAATTAAAACCAAAAAAAATGTCTGCATCTCTAGTTATTCATAATAAAATACATCTGCACCACATTATGGGTGCTGGTTATGATTTAAAAATGACTGACGCTCTGCTTTGTTATTTTTTTTTTGTATAGATTATTATTAATATTATGTATAAAGTCACTTCACTAAATGTTCAGAACTGAAATCTTGCATGGTTTCCTAATAATAAAAATTGCAGCAAAATCAATAAGGATCCTGCAACTTCGTTTGCATGGACCCCTAATAATTTTTACTTTAAGCATGTTACATGAATGCGTGAATAATAAATATCTAAAGACATAATAATAGTGTAACAGTTGCATTGCGTTCCTGCATTTAGTACGTTCCTGATAGATAGATAGATAGATAGATAGATAGATAGATAGATAGATAGATGGTGTTTGCAATTTAATACTGTATCATTCATTTCAATAGTAAAAACGTGCCGACTTCAGCAGTACTGTATCTTTACGACAGCAGGCGTGGACTTACGGCACTGTTACGTCACATGTATTGCTCAGCAGAAGAGCTCCCTCTCGGAACTTGCGGCTGCAGATGTGTAGCCCAGGATTAACCGACAACTTGCCGGACTGGTAAATCAGCACTTTGACCTTACCCTTAATACGCGCATGCCAACGAGTCCTTGCCGTGTGTATATGTGTTTGTAGTCCATGTTTTTACGAGCACGTCTTTAGCTCTGCGGCTCTCCTACGCCCACTTTCATTGTTGACGGTAACGCCGCACGCCGCTTGTTGTGTGGTTATTTATAGCTCACGCTTCTGCTTCATAACACGATCAGTCATAAATCAACATTTTATTTTACACAACTTACACATTTAACCGCTGATATAATAGTTATAACAATGTAATGCTTACCCTGAACATGCAGTGTGTGAAGCATGCCTTTAAAGCTGTGACAGGCCCTATAGACCATGTGTGTGTTCGTTTTTAATAGATGGAAAACACAGGACGTCATGAAAGAGGTTGACAGTGTGGGGGCCGAGAAAGGGGAACAATGGTAAGTCACAGCAAATTATTTTTCTTCTCAAAATCATCTAAAGGGCCCCTGATCGTGTGACAGTGAACAGATACTTCTTGGATTGAAATGTGTGAAGCCTCTTACGTGATGTGTTTAGACGAGCATTTAGTGGTTTGGGGGTTTATTTTTCTGGAAATATTTTGTGGAGCGTGAACTCATAATTAAGCCCTGCGACCGCAGGCTAAAGTCAATAAGATACCTCAATAAGACTAATTGGGACCCGTCTCTGTTTCTCAAAGGGTTGTCGGTGAGAATACTGAAGAGGAGGTTCCGATGAGGCGTAGTTTCTCGGTTGAGGACCTCCTTGATGAGGTGGAGAAGATCTGCTACGATGCCTCGGGGACTTCAAAGGTCAGAGACAAGTTCAGGCCGCTAAATCTCACTGCTAAATGCTGAAATTGCTGACAGTTTTACATGTTTTTTGTCGAAGTACCTGGCAAAATATACATAAAATATATGCATGCTATAACAGTGAAATATCTTACACACATACATACAGTATATAACTCCTAATCCATTACAAATACAGGGAACTTGGTTAAACTAACCAGGGGTGGAATGTACTTGTACTGACATACTACTAAAGTCCACATTTGATGTGCTTGCACTTTACTTCAGTCTTATTCAGATTTCCGTTCCTATTACACCACATGTCATTGGGTAATAGTGTACTTCCTGCTTTGTTACATTTATCTGACAACGTTAGTTACTTTACGGTAAGTGTTAGCCCTCAGAATAAGATTTTTGCACACAAAACATATGTAGAACTTAAAAAGTGTTAATACAAAAATATGTTTTGTCATAAACAGTAGACAGTACACATACACAATAGTAAAATTCCACTTTTACACAAATCTATGCGGGAAGTAAACATCAGAGATGCTTTGCCATGAGCTGCAACTGCAGGAACTAAACTATGGTAATGCAGATCTCCTTCTGAGATGATGTTCCTTGGAGCATCCACGTTGTTGGAAACCCTTCCGCATCGTCAGCAGAGATCTCTGGTTCGCCCTTTAACCTGTACAACTCGCCTGAGTCGGGCAGCGAAGGCTGACTAGGCTTCACCTGCAGAAGGGTTCCAACTGTGGGCTCTCTTCAGCCACAGCCGTCTTGAGCTGGACACGGCTGCTGCGGCTACGTCCCTGGTGGCTTTCTTCAGTTGTTGGGGCTTCAGCTCAACCCTCTGGAGGAAGTAGCGCACCGATTTTGCCGGGAACCCGCGGCGGCCGACTTCAGTGGGGAAGATGGGATGGTGGCATTCCACCCTTTTAGAACCGCTTCGTCGATAAGGGCTTGGTGTTTGGATTTTTTCAGTTGGCGAGACGTGTCTATCCTCTCTTCATAATAATCAAAATATGAACCCCCATGCCAGAATATTAGTTGATGTAGAAACAGTGTCAGAAAGGTGGTAATTCAACTGGATGCACATTTTGGATGATGGATGTAATTTGTGGTGCTCTTAATCTGGATTGAATTAAAAGTGTTTCTCTTATTTAGCCTGCCCCACAGATTAAAGTGGGGCTGTCAAAATAATAGAAACATGTGTTGGTACAACATAGTACAATTCAGTAGTACTACAAATGAAAACGCAGTTGACTCAACAGCCTTCTCAGTTATTTGAAACAAAACCACATCCTTCACGAAGCTAAATTTAGTGCATTACAGTCACAGAGCACATTTGATGCATTGCATGCTTTTATATTTGATACTGCAAGTACTTTTTTCCTCATACATATAATACACATGTACCTTTACAAAGTAACATTGTTAATACAGAACATTTGTGTATTTTTAGTATGTTATTAGTAATTACTCTACCACTAAGCTAGTGATGTGAAGAGTTGTGCGTGTCGCAGGCTGGTCAAGATTTCTTCATTCCAGGTGGAGATGGTGGTGAGGCTGTGGAAGGACGGCTTCACTGTAAATGACGAGGACTTCCGCAGCTACTCGGTCCCAGAGAATCAAGATTTCCTGGATGCCATTAAAAGAGGGTGAGTTTCATTGCATGAAGCTAGATTTAGAGTATTTAGAGTATTAAAGGTGTGAGGTTAGATTTTGCTGACTTAAAGCACAAGACGTTTGTCAGGGTAAAGATAAATAAATGATAACTCAACGTGTCATGACCATAGACTGTATTTAAATATGGACAACGTCTCCCCACTTACTTGCATTGGCCAAACTGGCACTATTTTCTATTTTCCCGGGTTATGGGCAGCGCCATCTTGCGACTCTGGAGCCAGAGCCTGCTCAGTACAGTTCAAGAGTGGAGCCACGCAGAGCCACGATATCGATGACCCGATCACGTTTTTGTTTAATTAATACTGCGCTCTGCTCTACCTCCACCAGTTACATTAAAATGTTGGATTATAATAATAATAATAATAATGCATTTTATTTATAGGCGCCTTTCTTGGCACTCAAGGACACCGTACATACATTCATAAAAGAAACAGAAATTCATAAAAAGAAACAGTAATTCATAAAAGAAACAGCAGAGAATAAAATATGGGGGGGGGGGGGCAGAGTAATTGTCATCAAGTGGAGTAGGCAGTTTTAAACAGATATGTTTTGAGTTGAGATTTGAAATGGGGAAATGAATCAATATTTCTGAGTTGGGGTGGTAGTGAATTCCAGAGATGGAGATACTTCTTTTTCTTTTTTTTTCTTTTTTCTTTTTAACACAACTCTCATGGGACCCACAGGATGGAGCGGTTGGCATGGCAACTTGTAGACGTCATTATGTCACATCCTGTTTCTATAGCGTCAAATAACTAACTAAAACTAAACCCAAAAATTGACAATTGAACATGCATCAACAACATCTTAACTACCTACAATGACAGAAACCATGCTTGAAAAAAAAAATGATTTGATCTGTCCCATCCACTAACATGGAGGGGGTGGAGCTTATACTGCAGCCAGTCACCAGGGGGCGCTCCACTTGCTTTGGCTTCACTTTTGAGGAGCAGTTCCGCCGTCCATTTTTAAACTGTCTATGGCCATGACGCACACACAAAACAGCACTGTTCGTGGTTCTGAAACAACAGTAAAGCTCCATCAGAGACAGGTGGTGTTTATTTGCATACAGAGTGCAACACTGAGATCGAATCTGAAGGACTGGCTGAGGATGCATTTTAATGCCACGCGTGAACACAGGTGCTAAAAGCTGGCCACTTGCGATCGGATTGCTCAGGACGGATGTTAATTAAAGGTCTGAACAGGGTCTTAACCTGTGTTCAGCCCAGCAGGAAGATGATAGCGAAGCAATCAGACCAACCCCAGACACAGGCCATGGTAATAGTGTGAACAGTTTATGTAAAGAGGTTCTCTGGTTTTTCAGGACAGATCATGTGCCCTTTGCACTCCCAGGTTGTTTGCCATTTTCTAGTTTTCCTGTACACTTTTCTTAGCTTTTATTTGCATGGTCAGCTCTTCACTCCCCATGAAGAAAGACAAATCAATGTCCACTTAAATATGAACTGTTAAGTCTCAGTCAGAGCTGAGCCGCATGCATGAACGGACCTAGAAACAGCACAAAAAACGTGTGGTATCCAAGTTAGTTTTCAACCCTTGCAATTTTGGCACTGTGTGTTAAAGCCCTGCATCACCCACACAGTTCTTTTAATATCAAGCTCAGCCTGCTCATATGAAAGCTGAAGCACAGAGACTGATGGAAAAGAAACTGTGTTACTGTCCAAACTGTCTTGAATCTTGAAAGGCTTTCACTCTGGACATACAAAGAGCGAGCCGCAGCCTATATGCAAGTCACATGTAACATAATGTCCGACCTCGGCTCGATTCATTGGTTTGCTCTCGCAGTCAAATCCCATCAAGTCACCCAAGAGGAAATTAGCAGCAAAGACGTTCTTCCTCCAGGCCGCAGACGGTTCGACTTAAGATAGATAAAGCATAATGCTCGTTAGTGCGGGGCACATTCGTCATATTGATTGATCTGACTAGACCCCCAACCCGGTCTTTAATCTTGCCCAGGGAGCTTCCGGCCGAGTGGGAGAGCAGAGCAGAAGAGGAGGAGCTGGAGATCAGTGTGGAGGACCTGACGGAGGAAAATTATGTTCCCAAAAAGAAGGCCTTCCACCCCTTCAGCGGCCGAGGATACCGACTTGGCAGGTAGGAGATCAGCCACTCTAAACTTTAGAGTGCTGTATGTTTTGAATTCTCTGGCATAAAAACATCGGTATTGACAGAAAAAGACAAATAATGTGCTCGTTGTGCTGATGTTAGGGTTTTAAAGACTTGGTCTTTCTCAAGTTCTAAAGTTACCACTGCCTTATTACTTTACACCACTAGGTGTCCCTCTAAATCTAGGTATCCAAAACCCTGCAAGCATCAGATTAAGTTGACAGTCGGATGAACTGAGAACCTGTCGCATCACTGTGTGAATACCAACTTGTCCAGAGAGTCCAAAACATATTAAGCATGAGACTTTTCTTTCTACCTAGGAGTTATGAAATGCCCTACATACTTCAAACTGGTTGTTAATCTGTCATTTCATCCCTGTCCATTCCACAGTGTTGCGCCCAGGGTAGTGGCCAGGTCGCCATCTGTGCACGAGGATGGAGAATCTCCTCCTATTCCCATGGTAACACTAGACCACGCCCTTCCCGTTACCTCCCTGCAGATCTGGTTGGCGGACGGCAGGAGACTGGTGCAGAGGTTTAACCTATCGCATCGGTGTGTATCGCAGTGTCAAGGCTAAAGCGCGCTGCTTCACATCCCAGCCCGCGAGCCCAGATGAGCGCTGAATATTAAAGGCAGAGTTAACAATTCCACTGTTTGCTCCTGCTGCGCTGTCTGTAAATCCCATAATCTCAAGCATCGCGGCGATGAAGTAGTGATGAGGGGATGACAAAAAGATTTTGGTTTGCAGCTTGGGAGGTGGTGGAGGGGGGGTTGTTTTAGGATTACGTAATGCTTTGTTCTAGTCTTGGAGTCTGAAGCATGTTACATCCCTGGCCACAGTGCATGCGGCTGCAGAAAACATAATCTGAGATGTAGCAGCGGAGTGGATCTATAAAATCCCCAGAGAGGGATTGCGTAACTACGATGCAGCATTTATATAACAGGGTTAGTAGCTAAAGGCTGGAGAGGACTGAACCCCTCCAACCTTAGCCTAGCTCCTCAGTGTGTGAGGCCTGCCGTAGGATTGCTTGTCTATGCTGGGCTGTTATTAATAATAGATGATGTTACTAGTGTAGTGCTTCAGAGAGGAATCACGTGTCACGATAGGGAGTAGAGTATTTGCCTGGGAATGCTACCAAATAGGAGTAGACGTATCCAGCGTTTCTGTATTTATTGTGTTGTTGTTGTTTTTTTCTTCTCTTTAAAAGTTTTATTTATATCTTTCCCTCCCAGCATCACTGATGTTCAAGATTTTGTGACACGCTGCCAGAGGAGCTGCCCGCCTTTCATGCTGACGACCTCGCTTCCTTTCCGAGAGCTCAGCGACAAAGAATTGAGTCTCGAAGAGGCGGATTTGGCCAACGCCGTCATCGTCCAGAGACCCCTGAACACACAGGCTGCTTTTGGACACTCCTGACTACCAGGGCCACACAATGCACGCAGCATGTCACATATCGCCACCCTCCTCAGAACAATCCTAATGCCTCTTACAACTATTTAATCTTTCTCTCTTTCTTCTGCAGCTTGTGCTGCGTTCGACTATTGTTATTTCCATCCACCATCTTTGCACGGGATTAGCCACAAGTTAAAACATAACCCATACTTCTGTGTCGAACCTACGCCGCAGCCTGACATAATATTGCATGGACGCAAACCACAACAACTGTGGCTGATCTGAAATGCACTTCCTTTGCCGTGTTGCTGGGCAAGCACAGTATATTCACCCTCTCTCTTGCCTCAGTGAGTTCAGTGGTTGTACAGATCTACTCCAACGTCTTCTCTCTTTTACATTGCAGTGAACTGTTATTGAGATGTGTTAGCTTCAGCTCCAGTATGATCCGCTCTGTTCCACTCGCCGTTGTTTCAAGTACATGAAGAACCTGAAGACAGTGGCACCGTTATCGCACTGCCAACTAGTGTTTTGGTGGCGTCATCACAGAGCTGTGCTCCCAGCGACAGATGGCCACTTGCGTAGATTCATCGCAAGCGTTAAAACCAAGCTTCATGGTGATATTGTCACTAAACCTTACTTGAGTGACAAAGCCATCGTCCTGTAACTGCCACTGAAACACTAGACGGCGGCTGGTCAGCTGTGATTTCTTTTTCTCTGTGTAATTCAAACTTTGGCAATTGGAACTGGGTGGCCCACGTTTGAGTTCCTGCTAATAAACAACTGAAATCACTGCGACACTCACCGCTAAAGAGAGCGAAGGCGTCTGAGTGGATGGTTCGTACTAACATTGATCTGACTGAGGCAGGAGGAGGGTGAATCTTCTGTGCTTGCTCAGCCACATGGAAGAGGAAATGTATTTCAGACCAATCAATGATGTTGCAGTCTGTGTCGCTATGATTGCACACCAGGCTATGGCGTACACCTGCAGGGTAGATCCAACGCAGAACCTCAGTGTTTACTTTAACCCTGTTTCCGATGCTGCAGGAACTCGGGGAAGCCATGAGGTGGCACAGAGTTTACAAAAACGGGCCTGCTTATCTGCCCTTGCAGCCTCTCTGTTTCTATTGTTGTATTGAAGCCACCAGATTTTAGAAATTTGGAACAAATGTGACCGCAGTGTCAATTCTACGCGTGCCAAAACAAGTTTGATCATCAGCACTGAACCCCTCCCCATTAGTTTCCAAGGGCCTCTCATAAGTACCGGGGTCAGGTCTCCCAAAAGCAGCCCTGAATGAGGTCTTACAGGCGTGTTTACTAGAATGCACAAACATGCAGGCTGCCTTACGACAGTCCACGGGTTCCTGCAGTGGAACAGTATTTATCTCAAAGCAAACCCATTTTGTCACGCAGATGTCCAAACGTGTCCTCATCTGCCACGTGCAACTCTCTTACAATATCACCACCACCACCACCCAACAAGCTCTGAAGTCTTCCCAAAGTGTGACCACTACTTCTTCTTCTGCACTATTTACAATATATAAGAAAGGGGCTGAAATTTTAAGTTTACAATGATAAATAACGGACACTTGATGTCTGGTTTACACATTACTGTGATGTAAAAGTAAAAAAAAAAAAAAGTTATTTATGTCAGCCCAGCTGTTTGGGTCAATCAGTTTTATTGTTACCTTAGAGAGCATTTGCCTTTGTTTTTTTTGGGGGGGGTATTGTTTTATTCGACTTAATCGCTGAACGACATATCACTGATCAAGGTACGATATAATAAAAAAATCCTTGAAGTTACTCACGTCATTTGTTTATCTTTGATTTAAAACTAAATCACGTGTCGCTGTTCGCTGCTGACAGAAATGCTGGGTGATTACAGCATCTGTCAGCTCAAGTTCTAATGATTATCGTGATTTTGAGCAGCACTGGTGCACCTTATTTCACGTTGTTACACAACATCTGTGCCGTCGTTACAGACTTAACGGGGATTTAGATTAGAGAGGGAGGGCCTACTGATGAGAAGCGATGACGTCGCAGTGCTGTTTGTTACTACGCTTGGTATGAAAAGCATTTATCTGATGGCGAGTGTGACCAGCTAAACGTAGTAGTTGTTTGGGAAATCATTGGCCTTACCACAGAGACAAAAATGAGGTAAAACGGTCAGACTGGGTGAATTCCTGCTGGCTCTGCTTTCACTCTTGAATCATCCCGTGTAAGAACATGCATGTGCTTTTACATGAGTGCGCTTGGTTCTCCGTCTCCTTCCTGCCGGGCCTTGGGAAGCAAGCGAGTGCCATTATCTATCTTCAATATTTAAAAGGAGGCTGGGATAAGGGGGAGGGGGTTGTGTATTTGCTCATGGCTGAGCCAGAGCTGACAGCTTCGGGATGGTCAAGGTCAGGGGAAGAAACTCGGCAGCAGAAATGTCTTGTCCTCTCTGAAGAATCCTTCAGTTAGCTGCACATTTAGGATTTTTTTTTTCTACCTGGACGTGGCGGCTGAGTGCATCACTTGATCGGCAGCCAGTGGGGGTCTGGCTAAAGAGTAAAAGAGAACACATTTCCTTTGTGCTACATATTTAATAAGGCTAAGCATGCGGGGAATTACTTTCCCTTTAACTCCAGCATTTCCTCTCAGAACGGCCCTTTCACTGAGGCAGCAGCCAGCCTTTCATTTTGCACATTCCTCTTCACGCATTATCGGAAACATACCCATTCTAATGCAGGTCATATGCCTGACTTTTCTGCGGTGGTGCCTTTTGTTGTCGGTATTGTGGTTCTGGAAGAGGGGTTTGCATACTTGGAATTTATGAAGAGATCTGGGTTCAGCGGCCGGGGTCTCTGTGCCATGTTTGTTGTCATGCTCCGAGGAGAGGCTTACTGTGGAGAGTAAGGGTCTCGCTTTAAAGAGCCGCTTAACTTTGATGGAAAAGAAAAGGCTCAATATATCATAAGTCAAAGACCGAAAAGGAGCCTATAACCATAACAGTGTCAGATTACATTCCCCAGCCAGACAAAAGGGATTACTTTCTTTTCAGGGACAAGCTTGAGGGCAGTTTTTCCATAAAAATTGTTTTATTTCAAAGATGTAAAGGTCTATAAAGTTTATAAAATGCTAATACCGCAGCAAAAGTGACACTGACACTTTAATCTTTAAAAATGCTGTCAGAATTTAGGGAATAAAGTATGAATTCACGGTTAAGGGGATACTTCACGCTCATAGCTCATGAGAAACCTGATAACAATCATGACAGCAAATGTGTCACGCTCAGTGTTAGAATGACATGAACGTGTCTTTACGCCATAAAATTATCAGTTTGAGCAATTTCTGACCTGGTCACTATTTGAGTCTACTAGGATTTTTTGTTGAAGTTCACTGTTGAAGTTTGGATAGTTCCGCCTACGCTGTTTCAATGTTGACCATTCGGTTTATGAAGGTGCAATGTCAAAGTCTGCAGCACAACCCACACAATAAACAGAAAGTAAGAAGTACAAAATAAATGAGGAGTCTGAAGACGTTGTCATGTCAGATAGTGGTACGGTGAAATGAATCCTTGTCTGTGATTAATAGGTGCCAGACGCTTGGCGGTATTTCCTTTCATTTACATTTTTATTCTCGACAAACAGGGCTAAATAAAACTCTATTTACGCAGTGCATCAGAATCCAGACAATGGAAGCCGTTTTGGACTCTCTCTCTCTTCCCTCAAAGGTTAGGATTTACAAGATGATGTGCAAATGGTCAGCAGTGCAGATCTGAGTCAGATTTCACCTAAGGCGTAACCTTATGTTTGAATGGCTATCTTTCTGAGGAGATTCATTGAAATTATCCATTCCCAAGCCCAGGGTCCCCCAATTAATTCAACAAAGTAACTTTTTTCACAATGTAAATGCCAATGTGTGGAGCATGTTCTGGACCAGTGACAAACAACAACCCTGCATCAAGTGGCACACAGCAGGAAAGGAGGACCCCGAGGCAAAGGCAACTAGGGCAACTTCTCTACAAAGGCCTGACATAACTGCATACCACCAGCAACATCAGCAACAACAAATGCTGATTGTTGAGGAGAGTGCTCATCAGCAAAATGTCCTAAGAGACGGCAATTCCACAGAAACAGCTTTCAGTGGCATCTCTACAACCACTTTCGCTTCTAGAAGAGTGACTGAGAAGATAAAGATGGGAACACAAACAGAGACAGATTTCACACACAGACAGGATTTCACTTTGTCACCTTTGAAATGCGAGATTAAATACCCCAGTAACGCAACAACACATTGTAAGGCGTTTTTGTGTGTTTTCCCACTGTTTCTGTTCTCTCTTTGTATCTATTTGTTTTTTTAAATCAGACATAAAATGTGATTAGATAAATGAAATTATTAGTATTGTTGCTGTCGTAATTATCGTTATACCAGAGTAAGACTTACAAATGGTCCCAAATAAATGGACTTTCACCAGTCAGTGAGAGAATGACAGCAATGGGCTGAGGTAATCCTCCTGAAGTAGCTGGCATCAAAACTGGTAGCATGCATAGTGTTGAAGTGGCGCTTTCAACACTATCAAGGATCAAGCAAGCTGGCTTAGCATTGGTAAAACTGATCAGTCAAATTTGAACTGGTGGATTTCCTGGTAGACTTTGCGCTTTTTCATTCAGGCAATTGTTGTCACCTACGGATATTGATCAGTTGACGGGCGACTAAGCTAGTCAAGGGGTATATACAGATGCAGTACATCAAGTAATATGACGCCTCTAGGTCGAAGGTCAACTGAACAGTGTGGGTCGAGGCCAAACCACAGCAAAGCAGTGTGCATTCAATTATACCGTGTTGCGCATTATTATTTCACAGATTATGACAATGCACGGGCCAAGCTTTTGGCTTCTGGGGGCCACTAATTGGGGTTCAGTGCCCTAGCACCTTTCCCTAACACTAACCATCTCAACCAAGTGCCTAACCCTTACCCTAACCCCAATCCTAACCATAACATACTTGTAAGACTTACCCTAAAACCTACAAGCCAAAATGTCCACACTTTGCACAAATGTCCTCACTCTACCGGTGTACGAACTGGTCCCCAGAAAGACAGCTGTACAAGAGCACACGCACAAACACACATTGGGATAATATAGGCGACAAATTTTGTTCTTGGAATATACAATTTTCAATACAGTATTTTAAAAATGCCATAAAGCAGGCACATTAATTATATAAGACCAATGATTAATAATGAAGATGATGATGTTAATCTGGGAAGAATGCATCTTTTCATGCACACACGCCTTTCCAGGTCACTGTTCCAAAGAAGCACGCATCAGGTAATATTCATCTTCTGTAACTGCTTGTCCTGTGAGGGGTCGCCTATCCCAGCTGTCATTGGGCGAGAGGTGGGGTACACCCTGGACCGGTCGCCAGTCCATGGCAGGGCTCCATCAGGTAATATTTTCCAGTGAAATGAAACCAAACTACATTGTGCACATTCCACTTCTAGCTACCACCACTTCTGGAGAAATTACACTCAGAGCGGAATGTTCATTTGTGTTAAATACAAGAATTCACTGATGAGAGATTATGAAAAGATAAGATTAACCATAACCACCATGAAAGGGGCCAGAATGGATGTAAATCCTATCTGTTCTGTTTTGGCGCCTACTAAAATCAGACTATTCAGTTGTATATAAAAATACAACTTTTTCCCCACTGAACTATGCCACAAAAACACAAGCGTCGACGAATTCCATCCATCCGGATCACATATTGCTGGAGTCAACGCAGCCATAATCTCCTCGTGGACGCACATGCACGCACACACACAATTCCGCCCGGTCCGTCCGTGCCATGTATCGCCACGGCCGCTGCAGGGCGCAGCTCTGTGCTGGAAACAGGAGCGGAGACGCGCAGACCGATCCCCCCCATCCTCCGCAGTCTCCTTCTCATCCTGCGCGTCAGCCTGCCTGCCTGCCTGACTGACAGACTGACTGACTGACTGACTTGCAGATCACCACATCAACCAAACTAACCCACCAACTGACGGCGCAGGCTGCTCTTCCATCTTGCACGGGGTAAGATGATGTTTTCTGTTTCCTGCAATTATTTTTTTTTTTGTATGTGTGTAGGCTTCATTGTTCTTATCAGGTGTGCACAGTGTTGGTTGATGGATGCACTTACAGTAATAGTAAGATGACGGCAGGCAACACATTCCTGCACGGGACAACGTCGCATTTGCGCCCTACCCCCCCGTTTCCTCTTTCTTAAAACCACCTTTCCAAGTATATTAAATAGAGAAGATGGTGATATCCTAAAAGACATTTTACTTTTATTTATGCCTTCAAGGGTTACTTAGTTTGTGAGTGTTTGTGTGTCTACCATATTTACTTTCTGTGCTCTCCTGCATTGTCCCAATTCTGTCTGTTTTCATGGGAGCAAGTCTTTGTCTGTGCTCATACATGTGTGAGTTTACATTCCTGCATTCTTGTGTTTGCATGTCTCTATACATGTTAGTGAGTGCAGGTGAGCGCCTTTTTTTTTTTTTTTTTTGTCTTGTCTTTGCATATGTATGTGTGGCACCGCCTGTCTGACATTGCCCTTCCCTCCTGGCCTCATTCCAGAGCACAAACAGCATGTGAATGGCGGCAGAAAGCGGCAGAGTTGTCACAGAGGAGCAGGAGGAGCTGCCTGCCTCCGGAGCTGTCATTCACGTGCACCGCACGCACACTCGGAGCCAGAGCCACATCCAGTTTCAGCCTGTGACACACACCACCGCCCAGCGGCAGGCTCCTCGCACTCTGGCTCACACAAGGAGTCACAGCCACACTCACTTCCACACTCCCTCGCACACACAGGCTCAGAAGTACGGCTTTCGCCTCACACACAGCCTCTCAGCCATGACTAAGGGGGAGAGGGGAGTACAGAGCTCTGCAAGCAAGCTGATGAAGCCCAGTGAACCGCTGTTTCCCAAAACTTCTCCGCAGGTAAGATCAACTGTTTTCTGAGGCTTATCCTACAGGTAGTTTTCTGTTAGCTCACATAGCTGTGAGCCTGATTTGGATACAGGCGTACATCTATGTTATCAAAACTGACTGGTGTTTTTGTGGCTTAGTCTGAGCGAGAGTGACATGATAGGATAAAAAGAAACAAAAAGATGGAAAGTGCAATCTCTTTAGTTGCTTATCTGTTTGTGATTAATCAGCTCCATTGTTTTCCTGTGACCCGTAATCCCATAGATAGTGGATTCTGGATAGAGGAGCCTGGAAGTAGATTGTTTTCATTTGAGGAAAGTTGTTCCCATTGACCAGAGGACCTGCTTGATCATTGCTTTCTGTTTGCTTTGGTGATGGAGACAATCATTGCCTTGCTAGGAAATAAGAGATTGAATATACTGAAGAGAGGGATGATTTATTCAAGTTAGAAGAATTGGTTGACATTTGCTCTAATAATTTGTTTGATATTATTGAACCCTGTAAATTGGGTCAAACGAGCCTTTTTTGTTTGAGCGTATGTGTGTATCTGTCATTGTTTGAAATGCTGACATAATACAATACCGTGACAGTTAGCTCAGAGTATCTATGAAACAGCATTGCATCACACAATCTAACCAGTTCCGCAACTGTCTCATCTCTGCCAAACCTTTATCAAATATGCAGAGCTGTTTGGTTTACTTTGACTCCGTAGCGTTGGGATTCACACCAGAAATCTGACACTTAACTGCAAACAAATGATTCTGAGGATAATCTCTGCGAACAGATATCTGCGTATGAATATCCAGAATCCGTAGGCAAGGGACGAGGTTTTAATAGTATGGAGTGTGGAGGGAAAACAGCGGTGAATGCCCTACTCTGTAAGCAAGCAAGCTAATATAACATATTTTTTCAAGGAAATACCTTGAAAAAAAAAGCTCTAAGCCTTAGTTGGACTGCGAACAATGACCAGCACATGGAACGGGAAGTCTTGGCAGGACACAGGTCATCTGTCATCTGGATATCTGGCTTCACTGAAAGCCCCATAACACTGGCCACTCATCAACTCAGCGATGATATCTGATGGGTTCCTAGATTGCCATGAGTATGGCAGCCCTTTAATGATGTTACACTGTAAAACCTTTGCTACCCTTTAGTATGTTGAGTTAAATGAAAAACAGCCTAGCTTAGCTCAGCCTGTAACATCGGAAAACATTATGGTTTTGCTTTGCTTGCGTCTCCATCTACCTGTGGTGCACATTTTCCATAGAGAATGAGTTAATCCAGTGCTGGGAAATAAATAAAAAATGTCTCTCCACATCGCTGGGGTGGGAACATTGGTAATTAAGTAGAGGTGGTGATGAACAAAAGCAAAATATGACAAAGCTCCAACACAAAAGAAGACATATAACAAGCTTGACTAACGGTATGGTGCGTCTCCTCGGTGGGTGTTGACAAAAGTGCATTGAACATGCTGTGGACGAATGAAGGATTAAAATGCTGACGTCATACTATACAAAGCAAACAGTCATATTCACCGTTACAAACATTTGTTGGCTAACACGTTTTTAAACAAAAGCTTTTGTTAGCTTAAAGTGGTAGCATAGTTTGGCGAACGTTAATGTTCCCAACGTCTAGTTTTGAAGAAGATAGAGGTGTGTGGGACATAAATAACGCTAGTTTAAGACAGATTTATGAAAACAAAACAAACACATTAGCACCAATTAGCATGAGTGTTTCATGTATTTGTGGAGGAGACATCTGTGCTGGCAGAAATTGGTCTAAATACGTTTTCTCAGATTTTTGTGTCAAAATGTTGGATGTGGCTTCTGAAAATGTGACCATTTTTTGTTCTTTGCTAATGTTCATGTTTCCCGTTGGAGTGAATACACTCTGAATACACCTGCTGCTGGGTCTCCTAAAGGGGCAGCGTCAAAACCTATATGACACAAATGCAGGAAATGAATTGGGTGCTCTGTCTCGTTTCTGAACTGTCTGACAAAGGGCAATAGATACAGAGTTAGCCAATAAATCACAAACTTTCTCCACAATAATACATGAAACAAACAAAAAAAATTAAATCTATCCATTTTGTTTACGTTCGATTGTAGAGATAGTCCCATGTTTTACAGTGTGGACTCGTTTCACTGAGTTTGCTTTGAAACACTAGGACTAAAAAAGGAATTTATGTATCAGTCATGTGGTGTAAGCGTGCTTGAGTGTCACATAACAAACCAAAGAGAAGAAATGAGTTTTGTCTCTTTATATGAGACTAAATGACAATCAATCCATCATGAAATACTTCTAAAGGAACTTGTCACTGTGATGATATCCATACGTATCAGCATTTTTAGAGGAGGGAATAAATGACTTATGCGCAGCGGCAAATCTTTAGCTCTTGCACTGATTCCCTGCGAGTTTTAGCCAGTGTCACCAGGCTGCCGTTGACATTTTGATGGCCCGCTGCCATCGCTGACATAATCAACCGTTGCTCTCATAATCCATCATCTGAACCGAGGGCGCAAAGCTACTGCTGTTGACTCGTCTAACTGGAATCTGTGGTCTGACCCTGATACCCAGAACAGTCAGAAAATCCTTCACTGAATCGGACATATAAAGTGCTTTATGGACTCATTTTACCAGCTCAACATGCAAACATCGGCGGTATGCATTTTCGTTTTGAGGGTATAGCTTATTTGGCTCGAGAGGATTTTCCTCCTCTCTTGTTTAATCATCGTCTGCGCTGATTTAAATCGTTTTCCCTTCATTAACTTTAAAGATTAGTCTTATCTGTCCTTGTCCCTCGCTTGTTGACTGTTAGAACTCTGCAGATGCTCCCTTTAGTCTGGGCCAGTGTTTCCATTTGTACACTGTATCTATATAGTGTGTGTGTGATGAATTGTGTGCAAGTGGTTTGTGTGTCGAGACAGCAGTGGAGGGGATATCCTGTTTATCCTTTTTGATGATAAGAACTCAGTAATCAAAGATTAAGATTTTGGAGGGAAAGAAAATATTTAGAAAGCGAGAGAGAGAAAGAGAGAGA
This sequence comes from Chelon labrosus, assembly GCF_963514085.1. Lineage (NCBI taxonomy): Eukaryota > Metazoa > Chordata > Actinopteri > Mugiliformes > Mugilidae > Chelon > Chelon labrosus. Next base: position 20,470,139 of record NC_140347.1, read on the forward strand.
GAGAGAGCGAGCGAGAGAGAGAGAGAGAGAGTATTTTTTTTGCACATCCTCAGTTAAGCTGCATTCTCCAGACACCAAGGACTTTGATTTTTCACTCCAATTAGGGGTAATTGCAGTGAGAGTGGAAGAAGGGGGAGTTCTGAAGTCAGAACCGCCGCGCAGCCTTTACTTACCTCTGACCCGCTTGTCTTGCGATTGAATAATTACACAGCTCGCTCCTGGTAATTGTCACTCTCCAACCCCTCCATGTTTTGATGGGGCAAAGAGAAGGAAGAAGAGAAAACGTGAGCCAGATAATAACAGTGTGCCAGCCGCGGCTGCGGTTACTTTGGTGATTTCCTTCTTTCATAAAGCTCAGAGGGGGAGTGGCCGCCGGCCCAGCCTGGCTGCTGGATGTGGAGTAATGTTGTTTTGTGTGCGTGTCTGACACCAAAGGTTGTGCACAGAGAGGAAAAGGCAGAGGTTGATATGTGTGCGCAGCCTCGGAGGCAAATATCGAGCTCCCTAGACTGTGGTGTCTGGTCTCATTCGTGTCTGAAGATGAAAGCGTGCCCTTGCTACACACACGCAAACACACGTGCCTGATGGTTTTAGCAGAGCAGCGGGGAAGGAAACAGAGCCGTGGACGACTCGGTGGGTTTCCCAGGCTCCTCTGTGGGCCTCACTGTCTGCACAGATAGACCACAATGTTCGCAGCCGGCAGGGGGTCTCCCTCTGATCCTTCTCCACTTATAAATGAACATCTTTCCTGTCTGCCAGAGTAACCTATCATTTAGAGAGGCAAAGATATGAGCAGATCTGATTTAGGGTTATAGTATGAATATAGAGTATGAGTGCAGGTTTTTAGTCAGGGGAAACACATCACAGCAAAGGCAGAGCAACGTGGGGAGGCTTTAAAGGGGAACTACTGTTTTTTTACAACCTGGACCTTATTTCTGGCATAAAATACGATCATTTGCTCACCCATATAACTTTTGTGTAGTTTGTTGTCCTTTGGGAGATATTTAGATCTGCATATATCCATATAGTGGGAGTGAGTGGGGCACCGAAATGCAGCCTCTAAATAACGCATTATCTGCCGCGAAACTCGTTCATTTCACCAATTTTTTGTTATCGTATGCTAGTGCTATTCCCCGTTGAGTCCGGAGTTACCTGTTATCATCATCCGGGGTCTGTAGATTGACCTACAGACCCCGGATGATGTCTTCTGACCTAGATGAGGTCATTTCTGAGCGCTGCGCGCACCCGTGATGGTCGGCTTGTTTACCTGTAATTTGCTACAGGTAAACATGCGGGGAATAGCACTAGCGTACGATAACAAAATATTGGTGAAATGAACGAGTTACGCAGCAGATAATGCGTTATTTAGAGGCTGCGTTTCAGTGCCCCAGTCACTCCCACTATATGGATATACGCAGATCTGAATATCTCCCGAAGGACTACAAATTACACAAAGGTTATATTGGTGAGTAAACAATGGTATTTTATGCCAGAAATAAGGCCCAGGTTGTACAAAACAGTAGTTCCCCTTTAAACACTGCTGCACTTTTGTTACTCTCAATCCATGAATCACGGTGACATGAGGATATTTTTGGACCACCTGAAATAGAAAAGGATTCAGATATGAATGACTGCAGGATTCTGTAATTGTGAGTCACAAGTCTGCTCTCGTGGCTTTTATGTATTTAAGAGTGGCACACCTAAATCTGTGTCTGAGTGTCTGGGAAGTAGTTCTTCCTGACTAAACTGAAAGGGTGTAAAAGATATTTTTGAAAGTTGCGGAATAGAAACAGATTCTTGAGTCATTCATGCTTCTCAGCGAAGAAACTGACACATGTTTTATATATACTCCTTACTTCCTGTACCAGAAATGAGTGAAATTAACTCACAATCTAGAAACTGAAATTTGCTCACTAGAAAAATGATAATAATAGCACTCATAGGTCTTTCACTTCTGATTTCACAGACCGACTTGAGCCAGAAGTTGTCAGTATGCAGCAAAGTGTGTTTCGCCATCGGCGGCGCCCCCAAGGAGGTGGCTGCCAGCGCCACGGCCTTCTTCCTGCAAATCTACCTGCTTGATGTCGCTCAGGTAAACCTGCTGGAGAACGAGGAGAAAATGTCACTGACTGCTGCCATGTACAAATGAATAGGTAGGAAAGTCCTGTGCCTGCAAGTGCTTTTAACTTCAATCTGTCTCTGTTCTACTCCGCAGATCAACGCCTTCCAGGCTTCCATGGTGCTGTTCATCGGTAAGGCCTGGGGTGCAGTGACTGACCCAGTTGTTGGTTTCTTCATTACCAAGAGCAGATGGACCAAGATCGGCAGACTCATGCCCTGGTGAGCGCCTTTTCACACTAAAGTTTGTGCCCCTCCGGGTCATAGACGGCGTAACTCACATAGCCAACGCCAAGACATTTCACTCTGTAACAACGCCACCTGTAACAATGCTAGTCGGCACTTCATCTTTTTTGCCAGTCGAGTTAATTTCCGTTTCTACTTCCTGCTTCACTTTCAGCAATGGCGACTGAAACTTTTGTCGAAATTTGAAATCTGAAGACGAGTCATGCAAATGTGTGTATCTCCGAACCTTCCCGGTTAACCTTTTCTCGGTGTGTTCCGTCTTTATGGAGATGGAGAAGCAGCCGGAATTACTAAAGCGGAAACACGCTACTACCAAGCAGACCAATAACAGCTCTTGCGGTCTGCGTCGCCACAACGCATAGACAAATTGATACAGAAGCATAAACCGCCTTTAAGACTTTTATATATTTTAGCTAATTCCCGGTGTTGACAGAACTAATGTAAAGATCGTAAAAATATTTCAAATCTTCCACTAATGACGTAATTGGAAAATACAATAGTAGTTCAACATTTTCCTTGGCCACGACTTAAATATATGAATAATATAATATAAATATGAATGAATTACATTGCACCACTTGCCACTTGCTGATTATGCTCATTAACACCTATCTTTCTGCATTTTGCACTACACTGTGTTTCCAAATCTGGTGTCTGTGGAGACATTTACGCGCTGGCACACCATTCGCATAGATTTTTACAACAATTGATGACTGTTTGTCAGAGCTGAAGATGAGAGTGATAACAGCAACAAACAAGAGGTAACAACTATAGCAACTCAGAATACAATGGCGGCATATGATGGAAAACAAATCAAGAATGTAAATTATGTTCTACAAATTCAGTGAAATAATATGTAGGACTCTTCCAAGAAAGGTTTCTGAATCGCCACACAAAAACAAAGTATTTAGATAACAATCTAAACAAAAAAAGATTGACGCTGAGGAAAAAATCTGATTACCGCAGATTTGTCCTCGCTTGCGTAAAGAGCTGTAATTTCTTGATGGGGTATGAAACTTGTTTTGGTTTTCTCCCACGCTCTCAGACATAATTATGGTCGCTACATGATGCTGATGTTTGTGCAAAAAATCTCAACAAAAACAAAAAAAGAAAGGCACGCGCTCCAGTTTTTGGACGGTTTTGAGATCCCTCTCAGACACAACTCAGACTCTCAGCTGAGGATTGCACTAGATACGCAGCCACCGTGCTTTCATTCCAATCTTGACACTCCCCCCTGATTAGCCAGACAGACGGTACGCTTCAAGGGTGTGATCTGCTTTTTGTCCTTTTGATGCCTCACGAAAATAAACAAGGATTCTCTCAAAAAGTCATCCGCCGCTGTGCTGCTCAATTACGTTTTATTGCATTTATATAACACCTCGCTTCACATTTGGGCATTGCACGGCTTTCATTTCATTTCTAGGCGAGATGTTCCTCAGTATCTCAGGGGCTTTCAGTTCAGTTTTACTTTGTGACTCTGTAAGTGTGGATTATATGAAGCCGTCGCCATCATTTCCATTCATTACCATTTCCAAAAAGTATTTTAGAAGGAACTAAGCCTGTGTGTGTGCGCACAATGTATGTCATTTGAACGCTCTAGCGTGACACTTACTGTAATTACACAGGCCGTATCTAATGCCTGCTCCATTATAAACCATAGATTACACACAAGCTGACAGTGCTGGAGGGGGACCAAGTCCACAGTGGCCGGCCGGTCGCGCTCAGTAGCAGACAGATGCTGATGTTAAATCAGCTTTACCCTCGGGAAGCTGTAGGTGTGTGTCCCGGCTTGCTTGCGTGTCTGTGTGTGTCCGTGTGAGTGTGTGGTGTACGTGGGTATTTTGGTTTGTTTAACAGTATTTGTGATGAGAGTCCAAGACACTCCCTTGGCCCTATTAGGAAAGTCCCTTCTGTCCATTCTGCAGGAAGTGCTTTTTTTTCTCCCTCTGGCTGACACATCCACAGCTAGACATTAAGTGATTAGCATCTTTTGCCCAGTGATTTTTTGGGACGGCGTCTTCGGTCCTAAATGTCCCCTTGGGCGCTACCGTGTTTATTCCTTACCATTAGTGCAGGGAGTAGCTTGAGGAAACAGCTTTTCAAGATCGGCTCCAGTAGAAACAGAGATAGTGACAGTTGGTAACATGGTTTGTTACACAGAATCATTGGAGATATCGTCACTGAGCATCACACGCTATACACAACAATCCTCCAGACCTCTAAGATGCTTTGAAAGCCAGAAAGCCGTCAGTGTAGCTACCCATGTAGAATCTTTTGTCGTCATTGTAAGGAAACTTTTTGCACAAAAGGTGTGACCGTCATCACACGTAAAACATGCCCATAGATACCAGTAGTTCATCACAAGACAACTGGTCTACATCACTGTGGCTCAGTAACAAGCCTGATTGATTGCTGTGTGATCTCCTGAATAGCTTGAGAATCCAGCTGCCTTGCAAGTTAATAGTCCCACTTACCTTAAAATACAGTGTCATCAAAATGTGGAAGACTAATATTACCAAAAAGAAATGGTAATTGGCCACTGTGACTGACTCATCATTACACCGATCAGCCACAACGTTAAAACCACTGACAGCAAAGTAAATAACATCGACCATCTTGTGACAATTCAGTGTTCTGCTGGGAAATGTTTGGATCTGACATTCACGTGGCACCCCCCACCCCATAGCAATGACACTCCTTGATGGCAGCAGCCATCCCCAGCAGGATGCAACCTGACACAGACACACACACAAAAACGGTTTAGGAACAAAACATGAAGAACACTACAAGGTGTTGACCTGGCCTCCAGATTCACTAGATCCTAAACTGATCAAGTATCTGCGGGATGATTCACAGAGGCCTCTCCCCTCAACCCATAGGACCCAAAGGCCACAGGACACCCTCAGAAGGCCCATGTCCATTCTCTGATGAGTCACAACTGTTTTGGAGGCACAAGGGAGACCTGCACAATATTAGGAAGGTGGTCATAATGTTATGCCTGCATCTAACCGCATAAAGAAGCCACTTGTATTGTCACACGCAGCTTGGTAGCAGCTAGATATTATTGTTCTGGGAGAGCTCACAGCCCCAACACGACCAAAACCACTGGTTCAGTCTGAACAGCTGTTGGACGGCTGCCTACCACAGTGCCATACAATTCATCGCACATGACAGCTATCACGCTGACCGCTGTGTGGGATGGATGCTCAGCACTGGTATCTGGAAGGCATCACCGTATGTGCGTCTTCATTTAGGGAGGCCTTTCTGTAGAAGCTGCCAAGAAAGTTAACATCCTTATTTGAGAGGACAGCGGAGGATAGCTGTGTAAGTTCCTCACAGAAACTCTGGACTTGTGAAGTTGGTGAACACTGTGGTGAATGCAATGCTAAATCACTTCTCTACAGTACTTGAAACTGCCAATGTCTGAATTATAGTGCGGTAAAAATATAACATAACATGAAACTGAAATCCTCCAGTGAATTATCTGTGAAAGATCTCAGTCATCCAGGTCATCGTATATCCAAAGAAAAGCTATTTTTTGACTCGAGTAAATTCTACACTCCAAACTCTGCACCACTGGGATACTGTATGTACACCACTAAGCGCAAAATCAATCAAAAAAGCACATTATCACCTGCAAGACCTCTTCTAAATCCCTTCATCCCCATAGCACGTCATTTCATTAACATGCTGCAAGTGTCTCCAGCAAGTCAATGAGAAAAGAGCGGAGCCTCTTATTAATTTAATTAAAGCCGCGCAAATCGTCGGGACAGGTGTGACCGCGTATTCATGAGTGCGCGACGTGCATGCGAGTGTTTTGTCCGCGCGCGCCTTTGTTGCCTCGCGCGGAACACAGTCATCTTGCAGGAACATTCTAACTGTCCCATTCACCGGCCCCGGGGCCCTTTCAACGCTCCCATGACCAAAGCGGTCAATACTGCAGCACCAGCGTTGTCCGCCGCCTTTGTTTGAGCAAACAATCAGGAAGAGAGTGAGGTGGCCGGCCTGGACGATGCCAGAAATGACTGTAACTGGCCTCTCTCTGACTCTTTCTCCCACGTTCGCTGTCCCGGTGTAGAGCAGTTCAGAGGTCAGAGCGCCCGCAGGGTTGTTTGCCTAAATTCTCTTCTTATAGTTGTGCCACTATTACAGCAATTCCGTTCTCTAGTCTAGACCACATGACAAAGGGTGGATGAGATTTTGGTGTTAATCCCCCACAGTCTGCACCTTTCCTACTCATTCTGAGACACGCAGCTGCTCACTTTAACCGCGATGATACATACCGGTTGTTTACTTTTGCATTATACATGGCCCACACACACACTTAATCACTCCGGGGTTGCTGAGAAGAGCACAGCGCAGCAGAATAGCTTCCTGCTGCGTTTGCTTGCTACATATTCATGCGTTCATCCGCGTGCGTGCGTCGATCTTCTAAAGCTGTGTGTGGGTTTGCAATTTTGTGGTATTTCCCTGCTCGCCGGTCCCTCCCTGACCAGATTCCTGTCATACTCACAATAACATAATCTTTAAGCACTCAGCTTACTGACCGTCATCTCTCAGCAATATGGCCTGATTTCAGCAGCGCTGTGAACATTACGTAACACAGACACTGTCTTTGCTTATGTTTGAATTTGCATAGAACCATCATTCATCCAAATAAAACCTTTTGAAATGTCTCACAAATGCTGCTTCCACTCCTGTAAGTCTCACCTGACGTATTCTTATTTCCATCTCATAGGATGGTGGGTTGCACTCCATTCCTGGTGGTGTCGTACTTCTACCTCTGGTTCGTCCCTCCTTTCGGCAGTGGCGGCAGGTTCATCTGGTACCTGGGCTTCTACTGCCTCTACCAAACCCTCATCACTGTAAGTGTGCCGGCTCTTACACAACTGGGTGCGAAGCCTCTGATAATTCAGCAGGACTTTACAAGACAGAAGTGAGGAAAACGGGATGAAAGCCGTGATTGATGCAGCTCACGGTCCGTGGACGATACATTACATAAGATAAAATGCATCGGGAATAACAATGTTTAAAGTGGGGATGATTACAGATGTCTCGCGCCAGGCTCTGACAGCTCCCGCTGGGATTTAGACTTTGATTTGTGCGACGAGCAGCAGATTAGAGCCTGGAGCGCTTAGACACCTCACCTCAAAGGGGAAGTGTAGTTATTTAGGCTGCCTTTTGTTATTATGGTGCAAACCATTACTCTCTCTCTCTCTGTTCTGGCCCTGCTCTGGGGTAACCCATATAGCATGTGCTACAGAGCATGGAACCGCCGCAGCCACACTGTGGTGAGCTGTAAATGCATGTCGTCTTAACTACTTGATAAGTATACGGTCAGTCCTGCCAGGAACCTCTCGCTGGGTAAATGCCGGTTGCCGCTTTTAGCCGCCCTTCATTGTCTCCGAGCCGTGTGTTTGTGCAAAGTTTGCTGGGAAAAGGGCAGCTGTTATCATTCAGAGGGTCACAGCCTGTAAACAGAGGTTAGCACGCATTATATCATCTGTTTATGCAATCAGCTAATAATGGGTTTCCATCCAATTAATCAGTTCTCACTTCCATCTGCACGTCACTGTTAAGCAGGTTCGGTTCTATAAATGTTTGCATCCAGGAAAAGCCCCATAAATGACATGCTGCATATGAGCAACGACCGAACAAAAAAAATAAAAAAGCCCTTTCACGGCCGCATTTATTTTGGTTGTGGCAGTGCATACTCATTTGGCCGCAGAGCTGACTGAGCCCTTGTGTAAATTACAAAGTGAAGCAGGACTCGGGTTGCTTGCCTATTCTCTAAAGAGGTGGTGAGGAAGGCGAAAACAGATCTGAGGTTGGCCAACATGGAAACTGCAGAGATTGCTTTTGATATATTTACAGAGTATATTTTGCATCTGCGTTTTCTCTGGAACATGTAGACAAAGGGCAGCATGGGTGTTCCTGCTTGACTGCACGTCGGCTTCTGTGGCGTTTCACAGCTGTGCTGGTGGCTATAGGAGGCTGGATGTAAAGGTGGAGCAAGACAAAGCATTCATGAGAAGGACTGTTGGTGTTTGAGCTCAACAGCCAAACAAACACAGCCTTCCCTTCAGTGCTCCTTCAGAAGCCAGGGAACCCCAAATCCATCAGTGCACATTGCCAAGGCAAAGACAAATAAACAATTGAACCCTCCCACTGCTGCAACATCATGATGTCTTAGTTCTGTAAAACATAGAAAGACTCATATTACGCACCTATCAGGCAGACAATCACTACAACCATCCTGAAGCCTTTCAACTCGCGGAAGCGTCTCCATGCTTGGAAAACCTTAACACTGTTATCTCTCTTTCTTGGAGGTCTGCAGATTAGAGTCAGACAGATTTACCGATCCTCTTTAGCCTCTCACTTATATTGCCCTGACAACCCTTTGCCCCTTGCATACGCCCCCTGTTGCTTGTTGGCTGGAACAGTGCTTCATAGATCAGTCCAAGCCACTGAGACTCTTTTTTTTTTTCTGTTTATCGAGCACAGGCTTGTACACAAGCATCAGATCTTTTTCCAGATTAGAATGATTTACTCCACCTCTTTAAATACAAATACCAGCATGCTGAGAGCATGTTCAGCATCTTAGTCGAGCATGATAGCGTTCAAAAAAGATTCCAAGCACAGCTAAGGGTGATGGAAATGTAAAAAACGGATGCATTTAACCTGATGACGGTACTAAGAGGTAAGGGATCAGTAGAGTATTTGATATTCATGTTTGCTAAACTTCACGGTTTCCAATGATTGAGATGTTTACCCAAAACCAGAATAATATCAGCGTCTTGGCGGCTGCCCATGGAAGGAAACCGTCTGCGTCATTATGATTCATCCTTTGGGGGACACGAAGGTTGGCAAATATTTGATGGTAGCACATCAAATAGCCAAGATATTTCGGTTTAGACGGTCTAGACTTTGGGGCTGGGCAAACTGAATGTCACTGCCATCCCTAGAAACAAGCCACCGTCCGTCCATAGATTATCTATAACCGCTTGTTCCGCAGAGGGTCACTGAAGCCTGTCCCAGCTGGCATTGGGTGAGAGGTGGGATACTCCAAGGACCAGTCCTCCGGTCCACCGCAGGGCAAACATCCATGCAGCCATACGTCCATTATCTATTACCATTTATCCATAGAAGGTCCCAGGGGGGTGAAGCATCTCCCATCTCACAATGGGTGAGATGTGGGATCCCTGGAGAGGTCACCAGTCTATCAAAGGGCAAGCATTTCCATCCCTACAGCCAGTTTAGTATTACCAAATCACCTACTGTAACATTCATGTCTTTAAAGGACCTGAAAAAACCCATGCTATGCATAGGAGTACGTGCAAACTCTGCGTCTGTCAGGTTCGAACCTAGAACTTTGCTGCTGTAGCTAAAAATAAAAAAAAATAAAAATAAAATGATCCCTCATATCCATCTTCTCCACATGAGATGTTTGCAGTTTTTTTGATTGCAGCTGGTGCCAGACTTATATTTATTTCTGTTTACCCAAGCCATGACTGAGCCTTTCTGCTCTCCCGCAGTGTTTCCACGTGCCTTATTCTGCTCTCACCATGTTCCTGAGCACGGACCAGAAGGAAAGAGACTCCGCCACCGCCTACCGTAAGGTGTTTTAATATGCAAAAAGTTATTAAGGCCCGGGATTAATCTTTGCCACGGCATTTCCTGTGCACCTGTTCAGATTAACAATGAGTGATGCGCTTGGGGGTGTTTGAACTGAGAGCTGGATCTTTGCCCGTGTGACGACAGGAATGACAATGGAGGTGCTGGGGACACTCGTGGGCGCCGCCATCCAAGGCCAGATCGTGGCCAGCGCTCACACTCTGAAGCACTGCCCCACTCACAACACGTCTGCCAGTTACCTTGGCAACAGCAGCGGGGCAGAGATCGTCAAGAGCCTGGTGCGCTCCCAGGACTACCTGTCACTCGCTGTAAGTGTCGCCGCGCCAAGCCAGGAGCCCAGGTGTGCTAAAAGTAGGCCGAAGACTCGAGTTTGAAAAATAACTCGGGCCTGTCGCCGTGGTGTGTGCTCAAGGTGGTTCGCTTTCACAAAATATCCGAGGCTGAAAGAAAAAAGCGCCGAATGAAAAGGAGGATTGTTGAAAATTGGCTCCATATTTACTGACTGTCTGCAGGTTCTGACATCTTAAACGGCTTCGTGTTTTAACCCATGCAACCCGTGGGATTGAAAGGAGACGCCGCTGTTTGATATCTGAGCCCGGCACCCTGAGCCGGCTCCCCACTCGTGACCACAAAAGGGGGTTCCTCCCTCAGATCAAGCTCCAAATGTGGCCCCACTCGCATTGAGGGGTCTCCACAGTCTGCAAGTCATTAAGCCTATTTATATCTCACCCAGAACACATGAAGGCACCCCAGTTTAATATGCTGGAAATATTAATCTCCTGCTCCAAGGCGGCTGCAGCTTAAAGCTTAAAGTAAAAAGGACACGATGAGACACATCCACGTCCACATTTCAGTTTGCAGAGCTGTGAATAAACACGGCCGCTGCTGTGAATCCATCATGGGACTTTTTGTGAACATGAAACAAGCCAGAGTCCAAACTGTCCCGCTTTGGATTTTGGTCGCACCGCAGCTATTTGGGCTTCAAATGTTCCTGCTCTAATGGATTCTGGGTGAACCCGATCGGGGCAACACGCTCGCTACGCCAAACCCTCTGCAGCCACCCGCTAAATTCCTCCGCGGTCGCTGGTGAGGGTGGCACACCGTCTGAGCCGGCTCAGTCTGCCCTCGGAAACAGGGAGTGTTTGATGTGCATAAATAATAATGAACCGCTCGGGCTGAGCCGCACGGAAAATAGCAAACAAACAGAGGTTGTTTAAGGCAGAGCAGTTCCTGCCGGGGTACGCCATTAAACGGGCCGAGGCTGTATTTTTGGAGGCAGATCTACTTGCGGCTTCCTCCTGTTTATGCTCATATTTGTACAGCGACAGGCGGCACAGCAGGTCATGCAGCTTAAACTGTCGCAGGTAATAAATCACACACCGACGGGTGTTAAAATAAGGGAGACAGAAAAATAAACCACCGTTTTGGGTAGAAACCGACACCTACTGTGGCATTTTTGTTTCCAGAGTGGATGTAAGCACTTAAAACTTTAAGGCGTTCGAGAACATTATGAATTAAAGATTTGCCGACGGCCTAAAAATAGACCAGATAGAATAGACTCTGGAGAGAAGCGATGAATAGATGTAGACTATATTGTCTGTTTGTTCTTTCTCTCTGCAGAAGGAGGTGTACATGATAGCCGCTGGTGTTATAGGAGGAGTGTTCCTCATCTGCACCGTGGTGATGTTCCTGGGAGTCAAAGAGAGAGACGGTGAGGCTTCGGGAACCGTCACTTCACTGGTTAATTCGTCCGACTGACAAATATTTACTCATCAATTTTAATAGTCAATGAATTAAGAGGCAGCCCACTTTCATTTGTCTTATTTTAATAGCATCCAGGTTATTAACTTAGGCTCTTAATTTACCATTTTTCTACTAATATTTTATGAGCTAATGATTTATTGAATAATGATACACACAGAACTCAGTGAGGGGCTAAATGAGTCATTTTATGATTGGGAACACATTTTTTGATTTAAAGCAGTTTAGGAGCTGGGAACAGAATAAGTAGCCTGGAGGCATCTCTTTGAGCTACTGATCTGAGACACATATCGTACATAACTGCAACATCTGTTTCTGTGTTGTTCCATAATAGCAGTCGGGTAAGTGAAGTAATCCTACTCCTCGTAGATTTATCGCAGATTAATTTAATACAACCTAAAGTGGCTTCGGCCTTAGCTGGGTGGGTCAGTGTGATATTTCAGACACATTCCCTCACGTAACGTGCCATCCGTCCCAGCAGGGTGCTTTAATTCGTTTATCTTTGTGCAGCTTCGTTATGCCTCTGTGTTGGCAAGTGCTGGGAATCAGAATCATTCAGTGTTGCCAGATACAGCTGAAGGTTTTCAGCCCAAAAGCTGTTCAGAAACCTCCAAGACGCTCACCAAACCGCCTAAAATATCAGATCAATATCATGTTAAATACTTTAGCCACCCACACTGCTTATATCGGTGTAACGTTTCATGAAAAAACAACGTAGCTGAGGCATAGAAATCTCACAGCAACAAACAACAGCAGCAGCCAACCACCACAGCTCCTCACATCCAGCTACAGCGAAGCAGTTTGTTAACGTCATGTCGCGGAGGCCTACAGAGAGCTAAATTATTCAAATAGACTTTTATTAGAATTTTATTTGACATTTGTATTGTTTGTAATATTATTATTTGTAAATTATGTTTAACATTAATTATGTTCAAAAAAAAAAAAAAAAAAAAAAAGACCAATTCTCTACTCAGCACTTAGTGGCTCCTGGGTAATACGGCTTAAGTGCCATTATGAATCAACAAGAGAGGGTGCAGACTGTTTATGAAAATTCCCTGCACGGCAGAGGGTAAAACTAATAAGTGCTGGAAAACAATAGACAATAGGCATCTTCCTCTGGTGCACCCTCACACACACACTTTGGTTTTCTTTCGAAATCAGCGTTGAAAAGTAATTAGAAAAGCTGACAAAACAATTCTAAACGAGTTTAAATTTTATTCCCCTGTCCAACTCTATTTTTATCCACAAAAACATATATCAAAACTGCCTAACTGAGCGTGAAACCTCTTAATCTGGTAACGCTGCAGTCATATCTCAGGAACACCAAGACAGAATTTCTTCAAATGTGGCACAAATGCTCACTTTGACTGGCAATTATTTTAATTACGGGTTTGAGGTCAAGGGTCGAGATCATCGTGCACTCACAAAGCACCTAATTGGCCGTAAATTAGCTAGTGAATGTGCCATTTCAGACACACCTTGATGGATTTTTTCTGTAATAACATGACTTCTGTCTTAGCTGGGGGCTTTAATTCATTTATATTTGTGCAGATGTTGGCGAGCGCCGTAACAGACATCGTGTTTTCAGGTTGTATGGGTGTCCCTATTTACGTTCACGTGCATTGCGTACATTTCTTCAAACTTAGCACAAAGTTTGGGCTTAAGATTGAACTGATTATATTTTAGTAGTTAAGGATCGAGGTCACTGTCACCTCATAAAACCCATTTTTGGTCGGAGTAACCAAATGCTACTCATTGTGACGTCAAATTTCACATATTATACGGGGTTTGGACAGACATAGGTGCAAACTGCAACCTGCCTAGACGGTGGAAGGATTCAATCATGAGGCAGTAATTCTAGCTTTTAATGATAAGATATATGAGTTAGTTGACAATACATACAGGAACAGGATCTTTCATATAACATATGTCATGGGCTACATTTTAAAGACAGATATATATAAAGACTGTATATTAAATCAGTTTCAGTAAACCAGTCAGTGCCCTCATCCTCTGATCCTCATTACAAACATCACCTCTCAGTGGGACAAACAACATCCACTGCAATGCAGAGGCACTTCCTGTAGTCTCAGTCTATCCCCTTTCCCTTGCTGCATGTTATTCGATATGATGCACGCTCATGTTCCTGTTCCACGTGTAACTGTTTCAGATCCGTACGCCCCGAAGACAGAGAAGCAGGTTCCTTTCCTTCAGGCCTTCATCCTGGTGATGAGACACGGGCCGTACCTCACTCTAACCGCTGCGTTCCTCTTCATCACTGTCGCCATTCAGGTAATTTTTATTTATGAGCCACTTCTCAGACATGACACCCGGCGTTAACAGTAAATGGAGCCAGTCCCGGGTCCTGACAATGCTGGAGAGCGGCCGGCGCTCAATGTTGATTTGATCAGCGCTGAAGAGCACTTACTGAAGGCTAGTGGTTTAAAGCGTGCTTTTCGGGGACTCGTAAGAGCAATGCAGGCGCCGCCTGCTCTCGCTGTTTGCCTGTCACCCGTGCACAGATGTTACAGTTTTGACACCTCCGCTCCAGGCTGTTTTAAATCACGGCAGACTTTCCAGGCTTCGCGCGCCTTCGGTATATTTTCTCCCTCTCCCCTCCTCAGCGGAGGTGTCAGTTGTCATCCGCGAGGGCCCCGGAGTGGGAGCAAATCACAGCAAAACACAGTCAGCAGCTTCTCCCGTCACTTCACTCGGCGCTCAGCGAAGGAAGCTGAATGCCCAGTGACAGTGCTGAGCAGACAGGAACGAATATCTGAATGTTTCATCTCTGGTTTCTGCAGCTGGTACAGAGCAACTTTGTCCTCTTCTGCACTTACGCCGCCGACCTGAGGGATCACTTCCAGAACATTGTACTGACCATCCTGGTGAGTACAGCCGGCACTGATTCACCTCACAGGCACGGAAAGATCTGCAGCATGAAGTGATACCAGCACTTTTTTTTTTTTTTTTTACATTGCAGACATTATTTTATTTTAATTAGAAGAAACTTTACCCCATTGCAAAGTTTTACGCGAATAATCCTCCCGTTACTATAGGCTTTATGTTTCTGTCTTGCTTACCAGATAGAATCACAGTCAAAACAACTCACATTTCACATCATCTTATTACATGTCTTCCCAGGTGTCTGCAGTCATAAGCATCCCACTGTGGCAATGGTTTCTGCAGAGGTTTGGAAAGAAGACGGCGGCTTTTTGCGGCATCACAGTGAGCATCCTGCTTCTATTTTGACTGACTGCAATGTTTGTGCCATCTTGTGAATGCACTGGGGAGCTTTTAAGACCTGCCACGCTTCAAACTTTTTAAAAAGACCTTTCCTCACAAGATAAATAAAAGAAGAACAGAAGCAGACGTGTCTCTTTACCTCTGTGCTTGTCCCCCTAGTGGATCATGCCCTTCACCCTGATGCTGGTGTTCATCCCGAACGTGGTGGTGGCCTACGTGGTGGCCGTCTCGTCCGGGCTCAGCGTAGCTGCGTCGCTCCTGCTGCCGTGGTGAGACTCGCCGCTTTCTTCGGCACTCGTTTTTGAACGCGCTTGAGCCACACATCCTCGAGCGTAGAGGAGGCGTCTGTTACTCCTCCCGTAGTCCGTAACAAATGTATTTGTTTTTTTACATTTTACATTCACAATGGCTATGTAACTGAAAGAGATGTGCTCAAGTTGGGCACAAAGGATTAACAGAACTATGGTAAATTGAGCGAACTCCGTCAGGCTAATCTTGGGGTTCAGTGTCTAGCCCTAAGGCGCTTGGAGGGGCCAGGCCCTGTCCAACCAATGCTATAATTAGCGTAAATCCTTCTCTATAAATACAAGGTATCATATAGGATGTATAACATTAAAATCTACTAAACCTCTGACATTGCTTACCTAAACTCTGCCCTGCCTATATATCTGTTCTTACGTTCCTGCTCATTTAAGTCTCTTTGATTTGACGCCAGACGTCATTAGTCAAGCCACAATTCTGCTCCGACTTTTCTGTTAGTGGTGATTAGGCGCCTGGAACGCCCCCGTCCACTCAGTCAGGTCATGAAAGTGATGTTACACTAAAGAAGAAGAAGAGGCGACGTCTAGTATAAACCTTCTTTGCCATCACAGAGCTCCTACGACACCATCTGCGTCTCTGCATCTGCTTTCCAGTTGTCTCCACGGCCGTCTCCGCTCCTCACTCATCTCCCGTCCCCTCCCTTTAACCCCAAATTACAGCCTCCTGAGGGGGCATGTTTATTTTGGAAGGGGCTGATTGTTTATCCTGTCTGCGGGGAAAGGCCGCTGCTGCCGCCCGCTGCTCATCATCTAATCGTGTTATTAGCTCTGTAATTTCTACCCGCTGTTATCTCGGAGAGCCCTGGAAGCAGACCTCACATCGTCAGCTGCGAGCATTTTGGTTTTGATAATTGAAGTGAGGGAAATCTTAGGCACATGCAGCATCAGCTTGAAGTGTCGGAGAGACGGCGAGCAAAATCTAACTCGGCTGTGTGTGTGTGTGTTTGCCTGCAATTCCAGGTCCATGCTGCCAGATGTGGTGGATGACTTCAGACTGGCCAACCCCTACTGCAAAGGCCACGAAGCCATCTTCTACTCATTCTACGTCTTCTTCACCAAGTTTGCCGCCGGCATCTCCCTGGGGGTGTCCACCCTCTGCCTGGAGTATGTCTGCTTTACTTCCACACGTGCACCATTAACTGTATGATGATCCGCATCTGCACTTAGCGTGTCACGATGCCTTAGAAAAACGCATTAACCCTGCTCTGATGTGTAATTCATCACGCGAAAGGTGTCGAGTTTGCTCATTTGCAGTGTTGCTGCGTCAGGCTGGGGGTCGATTTCTCATTCTGTGTTTAAATGGAATCTTTGTGTGCATGTGTGTCTGTGTGTGTACAGGTTTGCGGGGTACGACACCGGCGCCTGCAAGCAGCCCGCTCCTGTTGTGTACACCCTGAAGCTGCTAATCGGTGCCGCCCCGGTGGCCTTCATTGTTACGGGGTTAATGGTCCTGCTCCTCTACCCCATCAGCGAAGACGTACGGCTCCGGAACAAACTCTGCCTGGAGGAGCTACGGTGTGTAGAAATCATAAATGCCCAGCTGAGGGAAAAACTGTAACCTTTCAACCCTGCCGACTTTTTTCGCTTTTTAAGTGGCAATCTCGATGATTTGGCGGCGGCAACAGCAGATGCGGTTAAAAAGTACTGCTCACCGAAGAGGAAAACAAAAACTGTTGCCGTTTTTATAAAAGAGGATCTGAGTCTGTGATCGGCAGGGCGCAGTGAGAGGAGCTGGTTACCTCGCCGAGAAGTTGGGAGGCGTGCAGCTCTTCATCTAACAGATCACTGTGGCTGCCCCTTGTTGTTGTCAATACTTCAAACTGAGCCACTTGCAAAAAACGCCCCAAAATAACCTTTTTTAATGCAGTAGGTGCAGACAAATCACACTGAATTTCCCGTGACTACTTCCTAATAAGAGTCAGTTTGTGTTTTGTCAGTAAAATGCTTTCAATGTGAAGCTGCAGAAGTAGGAAACGTTCAGTTCGCATCAGCAGCAATCTCCGAAACGATCAGCTATCGTCCGCATATGAAGGTATCTGTTTAGAGGAATAACGTTCACGGTGACTTTATATGTTGAGTGTTTTCAAAGAATGTCACCAGTTTCGTAGTAATGCAAATATATACTGTACATACCGCAATATTTTCATCAGTGGGCCTTAGGCTCGCCACTGTGTCACCTCATTTTACGATAGATAGCGACAGCCATATATTTAAATGAAGATCTTTGAGACTGCCACAAACCGTTACAAACCGTTGTGTATCTTCTGTAGCTCTGTGGTAGAAGTATAAAGTAGCAAAACATGGGAGGTACGCGACTGAAACATCTCCGAATAGTCCTCGAGAGCAGTACTTGATTTTGTACTTTTCAACCACTTCTTTGAATGTAGCACAATACTGACATTGATGTGTCTCACAGGAAACAAAGCATCAGCTCCAGAACAGTGGAAGATTTGAGTAATGTGTGACCTGGATCTTGAATGGAGTGAATTCACAAAGCCACGGATTCCAGCGCTGCCGCTGGAAGGTTGTTCGTTAGTGTATATTACACTGATAAATAGTTCAATTGTTTTAATGTAAACATTTTTTGTTTCATTTTCACACGTACTGTATAGTCATCTTAGAGCTATGAATATATAACAAGATTACCTTATTTATATAAATGAATGTATATGATTATTTGCTGTGTTTAGCTCTACAACGCCGTTATTTATTTATGATATATGGTGACAAATGCATTGATGATATAAAATCAATAAATGTTGTAGAGGCTGGTTGGTAGAAAGGTGTGGCTGTCGTGTTTCTTTTCTGAAGAAGGTGGTGGTACAACAAGCAACACACAAGGCAGCCCTGTTTACGCTAGTTTAATGTCCAGATAACAATCCAAAGTTTTGTGGTCATCCAAGACGACACTTCTAACAACACCACACCACCATGACGGAGAAGTTCCTGTTGAGTGTTGCACCCTCTTGTGGCCAGTTGTGTTACTGACCGTTTCAGAGGGATGGAAGACAAGATTAAATTGGAACGTTTGAGGTGAACTATTGAGCATGTATATCCTAAAGTGGATATTTTATTTTATTATGTTTCTGCAGTGCATCTCCAGTGCTAAATATGTCTCACAATGAAACACTTACATCATATATTTGTCTCTATTTAACAACAGAACAACTGAGAACAGGCTTCAAACACTTCTATAACATATTAAAAAGTTTGACTTCAATAACTGCATTTTTTCAAAATGGAGAGAAAACCTCTGCTTCGGTTTCATTTAGGTGAGCTTTCGTATCAAAACAGCATTTGTGTAAACGATGCCTCAGAATCGGCAGCCCTTTTCAAATCGCTACTGTTTTTCAGTACAAAAATAAGTCCTGACGTGTGACTGCGGTCCGCTGCATCACTGCGGCCCTGTGGTGACGCCACATCTGCTCTGTCTGCATCGTGTTAATCCGGTTGAATATATTTGGGTAACAGGCGGGTACACAGTCCGTACAATGAGGTGTGTGTTAGGAGTTACTCATACGGCGGCTTCTGTGGTTGTGTTGGGATTTTGGCTGGGGGATGGACTGGATGGGCAAGAGTTCTCTGGACTCCCAGGAGTCCGCAGGGTAGATTTCCGCTTCCCGTTGCGCACGGTCAGTTCTTCTTTGGGCTTAAATGTCAGAGGCACAAAGCCATCGGCATCTGCCACGAGCACAATCCACAACGGTCCTGGGATAAAAAGATAAAAAGATACAGCTGTGTTCTGTTAAATTTCCAAATACATTAAGCATGTTGTTCGTGATAGCAATAACGTGCTACCAGTCTCAGTTTAGGACAGTCAGACAAAGCACTATGCATGATAAATGGTTTTAAGCTGCTTTTGTTTAAAGCCTTGTAATCGCACCTAGGCTTTTAATCACTTCCAATTATAGCTTAGGCACGTTAAGGAAAGAACAGTGCTAGAACATGTCGTCAGCGGGGTTCTGTTACAAACATTTGAGGGGAACTCTTCATCAAATAAGGTGCATTCTTGGTTCTAAAAAAAGGGTTTAAAAAGTTCAAACATTTAGTCTGTGACTTCCAGTTGACCTCAGCGGGGGGAGGGAAGCCTGCCAAAAATACGCACAGGGGAAGACCTCCTTAAGAGGACTACGAGCAGTTTCCCTGAAGCGGCGCTGATTAATTAACCTTGTACACTCTCTGTCACAACACGGTTAATCTCGCATGCGACGCAACACAAAGGAAGCTCGGGCAGTGCCAATCCAGGTTTTAAATGAACCTGTGACATTAAAAGGCAGAACTCTTCTTCTGCCGCACTCGTTGTTTCCCCGCACGTACCATACATCATCTCCACAGTGGTTAGGTTGAAGAGGTCTTGCAGGGCCCGCAGACACAGCTTCCCGTCACACAGCAGCACCGGCCTCCGCTCGTCAATGAACACGTTTTCCGATAACTGCTTCTGCGTGTGCGCAAAGGAGGGAGAGTCAAAGGGATTTAGCTGTATGCCATTACTGTCATCCATCAACAGATTAACTGGTTTGAGGTATTTTACCGGTTGTATTGTTATAGCAAAAATGTGGAAAAGACTAGCAAAACAAGAAATGTAATCACTAACCGGGATTATTATAACAGGACAATGCTAAAGATATAATGTAGACATTATTAATCTACAGCGGGATATCTAGAATAGCGTAGAAACTATACCTGGCATGTGACATTGACATAAGGCGGTTCACAGGCATTAGGGTAGACACTCGGGGCCTTCTTGCCATTCTGAGCGTAATCTCTAATTTCTGTCAGGCACTGCTGTACATCTGCAAAGCGCGTAAAGAGTCTTTCCATGTTGTGAACGAGCTGCTCCAGAGCGCGCTCCTTGGCCTGCCCGGACGTCTTCTCAAGCATGGGCAGCGTCGAGTCGGCGTGGAGCTTGTCCGCCGGCTCGAAGCGAGGAGAACTGGCCCGGCTGGAGTCTCTGCTCACCTGGCTGCCCACCGCCAGGCTGGACATGCGACTGACGTGGTCCATGTCGAAATTCTCCACGGTGATTGAAGAGGCACTGGACGGGGCCCGGTCAGATGCTCGGTCAGAGAGGTCCACGGAGCTGGTGACGGGGCTGGGCTCGCTGCTCCTCACCTCCTCCACCAGTCTGCGCCGGTTCCCTGGTGAGCAAACTACTCCCCTTCCTGGCAACACCAAGTCCTTTATCCCTGGGCGCTCCCTGTCATCCTTTGACAGGTGCTCTGAGTGCCTCCTAATCCCTGCGCAGAAATTAGAAGTGGACTCGTGGTTGTGAGAAGAGGGGGATGGTGCGATTGGAGCCTCTCCGTCGTACACCAACTCTTTGGCTAACAGGCGAAGAACATATTTGTCAGTGTTAGAAGATGGGAGGAAGGCAGGGTCGTTGGACTTCTGCCTGCCAACCATCAACAGCAGCATCTTGTCACCGAGGAAGCACACCCCTTTGGGCCTCTCGTTCTGCTGCAGAGAGATCTGCTGGATGTTCGGCATTGCAGAGGGCATGATGCAGTACACAAGAACCATGTTGCAGGTGTTAGAAGCCACCGCAACCGTGGAGCCACGGGGATCAAACGCCACAATGTCGGGGACCAAAATACCTGGAATGCTGACTTTGCGCGTGGTCGTGACCTTTCTCTCATAGGTGACCAGAATGAGGTGTGAGGAGTCCTGGCCAGAGCCTGTCACTGTGTCTCTGCGCCGCAAGTGGATTAGGGGGCTGGGGTCTGAGCGCCGGTGCCTCGCAAGCAGGTGAGTGAGGTCAAGCGGGCCTGAGCTGGGGAGGTAAGACCTCTCCGATTCAAATGATCTTCTCCTCGAGTCCAGGTGGCCGTCCTCGTCTGTCATGAGCACATGCGAGCCCTGGCCTTGCAGGGACTCCGTCTCTGCTGGCACATCAAACGCCATGCCAGCATTTAACCCGCATAGTTTGTCCAGAGGCAGCTCAGTCGCCACGGCTACCCGAGAATCCCCTGTGGCCTCAATGGCACAAATGTAGCCTCCCACATCAAATATAGGGCAGAAGGAGCAGGCCACCAGACTCTTCTGGATGTCATTCCAGATGAAAGAGTGAAGGGCACTGCCTATAGCCACCACCAGGCGCGTGCCGTCCTTGGTCCAGCAAGCACAATGAATGAGTCCACTACCTTTGATGTCTGCTTTGATTCTCCTGTTGTCCACTCTGACAGAAAACAGCAGAGAGGTGTCCCTCTTGGTCAGCACAGCCAAAATATCCAGCTTAGGGTGCCAAACACAGCCCTGGGAAAGCAACGGGAAAGGCTCACTCATCTCACAGGTCTGCGTGCAGAGCAGCTTGTTTTGCTCCAGCGCGCTGAGCTGCAGTTGCCACACGGTAACATGCTTCTTGTGCTGAACAGCCAGCAGGGCAGGAGAGTCGGAGCAGCAGAGGGGGCCCCAGAAGAGGCCGAAAACGTGCTCAAACTGCCCGATGACATTGGTGTCCCCAAACTTGACCTCGCCATTGGTGAAATAGAGATGCGTCAAGCAGACCTGCTTGCCGTCGGTCCACGCAATCCCATGCACAGGGTGGATGGCTTGGTGCAGAGTGTTGAGACCTGTCCTAAGAAGCTTTGCCTTACCAAGATCCATCCCGGCAGGTACGACAGATCTTCTTCAAAGAGAAAAACAAAAGAAATAATATGACTCAGAAAGTTAGCATTGATGATAGAGACTTGACTCTGACCTGAATGGGTCTCGCAAGTACTGCTTTTGCTACCTATGCAGATTAAGAATAGCAAAAGCCTCTCTCACGTCTCCATCCAAGTACATGCTTTAATCCCTCCTGCCTGAGCTGAAGCAGTGGTGACGAACAGGTATAGCTGCTTACGCCAATGACCTTAACAACACACAGCCCGTTAGGACCTCAGGGTATTAACAATACTATGTGTTGAAGAGGAGTGTCTCATCACAGCATTTACTTTTTTTAGATCTGGTGCCATGTTAACTGTGACATCATTAAATAGTGACATTCTGAAATAGAGATTACAACATGTTTTTTCCTCATCAAATGAGAGATGTTACCTGAAAAAATAAAATAACTTTAATATGTGCAAAATTAGAGGATAACGGAGAATTCCAAATCTTAAGCACTTAACGTCTAACGTGGAAGTCAGAATGAGAAATCCACGCAATGTCTGTAGAAAGTCGCAGTTTTATTGCGTATGTGGTTAAAATGACAATTTTTAAACTATGAGACACAAGATTTGTTTACTATATACTCACTGGAAATTATTAGCGAAGTTAACTTACATGCATTTATTTATTTATTATTTCTAACACGCTAACCAGTAACAATTAACTATAAAAATCGCAAAATGCGTATCGCAAATGCGTAATTTTGAAACTACCCACCTTTATAAAACCACAGCCATCTCATGTGGAACCCATAAAGCACCAGATTTAGTCTCTCGTCAACTAATTCACGTTTTGCCGGCTAAAGTCTGTACCAACGTTTATTTCTCGGTAACCTGGAAGCAAAACTAACGGACCGTTGCGGTGCATTGTGGGATATGTAGTTGAACTCTTATATGTCTCGTTTTTACATCTTTGACCGTGTCAGAAGAATGTATTTTAAAACTGCGCCATTTTAAAAAAAATGGCTAAATACTTACAGTGATACATGGTATAGCTAATAACATATAGTACACTAAATAATATATAAACGGCTGGCTAATGCGTGCAGTCCATCCGCAGTGTGGCGCAAGTGTTCCAGAGGGCAGAAGACGACGTAAGTACGTAGTGTTGTAGTTCTCGACGCCGTCTCGCGACAAAACAAGAACATATCTTGGCTGTCTGATGGTTGGCTGGAGCTACGGGTCGGTAGTGGTCGGCGAATGCATGGTTTCCGCCGATAAAGCCCGAATTGTAGTCGTTAAAGGGGTAACGCCGGCAGTAGAAAGGGGACTTTTTTATACTGTATATTCCATAGCTAATATTTGAAGTAGCACAACCATGGGCGTGGAAGTCGAAACTATATCTCCCGGTGATGGTGAGTTGCTTTATTCGCTTGTGTGCGTTTTGGTGCGAGGTGGGTGGGTAGGTGGTGGTGGTGTTGTTGGGGCTCGGTAGTTCCCCGGAATGTCGTTCAAAAATTGTTAAACATTAGCATATTTATTTTATTTTATTTTATTTTTTTTGCAAACAGTCAGGTGTGGGGATATTGGAGGTAATGTAATAGACTCGTTTTTATTTGTGTTGTATTCGTGATATAATTAGGACACTGTAAAGCATTTTTTCTTTTTTCTTTTTTACTGTTATTCATCATTACTGACGCCTGCACTGCATATTTCTGGAAGTCTCCATACTTACTGGTCTCTCTAAATGACTGCCAGTCTTAATTTGTCTTTAATTGAAAATGGTGAATGAAATTTCATTGAAAAAGAATTGTCAAATATAACCACTCACGTATTACCACATATTTAGGTGGCAAACTGAGGCTTGGTGAGGTCCTAAAGGCTGATTTCTAATAACGTAATTAGGTGCATCTGATAGCCTCTTACTCAGGAAAGAAAAAATGCCTCAAGGCTAAAGTTTCATGCTGAGGATGAGAGTGGCAGATGCACGTCTCACTTTAGTTTGCGGGCATATGGAGAGCAAGGCACTCTTGCCTGGAACACCTCCCCTGATTTAACCTAGTCTGAATTGGCTGTCAGTCTAATAACAAGATTATCCTGTCATCCTAAGGAGTGTACAGACTGGTACAGACACACGATAACACTTGATTTCTCTCTTTTTTTCAACAGGAAGAACATTTCCAAAGAAGGGCCAGACATGTGTTGTTCATTACATAGGTAACTGGCTTTTTGCTTTTTTGCAAACACAGGTCTTTCCTGTCTCCTTTTCTGAGAGAGGAAATTTGTCTCTGTTTTCTTGGACAATATCTGGAGCACAGCATTGCTCAATTTGCAGCTTTCACGGGGTGCACGGTCTGGCACCTGGAATTTGCCACCACACTCACGCTCACACAAATATCAGTCTGCTTTATTTTGAAGAAGAATTTTTCTGTTTTGTTGTGTCATTTTTAGAGAGTTGCAAATTGCGCGCCCCCACGCGCACCCACAAATGCGTTCTTTTTCCTGTTTGTGCGTTATCAGATTGCCCAGTTTTGAGGTGGGGCGGTAAGACATTGAGACATAGGGGAAATAAATTTGGGATGTTGTGTGCCCTGGAGTTGGCAGTCCAGACAACTAGGTCAGACAGAAAGTAAACAAATCCTAGGTTGCATGTCTTCTGTCGCCATCTGAGAATCACATGATTATTGTGTTGTTGTAAAAGCTGTTGAACACAGCGTGGCATTGTTTATGTAGTAAACCGTGTTTTTGTATTGAATGCACACGTGTGTCCATTATATATTAACCTGCTGTGCGATTTCCTTTCCATTGTTGTAAAGTGTTGCAATATTGACTGCTTGCCTTTACTGATTGCAGCTTTATTTGACTAGCATCTGTGTTATTAACAAAGGATATTAAATGATGTGTTGTTTTACTGTAGAGACGCTAATCCCCATTCCCTCAGGTCCTGATTTCTGCAGAAATCAGCCACTGCAGTAATGAATCATGCTATAACTGGAAATGATACGTCTGAGGGTGTGGAGCTGCTCTGATGAGACATAGCTCATCCCAGTCTGGAGCATAGTCAGGGTTTAGTATTCAGTTGCACTTTGTGGTTCTGTTCCCTTCTACCTGCCATTATTTGGTTAGTATAAAAGCTAAGTCCTCTAATTCATTTTATACTCCATCAACATCTCACCCCCCACAGCAGGACTGCACATATTCTACACTTCTGCGGCCATATTTCCTTTCTATCTGTCGTCACGGTCACTTTATGGCTGTTATTGTTGCTTATCGTGTCCCCCTGAGTGCGACAAAATTGGCGACAGCGCCCTGTCTGTAAAATCTGTCCGCAACTCGGATGGACAAGAGCCTGGAAATGCCCTCTGCGATTCTACAAAATCAGACAAAAATATGTTTATTGTTCTTCAGTGTGTCTCTTGGCTGGTGTTTTGGTGGTGGTGGCACGCAGAAAATGCCTCCACGGTGGGGAGGTTGAAGAAAATGTTGCAGTGCTTCAGGGTAGAGTAGTACAACTTGACATTAGTGTCGAACACAAGTCAGGAGGTTAGTTGAAGGTTTTCTGGAATAAAATTGAGAATATTTGTATTATAGCTGATAGTAATAATATAAGATATATAGGATATACCTCACCTTAAAGTCACATGTCATACCTTATTTGGAGTTCATCCACATTTTCTATTATTTAATAACCTATTGAAGGATTCAGGAGGCCTTAAGCAATCATAAATGTTTTTCTCATTTTAGTTTACCACATTTTGTTGTTCTGTTCAGCTAGTTTGAGTTAGTCATCCTGGACTTTGTAAGAAAGCTGAACTAGTGAAAACTGTGAAGTGAGTTGGTCACAGAGATCACTCTGACTGGCTGTTCGGCTTTGAGAACAAGTAAGCGATACGGTAAACAAAGCGATAAAGTTTGAAACATTCATATACTCAAATATTTTCACAACAATATGATCATCTAGGATGAGTAAGCTGTAGTCCTACTGATCAGCATGATTCAAGACAGGCCAGCTCTGTATGACACAAGCTTTGCTTCCTAGCCTCCCTGCTAATTGTAGCTCTTCCAGTTTCCCCCTTTGAATAACGACTGCCATTCCTGTCTGTCTGTACCTTTATATGTAACTTTCAGGTCAGTGTTATGTCATAAAGACAGACACTTAGCAACAGTTGTTTTATTCGAAAGCTCAAAGACAAGATTAGCTCAAGACCTTGATTAAGAGATAGCAGAGCTTCGTTGTAGGTTTGTGACATGAGCACGTCCAAATCATCCAGCTGGCTCTTAGACTCTACCCCCCGCTCTATCCTGCACTGGTGTTAGTTTCCCAGAAAGCAAAGACAAACACTAAGAGTAGGGAGAGAATGATTTCTCAATACATATTGGAGTTTGAAACCCATTACAGAAACTTTCTCACACTTTCTCATTGCTGTGTCATTTAGATCCTCACTTTCACCCCTGGGATTTTAACCATGCAGACACACACATGCCCGAGCGCACAGACACACAGATAAGTGACCCTCCCCTGACTCTGGTGAGAGTTGTGGTTGCCCAAATTAGCTGAGGGGTCACTGCCACGAGGAAGGTAATGGCTCGGGCTTCAAAGCAGTGGGACAAATGAGTTCACTTGACTCTGAATCAGAGTGGCAGCTCTATCAGCTGCAGTATTGCAGGCTTGTTTCTTTGTGTGTCTGGCTATAGACGAAGGAAGGAAACAGAAGCAGATCTGATATGAGTCAGTATTAAGAAAACAAAAGCAGCCTGTAAGTTTCCATGATTTGTGAAGCCTGGTGCTAGGCTCCAATGACAAACAACAGTGTAGGTCTCCTTTGACAAGATGCACAAGCTTCAGTGGATATGATATCATGCCTAAATGTGGATGTCATTCCTTACCGTGGCTGACCTCTGGACTTCGCCATGAAATGTGTTGAGGTTGAGACCTAATGGCTCTAGATGTGTGTGACCCAGGAA
Organism: Chelon labrosus; assembly: GCF_963514085.1. Classification (NCBI taxonomy): domain Eukaryota; kingdom Metazoa; phylum Chordata; class Actinopteri; order Mugiliformes; family Mugilidae; genus Chelon; species Chelon labrosus. The sequence goes on from NC_140347.1 coordinate 20,497,014, forward strand.
TAGATGGACTATTACATCAAGAGACACCAACTCTCTTACCAGTTGACATCTAATCTCATACATTTTAGATGTACAAAATTCAGGTTTTTGCTCTTATTCTGAAAGACTATTCATTTGAAGTTCATCTGAATCCTCCTAAAGCCCAAGTAATATCTTGTCTATCATGTCTTAATTGAAAAATACTAGCTTCAGAAAAATAATGAATTATGATTATGTGACGTAAATCACATTTGGAATATTTTACTATTATGAATAATGGTAGAATATTAGTTTTCATGGCATGTAAACACACTCACTGACTGAGTATTAAGTTTCATAGCTAGTACTCTGATAAGGGGCAGAGTATCTTCATGCTGTACATGCCTGGTATGGGAACGATCTGACATTAATGTGAGGAGAAATATGACAGTGGTGTCTTACAGTGTGTGCACCTGTGTGCCTGCACCTGTAAAATCCAGCTACACATATACAGTATACAGTATACTGGATATATATGTCTCGTAGACAGATAGCTTGACGCACATCCTATTTCATCCAAACATGAACCGAGGGGGTTGCTGTGCTGGCAGCCGTCCTGGACGGGGGCAAGACAGGATACAGTAAGCGAAGTAAAAATAACTCCACCCTTGTGTGGCACGGCTTTCTGCAGATACAAGTGAAAGCTCTCTCATGAGAAGAGAGAGTCTGGGAGCCGAGCTCAGAAAGGGACAGGCCTTGCTTTATTTTTGCAGAGACCCCACCCATGCTTAGCTAGTTGTACAAAGACTGATAATGGAGCAAGTGGGGCTAAGGGATAGTTTGGGATTCTGCTTTGCTACAGTTGAAGAATTGATCCTAGGTCCCCTTATGTACAGTAAATGTGTGAAAGAAGGCATCATATTGAATATACAGTAACAGAGAGAGTATCCTACATGTTCAGTGTGAGTTTCAACCCATGCTGTAATTAATGATAAATAAGTCAGTGAAATATTAGCAGTTGCGTCTTTCTGTAGGACGATGCTGTTGTGTATTTGTGTTCATGAGAACGAGGGGCAGGTGGTCTATTTATCACCATTGTTATTATTGTTCCTCCTCCAATACACATGGAACTGGTGGCTGCCCCTTTTTACTAAAAGCTCATAGTGCACAGTATGTATGTGTGCAATATCTCACTTACTTCAGCAGCCTCTCAACTGACACCTTGACCAACCGTAGAAGTCAGTAGTCAGCCATCAACGACGTCTTACATGTAGACATTTCCCATCTGTGTTTTTTCTCAAGTCGCTGGCACAGTTATCAGAGAGTGATCCCACATTTCTGCTGTCGGTGCGAGAAGTTTTTTTTTGTATTTCTACTACTCAAATGCCCTGTAGCAGGTGGTATTTGCATTAGCATGCAAACTTGATGACTTTGCGGCTGGACCGGGCCCGCCCCGATGATATCTGGGCTGCTGGGATTCTTGGAACTGGTGGACCTACTAAGTTTAGGGGGTATGAAAGTGGAGAAGCGGTGCAGTACCAACATTCATATGACTGCATGAGCAAGACGCCATAACTAAACTTTAGTTAACACCAACTTTAAATGCCAAGTATCCCCACTTGCTGAATCACATCAGACAACAAACTAAATCAAAGGACAAACCTCCAGAATGCAAGTGGATGTTCTTTTGCTAGATGCCACTTTGGCTCCCTCCAAGAGTGTGGACAAGGATTTTATTAGTTCATGCTAGGTTTGTGGAAACATGGACATCTAAATCAAAGTACATGGCATATAGTGCAGTCTTGGTACACAGTAAGTTAGATCATAATGAAGATCGCTTTCTGGAAACTCAATTGAGAAACAATTAATACTCCAGTGTTGACTATTACTGGAAATAAACAACCCGACATTCAATGCACTTCATCAGATTGATGCATTAAAATCTACATGGCATGAATGCACTAGACAAAAATATGTATTTGTCCCAGAATGCTGAGTATAATGCAGAATATTGAAGAGAAAACTCTTAGCCAGATTCATTGACAGGATATGTGAGGTGATCAAACTAACAGACATCTTCTTTGTTTATTGGTAATAGCTTAACTTTTAACATAGAAATCTGTCTTCCCGTGGCTGGTGGGCAAGGTTTTATGAGTCATTCAGTATACCCTACTTCACAAACACTGCAATTCAGCTTAAATTCTTTCAAACGTGTCATCACTTTGTTCAACAGTTACATATTTCTTGTTCCACGACGACTTCTTGTGCAGAGAAAATGGCCAACTGCATTAAAGACTTGTTGTCGCCTTGCTTTCTTGGCTGCCGATAGGGTCAGAAAGTTCACATGAGCGGCAGAACATTGCTTCCGATAGTTGTGTGGATTCCCTCCAGTTGTTAAAAGAACTAATGAGGTGGGCCAGTGTTTTCATTCCTTTAGCAGCGTTTAACGGCCGCACTGTTATCATGCCTGAACGGTCGGTCATTGTTGTGAAGGAGCCGAGTCCTGCACTGCGCTGCCTTTGTTACCCCTTTCTCCCTGTGGTCTAGATACAGGCAAGCAATGGCCTAGTTGTCTTTAAAAATAATCCACTAAACCAGGCCAGTGCTTCCTGATTTACATTCTCTTTGTTCATTAATTGAAATGGACCCAAGACAAGAAGCCCCACCAGAATAATTCATAGTCGTAAGACATTTGGAAAACGGCATATGGTTTTGTATTGGATTAATATTTTTCCTGAGATGTGCTAATATAACGTTTGTTTGGCAGGTATGCTGCAGAATGGAAAGAAGTTTGACTCCTCCCGAGACAGGAACAAGCCCTTTAAGTTCAAGATTGGACGAATGGAGGTCATTAAGGGCTGGGAAGAAGGAGTAGCACAGGTAAGAGGGGAAAGTTAAGGCAGAGGCTCTTCCATAATGTTGTCTAGTAGCATCAGATGGCAAAATAACTACATAAAAGGAATACTCACATGATTTTACAAGTACTGACTTATCTGAATGGCTCACCTCTTCACCAACCAAACAGAAGTATCAATGAAGAGAAGTGGTGCTGCGGCATCATCAGTATAAAAGTCTTTACTATCTGGTCTGGGACAATAAACAGTGTTTATGGAAGTAGCTCAACTTTTGGTATAAATCGTGTCATACTACTAAACATTTCATTTATAGCTATATTATGACACTATATTTGGTGGACAGTGGCAATGCTTACATGAACAATTTTTCTTCAAACCAAAATCATTCTGATTAGAGATTCTAACTTGACTGGTTCCTTGGATGCTAAATGAAATGATCTGGTGAGACATATACTGGATATCAGGATGATTACATGAGCTTAGAGTGTTTTATTTTGATCTCTTTAGTGTAAGAAGCCATGAAACTCGATGTAATGTGTTTGCTTATTGTCTGCCATTTGAGGATTGTCTGCTCACTGACAAACTGTACAATAGCCACTATGCAACTATACAACGATAATGCAGTTTGGCATCCAGAACTAAAATCTTTCATTTTGGAGTAGCACTTCAGAACTTCAGCTTCAGATACATCACAAACACTGTGACTGAAAATAAAGAATTCAAATGAACAAAAACAGCTGGCTACCTCAAAAGTAGAAAAAAAGCATCACATTACATTATTACTGTATTTATATGATCTCCTTCTGTGACAATTCAGAATGTGTTCTTTGAATCTGTACAATCAGCTATGTTCTCATTTTCTCCTGTGGTTCAGATGAGCCTGGGCCAGAGGGCTAAAATCACCTGCACACCAGATATGGCCTATGGAACGACAGGCCACCCCGGGGTCATCCCCCCGAATGCCACGCTTATTTTTGATGTGGAACTGCTCAAACTGGAGTAACGCCTGCGGCAAGAGACGAAGGTTAAAGGTTAACGAGGCTGCATTTGCCACAACCTGTTTCCACAGGGAGACCATACCCGGCTGCTGCCTCCCACCATCCACCTGCTCTTCTTCTTCTTTGGTTTCTACAGTCTTCTTCAGTTCTGCATTTAAATGTACCTTATGCTGCTTTGTTACCATCTTGTCATATTAGATACAATAGTTATACTTTCACATCATGCAAGACTTTTACACACATACAGCATTTTGGTTTGTTAGTAATGCTTTTTTTTGTTGAATGTCATTAAATGTTGTAAATTTTGTTGAAACGTGAGGAAAACTGTCATCTGACGAAAAGCCGTACTACATTGCAAATCAAAACATATACCGCAGTTTGAACAAAGGGTACATCTGTTGAAAGTACAATATTTCTGCTCTGTATATTAACTGGGCATTATATACCACTATCTGCATTGCCACTTTGAGGCTTGTCCTGCTGAATGCTCTGAATGATGTTGCTATGTTTAGTATATTTTATAATCCTCATAAATATTTACTGCAGGTGTACCCTATCAAATTCAACTCAGTCCAATACTGTACAGAATACTTTAAGAGCCATTGCTACTGTAATAGTTTATTGACCAACTCTTGAATAAAAATGGCATGTACTGTGTTGACAAGTCCCCGAGTCACATGTGTGATTTGTGAGCGATCGAGGGAGAGCAGCACAGAAAGGGGAATGAGCGCTTGCTGCAACATCGCCCCCTAACGGCGTCTTTTAACAATGAACTGGAGCCTAGTGATAAAGTCTTAAATTCTTCAAACTACTTACGATGGAGTGTATATATGTGTTTAAAATGACATATATGCATCCTACATTGTTATTTACATGTGTTAATATTATATAACAGTAGTGAAAACCTTGGTTGTTAGGGATTGCGTTTGCTTATCTCTACGATATTCAAGAATCTTGACGGAATATTTACTTCCGGTGTCGTGGGTCAAAGGTTATTGTACTGGACTCTAGCAGCCGATTGGCTGACTGTCAATGTTATGAAACTTCATTGGATAAAGGAACACACGCCTTTCATCCACCTGAAAGAGCACAACAAACGGCAAGGTCAGAAATATTTCCTAAATTATATTAAAACGCGCAATGTGAAACATTCGCGGCTGCAGAAGGTAACATATAGAGAACACCGCTTTGGTTTCTTTCTCTAATGCTAACTGTTGTATGTACTTGACGCGTACGTTTAGCTAACAGGCGCTTAGCATTCCGACCAAGTACTGTAACTTAGCATGGTAGTGTTGCCATTTAGAGAAGAATTAACTGACTCACACTCGTTCGTAGTGATTTCATCACCTCTTACCCTTGTGTTTTGATGAAATGGCTGGTGTATGTATGTTAGTTTAGCTACACAAGTCGACGCGATGCTAATAACTAGCTGACATGTTCGCAGTCGAAATACAAACAAGCTAGCTTAAATGTTGTTGCATCTCACTGGGTATGTTAATACACGGTGGTCATGTAACCGTAAACATGCCTAAACACGATTTACATTACCAGTTTCCAATTAACTGAGCAGTAAGAGGGACGTTAGCTAAAGATGACTTAGCTATTGTCCCCACCGTGATTTGTTTTCATGTCTGTGCAACATTACATTGGGCGATCAACACTAAAACCTTAATTATTATTTTTTTTAAAGAAAAGCTGCTTGGAGAAACATTTTCCTGCCTGACTTCGCTATCTTCTTAATGAGATAAAAACAATAGTGTCGTTTCGTTCATCTTTTAGTAGTAAGGGAATGTTTGTACACAAGGTTCACAAGCTCCCACAAACATGAGGACACGATCAGCCCTTCTTCACTGCATCATATCTGTGCCTCCAGGTTATCCATGTGCGTCTGACTGGGACAACTGTAAGCATGCTGTCTGCACAGAGGACATGTGCTGCACTGGCTGCCCGGCGCCTGGTTAGAGCTCCCGTCTCTTCGTCATACAGACACCGCTCTCTGATCCACACTTCAGTGTCATGTCAGGACCAAGTTGAGCTGCACCCCGAATGGGCCAGCTTGGCTAAGAAACAGCTGAAGGGGAAAGACCCAGAGGATCTGATCTGGCGCACGCCCGAGGGACTCAACATCAAGCCTGTGTACACCAAAGCAGACTCTGCAGCCAGTGCTGATGAATTGCCAGGCGTTTTTCCCTACACTAGAGGGCCCTATCCCACCATGTACACTTTCAGGCCGTGGACCATCAGACAGTATGCTGGCTTTAGCACCGTGGAAGAGAGCAACAAGTTCTATAAAGACAACATTAAAGGTAGATTTACTTCACTGTTATTTAATATTTAGTATGACATGCCCATAGGGATAGTCATCACTCTTACCAACCTATGCACCACTTTATTTTCTTTTAATGACAGAACTGGTGTGTAATTTACACATTTTCAATTTTGTCCATTGCATCTTTTGCTCCCTCATTTCAGCCGGTCAGCAGGGTCTTTCTGTCGCCTTTGACCTACCAACGCACCGTGGGTATGACTCGGACAACCCCAGAGTCCACGGAGACGTGGGCATGGCTGGAGTGGCTATCGACACAGTTGAGGACATGAAGATGCTCTTTGACGGAATCCCCCTGGAGAAGATGTCTGTGTCAATGACAATGAATGGAGCAGTCATCCCTGTGTTGGCAATGTTTATTGTCACCGGAGAGGAGCAGGGTGTATCCAAAGCCAAACTGACTGGCACCATTCAAAATGATATTTTGAAGGAGTTTATGGTACGCAACACCTACATTTTCCCCCCGGAACCTTCCATGCACGCCATTGCAGACATCTTCGCGTACACCTCCAAGGTATGTATAAGAAAACAGCAGTAGGAAGCTGAAACTATGTTTTTATATTGTTAAAATATTGATATTATGTCAGTTGAATTTTAATTGATTTGCTGGCATGACCATTTTTGCAGCACATGCCTAAGTTCAACTCCATATCCATCAGTGGCTACCATCTTCAAGAGGCTGGAGCTGATGCAATCCTGGAAGTAGCCTACACCATCGCTAATGGCCTGGAGTACTGCCGCACTGGTCTGAAAGCAGGTTTAACCATCGACGAGTTTGCCCCAAGGTACAAAATATTTAATATTATTAAACCGAGAGGGGATCAGTTTTTATCTACATATTAGCGCCCAGCTATGGCATGACAGTGGAATTTTAAATATTATTTCATCTTAAATTTATTCAACAAATTCATTACAAATGGCAGCAGTATTACCGCTAATGATACACATGCTATACCGACGAATGTTAAATGTGGAAGTAGTACACATTTATACACTAAACTCATAAATAAAAAGTCCAAAAGTAGATTGAGTTGGCGAATAAACTGCTCCCAGTGAAAACAAAATATATCAAAGCACAACTCAAGAGATACGAGATGTCAACCGTGCCAGCTGAATGTGACGTGCGGCTTAGCTCTTAGCAGCATCAGTGTCATGTGGGGCCATTTGATAAATCTGACAATGACTACATTCTCTTTTTATACTTTCTGTTTTTCTGTCTTCTCCCTACATAGACAAACATTATAATAACGACATGCTGGTCTTTAATTTGACAGCAGGAACTTGTTCAGTCAGTGAGTAACTACCCTGTTCAGACTCTCCGTTGTCCTCCTGGTGATGAATCTCCTTCATGCATGTTAAATTAATGCATAATGAAAATGATGAAGACTGACAGCTACTTTAACCGGCAAACAATTATCTTCCCCTGTGTTTGTTAAACCGGCAGATAGCTAAGACCTAATCTACATAAAATTAAAAAGCAATGAAAAGTCTTGTCATATAGCCCTGCGATAGACTGGCGACCTGTCCAGGGTGTACCCCGCCTTTCGCCCGATGACAGCCCCCCTCCTCCTCCTTCACAGGACAAGTGGTTACAGAAGATGAATGATTGAATGAAGTCTTGTCATATACACTGCCTGGCCAAAAAAAATAAAAAAGTCACAAAAAAAAGGTCACCCACGCTAATATTTCGTTGGACCGCCTTTAGCTTTGATTACAGCACCCAATCCTGTGGCATTGTTTCGATAAGCTTCTGCAATGTCACCAGATTTATTTCCATCCAGTGTTGCATTCATTTTTCACCAAGATCTTGTATTGATGATGCGAGAGTCTGACCACTGCATAAAGCCTTCTCCAGCACATCCCAAAGATTTTCAATGGGGTTAAGGTCTGGACTCTGTGGTGGCCAATCCATGTGTGAAAATGATGTCTCATGCTCCCTGAACCACTCTTTCACAATTTGAGCCCCATGAATCCTGGCATTGTCATCTTGGAATATGGCCGTGCCATCAGGGAAGAAAAAATCCATTAATGGAATAACCTGGTCATTCAGTATATTCAGGTAGTCAGCTGACCTCATTCTTTGGGCACATAATGTTGCTGAACCTAGACCTGAGCAACTGCAGCAACCCCAGATCATAGCACTGCCCCCACAGGCTTGTACAGTAGACACTAGGCATGATGGGTGCATCACTTCATCTGCCTCTCTTCTTACCCTGATGCCCCCATCACTCTGGAACAGGGTAAATCTGGACTCATCAGACCACATGACCTTCTTCCATTGCTCCAGAGTCCAGTCTTTATGCTCCCTAGCATTCCTTACTTTCACTAGTAAACACATCCCTGAGTTCTACTGTTGTTTTTCTTCGATTTGATTTCACCAAACGTTAAAGTGATCGCCGATCACGATCAATCAGGATTTGATTTGAAGTTGCGGTTTATATCCTTAGAATTACCCATAATGCGTCCTTTATATATCTCCATTCTCTTAATTTCATTGTTTGTTTTTTTATGGTTTGATCCAAAAAGTATACATTCTCCTTTCTAAGTAAAGCATGTACACTGCTACATGTATCACACCTTCAAATCCATAAATGCAGAATCAATTGTTCCAGGTTAGGTGCCAAGTATTATAACCTCCTTGTGAATGACGGGTGCAGCCTGCCGCATGCAGTCCTCCATCATCAGCGGTCTGCTGTCTATGTGTAGTGTATCCCACCGAAAGATGGTCAAACACTTCAACTGATGATTTCAGATTTAATCAAAGTACAAAACCAACGTAAGAGCTGGTCAAAAAATCAAAACAGCGCCAGCCAATCTGTCTGCTTTCACAAATTCATCATGTCACTGTATCTTAAAACTTATTGTCATTAAGCTAATTCTAAGTCAATTAAAGAATAAGCTAGAAAAAAAAAAAGGCTTACTCTTGAAAAACTACAGTTTCAATAAAATCAAGCCTTTTGGAATAATGTGTTGTGGAAAGATGAATTTTTGAATTGTTTGGCCATAATAGTGGTAAATATGTTCGATGCAGGTCATAGACGGCTTTCCAGAAGAAAACCTCTAACCGATATGAAGCATAATGGCCTTGGCCTTGTTTTTTTGTTTTTTTTTAATATATAGACCTTTTCTACCTATTGGTACTCAAAGCACTTTACAATCACAGACCCATCTACCCATTCGCTCACACAAGCACACACACATTCACACACCAATGCCACGCACTGGGAGCAACTGGGGGTTCAGTGTCTTGGTCAAGGACACTTCTGGTTCGTGGACAACCCGCTCTACCTTTGCAGCCTCAGGGGCTTGACACCTTGCACTCGTAGATTCAACTATAAATTCTGCATCATGTCAAGAGTCCTTGAAGAAGATATGAAGCGATCTGTCTGAAAACAAAAGTCAGGTAATGATCCTTAACACAACCGCAAATCAAGGAAAGGCTCTAAAGTGTGAAATGGGTTAAGGAATTGACTAGTCAAAACCCAGATGATTCCAGTTTGGGGGAATTTGAAACAGACAGGGCATGAATGGAAAAAATACCTTGCAGCTTCAGTAATCTGCCATAGAAGAGTGGTCAAATATCTCAGAAAGCTGATGTGCAAGACTTGTGGGTAGTTATGTAAAATGACTAGAAACCATTTCTGCGAAACCTTGGCAATGCTATACTAATGCATATGTAGATATTCTTTCTCATCAAATGACTAAAAAAGCAAATTTTCCTTGTGCAGTTCAAGTATTCCACGAAGGCACCCCAATGTTTGTCTTTAAAATCATCTATTTATATAGGTTGTGCTTTTATTGTAGGATACTTTGGTGTTAGGCTCTAAATGTGAGTTTTAGCCTGGACAAACTGTGTCCATTGTTAATAAAAGCAGGCGTCGTTCTCACAATAGCAACATCCGAATGGCTTTTTAAGGAAAGAAAATGGTCACTGTAGCTGCTGTAGGGACATAGTCTCTCGATCAATAAATCAACAGCAGCACAACACACAGCCCATTGCTTGACCCTTTTCTATGTAATGACTTCAGAGACACATTCTCTCTGAATTACCATAGAAATGTTGCGTGCAATGGAAAGCTTTTCGCTCCAACCTGTCGCACCTTTTGACAGCCGATTGCTCCGATGTTTTTCTTTGCTCATAACCACCACTTACCTTTGGGTACTTAATGTTGACATTCTTCATCCTTACGATTTTAAATGCCACGGTATGCTCTCAGCAGACTCATGTATTTCGAGCTAGAGCGAAAGTTTCTTCAGTAGATGAAATGGGTTTGTATCATTTCTTGACAAAAGGAATGTACAAACTATGGCATTCGTCATTGCCGTAAGTAGTGTTTTATTTCCATGTTCCTGGAAATTTATCATGATTTGTTCCTTGTGCAACAGCACTATAATTGCGGCATTGTCTGTTGACCATTTTCCTCAATAGCTGGAGGGGAGGAGGGTGGTAAGCAGCTGAAGAATAAGTAAATGCTTTTTGTTTTGGTGAACAAACGCAAACAATCCATTTCCCAATCACCTCAAATATAATGTTATTTTTTTGTTACTAAGCGGTGTTGCTAGTACATGTGCAATGCGAATACCTGCTGAGATATTGGACCATCCCATTTATTGCAGTAGATGTAGTACCTGTTCTTAAATGTCACACTGAGGCAGTGAAACAAGATTGGACATCGATTCCTATCTGCACAGCACTTCGCCATTAGCTAAAATGGTCTTCAATTGACTATGGACCATGTACACTACATAATTTGAGGTCATGTCATTTAAAATGGCCCTGTTGTGTTGCCTGTTGAAAGAAAACGCTGCCTGAATAGCCTCTTTGTTACCACGTACTTTACCAAATACTTTAAGACATTATAAAGTGGCAGTGGTTGCAGGGAGAGAAGGAAGATATCTGGAGGACTTGGAGGCGTAGGATTAGAAATGTCACAGTTATGGTTAAGGCGTCCTGCAACAGAGGTCGCAAGTCAGGTTTCCGGTGGTTGATTAATGCATATTTGTGTAGGCCGGCCAGAAGTGGGTATTAAATCAAATCATCTGTGCATCACTAGTAAATTGTGCCGTGCCCGTACAAATATCTCAGCTGTCACTTTCAGTTTTTCCAATTTCGTTTTAACACTTTTTGTGTGTTTCTGTCAGGTTGTCATTCTTCTGGGGTATTGGCATGAATTTCTACATGGAAATCGCCAAGTTGAGGGCAGCCAGAAAATTATGGGCAACACTCATTAAAGAGAACTTCCAGCCCAAGAATGCCAAGTCCCTCCTCCTCCGCACACACTGCCAAACGTCAGGCTGGTCTCTCACTGAACAGGTAAATATAAATTATTACATTGGAATATGTCTGTGAAGGTTCTCAGTCATCCAGGTCATGGTAATCCAAAAAAGGTTCAAAAAAGGCAACTGGAGTCTACAGGTCCAGTTGCCTTTTTTGAACCTTTTTTTGGATTATTACATTGGAATTAACGTATTCCTTAATGTGTAAAGAATTGTTTAATTCAGAAACCTGAGGTCAAAGTTCGAATTGTCAGAGTTTGAATGATTTTAATAACAACGCTGTGCTACGTGACCCCTCTTAGGACCCATACAACAACGTGATCCGCACAGTGATTGAGGCCATGGCAGCTGTGTTCGGCGGCACCCAGTCGCTGCACACCAACTCTTTTGACGAAGCTCTGGGTTTGCCCACTGTGAAGAGCGCTCGCATCGCCAGGAACACCCAGATCATCATCCAGGAAGAGTCCGGCATTCCAAAAGTCGCCGACCCCTGGGGGGGCTCGCACATGATGGAGTCTCTCACAGATGACGTCTACAACACAGCTTTGAAGGTCTGTCTTGGGGACTAATGAGACATAGCCTGGGCTTCCGTCCTAAGAAATGCATTAACTAAATCTTACATGAACGCTAGCTGTTACAATTTATTTGTACGACTTTACTTGTTATTATTTTTGGAAACATGCTGCTTGGACCTGTTTTAGTAAATTCCTCTGAAGTGTAATTGCTACTGATTAATCATAAGCACTCTTTCACAGCCTTTGTTATCTTTTTTTTACAGTTCATTATGGAGATTGAAGAGATGGGAGGCATGGCCAGGGCTGTGGCAGAGGGCATCCCAAAACTTCGCATTGAGGAATGTGCCGCACGTAGACAGGCCCGCATTGATTCCGGTACGGTATAAGTGTGTCACCCTCTTTAATCTTTCCACCATCGTCCCCTTCCATAAGTACCAAACGCTCTCTACCACTTACCTTACGACTATGGCTTATGCTGCTATGAAATGCATAGGTCTAAGGGAAGTTCCTATCTGAAAGGGCCACATTTCTTATGTGGCATAATCCTTTTCCTTTTTCTACCCAAAAGTAGGGCAACATGTAAACACTTTCTCTTCAGTGCAGTGCCTATTTCCTGCTGTTTAAAACTCTTTGGTACGTCCTTATAATTTGAATTTAAGCGTTCAGGTGCTGATCTTAATGGTGTTTGAAATTTACACCAATCAGGCATTGTGACCACTGACAGATTAAGTAAATAGCATTGACCATCTTGTAATAATACAATGTTCTGCTGGGTAACTTGGCCTCCAAATTCACTCGATCCCAGACTGATCAAGTATCTGTGGGATGATCCGAGGAGACCCCTCCCCTCAACCCACAGGACCCAAAGGCCCCCACTAACAACATCCTGTTACCAGACACCACAGGACACCCTCAGAAGGCCCATGTCCATTCTCTGATGAGTCGCTGTTTTGGAGGCGCAAGGGAGACCTACACAGTCTTAGGAAGGTGGTCATAATGTTATGCCTGATCAGTGTATGTTCCCCTGGCCAAGAACAACACAGACACAAAAATTCCAGTTTCGACAGCAATACTTAGCCTTAACATTGAAGTGCACAAAACAATAAACACTTCTTCTGCATGCCAACTCAATTTCATTGAGAGCAGCTTAGAATTGGCAGAAAAGTCATTTTTATTTGTACCTGCTGCTTGTTGAACTTTAGACCTCAATGACAAGAGCAAATGTTGTGCGCTGACATGCCACAGCTACTAAAAATGAATAGGACAACAGTTCGCACTCGGTGTTAATCCTGCATTGCGTGTATGTTGTTGTGTTGTTAAAGGGGACATGTGAACTCTTGGGAGAGGCGTGTTATCAGTCACAATGAGGCTTTTTTGTTTCTCTATGTAATTTAGCTTTACTAACACCCCTTGAAGCCAGAAAGGACCGCGCTGGAGCAGAGCAGAACCTTCACAGGCTGTAGCTTTTCTCCATAATCCCCCCGATGCCTGCTCTCATTGATATTCATTGGCTTTCCGTATCACCCCGGTATCACATCCCCGCTGACAGTTTTGTTGTTTCGTTTGAAGGACCTTGAATTCTGATGGACCACATTAGGCTCAGAGTTAATGTTTGGTTTGGCCTGCATTGCTGTCAGATTGTGAGAATTATAAGCTTCTGTCTTCTTGCTGAGTATTTGTGTGCGCTGAATGTCATAGACTGTTTATGAAATACCAAAAATACAGTTAGACCCATTTATTTCACTGATGGTGTGTCAGTGTACATTCATCATCCGAGTCTGCTATGAAAAGGAAAAAAAATACAGAGGGTTCACCACAAGGTGGAAATCATTTATCAGCCTCAAAAATAGAAGGACCATGGTATAGTACATAACAGTTCTAGACAGCATCACTGAGACAGATAAAAACAGAAAAAGGTACGGAACATTTAGGGCTCATGGTCTGAAACATACAACATGTACAAGATGGTGGAGGCAGGGTGATTGCATGGACGTGTATACTTCCAGTGGTAGCTGGTCACTAGTTTTTTCTTCATGATTTGACAAAAAACAAACAGCTTCATAATTTCTGAAATTTAATGTTGTGGAGCGACTGAGTTAGTCACCTGATCCCAACCCACTCATGCTGCATTCCAAGTTAAGACAAAACAGACGCCAGAGAGACCCCCGTACAGACCAGGCAAAGTGTCACAAAGAAAGAAACCCATTCTTTGGTGATGCCCATGTGTTCCAGACTTCAGGCGTTCGTTGTCTTCAGTATCCTGAATAATGTATTACAATTTTTATTTTTGATTAGGTTAAATTGTGCCGTCGCATGTGAGACCCCAAGAATAGGTTGCAGTTCCTAAATGTTTCATAAAATATTTTTGCTCAGCCTCTTGAATTAAAGCTGAGAGTCTACCCTCCAAGGCTTTTATGTACTTAAGTATTTTCTTGTGAACACTGTCCAAAAATACATGGACCTAACTGAACTCTTAAGTTGAAGCTGTGGTGTTTTATGAAGTTTCTGAACTTTATAAAGCAAGATCCAGCTTTAGCCTATGCTTTCAGGTTTCCTTGTATGACTGTTCACTTAACGTTAAAGGTATAGTGTTCACAAGAACATCGGGAGACAAAAGCTCAATATTCTGAGAGAATCCTTTCAAATTTGGGTTGCGTTTGTAAAAATTATATATGTAGTAAAATGGTTAAAACAAAAGATTACTGTTAGTGTTACTGATTTTAACTCAATTGAATTCAATTCAATTTTATTTATATAGCTTCAATAATAATACAAATCGTCTCAAGACGCTTTACAAAAACCCGGCCTGAAACCCCCAGAGCAAGCCTCACACAGCAGTAAACATTCTACATAGTAATAGCACAGAATTGCATGACTAGTAGTAGATAGGAAATTAGAGGGCAAGAGCTCTGTGCCAGAGAAAAGAAAGTGGAGGATGCGAGAGAGGAGAGAGAAGAAAGAAGGAGGACATGTACAAAATACATTTTCCTTATTGTACCGAGTCGTACTTGCCCTTCTCTCTGTCTAGACGTTCCTTGTTCTGCTCCCTGGATACATCCATGTAAATAGCGTGTTATTGTTGCCTTCGGGTTAAGACGTGCACCACATTATGTATTTTTCTTGTTGGTTCATGTGCCTGAATGCCTTTTCTCCTTCACGTTTTCAGGATCAGAAGTCATTGTTGGGGTGAACAAGTACCGACTGGAAAAAGAGGAGACCGTGGAGGTGTTGGCCATAGATAACACCATTGTCCGGCAGAAACAGATTGAAAAACTGAAAAAGGTCAGTGTTGTAATTCGTTTCCATAGATACCATAGCAGAACTAGGTATATTTAAGCTTTGTTCTAGTAGATATAAAAAAACTGTTTTACTAAATGTGTACATTTTATGTTTTACACATTTAATATTTACGTGTGTCTCCTTACTGTGATTGAGGCTTAAACACTTTTTTCACAGTATGTTCCTAATTAAACAGTACTTTATTAAATACTTTTGAGGACACAAGATATAGAGTTTTCACATTCAAACCCTCTGATAGCTGTGCATTGGACAAACAGCTGGTTACTTTGGTCAATCATCAGAACCTTTAGCGCTGCAGACATGTTACATAAGTTTCACAGACACCTTTTGAATGAATATTTAACACAACCTGACATTAAAAAAAGAACACCTTCCCAATATATTTTATGCAGTTACTGAAAATGTGAACTGACCCTGCAGCCGGCTCTCATTCATAATGCATGTGAACCCGAGAGGAAAATATCCCTCTGCTTTCTGTCATCGGCCAGTTGAGTATCTCACGCCCACTGCCTTCATTGGAAGATCAGTGGGCAATAAAATGTCATCACATTTGGATAGCTAGAGATCTCAGAATTGTACTCTGTACAAATGCACATCAGTTTGTGCTGCAGATAAAGTTTTATCTGTCAGAATTGATACTCAGTGACATTCATGAGCAGGGTCACAGTAGGTGATGTTCACAATTTTTATGACTGCAGCCAAAATTGAACTTCAGCTATACCTCATTATATTTTATAGTTTTAAGCATTTTAACCACGTATTGCAGGCAAGGCACCTTCTCTTGCTTGCTGAAACAGTTGATGACATTGTAAACTAATTATATCTTTGAGTTTTGGGCTGTTGTTGTCTGGACTAAACAAGACATTTGAAGACTGCGTCTTTGACTCTGGAATATTAGGATGGACATTTTTTTTCTGACAGATACTAAGCAATTACTCTTTTTTTATTTAAAAAATAACTTGCATATTAAGAATTGTATTAGCTTTACAGTTTCTTCATTTTTTTTTGACTGGGCAAAAACAGTTTTTTTGACCCAGAGGTTGAGTCTTTGCGTTGCGTCATTTGGAACTTGCGATTACGACATAGGACGTCGTGCACACAATATGGTTGGTGTCCAATGGTAACACCAACCACCTAGGGAACTGTGACCCCTTAGAAGCCACCGAGGCTAACCGCTTATGATGAACAGATGACGCTGTTGTTAATATCAACATTTTCCACTGCCTTCCAGTAGTGTGCTGTTTACTTTGTTCATGTGTAAACATCATATGCACAACCCCACTCCTAAGGACACAGTTCACAAGTCAGATGCTTCCCACAACGTATGTAACTAGGAACTCATGAGTCCCATTTGAGGCCAGCATAACTAAGGAATTGTTACATCTAGGGGCATTTTATAACCTTAATTAATAATGGCTGCATTCAATTAAGCTGGGTCTCTTCAAGGGTCCTGTTACTGTGCTGCTATCTGGCTTACTAAAATGAAACAGAAATAACATTACAATTACTTTCTTCTCCTACAATGATATGTCAGAGAGTCTTTTGGAAGGTAGCTATGTAATCAGATTTGTCGTTGATATGATTAAGTTTAGCAGTAGATGTATACACTGCCATAAAGAATCCCATCAATAGTATGAACCACGTCAGGGCTCATAAATGTTTCCTTCTGTCTTTTAGGTGAGAGAGACTCGTGACCCTGAGGCAGCGAAGAAATGCCTGGCAGCCATCGAGGAGTGTTCCCAAACCAGGGAGGGCAACCTTTTAGCCCTGGCTGTGGAGGCAGCACGAGCCAGGTCAAAACCACCCGCTAGAAGCTAAAACTCTAATGACCACTCTAAAGCTGGGCTCAGAATATATGAGGTTTAAAATCTAACTAGATTTTGAAGTCAGATTGCATCGCTCACTTAAGGAGAAACTTCACAGATATTCTAATCTCGTAATTGCACGCACTACATGACTTGTAAATAATAGTGCAACACACACTACAGGATATCATTTAGTTTATTCACTTCAGTGAGCATTGGATGCACCAGCTTATGTGATCTAATGGGAGAACAAATGTAAACAACACGGAGGCTAGAGTGCAGCAATTAGCTGCATCTTGGTAATACTTTGTAGCGGAAAGAGACAAAGCAGAAAGCTAAATGGTGGCGAATGAGAAACTAGAGGAACGAGGTCAACACAGGGTGCCTGTTTTTCAGCAAGAACTGAAGATGAGATATGAGTGTGTTTGGTAATGTTAGCCTCAAGGGCTGGAAGAATGTTAACCGCTGCCTGACAACCCCCTGGAGCTGCTCATTTTCCTTTTAGACAAGTTTCTTTCATGGGTTATTGTGAAAGTATTGATGCTAATGTGGTCGTCCACATTTTAAATCCAAATTAATATCAAACATGTGATATTAATGAGGGTTCTCCTGAGTCTACAAGCAGTTTGGGAGTTTAATTGGAGATTTGTAAACTCCTCACGTTAAAAGATCATTTGGTACCGAACGAGGTCTGGATCTGATTTCTCCTCTACGCCTGTAATCTGTGCCTAGCCGGCCTTCACAACTGTAGAGTTGTATGTTTAGAATACAGAACTGCTTTGTATTTTATACGCACAAACACATGCTCTTAGAAACACAAATGACTCGGTAATATACATTTTAGTTAATATAAAATTGCCATTGAGATTACTCATCTCTTGCTTCTGTATTACACACTCTGTGGGTAAACTATCTACAGTAAATCTTGCTGCCATTTTGCCTACAAATAATCAAACACACTGCCATAAAATGGGTAATGCAATAAAATGGCCCTATAATGAAAAATAAATTGGCATTAAGTTAACTGAATGTGGGCTTTGTAAAACGAGTGGCAACAAAATGAATAATTGCCCTGCCGTACATTATTTACCGGTAGAGCAGGAAGACAGTGAAGAATGTGTAGGCTGCTTCTTTCTTTAGATGCTCTGTGGGTGAAATAACTGATGCCATGAAGAAAGTGTTTGGTGAACACAAGGCCAGCACCAGGATGGTGAGCGGTGCTTACCGCAGCGAGTATGGAGAGCATGAAGAGATCGCCCTCACCCTCAATAGGTAGAGATAACCGTAGACGGCACAACCATTATCTTCATTAAGTACAGATTGATTCCTTGACATCTTCAGTTTCATCTTTTACCTCCAAAATCAGAGTCACAGAGTTTAAGAAGCATGAAGGCAGGAACCCTCGACTGTTAGTGGCGAAGATGGGGCAGGATGGCCACGACAGAGGTGCCAAAGTCATCGCCACCGGCTTTGCCGACCTGGGCTTTGATGTGGACATTGGACCACTGTTTCAGGTCAGTGTCATACAAAGGAATGAAACTACTAGCTATACTTGCACTGCCTTTACCAGATGAGTAAATTTGAAGATAACATCGAAGGCACAGGTCCCGCTCAGACCTTGCATTAACATCCAATCTGGGCAATCTGAACGACAGTGAATGACAGTATATTTAAAAAAGCTTTCATTACTAATGAACAGTTCACTTAGGGTGCATCTTCCTTTTGTGGGGATCACTTATAGTAGAAGTTGTGTATTTTTTTTTCCTGAATGAATAAAGGGTTACGCTGCTTATGTAAGATCACCCCTGTTGAGTAGGCGGTCTCAAATGTGATCCAGGACACACTGTGTGTTCACACTACCAAAGAAATACGGACAAATGTGCTTACTGACAGTAATCATCTGATCTTCCTGGTTGTGTTCACGTCTGAACTTTTAGCTGGCCACTCGTGATCTGACTACCAGGGACTGACGTTAATGCAAGGTCTGAACAGGGCAACAGGGTTCATGTGAGAAGAAGGAGTTATTCATCTAAACTATTGAAAAAAACCTTACGTTTAAGAAATTTAGGTCAGCTATTGCAGAGAATTGTAAGTGTTGAAGAACAATGAAGTTAATGTAAAAAGGTCCAGTCAGTATTTCCAGTCGGTATAAGTGACCGGAAATGTCATTATTCGTTTGAGACAGCCCAACAGTAGGTGTAGACGTTTGAGGGTGAAGACCACATTGTTTAAAGATACAGAGATAGATCAGGGATATGGTCTTCTTGCTTTCCTTAGAGTGTTCTAACAACCACCTCTTTGTATTGAATATGGTCCAAATCGGCAAACTCCTAGATTCAGAAAGACTTCTTAGTTGGTGCTTTATTGAAAACAGATGAACTAGAAAGTAGTTCAAGTTGGTTATAAAACAGGTTATGAAAATTAGGGCCCTTTTCTTTTATTCTCAGATTTCATTGTAAGTATTGTCCTATTCATTCTTACATTCAAAGGCATAATGAAAAGAAGAGGCTGTAGGGAATGTCAACTATTGATTTAACTTCCATGGCCAAACACGTTAAACTCGTGAACTTACCACAAGAGAGAGGCCTTTATCTAAAGTGATGTTTAATTGCGTAAAGGAGGTGGGGACACTATACGGGGCAGGACTTCCTTACCTTAAAATGCAAGAACATCCAGTATCACAACTACGTATAAACACCCTCTAGGTGTCATCTTAAACATCAGCAGATTAGCTCCTATTCCATGTGCTTATTGTAAGGGGGGAGCCCCACAGTACCAGCTGCCATACTTTGTTGACATCATTTCCCAACCACTGAGCACATGGTCTGGCATTCACAGCCTCTGGGGCTGAGTAAATGCATGATAACATTGCAAATGTTAGTTTTGTATTTATTTATTTATTTTTAACAGCAAACAAGGGCCTGTGAAGATCCACTAAACACAGGGTCAATGGAAAATGGTCTTTGTGGGTACTAGCAGCTTATTATATTCTGCTCAAAGAAATTAAAGAAACACTTTGAAAGCACATCAGATCTCAATGGTGAAAACAAATCATGCTGGATATCTATACTGATATGGACTGGGTAATATGTTAGGAACGAATAATGCCACGTCGTTTGATGGAAGTGAAAATGATCAACTTACAGAGAGCTGAGTTGAAAGAAACCTCAAAAATCACATGGACCCCAAATCTAGTCCTTTTTGCTGAAACTTTCATGCAGCAACTCAAAATGGTACTCAGTAGTTTGTGTGGCCCCCACATGCTTGTATGCGTGCCTGACAACATGCCTGCATTCCTGTCCCCACTCGAGGACGTCGGGCCCTTAGGCCACCCTCATGAAGCCTGTTTCTGCATACAGTGGCCTTTTGATGCTTTGGCTACATTTGTAAAGTTATTGCGTTGCATTTAGTTTTATTTCTGCTCATTTTCCTGCCTCCCTTTGTGTTGTGTTTTTCCCTCCTTTGTCTGGTGTTCGGACAAACAGACTCCCCTCGAGGTTGCCCAGCAGGCCGTCGATGCAGACGTCCACTGTGTCGGGGTCAGCACGCTTGCTGCAGGACACAAGACCCTGGTCCCGGAGCTCATCAAGGAACTCCGGAAGCTGAACAGGCCGGATATCCTCGTCATCTGTGGAGGCGTCATCCCACCACAGGTAACCTCTGAAAGTCCACACACGGCCAGTGTGCTGTTTGCAGGGACGCTGGCTCTGATCCAGCAGCATTTTATTTCTATAAATGAACTAGAGGATTTGATTAATGAGCCTTGGATGCATGTTTGACATGATCGGCATTCCGTAGCCTGAGCTGGTAGTCTTAATAGAGCCACCCGCCACAAACGCTGAGCTTGATGTGTGTTCCTAATATTAAGCAGTTCATGAATTAATTCACAGTCATCCCTGCATTGATATTCTCTTGGAGAGACGGTAGATACTGCAGCTGACTCAAATCAGTTCCCTTACAGCGTATGCAGGAATAAGTCTACATAGCCTGTTTCATGACCGTTAGCATTCTTGAAAGCATGTGTGGAATTGTTAACTTCTTCTAATCACTGATTGGTATAATTATAATTATTACGCTATGGGATTTAATTGATTGCAGGCAGTGCAGTCCAATTTCCTGCCTTCCTGTTCCTGTCGCTCTTAACAACTTAATGGCAGAGGGATTGTGTATAACCTTCTTTCAAGGATAGCAATGATAGTTGCTTATCATTCATCCAAACCAGAGGTTGCTGGTTGTTAGGATTGTAAACCGACGGCTGGGCGTTGGCCAGGGTCAGTGGCCCTAGCTTTCCAGTGTGTCCCACACCATTGCCACAAGTCAAGCCCCTTTCTGTTTCTTTCAGTTGGAAAGATCACAATCGCTGGCATTTAGCAAACTAGTGCAAGAGAAGAGAAAAAGAAGTGAGGAACGTAATACACAAATATTTTTAGGACCTCATGATCAAATAGAATTAGTAAACCGTAGAGGAAGTGATCAACATTTAAGAGAAGCCAGCTCTGTACGATGTTTTTTTTTTTTTAGCTCTTCCTAGACTCCCAGTTAATAGTAGCTCTTCTAGTTTCCCCTTCTGAATGACAAATGAGACTACTGCCTCTGGCTGGTATGAAGAGTTATTTCCTTCCGCACAGGCTCACAGTGTTTGTGCCAGCCGGCCGTTCGCTGCAGTCTTTGCAGTGTGTTCAAGTGTAACTGTTAAGACACAGGCTGCTGCGTCAAAGGCGGCATTCATTGCCGACAGTTCTTTGATGTTTGTTTTGGCGTGTCTGGGCTTTAAGAACCACAGATCTAAACTGCGCTCCACCTCTTTGTGTATGCAGGACTACGAGTTCCTGTACCAGAGCGGTGTCTGCGCCATCTTCGGCCCAGGAACCAGGATCCCACAAGCTGCAGTGGAGGTTATTGACAGCATAGAGAAAAGCCTGGAAAACATACGGCAGGCCATGTAAAAACTAACAATACAAACTGTCACAAGAGAGAGCCCATATTTCTGTATAGAATGTAAAAAAAAAAAAAAAAAAAAAGTGGTGTAAGGGATGCATTCTCAGTCCTTTATCGGACTTTATTAATAGTTACTTTGAGTTTGTTTTGTTTTTCATTAACAGTATCATTCAAAATCTAAAGACTGAAGACCCATTGCAGCATGCGTTAAGTGCATTAATTCCATAGGTTTCTATGTTTTGCATTATCCTCTAAATATCCTAGAAATTCCAGAAGATGTGATTAATAGGAAATATTTCAATACACCATATTTATTGTCTGAAATATGTCCGATATAAGCAGAGCATTTTTTGCCATCTGAGCTAACACAATCAACAACACTATAAACATACTGTAAATGGAATACTTTGATTTTGAAGTGTCTGCATGTAATTTGTCTATCAGGTTTCAGGTTTGATTAGTGTCAGTGAAGTGGACAAGTATCAATGTAAATTGGCATCAAAACAAACCTCTTATGAATCATTATCTCTGCCTTTTATCTTGATAGATAATGTCATGCCAAACGTGGCCTTCTCATGTTCTGATCTCCCTGCAGTCCTTGCATCACCTTCCTGTGATCACAATTAGTGAAACAGTTGGAAATAGTATTTTTCTACGCGTGATTCAGAATAAGATTTTGCGCTCTAAATAAAGCCTGGGAGCTTTTGAAATGTGTGTCATGACTACAGATCGTGTGAACTGCTACATTTTTTTCATATATATATATATATATATTTATTTATTTTATTTATTTTTTTGAATAAAACTGGATTAAGATTTTGTTTCTTTACAAGTCAGGAAAGCTGATGACAAAGATTTTAAGTTAATGATAAGATTAACTACAGAATGATGAGATGTTACGTTAGGATGTTGACCCTTCACAGTAATTCTGTGGAGATACTGTATCAGCATATTAATGTATAGGTCTACCGGGTTATTGCTAGAACCAAACACAGCCCGTACTTTCTGGCAGAATCTGCCTTGGGCTCATTTTCATGCAGCAACTCCACATGTACAGTATATGTTCACATGTACATTTCCGCATGAGAATGAGTCAAAACATTAGCAGATTTTTACACAAAGTACACACAAATATACTTGTGCATTTATTTATTTATTTATTTTAAGAGAATGAATCAGTTGTACATATCTCTGAGTTTCAAAAATGTGTGCACCCTTGATTTTTGTGTGACTCCCTTGTGCAGCAATAATGGCAACTAAACATTTCCGGTAACTGCTGATCAGTCAGCGACAGCGGCTTGGAGGAACTGGAGTCCATCCTCAGTATAGGACCGCTCCAGCTCTGAGATGTTGGTGGGTTTTTCCTGCTTGTTTCAGGTCCATTTCTATCGGATCAGTGTCAGAAGTTTGATTTGGCCGTTCCAAATGGTTCATTATGGCATGCTGTCCTGGCCCACGTGCAGCAAACCACACCCAAACAAGGACGGTTCTGAGGCTGAATGCGGTGTTGTTTCATCTCCAAACATGAGCCTCTCATTTCAACGAAATAACTCGTCTTTGGTCTCACCTGCACACCAAACATTTCCTAATAGTCTTCTGTCTGGTTTAGTAAACTGCAGGTGGGCAAAAATGTTCTTTTTAGAGAGCAGCGACTTTGTCCTAGCTGCTTGCCATGTACACCGTGGTTGTTCAGTGTTCTCCTGATGGTGGATTTGTGAACATTAAGCCAATGTCAGAGATGCCTTTAGTTGCTAAGAAGTTACCCTGGGCTCCTTTGCACGATTTGTTTTTAATATACTTCTTCTTTTCAGCCTAACTAGGGTATGGATGTCTTAAGCTTAGCAATATCTGTTGTTTACAAACCATATCAACTGTTGAATTAATGCCAACCATTGACCTTGTCTGCTATGATCTGGTCTCGAAATGTACAACCCCAAAACAGTGAGCTGCCGTTTCACTGAAAGCGGTACAAAGATCTCATATCAGATGTTGAAAGTCAGAATTGTTTTTGATGAAAAGGACAGGCTCACGTTTATGTTGGCACCGCGACTGTTTTGGCTGTGGCCTTGTAATTTCACACACATGGACTGATGTGGATGAATTCCACATTTGTGGTTCTCTGTGACTCCTCTTGACAACATTTGATGGGACGGCCATGAAATTCGGCACAGACGTTCCCTGACTCACTGCCATCTTTTTTAATCAAGTTTAAATAATCGATTCAGTGCGGCACAACCAGAGATATTGCCTTTTTTATTTTTTGTGAAAGCTCACAGCAATTCAACACTACAGTTAGGAGGAAGTGGTATGCAAGCCCTCTTCTTTGAAAACCCACATGCACAAGATTTTCAATTTCAAGCTTGTACTCTTCAGTCCCAACAGTGCTTCGTGCTGAATGCTAATAAACAAATCTTAGCATGATATCACAATAAGCAGGAAGATGATCATGGCAAACACAGGCATGCTAATATTGGCATTTGTAGATATTATGAGACTGAATACATGTACGTATTTTGCTGGAAGGTTTGCTGTGGCTCCCCAGGACAGTCTCAGGAGCATGAAGGAGACTCCAGGAGACAGTCAGTTACTCTAAGAGAGCTGGACAGATCCGTAGAACCTCCTCAACCCATCAGCAGGACCGGTACCTACTGCCTTATGCATGGAGGAGCAGGATGTGCACTGCCGGTCGTACAAAACGACTGTTGATGTCTCCAATCAGAAACAAACTTCATGAGGGTGTCCTGAAGGCCTAGCGTCCTCTAGCGGACCCTGCGCTCACTGCCCGGCACCATGGAGCTTGGAGAGCAGGTTCATCCTGACCACATGTCACAGACAAGCTGCGGAGAGCGTTCGGCTACCTGTAACATCGTTCAGCATGACCGGTTTGGTGGCGGGTCAGTAGAGGCATATACATGGAGGGATACACATACCTCTACAGGCTAGACAACGACACCCTGACTGCCATTGGGTATCTCGACGAAACCCTTGGAACCACTGCCAGACCCTACGCTGGTGCAGTGGGTCCTGGATTCCTCCTGGTGCACGACAATGCTCGGCCTCATGTGGCGAGAGTATGCAGGCGGTTCCTGCAGGATGAAGAAATTGATGCCACTGACTGGCCCCCACACTCGCCTGACCTGAATCCAATAGAACACCTCTGGGACATCATGTTTCCGTCCACCTGGCACCGCCACGATGCATCTCAGATTGTCCAGGAGCTCCCTGGTCCAGATCCGGTAGGAGGTACCCAAGGACACCATCCGTCGTCTCGTTAGCGGCATGCCCCAACAATGTCAGGCATGCATCCATCCATCTACCATAATAGTGCTCCTGACAACTGATAAACTATATCAGCCATAACAATATGACCGCTGACAGGTGAAGTGAAAATCATTGATTGTCTGGTTATGATGTATGTCAGTGGGTGAGATGTACTAGCCAGCAAGGATTAGACTTTTTGAGCTTTGACAAGGGCTAATTTGTACTTTTAATTCAACTCACAAAGTGTCAGACTATTCCTGTTGTGCTCCATGCCTCTTATCTGTAACCTGTGACTAAAACACTTCCTTAGGTTACACCCGTGCCTCCTCACTTGTACTACCTGCGACAAGCCTCCTCTCTCCTCAAAGACGCATTTTAGAAATCTGAGACATCCATCAAGATGACACACTGCGGTCAATTTCTAGGTCACAGGCACAGAGACAGAGGGTGACTTTTCAGCTTCTAAAGAAAGTTTAATGCACGCTGAGGTTACCCACACTCACTCACCTCGCACATGAGCGTGGCTTCGACTTATTTCGTTTTCGTTCTCCAGGGGATGTCATGCTTTTCTTGAGCCGTATCTGAAGAGCATACTAAGAATATGGAATGTCAAGTGAGAGAGATGTATGCAAATGTGCACACGGATATTGTTGCCACTCCGCTTTGATGGATTTATAAAACGGCCGACTTAACCATCTCCTTCGCTTAACGATGACAAAGAGGTGGACCTGAATTCACAATGAGCACCAGCATGTCTTCATTAAACACAGCCATGGCAGGCTGTTGCTCATTCGTTATTCATATTGCAGATGAGAAGAGCGCTTATGCAGCGTTGTCATGGTGTAGCCATTGTCCATGACTTTACCGTGTTCATTAAGTGTTTATTCTCACACATGACCACTGAATTGTGTACATAAATATGTTCAGGATTCCGAGCTTTACATTCACAAATTATATCAGCACTGTCAACAGCAGTCACAAGTTGCAAGAAAAAAGAAGAAAAAAAAAAACACGCTGCACAACAAAATTCAAATAAAAATATACAATATACATTTACTATATAAAACACAGCTCATCAGGTGACAAACGTGGACGGAACATCTCCTCAAACATGCTCAGATTTAATACTGCCTAATGTGAAAGTAAGGGTGGAGTAAGACATTTGAATCTAACGCACAAATTCTGAGATTATCTCCTCCCGTTGTTGCGTTTGTGCACTGAAAAATACATCTGCAAAAAGTGGCTTTGACCGATCTCCACAACAGTTTAGGGAGTCTTCCAGTGGACTTCCATGGGACCTTGTTTTGGGGACAGTACAGTAGTCTGTGGCGAGAGGCAAATGAGTTGAACTGTGCTATGAATCCACATATTTTGCAATTTTTTTTTTTGCAAGAGAAGAAAGTCGCAGATTTTTTTGCAAAACTGTTGAAGTTGTAGATACACGTTGGTGATGTGTTTTATATGAGAAATGTCGAAGCAGCTTTACAAACAATTTAATGGTGCTTTTTTTTAAGTTAAATTGACAAACAACACATGCATTAATCGTGGCGTGCTTCAAATAATTGTTTGCCTCTTGCCATTGACTTCTATGTACATTTATTCAGAAATAAGTTCCCACGGTGGTCCACCAGAATGGGTGAGACCCTACCTCTCTATCTCTCTGAAGGTTATCAGTCATCCAGGTCATGATATAACCAGAAAACAAACAAACTGACAAACAAGGACAACTGGACTTGTTGGGTTTCTGGAAGATGTTTCACCACAGTTTTAAGTAACATCTCTAGAACTACTACTACTACTTCACAAGGAAGCTGCTTGGATGAGTGTGTCTTCAAGAAATGCTACAAGTCCAGCCCCTTGTTTCACCTTAGTTTTTAGCTGAATGCTCATGCAGTGCTGCCAGATCAGCTGGGTGGGTTTGAATTTTATTTTGCAAATAAAATCACAGTTGGGAAATTGAACAACATTTGGTTTGGTTTGGGATAATTTGGGTGAGTTTTCTTTCTTTCTTGCTAATGCTTATTTGGATCAAGACCAAAGTGTATTTACTCGCTCCAAGAATTGTGTCTATGTGGGTAAGCAAACGCGCTGAATGTACTCTGCTTGCGCAAATAGGAAGCTGCCTGTTGTATTGTCATTAGTCTGTCTTCACATGCCGAGCAGTGTTAGCTACAGTTGTTTGAGCTGCCTCTTTCTAAAGAGTACACAAGCATTCCATAGGCCCCTCATTGGACTACATGACGTCACCTACTGGCTTTGCAGTAGCTACATGAGGGTAAGTAAGCAATCTGGGTCATTATATTAGTGAACAAGGTATCAGTCTAATATTTTGAGCGGTTTTGTGCGAATTCTAGGGTTTTTGTTTAACAGCTTTTAAGATGGATACCATCAGCTGTATCTGGCAACACTGTGAAGAGACCTCTGAGTGCTGAAAGGCCTGATGGCAGATGATGAGGTTGCTGTATCTTCTTGACTGGTGGGTAACGGCTCACTGTGTTTCACAGAACCAAGACTTGCTGATGTTGTGATATTAGCAGGAAACTAAGGAGAGCTGAGACTCGTGTTGCTGCCTTGGCAAATGCACGCCCATGAAGGTTAAGGTTCCAAGCTTCTCAGGGGATGGATGCATTTGTTTGGTCGTTGGCCTCAAACACCAGCAGTATTTCTCAAGAATGTCTCACTCCACCTTCAAGAGTAGATTGTGAGATATATATATCTCACAATCTACTCTTGAAGGTTAATATATATGTGTGTGTGTGTGTGTGTGTGTGTGTGTGTAGTAGCAGAGAGCCTGATACAACATCGACCTCTCCGAGTGGAAGCGTTGGCAAACTGTTACATCACTTCTGTGTGGCAGAGATGTACATGCTTGTCATTCAAAAAAAACATAACTGAAAGCAGTAAGGCCACTGGTATATAGCCCATATTCATCAGATTGAATTCATGCGTACAAAAGCAAAACCAAGGACTTGGCCAGCAGATGTTGCCGTTTCTGATGGTACCACACGCCTCGTAGTGAGTCGGTGCTTACCAAAGCTTCATTTCCCTCCTCACTGGTTGTAAGTACCTTTGTATCCCAATCAAAAAGTTCAGAAATGAGTGGCAGTTAGAGGAAACAATAGTTAGCGTGCATTGTTACGTAATGAATCCCTGTACAACGAAGCTAGCATTAAGCAAACATAAATTAGAAGCGACACCTTTACAATAAAACGGGTAGCTTTCACAACAGAATTCATGACGTCATCCGACTCAGTTCAAACTGACTTGTGGAGGTGAAAATACCCATTCAGGAGGGATTGTTTCTTCTTCCTGTCCATTATCGCAAATGTGGATTTATTTCACATTTTTTAATTGTGCGTTTTTTTTTTTGTTGTTGTTCCAACAATATTCTTGGAAATACATTTCAGCTCAGCAAAGTTTGGGTTACTTTTCATTGTCACAATAAAAACAATATCAGATTCATGAGATCCGATGGCGGCAACCACCGGCTTAACCAACAATGCAATATTTGTCATTTTCATAAACATTTCAAGAGGCCGAGCCATTTAAACGACCTCTTAATTAAAAGACATGTAAAATACCCGATTTGGAGATACACAAATAAAAATAAAAAAATACTAATTATTCAAGCACACAAGTATCTATCGCTGAGCTAACCCGCAAATGTCCCCTCTTTATTCTGTGCTCGATATAAGGTTTTTATTGTATTCCTTTGAACAAGCTTTGGTTTGTTAAATGCATGGTTTTCTTTGACCCTCAGTGGCTCCCACTTCTCAGCCATTTTCACACGCTCCTGTGTAATCGTGTAAACCTTTACAGTACATGGGAAATGACAAAATAAAAATGAGTTTACAGCTGTTTCCGGGCCACAGTCTTCTAAAAACATAAGTTTAACTCTATAGCATTTGTTGGCTGAACTTTTGTAACATTTATTACATTGTAAAGACACACCCTCTCAGCCACAAAAAAGAGGCCAGTATTACCCTGTTATAGCACCCCACAGCTGCTTTCTATCTTGGTACGGCTTGTGAGATAACGCATTATGAAACTCCACAGTTTCTCCTGAAGCGTGTTCCAAAGAAATTAACAAAAAAAGTCTTTCAACCCAAAATCACCGTCTGGGACTCTATGCTCTCATGCAAAGTAGATCTCGCTGCTACTTTGGGCTTGATGTCAGCGCTGACCATGTAAATGCTGTTGTCGTTGACACTGTTGGAGACTTGGCACGTATTAGAGAGCAGGCACAGCCACGGCAGCTTCTTCACTTCCCTTTTGAAGGTCTGGCTGAACAAGTAGTAGATCATGGGATTGTACACGGTGGAGCTCTTTGCAAACATGCACGGCAGCAGGCTGACTTCGGGCGGGATGACGCTGCTTTTATTGAAAATGGACCACAAGCTTACCAAACCGTAGGGCGTCCAGCAGCCTATGAAGCCTAGGCTGATCAAAACAGCAATCTGCAACAAAACAGGAGAGTGTCAGTAAAAAAAAAAACATACTTTTTAAAAAAGCAAGTATCTAATTCGTCTAGTAGTATGTGCACTAAGGATGTATGCTAAGCGTTTGAAAGCCACTTCCGTAAACCCAGTATATGCACTTGTCGTCCTCTGTAATGTCCTGATGGTTTGTACGTCACCAAAAGGTGATTTTTTTCTCCTAGCAGTACAATATATGTCAGTTTACACTTCATATCCAGATGTTTTGTCTCATCAGTTTTGTCTTAAGGGCACTTTTGACCATAACTAACAAATTTACTCTCTAATTGGGACAAATTTTCACACAATGTCTCACTCCTCTCCCCGAATGTCAACAAGCACAGGGTTCATCTTGTTTCTTTGCTTGTCCACCACAAGCTCATTTGCTCTGGTGATATTGAGCTTGAGGTGATTGTCATTGAACCATGTGATAAGGCTCTCTATCAATGCTTTGTAACAAAATCAACAAAAAAAGGGTTCTGCGCCATGTTTCCATTTGGAAATGTTTCCCTGGAATCATACAAACTAATACAAATACACTTAATACCTTTTATTAAATTCCTCCAAAGTCCTAACTACATTTGTTCTATAGGTCAGGACACATATGAGCGTAAAGGGCAACTTGACTGACTGAAATTTTAGTTTGATTCGTTTAGAAGGAGTTGC
This sequence comes from Chelon labrosus, assembly GCF_963514085.1. NCBI lineage: Eukaryota > Metazoa > Chordata > Actinopteri > Mugiliformes > Mugilidae > Chelon > Chelon labrosus. The sequence continues at coordinate 20,527,388 of NC_140347.1, forward strand.
AGAGATGTAAGGTACCCTTAAAGGTCTAGGGCAGGGGTGTCAAACTGATCCGTGAAAGGGCCACTGTGGCTGCAGGTTTTCATTCCAACCATGCAGCACCCATGCAGTGGGTGTGGCTGGCAAGTTTTTGTTCCAATCAAGCAAGAGGACACCTGAATTGACTGTGTGAAGGCAGTTCAGTTTATTGATTGAGCCAAGTCAGGTGTGCTTCTGCATGGTTGGAATGAAAACCTGCAGCCACAGTGGCCCTTTCACGGATCAGTTTGACACCTGTGGTCTAGGGTCTAGAGATCCATCATTGAAGGTCCACTCCTGGAACGTTACTAGATCTTTCTCATTAGAAAGCATGACTTACTACTAACAGCCTCCGATGGAGCTTGACCATATTTGGGATTCGGTGCCCGTTGTTCATCGACTTCCTGTAGGTAAAATAGAGCTTGATGGCTATGCCAAAGTAGCAGCAGATGATGATGATGGTCGGTAAGGCCAGGTTGAAGAAGAACACGGAGATGACAAAGGAGAAGCCATTGTGTTTCATTTCTCCCCAGGCGAGCGAGCAGGACAGGCCAAAGGGCTCTGGCCCATAGCGGCCCCAGCCCAGTATGGGGAACAGGGCCCAGATCAGAGCATACAGCCAGGTCCACATGCACAGCATCTTCACTTTGATCCAAGTGATTTTCTCTCCTGCAGGGAGAAGGACAAAGATTCAGCATGCTTCACATTATACTAAACAGTATCAATGAATGTATGCTTATATTTCAAACCAATTCTATAATCCAGATTTTCCCATTTAGGTTGCAAAGGTGAAAGTTAATAGAGATGAAAACCTGTCAAGTCAGAGTAACTTCTCTGTTGCATTGATTGAAAAAAATTGTATGTGCCATGTATCAATGATTTCCAAGGCAGTATTCATAGATGGGGCTTGTTATTGTGTCATAATAGCATTTTAAGCAGGTGACTCTACGAAATATGGTTTGACTTATTATATGGAGCTCATATTTGAATTTGAATTTGAGGCCAATGTATGTAATATTGGACACTGACACAATTTTTGCCATTTTAGTTGTTTACGTGAGCATATTCATGTTCCGGTGCTAATTTTTTAGCTAATTTGAGGGTATTCACATCCAAACTGGGGGACAGTTTTAGGACTTACAACAGTTTTAATGCACAGTCCCTGAATTTTAGAAGCTTAAAAGTGCCTGAAGTCAATGACTGCCTGAAATCTGGGACCGATGGACATCATCCAAGAATAAGTTCCTCCTATTTCTTTATTTAGTTAGTTAACAGCTACAGCGACAGACACCATAACCACTTATGGTGCTTTTTTCCACTCAGCACCACTGCTGAGTAGGTGACCTTTAATGTGACACAGGATCCATTGCACCCAGACTCCATCTGAATGTGGTCTGAGATCAGATTTCCCAGGACGGATGTTAACGCGAGGTGTGAACCGGGCCTCTGATTCTTTGACAGACCTTTACTGCAGCGGTTTTGCCATAGACTGTAGAAAAATGGACAACGCATCCCCACTTCCTCCCATTGGTCAAACTGACTCCAGAATTCCAGGGACACTGGCGACGCCATGTCGAGAGTTTGGAGCCAGAGTCTGCACAGTACTGTCCAAGAGTGGAGCCGCGATATCACTGATCTGCCCCCTCATCTGCTAGACACACTGGCGTTTGCCTTTGATTAATACTGTACTCTGCTCTGCCTCCGCCAATTATTAAGAAATGTTGAATTACACATGGTATTTATTTATTTTTTTTAAAAATTCTGTCCATCATCATGATGTCACATCCAGTTTCTATAGCGTCAAACAATGAAAAATAGACACTTGAACATACATCAGCATTATATTAACTGCCTAAAACTACAGAAACCATCCTTGGAAAAAAAATATATATATTTGAGGTGTCCCATCCACTAACATGGAGGAGGTGGAGCTGCCACCAAGGGGAGTTCGATATGCTTTGGTTTCACTTTTCAGGAACTGTCATGACGTCCACTTTTTTTTTACAGTCTATGGTTTTCACTTGTTCGCTTGAGGACCTTTTCCTGCCTTTACTCTTGTCTTCAAAATGATGGAAATATGGAGAGTCTAAGATGAAAATGCAGAAGTCCAAGAGGATGACAGTCCCACCATTTTGCGATAGGACTGCACAGAGAAGATTAAAATAAGACATTACAAAGACAGCGGTCCCTCTAGATGTGATATCCTTAGATGAAAAAAAAAATTAAAATAAATGACTCATTTATATTCTGGTCTCCAGAAATTCCTCTCCACCAAAACCATTATCTGTGGGGTGTCACAAAGGGAGGATATGGAATTGTTTTGCAATGACCTACAGTTCTGTCTTGCCTTTTTTATTATCTCAGAAACCGCACACAGACATGAGAGAGGGCAAACGACCAATATTTCTGCCTTCAAACCAATTACTAAATGGTGTGGATGAGTTGTCAATTGATTTTTTTTTTCACATCTCATCCAGAATCTTTGCCTCAGTATTTGTCAAGTTATTTATAGTGTAGTTTTGTTGTCTTCTCTATAGGGCCCCATGCTGATGCGAGCCCCATCCATGTGGACTTTGCCTTATGCTCCCCGTGTTGTTATTTTGCTTGCTGATGCTAATTATGGCTTGTTTGTCCGGAATGCTTATGCAAGCAAGCCCGTCTGATTCTTCTTGGTGAGCCTTGAGTCAAGAGTACAGCCTTGCTGTGCTGTTAATGTCTATGTTGCTGTCTGCGCAGATCTGCTCTCATGACAGTGTGTACTTGTATAGCGAGGTAGTCAAGACACTCAGAAATGATCCATATAGCAAGACACTTCAGCGTGTGAGACACATTGACCATCCAGGTCATTTATGTAAAGAAATAGCTTGACAGGAAATGTGCTTTTTCGCACTCTTTCCGAGAATTAGACGGTAAAATCGAAAGCACTATCATTTTAAAAATAAGGCCACAGCCAACAGCCTTTAACTTGGTGTGAAGACTGGAAGAAGCTAGTATGGATTATAGGTAGCAAAAAAAAAAATATCCATCCACCAGCACATCTAAAGCTCATGCTTAATATTTGAAAATTGCAAAAAATGAAAAAGCTGCAGCTCATACAAAGGGTTACAGTATGAATGTTTTTTTTATCAATGACACGCATTGTCAAAACAGTTTCCAGTCTGACCTTGGCAAAATGGTCACTTATTCTTGAATAAAGTTTTTCACTGTTTAAGCTACTCAGTTAAATGGAGATCAATGAGCAAAAGGTAGAAAATAAGCGGATCAACCACAACATTAAAACCACAGACAGGTGAAATGAATAACATGGCGTCCTACACAATATTAGGAATGTTATGCCTGATTGGTGTAAGTCATTCAAAGATGCAGATAGCTGCAACAGCCTGCATATACCACAAGAAAGATATAAATGTAACTTATTCTGCCTTCAGTTGGAACTTGTGACCTTGTGGTTACGACATGGGAAGACGTGCACACAAAATGCTCGGCATTCAAGTGGATACATTGTCTAGAAGTTGTGAGAACACCGCTGCTGGGCAATGGTTGCCCTCAAAAAGCCACCGAGGCTAACAGTTATGCAAGCTAATGAGTGGGTAACTTAAAGTAGGAAAAGCAAAGGCGTAATGAAAGGATGAGGCCATTGGGAATATCAGCATTTTCCTCAGGCGTGCATATGAATAAAATTCCAAATGAAATACTGCACAAATAATTTACAATATATCAGCTAACCGCCAACCTCCATGGACTTTTCTTGTGAACACGGTAAACACCAACCCCAGTTGAAAGTACCAATAAATATTCATTGTGGAAATGTGGAAGTAGCTAATTGCCGCCGCCTTGCACTCAAAATAGATTAATGATCGACATTGCTAGTGATTTTCTTCCCTTTTGATATGCAGCTATAAAAATCAAGAGTTATTTATAAAGTGCTTTTACTTAAAGACACAGAGATAGGATCTTTACAGAATCTGGAGATATCTGTGCTTGCAATAATTTTTTATTTTTTTTTTTGAATGCCACTATATTTTGATCTTAAGTCTCAATATAATGTTTTCTCACAATAAGAGATTAGAGTATTTTGTCATCCAGAGGAAACAAAAGTTGATATCTCGAGAGATAATCTGTCACAAGAAAATGACTTTTTTTTTTCTTGAAATCATGTGATAATTACGTGGAATTTGAAAATGTTTTGTTTATTTGATCACACCTGATTTCAGCCTTCAAGATCTCTGACGTGGCTGTCGGGGTGGATCCACAACTGCACCTTCAAAGTGCTCTTGCCTGTGAAATTGTCTTCTCCTTAATCTGGATTTTACAGTTTGCCTTCGTGGATCATTTCAGGTACAAAGTGTTTTTTTTGTACCAAAATGATTAAATAATCCTTTCCTAAACCAAACCAAACTGCAAATGAAAACTAGTTTTACACGTAAGACGAAACCCTGTCTCAAGAAGTCCCTAATGTGGACCTCGCTCTTTATACTAGTTCTCCTGACTAAAGAACCATTTTCATTTTCCAAGTCATGTTTATATCAGTCTCTGGACAGCCTGAATTACTTACTGGGAGACTGCAGGTTGAGGGACACAATGAAGCGCACGATGGCCAAGACGGTCAGGTTCGTGATGCTGGCAATGCCAAAGAAGAATCCGACCAGGCCGTAATAAATGCAAGCTGCATCTCCTCCAAGCCAGTGGTGGCTCCAGGTGGAGGCCACAGCCAGAGGGTACATGGTAACAGCTGCTCCCAGGTCTGTCACTGCCAGATTGACACTCAGCAGCTCTGGTGGCTTCATCCTTGACGACCTTTTGAAGGCTATGACAAGGACGAGCACGTTACCCACGATGGAGAGCACAGCTGAGACAGACAGGAGAAGACAAAGTAGATGAAGTGATCTTGCATTTTCATGATGTGAATCTAAGTCTGACCAACAAAGACACATTTGTTGGTCAGACACAATCCTAGTCAATCATTGCAGACAAAATGGGTAGCAGGTTGCATCATACTTTCCCTCTTGAACATAACCAAGGTTGTTGCACAATACCATGGCAACAAATCATTCGATTGCATCACAGAAGAGGCCCAGCACATGCTTAATCTTGTGAAACATCTAATGTGCATGAAAAAACATGGTGGACACTCACATACACTACAACACGCAATCAATCAAAGTCATGGGTGTAGGTATAGTCCCGTTCTCTTTCCCAAACATAGTCTTGGTGTGTGTAAAGATCAGTCACTTGTACGTTAATGGTGAGAGAAAAAGTGTTGCCTTGGAGCCAAGACATGGAGTGATGATCAGGTAGCACAGTCATTTTAAAGTTTAGAGAACAGATGAGAAGTTGAACTACTGAGCTGTTACTCCACCTACTGGAAGCCTGCAAACGATGGGCACAACACTAACCTGGTCCATGTTATTCTTCTGTTCCACCACAGGTGAGAGGCACCTAGTGACTTTTACTCCACTGTATTTATACGATCTCACTGTAGCACCACAAATCAGCCAATATAGGGCTATAGGGATAGATCAAATACTGCAAATTCACAAGATCAAAGAGGTATCATTTTATTCTGAAATGTGTCATTCTGAACAATATCTTCTTTACACGCATGCATGGCATTTTTGTTCTAAAGTGCAACTAAAGTGACTTTGACAATGGCCAAATTGTGATGGCTAGGCTAATGGGTCATAGCACCTCCAAAACTGCAGCTCTTGTGGGGTGTTCTCAGACTGCAGTGATTAGTACATAAAAGTGGTCTAAGAAAGGAAAATCTGTGATAGGGTCATGGGCATCCAACTGATGCACGCGGGGATCAATGTCTGGCCTGTGTGGTCCAAACCAACGGAGGAGCTACTGTAGCTGAAAGTGCTGACAAAGCTAACGCTGGTAGAAAGGTCTCAGAGCATCATCGATCATGGCCACCGATCACCCAGGGTGCCCATGCTGTCCACTGCTGAAGGCACTTACCACGGGCACATAAGCATAAGAAGTGGACCAAAGTCCATCGGAAGAAGGTGGCCTGGTCTCTTCAGCCTCATTTTCTTTTACATCACACAGATACTTGGGTGCATGTGGGTTGCTCACCGAGAGAACACACTACATCGGGATGCTCTATGGGAAGAAAACTAGCTGGCAGAGGCAGTGTGATGCTCTGGGTAATTTTATGCTGGGACACCTTGCGTCCTGTAACTCATGTCGCTGTTATTTCTATTCCCTGATGGCCATGGCCTAGTAGAATAATGTGCCCTGCCACAAAGCAAAAAATGATTCAGGGTGTTGACTGTCTGTGGGAGGTGCTGGACAAAAAAGTCAGATCCATGGAGGGCCCACCTCACAACTCGCAGGTCTTAAAGGATTTTCTGCCAATGTCTTCTTGCAAGAAACCCTAGCACACCTTCAGGGGCGCCACAGTCTAGGCAGACATCAAATGCATGTGTCAACAGTGTTTTTAATTACAATCATTGCAAACCATATGCTCCACTGTTTGTGTAAACAGCTGATCTCCTGACTGATATCAAACCTCACGAAAAGACCTCTTCTTTCTGTCACTTGCCTCTAGCCTCTTTCAGTTCGTCTTGTCTTTGTACACAAAGAGCTTTTTTGCCCGGGGTTACATTTTTTGCTCAAGGGGAATTGTTTTCTAATTCCTCAGATCTGACTGTGCACACGCTGTAAAATGTAATATTCTGTCTGAGCACACTTTACTTTGTTGCTAGATTTTATTTAATGATATTTTTTGATAACTTTCTTTGATAAAAGTTTGTATGCTAGTTTTTATGCTAAGCTAACCATCACCATGTGTACACAATAGTAGAAAGGTGGTCATAATGTTATGCCTGATCAGTGTATGCAAGCATTGAAAAAAACGGAGTTTGGTAAACTGTACCGTCTACTTTAAACATTCTGACAGCAGAATCAATTGCACTGCAGAAATGATTGGTCTTTTTAATGTGGTTTATCGCTTGCTAGGAGAATATAAAACTGGACCACTGGCATCCTGTAATAGAACTGGAAACCATTGGGATAATTCCAGACCATCATCAAAATCATCCTCACTGCTCGACAACTTCCTTTTGTTTTGTATTGCAAATTTTCACAAAGAACAGGAATAAAAAAACACACATGTCAGATTCAGCGTGAAAGGTTTATGAAAGACGGTAGAGACAGACTGGGTGTGCAAACGCCTTAGGAGCAACTGACAGGCATTCAAAGCTGAAGAAATCTAACCCGAACAGAAAGAATACACTATTGTATCAGGCGTAAATTTTGTAACTGTAAAGTGGAACGCCTCTACCACCTCCGACAATACCACTATCATAGTGCACATTCTACCAAGCCCAACCTCCCCACACAGAAATGCTTGTAACATTGTAGTCATTATTTACACTTGACGCATTTCATACCAGATCTGAGAAAAAAATCTACAGTCATTACAGTAGTGATTTCTAGAATTAATCTGTTTTTCAGACTGAAAAACTTGAACTTGCATCCCTCAGTCATATCTTTCACATTTTATACGCACTTTCACCTCAGTCCACAAGTTAGTCAGTAACATATGGAGAATAGCCCTAGGGATTTACACCTCCTCTCAGAGAACCTTTGTGAAGATTGTCTTTGTGAAGGAGACACTTCAAACACTTGCTTCTACATCAGCTTTCACTTCAGGTCAGACTGGGAAAAGTCGTGGCAAAAGGCAGCAGCCGTGGAATGAATTTGGGACACCTTTCTGATGGAATTAGGTGATGGACGAGAATTTAAACATTAAAGGGTCATACAAAGAGCTCATAATCTCATAATCAGCTTCCTCCACTGATTTTGCAAAAGTATCCATCTGTGTGGTTTGGTTAGATTTTGGTTCTAAACTGCTAAAAGTAATAAGTTCGGTGGCTACCACTGTCAGCAGTACTGAAAAAGCCTGCCGACTGTTAGGTAAGTGGCATCCTGTGGATTCACCACTAGTTTAATAATGCAAGTCTGCTAAATGTGTGAAGTAACAAGACTGCCATCAGAAAGTTCAATTCACTTCAGTTCAATTTTATTTATATAGGGTCAATAACAATACAAATTGTCTCAAGACGCTTTACAAAATCCGCTCTGAAACCCGGCCTGACACCCCCAGAGTAAGCATGAAGGCAACGGTGGCAAGGAAAAACTCCCTTTAACAGGAAGAAACCTTAAGCAAAACCCAGCTCATAAGGAGGGACCAGTCTGCCTAAGGCCGGCCAACATGTCTGTGAAGTTTCTCAGTCGTCATACACCAAAAAAGCGTTTTTTGAGAATATGTTTCACCACTTATCCAAGTAGCTTCTTCAGTTCTAGGGGACTGGTGGGAAGTTTGAGGTTTAAGAAACTTGCTTGTTTGTGTAAACAACCAGAAACCGGTGCAGCTAATTTCCATTAACAGTTTGATACTTACCTGTCATTGAGGGGGACTGTTTGTCCCTGTCCTCTTTCCCTATGAATGGTGCTCTAACAACCCTTGTCTATCAGAGGCTCCAGTCTCAAGGTGTGAATAGGGTTGAAACTTCTTGAGGACAAAAGTTAAACCTGTATTGTAAATAGATGGCAGATTAAATCTCAGTCCACCTCCTCTGTTTAGAGAAGGTTTTTCCAATCTGACATAGATGGCTTCCTTTACTCCTCTTTCAAACCATCGATCTTCTCTGGCTAAGATTCCGATGCTGTTATCCTCAAAGGAGTGTCCTTTGAAACGATTCAGCGATCCACCTACACCTGAGGGTGTAGGTGGATCGCTGAATCGTTTCCAATTTTTGACAAACGTCTTCTCAAAAAACTCTACAAGTCCAGCTGCCGTTTTTAAACGCTTTTTTGGATAGAAAAGAGAGGGCACAGCAGTCAACATGCTATACAGTAGTAGCACAGAATTGCACGACTAGTAATAGAGAATAAATTAGATAAGAAATTAGAGGACAAGAGCTTGGTGCCAGAGAAAAGAAAGTAGAGGATAGGAACTTGGTGCAAGAGAGAATAGAGTAGAAGACATGTGCTCAGTGCATTGTCCCCCGGCAGCCTAGGTCTATTGCAGCATAACTAAGGGATGGTTCAGTTCAGCCCTAACGATAGGCCTTATCAAAAAGGAAAGTCTTAAGCCTGACCTTAAAAGTAGAGAGGGTGTCTGCCTCTTAAACCCAAACTCCACAGGAAGGCTCTACCTCCCCTCTTACTTTTTGAATTTCTAGGAACCACAAGCAGGCCTGCATTCTGAGATCGAAGTGATCTGTTGGCATGATATGGTACAATGAGGTCTTTCAGATATGATGGAGCTAGGCCTTTAAAGGATTTTTAATTCTATTCTATATTTTAAAGGGAGCCAGTGAAGAGAAGCTAAAGGTGGAGTGATATGATCTCTCTTGCCAATTCCTGTCAATGTCAATTCCTCTTGCTGTGGCATTTTGAATCAATTCGAGGCTTTTTAAAGAGCTATTTGGACAGCCAAACAGTAATGAATTACAGTAATCCAGCCTGGAAGACACAAATGCATGAACTAGTTTTTCAGCATCACACTGAGACAGGATGTTCCTAATTTTGAAGATATTTCACAGGTGAAAGAAGGCAGTCCTGGTTACTTGCTTTATGTGCGAATTAAAGGACATATCCACATCAAATATAAACCTAGGTTTTTCACAGTAGTACTGGAGACCAAGGTAATGCCATCCAAAGAAACTAAGTGATAAGATAATGAATTTCTGAGATGTTTAGGGCCAAATACAATGACTTTTGTTTTGTCTGAGTTTAAAAGTAGAAAATTACAGGTCATCCAAGCCTTTATGTCTTTAAGGCTTGGAGTTTAACCAGCTGATTAATTTTAATCGGTTTCATGGATAAATATAGCTGGGTGTCATCTGCATAGCAATGGAGGTTTATGCCATGTTTCTGAATAATATTGCCTAGGGAAGCATGTATAATGTGAAGAGTACTGGTCCTAGCACAGAACCCTGAGGAACCCCATGACTTACTTTTGTAGTAAGTAGACGAGCTAAGTAGAAGAATCATTGTTGACATGGACAAACTGGAGTCTGTCTGACAGATAGGATTCAAACCACTCTAATACGGTTCCTTTAATCTTGATCACACTTTCAAGTCTCTGTAGTAAAATATTGTGATAAATAGTGTCAAATGCAGCACTAAGATCTAGCAGAACAAGTATGGAGACAAGGCCATTGTTTGAAGCCAGTGGCTTCATGAAACACAAACAAAGTGTGGAAACACTGAAGCCTATCACCTCTAATTAGAAAATAGAGACATTCCATCTTTGGTCCTTAGCTTGAGGCTGAACCAGTTTCCAGAGGTAAAGCTTCCATTTCTGAGCATTCTCGGTTCTACAACCTTCTCTTCTTTCTGACTTGCCTGCTCAATAGCAGGGGGATTCACATGACAATCTATGTTGCCAGGCTTCAAGCTATGCACTTATATCTCATCCACAGAGGCAAGGACCAGCCAGCACCACATAAACTCACTCATTTGGGAGTTTTTTTTCTATTTTCCATTTTCCATTTCTTTTGTGAACCAACTGCATCCTTCCTTGGGGATCAAACTAAATCTTCTAAATCTAAAAAACTTGCACAAAACAGGGAAACAACAGCAAAGAAATTTCTATTTAAGAATAACTCTACCCAACTCATTTTCTTCGACTCTCCACCCAAAATTAACCCTGGACTTGATGCAGGATCAGCTGTGGGACTGTTTGAGCCCAAAGTGTCCCAATCAACTTCCAGCTCACTGAAAATTACTTTCAAGCATGTGTATGTAAGCCAATAGCTCTAACCACTTACCGTTCATAAACTACAAAAGAATCAATAGGGACACCTAGCCTTATCCCCACTCCTTAATCCTACTAACAAAGTGGGTCTTCGACAGACTCCTGAATGAAGAGACATGCCGATGTCACCATTAAAGCCCATGTTATGTGCAGCTGTCTGCTGAAGTTAATGCCACATTATCTCCTTCCAACCCACTAAACATACTAAAGAAACCTAACAATGGAAAACAATTTTTACCACTTAATAAGGAGGTCAGCACGTACTGCACCCTGAAGCTTTCTCCTGTGAGTGGTGGGTCCATAAGGAGGCTGACCCCTTTGCGTTGAAAGAGGCCAGCTGAGGGGGTTTGGGCCTCCCTTTGGAGGTTTATTGGGCACGGCCGGTCAGAGACCCTGGGGTGGACCCAGAATTTGCTGGAATGTGCTGGGATTAGGTATCTTGTCTGGCTGAGAGGAATAACCGGAATGTGTTGCTAGGGAGAGGGACGTCTGGAAATCCCTGCTTTGCCAGTTGCCACCGCAACCCATCCTCACAAGCAGATTGATGGATGGATGGATGGATGGATGGATGGATGGATGGATGGATGGATAGATGGATAATTAGAAACAAAATGGAAGGCCACACTCAAGTTAGTAATACAACTGACATCAACCATGTCGTCACTGCTTAATCTCGCCAACAATTAGGGTTTTAGACAGCAGCACAGCCACTACCTCATGAATTAATTGAGGGAGGCTGAAATTACCATTAAAGCCCATGTGATGTGCAGCTGTCAAAAAGTGAATCCTACATGAGCTCAATTTTTACCACTTAATTGAGAGCAATTTTTGGTGCAGGAGGTCACAACACGCCAAGATCATTCCCTTCGCCGGCTGCGCAGCTTGCACTGCACCCAACCCCGATTATTTCCCCCCCAAGTGGTAGCTCCATAGGGAGGTTGGCCTTTTCATGTCGAAGGAGGCCAGATGGATGGAAGGATGCCTGGATGGATAATTAGGAGCAATACAGAAGGCCACACTCAGGGTAGTAATTTAACTAACATCAACCATGTCCCTCACTCCTTAATCCTGCCAACAATGAGGGTCTTAGACAGCAATACAGCCAATACCTCATGAATGAATAGAGGGATGCTGAAGTTACTGTTATGTGCAGCTGTCCCCTGAATTTAATGCTACATTAGCTCCCTCCTACACACAAAAAAAAGTCCTACAATGGATAACAATTTTTACCACTCAGTTAGGAGCACAATGGAAGGTCACGCTCGGGGTAGGAATTAACTAAAACAACAACTGCCACTCACCATGTGCCATGGATCTATACATCGAACCTTAAATGTGAGTGAAAGAAGAGGCAATGGCAAAACAGTCCTCACTGCTAGATATAGATGAGGCTGTCATCTTCATCCTAATCCTCAAAGGGATCAATAATGGTCCAAAGGTACAATATTGACCGGAAAGAGATTACGTGTGAGAAGAGGTGAGTGGAGGTACCAGTGCAGGAGAGGTGAGGGGTAAATAATTAGGGAATAGCAGTAATATTATATTAAGCACTTGTAACATGCTGTTTTGCAATGCAGATCAAATCAATTACGCCCTGTGGAGTTCCACTCCCGGCTGCTTCATCTCAGTGAATTCATAGAGCTATATGACTGAAAAATATAAACAAAGAGCACTCAGAAAGACTATCTCCACAGTAAAGTGTGAGCTGTTTTTTGAGCGGCCAAGCTAACAATATTCTCATGTTGGGTTCCTGAGATGTCTGTTCATGTTTATAGGATTTTGTGACCAAAAAGATGTGACACATTGTTCCACCACAAGGCCCAAAGAGCCCAGAGGAACGTCTCTGGAAACCCGCTCGGCAACTTGGCAGCATGAAAACTGTCACACTGACTGTTTTTTTGTGCATTTATTTTTTATTTAATCAGCAGTAGCTCGTCACGCTTTCCTACCATGAATCTAAGCCCCGAGGGAAGTAGAGACTTTTTCATTCAGGGCCCCAAAAAAGTGAAGAATGTGGACACTACGTACAAGAGGATTAAGGGATTTTACTAAATATATTAAAAGAGGAGATAAGGTCAGAATAGGAGGAGGTAGCTGTTTTTTTTCTGACTTTTTTGGGGCAGAGAGTAGGAGAGGCCTTTTTACTTGCTTTTGCTTCTGAATTTGAATTTCTGTTTAGATTTTAATGTTCTGTTCTCGCTTCCATAGTGAGCAGTAACTTCAAAAAGACAACTTTTACTCCAGTGTAAGTGTCCAATGGTGACACACATCTCAAAGATAGAAATGGTACACAACAAGCCTTTTAGCAACTCTCATCTGATTATATATATGTAACCATTTCCCAACACAGGTGCGATATACTTTGTGTCCGTGACGCGAATATAAGCGCCATCGTGTTCATCCTGACTTCTGTGTAATTGTGTAAAGATTCTCAAAATAGGCTTGCTCCATCTTAATAACCGAAATCAGGGCAGTCATTATGACTGACATCCCTCTAAACAGACATTCCTCTTGTGAGGTACTGCAGACAATTGGACATTAGATGTGCAATGAATATAATAAATGAATGTAATGAAGGAATGTGGATTTCGCCACAAAATCTAATTTACACAGAATGTGTATTTTTTATTTATTTATTTATTTTTTTGAGTTTCCTTTGCCTGCATTATGTTTCACAGGGACAGTCGCTAACTCGTGTTGAGACTGTACACGTAGTGCAGCATAGTACGAATACCACCACAGCTTGTACAACTGACAAATCCATTTAATCATCAAAAAAACCTGGGTGCTAGGCGCCGGGTCGGGTTGGCCCACACTTGTGGCGTGTTCGGTTGCAGCGGCTCAGGACTAACCCTCCATCCGACCATGCAATTTCGTTGTACAATGTTGTATAATGACAACTAAAGCACTTCACTTTCCGTACTTAATTTAATTCCCATTAAAACCCTGCTTCATTCTTTCACAAATATCACATCCTTAGCTGCATTTTTAAATCGCATTAAATGTTTCTCCTGGTTGATCCACCACGCATTGAGGAGGGATAAACTACAGGTGTGAGTTGAATGACAATGCTTAGCCAGGATTTTATACTAGCTCATGCTGTTCACTGGCAGGACCGATTCACTCCACGGTGTTAAAGTTAGATCCTGCGGTGGGTTTAAATGCTATGCCTTCCCTGCATTGCTCCCGTGGATGCTGCCATCAGGGCCAGTGATCTGTCTGCACACCGGCCAATTCACGCACAATGTTTGCAGAAAGCTGCTTATCATCCAATCTTCCATTATGGTCTGTGAGGCTATCTATCGGCCTCTGGTTGTTCAGTATTCGCCCCCTAATCATAAGGCAGACAAGATGTGTGAAATAGCGGGAAGGTGTCTGCAGTGTCTGTCAGTGTAGAGGACTACTACTACTACTACCCCTGAGTCTTAGCGGCTTTGTGAGATGAAAACACTCCCTTGGAGAGAGGATGTGAGCTGTCAGTCATGCTGCATACGGCACAGCGCAGTATAGCTCAGAGCCATGCAAGATTAAGTCTGCTTTTACTCTCACATATAATATGGCATGGCAATGAATGTGACACATACAGCGTTAGTAGTTTAACAGCGTCTCACTGCATAGATATTTGATGTCTGTATAGGCTGAAAGAAAGAAAACCTGTTAAGAACCGGAACAACTGCTCTATTTCCAGCCTTTCCATTCCACATTTTATCTTCAAAATTCCCGCTACAGAGTTACTAATGGATAGTTTCTAGTGCAACAATGTGTTATATCACGTAGAATGTATCCAGCAAGGTCAAAGGTTTCCCTCTTACACACAAACACACACACATTCAGACTTGTTTTGGTCACTCACAGTAAACACGCTTTACCTGAAACATAACAGTTTTTGGCATTGTTAGTGTGTAAACAGCCTTCCCCTTAAATGTGCCCCGATTAAATTAAGTACACACACCACACAAACCCGCAGTTGCAGCTTCCCCCAGACATGAGGTGTCCCCGGGGCTGAACTGTCAAAACAAAGTTTTGGCGAGACGGGCGATACAGACTCATGACTATCAGTAGATTTATCAATACATTTAGCCAACTGTTACGCTTAAAATGGGTGATGAAAAAACTATAATTTGGTGCGTTTTAGTCGGTTTTCTAGTCTCTAGGTTAATTCAGCGCTGCTCTGCTTTTCCACACACACACACACACACACAGAGAGGAGAGAGAAAGCACACAGAAAACCACGGCAGCTCATTTTAAATTTTAGTGGAATTCACGCGCGGCTCTCAACTTACTTACAACCAGCAGGTAACAGCCTGCGCCGATATCCAGCGCTGGCGACAGAGTGGAGGCGTAGATATCCATGGGGAAGGTGATCGGTGGCCGGGATGAGAGGGAAGAGGCGAGGTGGAGAAAAGTCAAAAAGCGTCGCTGCTGATGCGTCCCGGTGTCAGATCCATCTGTCTTCAGGAGAGGCGCGGAGACGCACAAGACTGGAGTCTTGTGCCTATAGTGTGCGTTATGTTGCCAGGGAGATCGTGCGTAAAGGGCAGGGCTACCATCCGGCGTATGAGGCGCTGCCTGTGACCAAACGTTTAAGTAATGGGTAGAGATACGTGGTGAGGGTAAAATTAGTTTAAGGTACCAGTAAATGGAAGAGGACTTACCTTTGTGAACAGCCCACTACCCTGAGTATGACACATACGTCAACAGAGACTATTAAAAGTACTTTAAAACATCTCTACTGCATCTGCTCTAAACTCTATAAAACACATGTATCAAGAGTTCAAGATTAATTAATGCAAGCAATATATTGAGTAGTGCTGCTACTCTCTCATTGTTTGCATGCAGTGTACTATGGATAACTGCTTATGTATGTCATGTGCGCTGTATAATGTTCTATGTGGGCCAGAGAACAACTTCGTGGTTATGTGAATTCAGACAGTGAGTTGGTGTTGGGGGAAAGGTTTAATTCAGACACTCAGTATTAGGTACACACACCCATTTTAATCTTTCTACTTCTTTTTTTCCCATGGACTTATCTCAATTTTTAAGAGTCATTTTACTTTAATTTGTGGGCATATACACAGACACTATGGGCGATGAGGGGGAAAGTCTGAGCTGTCATTTACTGGCACTATGAAGGGCTTTGGCAGCTTAAATTGCTTCCCTCCTTTCCCCATAGAAGCATGCGTCATAGTTGTCACATAATATTACAGCTCAAATTAAATATCGCTACTTCAATTAACTCTCCATCAACATTGTGGCGACCACAGTTGTCCACCACCAGTGTCAGGATAGGTTTGTTCACAATTTTACACTCACAAGTACAAATAACACTACGCAGTCTTTTGCCTTCAGATTACACTTTATTCCATTAACAGTGTGTTGATTTGGGTGCACACAATTTGGCATTCTGTCCATGGTCTTGAAGTTGTATTAATACTTCCCATTTTCTTTGTTTGAGCTCCTCCTACAAAAGGACTGAGGCCTGGCTGAGAAGGCCTTTTAAGGACAGTCCAGAGGAAGTGGGAAAAACCATTCAGAAGATGGGAGAAGGGGGGACTGAAACATCGTAAAGTGTCCTTTTCAAGAGTGTATAGTTTCTACTTTTGTTCACTTAGTTTATGTTTAGTTAGTTTAAGTGTGATGTTTTGTTAGTTGTGAGTCAAGTTCCCCCTGTGTCTGTGTTGGACTAGTCCTAAATGTATACAACCCCTGTGTGTCCCATTTGTCATTTAGGTCAGGTTGGTTATGTTAAGTTGAAGCCTTAGTTTTCTTATTGCTTAATTGACCTCATTTTGAGGTCCTTTTGGACCCTATTTTTCCACATTTGTTTGATTTTTATTTTAGACTCCATTATTTTTTGTATTCTCACATTTTTGAAACTTTATTAAAACATTTTTTGGCAAATTTACACCTTAGTCCGCTGCCGTTCTGTTTGGCCCCTAACAATTGGTGGCAGCAGTGAGATCATCCATTTAGGACAAAGTTTTTTTTTTTATGCCTTTTTGCATGAGCCATGCTGGGAACCAGAGCAAACAAAATCCTCAAGCTAGCCCAGACAGACAGAGAGGGCCTAACAGACAATGAAGGTGAGGTGAGCTGCTGGTGGGGCAATTGGCATTGAGGGTGAAGAGCATGAGGAGCCTGCAATCTCAGACCTGGCCAACATTCTTCAGGCCCATATAGGACAGCAGAACGCTCGGGAGGCCTATTGGGATAAAGAAGCTGCACGGCAAGATAAAGCTCTTCAACATCAGTTTGTCCTTCTTCAGTTGGAGGTGCAGGCTCAGGCCCAAGGTTCTCCCAGGCTGAGGCCTGCACCATTTCAGAAGCCTCAGGAGGACACAAGCTTGGAGGGCTCTTCGGAGGAGGATGCGTCCCAGCCAGGTGACTCCTCTTATGCTCAGCCTTGCTATTTTAAACAACCAAAACTGCAAAAGCTAAGTGATGACGATGATATTGAACATTTTCTTATCACTTTTGAACGGATAGCAATTGCCTGCAGATGGCCAAAATCAGATTGGGCTTTTCACCTGATTCCACTGTTAACGGGGAAAGCTGGAAGTGCTTATGTGCATATGGATGTTGATAAATCAATGAAATATGATCATGTTAAGTATGAAATTAACAAAGAAACCCACCGCCAGAGGTTTCGCTTCCTCCATGTGGAGCTGGATGAAACACCCAAACAGTTGTACGTAAGTCTTAAAGAGCTTTAAATTAATGAAATCATGACACTTGAACAGTACTTAAGGCAATTGTTAGGGGCCAAACAGAAAGATAGTGGACAAAGGTGTAAAATTGCCAATTTTTTTTTAAAATAAAGTTTCAAAAATGCGAGAATACAAAAATAATGGGGTCTAATATAAAGTGGAAAAATAGGACCTCAACATGAGGTCAACTAAGCAATAAGAAAACTAAGGCTTCAACTTAACATAACCAACCTGAACTAACTGACAAATGAGACACACAGGGGTTATATACATTTAGGACTAGTCCAACAAAGACACAGGGGGAACTTGAAGCACAACTAACAAAACATCATACTTAAACTAACTAAACATAAACTAAGTGAACAAAAGTAGAAACTATACACAGAAAATAATTCTTTCATTACAATAACAAATCCTCTTTAAAAGGACGCTTTACGATGTTTCAGTCCCCCCTTCTCCCATCTTCGGAATGGTTTTCCCCCCTTCCTCTGGACTGTTCATAAAAGGCCTTCTCAGCCAGGCTTCAGCCCTTTTGCCAGAGGAGCTCAAACAAAGAAAATGGGAAGTATTAATACAACTTCAAGACCATGGACAGAATGCCAAATTTGTGTGCACCCAAATCAACAAACTCTTAATGGAATAAAGTGTAATCTGAAGGCAAAAGACTGCGTAGTGTTATTTGTAGGTGTGAGTGTAAAATTGTGAACAAACCTATCCTGACACTGGTGGTGGACAACTGCTGTGGCCGCCACAAACATAAACAATGGTGACAATTATTTGAGGGTGGTTAACTCCTGTTGCAAATGCATAGCTCTTTGACTGGCACAATTAATCAAAGCAAAACGCTCAGACAAAAGACTTTTCAGATGGATTTGTGACAAATGTAAGAAAAACATTTTTTTTCCCTCAAGATTGAATATTTCTCTTTTGATTTCCTACTTCAGTGTCTTCTGTCACTGTAGATAACTGCCCAGAAACCTATTGTGCAGATTCCGTGACCCAAACTGTCCAGATGGTCTGCCAGGAATGACATTCGCATTTAACGGCCAGCTGCAGGGCAGAGTGCAGAGGTAGGGTTTCTTGTTAGCGTGATTATCCCAGGTTGTCAAAGTTCAAAAGGCTGACAAGATTATGGAGCAGTTTGAAGAGAGTTAGTGGGTGTTGGTTTGTCTGTGATTTGGAGATGTCAGGTGTTAATTGGAGTGTTATGTGAAAAAGATGTGTCAGACGCATGTTCAGTGGCATGTATAAGATTTGATTCACCTTTAAAGGATGTGGACCGAACGGAATGCTGACAAGACTGTGGACCTTTCCGCCAAGCGCTGTCATCTAAGTGCATCAAAATGATGCGTACTGTCCAGGATTGTACCACATCAGCACCTTCAATTGAATTATATTTATATAGCGTTAATAACAATACAAATTTTCTCAAGATGCTTTAAAAAACCTAGTTTGAGGCTCCCAGAGCAAGCTCAAAGGTGACGGTGGCAAGGAAAAACTCCCATTTAACAGGAAGGAACCTTGAGCAGAACCCAGCTCATATGGAGGGACCCATCGGCTTTAGGCTGGCCGGGTAGAGACAGAAAAAGAGAGAAGAGAGCAGCAGGATGAGAGGGGAGGGAAAGTAAGATGGAGAAAGGCAACAGACTATTAACATGCTGTACAGTAGTAGCACACAAATGCATGAGTTGTAATAGGGAAGAAATTAGAGGATAGGAGCTCAGTGCAAGAGAGAAGAGAGTGGAGGACAGGTGCTCAGTGCATCACCCCCCAGCAACCTAGGCCTATAGCAGCATAACTAAGGGAGCCCTAACTATAAGCTTTATCAAAAAGGAAAGTCTCAAACCTAACCTTAAAATTAGAGAGGGTGTCTGCTTCCCCAACAAAAACTGGGAGCTGGCTCCACAGAAGAGGGGCCTGATAACTGAAGGCTCTACCTCCCAGTCTACTTTTTGAAACTCTAGGAACCACAAGTAAGTCTGCACTTTGAGATCAAAGTGATCCATTGGGATGATATGGTACAATGAGGTCTTTAAGATATGATGCAGCTATAGACCTTTAAGTGCCTTGTATGTAAAGAAGAGGATTTTAAATAAAGAGAAGCTAGAAGTGGAGTAATATATCAAAAAACATCAGGACTGTTCTGACGATCGTGAGGAACTGACCATAGGGTAAGCCTGTTAAATGTTGTCACTGTAAACAAATGCGGTTTAGTTCATGTTTGATGGTTTTCAGAGAGACGCATTGCATTTATCCTGCATGCATATCTCATCAAGTGTTTACAGCTCTCTTTACTCCCCCTCCTCCTCAGAGCTGACAGCAGTTTGAAAGCTGCTCTTAACAGCCTCTCTAAATTAATACTGTGTTTAACGTCTAGGTGTAATGTGAAGGATGATACTTGTAGTGATTAAAGAAGAATTATTATCCCACTCTAAGTTTCCCCTCAGCTATGTGAAATGCCTTTATAACCTGCAATGTTCTGACAAACCCAGTGTACACCACTTGCCTACTGAGTGAAGACAGAGTTTGCCACTAGCTGGAGAACACTTAAAGACGTTTAGCATCCAAACAGCCTTTCTTCGAGAGAAGGCAGCAACCAAAAGAGACTGGGGCCAACACTTATCTTGCAAGGCAACTGGATTCTCGAGTGATTAATGCAAGATGCCTGTTATCGTGACAAACTCCACCTTGCCAGGTTTCTGGTTATCTGCTTGTAGCTGAACTGTCTAATGTACTGGCCAGATTAGACCACAATAACACTGCAGCTGCAAACGCAAATGGCTTCCTGTTCGACAGTCTAAGATAGCTGAGAGACACCTATAGTATATCTTAGCATACATGTATTGACATTTACAAAAGCAATTGATATACACCTTGGATTGTGGGTTTGTTTTTTTAAGGGGTAATTAAAGGAGGCTTGGGTTGTGGCAGGGGCTGTTACAGCAAACAGCACTGCCACGAGAGTTATAAAAGTGATAAGAAAGTAATAACTAGTGAGAATGTATAGCAAACTGCAAGTGATTGGTGCCAACCAGCAAATACAACCACATTATGCTTAATTTGATAGGTTCAGTGTAACAAGAACATGCACATTAACAAATCATCACTAACCTGGTCACAATTTTAAAAAAGCCATAATAAGCCAGTGCCAGGTTTACATCTTGTTGTGCAACCATAATGTACAACCTCTGGTTGGGGATTTCTGTGTTTTTATATCCAGTTTAGACAATCATAACCATTTGCATTTCTACCCATTTACATTTATCCATGCTACCAATAGTGTATGATATACAAAAGCTGTTTGCAAGGAGTGGAAATAGGAGTGGAAGAGATTTTCCACATCAGAGCTCAGATCAATAAGAGCAGATCTGAGTGAGCGGCAGAGAAATGTGGAGCAGTGCAAGACTTAGGCTATAGTAGGAATATAAGATTAGGATGATGAAATGTAAGGCACGAAAATAACACTCTTGAAGAAGCTTATAATGTGTTTAATGTAAGCGCACTGGGGTTATATTCCATTTTTTTTTTTTGTGTGAGTGTGTGAAGCACATTAAATCTAAAGTTGTTTTGCTTTCCTGATGTATTTAGCAGGGCGGCACAGTACCGTGGTGGTTAGCACTGATGCCTCACAGCAAGAAGGTTCCGGGTTTGAAACCAGGCCAAGTGGGCCTGGTCCTTTCTGTGTGGAGTTTGCATGTTCTCCCTGTGTCTGCGTGGGTTCTCTCCGGGTACTCCGACTTCCTCCCACCGTCCAAAGACATGCTCGTTAGGTTAACTGGTGATTTTAAATTGGCCGTAGGTGTGAGTGTGAATGGTTGTCTGTCTCTCTGTGTTAGCCCTGCGATAGACTGGTGACCTGTCCAGGGTGTACCCCGCCTCTTGCCCAATGACAGCTGGGATAGGCGCCAGCCCCCCCGCGACCCTTCACAGGACAAGCAGTTACAGAAGATGAATGAATGAATGAATGACGTATTTAGCTTCCAAATGCTAAAACAGGGTAACAGTAACATAAATGACTGGTCAAAATGGCTAGCCACCTGCTCCTTTAAAATATCATATCTAAAAGTCATAAAACCTGAGTATGCAGAAAATTAGAACACAGAATTAATAGAATTTTTCCCCCTGTTTCAAATTGCTTGTGCACTTTTGTCACTGCATAAAATGGGTTGATTTGACATCTCTATTGTAACCTTCTACCTAAAAGGCAAGGCATCTCTCATCCCCTCCTCCAAGACCACTCAAGAATCTAAGAGTCTTCTAATATGATGAGCATGAAAGGAGCTCTACCATGCCGAGGCTAATTAAGATGCTCATGGTCCTCAGGTCGTGTAGAAATGAAAAAAAAAATCTGGACGTTTCTATTTGACCACAGGAGATGAGGCGAGGTGGGCAGGGAGTTGTGAATGGTTTGTTTTTCAAGGCCACAACATATGTAGAGCCGGCCCCCATGGCCCTGCACCCACCTTGGATTTGTTCATAACAAATGCGTGTGACTGACATTTTCTGGATTTAGTCCCTCTGGGATGCATTTCTTGTGAAATTACTTACTCATTACTGTTTTATTATCTATTTATTGATATGCAACACCAACCACAGTAGATCTGGATAATATGTTAGAAAACACATCACTAATTGGAGTGGCGGGGGCATTAAGAGGTCTAGTGGTACTTAAATGGTTTGCGGGATTAGTTAAGGTGTTGACAGGCTGACAGCGGTGCTGACACTCCTTTGATAGGAGCTGCTAATGACTGTTTCTTTTGTCTTTTGCTGCACAGAAGAACATGCTAATGATCACAGTTATTTATTTTTCATTAATGTTTTTTATGGAATCATTGTGTTTTTGTAAGCTTAGAATCCACCCTTTTTATATACATTGGGAGTGGGTCCTCTGCCATAAGTTTACCATCTTGTGGCGCCATGTTTCCACAGTAGCCCAGAATGGACAAACCAATCACTGCTATCAGACAAAATTAAAGTGAGTGTTAAAACGGTGGGGGTGGCTGTCATTGGACGGGAGGCGAGATATGTTATTATCACCCCTTTATTCAGGGCCCCTGCTCTAGATAGGCACAAAAAAGTAGAAGTTTAGTATGACATAATGGAAAAATGTCAGTTCTGTAGAAAAATGTAGTTTATACATACTGCGCTATATTCCACCACTGTCAATAATCTTGTAACACAGGACCTCTGTTGCTGATACGTGTTGCCATGTTTGGATCAGACCAAAATAGTAGTAAATGACTGGAAGATAGGTAGCAACATTATACTAGTTTGAGTTTGTAATAATGATATTTAGTTTTTCGATCAGCAATTAATAGCCCAGCAGAATTGAATTTACCTGAATCCTGTAATTACCACTTCTGGCCACAGAGGCCGCTGTTGGCACTGTTCAACAAAAGTTACGTATTGTTGCTTTAATTCTTATTACTTGTTGCAACACTCGTCCATTTACCTGCCCCTCCAACACTGGTTGGCCAATGGAGACACAGCACTGCTTTATCCATCCTCATGAGTTAGAACAGAAACTGATATAAGCAACAGCAAAACTGCATAAGTGAAGAAAAAAATCAACAGTCAGTGAAGGAAAGACGAGATAATCATATCAACATTTGAAGGATTTACGTAAAGTTCTATGGGTTGCGTGTAATTAATGTTCTTAATAAGACCACATCTCAGACATTAGCACCAATCGTTACGGCGTCTGATGTGTCAGGTAAACAGGAAAGTCACTTTTGACGTGGGCTTTTTCCACAAACTAAGGCGTGAAGTAGAAAGGTGGGAGGTTAGGCTGTGATGTTTTGTGATGTGTCACTTTTTGTACACAGGAAAGCTTTCAGGACAACACGATGATGTAGCTGGGTAACAGGATGTCACCAGCTTTGTCAGCTGTTAGAGGCGAGACATTCATTTATATAGATTCTCAGGGCAGGATCCTCTGGACAAAATACTAAGATTACATCAAAAGAAGTCTCCTCTTGATTAGAAAACTGTGTTACTGTATTTTTGCAAAACATAAGCGCTTAGTTTTATTTTATTTTTATTTTTATGTATTTTTTTATTCACATAACTGACTTTTCATTCATAATAGAGAAAAAAAAGCTGGGTCCTTGGTCAGTACACGTCTACTCTCTTCGGTTACGTCAATCGTAGCAATTTTCCAATTACTTCAATGTAGCATCAGTGTCAATTCAAACCATTTTAATCAAACCTCAAATAATTACATTTTACCAAGCTTATATGGACTCTGTTGGCTGTTTACACAAAAGATAGACAATCTTTTTTAAAACTGATGTCTGTAGATTAGTTATAATCATCAGTTTCCAGGAAAGACAAAATCCTCCATGGAATCTTCTCAAATAACACAGAAATCTTCTTCTCTGATGAGCTTAATGTGTTCCTCTTTCCAAACGTTAAGATGCAATGTGTTAATGAGAAGGCCTCCCCCCTCCACCCTGTGTAGAAGCTTGAAGCTGACCCCCAATCTCTGTTAGGTCTGATAATGGAACATGGTCCTCTGGTCAATATGTGCCTTCCGGATAGATTTTTTTTTTCAGCGTGGCGAAAAGGTTACCAATAACGTTTATAGCCCGACATTACAAAACACGCAATAACTGTAAGCTTTTCTAATACAGTCACTAATAACGAGTTGGAATTGATTCTATACAATGAAAAGTCATTGTTTTGTAGAAAATTCCCATTATCGTTGTTCAACATCATAACGTTACCACAGAGAGAGTAACTGGAGACCCTAAGTCTAGGACAAAAGACATGCCTGCCCTTTGTTTCCATCTATAGAAAAGAGTGTCTGAAGGAGCCATTCAGGTTTGCGGCCCCTCAGGATGTCATTAGGGTATAACCACCCGTTGTGACATGGATGGCAATACGTAAGTCACTTCAGGCTGAAGGCGGTGAAGCTGTATTGATTTTTAATATGGTACTAATAGCACTGGCGGGCAAAGTGCTGCCCTCTTTTGGCACAGACAGCAGCATGGTAGAACAAACCATATTTTAGGTACTTGGAGCTGAACCTTGCACATTCTGGGGACATCTGAGACTTTACATGAACTATTTTACATACGATATAAAATGGAACCTTTAACCCTTTTCAACCTGGAGGTCCCTGCATCACGACAATGCCATCTTCAGAGGAGGATTTAGGTATGGGTACGGACATGGGTAGCTGCCCAGGGCATCATATTGTCAGGGGCCAATCGAATAAAAAAATAAATAAATCCAAACATTTGTTACATTTGTGTGATCGATTTTCTGTCGCCTAGCATGCTGTGTCCCATCAGTTTGATATGATTTCACTTTGTGGGTTGAAGTCGGAGCCCACTAGTCACAGATCTCAGTCACAGACATAGTTATGGATGGGGGTGGGTGCAGGCTGATTGCAGATGGGGATCAGAGGAGAGCTGGGATCTATTAAAAAGCGGGCCCCTCCAGTAGAGTACTATGTATTTATAGTGACATCACGAAATGCTGTCAAATAAACTACAGAATGTACAGGTTTGTGTTAAATAATTAGTTAATGCAAAGACGTTGTGTACATAAGTGATTCTCAACTGGTGGGTCACAGCCCAAAAGTGTGTCACAGACCTTCAGTAGGTCCTTTTTCTAGGCTAATAAATAAATAAATATAAAGAAAAAAAAATCATGTGCTTTTAGTTTGAAGATTTCTTATGCAGCAGATTGCCATGTATTCACACTCCGTAACAGTAGGTGGCGATAATACTTAGTTTGGATAGTACAGTGTCTTTTTATATATTAAATGAGTGGGTACTCAGCTAAAACTACATGTTTTTTAAGTCTTTCTGAAACTACTTCTCTGTAGTTGAATTTTTGTTTAGCTATTTTTGAGCATGAAATCACTGTTGAGTCCGTTAAAAAGCCTGAAGTTACTGAAGCCTAATGATCAATGGCTTATTAAGTGCTACAGATCGAATATTATTAATACAGGGCTGTTCAGTATGTGTACACAACAACCCTGTGTACACCATCTAGGTGAACTGGTTTAGTCCTGACTCTGATGGGCGATGAGCTGGTTCACTGCCAAATTTACACCACGGAGAAGAAGAGGTCAAAGCCATCAGGTACCCAGTTTAGAGAAAAGAGAAAAGAGGAGGAAAAAGGTGTAAGAGATAAAGGTATGCTTCTGTACATGATATTCTGCATGTAATATGAAATGGGGTGGAGTGGAACAATGTGAGCCTGTTGCTTTCGGTTCTCAGTCCAATTAGCAGCTAAAACTGGATATAAATTCACACTGTTTTATGATGATAATCAGAGGTGGACAGAGTACACACCTTCACTACTTGAGTAAAAGTACAGATACTCTTTGTCAAATATTACTCCAATACAAGTAAAAGTAGCTTAGTCAAAATATTACTTAAGTAAAGTACTAAAGTATTTGCTTAAAAAAATACTTAAGTAAAAGTATTTAAAAAGTATCTCAGGAAATACAGGAAAGTAGCTTTATTGTCATTATACAATCCACTGATGCGATTCTAACGCACGCGCACACCCACCCACCCAGTCTCTCTCTCTCTCTCTCACACACACACACACACACATACCGCGACGTGCTTTTTCAGGTTGGAAGACGAATTCTTGAAGGCCGTGATATAATTTGTTCGCGGTAAGCACAACAAACATTTAAACTGAAACGAATCAGTTTTTGTGGCAAAAATCTCAAACATGGGTTTCAGATAAGGCCACGGGTGCTCGGTGGGAGTTTCTCTAGGTGTTTCTCCAGTTTCTTCCTCCAGTATGGATTGTATGGCATGACGTATACGACTAAGACAAACCATATGCGAATCAGCAGAAACAGTTTATTTTCTCAGAATTTTGAAAAAATAAAAAAATAATCAGCTGACGTAAGCTCAAAAGTAGCGAGTAACGAGAGCATCAACAGAAATGTAGTGGAGTAAAAAGTACAATATTTGTCCTTCAAATGTAGTGGAGTGAAAGTAAAAGTATCCCCCAAAAATAATACTCAAGTAAAGTACAGATACTCAAAAACTGTACTTAAGTACAGTACTCAAGTAAATTTACTTCGTTACTGTCCACCACTGATGATAATACATGGCCTGAGACAAAACTGTTACAACCCAACACATTATTCATTTTAATTAATGACACCACAATTAAAGTTTTCCATGCTGTCGATGAGGTCCTGAATTCAACAAGCTAACATAGAAGATGTTTACATTACATGTGTATTTATTTACACAAAAATGCATTTATAATTTGAGACATGTATGTTATTGCCTTTTAAAACAAAATTAGGGGCACTTTTAAAGTATTTTGGAGCACTGGATGAGGAGCCATCAACCTCTTCCATCTGCGGTATTACCAAAGTTCACCCAGGGCACTAAACAGGCCTCTGGCCGTGTCTGTTATAAAAACACAACCCAACGTCATTTTTTAGCAAGTTGCCGAGTGGATAGAATGGCCAGTACTACAACGAGTAAAACAGGTGTTGTGCTTAATTTGTGACATCTTCTACCTCAACACTACGTCACTGAGCTCAGTTTTTGCTGGAGTTTTCCCCAAACACATTCTGGCCCGGTGACATAATATAATGCTCTCAAGTGTCTCTCATTCGTGGAGCCGTAGGATGTTCAGTTTAACCTTACAGTTTCTATATTTAACATCAGTGGTGGACAGTAACGAAGTAAATTTACTTGAGTACTGTACTTAAGTACAGTTTTTGAGTATCTGTACTTTACTTGAGTATTATTTTTGGGGGATACTTTTACTTTCACTCCACTACATTTGAAGGACAAATATTGTACTTTTTACTCCACTACATTTCTGTTGATGCTCTCGTTACTCGCTACTTTTGAGCTTACGTCAGCTGATTATTTTTTTATTTTTTCAAAATTCTGAGAAAATAAACTGTTTCTGCTGATTCGCATATGGTTTGTCTTAGTCGTATACGTCATGCCATACAATCCATACTGGAGGAAGAAACTGGAGAAACACCTAGAGAAACTCCCACCGAGCACCCGTGGCCTTATCTGAAACCCATGTTTGAGATTTTTGCCACAAAAACTGATTCGTTTCAGTTTAAATGTTTGTTGTGCTTACCGCGAACAAATTATATCACGGCCTTCAAGAATTCGTCTTCCAACCTGAAAAAGCACGTCGCGGTATGTGTGTGTGTGTGTGTGTGAGAGAGAGAGAGAGAGACTGGGTGGGTGGGTGTGCGCGTGCGTTAGAATCGCATCAGTGGATTGTATAATGACAATAAAGCTACTTTCCTGTATTTCCTGAGATACTTTTTAAATACTTTTACTTAAGTATTTTTTTAAGCAAATACTTTAGTACTTTACTTAAGTAATATTTTGACTAAGCTACTTTTACTTGTATTGGAGTAATATTTGACAAAGAGTATCTGTACTTTTACTCAAGTAGTGAAGGTGTGTACTCTGTCCACCTCTGTTTAACATGAGCAGAAACACTCATACTACACTGATAGATGTTTCTATGTCTGTTGATTCATTACAGTAATTGGTGGTAGATCCATTCTCTCTTTCCGTGTGCGCATACAAAGTATGTGTAAAAACAAATTACATAAAACATTGTCAAGGTTGAAGAGATGACACAGTACCCATGGGCACCTGGTCGCCCGCAGGAACCAAGTGAGTAGCGGCAGGGTATGTTCTAAAAATAGCACTTGTCGCTGTGGAGCGCCTTTAAAAAATTAATTTAATTGTTTTGCTGTTCTTTTATATCAATAACACTATCACTAATGTAGAGTGGAACGTGGCATTATTTAATATAAAATTATATATATTTTATTATGTTTTATGTATATATGAACTTTGACCTGTCTGGTGTCAAAGTTCAATATCAGGCGCAACCGCCATCTTTCTTTTTACGATATACGGAAGCGGCAGCGGCTACGTTGGGGAGCTAGATGTGGGTCGTAACAACAGAAAAACATGGATGAAAAGCGAAACTGCCACTGTGGCAACAGAAAAGCGGCACAACATGGAGAGACACTGTGACGGACTAGCTTCCATGCTAACTGGTAACTACCAGCCTGGCAGCGCCTTACGGATGGAAAAAGGCCGTGAGTTAAAGGCAGACTGTTTACATGAGGCCGGCGAAGAAGTCAAAAGATGTAAGTGAAGCGTCATTTAGCAAAACGGGTGTTTTTAGTGAAACACCATGGCGCCGTTGAACTCAAATATTGAACTAAAATGTGAAAAATGATTTGTTGTTGTTCATAAAACAGATATCATTTTTCTTTTGTTAAAATGCTACAGATTTATGCAAATGTGATATGATTAATTTAAATATGTGAAAAAAGTTCAGTTTTTTTAATATTACATTGCTGGTAGTTTGTACGGACATGGGACAAAGGTCATGATTTGTTAAAAAAAAAAAAAGTGTCATTCATACAATGCAGTCAAGAAAGAAAGATGATCAGAGGGAGGTGTGATAGCTCAAATGTTGACACTGAATTATAGGGAAAAAAAACAAATAATGAAAAATGTTGCATGTTTAAATAAATAGGTTTCTACCATGTAAATCACTAATTTTTATTTTGACGATTCAGTAACAACAATATGATATAGCATCAACCACTAACGTGAGCAGACAGTCTCGTTGCACATATAAATTATTATTATTACTATTTTTATTGTCAAAGGTGAACTGTGTGACTTTATTCAGTGGTGGTTAGCACTGATGCCTCACGGCAAGAAGGTTCTGGGTTCGAATCCAGGCTGACTGGGGCCTTTCTGTGTGGAGTTTGCATGTTCTCCCTGTGTCTGCGTGGGTTCTCTCCTGGTACTCCGCCTTCTTCCCACTGTCCAAAGACATGCTCATTAGGTTAACTGGTGATTCTAAACTGGCCGTAGGTGTGCATGTGAGTGTGAATGGTTATCTGTCTCTCTGTGTTAGCCCTGCAGTAGACAGGTGACCTGTCCAGTGTGTACCCCGCCTCTCACCCAGTGACAGCTGGGATAGGCTCCAGCCCCCCCAGAAACCCTCCAGAGGACAAGCGGTTACAGAAGATGAATGAATGAATGAATGAATGTGTGACTATGTTATTCAAGAAGTTTGTATCAAACAAGTATCCCTTTGTATTACTCCCTTGAAGTAGCTCTCAGTTTCAGAAAGGTTGGTGACGCCTGCTTTAGAGGGAGCCTGTAGGATTCTAGTTGAACTAATCAGCCATGAGCTGTAGCTTCAGTTTACCAAATATGAGAGGGCCATTGTCCTTTTCATTTAACTTTTGGCAACAAAGAGAATACATATAAGCTTTGCAAAATGTCAAGCTATTGTTGAATAGGGCCAGCTGGAACTAAGTTGACACATGTGAGGTTCAACATTCCCTGAATTTGAACTTTGAAGCGAAGTTATATATTAAAAAAAAAAGAGGCTCTGCGTCACATCATTTCAAGCTTCTTAAGCGTTCCACTTAAATACATGCAAAAGCACAGTCAAAGGTCTGCATGCATGAGAGGAAATATTAATATGACTGTGTTTTTCAAAAGAACATTGTGGAAAGATGCATACAGTAAAAAGCTGACCATTTCCTCTGCAGTCTGATGACGCATAATCAGAGGTAACTGCAGACACTTTTTTTTTTTTTTACCGGATGTAACTATTTATCATGTGGATAGTGCACAGTATGTATAATAATTTGCAACCCAAGGATTTTAAAGTCCTATATGAAAATCCCATATGATTTCTCGTATTTAAATGCAAGATGTGGTCCTCGTGGCTGTGGAGGCATTCCCCAAGTGTTTCTATTCTGTAAAGCCTGAAACCTACATATGCATTCCTTAAGATGAACACTAATTGGTGTTAAAGTGTTTGAAATGAATCTACAGATAAAAGATAAAATGAGCTGATGCTGCTGAAAGGAATGTCTGCGGAATGGACTTATTGCTTGAGATGAAAGCACTCTTGTACTATATTTATTTTAGTTGTGACTGCATGTTTCTCTCAGGGCAAGCTCTGACCTTTCTGTCATGGTTGTGAGCACTGCTTCCACTTCTGATGTAATTCACCTATGGAGTTTGTTAATTATTGATGCAACCTGTTCACCAGGGTCAGTTTAAATAATTAATGTACACTGCCTGGCCAAAAAAAAAGTCGCCACCAAAAAAAAAAAAAAAAAGGTCACACACTCTAATATTTTCGTTGGGCTGCCTTTAGCTTTGATTACAGCACTATGGCATTGTTACGATAAGCTTCTCCACATGTCACAAGATTTATTTTCATCCAGTGTTGCATTAATTTATCACCAAGATGTATTGATGATGGGAGAGTCTGACCACTGTGCGGAGCCTTCTCAATCGGCGTAAGGTCTGGACTGAAAATGCTCTTTCATGCGCATGCTCTTTGAACCACTCACAATTTGAGCCTGATGAATCCTGGAATCTAGGGAAGAAAAAAATCCATTGATGGAATAACCTGGTCATTCAGTATATTCAGGTAGTCAGCTGACCTCATTCTTTGGACACATAATGTTGCTGAACCTAGACCTGAGCAACTGCAGCAACCCCAGATCATAGCACTGCCCCCACAGGCTTGTACAGTAGACACTAGGCATGATGGGTGCATAACTTCATCTGCCTCTCTTCTCATCCCTGATGCTGATTTATGGTTAGCCTCACTGATTAGTGGTTTTCTTAAGGCTACACAGCTGTTCAGTCCCAATCCCTTGAGTTCCCTTTGCATTGTCCATGTGGAAATGCTCTTACTTTCACTATTAAACATAGCCCTGAGATCTAACTGTTGTTTTTCTTCTATTTGATTTCACCAAAAGTGATCGCTGATCTCGATCAATTAGGATTTTTTTCTGACCACTTTTCTTCCTCGAAGACGATGGTTCTCCAATACCCTTCCAGTTTTTAATAATGTGTTGGACAGTTCTTAACCCAATTTTAGCAGTTTCTACAATCTCCTTAGAGACTTTTATCTGATTGATGCATGCCAATGATTTGACCCTTCTCAAACAGACTAACATCTTTTCCACGACCACAGGATGTGTCTTTCAACATGGTTGTTGAAGAAATGAGAAGCTACTCATGGCATCAGTTCAGTAATTATCCAATAGTTGGCACGTACCTATTGGCTTAGTTAAATACAGGTGGCAACTTATTTTTTGGCCAAGCAGTGTATGTAGTGATGTGAAGGACAAACGAGCTGGGTGGCTATCTAATGCTGTAGGAAAAGAGCAGCTGTACCTGTGACAGGTGTCTCAGTCAAAGAACAACAACACCAACTTTAAATAAACTGTTACATTCTTTATTTCCACACACACACACACAAGTAAACAAAAGTACATTTTCATAATTGGGCTGTTCATCTTCCGTTACACTCCTCAGTGGTGCATGACACAAAATGAAGGTAATACCAAACAATAATGGCTATTGGGAGCTCTTTACTTTCCTTCTGATTCATCTTGCTGAAACAACAGATTATACTCCAACTACTACTGCAGGTTTGTTTTTCCCAATCTCCATTTAGCTTCATCTGATCATTTTATATATGCGGTTTTTGCCTATGGACGAATGTGTCACCCATTGCATCTGTACTGCCTTGTTTATGTGCAGCATATGTCAGGATATGCTAATGTGTCTTGCTACTTTATATGTTACTGTCTTTCTGTGTTCTCGTGAGTTACTTGAGCTGTCATCTCCAGGAGAAGTCTTAGACATGTAGTGTTTGTGTCACGAACACCAGATTTCAAAGCTCACTGCCATTATCTGTCATTTTCTTCTGAGGCTGCCTCGGGCATATTGAGGTCAAACGAGCTGCACTTTCACAGAAGATGTCACGGGACTGACTCAGAGTTCACCAGAGACACGGAACACATACTCGTTGACAGGAGGCCAAGGACAGGTAACAGTCATCTGCAAACAAAAACATTTCAGCCTCTTTTCTGTGTCTCTCTGTCTCTAAAGTTTTCCTCTGCTATTTGTGATGACCTTGTCACCGCTGGAGAGGGAAGTGTTTGTATTGTCTCCTACGCTTTGCTCTCAGGTCAAGAGTTAAAAAACTGCATTTTTTTCATGCAAGCACATGGATATGTAAGTTTGCTTTGTCGGTTAGCTTACCAAGCCTTAGCACCAAGACAGGAAACTGGAGGAAACAGCCAGTAAAGCCCTGTTCACATCGTACTAGTTTTACCTGGGGACCTCCAGTAATTTGTAATAATAGCGGAGGTCATCTGTGATTTTAATCCCGTGCGAATCGTCAGTATCCATAATACATAAAGTAAAAATTACAGCTCATATTACTTACCATATTTCTCGTACCACAGAGTGTTATCCTGTGATAATACTCGGCATCTCTGTGATTTGGGGGTGTGGTTCTACTTTTTCAAGACTTTTGTTTGATTTGTGGCTTTTATCTGCTTCTTGTCACTAAAGAATTATGAAGGATGTACTATAAATTAAATTTTGGACAGATATTTGGGTGCAAAGTCGAGATGTCACTGATCCGTTCACCCATTTAGATGGATGAAATCATTAAATCAAGCAGGAATGTGTACATCAACGAAGGTAGGGCTGATTTAAATACTGCCTGGTCGTTCATAATTTCTTAATCGGGATCAGTAGTATCCAAAATATATTTTCTATTATCCATTAGAATTTGCAAAGTAAGTAAAGCTGTCAAAAAGTGTAAATTGTTCTCTGACGCACAGTGGAGTGAGAATGAAAGTAGCAAAGACATAACTATGGATAGTCAGTTTGAGTAAAACACAGAGTTTGCTTATCCCGTGCGAATGCGCCACATGCAACACAGACGTAGGGGGTCATTTCTGAATCACAGGACATGCCCAGGTGAAACTCCTCCCGTGCAAATAGGGCTTAAGACCAACACAAATCTGTTTTTAAAGTTTAATTTCCGTGCAGCATGAGCAAATGAGATGTATTGTTTTTATTTGTTTTATTTAAAAGTACTATTACATGGATATTGTATTGTTTAGTTGATACAAGCTGGCTATTTTCCCCTTTTTACAAGTCTTTCCCTTTGGCTAAGCTAATTGGTTGCTGGCTCAAGCCACATTTTCATGAGAATGGCATCAATTTGACAACTAAAGGGGAAAAAAAAGTACAATTTATCCCAAAATGTAAAAACGTCAAAGAGATATTAGCCCAATGTTGTCTTCTCGCCCTCAAGCTGTGATGCAGGAACTCCGTTTACACTCACGTATTTTTCATCCATGCCGTCAGTGATTTTGGTCAAGTTGCCTCCCGTCTGTGCTCCTTCAGCCGGCGAACCGGCCGTGTGGTGACAACAACACACGTGTCTCTTGAAAAGGAGGAGCCTGGGCGCGGAGGTACGCTGGAAGATGAAATATATAAAAGGGTTGTACACGGTGGAGCTCTTCGCAAAGAGGCAAGGTAACAGGCTGACGAATGGAGTCATGCGGCCTTGCTCCCGTGAGTGAAACATGCTCCAGAAGCTGACGGCAACATAGGGGGACCAGGCTATGAGGAAACCCAAACTGATCATCACAGCCATCTGAAACAAGAACAGCACTTCAGTCCAGTGGACACAAGAGAGGAGGGAAGATTAAAGAAACAGAGTGGGGGGGCATGTCAATGACGCAAGTCCAATAAAGATGGCAGGGAAAAGAGAAGAAAGAATGGAAAACAGTTCAGAAACAAACCATCTGCTGATTTCAGAAATAACTGAAATGGATATTTCCTTGCAAGAAACATAAGGATCTTCTCTCTGATATGACAATGAATATGAATTTACTCCCACAAACAAACTAATTTAGACTTGGATTTGTTAAATCAGTACTCGAAGTGTAAAAAAAATATACATTTTGCCAGGCTACTTCGTGTCTGTTGAACGGCAAAGTCCTGTCCCTTCCGGCGGGTACTGGGACTGGGGATTTTTATTTCAGCAAAACATATATGCACACTTGTCGTGACAATTTTTTTTAATCTCATTTAAATTGTGCCATGAATTACACATGTGATATTCATGAATTTTAATGATGATTATGTGAGTGGAGAGAGTTGACGTTGGTACTTAAGATAGTAAAGTACCATTTGGTTTTCACTTAAATTGCTCTTTGAAGTTCAGCCCAAACAGGATCACTATCCATTTCTAGGATTTGTGCAAAGTTGAGCTAAAGCTAAATAGCTCCTGCCACGTTTATGCTTCCCAGACATGCGAGTGCCTTTGATCGGCTCATTTAACCCTCGGTCAAATTAACATATCTCCCAAAATATCATACTATCCTCCGGAAAATGATTTGACTTTTCCCACTCCATCAATATTCTCATTTTCTCCTCAAGAAATATGAAATGATCAGACGGGACCAAATGACTTATACCCATGTCAATTTAAATCACGTCAGTCATGTAAAAGTATAGTTTAAGCTCTGTCAGCAGTCTGCATATTCACTGCCTTTCCAGTGCCTTTTCTTTATCTTGTCATACGCCGCCTTACAAACCATAAAACAGCCCTTCTACATTTTTAGAAGATATTCAGGGTTTTCATGTGTTGATAAATAAGCTAGTTGTGCCTAAACTGTATCAGAGGAGTTTTAAACATCACATTTCATTATATATTATAAGATAAAGACTTAAAGTGTCCTTTTTTTGTGCTTAAACTTCATAGATTTAAAGTTGAGAAAGAGAGCGAGCAGAAGAGGTAGACATGGCTGTCATCTGGGATCTATAGAACATCCAAAAATCCATTCATGTGGGACAACAGCTTGAATATGAATGTGACAGGTACAAACATGCACACTATGACGCGTACCCTCTCAACATCGACTCCCCACAGACCAGATGCTAAAACTGTTCACAGAAACCCAGATGTGTAAAACATAAGTGGTGACCAGTCGATGACACTGCGTGAAACACTTTTATTTTTGGACTTTGTCTATCCCTGCTCACTTTTCTGCAAGGCCATCTTTCTTGCTGCACGATCAAAGTTTTTCTTAATTCTGCTGCAAGAATAAGTGATCAAAGCAGCTCTAGTCCTAATTACCACATCTAAATCTTGTAAATCTTGTACTATCGATACAATCAAAACAGGTTCTACCTCAAAAAGAGCAGGAAATATTGTTGTTTGCTTTGTTTGTGATGTTATGTGAGCGTAGTGTCCCCCCCCCACACTCATTGTCTCTAATGCACACAGTTCGTGAAAGTCATGAATATGCATACGCACTCATAGTAAGAAACATAAATGCACAAGATGTGGACAGACAATGGGAATGCTCCCACGAGTCACACACCAGACACTTACAGATAGCACTCCACCCATAATCTCACGCTGAGCAGTGCTCGCAAGTCAAAGGGTGAAAAGCTATCTGCAAATCTCAAAGGAGACCCCGCTTTTTATCTGGTGACCTTTACTCTGCATCTACAATGGAGGGTCTTCGTTAACACAGAGTTTTTGTGGTGTGCACAGATATTCTCTATTTTTTGTCAGGAAATCCAATGGAAAAAACAAATCACAACCATGTGACACGTGTCTGCTTTAATAAAACAAAAACAACTGATCTCAAGCTTTGCACTGTTCTCTCACTATGATGACCTTGATTTTGATACATACATGATCCTTCTGCCTTACATACTCGAACAAATACCAAATATGTATTAAACATGAACACGGGTAAGTATTTAAGCTCTTTTCGCTCCTGTTTGAGTAAAGCTCTCCAAATCCTACACTGCGAAGGACCCCTTAAATTACATTATGCTAGAATCAGTAAGCAATTAACTCAACATAACGTGAAAAATTAAAGGATGTTACTTAGATTTGACAAATGAACACATTATCTGTCATTTCTTTATTCCTTCCATACTGCCCAGCTGTTAAGGCAAGATACTGGTTAATAGCTGGAAGATATTACAAAGTTTACAAATCTTCCTTCACTGTCCCACTAAGGGAAGTTAGTTTTGCAGCAAATGTCCATGTTCATTTGTAAAAGTTGGCGGTACTGGAAGATCGATTAGACATTCTGACACTGATCAGGCATAACATTATGACCACCTTCCTAATATTGTGTAGGTCCCCCTTGTGTCTCTAAAACAGTTCTGACTCTGACAGTGAATGAACATGGGCCTTCTGAGTGTGTCCTGTGGCATCTACCAACAGAATGTTGTTAGTGGGGGCCTTTGGGCCCTATGAGTTAAGGGGAGGGACCTCTGTGGATCAGGCTTGTTCCAGTGAATCTCACAGGTACTTGATCAGTTTGGGATCTAGGGAATTTGGAGGCCAGGACAATATCTTGTTTTTTTTGTTTTTTTTGAGTTCCTAAAGCAGTTTTGTGTGTTTGCCTGTGTCAGGCTGCATCCTGCTGGGGATGGCTGCTGCCATCAAGGAGTGTCATTGCTATGTGGTGGGAGTGCCTGGTCTGGTCTAGGTGGGTGCTCCATGTCTAAGTTCATCCACATGAATGCCAGGTCCAAAAGTTTCCCAGCAGAACATTGAATTGTCACAAGATGGTGAATCTGGCTGCTCGGTGTAAGAATGGGGTCAAATGTAAATCTAACTAACAACAGCTATCTTCTGTAACTACTTGTCCTGTGAAGGGTCACGTGGCAGCTGGAGCCTATCCCAGCTGTCATTGGGCGAGTCTAACTAACAACCATATTTCCTAAAATGACAGTTAGGATTATGTTTTCATCATGCAATGCACTCAGTACTACTGTGATCAAAATGACACAGGTCTGCTACGTTGTTTCAGTCTGTACTGTTGTGTTTGAGTGCCCTGAAGAGCAGTAATTTAAGTGCTGCTAACTGTCTAAACACTGTGGCATGGCGACTGGCAGCAACACAGCCCATTCAGCTGCAGACACCAAGACAGATCATGGGCACAACGTTACCAGCAGAAAAACACCTATAGGGACTCCAGCCAAAGTTAGCATAGCTGTCTCAAGATTAGCCGTAACTACTCCCATCTTTGTCCTGCCGGAGCCCCCTAGGCTTGTGTCATAATGAACAGCTGTGTCTAATATACCCTATTCAGCTAGAGACATTACCAGTCTAAAGTCACTCTGAAGCATGATGCTAGCACTACCATGCTTCTCTGTTGAGGTCATATTAGCCTGGCCTTAAATAGTGACTGCTGTCCACCAGTCATCGTGCTTGGAGTCCTGCCAAGTCATGCTCTCAAAGACCTTAAGATAGAATTGACAAAACTCCAAGCAGATCGTCATGTGCCTTTTTTCCGCAGTTTTATCAATGATGTCTACTTCATGGCTTGGGTTTTTGTTTTGACATGCAATATTAATTGTGGGACTATATACATACAGGCAGTATGTGTCCCTCTTTAAACTACGTCCAATTGGTTCCATTAACTCGGGCAGACTAATGCATAATTAAAGCGAACAGAATGAACCTGACCACAAGTTGGAGCTACAGCAGAGGGTCTTCTTTCTTTCTTTCTTTCTGCTGCTAATGTATTTGATTGAATTAGACCAGTTCCCTAGCTTGCCTATGGCGTGTGTTCTGTTTTTGATAAATCATATTATGTGAGACTTGCAATGCACAAGAGCGAAGTTCAAAACTTGACACACTTCCCTTGTTTGTAACTATGATTGAGTTTTATTCAGTAATAGCATTTCACAATCTCAGAGCTGCATGTAGCCTTTTTTAAGAATTCACTTTTAAGAACTGACTGAAAAACAGGAGTAGCTATACAGTTGCAGAGAGTGCCCTTTGTCTGTGGTTCCCTTTCCCCTTTGCTCTCTCTAAGGCTTTATCACACTCATGAATGAAATGGATCTGTACAAACAAGGCCATGAATAAATGCACACATATGGATGTGCAATCTGTATGCTTAGATGACGCACTCACCAAAGGCCTCATGCAAGATGCAAGAACTATTGCTTCACCTATCACCTCACATGCCTCACAATGAAGTGGAGTGCTCTTGTATCAGCAGAGTGCTATGATGTAGAGGACCACTCTAATGTTTTTTCGTAGCACAGCGTAGGTAGTTATACTAATTCAGTCCAAATCCATTTCCTGCCGCTTTATATTTTTAGAGGATTGATAGACTTATCCTACAAGAAACTCATTTATCTCATTGTTATGCAATCAGATACAGACGGTCCTTTCATTGGATATGTTCATCTGATATTAATATGGGTTGCTTGGAATTTAAATGTCGCCATTTTTTGGCATGACTTTTTATTTTGTTTTAATCAGGCTGGTGTATAAATTCAAATATATATAAATAAATATAAATTATTGATAATATTTGTCGGTAACACATTCGTGCAGTTTTTAGTGGCAAGAATGTTCCAGACTTGAGTTGTATGTTTTTGTCCCAGAACCTAAAGACATGCTTGTTATGTTAGTTACATTAACTGGTGATTCTAAATTGGCTGTGCCGGCAGGTATGAAGGGTTGTTTGTCTCTTTGTGTTAGCCTTGTGATGAACTAGCAGATGGGTACCCTTCTTCTTACCCGACTTTGTACCTCTGGATTTAAAAAAAAAAAATAATAATAATAATAATAACATGAACCACGATGGTAGTGCACAAACCACTGTGGCATCACAGTGGTTACATCTGCTTCCTTTATACAGTGTACTGTTCATACCCAAGATAGCACCTTTACCCAGATTTGGTGCAGTGTACGAGCAAAATTACAGTACGTTGCATGGTATGGAGGACTGAAACTGACTATGATAAAAAAAGATAATAATAAAAATAAAAAGTCTCAAAAGACTCAAAAATAAATTTGTATGCTACTTAAATGCACCCATATTATAACAAATTAAACAAAAAAAAACAATATAGGTATTTATTCATTCATAAATTGATATTTTAGTGTAAATTTGCTTCTGTTTTTTTATTCTGTATTGCATTCATTTTCGATTCAACTGTTTATCATTCACTTAATTTTAAATGTTTTTGTTTCTGTATATACGGTGCATTCAGTTCTGTTATTTTTCCTTTGTATCCCCATTTTTCTTCCCGAAACCAATTTATTTTTCTCTTTTCTTTTCCTGTTCCTATTCCTATTTCTTTTACCTTTCTGCATCATTAATCATGTGAGGATTTTTTCACCGATCGGTTGATTGACATCAGATCTAGGGCAGGGACACGAATGCCTTAAAATGGCATATACATTTATTTACTGAGTCATATATTGATTTTACTGTGGCAGTTTCAGTTCCCCATACAGAAGGAGGACAGCGTCAACACAGTCACCTTATACTTACGAGAGTAATTTTCCTTTCAATATTGCCATTCTGAAAATCATTTCTCTGGATGGATTGGTAGGCCCTGTGCAGCTTCCAGGCGATACCAAAGTAAGTGAAGAGAATGACCAGGCAGGGAAGGATTGTGCACAGTACAGACAGAGTCATGATGAAAGTGGCGTGGTTCAGGGACTCCCCATAGCCGGTCCAGTCTATCGAGCAGGCAAGTCCGAACGGCTCTGGCCCGTAGCTTCCCCAGCCAAGCAGAGGAAACAAGGCCCACAGGCCAGCATACAGCCAGATCCCACATATAACAGTACTGATGGTTTGCCTCCGGAACTTGATACCTGTGTAGAAAAAGATTTTAAATTCAGTGCATCAAGATCCTGTACTACTTTATCCTACACCATAATATACGCTAACTCTTTATATCTCGTTATATCGCTTTGCACCATAAAGGAATGATGCAACTACAGGAGATAACTCCGCAGGTAACCTTTTCCAGCAGCGTTAGTGAGGAGTCTTCAAGTACCACTGGTGCAGGGATGCTTAAAGGATTTGGCCGTTATATTATAGTGGAAAAGGTTGTTCTCTTATAGAGATAATCCGTACAGCACTGAAAATTCTGGGGGAGCTAACACAGAGCACACAAAAATAAATACAGGCTCTTAGTTAAATCAACAAAACCAAAGCTGGGTGCATAAGGAGGTAGTTGGTGGCATGGTGGGGTGAGCTCTGGCAGCAAACAATGCTTCAAACGAACACATCGCCAAATGTCGTATTACGCGACCCTATTGCAAAATACTAATATCAAAATTCTGTACCCTAGAATTAATTAATTAATGTCAGCATTTTTTATTTTTGAGCTGAGTTTTACATTCTAGAGTATGTTCATACCGCAACTTTGTTATGACGGAGGTTAGCGAAAGATTGTGGTTATACCAAACGTCTCCAAAGGGTTTAATCACGGCTTTTCACAGATGAGCCGACATGCATGCCTCCCAGACCTCAGCAATGCTGGTTGATTTCAATTCTTTGGTTCTGAATTAACACAAAAATAAACCGAAAGATTCTAAATATACACAACGCAACCCAGAGAAGCATAATTCAAGCTTAGGTTGTGAAGCGTGATCCGACTGGAAGATAGTTCCAAGGCACTGGAAGTTTATAATCAGCTGGAAACTTAAAGGACTGACGATTAAGTCAATGAGAGTGAAGCATGAATGAAACAGCTAATGCCACTCAGCTAATGCTAATTCAAGATGAAGCGAATGGAACCAGAACCAACTCTATGTTCCAAAACCTAAATTTTAGTTGGTAGTAACCTAGCTAAACCCACATTCACATTACTGTAGGAAATATAAGATAATAACCAGCAGATGAGAGTTTGTTATGGAGAGCTGATATCATCATTGTGATACTCTAAAGATATTTAATGCTTTTTTTGTGTGCCCAAATCTGGATACAGTAATTACACTGTCTTGCCGTACAGTTTACAGCTCCTCTCTTATCTGGAATTTATTCAAATCAGCTCTGGTTTAGCTTATTTCAGTTTTACTTATCATCTTTAGCATCATGTATTCTTTAAAAGTGTAAGAATTTGGTTCAAACATCAACACAACATGACATTTCTAGAGTTTGCAGTATTTTAAATGCTTTGGGAGTATACATGTTGTATATGTAGGATTCTGAAAAATGATTTACCACTTGTGGTCAGCTTCTTTTATTGGATTATTATACTTTCACGCTTTAATGCTGTGCCAGTGGCAACAACCAGACTAATGCAGCCATGCAGGCTGCTTCATCATGTGAAGTTTGCTTAATGTGCCTGAAAAAACAGTCTCAGAGGTTCTAAACCTGCAGACACACTGAAGCTGGGGAACTCCTCCAGACTGATAATATTAAAATTTGTTAATTATTTTTTCCCAAAGTACACTACAATAGCTTTATAAGTTAGATTAGAAAAAAAGCTGCACTAGTGGTAAATTTAACATTTTACATTGCAAACAAAACACTTCTTTTCTTATTTAAAATCAGTCAAAAGTAAAAGTTCATTTTCTAAAAACACAACTCCATTTCCTCATAAATCAAGGAATTCATATTTTTAACCTTAAACCATCATATAATGATCAATAAAGTAGGAAAGGATTTTTCTTTTGGCTTTACCAAAATGACCATAGCTAACGACTTCTTGACTTTTCAGAGAGACCATAAACTTTATTTCTGTAACTTAATCATGCACAAGACGAACTTTGGTCTAGTGCTGGGCGGTATGACCAAAAATGTATATCACGGTATTTTTCAAAATTATATCGGTTTCACGGTATTTGACGGTATTTTTTTTTTTCAAGCACGACTGGGTGTTAACCTTATTTTCTAATAATTTAGAGAATAATTACTGCAGTAAATTGGCTTGGAATGACATATTTTACTGTCATGAGGAGTGAATATTATAGAAAAACATTAATGTCCACACTAGTATTAATGAAGTGAAGGAATCAAAATGCATGACTGTTGACTGTTGCATGACTGCAGTGCTACCTTTACCTGCAGACGTGGATGACGCAGATCGTAGTTTCGTACATTCCTGACATTCCAGGACATGCTTGCGGCCGAGGTGGTGAAGTAAATTGCTCGTGTTGCCGCCTGCGGCTACAACTTTAAGCCGAAATTATGCTTCCGCGTTGACACAGCACGAGGGGGCGTACGGACCTATTACGGACCTATTACGTCCTTGCGGACCCCCGTGCGTCCTACGCAAGGGCCAGACGTGCACCTCCCAAAAATCCTCGACGCGCATCGAGGCGACGCAACAGCAGCGCAGCAGCAACGCAGCAGCAACGCAGCGGCATTGGCTGTGATTGGTCCGCTAACTACATCCGCTGGAGACCGCTTTTCCGGTTTCCACTCATAAAAATCATTGTCTCCTTTGTCGTGCCCTAATTTGCAATAGAAGTATTTCTTCCTCTGCTTGAATAATTTGGACAAATTAAATTTAGCCATTTAACGTTATTGCCTCGTCAAGCGTTGTAAGCTGTTTTTGTTATACTGCACTACTACGGTTGGCTACTATGACTGCAGGAAGTGCGCTAAGAGCGCACCGTTGTATTTGTGCACTGCACGAATGCTGTTTGTAATGTCAAAGATGTGAAAGTTTGATCGATTGATTTTTTGTTTGATTGATCGAAAGATTTATGTTTGTCAAATGTAAATGAATGGGACGCTTTGCGTTTCCAAACAGTCATTTCTGTCCCGACAATCCCCTCCGTGGTAGAAGAAACTCTTACGGTAATTAAAACACCAGCGGTTTATAGTCGGGTGCGGCTTATAGTCGGGTGCGGCTTATATATGGAACAATCTGTAGTTTCCCCAAAATTTAGCTGGTGCGGCTTATATTCAGGTGCGCCTTATAGTCCGGAAAATACGGTACTCGTTCTGTAACTTCAGTTTCAGAACCGTGTTGATCCATTTTGTTCACCTCTCGACACAGGCTGTGCTCTCATATGCTGCTTGTTTGGTGTAACTGCAAAACAGCCCCCTCTCAAACAATGTCCGGCGGCGCGACGTTTTGTGCGCTACTCACCGGTATTGGGGTATATGAGAAATTCATATCATAAAAAAAAAAAAACACCGGTATTCGGTATGAACCGGTATACCGCCCAGCACTACTTTGGTCCATATTATTTTTCAGCTGAGGTTCAGTACTGTTCATCATCAGATGATACGAGCGTGTAAAAAACAATAAGACCATATTTTTTTGTACTTCAAGAACAATTTTTGTTGAGCTCTGTAATCTGTTAAAAATACAGGCATAACATTATGACCACCTTCCTAATATTGTGTAGGTCTCCCTTGTCCCTCCAAAACAGTTGTGCCTCATCAGAGAATGGACATGGGCCTTCTGAGGGTGTCCTGTGGTGTCTGGCAACAGAATATTGTTCTCTGTACTCTGTGGATCATGCTTCTTCCAGTGCATGTCACAGATACTTGATCAGTTTGGGATCTAGTGAATTTGGAGGCCAGGTCAACACCTTGTGTTGTTTTTCATGTTTTTTTAGTTGTTCCTAAAGCGTTTTTGTGTGTGTGCCTGTGTCAGGCTGCATCCTGCCGGGGATGGCTGCTGTCATCAAGAAGTGTCATTGCTATGGGGTGGGGGTGCCTGGTCTGGTCTAGGAGGGTGGTACATGTCCAAACACAGCTTAAACACAGCTTCTTCCCCATGGCTATGAAAAGACTGCTGCAGGAACCATGACCCCCCCATCCTAACCAACCAACCAACCAACACACACACACTACCTCCCACACCAGAAAACGGACCACTACGTTTTGCACTGGTGTAAATACAGACTATTTATATATAGTATTTTTACTGCACCTTAATATTTACTACTTATATTACCTTTATTTTCTTTTTTTCTCTATGCCTATGACATGTAGCTGCTACAAGAGATGCTGCCAAACAGAGTTTCGTTGTATTCTTATACAATGACAATAAAGCTTCTAAAGTTTAAAGTCTAAAGTAATATCCACATGAATGCCAGGTCCAAAAGTTTCCCAGCAGAACATTGTACTGTCACAAGATGGTCAATGGTATTTAGTTCTCCTGTCAGTAGTTTTAATGTTGCGGCTGAT
This sequence comes from Chelon labrosus, assembly GCF_963514085.1. Classification (NCBI taxonomy): domain Eukaryota; kingdom Metazoa; phylum Chordata; class Actinopteri; order Mugiliformes; family Mugilidae; genus Chelon; species Chelon labrosus. The sequence continues at coordinate 20,571,672 of NC_140347.1, forward strand.
TATTGTATGCAGTTAAAGTAAGCTGTTGTTCAGGCATATTCACAAGTCCACTGTATGTCACAATGTACTGTATGTCTCTCTGATATTCCTTAATTTAAAGGAGCAAATGAGGCATGATTTACATCCATTATTCAGTAGCTCACACTCAGGGGTCGCGTTAACCGAATATTTTCCGTCATTGACCGTTTTTTTTTAAATGTGACGGAAAAATCTGAAGGCCATCCGTCATTTTGACAGATTGCAATTCACACCCCTGACCACTTGGTGGCGAGTGACCTTATTAATTGGCCTTAAGATAAAAGAAGACAGAATACAAAAGTGAGGTATGATCAGTCAACTTAATTGTTGGTGATCAGTAAAGCTGCAAATATCAATTGGGTACAGTCCCGATATTTATGTCTCATGTAATTTGGGTGTCATCAATACTTCGTATCAGTGTGGCTGTTTATGATTGATGATAATTAAAAAGGTTCATAAGTAATCCTTTGGGATTGGGTTTCAAAAATGTTCGGTCTTTTTCACCATTTGAGGTTTAAGCCATTTGACCTTTGATTATATTGACTGCGTTCTTTAAGTATTGAAATATGCTATCCTGCATTCGTTCAACATTGGACTGTGGCTCACCAGCTCTAAACTCACTCAGATCTAATTTGATTTTACTCTACCTTTCTTGGGTGGACTTCCTGTCACCAAGTACCTGACCATCCCCATCACAGCTAGAGTCATGATGCTAGTCACGCTGAAAATCATGCCCATCAGTCCGTAGTAGAGGCAAGTGACGTCGCCTCCGATCCAGGCATGGTTAAAGGCTGAAGCGATGGACAGAGGATACATGCTGACAGCCATGCCGATGTCTGTTAGGGCTAAATTCACTGTCAGGAACTCGGGAGCTTTGAGCAGAGTGAGGCGACGGCCTGCACTGACCAGGACTGCTGCATTCCCCACGATAGATAGAAAAGCTGCAGGAAACAACACAAAAAGGACAGAAAACATATAAAGAACATCATAAAAAAATCTCTTTATGAACCTATCCCTGCAGAAAAATTAATCAGAAGGTGTCATCAACTACCCAGGGTCAGGTAAGGTGTCAGGTAAGGTGTTTCATTAGGAACAAGCTACTATTCCTACTACAGTATTAATTTCTCATTTGATCATTGCAGAATTATGGCGGTTAATTGCATCACATATTTACATTGATTATATTCTCCCATTTGTTTTATTGTCTGTTTCTAACAGACATGGCCGCTTTTACATGACCTTGTGTTTTGTTTACAGCATGGAAAAAGAGATCTGTTTAAGTATAATATAAAACATAAGAATAAAACATTTCTGATTTATGGACATGAAGCAGCTGATAAAGCGTGTGTGCTGACACACTTTTTCCCCCGATGGCTGTTTGTGTTTTTAGGATTAATATAGAGTCATGTCTAATTTCCAACTCTGCTCTCACCCTTTCACCCTGAGCATCATCCATTAAAGAATGCTCTTTAATTCTGCTAGGTTCAAGACAGGGTTTTATTTAACACTTATGTATTTGAAAATGTGGTTTCTCACCGCATTTTCGCTTGCAGCTGTTTTTCAAAACGTCATCCTCCCTCCAGTAAACTGAACCTTTGTTACTCTTCTTCTTTGGACTTCTCATCACTATGGGCTGCCTACACTATGGGCTGCCTATACTGAAACATCAAGACTGACATGAAAAATCATTAATGTTCAACTCTTCACTGTGTCTCATTTAACCCAAGAAACAAGTGACACTTTGTGCAAATACTGCGTGTAAGTACAGTATGTATGCTAAAGTTTTTCAAGCTTAAATCGTTTCCCTCCTTAGATACAGTTGTTTTGCATCCCTGTTAAAACAGGCAGGTTTTATGAATGAACAAAGACGAATAGTATCTGCACTTAAGTGCCTTTATTTTGAGGACATGCAATGGCACTGAAAACCAATCTGACACATTTCAGAGAAAATACAATAAAATTAAAAAACGGAGAACTGCATGAGTTTGTGCACCCTTTTATGATTGGGTACGTGGCTAAGATCATGTGAAATAGTACACATTCGTCTTCACTTGCAGTGACTCTGATAGGCCACAATGAGCTTACAAAGCATTAACAGGATCCTATTGTTGAAAGGAGGCTACAAAAAATGTCTACGGTATTAGATCTATCATGGAACACCATGGATACACCATACCAAGACAGGCACCAACAAGTGGAGAAAACATGGCATAGCCGCAGCCTCATCAAGAACAGGACATCCCCCCTAAAGTGATGAGAAGACAAAGATAAAACTAGCGAGAGAGGTTGTCAAGAGACCAACAGTGTCATTACCGGAGCTGCAGCTTTTTCTGGCAATTACCAGCTGTTCTTCACATGTTACAACTATCTATAGGGCAAAGTGGCAAGATCCAAGCTTTGTCTGAGCAAACTCAATGTCCCAGTCTCCCAAAGCCATGTGGGGGAAAAAAAGTTTGGGGGGCAAAAACATTGTCAAAAGAACACCATAATCACTGTGGTGGTCACAGAATCATGCTTTGGGATGCATTCCTTCAGCTGGAAATTTGGCTTTAGTGAAAGTGGAGGGAATCATGGGTAGCTCCAAGTACCAGTCAGTCATGTTGCTGTTACTCTTCGGTCCATAATAAAACACGGCCAAACGGTTTGATTGGCATGGCAGGTCTTTGCCAGAAGATAGGGTTCCAGACCCTTTGAACAGGGCCCTGAGCTGAATCCTGTAGAAAATCCAGAGGTGTGCACGAGAGGTGGCAGGTAATCTGAAACATTTTTGCAAATAAGAGGAAAATATTCCCAAGTCAAGATGTGCCAAAATGATAGGTTCTTACACAAAGTGTACTCCAATTAAGTATTAGTTCAGGGGTGTGCACAGCTACGAATGAGACGTTTGAAATGTGTCACGTTGGTTTTCAGTAGCATTCCATTGGCTGTCATTTTTAAAACAAAGATACTATAGAAAAGTACTTTTTCTATATCACAAAAATGTACTGATTTAACAGCAGTGTTATCAGTGTTTTCTTGCCTTTGTTTAAGAATATGTAAAGGAAACATGTCCACAGAAAGGAAAACTCACTCAATATCTGATCACTGGAAACACAAAATAATGGTGTAGGAGTTGTTATTATTTGTTTATGTGCTTATTTATGGCATGATGTGCATTATTCCATGCCGATTAAAAAAAAAAAAAAGATACTGTAAATGCATAAGCCATACAATGTGATTCTCAGTATGTAATGTTCTATCGTCATTATGCAATATCTATCTTCACTGCATGTAACTTCTTTCCATGATGCTATGACAAATCTGTAGGAGCATATAAACTGCCAGCTGGATGGAAATCACATATAATCGTGTAGTTCATGTGGGAGAAGAACTGATTAATATGTAACAGATTGCATCTTGGGAAAAATTGGTTGCTTTCACTACGGTGCAGTAGTACGAGGTGAGTGTGAGGCTTAGTGTGACTCTAAAAATATAACCATAATTAATTACAGAATTATTGCTAATGTCTTTTCCATTACAGAGATTGGTTGTTGTGTTACGGATTCAACCTGCTTTACATAATATCGCTCTCCCGCATGAGCTTATGGATATTTGATTGATACAACATACACACAATATTATTCTCATGCTGTTCAGTTTTTAAATAGTCCTTTTAATCTTTGGAAAAGCTTTGGGTTTTTGACCCTCTGTGGTCCTACTGCAATTTTCCTATGCCAGAGCAACCTTGGCAGAAGTCATCTGGTTTCACACCTTAGCCTTGAGCTTTGTGCTATTATTATACAGAACACTAGAGCACACTTTAGCATATGTTTAGTTATTAGTATTTGAATTGCCTTGAACTGCTCACTTTGGCTGGTGTATTGAAAGTTTTGTTTGTGCATGAACGTCATTCATACAGCGGGCGCATGCAGTTCACCCATGCCTATACATACATACATACTGTACACATTCAAATACATATAATGTAGCTGCCTCATACAATGATTTCAGAAAACCTGGAACTTCCAGTTTCTAATTTAATAAATACAAAAGCAGGAATGGTGACGTTTGATTGCTAAGGCACTCTTCTGTGTGGATAAATGGGAATAGGTGATCAGTGCAGATTAAGTCAATGGATAAACAACTGACCATTTCACAGGGAGAATTCCTCCTCTGCATTTGGACTCCCAAGCTTTAACATCTCTTTCCCCACGCACAGAGCATCGCTTAAATATCTTTTAGGTGTTCAGATTTTGCAGTATGAATCAAGTCTACATTTCCCACTTCCAGTCCAGCCTCCTCTCTCTCCTCCGATTTCTCGAGGCATCCAATCACTGCCTGAGTTCCTGGTTGACAATCAAGCCTTTCCCTCTTCTTTAAGTCGTATTTCATGTCTATTCACAATCACCAATTATCAAGTCTGAATCAAGATCACCACAAATAAAGGTAATTTTAAAGATAGGGTTGGGGTGTCTCCTCCGGCTGGATTCATTTTAAAATTCATGCACACTGGTTATGGAAAGATTTGAGCACTCATGCCAGCGGGGTTTTCTAAAAAATTAAATCGGCCAGTTGCATCATTTTGACATAGTTAATGAGGTCGCACATATAGTCAGATAACTGTCAAACTGAAGCTTCTGCTGGCTGCAGAATTGTTCACATTTGTATGCTGTAATGTTGCCACCTCACTTCTGGGGTCTGGGGCACTGTCCCCTAGAATACAGAGCATAACCCAAGAATAACGCAGAGATTGTTGATTGGAAACTACTCTGTTGGACTTCATGTGATTGTTACAACTGCTTTGCTGCGAAAAATCGTTTGATGAATTATCACTGAGAAAATCACAAGATGAACTATCTGTACAGTGTGATCCATGCGTACGACTGGTCAGACTGTTTACGCAGGGTATAACAGGACTCTGTCATGGCTGTGTGGGAAAGAACATTCACATCAGGAGAGTCAGGATCAATTATTTCAAGGCATTAGAAACGACCATCAGTCATGAAATACAACAGCTGTTTAATGTTTCTTATTGACACTAAAAGGGATAAACTCATTGACTCCGGTGTAGTGAGGAAGGCATATGACAGACTGTACACTTTAGTGCTTGTAGCTGAATTACACAGTACATTGTACACAAAGAAGTAGCACTTCTTTTCATGGGGATGGAATAATAATTTTTGTTGTTCTAAATGCTTTAAAGTTTTGTTTATTGAATCTTTTTTGGCAGCATTAACTAGTATAGCTGGCTGTGCTGAGCACAGGGTACATTCACTACATTTCCACATTTGACTCTAGTATGATTCCAACATGTTCATTACTGTACCAACAATAATTACTATTCTTTAATTATAACCTCATTTCTATCAGCGTCTGAAGGACAAAAGGACACACACAGACCAGGGAGCTACATTAGCATTGAACAGCAGGTTAACAAAGGCGACGCTCGCATAACAAGGAGTGGCATTTTAAAAGCTTTATTTAAATGCTGTGAGCAGCACAAAATAAATTCCATCTATCTTCAAACCTATATAAACCTGGACAATAATTCCAGTCTACTGGGACTGAAAGACGTAGGTTAATTAGAATAGTAATTTAACTGTGAAGAGTAAAAATAACAGGCTCCTAGAAAGACACCTAATTAAGACATACTGACATGTTACATACGTGTCGTGCATGAGATATAATATATGCTGTCTGTGTTGCTGACAAAATAGTTTTTTTAATTATATTTCTGATTTCGATAACAATAAAATCCACTATACATTACCATACCGTATAGTAAGTTATGTTTCCTGTCTTACTTCCTTCTTATTTAGGCCAGATAGGAGGCATGTTACATGGAAACACCTCAGGAGCAATAATATCGCCATGGCATTTAGGCAGCAAAAATGGAAATGACAACAACCTCGATATGACAGAAATGTAATTTTCCACAGCAGACAGGTTGAACTGTTGCTGACAGCACTAAGAAATATGTTCCCACAAACCTCATGTGGAGCTCAAGAGTCTAACAGAAGACATCTGCCCCGTAGGCCTAAGTATTATGACTTATAACATCAGTGTGCGGTCTGAAGTCTAGAAAATGTGGTGTACGTGTAATTTTGTCTTTAGATCTATTCTGTCTCTGTTTGAGGTGGTTGAATAATGATGGTTAAATAATTATGCCTGTGTTTAAATGTGTACAGCAAGCAAACTTCCTATCATGTTAGGGGGTTTGACAAAAGTTAAATTAAATTTAAAATGCAGTTATTCTTTTTGTTTTGTTTTGTTTTTGTTAATAAAGCTTTATTCAAATAGAAACCAATAACAAAAATATACAGCTTTACACTTAAAACTGTTAAACAATATACTGTGCAAGATCACTGGTATATGAAATAGGGAAACAACAACAAAAAAAACGGGAAGAAAAAAACATGCAAGGGGGATAAGATCTTTGTACAAGCAGATGCGGTTTTACCTGCTTTCTGACTTTTAAAAAACAGAAATGTGGGAGTGTATTGACTGATCTCTGGATAGAAAGCAACACCGCAGAGTTTCCTACCAATACATTTGCTTTTATGAATATGACATGTAGCCAAATAATTATAAGTCTGATCAATAATTCCGAGGTGTTGTTCTGAAAATTATTCTAAGAAACCAAACAATACATTCCTCCTAAGCAGCACATTATTCATCACATTAATGAAGTTACAAATTTTCTTTACAGCTACAATGCCAAAACACAGGCACAATAACTTCTGCAGATTTAGAACAACAACTACATGTCAATGTCTTTTTTTCATTATTCATTTCTAAAGCTTTTTGGATAGAAATTGTGACAATCTTGTGTTTACTGCTAACCATTGATTATCTTGGTAACATCTCTTGTTTTCCATGCAGCTAGTGTGTGGTGGGTTTATCCAGTATTTTTGTCAGCCAGTATTACAGAAGGAATAATGTGTTTTCAGTGTTATGTCACGACAGACAGTGCCATGTAGACATTTATTTTTTATTTTTTCAGGAGCAAACTCTTTATAAAACGTGTACCCCTATTACCTGAACAGGGGGCACATATAGCTTTTGAGCTACAGTGGGAAATGCAGTGTTTTTCAATTAGACCACTGCTAACATTATTAACATTAACATTAATGCAGCATATCTGACATTGCATTGGCTTAATGTTCAGAATTTGCTCTATCACTGGAATGTGAAAACAGTTATGCAATAACAAAAATATAAGTGTAAGTAGTCCTGTGAGCAACACTAGCTTATTGCTTATTTTGGTATTTGTTTTCCATAGCACTAGATTTATTTATTTTTTTGATACATGAACTAATATATTGTTCATGAATAAATTTTAGCTAGAGAATGTCATATAATGAAATTTCCAGCAGTATATGAGCTCTTCAGTTGGAACGGAAATTGTGTCAGTCGATTTAAGCTCTCTATATATGTTATCAGCTGGAAATCAATGTCTGTGTGCATGTAGGCTTCAGCCAATTTGAAGTACGAAATTGGTCGAAGAGCTGAGTGCAGATACGGTATACATCTGCTTCTATAGGTGAAGCTATAATGCTTGTGACTCCTACAGAGAAAGCAAATTAAATGTCATTTTGAGGTCCAACGAGTGACCATGGCAGCTGAGGCAGTAGGGGTTAAGGTTCATACAGACATACATAGAGCTACCTGTAGTGATTAGGGTTTGGACAGTGGCTGAGAATGTGTCTGAGTGAAGAGAGCAACAGGGGATGTCACAGCAGCAGATGAAATTAATAAAGGCCTTTTTTCATCACTCGATGAAGCTTTTTCATAGTCTACTTTTCATATAGACTCCATGCTGATTTTTTGCCCGCTTACAAAGACATTCACAGTCTATAATTTTGATGGTAGGTTTATTATAACTGAGAGAGACAGAATATCAACAACAAATACACAAAAAAACACATTACATAAAGGTTGTAAATCGATTTGCATTTGTGTTTGATCCCTAAACAAAACATGATTTGGTATTTGGTGGTGAGACACATCTCAGGAGGGATTTTTGTCCACTCCTCTTTACAGGTCCTCTCTAAATCATTAAGGTTTTGAGGCTGTTGCTTGGCAACTGGAAGTTTCCTCCACAGATTTTCTTTGGGATTAAGGCCTGGAGACTGGCTAGGCCACTCCATGACCATAATGTTCTGCTTCTTGAGCCACTCCTTTGTTGTCTCGGCCATATGTTTTGGGTAATTGTCATGCTGGAAGACCCATCAACAACCCATCTTCAACGTTCTGGTTTAGGGAAGGAGGTTGAATCAAAGCTTCATTCCTGCATCTGACATGTTATGTCATGTTTCCCCAGATTTCACCGCAATGGAGCAACTGCTTTGACCGGACATTGGATCACCTGTTGTTCATTACATCATTACACCACCATTGTAAACAGCAACACAGCCAACCAAGTACAGACGTGTGGATTCAATGAATACAAGTGAAGTCGCAGGATTCTTTTTCATGCAGGTATGTGTCTCCAGACATGTTATTATCCTGGTTTTGATCATATTCAGGACATAGAGTTTAATTCGAACATGTGAAATATCCCTGTTTATGATCATAACTGGACCCAGGTTTCTGATCATCTGCCTGCAGAGGTTTCTTGATTCCTTAAGATGTCAATCACTCTGAAACTGAGTTACCTCAATAGTTGACAATGAATGATTTGATGAATGAATGACTTCTCCATCTTATTTTCCCACTCGTGGAATATAAGTGTGACAGTACAACTCAGACCTTCCCTCGGTTTCAGCTTGTGGGTCACAATTTAAGTTTTCATAAATAATTACTAATACAACACTGAACTGAGTTGTTCATGTGCGTTATAACCATCGTTTCACGTCACATTCTGCAGTCAGCTGCTGCACTGTATCGCAGCCTAATGTAAATATATGTAAAAGAATGAAAGCGCAACTAAACCAAGGAGAATGATACGGAGGCTGTAAAAACACCCTTATCAGATTACTTCCTCAATTCTCTACGATATCTTAAAGTTTAAGACTATGTTTAGCTGTGAAGGATTCAGCTTTTAAGTTATGTGAACAGAATGTTAAAAAAAAAAAACATGCAGAGTTTACTAGACTGACACAGGCAGTTTGTCACTCGAATTGTGACCCCTCAATAAAGCAGACAAGAAATCCGCTTAAAAGATTTACTTCACATGAGTCATCACTGAGAAAATTTAGATAAATCCATGCAAACTCAAAATACTAATAGTAATAGGCTTTGCAGAACGAGCAAATTAAGTAAGCAATGGACTACTTACCAATTATGACCAGGTAGATCCCTGCCCAAACGTCAACAGTAGGTGACAGTTTGGATGTGTATTTATCGTCCATGTTTGTCCAGTTAGTCACATAAATGACTCAAAGTAGAGAAAACACCTCTTCCAGGTTCTAAAGTGTGGTTCCACATGTATTTGCACTAAGCATTTTTTTCTCTCAGCCCTCTCATGCCTACTGTGCAGTCCAGCATCTGACACCTAATATACCTGTGAAAATAAACCACACAGATAATTTACCGTGCGGTACACAATGGCACCATCGTCAGACCCTCCCACCACCCGTCTGCATGCACAACCCACAGAAACACAGCAGTAACTGTGTACACGCACATGTTTCTATGACCGCCTTTTGGAGGACAGTCATTAAGCTAATGCGTTCCCTTGCCCTAACCTTAACCGTCACTTCAACTGATGACTTGCCCAATCATTTCCCCCAAACCCCAAATGAATTCTGACAACAACCCTAAAACCAGGGCTTAACCCTGTCTTGTCAGAAAGGGACCACCGCTCAAAACATCCTGACTTTCTCAAAATACTCTCTTTTACAATGTTTCAAATTGAAACTGGTCCTCACAAATATATCACATTCAAGAACACGCACACTGCCTGTGCAGATAATTATAATTACTACCAATCATTTCAGAACACTTTCCACTCGACTCTTAACAGTCATTTACACATATACACACAAGGTTGATAAAAGCCTCAGGCAATTACACTATATGTCAGTGCTGGCAACCATAGATTTTAATATCTTACATTGATTGTCAGGAGCTTTATTATATCTTACTTGATCGGCCGAAGATTGAATTGAATGACATTCATTTCTTTGTATTGGATTTATGGTGCAAACCAGCCTGCTGTCTGTCTACGAATATAATTCTGACCTGTGTGTGTTCATATTCTCTTAAATGTGGGTGTAAGTTTGGATATTAGAGGAACATCTAAATTAGGATGCTTTGTAACTCTTTTCTGGTAGGTGTGCTGCTTGCTTTTGTATGAATGTATGAATTTGCCATTAGGGCTGTTGGTTGTCTAAACTGGACATGCTCTGACTCCAAGGCTAACTGAACTATTGGCCCTGATTTCAGCACTATAGCCTGCAGGATGCCTTTATCATGCACCTTACTCCGCACGTATCCAAGTGATCTTTGCACCCCTTTTTGTGTGAAAAGGGCACTGAAATCACATTTTCACATAGTTCAAGGTTCAAGGTTCAAGGTTCTTTATTTGGCCATTTGTGCATAAACCAACAGTCCAGGTACATTGGAAATCCTGTGCAGGGCTCTCAGAGTCAACAGTTTAGTTAAAAAGAGGTATAAAATATAGAAATCACTATACAACAAAAATATAAATCCAAAATATAGAAACAATATACAACTGTAATATTACAATAATGTCTCTCTGATGTACAAAAATGCTGTCAAGGTGTAAATGATGTAACCACACACAACTATCATCAAGTCCTATATCGCTGTAGAGAAAGAACATAGCATTCTCTCTAAGCAAACTGGCTAGATGTCACAGCCTTTTTACTAAATGTTGTAGAGATTCAGCATATTAGACAGTGGACATTTACGTAGTTCACACGAGAAAGTGTTATTTATGAGTCTGTTAAAAGCCCTCACAGGGTCAAACAAAATGTCAGGTCTTGCTAATGGAGTGGGTTTTTCTAGAGGGACTGCTTTGTTCCTTATCTGTTTACATAAACATATGGACAAAAGGCATACACTTCGTGCATCATTTTGCATATGTAGTCTGGTGATGTGCATGAAAATAAACACTACAGTGGATGGCACATTGCAACAGAACATTTTCATCATAAAACAAATATGGCATTTAGAAAAAATGCAAATAAATACAGGACAAACAAATTGATAAACACATCCACCAGAAAATGCAAAATGTACGAAAATGTTTGGAACAAGTTGTGCAAAATCTTAAATTCCCTAGGGACACATTAAACTGACATATGTGCTAAGTAGTGTTGTAAGACAGTGAAGTTGAAAATGGATTCATATTTGAGATACATAAACTAATTTGAAGGCATATCATTTACCATATGAGGTGACATTTAGATACTGATGATCTGTTAAGTGAATCAATAAAATCATAGGGATCTGATCATTTATTAATGCAAAGCAGTGGGAATTCAGGATGTTGTTTTAATTGTGTAAATGTGCCGTACAGTAAGTGTTTTACAAATAGGCAAAAAAGGTTGTTGCATCTACAATTACAGACTGCTGAAATATTTTACATATAGTGCTTGTTTTTCCAAAGAAAGAGCAATATACGCAGGGAAGTATAGCAAAATCAAGAATCCAGGTTAAAAACAATGTGTAGGCAGCATCGGCCTCAGAGATGTATAAAGAGTACAGCACCCCTGCAGTATCATAACTAGGGATGGAGTGGGTTATCCAGCCCTCAGTAACATCCTTATCAACATCCCCACCGGTGTCCTTCAGTATTATTATATTCCTTATTCCATTTGTTCCAACAAGATTGCATGCATGTATGGAGCGTTCATGAACCTTCCATCGCCACTTAAACATCTTTCTTGCCTGTGGTCTATCTTTAGCACACATGACAGTGAGCTGTTACATAAGCTATTGCATTGAAGGATGTGGAGTGACAAGTGAATACTTGAATACTAGAAAGCATATTTATTATAGTTTTGTAGCATCTTTTGTTGTATTCTCCATTTGTTATCCCCTGATTTTTCATCTCCTGCCATTCGGCAATATATAGATTTGTTTGTGGAAATATCCTGACAGTATTTCCTTCTGGCCAAAGTCATTTCTTATTTTGTGAAATATCTCAACACCTGCTTGATGTGAATGAGTGGCAAACTAAGGTTTTGTACAGACATTTACCGGCTTTTCCTTAGCACTGCTATTATCTTTAGTTTATAACCAAAGCTGTACTAGCTGCACTTAGCTAACTAACTAGCAAGCTTGTTAACAAACAAACTAGATACCTAGCTGGTTACCTGATTATTATTCCTACAATATATTACCATGTTAGCAATGTTATTGTGCGCTTTTTGGAATTTGGGGTCCCCAGATAATAATCATCTTGATTGATGACAGAAGGATTTCAGAAGAATTAGAATATGCGTGTTTTTTATATCTAAATGAGGGTCACTTTGGGATACATGATCCTGGCTTGTAAGATTATACACCCTCCACATATGGAGACTGAATGTCCCAAAATATTACATGAGTCTGATCTATCTACATGGATGTTTGTGTTGTCATCACCAGGTTTATAGTGGTCTGGAATAGTGTGACTGGATTAAGTTTGGAATGGAGAGAGCTATTTTAAGTCCCTCTGACCTTTCTGTATCCTCTACGTTAATGATTTTATCATCTATATGACCTTATCCCTTATTCGTTAATATTCATCACTAGAGTGAGTAGTTTCAAGAATTGTTGATGTATGGCGATGGTGTATGGGAATTCTTTCCTTTTTAATGAAACGGTACCTCTCTAAAAGCAATTGGTCAGGGTATGGTAAAAGATTTTGACGATACAAAATTCTCGCCGTTATCCTTTAACAACGCTGTTTAAGTCCCTTTTCTTTTTTACACTGAATAAATCTTCTCCCAAGAATACAGGATATGGTGCCGTGATAACCAATCCACCAACTATTTCAAAGAACCGAAAGAACCAAAAAATGTGGGATTACGTAATATTGTCAACTATTTATTACTACTAAAACATCCACATATGGACAATGGGCCCCCGGTCTCTATTTGTTTTGTCACAGAAACCCAACTAGCATAGTGCTTCTACAGTGTGTATGTGTGAGCATAGGACTAGGAATACTCAGGAATTTATCTTGGTCAAATATGGCTTTCTCTTTATGTATTCTTGTCACGTCTCGTCTCGTCATCCCACGCTTATCTGGATCCAGGTTGCGGGGCCAGCAGCCTCAGCAGGGAAGTCCAGACAGCCCTCTCCCCAGCCACATCCACGAGCTCCTCCGGAGAAATCCCCAGGCGTTCCCAAGCCAGACGAGAGATATAATCCCTCCATCGTATCCTGGGTCGGGCCCCGAGGTCTGCTTCCAGTGGGACATGCCTGACACTCCTCTCCCGGGAGGAGAGATAATGTTCAAAAGTGAAATAATAGATAACATGCTCTTCAGATATGCTGTCAAAGAAATCTTGTATAATAAGAATAAGAATAAGAATAAGAAAACCATTATTTGTCCCACAATGGGGAAATTGCAGTTTGCAACAGCATGCAGAAATGACAGAGATGGAACAGATAATAGACATATTGCACAGACTGGTGTTATTACACCAAGGTGTAATAATATTGCACATATTAGGAGTGCTCGCCGTGGAGCCCAACGGCAGCAGGAAGGAAAGACCCTCTGCATCTTTCCTTCAAACATCGAGGGTGAAGCAGACCGTCACTGAAGCTGCTCCTCAGTCCCTTCAGGTCACCATGGAGGGGGGCGGGACTCATCGTCCAGCATGGAGGACAGTTCAGCCAGAACTCCCCCGTCACCCACCTCCCCCACCGAGTCCAAGGGGCAGCCCAGGACAGAGCTGGACTTCCTGATGATCTTATCCAGCTTCTTCCTTTCTTCCTTCCTTCTGGGAAACTTCAGGATGTTTGTCCTGTCTTTAAGGCCTTTTAGTTGAGGATCTGTAGTCGATCAGGTCTTTCTCCTTGACTGAAGACCTCTCTTTGTGAAGCTTTACTGTCATTGATGAGCTGCCGGTGGACTGGTTTAGGGGATCACATTTCTCCAAATCTACACAGTTCATAGAGACAGAACTCAGGTCGTCCTTTTTTAGCAGCCTGGATGTCCACTATGGAACTGATGGTGACAGTGGAAGACATCTCTTTGGGAGATTACGTCACTGCTGGTCTCAGCTGCAGCTCCCAGGTGAGCCTTATGGAGTTCATCTTGTTTTGAGAGTTCAGCACACTCCACCTCATGGAACTCTTGTTGTTGAGATGAGCCAGTGGGGGACAAATTGGCAGAGACATTTTTGGCCTCCTCTGTGGTGATGTCCTCAGTCTCCTCGCTGTCAAACAAGTCCAGATGAACAAAGCCCAGGTCTGCTTTAGTTTCTTTACTGATGTCCACAGTGGAGACATTCAGAGCAACGTGCGGTCTACTGCGATGTCATGGCTAAGCTGTACAACTTGGGTCTCCGACCAGCTCTGCTCTACCCAGCAAAGCTTCAAATCACCAAAAAGATGGCAATAAGAAACGTTTTTCCTCAGTCGAAGATGCCACTGCCTTCACGAAATCCATGCCCGCCCCATGATGCTGCTTCTTTGCCCCAACTCTGCAGTCGATGTTCTCGCTAATCTACTAGTGGCTAATGTTAACACCATTACTGATACAGGCTTTGGGATGACTCGCCCAGACGGTAAGAGTGTCTCGACACGATAATATTTTACACACAGTGACTGTGAACTCTTACTAGTGTCGTATGATGCTTTTTGAACTCTTTTAGTTTTTGTAAAATTAGGTCTGAGCTTGTTGAACCGATGTTGTGCATGTGATCTGCCCCTGTTTGTTTTGGTTAACTATGTTGGACCCCTGACCATACTTCATGCACAGTTTATGTCACAGTGGGAGTTTTGATGAATGTGTTTTTTTTTTTTTTTTTAATGTTGCATGAAGACGCAGCCTCTCTATTTATGTCATTGGTTTCTATTCCTGGGACATATCATCCCCTACTGCTCTAAAGGGGTCGAGTACTTGGAAAACTTGCCTTGTTCTTTCTTTCTCTGAAATACTGTGGGGGATTTTTTCCATATTGCAACGTTTATGCTCACATGTGAGTACTTTGGCTTTAGGCCATACAATATGGGAGGAACTTTTCTCTGTTACTGTCTGACTGTCTGTGCTACAAGTGTTACATTTTGTACTGCAGGAGTGGTGAAGTTATGGGCATCAGTGAGTATAAAAAACTGCAAGCTATATAGGGGTTTTAAGCTTTCTGCGAGGGCGAGAGAGACGGCAATTATTAACAGTAAAAATATAACATTTGAACCAATGAAATCTATTGAAGATCCCAATGGGTGTTTTGTGACTGTATCAAGCAGGTTTGGGATGATGACAAATTTATCGCTCATCTTTTCTCCTCCCCTCCTGACATAGACAGTCATTACCCGATTATAGGTGGCAGTTTCAACCTTATTCAGGATCCTGTTCTAGATAAATCCTCCTCATCCCTTACTTTGTCCAACTTGGCTACCACACTGAAATCTTTTATAAACCAGCTTGGCCTAAGTGATCCTTGGAGATATTTTAATCCATCCACCAAAGTCTTTTCATTTTTCTCCCACATACTCAAGAATTGGCTTTTTTTGTTGATAATAGGCTATTGCATGGGTCAACTCAAACTAAGTATCACATCAGTATAGGGATCTCAGACCATGCACTCTTAACATGAATTAGGTGACTTTACTCGCAAATCGCGTGGAAACCCATTGCCCTATACCCTTTAGTTTTTACACAAGCTGAAACTAAACATGTTGAGTTGTATTAACATGGAACCTTGAGTTTAGTATTTATATTTATTAGTAGTGTGTATTCAAAATCATTAGATAAAACTAGCTATTAGGACTTGTTATTGCTACTCATCATTTATTACAATTACTGCATTTTCCTCTAATTTAATTAGCTTTTGATTTTTTTTTAAATATGGTATAAAACATTGTTTCAATTAAATTGGATGGAAAAAAAGAAACACCTCTAAATGCTCCAATGCATTTTATTTTTAAGAAAAATAGCAAAAGGCAGCCAATCTTGTTATGACAAACTTAACAGGTATGTGTTTGTGTGTGTTGTGTGTGTTGGTGTTGTCCTTGTCTGTGTTGTGTGTGTGGGTGTTGTCCATGTCTGTGTTGTTTGTGTGTGTTGTGTGTGGGTGTTGAATGTGTCTGTTGTTTGTGTGTGTGTGTGTGTGTGTGTGTTCATAGTCTTGGGGTAGTTAAGATGGAGTGCATACGTGAGTCCAAACAGAATGCACATTGCTTTTGGCAGATCTTGAATGTTGTCCATCACGGCTTCTCCCTCAGTAATGATTTTCAACGAGGCTGGACTGAGATGCTGGGAAGATGTGAGCACAGCACCTTCACGCTCAATGAGAAGTATCCCAGTGTCAAGGTCAGGAAAAGAATCATCATCATCAGATTCCTTAATAAAGAATAACAGAAGAGCGCAATCATTACATTAGATTTCTCATTTGAAAAACAACTTGAATCAAGAGTGTCATGGTGAAAAATAAATAATGTTGAAAATTATAAGAAAGCAAGAGCTTACTTACAAAGCCTGGGGTTGTCCCCAAGGATGATAGGAAGCCCTCTGACTACCTGTGTCTTGATCGCTGTCGGCTCTGTAGTCTTTTGGGAATTAAACACAGTACCACAAGTTTAGATAGCTAAAATGAAAAACAAATAATGATCTATAAGAAAGCTTAAACAAACCAAGCAATGTTTGGCTTTGAATTATACAACTAATAGAGTAGCATTGTGATATGATGTTTTTACAAAACCTGTGAAAAACAATGCCAAGTACATAATGTGTATGGACCTACATTGGTCTGTTGTGAAATCTGTGTCAACAACTGTCCAACATTCCCCTCTTGGATCGAAATAACTCGAGGAGACGAGGACTGTGCCGATCGATGCTCTCATAGAATTCCTGCTTGAGGTTCTTGCCCACAATCCTGCTGAACTCCATGAACACCTGAAAGATACAGAGAAAAAACTGAACTTAGATCAACTGAACTATACAAGGCAGCTAAGTCATCTGCAAAGTAGTGCTGAAAAACATCCATGAATGTCCTTTTTATGTGATTTGAAATGTCGATGTTTAAATGAAAAACATCCATTACCCCCATTACCAATGTTTTCCTTAAAGAGGACAAGAGAAATATACATCTAGACACATTATATCATAATAGAAAGATAGTTATTTGTTATCTTCTCTTTCTTAAACATACTTGATCTTCAGTGAAAAGGGCAGGCCAGCGTTTCACCATCTCCATTTTACCTCCACAGCGTCTGCTACACTCCTTTGTCCCGACTGCGGCTGAATCACTTTTCTATTGCGTAAAATGACGGTTATATATGATACAGTAGAGCAAACTCGCCGGTATGTGAGCCGTCCTCAGACTGTTAACACTAAGCTAACTTTAACATTCAGCTGACACTTTTTTGAATAGACCTAGTGTTAGCAATAAGCATGTATTAACACCATGCAGAGGTTCAAACAGCAACATTAGACAGAAAAAAAAGCTGCGTCAACAAATTATCTGCAAGCTTTTGAGTATTAAAATCCCACAAAGATAACTAGGCTTCAGTAGTTATTTTACATACTAACCATTCCACTTGGAGTAAGGTTGCTTCCTGGTCAGGGTACCGTTTGCTGCCGCTGCCTGTGCTCGTCCAGCCAGGTGAAGACCCCCTTGGACGCACGTTACAAGACGCTGGTCTTGTCACGTGATCAGGCAGGTTTTTGAATTAGCCCCCTCCCCTTTCTTATGAAAGTAAACATACCAAGTTGTCTCTGCTAAACCTGATTAGGGCAATGGATCTTTCAGCTAAATATTTCAAACAACTAATGTTGTTTAGTAATGATAGCAGGTTTTTACTAAACATAAAAGAATAAGTAATGATCACTCGTAAATTTAATTAGAAACAAAATCTGGGTTTACAGTGTGCTTCTACATCAGTTGTCATAAATTTCCCAAACCACAGCCCTCCATGTACACAGTAGAAACTTTCCCACCTACTGAATAATCCACGTTTTAAAATATTTTTCCAGGAGGAAATAGCCAACTTCTTTCAGACAAACGACACCCCAGACATCACGAGAGGCACTCTATGGGAGGTGTGTAAAGCATATCTGAGGGGACATGTGATGAAATCTGGAAGAGCCACAACCCCTTGGAGATGCTTACTTATCCCAAAGTCGATAGTAACCGGGCTGACAAACTAGGTGCACTGATCTCATTGGCGGAGGTGCAGGAGGCGGCTGGAGAGCTATAAAATGGCAAATCCCCTGGCCCAGATGGGTTTGTAGTAGATTTCTACAAAGCATACTCGTACCAAAAGATTCTCGCCAAGGTCCTAGCCACTCATCTGCAGCAAGCCCTGCCTGCCCTGATTTCCACAGACCAGACTGGGTTCATGGCTGGAAGGAATTCGTCATTTAATACCAGATGACTTCTCAACATTATTGGCTCCCCCAACCCTGTCATACCTGAGGTGGTAATTGTTTTAGATGCCCAGAAAGCATTTGACAGGGTTGAGTGGGAGTATCTGTACTTCCTCCTGTCAAAGTTTGGTTTCAGGTCTGACTTTATTGCATGGATTAGACTGCTTTATGACTCCCCAACTGGCCACAAATGGTGTGAGGTTGCCTTCCTTTGCCGGGGCACCAGACAGGGATGCCAACCTCTACCTCCTCCTATTTGCTTTAGCTGTCGAGCCATTGGCCATCTGGCTTCGGGAGGAGGGGAGAGTCGAGGGCATCACCAGGAACATCATCCTGGTAAAGATGGTGATTCTCCCCAAACCCCTCTATTTGTTCCAACACATTCCAGTTTTTATGAGAAGATCCTTTTTCAGCAGCTAGACCAGACAATATCATCGTTTCTGTGGTTGAATAAGCCACCCCGTATTAAAAAAAGCTGTTTTACAACTCCCCAAAAAGCTGGGTGGTCTCGCACTTCTCAATCTTATCCATTATTATTGGGCATGCAACATTAACAAACTGATTCATTCGCTTGCATCCCTCATGGGCTCAGATAGAACTACGAAAAAAGATACAAATTAATGATTAATCATAATAATTTTAATAGCAAAAATGACAAATTAAAATCATCAAAACATCAACACTAAAGTTAACACAACTGGGCTGTAATAAGGAATCAGTGATGAAGTGATGACTTTCAAAGTGTTCTCTGCACAGATGAGAAGTCCTGATAGTCCAGTTCTTTATCTCATGTAAAACATCACTGCAGTCACTACATGTCAAATAATGTATGTGTACAGAATATTATTACAAATATTCACATTTTGGTTCCTCGATCGTCAAAGACAGGGATTCCCAGAGTGTGGTGCGCGCACCCCTGGGGGTACGTGAACTGCGCCGTATATGCGCAACTAACTGAGCCAGCTGCGCTGCACTTGAAAATCATCAGATGGATCCTCATTTTTTTATCTGTTCCTGAGCCTATGCTCTTTGTTATTTATGTTGTGGGTCGTGTGTAACTTTATTACAATTTAATTAAAATTACTGGCGTTCTAATTTTATTTCCGTAACCACTGTGTTATGATGACGGGGTTGTGTTAGCTCCACGGTCATTTAAAGTTGCTGCAATTTTTGTTTAATGCGGCTGAAAATATTTCCCCCAACTTATCTGCTTTCTGCCTCCGAGCCTGAGCCTGTCATCCATCCCCTTTGCTCTTAAAAGTGGAAGCTTGTGCGTAACTTTGTTTCATTATATGGAAAATGTTTCAGTTTAATTCAAATGCGAGAGCGCGTTGTTGTGATCGTGATTATTTTGTTATGTGTGTGTTCTGGTAACTTGAGCATGATTAAACATGCTGTCTCTATGGCTATAATAAAAAGCTTGTTGCGTTTTTTTTTTTTTTTTTTTTAAAGGTGTGGGGGATTGGGGGTGCATCAGCACGGTTGGGATATAGAAGGGGGTATAGAAGTTTGGGAACCGCTGGTCTAAAATTACATTACCGTCTTCAACAACTAACATATAACCTTGTTTCAATATCTAGACTACCGTTATGACTGGATCCATGCTGAAATGTGACATTAATATTTTAATATAACCGAACACAGCTCAACACTTTATATCAAACTGAACAAAGTCTGTCATTAATGTTGTTACCGTAACATTGATCAAATGGAAAAAGTAACATCAACGAGACATAAATACTTTTATACTACTTTACGTTGTGGACTAATACACTGCCTGGTCAAAAAAAAAAAAAAAAAAGTTGCCATCTAAAAAAAAAGGTCACACTCTAATATTTCAGTGGACCACCTTTAGCTTTGATTACAGCATGCACTCACTGTAGCATTGTTTCGTTAAGCTTCTGCAATGTCACAAGATTTATTTCCATCCAGTGTTGCATTAATTTTTCTCCAAGATCTTGTATTGATGATGGAAGAGTCTGACCACTGCACAAAGCCTTCTCCCGCACATCCCAAAGATTCTCAATGAGGTTAAGGTCTGGACTCTGTGGTGGCCAATCCATGTGTGTAAATGATGTCTCATGCTCCCTGAACCACTCTTTCACAATCTGAGCCCCATGAATCCTGGCATTGTCATCTTGGAATATGCCTGTGAACATCAGGGAAGAAAAAAATCCATTGATGGAATAACCTGGTCATTCAGTATATTCAGGTAGTCAGCTGACCTCATTCTTTGGACACATAATGTTGCTGAACCTAGACCCGACCAACTGCAGCAACCCCAGATCATAGCACTGCCCCCACAGGCTTGTACAGTAGGTACTAGGCATGATGGGTGCATCACTTCATCTGCCTCTCTTCTTACCCTGATGCCCCCATCACTCCGGAACAGGGTAAATCTGGACTCATCAGACCACATGACCTTCTTCCATTGCTCCAGAGTCCAATCTTTATGCTCCCTAGCATACTGAAGCCTTTTCTTCCAGTTAGCGTCACTGATTAGTGGTTTTCTTAAGGCTATACAGCTTCTCAATCCCAATCCCTTGAGTTCCGTTCGAACTGTACATGTGGAAATGCTCTTACTTTCACTATTAAACATAGCCCTGAGTTCTACTGTTGTTTTTATTCGATTTGATTACACCAAACGTTTAAGTGATCGCTGATCACGATCAATCAGGATTTTTTCTTCCTCAAAGACGATGGTTCCCCACTATCCTTCCAGTGTTTAGTAATGCTTTGGACAGTTCTTAACCAAATTTTAGTGGTTTCTTCAATCTCCTTAGATGTTTTCTCTGCTTGATGCATGCCAATGATTTGACCCTTCTCAAACAGACTAACATCTTTTCCACGACCATGGGATGCATCTTTCAACATGGTTGTTTAAGAAATGAGAACCTACTCATTGCATCACTTGGGGTTAAATAACTTAATAACCCCCGTGACCCTTCACAAGAAAAGCGGTAACAGAAGAAGATGTAAAACTTCACTTTTTTGTTGGCACTTTACCTCTGTCTGTACTTCCCTGAGAGTTGATAGTGTATGTTGTATGACATTTTGTGATCATAGTTTATTTATTTTTATTTCTATCTTGTTTAGTTTTTTTTTAATGTTCTAGATTTTTAAATCATTTTTATTGACTTGCACTGTCTATGTATTTCATTCTTCTCTGAGTGCTCAGGTACTCAGTGAAAAATGACAATAAATAAATCTTGGTATCACAGATCTTCTTTTGGGTAAACGAGTCCCTCTAGTGTTACAGCAGAGTGTGCTCTCTGTATGACCTATATAGACACTGTAGTCACATGTATTTAAATTATTAATCTCCAAAGAGACAACAACATCCATGAAAAAATACAGTTTTTCCACCTTGTCTAGTAAACATGAAAAAACAGCAGGACTGAGGACAAGGAGGTTAGAGGAATGAAACCTTTCCACGCAAGTACTTCTTGTGAGAAAGTGTTTAATTTGCCACATTGTCTTTGTAAGTACGATGATGCGCAACACTCCCTGCTAAAACTTCTAGGGCAGAAAAAAAAGCCTTTAAACAAAACCTCACTTCAATAATGCAGGTTCTTTAGGGGCCTTTGGCATAATGTATTCAAGTCGCTCTGTGGAGTAAAAGTCGTAGGAATATTAAATGAAAAGAATCCTTAATAAGGGTCATTCATTATTCAGTGATCTGTCATCTCAAACAGAGGCTGTACAACAGAGGAAAGCATAGTATGAGTGTGTCATGAATAAATGGCGTGAAGATGCTATATTTAATGTGACACAATGTGTCTTTTGAGATGCTGGAAGAAAGATGAGCTCCTGTTTCTTGGCACTTAAAAATATGAAATGAACATGAGAGGTTAATTTAAAGCTGTATGTAATTGCATTTTCCTTTATAACGTAAGATTTTATCTACAAGGATCAACTTTTATCAAAGTCACTATGCTGCAGATAACAACTATTTTGATTAATAGTTTATCCATGTATTATTTCCTCAGTTAATCGTGTAACCTAAAAAGAGTCCAAAACAATGACAAATGTCCATTTCCGACTCTTAAAGAGTAATGTGGCTACTGTAAATGTCCCTGATTGGAGAAGCTGAGAAGAAACCAGAGTAATTTGGTAGTTTTACCAATGAAAAATCATTAAAAATCCCCAACATTATTGTTGCATAATTATTAAATAATTATTCTTCCAGCTTTAAACTGAACCACAGAGTACGATGGGAAGTCACTAAAACATTGCAAGTCATAGTGTCACCACTAGAGAGCAGGCTTGTCCATCTCAAAAAATCCCTTTACTCAGCTCATACCCATGTGCAGTGTTATGATACTACTGATTCCAGCGATAATACATGTCGGGTCAGAAGGTGCTTTCCTGTAGTCTGCTATTTCATTCACACATATCAATCTGCCATGAGGATAAATATTAAGGGGAATTCTATACAGATTGGGTGAAAACCTAGATAATCTGATAAACCGGGAATATGATTGTTAACACAGTCCACACTTGGTGCACTTTCAGTACACAGCATATAGCCTCATCCTTGTTTTATATGATAATTATTATAAATAAAAAGAAAACAAGGGTGATCTTAAGAACAGGGAGGACTATTCTCCCTTTTAGAATTTTCGAAATTTGTGTATAATTCGTCACATCATAATCACTTATGCTGGTCCGGCATCATGCCAAAAATCCCACAGTCTATTAAGTAAACCACAACAACCGTATTTCTACTGCTGTCGTGGCAATGTAAATAATCCCTTTGTGAAATTTATTGAAGTCAGCATTCTGTGACCACTAATGCAGATGCAGTTTCAATATTTATTTTTCTCATAAATAATCACGCTCATTCTCTTAAAAAGCCGAATGTTCAGGAGAGGCGTGATAAATGTAGTTTCCATGTGAAAGCGTTAAAACAACTTTGATGGGAGCAGTGTTTTAACAGCGCAAGTGAATTTTGGCACCACTAAAGGCACTTTCCTGTATTTCTATTTCAGAGGGGTATATGCAACTCAGCTTAATCAAGGCTGCTGTGCACAAAGGGGGTATTTGTTTAATCATTTTGGCTCTGACTGAGGTATGCACAGACAACTTGAACTCATGGCCACTACTGTACATGTCTGTGTGTGCGAGAACATGTGCGTTTCCCTTCAGCGCAAATGTCAACTTTTTGCCTATTTAGATTTTTGCTTTCTCTTTTGACTGAAGATTGTGGACATCCCACCAAAGTGACCAAGATCAACAGGCTGCAAAAAATAGAATAGGTATGAAAAAAAAAAAGAATTCTTCATGTCTTTTTAACAGTCTAATTTAGCTCTTTAAGCAAAGTCGTCTTTATATTGTAGTTGTTTTAAGTATTTTGTTAAGCCATTGATCCCCGATCCTATTTCACCTGCTCAGGGGTTGACTGTTTGATCAGGTGATGGCACAGGCTACAGTTCAGACGTACAGTGTCTGCCCTGCAGCCTTTCATTTCGAGACTATTATTTATCTTATTTGCAGCGCCGCCCCCTACAAAAGTCTGAACTGTCAGAAGTACAGTTTTATAATGATCTGCAGCCTAAAATATCTACTCACTACCTGAGGCCCTGACAGGATGCTGTCAGCGCAGTGTCCACTTTTACTGTACACTGCAAGCCTTTGAACAAAAAAAAAAAAGAAAAAGAGACCTAGCCAGGAACCTGATCCCTGTTGACACAGTGTGTAAATGACAGTATTCCATAAACACAGAGGCGGTGGGCCTCCTCTGGGGATTTGTACGAGCCTGCAGCTCCTGTGTACAGTTTAAATAGCTTGTAGATGATTAGAAGGATCAGATGGCCGAGGGATAAAACCACAAAGGGGTACTCCGCTTCGTGTAAAAACATTAAGGTGCTCATTACGATTACTTACGACCTGTTGACTCACTGAAATTGCTGTGAAATTGGCCATACTGTTGAGGAATGCTGTGCCCAGACAGACAGTAATTGCATTTCCTGTTAGTCTCTGAGTTCTCCTCTCTTCTCCTCACTGTCTATATATTTGTATATGTGTGACTGAACACCTCTTTCAGCTGGCCTTGATCACAGAATACAGACTGAACTTAGTGTAGAGACAGTAAGAAGAGCCATGAAAACAGCTTTGCCCAGAACTCGCAGACTGACCAGAGGTTTAGCTCGACTTCACAGGATTTTCTGATGCCATTGATTGTTAGAGGAGCATTCACCTCAAAGGCCTCATTTGAGTCTGTAAGCGTGTGTGCGCGTATGGCACTTATAAAAAGCTCCTGCTGATGGGAAAGGCAACTCTAGAAAATGGTTGACTGCATCCAGGCCTTCTAATAGAACTGAGCCGAGGGAACAAGCTCACTCCTCCATGTCCTGTCTGATAAAACCGGGGTTTGGACACATGCCACCACTAGAGCCTTGGCAGGATGCAGTGACTCGCTGAGGTTTGAAACCCCATTAAAAATTGTCACTTTATTTTAAGCAGCTGCCACACTTGCGAGTCCCACATCCTTCTGGAAAACGAATCAGAATCCCAGAGCTGGCTGGGGATTTGCCAAACGACATTCATACTGTGTTTGTCTGAGCCGTTAAAGTTTGTTGCCTCTAGATGACTTAACGGTAATGAAGGCATTTCATTTTCTCCTCAGCTGAATTAAAGGCGTCAGTCCGGTGTGTTTTGTCGTGAGACGCTGGGAATATTATTTATGAATCTTTCCCTGCATATCCAACCAAACCATGATGATTGTGTGTGGGCCAACCCATAATCCCAGCTAGATTTAGTGAATTTGCTGTAGCTAGACGCTTTATAGTGCGAACTGCCAATTCCTTACTATAACTCTCCACTGTCAGCCCATAGCTGTGCTTCCTTTGCTCAATGAAAGACTCATCAGTGTTTCCTTGTTATGTGTCTCCCCAGAGAGGAATTCGCTTGATGTTTTTTATGGACATACTAGCTTATTGATAACACAGCAAGAATAGACAGAAAAGGGATGATTCAGAATAAAGGAGATTGCCTAATTTTCTAGCCAAGCAGCAATGTCTGGGGTTAAAGCTTGAAGTTCAGTTAAATGTGTGGCCGCTTTGAGTGACAGATTGGTGCCATCGCAGGTTGGTAGCTGTCTGTCAAGGTATCACTCGCCTGACTCAGCTCCACCAAAAACAACACATCTTTGCCTATTCTTGATTAGCCAGGAGTTAGACGGTGTCGGTCACTGCCAACACTGGGCCAACCACAATTTCAAAACTGGTAGCTGGTGATTCCAGCCAGTAAGTCCTATATACCTGAACCTAGTGAATGCAAAAAAAAAACACTCATTATGGAATAGGAGTTTGCCATTCTTAATTCATAAAGAGCAATGAACGTTTTGGAAAATGCCCTTCTTGCCTTGCTACAGAAAAATAGGAGAGAAGAGCTCTTTCTTCGACCTCCTTCATGTTGTCCTTAGCATCAACTTTTTGATTTTGTAGTAATTGTATTCATTGCTAAAAATATTGATGAGCTCTCTTAAGACCCACTTTAAGCTAAATGTATATTAAAGGAAATAAATGGCCATGTCCTTCAGAATTGTTACTGTATGCTGGCTATTATCCAGTACTGGCTGTCTGTTCTATATCTTATTATTTCTGTCCCTGTCTGGTTCTCTTTTACACACAAAGTCGCACAACCACACACCCTCTCCATGTATGTAGAACGGGTTTGTCTCGCTTTCTGGACATCAAACTGGCAATTTAGTCCTTATAGCATGCAGATGGTTGGTGTCACTCCAAGGTAAACCTCAGCTGTGCCAGATAGAGCGCACAGTACCTGCCAGCAGCCTCCGCTCCACCATGGTCTAGTAGCTTCCACCAACCTTGTGCTTCATAGTGGGTGTCTG
Organism: Chelon labrosus; assembly: GCF_963514085.1. NCBI lineage: Eukaryota > Metazoa > Chordata > Actinopteri > Mugiliformes > Mugilidae > Chelon > Chelon labrosus. Next base: position 20,598,020 of record NC_140347.1, read on the forward strand.
CCTAGCAAATCCATATACACACAGTCTAGTTCCTGTTGTGCTTCTGTCCTCAAATGGCTAGGGATGAGTATAAACAAGCCCAGAAACCCAGCTGTTTATTGTTCCAGGTATATGAAGTCAAGGCCTAGCGATGGGGCGAAAATACGACCGTTTATTTTAGATCCATTTTTGAAGTGTGCCTGGAGACACACGGAACAGGATGAATAACACATTTAGGAGGAAAGAAAAGACAAAAAGCAAAATAATCAACACTGGAGCAGAAAGATGGAGCGGGCGTACCGAGGATTTTTTCTAGAGTTTTGCAACAGCAGCACAAAATTGCCAGACCAAAAAGTCAGTAGAAACTCTCAATGCTTCATAAAAATATATATATATAAGTATATATATATATATTTTTTTTTTAACTGGAAGAAATGGGGGGAAGAAAGGCGAAACGGTTTTGTTTTTGTCTATGAAAGTTAAAATGTTTTGCTAGGCTGAGTGCCAGCATGGAGGACAGGCTGCTGTAGTTCCCCTGTTCTGGTGGGCTATGAACCAGAGGTCAGCTAAGTCTGCTGAAATCAAATCCAGTGTCTCCCACCCGCAATAACAATGTGGCAGAATGGCCCAGGGGTAATGACATGATTATGTTGTTGTGTTCTGGCCTAAATCTAACGAGAAGTTTGAGTCCTGCCCTCGCTGTCTCTTTGGATTACATAGACATGCAAAGCCTGTCCAAGCAAAAAGCCAGGTGCCTTATCCTATCGCCTTGTGTGGCACAGAAACAGCAGAATTAGCAGAACCTTGGCTAATGTTAGTCTGGCACACTAAATGAGATCTCTTATCCTCTTTCATGCTTGAAACCTGTTCGACATCTCTGTCAAACAGTCCTACAGTGTCCAGACCTGATGACAAAAACAGACGCACTATGATAGCAAAAGGCCTCTTTAAATTATATTATTCCAGCATAATGTTAAAGCACCAATTCCTGACATAAAGTTAGGTTTAGAAAGTAAAACAAACTCCTTTTTAGAGTTGATAAGTCATCTGTTTGGTGCAACATGAAATGTAACTCCAGACCGAAAGAAAGGCTGCTTGGTTGCCAACAGGAGATGTATGGTAATGGGGCCTGCACACAATGGTCGGTATAAAAGCTGTGTGAAATGTTACGCTGTTACAGGATCCTGCTTAATCAGAATGAGCCATGATTTTCAGATGGTATTTAGATATCTAATGCTAACAAATGCGGCTTTGCTTTTATAGAAACCTGCCCTTGCTGTTATTTCAGCGGCCATGTCTGTTTCTTTCTAGTGGTTAGAGAAGCTTAGACAGTTTCCCGAGGCATGGACTAAGCATGTTTTGGTATGCACAGTCTCTTCTTGGCGTGTAATTGGTCTATTATTGCCATGAAATATTGGTATGCAAAGTCCATACATTCAGGATTTGACATGGCAACAGTTTGAAGTGCCAGTGTTCAGATAATTGCCAGTGACTGCTATTACTGAGCAGATTTAGTCTATCTCAAACCACTTAGATGTAAACACAGCCGCTTAACCGTTTTTTTGGAGATTAAATCTACACTCAGCGGTTTTGTCACTATTTGTTCTTTTTCCCGTTTTTTTTTTTTTTCTTCCACCTCGCACACCTCTCAGCTCTACATCAAGGAATGCATTTTTTCAGACATGCCCCTGCGCTCCTGACAGGTAGCGACTGCATGAGAGGACAGTTTGTCCTGCAGAGCTATGCAGGCTGCAGGGGCCCATGTTTAGCTTGGATGCCAATGAATAACATTGTATGGAGAGAGGAAATTAAAAATGCAGGGTTGTAATTTACTGGAGAGTGGAACTGATTTAAAAGCCCCCTTTTTTTTCTCTTCTCGCTGCTTTGCTTGAAGTTTTCCAAATATGCCGCAGCTGAGTGTGAACTGAGCTTCCTTGTACTGGCAATAACAAGCCATGCAAAGCTGCCAGTTTCATCTACTTTACCCTCTCTTCCCATTACTTCTTGGCAAAGACGGGACCCTGCTAAGGTAGGCCTTCATGAAATCCAAATGCTAGACATGCCTTACTGATTTCACATCTCAAGTAAAATGCAGCTTTAGGCTATCGCAAGAAATTGAAAGATATTTCCCCCCGTAGTAACACTATGTGTGCCCTGCCAGAGAACTGACTGATATCATGAGCAGCATTCTCACATTATTGCTCTCACAGTGGGAATGTTTCGCTTGCTTGTGGTTGGTGTGGGTGGCTCCCTGGTGTGCCACAGGTAACAACAGATTAATAGCGTAACAAATCCAACTTTACAAGGCAGGCAAATTTCCATGAAATTGAAACACCTGCCCTTTGTCTCTCTGTTTAAGCCTTCTCCCTTGCTATCTCCGTGTCCTGATAGAATATCTAACACTAACTAATGACAGAATGAATTACATATTAGGACGGAGCACCTCACCCTGGCTAGCCGCTGAGTTAAAGGAAACTGCACTTGGATTTTTTTACAGCTTTCTCTCTTTATAAACCTCAAATTTGCTGCTGGGTAACTCAACCACTTCCTCCCTTCCTGTGAGATCAGGCAGTTAAGCAGGGTGAAGCCAAGCAGCTCAGGGGCTGCTGTGGCTTGCAAACAGCTGGCACAGTATTCACTATACCTTTGGCACCTGTGGGTGGGCGTCAACACGGCTGGCTAAACAAACAAGACCCTTATCCAGCTCTTACTGCGGTCATGGACAGAGAATAAAGTGAGAGTGCCACCTGCAGCAGAGGAGGCCAAGTAGCAAGACTTGTATGTTTGTTTTTCCTTAAACTGTGCTATAGGACAAAGCTTGATCTTATTGTTATCAACTATATAATCTTACTCTTGTTTTGTCAGCACTCAAATGTGGCATTTATTTTTTTTTGTTGTTGTTGATTTAAATCCTGCTGCTCTCCTGCAGATGGCGATGTTGTCTTGACTTGAGACCACTGTGTACCCTGGCAAAGCGAGCCACTATGTGTGAGGCCTTTTTCCTAATTGGTGACTTTTAACAAGCATATGTAAATGTCTTTCCCTGTCTCCATCTCCCATTCCCCGTTGGCTTCATTCCTGAAATCAAAGACTTTGTCACATGATGTTGAAAATGAAGTGCAGCTTTGGGAGGAGGCGACACATCGGGGTGGGGAGTTATGGGCCGAGGTGTGGCTAACTTTCATAGCCCATACGCCCATGGGATCGTCTGGTGGAACATCAGCTCTCAGGACAGAGAGGTAAACTAGATGGATGAAGTGTCAACTGGCCTGTTTGCCTAAAACAAACACGAACTGGACATGTGCCACTGTGATGGTAACATGGAAGACTTTATGGCTGCAGGGGCGCACACCATTACCACTGGCAGAATTTTCCTAAAACAAGACAAGAAAGCCAGAGGCCAGCTAGACAGAAATAAAAAGAGCGAGGAGAGAAGGGGACCCTCCAGAGAGGATTGAAACTTTCCACAGCTTTGCCATGTTTATGTGGGGCTGACAGGGCCTTATACTGAGGAAAAGATGCTGGAGAAATCTGTCATATTACTAAGGTTCCCTTTCTTTGATCTCCTCACTGGCTGCCCTTACTGTTCTCTGTCTGTCTCCTTTCCCTCTCAGTGTCTCCCTCTCTCAGTCCCTTCTTTGCCTCCTCTGTTCTCTCTATTCTCACACCCTAGATGTGCTGAAGTGTGTCCAGAAAAATAAGGCATTAACAGGCCTAGAGGGCAGGCCTGGGAAACAGCCAGATTTCCCTCTACACTGCCCTCCCACACTTTGTCTACCTCCCCCATGATGACACAGCTTTTTCTTTTCCTTGATGGGAGCCCAGAACAATAGTGGACAAAGCTGAATCACAGACATATTTGCTAGAGCAATAGTTTTTAGTCTAGAGCCCAATTTCCCGCTCGCTAAAATAAATCAGCAAGCACAAGTAATCGTGTCATTTGTTTTTTGTTTTTTTGTCATGGAAACACGTCTTCATTACAACATTCTGTTGAATATGTTCAGTTTACATCAAGAGGTCACACTAAACACAAGCAAACTCTTCTGGAGCTCTCCTACAATGATCATAGTGTAGCCTATGTCACCATCGCCTCATCTCCATCAGCACTCAGACGTTTACTTTTCAGCCCTGCCTCAGTCTCCAGTATGACAGGCACTCTTGGGACTTTTGTATATGATAAACTATGTGATAGGTAACCCCCACTGACCTCCCCCTCCACCTTTTCCTCTCTCCTTTGCCTCTTCAGTTCCACCTTATTTCTTTCCTCCTTAATAAATCCTCCTCTCAGATTTCTCCCTCTGCCCCTTATGCGTCCCCCCCCACAGCCTCAGCCCCAGCTGCTGGCCCTGTGCCTACCGTCGAGGATGTGAGTGCCCAGCGACGCTGTGTGATCCCCGGGGATGGGGAACCGATGGGGTATGGTGGGGCGGGGGGGCTGCGGAGAGGAGGGCGTCCAGAGCCTGAATGAGCTGCGCGGCCGCAGGAGAAACCACAGAACCGCAGCGTGTGTTTGTGTGTGGTGCTGTGTGCGTTGGTGTGAACCCTGATCCCATGGGTCAACATGCTATGTCCTGCAGGACCAGTACTGGCAGAGCATATGGTTAAAAACAATCATGCACACATGCATGCACGCTCGCATTGTGTAATCGTGTCTGTTCAACAGATCACAGACACGAGACTGAGCCGTGCTGGTTCACTGCAGTTGGAAGTGTGTTGTGTCCAGCCAGTCTATAGAGCGAGCCATTAGTTGGAAGTAGCAGTTATAAAGAGATTCCCTTGTCTAATAAGGAGGTTAGATGAGCGTAAGCAAGGGCAAACAGCACCACTGATTCACATTGCGGTAAAGTTTTACCACTAAGCTGAGCACTGGAGAGTCAAGTGTGAAATCAAAGTTGAAAGTTGAAAATAGTCTTTATTTGTAATGAATTGTGCAGACTTATTGGTTTAAGCCCATAGAGCTTTGAATGGAGTTGAACGGTTGCATGCCTGAAAATGTATTAGTTGCATTGCCAACATAATTCAGAATCCAAACTGACTTTAAAATTGCATTTGTTAAAAGATGTGCTTGGAAATGCATTGGGTTCTAAGTGTTGTTTCTGATATATCTCTTTATATTATGAAAAAAAAAAAAAAAACACAACCAGACAAACTTATTTTGAACAGAGGCGGTGTCATACACTGCTGAGAAGTGGGCGTCAGCTCTTACCTTTTGAAGGTGGCACATTTCAAATCACATTTGTTTTTTCATGCACTGAAATCACCTCCATAAGCTCCGGCAGTATCACATTGTAGCCGCTGCACTTGGCAGAGCACAGAGTTTTGTCAGAAACCAATCTAATACGCAACAGATTTTAGATTCCGTGCAGCCTTCCACAACAACTTAACCATGTTAGCTGCAGATTTTGCCTGCTGTGGAGCGAGGTGACAATCTTCTTTCAGTTTGTTTCACCAACTGGTGTGTCAGCATGTGGGTAGGTGTTTGATGTGATGCAAGAACGTCCGTGCAGTAAACCAGAAAGTTGTGAATAAACAACAAACAATTAAATGGAATCTGCAGATTAATCGACAATGAAAACAATTGTCAGCTGCAGCTCCTAGGGTGAGGGCACCTGTAAATTTGTAAAAAGCTCAGATTTTACTGTCTCGTTACGCGATTAGCAGTGGCTTTGTATGACAGCTTGACACAGAACAAATGGGTATCTCCCTACCTCATGTGAGGTTTACCAACTCCCTGTACAATGAATGGTTCATGACGGTTTGACAGTAACCATCCCAGAGGCAAACACAGTCGCTCTCTTCTCTTGTGTCAACACCCCTGATGTGGAGGTAGTTGTGGAGAGTTAGCTGTGGTGGTTTGACCTGTCGTTGTATTACTCCTGACAGGTCTTAACAGGATTAGAACCCCGGCCCGCGCCGACAGAACAACAGAGAGAAAGTGAAAGAAATCGGGAGGTTGTGGCTGTCATAATACACCAGTGTGTGTGTGTGTGTGTGTGTGTGTGTGTGTGTGTGTGTAGTGGACTGGATTAAAGCCTGACACATGGAAGGACTCTTAGGGCTTTGCATGTATATATGTGCAGATGTATGTGTGTGTGCGTACTTACATACATACATACATTCTGCTCCAGAATGTGGTGAACATCACCTCCCACCCCTCTTCACACAGTTACACGCTGTTTGTTTTTACAGTTGCATTGTGGGACACCATTTGCGAGTGGCCCCTTCTCCCAACTGTCAAACAAGATTATTGGGGTTGCCCCCTTCTCTCCTCACTATTGGAGACTACTATAGCTTTGTCAGAGACTCACAAACGTACCAAGAAACACAGACTTGCACGCACAGCAAAAGCAAACTAAGGCAGAATTTTTTCCCTAACTCCACGGCTTTGCACCACAGCAGAAATAGAGACATGAAGCCATAACAAATGAAAGTCTCTTAATACAAAGGGTCTACTATTTTGAATACAAACATACCCAAGAAAGACTGTTTCCTTTCGTCAATGACCGAAACAAAGACTCTTTAAAAATGGTTCTTTATGGTTTCGAGTTGCACAGAGAAATTGGACTGGGGTTCAAAGTCAGCTCACTGAAGGTCTTCCCAGTACAAAACGAACCGCGAAGTTTGAGAAATATCATGTAGCCTGAGGTAAGAAAACATACTAGCCTTAGAGTGGTTACTGGAATAGAATCCAGTTAAAGTAGGAGGAATATTGTTGGTATATAGTATCAGAGAGGCTGATACCTTAAAGTTACAGATTTAGGCTTCTAAATACTATAAATAATAAGTGTGGGACACAACATGTAACATGTAGATTTATACCGCTGATCTGAAAAGAGTACCGTGTGCATTCAGCTTGCATGTTATTAAAGAGAGAGAAGATGACTAAACTTATACACCTACTTTCTAAGCCCAGGCCGGGGTCATACTTATTAAAAAGCATTATTTGTGACAGCTGGAGATTGATCACAGACAGCCGCCAGACAGAGATAAACTCCATACACCTTTCCGGCCTGCTCCCCTGTGTCAAAGGCTTGGAAGTATTTTATCCCATTTTACTGTATTTCAAACTCTGTAGTGTGGCAGGTTTGAAATACTTCATTGAAAAATATCCCGCCATTGAGAGCTGACATGTCACAATACTCCCTGTGAGCCATAAATGATGTCACATCCTATTAGCCCTCCGTGGAAGTAGATCCTTTTTGTGTATGTGCGTGTGTGTGTTGTTTGGCTAGCTGTGGTGCTAAGTCTAGAGTGCAGACACCTGGAGAGGAGAGAGCAAAAACAGTGGTGTGGGAATAGTAGAAGGGGGGGGCAATAAAGTTGAAGGAGGGATAAGAGCTCTGCTAGAAGCTGTATCTGTAAATCAGGCTGTCTCCAGCCTGAGAATCGCACAGGATCTGTGCACGTGATTTATGAAGTCTTTATAACCAAGGGAGGTGGCATTACGCTCAGCGAAGCGTTACAAATGGAGAGGCATTAACCTCTACTTGCCGTTGTCAGACTGATACAGTTGCTTCCTCGCTTGCTGTAAAACTACCACCTGAGAGTGAGCAATGAGCTTCCATAAAAGGTAGATATTCTGCATAGTCAGAGATGGAAAAAGATGCACATGTGCTTCTCTGTCATCGCTCGCTTGGAGAAAGTGAACCTTTTTATTCCTCCTCTTTGAAAGGGGCAGGTTATTTACTTCTTTAAAGTCAGCTCCCTGAGTATATTTTATACCGCAGCGAGGAGGAATCCTCATGAAAATGAAAAATCTCACAGCCTGTGTGTTCTACATGATGAAATGAGGTGATGGAGTAACACCAACAAAAGTGAAGGTGATAAATTCGACAGCTATGCTGTGAAAACACATCAAACTGAAAATCCCTTTTCCAAACATTCCAGGCTCGTTTGAGCACCTTCGCATTTATTTGTTTTTTTAATTCGTTCTCATGCATTTTAATAGATCCATTACCTATAAATATCCGAACATACACAGGGACGTATCCTTAACGCGGACCAAGAATAACAAGCCCAGGAAGGCTCAGATAGAGGGGGCTGTGTGTTCATTATGATATGCAGCGTTCAATTGCCACATTAATTAAGCAGCTCCAGGCAGCAGTGGCAGGATGACGGACAGGCCTAGTCACTGGAGGCACGTCTGATACTCTGCCAAGTCCAAGCCCCTCTGTCCGGCTGCTGATTTATGGACAGAGCCAGAAGTTGGAAAAGTATCCAGGAGTCGTATTTTTAGTGGGCGGTAGTGCTGTGCACATGTGCAGGGACTTAAGCCGGCCCCATGGGACACCATTCATCTCTCATCACTGCCATGTTGATAACATCCTCCTTTATATGATACACACATCCCATTGAGCGTATGCATACACACTCACTCGCGGAGGAACCAGGTGGTGGTCAGCTTCCTACAAGCAGGGTTACATAAATACACAGCCGGCGTTTAGATGACACTAGGTCTTTGGTATACTCTTTTTTTGTAATCCTTTTGTGAGTTTGTGATTTGCGGATGTTAAACAGGAAGTTATTGAGGAGTGTATAAAGCCCGGTTTCCTTCCTGCTCAGACAGCGGTGTAATTTGGCCACGTTTTAGCAGCTCTACAGCTCCCTCAGCTTGGCCTCCCTTTTTCCAATATGTCTTCCTCATGCCTCACTTGTATTCATTGCAATCCTCATTTTTACAAAGTAAAGAAAAATGAGAGGCGGTTCTGGTGCCAGCTGTCCCTTGATGTATTCTGGTCATCAACTGCACATGTGCGGCTAAGGCCTTTCTGTAGTCATTTGAATATCAGAATGGCTGATTATGAGCGTGGCATGCGTGAGCACAACCCTTCAAGGGCAGAGAGCGGCAAAAGAAAGGACATATAGATGAAAGGAAGTTAATAGCTGCGGGTCTGGCATTGCATATCACGCAGTCAAAAACACACAGGGATCTGAAAGGATTCAGCATCAGTAAACAATGTCATTAAGATGGTTACAATATTAAGTTATCCCATAGTTTTTAAGTCAAGAGAAAAATGTCGAATAATTAGCCCTTAGGTCAAATGTTTACACTTTGGTTTTAGCATAAGCTGCAGATGTGTGTGTTTCTAAACTGCACACACTGATTCTTTCCATTTCAGAAAATGGGTTTCAGCACAAATGCAAAAGGTCAGAGAAATGGAAAATACTGTATTTCAACAATTATTTTAGTGTTAGGCACGTTGTTTGGATAGGTTAAAGCAAGCAGCTTGTCATTTGTTTCTGATCAAGTGGTTGCCTTTGATTGTAATGAATGGCTCTTTCATTGATGGAATATGTTGACCTGTCGTTTACATTAAGCTTTTTCTGCTCTGGTAATATCAAAATTGGCATTGAAACCTGCCCTGTTTTTTTTTTCTGTTGTTTTTTTTATAGGGTGTATCTTATTTTTATAGTGAGGGGTTTTCATATTGCCAACCTAGCAAAGTGGAAAACTGCCTCAGGGCCTCAGACCTCTTTCTAATATGTGTTGCTAACACTGATATATAAAGTGAGATGGAGATACTAAGAGCCTTGCTGTGGCTTCATTTTGACCTGATTTTGTAGAGACGCCCCATGTTAAAGCCACAGATTGTATAAAAATACAGAAGGACCCTAGTACCCATGTCGCCCACAGGATTCCTGAAGAGCAGTTTTGAAGATGAATGTGGTTGCCACTGGGCGTCGCCATCTTAAACTCCTGGCTAATTCAAAAATGGGTGGAGCATGATTGGAGCTGAGCCTGATAGCGTCACCTGTCACCTCTCAAAACAGCAATGCCAGAAAATTATACATAACTAACCCATGATATGATTTAAGTGGGTGAGTTATATAAAAACTCACCCACCGTACAGTTTTCACAAAAATCATTTTTGTGCCAAAGTTGGGCATTTTGACACGGGGGTCTATGGGGATTGACTAACTTTTAGAGCTATCAACTAGTTGAGCTAGTTTAAATAATTTTTAAACTCTTGAAGAGCAGAATATTTATTTTTTTATTAAGAGGACTCACAGTGTGTTAATTCAGCCTTGTTTTTCCCACTATAGCTAGCTTCATATAGTATGTGACTTTTAACTATAAATGTAATTAAAAAATCTCTCACTGGGTGAATATTCCACATTGTAAGTGATTGACCTGTGTCATATATCTGTAATAAGTTTATAAAAGCCAACGCAGACTACACAAAAAACACTAGCAGAAATCATGTGTTACACAGCACTACATTTATCATACTAGATCAACACTTGCGAGTCATCTGATCTCAACATATAGAGAAAACAGAATGGTAATGTTGCGGTGATCGGAACACGCTGCATTTTTCATCAGTGTCAGACACTAGTAAGTGACAGGAGGCTGGAAACTGGCAGGAACGCTTGGCTCCATAACTGCACAGTAATGACCAGATGAAATGCATTCATGTATGCTGATCTGCTGCTGGTTCTGCTCACAGTGTGTCGCTAAACCAGATGCCGTTTGCTCGAGTTCGGCTTCCCCTTTCCACCTCTGACAACGGGCGTCTCAGGGCTGATGAACCCTGCGAATGCGCTAGTGAAAGTTCTTATGAGAAAGTGATTCATTTCACCTCGGTAAAGTCAGGACAAAAGATAACAAATACTGCACACGCATTACTTGCTTCTAAAGATACACAGTAATTAGTTTCAGATGAGCACCACTCACAGCCTGCTCTATCAGTTTGGCACAGCCTCATCCTTACGTTTTTCGAATTTGATAAATGCTCCTATTCCTGTGGCACACAAACTTGCAGCAGAATTATAATAAAATAATTGTTGCCCAACACAGTTTAGATAAATCACTGGGAAGTGATATCAGACCCAAGCCAAATATGTAATTGAACGCAGCCTTCCTACTGACAAACGGAAAAAAAAGGAAACTGACTTTATTTCATTTGCCACTGGGATGGTGCCTCTTTAAGAATGAAAACCGCAAATTGCTCTCAACAATTCCTATACCTCTGGAGCTGACCACTTTAAAATTGGCCCGTTCGGAGATTATAAATATGGCTATTTGATGGCTCTGTTATTACGCTTGAGAGGGGGGGGAGGAGGGGGGAGGGCTTGTGGCTGTAAGGCCGGATGGTTTCCCTTGATGTGGGCGAAGGCTTTGAGCTTCCACACCACACGCTTCTGTGCTCTGCAACAGGAAAAACACAGGAGATCACATCCAAATGAAAACGCACGTGCACATGCACATGCACACGCCACGTACAGTCAAGAGAGCGAAGTGCTAAACAAAATAAACAGCTCATCCCTCCGCCGCACAACGCCCGAAGTGTTAGGTCGATGACAATGCCGGTTCCTGTTGCTATACACAGTAGCTCCCTAAACTATCAATATGTCTGTATTAATAAATTTGTCTCGCACCTAATCTCATTCCCCTTAAAGTTTAATGTGGGTTTTTATGGAGCCCCTGACCCGAGACAAAGACAAATTTAATTCCTGCCTTCATTAGAGAACAGTAAAATGTTGCGTCTTTGCTCATGGTGTGTCTTAAAATGAGTCACTCTTTTTATCTGGCTGAAAGGGACATATGTGTGTTGTTTATCATGCAACTTCTCCCTCTATTCGTGTCTGCAGTGTTCATGTGTGCGTATGGGAGTTGCATTAGGCCGCAACAGTAAAGGTCGGCAGGAGCCTTGTATGCATCATAAGTCTTTATTGTCCCTGGTGAGCAGCATTTCCAGTAAACAGGGCCCTTATGGAAGCCAAGTTCCCCATTTGTGTTTGTGTGCTACGAGGTCAAGAGTGGAATCACGGAGTCAAATGGTGAATGGCAAAAAAGTAAATCCCACAGCAGGAATCTTTAACAGCCCCGTTTTAACAAGAACCTCGGGTTGTTTTCTCTCTCTCCCTTTTTCCTCTCCGTTCCCTTTGTATCTGGCCTCCTCGCAAGTACACACACATCTTCTCTCTTGCTGTGGGTAGCTGCTGCTAGGCTGACTCAGCCCTCCGCACTATTCTTGGGTCCTGACGAACAGTGTTGATATAGCCTGTCCGATGGCCACACGCCATAAGCCAGTCTTTGTTCCCGCTGCCACCTCAGCTGAGCCGCTTCGCCTTCGTCTCTCCTCCCACCGCTGCTGCTTGACCGGTCGACCAGTTGATGAAGCGTAAGCAAATCACTGTGGATCAACAAAAAGAGTTTATCTTTCAGTAAGTGTGTGGGTTGCTCTAGTGAAATGGGATACTGCAACGGCTGCATAAAATTAAAAATGAGCACAAGCATCCTCGTGTATTCCCGTGGCTTTGGGGTCAAGTTGACGTGTGAAGATGTTCTTTAACATGGAGCGGAGTGGCAAAACTCATTAATCAACGTATTAGCTTTGGTGCTTGAGGAAAAAGACTTCTGATCCATTATTGCCAGAGGCAGGAAGAGACTTAAGTATCTAAAAGAGAAGCCTAAGTTCACCAAGATGAAATAGGATGGAAGAAAGTGGTTTGATTGTTTGACGTCACTACGTAATGTCATTTATTATGAGACAGACAAGCAATCGACAGCTCCCGTGACCGCAGTCTTAACAGTCAAACACATGACCATTCAGCACGGAGCTCTTACCCCTCTCACTTTATCTGTTTCGTTCTCGCGGGAGCCAATTCCTTCATTCCTTGAATCTAGTCAAATAAATACGGCAATAAACAGAGGGCGAGAGGAATGGCTCGGCAGTTTGCAAACTGCCTGTCTGCGCTGTCGTCCATTAAGATGTGAGATAAATTTAAAGCATGTCTGATATTAGCGAGTGGCGGCAGGGCTCAAACTCAAACCATCTGTCTGCGTGGAATCACGCAATGCACGGAGAGAGGGAAGGGTGAAAGGTATAACCGTCATCACGGAAGGCAGACGCAGCTTATTAGGGGCGTAGAGAGGCTCAAAACAAGACTTGCGGTGCCCCTGAAAATAGCGTAACCGTCATCAGATTATCGCATCTGAGAGGAAATTCACATCGCTCCCACTCTCAAAGGGACAAAGGGACCTTTAAACATCGCGAAGCTCTGAATGATAATGATTGATGGGATGCCTGAGGACAGAGGATAGACAGGATAGACAGGGAGGGTGAGGGAGGCACAGATAGAGGTACGCTGACAGAAAGCGTTGATCTGACAGCAGAGCGATCAAGAGGTGTGTGTCTGGTCTCTCTCGCCACGACCCACATGTTTGGATGCTTGGGAAGAACGAGCACACGCAGATCTGGCTCCTATCGCTCATCAGTCATCTCTGCAAAGCAGACTCTGCTTTTTGATAGCTGACATGGCTGCCATCAGCTGGTTGTGGAAAAAGCCGAATTGACTGAAATCTTACGCTCCATCGAAGGTATTACCAGCTTCAGCAGATCGTGTGGAATGTTTGAAAAGGAATGCAATCCTTAAAATACAAGCCACAGACTACTTTTTATCAGTTATATAAGGCTTAACAGATGCCAGCCGCTAATCTAATGATGAATATCAACTGCAGACTTTGTCAAAAGCTTTTATACTGGAGGTGTTGTGACTTTAGCAAATCTCAAGATCATCTTACTGCCTGAAACTGAAGGAGCTCGGGTGGCTGGTCATAATAAATTATGTCACATAAATCAATCCGCTGAGCAGAAAAAAAATGACCCATGGAAGAAAATCTCCATTCATGATGGGAAGAATGAATGCATTGTCTGAGCAGTACTGTACTTCACTGTACAACGTCCAGCGTTAAAGAGACAAATCACCCCAGGCCTTCATGAGTGAAGCATAGTGGGAGGCCAAGATGAATACAGTACATTTCCCCTCTCTGTTTCCCTCTCAGCTAAAACATAGCAATTAAAAAGTCCCCATACAAGCAAGGCTTGAAGGAGCCAACAGCTCAGTGAGAGACACAGACCACAGCCCCTGCTGTAATTGAAACAGGGCCTTAAGTCTAACAGCAATACCCACATTTATTTATTTTCAGCCATTTAACATGTCTGAGATCTTTGTCTCGGAGAGCTAATTGCTCCTTCCGACAGGAAGACAGTGAGTCAATGGGTAGTTTATGTACAAAGAGATTTTAATCTGATCCCCCTCCTTGTTTTCAGCCTCGTGGAATCAGTAGAAAATATGGAAAGTATGAGAGTCTTTTCTCAACGTTACAACAATACTGGATAATCCCTGGCTGTTTTACTAAGATTGGTAAATATTTAAAGCGTTTGCCGGGGTGTAAACGTTGGTTATTGCTCTAGCAGCAGAGCGAAGTTTGTTTTGTTGTTGCTTGCGTCTCTCCAGTCCATTACATCATGAGATCATTTGTTTGAAAGTTTGATTAGGGGTCTCAGTAAATCCACAAAAATGCACAAAACTGTCGTTCCTGTTGGCCGGGCAAATACTGAATAAAGGCAGTGAAAAAAAAAAGGAATCGCTGGGTGAAAGGAATGTAATCATGGTGCGTTAGTGGATGTCAGTGTACTGAAAGGTCCTTTTAAAATCTCATCTGATGAGTATCCCAGACCACTCCAGTAAAGTAGAAAAAGGGAAATGTTATACTTTCTTTCTCATCGACCACACAGTCGCTTGATCAACTCAGCAACAGAGGGGTAGAGGCCATTTGCGGAGTAATCAGAGGTTTTGATTTCTTTGTTTTGTCAGATTTTGTGTGATTTCTCTGCCTTTTAAGACCTCTTTTCTGTATTTTTTACATGTGCATACTTTTTTTTTTGCAGCTTTCTTTTTGTTTGCTGAATTAGTCGAATGTCAGGTGAGCAGACAGGAAGGAACCAAAGACATGGTCACTGGGCTCACGCCTGAGCACATCTGTCCGCCAGCTGTGCATGTGTTTACACCTGACCCCGGCCAAGTCACTGTCTGGGTCGCTCTCTCACTCTCCCCTTCACATTGCCTCCGTCCACCCCCTCCCCCCCCCTTTCCCGAAGGTTTTCCTTCCTACTGTCGAGGAAACTCTCGGGCTCCGGCTCAAATGAGCTCCTGCAGCACCTCTCCGTGTCTCACCTCAATCACACACATGCCATCAAGTACAGTAGGCCCGAACTTAGCCACCGCAAACTCTGAAAATTGGTCAGATTCGAAGGTGATTAAAGTAATCAAAGCAAACTGAGGTTATTGAAAAAAAGGGGATCAAATAAAATTTGTGGCAAAGGACTAAACCAGTGAATGGTGGAAAAACTGCAGTGGGATGGATTTCAGAGAGAGAAAAGGCTGATTCATGGTGGTCATATGTGTTATGACTCACAACTAATATTATTACTTCTTTTTTCCCCCCGGTAAACACTATCACATTGCATCATATGCTTCTGCTTCAATGAACAATACGAAAAAATATACCATGATATTCACAGAGGAATTTATGACCTTTCTTTATCCAAATGAAGCTTTTTTGAGAAGACAAGTGTTTACACTCGCACGACGAGGGGAAGTCTCGGTTTGACTGATTACTAAACAATGCTAATCACCATGATAAAATTGGAACATTAAAATCAGCGTTCGATAAACACGGGCCAGGGAGTCGCAAGAAGATAGACTTTGATATAAAGGGGATTTTCCCTCGTCTTTGTTTTTTTTTTTTTTTGCCGTTCTGTAGGTGGCCAACCACCGAGCTGAGTCTGGAGTGTAGTGAGAGTTTGGTTTAGAGAAGGACTTGGGGTTTTAGCTGTCATTTTGTGGAAACAAACAAATCTTGGTAATCAAAGTCACTGTTTGGAGGAAGTCAAAATCCCATTCCATCCTCTCTGCTTAGAGTGGGTTGATTCGTTAAAGGAATATATGTTGTACTCTAAGTCCTCTTTAGTTTACTCTGTTTACAGATTGGTCATAGTCTGAGTTACACATTTTTAAGGCAGAACAAACTAGCAGTTTATATAATTTGACAAAAAGTGCGCAAAGTTATGTAATAATTCCAAACTGTACTCTTCTGTGGGCTCTTTTAAAGACTCAAAACAGACTCAAAGTAACTGCATTTCAACTCTGTAAATACACAACTTTGTACTTTTCACTGTTGTATGGACACTAATATTTCCGAATTATTTGGAATCTGACAATATTCACGTTACGAGCATATACCGAACTCTGTCTTTTCAGTATTTTCCAGTTAAAACAGTGGATATCCAGATAGTAGTCAGGCCGTGGGAATATTTAACCACAGTTCACAATACACTGCCTTTTGTATGTTTATAGTCAGTTGTGTGTGTTATATCCAACAGTTTTCAAGACTTGAAATGCATGCCCCAAAGTAAAATCTAGCACACACACAGACATCAAACATTATGAAATACCTGGATAGCAAATATTTAAATTGTTTAGTGGTTGTGTAGTCAGCTAATTGAAACAGTATTAATTCACTGTATGATCTTGAAAAAAAAGTTAAGCCGTCTAAGTGTGTGGGCCCACGTACCAAGCACGACTGTAAACAGCTTAGCAGGAAATTTGTATTTTTGTGTATAAGGGCAAAAACCAGAATATTTTGTGCATGTAAACATAGTGACGATCATGGACGAGTGTGCCCTTACTCCAGTGGATTAAAAATGCCTTGCTGTCTTCAGTGAGGGATTGACAGGAAACAATGTGTGGGATCCGCTGTTACAGTTTATTTATTTCATCTCACAGATATCAGCCTTGTAGTTTTCTTGCCGTAGTGTAGTTTTAGCCCATGAAACGTTTCATGTCTAATTTTTGTCATACATTTTTATTTGTCTTTTGAGAAGTTTGAAGCTGCTGCCGTCTCTTTCTTTGGTTTTGGTTTACAGTTACCGTGGTTCTCATGCTTCTTTTAGTCTCAGTTACGTGAGCAGAAATTATCAGTAGTATCTACAGGCTAACAATGACTGCATCTACTGTCTGACCTTGGCACATGAACAGATCTGGCAAGCCCCAAAGCTCCCCATATGCTGTGTTTGTTATGTTTAAGTGGCTGCAGGTTAACCATGTACGCCAAGTGGAGAGCAGATAGTACACTGTAATACATTGCAAGTCAGTAAAACTTAGAAACAAAAGTTCACATGCTGCCTTAAAAACGTGAGTAAACTCAATTTGAGGAAAACCTCAGTTTCAACTCAAAAAGCTAAGTTACAAGTAATGATCATTTCTTGTTTCAGCTTGATACAATGAATTTAAACAACTTATTAGATTATATCCATTTAATAAAAGTCATTATATCTTGGATTATGTTTCTGCACTTCCAGAAGTGTAGCGATTCTCCTCTGATGTAAAAGCACTTTGTCCTTCTGGCAGATCTAGCAGGTAGTGGATCTCTCCCTTTTTCGACTTCTTGAGTGCCTTGCTGGTTGTCTGTCCACCCTTTCTCTTATTTACAACAACTTCTGGGCATCCAGCTGCCATCAGCCTTTGACGGTAATTACTGAATACCCAGCCATACCACCCTTTGGCAGAACCTGGCTCTCTGAGACAAGGGTGCTTTGCCGCAAGAGCTGTGGCTACACTTTCACAATGGTCTTTACTTGGATATGCAGTGATTTTGGATATCATATCAGCTAGTTTGTCCAGTATTCCACTCTCAATGCCCTTGAAGATAACCATCACTGTTCCATCCTTGGCACAGGCATTATTGGCTTCCCTCAGCCGAGGCTCAACGTCATGGGAAAAATCAGGAATAACAAAAGGATCAAGTCATTTCACTGAGGAAACACTACTTAGGGAACTCAAGCTTACAGTATCTAATGTTGAGTCATAAACTGACTGATCAGAAAATGAACAAAACTTTCAGTGTTACTTGATCATGTGGTAGATCTTTGATGTCTGTCAAATTACACAGCTCATTTCCAAAGTCTGGATCTTGAAACTGTAGAATGAAAGTTCCCAGCAAACCCAGATTTGTATGTAGTGTCTCACAAAGTTCCTTGACTGACTCAGGAACACTTTCTAGGGTGACCATTAAATTTGTGACACAATAACTCTGAGAAACATGTTGGAGGCATCACCTTCTGGAATGTAGTGGTCAACTAATGGGAAGAAATTTCAGAAGTGTCCAGTTCTCGTGTTCATTTCCATCTGTAGTTCCTTTTTTTTTTTTTTTTTGAAATGTGTTTGTATTGTCTGAAGTCTGTTAGTTTTGTCATACAACTGAAATAGGAATGTTGTTATTCTCCCATTAAGGTCATATAATGTAAAATACTTCTTAGCAATCAGATCTGAGAGGCATATGCAGAGTTCCACAGGTACAGTCCTTCCAGTATATCGTGTAGAAAATCAGGAGGAAATCCTTTGGCAGCATGAAAGTGAGCCAGTCTGTTTAAAGGACACTCTTTCTTCACACCATCAACACAAGACACTTCACTTTGCTTAAGGGAATTCTGGTGTTCAGAAAGTAAAAATCCCACTTCTGACATTATATTGCTGAATATCTAAACGATTTGCCAAGCAATATCTGCATAACTTGTCCGCATTGAAGGACTCTTGGAGTCCTGCAAGTGAGTGTGCTTCCAAGTTGTCTGGTAGATACATGCAAAACTGTTCCTTTAAATTTAGAGCCTAAACTTTGAACAAACACACCTTCTCTCTCAAGGAGTGCAAGATCTCTAATCAGATGCTCTAGAAGTTTGCTATAACCATATTCATTTATGTGCACTGTTTTGCACAGAACAGCTAGATAAATACTGATCTAAGGGTAAACTGGGTCTTATAGGGGAACTGGCAATCGCTTAATAAACACCACAACATTTGTGCTTCTATTTTGAAGTTCTAATGGATTATAAAGTTCAAAATCCAATATAAAGTATGTGATGTAATCCAAGAGCTATGGTTAATTCTTTTGAAGAATTGTGTTTTCTTTGAAGTATTTTCCATCCCAAACTGAGCTGTAATGACCATCATCCTGGCTGGATTTCTCCAGTGCCTGGCATATCTCATTTCTTTTTAGCAGTTCGCTGAGCAAATCTAAAATAGGAATGTAAACAAAAGTATGTTTTTTTTCTTGTGCATATAATACTCAACTAGTTTAATAATGATACAGTTCTTTATATAAAATTACTGTCTTTTGAGCTCTTTGCCAACAAGACCATCCCTCGAGAGAAATTTGAGTGGGTTCAAAGTATGTAATTCTTCAGTCAGTGAGGTTAAAACAGAAGGGTCCGTTATACAGTTATTGTCATTCAAGACTTTATCAATGACTGTCTTTATATTTTGATGAGCAAATTATCCAGTATCAAATAGCTCATCAATTATTTCCTGAACTGCTGAATTTGATACATGTTAAAGTGTTCGCATGCAGAGAAAGACAGGTCCCAAATGATGCTGAATGCCCTTTCCATTTTCATGTCCAAATTCAACCTCAGTTACAGAATTAAGTGGAAGTATATCTTCCCTGTCAGAAACAAAATCTTCCTGAAAGTATACGCTGTGCCAAAAGCCCCGGTCTCAGATTTTCTAAGGTGGAAGACCTATGGTTGCCACTTCTGTAAGCAGTAAAAGTCGACAGCACATTAGTTTTGAAAAGGCAACCAGAAAAGGGACATTAGCAACTTCTCTGTTTCTTAAATGAGTCTTCAGATTAGTGAAATATTAGGTAATGTCACAGGGTTCTGAGAATGTACATAAATCACAGGATAACTTGCTTTCAATTTCAAAAGATTTTTTTACATCTTCTGTCAAATGAATTTTAAGTTCTGACTGGGTTTGAAACGTTTTCAAACAGCCTTTGTAAATACAGATGAGGCCTGAACCTTCAATGACACCCATGACATTGTTTGCAGTGCTGTAGTATTCTCCCTTGACCACTAGTAAAATGCAGTATGCACAAAACTTACAATTCCACTTCATGAAAGGGACATGCTTGAAGAAATCTTCGACTGCGTAGCTAACTAGCTAACACTAACCGCTAGCTAATATAAGCTAATAAGCAACCGTTTGGTTTAATGGGAAAAAAAGTGTTATACCTCCATCTACAGTAATGACATACACATCTCAATGGACCAAGGAAAACATTTCCACAAACCCCACTATATTAGTATTCAAAACTTTGATAAAGGCATAAATTAACAAAGAAAACCCATGACAGTCACAAGATTCAAGATTTAAAGAGCTTATTGTCATGTGTACACTGTGGAAACATGTTTCCCTGTACAATGAAATTCTTATTTTGCCGTCTACCCAAATGCCTGACAATATGAAAAAATCTTAGAAAGAGAATATAAAAAGATACGTATAATACAAAATATAAAATAACTAGTGCAAATATGGATGTGCAATCGATGTAAACAATGAACTGAAAAATGTAAATAGAAACTGAAAAAGTAAACAGTGCATTGTAGTCATGAGTAGTCCATGATTTTAGTCAATGAATCTAGACTCCTGTTAGCTGTTTAGGAGTCTGATGGCAGTGAGGAAAAAGGACTTCTGTAGTCTTGAGGTCCTACATTTCACACTCCTGTACTTTCGGGCAAGAGGGTAGGAGTGTGAACAGTCCATGTTGGGGGTGGGTCGGGTACTTAATGATTGAGGCTGCTCTCCTGTGGATTCTATGCTTGTAGAGGGCAGTGGAGTCCTGGTGATCCTCTCAGCAGTCTTCACCACTCTCTGCAGGCATTTCAGTCCATAGCCGTGGTGCTGCTGTACCACACAGAGAGTCTTAGGCGACTTGCTGAACTTCCTCAGCCTCCCCAGGAAGTACAGCTGCTGTTGATGCATCTTAACCAGCTGTGTGGCGTTCAGTGTCCAGGTGAGGTCTAAGGTGATGTGGACGCCTAGGTACTTGAAGCTGCTCACCCTTTCCACTTCAAACTCCCGGATAAACAATGGCAGATGAGGGCTGCTCTCCTTCCTCATGTCCACTATCATCTCCTTGGTTTTGTCCGTGTTGAGGTTAAGGTTGTTGCCCTAACACCATGCGACCAGACTGGCCACCTCCCTCCTGTAGGCTGCTTCGTCCCCGCCAGTGATGCGTCCTATCACTGCAGTGCCGTCTGCAAACTTCAGTACGGTGTTGTCCTTGTGGGAGGCGACACAGTCGTGGATGAACAGGGTGTAGAGGATGGGGCTGAGGATACAACCCTGTCGAGTGCCAATGTTAGTGGCTGAAGTCCTGTTCCCAATCCTGACAGACTGGGGCCTGCCAGTCACAGAGTTTGGGGTGCAGTCCAAGTGACAGCTTGTGGGTGAGTTTGTGGGGTATGACCATGCTGAAGGCGGAGTTGTAGTCAATAAAGAGTATCCTAATGTAGGAGTCTTTATTTTCCAGGTGGGATAGGGAAATATGAAGGGTAGCGGCGATGGCGTCCAAGGTGGACCTGTTGGGACAATGGTTATGCAGGGGGTCCAGTGTGTCTGGTATGCTGCTCTGGATATTGGCCAGTACCACTCTCTGGTACTTTGCAGCCTTGTACTCTGCCTCATTGCCTGAGCACGTGCAAGAGCATGCAGCATGTGTCATACCTGACTGTCTTTCCAGGACGTCTGGTTTGGGAACTTCCTGATTTGTACGGAGGTTACAATGTTGTTAACACAAGTGCTGATGTACCCAGTCACATACTCAGCTTAGTCCTGTGTGCTAACAAAAGAGTCCTCCAGTGTGGTTGCAGCTTTAAACACATCCCAGTCTGTCGTAGCAGAACAGTCCTGCAGGGTGGTCTCAGGCTCCAGGGTCCAGAGTTTAACTTGCCTGGTGACAGGATTTGTTTGTTTGAGTCTTTGTCTGTAGGCTGGGTACATGAACAAAGAGATGTGGTCCGAGTGTCCGAAGTGGGGGCGAGGTGCACGCTGTATGTTACTGTACACACGATCCAAGGTGTTTTTCTTGTGAGTGGGCATGTCCACATGTTGGTAGTATTTGGAGAACACAGACCGTAGCTTGCACTGATTGAAGTCGCCAGCGGCGATAAAAACAGCATCAGGATGAGCAGTCTCTAGGACGATGAGGACGTCATGGAGCTTGCAGGGCGCTGCCGTGGAGTTGGCTCGTGGGGGAATGTAAACAGTGGCCAAAAACACATTGCAGTGAATTCTCTCGGTAGATAGTAGGAAGAAACCATCCTTATTAACTTTTATCAACAAGAATTTAAAACTGCTATTAAAACCCATGGACAATATACAGTACACTCTACATTTAACACAAACTCTCGCCTAGGCGCAAATCTGTTTCATCTGCTACTCCCACTTGGGGCTATCTGCTTGGCAGGTGTACTGACTCCGTTTCATTGGTTTCAATTTGTAGTCTGTTGTGTCCATCCGCCGCTGGAAGTAGTCGTGTTATTTTCACACAAAATGCCAATATTTTTGCTGACGTTTTAATGTCTCGATTTAATCTTCTTCTGAGGTATCACGACTTTATAGTAATAATTCTGTCCAATTCTGTTGCCTTTTTCAACTCAAAACTTAAAGACATGAGTTAAATTAACACTGACCACACAGACAAAACTCACAAGAAGTCAAGACAATGGATTACTCCATGTTGCATTTTTGAGTTATTCACTTCAGTGAGCACTTTGGCTGGGGGCATTTCTTGTTGTCCTTTTTTACTCAGGATCTCAGTGCATTTCAAATCTGACACAAATATAGATTTTGATGGTCAAAGGTCAAGATCGCTGTGCACTTACAAATTACGACACAGTCTCACATAAATGTCCAGTCTGTTAAGGCAGGATAGATTAATCAATTGAAAAAACAACTGTAACAGTTGTTTTTTCAATTGATTAATCTATCAACTCTCGATTAGTCGATCTTTAATCTATCAGATCTGTTATTTGCTGATACGTTGTTGTGTAGACCCAATTAGGAAAGGTGTTGTTTACCATATTTTGCCATTAACTGCCTTAGGTGGTGTTGAATACGATTTAAATTCAATCGCTGGACTTCTATTGGAAATGGGCCTTTATTGTTTATCCGGAAAAGGTTCCTGAGAGTGTTAAAAGAAATCTACATGATTCAGTTTTATGGGTCGATATGCGTAGAAACAAAGTCCTTACAACTTGCAAATGCACTGGAAAGCAGTGTTGTCTTCTCGTGAGGACACAATGACGAGGCACAGTCACCGACCACAAACCAACAATCGGTCAAAACTCACTGTCTAAATACTTACTCACTATGCAAATCGGCATATTTACGTAATCAATGTCATAAATTGCGTCGACACATCATTCCGGCATTCGGGTCGAGCCTCCTCACTTCCTTTCCCTGGATGAAACCCAGGACAGGGAGCCCCCTGTTCCTCTGGCAGTCGTCCACAGGCTCATTGGTTTTGCTGATATTAAGCTTCAGGTGATTGACATTGCACCATTAGATGGACTGTACTCCTTTGTAGAAGTAATCTGTAAACAAAGACAACATTTATTCTTGAACTGGAGATTATTTCTTGGAATTACAGTTTCATAACGTGAAGTAGCTAAAGGGATAGGCTGTGGTAGCACACACTGCAGACTAGATTCTTTTCTAGTTTGCCTAGCAGCCCTAAAATACAGTCCACCATCTGAGTTTAACTAGAGAGGAGATAAATCATTAACACAGTGGTAATTCTTTGTTCATTCCTGAATATTATTCTTTTTGATAGCTACTTTAAAGATGTCCATATGATCTAAAGATATTACATTAGCAGTGTATCTTTTTATAAATGCTCACTGGCTGCTGACAGGTTCATGGTGTGTCTCAGCTGTTGTGTTACTGCTTCTTGTTTAATTCCAAGCAGATTGTTGATGAATTTAGTCTATAAATCAGTTTCTTCTGTGTGGTAGAGTGGTAACAATACAGATAGATACGTAACATGATTGAATGCAAATTATTAGCATTCCAACAAGTCCAGTGGTTAAATCATCTTCTGAACAATATGTTGTAGAAAAATATATTACTGGTCAGGTGCTAGGCAACAATGTGTGATATCACAGAGACATGCAGGTCACTGAATGCAAACTATACTATTATAATATATTATTATGTAGTTTTTATTTGTTGATGAGAAACACAGTTCTCAATTTGTCAATTTGTATTAGTTAACACATATTTTCTGCCATAGTCTCAAGTAATTACAAGCAAAACTTCTTTCTTACTGATCCTGCTTCACATTAAATGTCTACACATGGTAAAATAGTGTGGCTTTTATTGTGAAGTAGTCACGGTAGCTGCATTTTATTTGTTGTTGTGCTGAAAGCAATCATTCTTTAAAAAAAAAAAAAAAAAAAGATTTGTCTAAAAATATTTTGATCACTTTGAAATGTTTTGAGTTTTCACATTAACAGATACAGGAGTCAGGCTGCAACGTCTGCAAATGCTGGTTGCAATTACTGTTGACAGATTCCTTTATTAAAAAAATCTCAGAAAGAAATTTCAGCTCAGAAAAAAAATCTGAGCTGCAGCTGCACTCTAAACAAATATCTACTTTCTAAAAAGAGATTTTAAATTACTGTCAAAAATATTATTTTGACATGAAATGTATAATTTATTTAAAATATGTTACTATATTTTTATGCTCATATAAGTAGAAGTAAGTGCAATCATTTGATTAAATGGTTTTGTAGTTAAAGGCAGTGGCTACACTGTATTAAATCCCCAAAAAACAAAAAAGAAAAAGAAATTCTTTAGTCACGAATTCTTTTCTGAAAATTACTCCCATGCAGGGGCCTAATAGCCATCGTCATGGGCTGGGGGTCTATCGGAGCCGATGGGGGCCACATGGATGAGCATGGCCTGGTGAGCCAGACAGTTACGGATCGCTTGCTTTTAATTAGCGGCTTCACATGCAGTCCATGTGGAGCTGCAAGCCCACCGCAAACGCATGGAAGATGTGACAGTTGGGAGACACGGCCCGGGGAAAGGCTCCGGCATTACTGCAGCGTCTCAGCTCAACACAATGCCCAATGTGCACGCCAGACCCACGGCAATTAGCTTCTAAGGTTCCCCCTCGTTCCTTGCCTTCTCTCTTTCTTTTTAATGTCGGAGCTTGGAAAGGCTCAATATAATCAAGTCAAGAAAAGTTTATTCTGTTTAGAATTCCATCTGGTTCCAGGGGGGCTAATTTTAGCGGCGCGCAGGAGTGGTATGCAGTGAGGCTGCATGTACCATCCTACTTAGAGTGGTGGGGGGGGGGGGACTCAGTGCAGACACCCAGGCTCCTAGGCAATAGACTGGCCGACTGGTGTTTCTAAACACTGCTGTAGCCGTTCTCCCATCACTCAGCACAACCCGTGTTCCAACAAAACGTGTCCCTCTGGCACTTACCACAGGATCCAAGACTCTTTCACCCCTTCTACCCCAATTCCCCCCTGCTCCCGTCTCTTTCTTCACCCTTTCTTTTTCCTCTGTATTGGTAACTTTTACTGTGTTTCAGCGGTCGAGCATCACCTCAGCTGAGGGCCACGAGGAGAGAGTGACTGCTCTCCAAGCTGGGATGCTTTGCGGCGATAACGCTGATTGGATGTGGCACTTAAAATTACCTCGCCATGACTACACAGTCATTATGTATGCCTGCATCATTTACAAGCAAGACGGAACAGCAAATTTCAATTCGCAGGAAAAGTATCGTCTTTGTTTCTCTATATAATGATTGCAGGTTTGTGACGAAACATAACTCTGATTTCAGGGTTAAAAAGTGATGCCTCTGACCGGCGTTCACATATGGACTTTTCATTTTACAGCACGGCAAAATGTCATACCTGTAAGCGAACGGTGGAAAAGGCGTAAATATTTTTTACATTTGTATTTAACTGCTCCCTCAGTGCAGAGGGCAAATTTATCGCCGCTGCAGATGTATGGTTAAGGATGACAGAGCAGGTTTCGCAGTGTACACGCAAGGATCTTTACGTTTGTGGAAAATTATGGCCTGCGTGACCGTGGATGTGGCTGCCTCATCCTTTTGGGTTGCTCTCGGCAGAGAATAGAGGCAGACTTGTCCTCTGTCAGGCTTGCATTGCACCAGAAGGGAAGCCTTTTCACGCCTAGCTGGAGAAATTTGAGAGAGCTTATATATGAGCTCTGTGGGACCTTCAGAGTCCAGTAGTGATTCAAACCGGTTAAGAATAACACACCCTCACCTACTAAGTACCGTTTGGGCTAATATTTTTTCTTGGAAAAAAAAAAAAGAGACTCCAGTCAGAGCACTGATTTGTTCCTGTCTCTGGACTGCCATTTGTCATTTCACATTGTATGTCAGAATTTTACCCTCTGAGAAAACCACGTGAATCCCCACTGACCATAAGTAGATTGTTTATAGTTTGACTAATTTGATTTTAGGGTATTTGACGGATCATGGTCAAGGCAAGCGGCCACATAATCGCTGCATTGAGGCATTTATACCCTTCATAATTAACAGCCTTACCGGGAAAACTTCATCAATATTTGTATACGGCTAATCAGAGAAATGCCTATTGCCCTCAGCGTACAGCTAGGAGGATATAAATATCAGTTATGTGTACATGTCATGTTTTTATACTGGAGGGATTGTAGTTTCCTGTAATTAATAAAGTTTAATTGTGCAAACAGTGTAAAAGTCTAGTTAAAGAAAGAGAATCACAGGGTAAAAATAACAACACCCAAATGACAGATTAAAATACAGTATTCTAATAATAATAATAATAGTCGGGGAACTTGCAAGTCTCCAAGCGTGCAGATAAAGCACTCATTTATCCTTTATGTCCAGTTTTTCCTACCATTTGTTCCTTTAATTAACCCCATGGCAAAGTATGGATTGGTCATCAGAAAATGCTGTTATTAATCTCTGTCTGCAGTCTTAACAAATGAAGGCTACAATCATATGGAAACAATCTGGCCCTTGCCCCCGAAGAGACAGAAAACAGAGCCAAATGAAGAACATCCTTTCTCTTAAGACCTGTAATTTGTTTTTATTACCTATTAGGTAAAACACCTCATTTATCAATGTCAAAGCCTTCACAGAATGATAGCTGTCCACATGTAAATCAGCTAATGCGACGTATGGTTCAGAATTAAGTGGGCTCTTTCTTATGAAATGCTCTACTCTGTGGGCTCAGTGACCCAGCTAAGCCACCCACGACCAGACGTTTTTCTTTCACGGGGCTGTGCTGGAAAACCGAGCAGAGAACACTTAAAAACAGAGCTGATTAAGCACAGACCAAACTGTGTTCCTGTACCCCACACAGTAGAAGCCAGGGACACAAATCTGCATGTGTGTGTGTGCGTGCGCGCTTGAAATACAGCAAATTATCGCTGAATAATATTAAACACAAAAAGTCTGGAGAAGGGGGAATAATCTCCTATGAAATTTCATTTGATGAACGCATAAAAACCAATAAAAAAGGGATTTAAATACACAGATCTTTATCCAGACTGAAAGTCAAATCCTCATACTTCTTTTTCTGCAATGAGTCCGTAACCTTATAACCACACAAAGATGTCCATTGTGAAGCTGCATACCCCCTGCTGCTAAACTACACATTACACATGATCAATAAAACATCTGATTCAAAATAAATTCAGATAGTCTACTAAATAACTTACAGCTTTATTTCTCACTGACATGTAAAAATATTTTTCTGATAGTGAAATCCACGTATACCGTTGCTGGTGAGTTCAGACCTGCCAGTCAACTTAGAGGATTTTGTCAGTTTATGTGTGTTCTTGAAGGTGAAACCTCTGTGTCTGCTGCCATCCACGACCACCTTTACCATTACTTATTCACCGTATAGCACGCTGTGCCATCATAAGCAGCTCGGACTTTCAGCTCGGGAAAAAGTATGATGAATGACGGGTCCCATCTGAGCCATGCCAAGTAACACAACTCAAAATACATGATACGGAACCGTCCAATACTACCGTAGAGCATATCTGTCAGTCTGGCAGACCTCTCCAAAACAGGGACCACACACTCTTTATTGGAGCCAGTAAAATGTCCCAAAGACGTGGCTGGACTGTGCTTTCTGCCTAGCTACCACGAACAATAGTAGGATTGTGCTGCTTCTCTCTTTTTCTTTTTGTAGGCCTATTATTTTTTCTAGCATTTGTTATTCTCACTTAAACTACAGGCTGGCTCCACGAGCGGGCCACAGCGTCTCAGAACCGGGCCTGCTCAGGCCAGGAAAAACCCGGCGGAGCCAGACGAATAAAAAGCCAAAAGCGCCGACGCCGCGCGGCTCCCAATCTGGTTCCTGTCAGGGGGACATCAAGGGAACACCCGCAACGCAATCTCCAAACGTCTCCCCTTCCTTTTTCCCTCCCTGCCGCTCTCCCTCCATCTCTCTCCACCCTTCAAGCGATACGTCTTGCAGATGACTGAACCATCGCCAAATGCTCCCAGAATGCTTCTTCTTTTTTTTTTTTTTCCTCCTCCATCCCTCTTTTTCCCCCTCTCGTGTCTCTATGTTTGGAGCCAGCCCACATGGATTGGGATCAATTTAGGGTGAAATGATAATTACCCTGTCAGTTTCAATTCCGACGTGATGAAGTGAGAAAAAGGAAATGTAATAAACATAAATGGAATCTCACACGCTTTTTGATTGGGAGCGGAATTGAATCAGACTCTTGGTCCAATCGTCAAATCCGTGCCATCCCTGCTGAGAGACAGTTATGCATTTATGCCCCGTCTCACCCCAGAATGCTGGATAAAGCATATTGCTGCAGATAATTTCCAAATTCCACATTCAATACCGAGACTATATGCCTGTTACTGTTTAGTTTGGAACTTTTGGAGAAAGGATTTGTGTCACATCTTTCCAGAGGGGGAACTTTAGGGAGCCGTTTCCCTTTTGCAAAACCTTCAGCAGAAGCCACATATCTCTGCGTATTTGATGGCCACACTCAGTAAAGTGAGCTTGTCGTTTTGGAGCGTATTTGGCGTTGGGCGATCAGTGATAGTGCGAGGCTAACGGTAGCCAGCTCTAACCCTGTCATGTTGGCTGTTCCACAGCTGATGTATGGAGCTGATTCCTGGCGGGCCGCGCTGCACTGCCTGGATTTGTTTAACCCAGCAGATCAACCTTCAGACAGGAGCATGTGTGCAGGTAATGGCTGCCAGATGAGGTGAGGCCAGTTCTTAGAGGCCTGGTGGATGCTACGGAGGAAGAATGAATAAGTCGCACATACACACACACACACACACGCTTATACACACATGAATATACAAACAAGCTCATAACCCCTGGAACTGTTATGAGAGACAACAACAAATGTGCAAATAAAAAAGTCAATATTTAAAAGCATCACAACCCTGTCCCTCTTTTGGCGGTTCATTGAGAGTTCAAGTTTTTGAATCTTCAAAATATTGATACAGACCTGAACTTATTCTAGGCCTCATTTGCTGTTGTGATGCCAGCGTGGTTTTGAGCTGAGCCTCGGTGTGCCGACTCTTGCCAGATAGTATCTGGATGCTGGTTGGCAGCGAGAAGTGAACAGGCGAGGGGTAAAGGCGAGGTTGCCAGGCAGTGTCTGGACATTGGTCTGGATGAAGGACTGCCTCACCAACCACAGTCTAGCAGAATGAACGGCCCCCTGTAATGAGGATACACTAGAACTAATAAGTTTTTCCAGGTTGCATATTCATTCGCAACGCAAACAAATAAATGCTAAAGATTAAACACGGCTGGGGCATTTTTGGAATTCGCCTCGGCCACCCAGGAGGCCGCAAGAGCTCCGAATGACGAACGTAGCTGACAACCGCTCAAACAAAAACAAACCAAAACAACATCCTCCCTCTGGGGATGCAAATAATTAATTGTGCATATGATTTAATGCTAATATCCTCACTGTGTGCAGCCTCGAGAAGGCAGCCTTAGCAGTAGATGTTGAATTTGCAATTTTAGTATCTGATTTCATCGCTTTCACACTGCTTTACAGTGTGGCTTCGAAGGCCAAAGCTAAAAGTAATTCTTTCCCCCAAACATCATCATGTTCTAAACTGGTCAGCATGACTGAAAATTAATTTGTTCCCTTCGCTGTACAGACTGTGAACTTGAGTAGTAAATTTCCAAGAGTAAGCTCGGAAAGGATGAAGGAGATCTATCTTAGAGGCAGTCATTAGTGAATGAGTCAGATAAATTAAAGTAGTTGTTACATAGACCATCTTTTTCCTTCAACGTGGGGATTAAATATCCTTGAGGAGCCCAACTCGGGAAAGACAGCGGACAGCGAGGGTGGTAAGATGTACAGTCAAACACAAGAAGAGGAAAGTATACCACCCTAGCTCATGAGGCTACTTTTTTACGAGCTGCCTTCTTGTAATTAAAAAAAAGTGAGCGGTGTAGCTGATATTTCACTTGACCTTCAGCGCGAGCAGTCGTCAGGAAAGCGTCCGCGAGGGAGCTCCCCACATCTCCTACAGCCTAATTTATAACGGCAACCCACCAAGCAGCAGCAGCGGCAGGAGAACAAACTGGACCCAGGGGTTTGATAAAGAAGCTTGGCGATGAAAAGGCCTGCGCTACCAGCAGCCGCCCTCACACAAGCCAGAGAGCAGCCGAGAGTCAGGCCAAACTCTGCACCTGGCCTCTGCGGAGCCCGCCAACTCTTTTTCCTGTTCCTGTTTCCTGTTATGACGTGTGTATTTTTTTTTTTTTCTTTTTTTTTTGGCCATGCAGTGTGGAGCAGGTAAAAGGGGCATTCAAGCATTGAAGCCACCTGGGACAGCAGGTTGAGCAAAGCACTGGGGAGTTCTGCTCTGGAACATGTCTGCAGGCAAATTACACTGCCTTTACTGATTAGTCTGGCCAGCCGCTCACCTGGCAAACACAATATCACCATGTGACAGTGTAACAGAGGTAACACTGTCGGCTAAATACATGAAATTTTCTGAGATTCAGTTTGTTTCTTCAATAGTACTCTCTCTGCTGTTAGTTGTATTGAAAGTAATCGATGCTTGAATCCAAAATGGTGTAATGGAAAAAAGTGCCACGCAAACAGTCTCATCAAAACTACTAATGAAAAAATGGAAGGCACATTCTTACCTAAAAATCTGCCTCCACATTTGGAGTCTTTCTCCAAATTTAGCAATAAATAAAAGTTTAACTCAGACAAAGCATTTCTCAGCATGTCCCAATAGAAAAGGTTTTTTTCCTTAATTTATAAAAGTATTTGACGTAAATAAAGTGGTTTTAAAAAACATCAGTAACTTAGATTTAGTGTTTGTCTTGATTATTATTGTAGTATTTAAAGCTGCAAAGTGACTTTCGAGTGATGGCAGCTTTATAGAAACACGCTAGTATCATCAGTTGTACATTAGTATTATTATTTAGCACAAGAAAAAAACGATACTTTAAAAAAAAATCTATTTAGAGGATCTCTATGGCACAGCCCTCCCTTTTCTTTTCCAACCTTTTTTGTAAGTCTTGAAGTTTTGGTCGATTCACAGAGTACATGACAGTACATAAATTTGCAGTTACATTGCACAGGTGACTTATTATTAGGATAGTGTTTTCTATCATTTATAGTTCTTAGATGTCTAGTGCTTTTTAAAATGTATTTTCTGCAACTTGCCACCCCCTTTTCTTCAACCATTTCTGCACATTTTACTCCTCTACTTTTCTTCCCATACTACATTTAATTTAACGATATTCTACTTAATAAAAGATAAGATTAGTTTAAGGTGCAGTGGACAGATGAATGTTCCCAGCCTGATGTATAGAGTAGTAAACTATATATAATAAGCAACCCTCTGACCAGTTTCAATATTAAATTGCAGCCTGCATATTACGCATCTCTTACAGTGTATTTATGCAAAAATATTCTACAGTATCAATATGATGCAAATATTTCAAATGCAGTTCTTATGATTGTATTGATTGTGCTTTGAGATATTTACTTTTATTATTAAGGCAAATAATCTGAACACCTTCCACCACTGCTCTTCCTCAGTTGCTTCTTCCCCTCTGCCCCGTATATCTCCTGCGCTTGAACACTGGGTGGCACTGTGCAGGCTGGTGCTGAGCTCTTGACAAGCAGCGCACCAGCAAAGAGGGAGCGAAAGTGGAGCCGCCAATCTAGCTGGTGGTCCTCTCTCACCATCCTCCTGCATCAGCACAACGCTGGCCGAGAGCTGGGCAATATTTAGCCGTTAAGAAAATATGAAACTCTGTCCCTGTGACGGTAGGCTGAGGTACACAAAAATCTGGAATGAAAACATTTTGGGAGCGACACCCCCACGCACAAAACTGACTCACATTTCAGCAGCGGTGTACATAATAATTAAGTCTGACCGCTCTTTTCCTTTCTCTCCCTTCTCCTTCTTGTTCTTATCCTCCGCGTTTCCTGCCTTCTCTAGAAGACAGAAATAGATGGGCAGATTCCCATGCAGGGTGGCTCTGTTTTTTATTCGCGATGTGCTTTCACTCGCTCTCCAAGTGCTGCATTTATAATGCTAATCAAAAATTTACAGAAAATTCCACATTAAACGCGGGGCTGTGGATGCTTTTGTTTTTGAGAAGTAGGACATGCGTAATTGACTTCCTGTGTATATGTGTGTGTCTAATAGTATCGGGTATTAGAAAGGCTGCTTATTATTGAATGGACTCTCTGTGAGGTTTCCGAGGCAGGAGGACATCTATTAGGAGGTTAGCAAAACACTATCAGCTAATACGGCCTGTAATTACACGAGCAGTGAGGAAACGCAGCAAGCTAACACCAGTATGGAAACAATCTGACAATGCAAACACTGCAACTAAGAGCGTGTGTATGTACATTTGCAAGCGTGGGTATGGGTGAGTGGGTGCACGTGTGTGTGTGTGTGTGTGTGGACGGAGGCCTCCTTGCTCAGATTGCGGGTGTGCGAACTGTCAAATTGGAGTGGGTGGGTGGGAGTGGAGGGAGCACATCTGGAGGGAATTTATTGTATAATTCAGTCTATTATTGCTGCGGTCGGTGCTTAAGGAGCACGCACACAATTACCGTCCACTCTGCAAGGCTACAAGTGGCCTCTGGCCTAAACTAATAAACTGTGGAGGAGGGTGGAGAGAGCAGAATGCATTTGAGGTTATCATCATCACACCCCTCTCTGCTACCTCTCACACTGACACTTACCAGAGTTTATAATAAATCAGCGAGGAACACCTACTGCTTAGGCGCAGATTATGGTCAAGCTACGTCTGAATCTGGTTCGAGAGGTTAAAACTTGACGGGTTTTTCAAGTTTTGTTGAGAGTTACGGTGCAATGTTTTGAAAAATTGAAAATTAACATTTAAATTTCTGTTTTGTGTGGATTTGTACTTTCTAATTTATCTTCTGTCGGCCTTTAAATGAAAGAAATCACTAAAAAGAAAAAAAAAACATGAAATATTTCAATCTTTAAATAAAGTCCAAGTAGAATAGTTATACTCAAATAACTTTAAAGTAAAGTTCCGCATTAAATTAATTAATTTAATTACAAGTACATAAGTTTCAAAGATAAATCAGTACTTGTTCATTCATTATGTGAATACTACTGTTTGTAGTGATAGAAAATCTATTTTATGTAATGTAAGGGAGATTCAACTGAATTAATCTATGATATTTGATAGTCTATTCAAATGATTTGAATGGGAAATTTCAGTTAGAGAAGTAACTTGTAACTTGAACTAATGAAGTAGCTGTGCATTAGAAATAAAAAGTCGAATAAAATAGAAAAAGTGTTCATTATTTTTGCTTTATTATTTTCTAGACATATTCAAATAAAAGTTCATATGACTAACAGTTAAAAATATTCAATTTTATTATCATTTATAGCACATATTAAAGCAAATCCTCACATTTGACAGGCACCATGTTTGATGTGTTTTCCGCTTGAAAAGGGATCTAAGGACGAGCATTAATTGATAAAGTAGCAGCCTATTAATCCTTTATTAATCCTTTACTAATCATTTATCGGACTTCTAGTTTCGGCTCAAGTAATGCAATCAGTCAAACTATTGTTCCACATTCACAGGTCATTGTCATTAGCGCAATTGCTTTTGCAGCTCTCATGTTTCATGTGAAATGTCCTGTGTGGCGCTTTAAGTAGGTGCATGAGCAAGAGAACTCTATTGGTTTATGAGGTGATGTCTTTTCATATACATTAGTTCGTATCGTAAAATGGTCCGAAATAAAACCCACCTCGTCTTTTCCATTTCAGCAGCCTCTAGGAATAGACTGGTGAGGCGTCTGGGCTAAAGACTTTACCAGGGGAAAAGTCTGCTCAGGCCAGGCAGTATCTGGCTCAGGCAGCCCCGAATGACCCGCAGTGTGTTTGTGTGTGTGATTTAGGAGCTCCTAACGGGGATGGAGGAGCTCATAACCCAGAACAATAAAGTACTTCCCCTCCAGCCCTCCCGACTTGACCTCCGCCAGAAGTGAAAGGTTCAACTTGCTACACGTGTCAGAGTTGCGACCTTTCACCCCTTGAGTCTGTCTCTCCCTTACTCTTTTTCTGTGCCTCTTCTCTCCTTCCTTTTCTCTATCTATTGCCCCCCACCACCACCTACACACACACGCATCCCTTCTTTCTTCCCCACGCCACCGGATGATGCTCTGCCCTGCAGTCCGCAAAGCTTTGGACTCTTTCGTTACTGAGTCGTAAACTTTCAATTTTAAATGCCTTTTTTTTTCCTCTGTGAAATCAAAAACTATTGAGCTTCTATTTTGGCTAGGCGGGCTTCCAAAACAGCATTTTACAGACTGACAAAATTGCTGCCTGCATTGCTTAAGATGAACTGAAAATTTTCAACACTTCATGTGTCACGCATAATGGTTTGTTGCTCTGAGACTATCTTTGCAATGGAGACTTGAGCCACCAAGACAGATTCTGTCTTTGGGATTTGTTATTGTTTTACAGTGGGCAGCGTGATGGACTATTTCGTATATGAATGTTACACATACTATTTACCATATGGATGTGAGAGAGGTGTCGATTTAGTCTTCTAATTATACCTATAAGTGACTAAATGACATGAGATAGTGATGCTTTTTGTGATGCTTTGCAGAAAACCCAATTTCCAGATGGATAGATAGACAAATCTCTTATCAGCTCCCGTTTTACAGTTCAACCACAGTATTATGTCTTGGCCATGAGGTGTGATGTCTGCCCGGGCTCAGCGCAATCCCCAGTCAGCGGATACGCTACAGTATTTACCAATATTGAAATAGCATGGGATGAAGTGAGTATTGAATCAGGAATGTGCTTGTGGCAGATCTCCACCCCTGATAATATAGGGTGTTTTTTTCCCCAAGTGGTTTTGCCCACTTGTTTTTCTCTCTCTGTGTTTTTTTTTTCTCCCATTGCAATGCTCTGTCACTCTTCCAGTAACTGTGTGTACGTGTGTGTGTGTGTGTATGTGTGTGTGCGTGCTTTAAGGAGGCTTGTTTTTATTCCGGTTGCTGTCTGTGTTTGTCGTTATACTATCTTTACAAGCCTTGGGTAGTGAGTTGGAATGTAAAGTCGCACATGTCCAAAGAACACAATAAGGTCTGCCGCTTCAGCTTCCTATGCGCAACCTCTGGGCTATGCTGTATCCATTTATCCGGCTTATTCACATAGTAACTATAAAGTATGGTTAGCTTCTGTGGCCTGTTGTGGTAAACAGCTGCAGAGTGTGCTTTTTGCTTTCGGCCATTGCTGCGTTTCCTTGTTTTTACGATGAAACCGATTTTACAAGTTTCAGAATATGTGTTTTGTGTTCTGTTTATTGCAGTAATAGCAGTGTAAATAGTAGATATCTAATAATACGTATTTAACTGGAACAAAATTGTGTGCGGGACGTGTAATTTTCTAAACTATCCGGCAACTGTTAAAGAACAGCAAAGAAAAAGCAATTTCGGAGGCTGTGCTGGTGTAAAAAGTGATGCTAGAATAAAAAAAAAGGGACTGGCAGAGAAAATCCAGGGGAGATTTAACATGGGAACTGAAGAGGCAGCTTGTGTGTCTGCCCTACTACAGTTAAATATACTTCATTCACTGGAGGCACTTCATTCATTTAATACTGTACCACAGCATACAGTAGTCCAAATGATACCCTACTCTTTTGTCTGTCCCAGTGTACAATTTACACAGCTTGGTGATTTGGTCAGAAGGAGACCACACGATGAAGGGCGATAGACCACAGAGCAAGTGGCAAAAGGACAGGAAATATGCGATGAAATGTGCAATGAAGTGGATGAGGTCACCCACACTCGGCAACCGAAAATCAAGAGACTCGCAGCCTCAGAATTAAAGATAATAATTTCGGTGACCTACAACATTTATGCCGCCACCACTGAAAAACTTCTACGAGCCTAGTTTTTTTTTTTTCTTTCCCTACTCTGAGTGAGCCTGCGTGTACATTCATTTAAGCTGAGTGTAGAGAGACCACATAAGAGGAAGACACAAACAGAAGCCAATTAGAGAACGATGGGGGAAAAAACGACAAGAAAATAAATGTCACGAAACAGCTGCGGCCACTACTTGTGCGACAGTTAACAGGCTTCCATAAAAGAGGGAAGAGAAGAAACTCTACATATCTTGACAAGTACAAGTGGATGTGGAGCTGGAACCACCATGCATTCCTCTTTTACTTGGCTCTTTGTTTTTATTTTCAGCTTTCTGAAAATCACTTAAAAGGATCGGGGTGTCTTTGTTCTCAGGATAGCGTGGAAAAACTGTGTGTAATTTTGTTTTTTTTGGAGGGGGGGCGGGGGAATTAGCTGAATCAGAGGACTTATTCACAGGATCACAGAGCACCTGCGCTCACTCAAGTCCAGTGGCCAGAAAATTGTAAAACACTTCGCCAGATATATACTCCTTTTAAAAACAACAACCACACCACCCGTTTTTTTTATAGTGCCATGGCTCTGTGGATGGCAGTGTTTGTCTGTCAGTTTAGTCCAAACTGAAGTATCTCAAGAAACATTAATTGCTTTACCATGACATTTAGGACAATCAGTAATATGTCATCAGTACATTCATTGTTCCCAGAGGATAAGTCCCCCTGACCTTTTTTTTTACCTCAACATCAAAGGTTTTGATTGTTAGCAGCGTATATTAAAAATATTCGGATTGATTGCCTTTACATTTGGAACACTTGAGCATGGTCCCCAGATGAAGAATCCTAATAAGTTTTGTAATTTTCTGACTTTACCTCTAACCCAAATTGTAAGTTCTTTTTTTTTATTTATTTTTTTATTTTTTTATTTTTTACCAGTTGGCTACAAGTACTAAGATAAAGTTAAACTGCATTTGGTAAACTTGAGTGTGGTCCTCAGAGGAACACTTTTAATGACTTTTGTAACTGTCTGACTTTTCTTCTAACCCAAACAGTGGGTTCTTGTTTTTCAGCAGCAAATTTCCATTACATTTGGTAAACTTGAGTGTGGTCCCCAGAGGCACAACACTCCAGACTGTCTCTCCAGTGCTGGGACTTTTCTTTTGTTTTGCAGCCAGGTTTATTTTTATAGCAAAAATAGCTTGACTATTTTTAGGCTATATTGCCATTTAAATTGGCAGTAGAGCATGGTCCCCGGAGGACAAATGCCAATGACATTAGTGATCACCTGGCTTTTCCTACAGTCCTAACAGCAGAGTTTGAGCTACGTGTCTTAACAAACAAGATTTTCATTAAATTTGTTACATCTGAGCATGGTCCCCATGGGATGAATCATAAGGATTTTCACCTTTTTTTCTATTTACAAATTCCTTGTAAAGTAATAACATCACCCTTGTCTAATCAACAGATATTAACACGCTAACATGCTCAGCCGAGGATGTTAGCACTGTCCCTCTGAGCATTGTAGCATTTAAGCTTAACCTCTGGACCTGCGTACAACTCAGAGCTGCTAGCGTGGCTCAAGACTGGAGTCAGAGTATTTTGTGAATGTTCTGTATATAGTATGTGATTCAGTATGTCCCATCTTGTCATTGTCAAAGTCAGACAAGTGTGCATGCTCAATGTTATCCTGCTAAGGTAAATTTCCAGCCTCACCCACGCCGAGCAAACGGTCAGCAGAAATATGGTTAATGTGTGCAAACCCTGGCTGCTGTCAAGTTTCAAAGGCTAAATACACTCCAAGTTCAATCACTCAGAATCTTGCGCTGTCAGAACCCGTAAACAGTGGCTGCACAATTACCAACAATTACAGAGTAAACTTCCATCTACTGTTACCAAATGATTTTTTTTGCGCGTTTTAAAGGGCCTTATAAATGAATCTGTGTAAAGAGCTGTTTGTTTTTTCATTGGGTCCACAATCTTCTAATCCTGGAGCACTTCAAAGTATTTACAGGAACAAGCCATAACAGGATCAGCCTCTGAACAAGGCAGCAGATCAAAGCTAGGGGCTGCTGCCGACATAAATATGGAAATAATATGACTCAGTGGGAACATAGGGTGTAACAGAGACTAGATTAGCAGACGAGAGAAGAAGATTGGTAGACACACGAGAAAGGAAGAGAGTTGTTTCGAATGCAAAACCGAGTTTGTCCATTTGTTTTGTGTAGCTCAATTATTCAAGTGCCGAACGTTTCCTTAATTATTCCTTGGAAGCAATTTGTCCCGCAGTTTGCGGATTTTTCCTTGACCCAAACACGGCATTGTGGGGGGATTCAAACCAGCGGGCTCTCTCTGTTGAGTGAGTTACTGCTTTTCATATAAAAACACTAAAAATACAGAATAACAAAGCCGTGTGGCTGGAACCTGGCTGATTTATTTGTATGCAGGTAGTCAGAAACTTGTTAAGAAACCATGACCCTTTGGCAAACAGCACTCTATCGCTCCATCTCAAGGAAAACAGTAGCTCGCAGCCCGCAGCAGTCTGATGAAACGCTGCACATGACCCATGCCGATTTTTTATAACCTCTGAAAAGCTCAAAGGAAAGGCCGACTTCTAAAATCATTTAAACCTAACACACCTTATAAAATACATACACAGTACCTGTATGTTTCAACCAAAGTGATACGGTGTAATGCATTGATTACTTTGTTGATCTAGAATACAGTTTTAGCTGATATATCAACCCCTGGCTGAAAGGAAATAACTTATTAGCTGAGAGGAATTAGGAGGGGTTAAAAACTGTCAAACAGAGCCGTCCTGTCCCGAGTCATGCTGATCAGTTGGTGTGCGATTTATTCATTCTCGATGATCATGTTGTGAAAATATGTGTGCATCTGAAAGTTCTGATTATATAAAGATGTGCAACAAGAAAAGCCTTCTGTGTGTAGTTTGGACTTCTTCATTGTTAACATGGTGTTAACAGCCTGGCACCAGAAAACGGATGGCCGTCTGCTTGGCCTGTCTTGATTGTCAGAATGAAGGCCCGAATGGTAATATTATTTTCAGAGTGCGACGCCACAGTCGCACATGTTAGATGCTGTGTTTTTTTTTTTAACAAACTCACAGTTTGATCACTTCAGTGCAGCTTTGTTTAATCATGTTTATGCTTTGCTCCACGATACAGCGGCTGACTTTCTTTGATTCCCTTGTATCAAATCAGCAGTGGGCCTCGACCTCGGGTCTTATTCTAGCATACATATTGCGAGTTAATGTCTTTGCTCTATTCTCTTCCTGCTTGTGTGCTATTTAGTATCATTAACTGAGGCTGCTAGCTGTTTTATTACTCAGTTTTATTTCTGCTCTGTAGTAATTCTAAGTTGCAGTCCTTTATTTTTCAAACCCATTCTGGGGGTTATTGGCTCTGTGCAAACTCTGATCTCTAGTGCTTTAACATTGGGATTTGCACAGCCTATTCACATAACCATCTTATTCTACCGTGCACGGGACTTTTAGGAAACTGGTGCTCACATCCATATTTTTCAACACTTTTCATATTTAGCTAAGCACTGGAGAGTATTTAAAGTCAAAGCAATGGATTTATTTGACAGTTTTCCTCATGATTCTTCATACTGTTATTTAATCTGAACTGCTTAGCTCCTGTTTCACAGTTTACTGTACACTGTTGCTGCAGTACGCTCAGCTGCACTCACTCATTGCCAGCCCAAAGCTTGTATCCATGCGCTGATGTCATCTGCTGCGTATCAGCAGTACATAACACGGGATGAGAGTGTCAGTTTCAAGCCATGAGGTTTTTGAGATTTAATATGCATAAGTTAATAATTATCTAGTTGGATTGCCGGGTCCATATCTGGGTAGGGATTCAATAGAAACATGGACTCACTGTTCTCTGCTAATGCTAAGTCAGCAATTCAGTTCTTTAAACAGGGAAATTGAATTTAAAGTGGAAAGTTGGTCAAATTACTTCAGTATCAAAATGTCAGCCATCGTCCTGATGTTTGGCCCCTCTTTTGAAGCGTCATTGAAATGTAAATGAAATAGTAGATAGATATACGAGGTGGGTATGTCAGATAAGCTTCTCACTACTCTGTAAGGCTGTAGGCTGAACACAAAAATACTTATTTTTAAAAAGCTGTTTAAATTGCCGTCCAAACCAAAGGGAGGCCTTTTTCCAATGTCGGGCCGTCTGTGAGTGTCTGTGGGGGGTGAGAAGGTTAGGGGGTTCCTGTACCGTCCTGTACCGTTGGCACTAGTTGGACCTCTGTGGTCTGCTTTTCAGCCTATTCAGCATGTTGAATCGTCTGCAGAACGAATCGGTAAGGGAGATAACTCTTATTGGCTGTTCAGCTTAGCGAACAAGCGTACAGAAAGATTTACAGAAGTTGAGAAAGTAAACAAACCACTAAAGTTCAAATATAAAACTGTTCTGTGTTTTATTTGACAACACGTAAAGGCATGGGCTATCCCAGTCATTTCCAGGTCTATTGCAGGATATCAGTGGTCCAGTTTGATATAGTGCAACACTGGAAACACACCATTTTCTGTATTTAAAATAGAGACGCACAGGGCCTTTCTCAATAACTACATGCAAGTTGCATATGTAGTAGTAGTATAGACTTGACAAGTTTGACTTTGAAGGATACAGTTGGTCATTCTGTTGGAACAGCAGCGTACAAAATGCTGATGTGTCCTTGATGAAACGGACGGGGCAAGAACACATCTGGACATTTGTACTGTATTTGGCTAGATACATACTTTGAACTGGGTCAGTACTTGAGCAGTGAGTGATGGCGTGTCACAAGAACACAAGTACAGGCAAGAACCCCCACAGTTTATCAGAAGCCATTTTGGACGACATTCACTTGTATGGTAACTCTGAAAACACAGGAGACTGAACCTGTTCTGAAATGACGGATGAAGGTTTTGGAGTCAGGATGTGAACATAACTGAGTTATTTTGAAATATGTGACATTTTGGACGATAAATACTTGGTGAGGAAAATCGTTAGTCAGTGCAGCACCAAGGGCATGGTATAATGAATCACATTAATTTAATCTTTTACAACTCAGGGGTGCGCTCACCATAAAATCTCTTCATTGGTTTATTAATTAACCAGACATAGATTCCAGCACTAATGCTTCCATGTTAGGAGCCAACTACTGTCATTAAAATAGGTTGTTTTAAATAAATTACATTCAGCTTGTCAGCTGTGTGGTATGACTTTACGGATAAAAAGCAAACGTAATTTGTCTTTTCTTTAACTCTGGAGGAGCTCCCTGGATTCATTAAAACGACTAGTTAAGCTGGATGTGCCTCTTGCAGTATTATTGTATTGAAGTGAATCGTGCTGCCAGAAAAGAATATAACAAAATCAGCTCTAACTGACGGTTACTGTGTTAGAAATGGAGTCATATCACTGAATCCTTGGTAGACAGCAGAAGCTGTAAACATAATTTTTACAGCTATTCACCAAAAGCTGGCTTGCCTTATTGAACGGTCCCACCTCTGTCCAACACTGCTATTGAGATTGTTGTCGTTGTCTCCTGAAGCAAAGGCGATTTTGAAAGTGGCAACACACAGACAGCAGAAGGAGAGGACAGTGCCTCAAATGCTGATAAAAACAAAAATCACTAACTCTATTACAGTACTGTATGTGTATACGTGCACTCAGCCCTGTGAAGCACAAAGCTGTGAATGTGCGCTTTTGTGTACCGTAGGTGGGTGTGTTTGCTGTTTCGTGTGTGTATGGGAGAGTGTGTGTGTGGGCGCAGGGCAAGAATTAAAGAGGCCCTGGGATGAATATGCAGAGCAGATGTAGCAGCCGAGCTCAAAGGCTTAAAGCCTGGAGCCTATTTGACACTGTAGGAAATGTCGTCTCTGACAGAAGGAAAAGCGACTGTGAGGTCAGCAGGTTGAACTAATAACTGGGATCTTCAAAATGATATAAACATATACAGAAGTATAAATGCATGACCCCTCCAAAGGAGCGTTTCTGTTTAACAGTATAATGGAGGCTGTTGCCATAAGTCTGGGAGTGCATTTTTACGACTTCCCCGTTTAATTTCTGTTCCTAACATAAAGGCATTTGTAATATAATAAATGCCAGCAAGTTCTAGGGGGAAAATCTATAATTCACTCCAGTTGGGTAATTTATTCCATTTGTTTAGTCACAAAGGGCTTTGGTCCGGATCAGAGACAACTGTCTTTCGAAAGCGAGCAGACTGGCCGGTGATCAGTCAGTTCCTCCGGAGCAAAAACGAGGAAACCGTTTCTCTGTAGTCTCAACAACGCCTCCGAACTCACGGGGCCGTTTCTGCATCATGAGGAAACTCCATGTCAGCGTTTCATCTCAGAACTCCCACTCTCTGTCTCTCGTCTCTCTCTCTCTCTCTCTCTCTCTCTCTCTCTCTCTCTCTGTCTCTTTTTCGCAGCTATCCATCTCTGTGCTGCTCCCTCCCCCTTGGATTCTTCTCTGTCAAAAATACACACAAATACCCATAAACAAGCAGTAACAAAACATCCGCTAAAAGCCTGTGAAATTAAGCCTCAGCGCCACAACATAATGCTAAGCAGTGAGAAAGAAGTGTTTGATTTAGCAGCCGTCCTGCACGCAGACACTTTAGCAGGAAACAGGGCATTTAAAGCGCTAGCTGCAGGCTAAAGGTTAGAGAAGCTGATTTGTGACCAGAAAGTTGCTGAAAGGCTGGAATGGCAGTCAGGCTGCCTTGTACCTAGTATTTAACCCTCATCCACTCCAGCAGAGCTGCTTTGTGGCCAGCAGTTGATGATTTTCTGTATTTTTGCAGCTACCAGGTGTGAATGTGTGTAACTGTATAAATGTGAAGCAGGGCGCAGCTGAAAAGAGCTTTTGCACAAAAACTGAGCACTTAAAGTCGG
Source organism: Chelon labrosus (assembly GCF_963514085.1). NCBI lineage: Eukaryota > Metazoa > Chordata > Actinopteri > Mugiliformes > Mugilidae > Chelon > Chelon labrosus. The sequence goes on from NC_140347.1 coordinate 20,640,965, forward strand.
CGTTAATTCTGTTGATGAAAACAGTGATGTAATTTAAAGTCTGTAAAACGAATAGAGTCACCCACATGGACAGATGAACTACTTAACAGTTCAGATGAAATTCCTGTTTTGACGCTGTGTCACTGAACATCCTGCATCCAGAATCATCCCACTATATGCTCCTGATTGGTAAAACAGTTAGCCAGAACAATCTCTTTGTCAGAAGCTTGAGTTGTTATGTTAAAAAGCACCAGCTGTCAACTGTCAAACCACTAAATCTTCATCCAGATGTTTGCTAAATTAACAATTCCGAGCTAAACCTGGACCGCGAATGGCGTTTTAGCGAACGAGCGAGTACACAGCTTGTTCTCTGCAGTGTAGAGCCCAGGTAGCTGCAGAAATACTGAGTGAGTAAGAACAACAGTGAATAAACAGCTCCAGTCTGTAACGAGAACAGCACCTGTAACCGTGGCAACGACAAACATCATCAGTTCGCTGAAGGAAACGGGGCTAAAATTACCTTAGCTTTAGCTAATTAAGCCAGACCGAAATCGACGATCAAATTTGTATTGACACAAACGCTTTATGTAGTCGTTAACCTTGATATATTCCTTCAAGCTGCACGCTTAATCACTATAATATTCAAGATCTTTGTTTTCACATGCTCGCCCGCTCCGTGCCAGCCGCTATTTCGGATCCGTCTCTCAGTCTCGCGCGATTTTGTTTATTTTTCTGGCAATGGAAGCATCAAGTGTTAGTGCAAGACACTGAACAAAGACTGCGCGAGTAGATTTAGTGTGGGACGTGGTATATTTGGACATCCTCACTTGTGTACAGTAGAGGCCCTGAAGCGCACTGCGGTATAGATATATTTGTTTGCATCTGTCTGTCTTGGTAGATATAACCAGGAAAGATGCAAGCTTCCCTGTGGGCGAGGGACTAAAATAACTTTCTTTGTTAGCGTGTCAAAGAAGTGAAAATATTGCTTTAATATTCTGAATACCTGAATAGTTTTAAATCTTCCTTGAAATTCAGCTGTATATTAAAGCGAATAGTCAGCTTTAGAATGGACTCATATGGCATCACTCTTGTGTCTGTCTTATATCATGTTCTTATTACTGACCCATTCCTATAGAGCCCGTTTTACATCTTTCTGAATGGAACCTTGGCTATCTATTGAAACCATGTGTCTCATATTAAACACTTCCCTTCCACTTACAATAAATCAGCCATAGTTGATGTTCAAACTTTATTGCCGCTGTATTGGGCTGCGTCATCCCTTTCAAACTGCGGATATTCTTGTATTTCTTTGTCACAGCTCCTGTTTGGATTGTTCAGACGCGCCAAAGGTACAACAGCTAGTTTCTAGTAATGTTACAGAAGAAATGGAAAATTCCACGTTGGTCTTTTACACCAATCCGGTTCAAGATTTGCTTTGCTTAAGACGTCGTCAAAAGAAGCCCCTTTTATCCTTTCATGACTGAACACTCAAATAGTGGAAGGATCTATTTTGAGGAGCGCTGTTTAGAAAGGAGCCGCCACAACCCCAAGTCACCCCACCCTGCCCGTCTCCCTTCTCACCCCACAGTACCTCAGCCTCAACCCTCCGCTCAGCCCTCCCACTCGCCTGCTCTCCCGACGCTCTGCTGATGCTGTGATAAAATAATCTCCGAGGTGAGGGTCAGGCTGCAGTAGAGGATGACACGCCTCTGACTCTCCTCATCCATCCAGGCCTTTCATTACTAATCCCCATGCAGCTCCGTCTTCCGTGAAACCCCAACCTTATAGCCCCGGCCTCAACCTCAGCCCAGGGCCCTGAGACAGCCAGGCAGCCAGACCCCTTAGAGAGGCACGGTGCCTTTGTGTGGCTGCACTCCCCAGCTTGTCTGCCTCCCATTATTTCCCCATTCAAGCTCCAAATCAAAGCCAGCTCACATATGAAATGCTTTTGAGGTTTAAAGCTTAACTATACCACTAGCACAACTACTGCAGCTACTATTACCAGCGCTGCATGATGGGTCGATATTCATGAATTTTTCCAACTGCACATCTTGCAGCAACTAATAACTGTAATATTAACAATATGTTTTGTTTCTAAACTAATTAGCCTCCAATGACCTCAGATAAAATATGGGCTAATATATTATCTTTTATTTTTCATTAATAGCTGCTCTGTCTTGTGGTGAGCCATGATCAGAGCGTACCTTTTTTTTTTTTTCGTTCTCAGTTTGACAAGTGGACGGTCAAACGTAGTACCAGAGGGTTGGAGCCTCCAGAGTACAGAGGGATTTTTTTTTTTTTTTTGAAGCTCGTTCTTTATTTAATCTAGCGCAAGTGGAAATGAAATGACAGCTGTACCACTCGCACATGCTCCCCTCGCAGCGATGACGGATGCTTTTTGATTCTACTTTTTCTGATCTTCACTTTGCGAGGGTGCCCTTTCAATAAATATTTTTAAGTCTGTCAGTTAATTCTGAAATTCCATCGATGAACTCTGTCCAGAAAAATAAACAGGGCAGCCACAGCAGTTGGCCTGGATGGGGAGTTGTTATTTTGTTCAGGCTATTGGCAGGGACTCTCCGCAGAAATATTGCTTATTTTGCTTCGTTTCAGATTCAAGCTTCTGACAGTTTATGTGAAAAACTGCAAACTGGATTGCCATTTAAACACACACGCTGCTCCGCTCTGTAATTACAAGCTCCACTCACACAGATGATTGGGACAGACTGCCACAGAATGACGATTGTTCTTTAGATGTACACACTCCTAAGATCTATAACAAATTGTGGTCAAATTGCAATCAGAAGGGAGAAGAGATGATTTTCCTCATCATGTTAGTCACCATCTTTGTGTCAGTGTCTGCATGCTTTTTAAGGATTGAACTTGAAACCTTGGAAATCCCAAGTGGGCAATTTGTTGGATAGAATTTGGAAAAACACTGTGGTGAAATCCGATGTCCGCTCTGTCAGTCATATTTCTTTATAAAGGATGTCTCACTGTAGAAATGTTGACACAATCACCTCAAAAATGTCCTGCGTCAAAAGCTGCAGCTCCGGTCGGTCGGTTTAGACCCAGTCACAGAGACTTGTTGTAAAAGTCACGAGTGGGCCACTGACCGTAGTGGCCCACAACCCACTGACTGAGTGGTCTCGCTCAAAAATAGAATGGTACATTCCAAACCAATATAACAGCGGCAGTGCACCATCAGAAGACCGCAGTAAATGGCAAAATTATTGTGCATACTTTCTGAGGAACGCCTAAAAAACCCCACTGTGTCCACATGCACTCCCGCTAACATCAGGTAGCACTTAAATGTCCTTCGCCCTAATGTATGACTAAACATGCTGCCCCTTCTCTAAACTGCCCCGATAGGCAGAGAGAGACACTGCCATGAGCTGCTGGTGCTGCCTCACCAGACAATAAAGACACCCAAGGATTCAATAACAGGATATGGTCTGCATTTCTCATTTTGACAATGTGCACAAACAGCTCTTTAAAAAAAAGCTTCTGTACGTTAAAAAAAAAAAAAAAAAAAGAAAGAAAGAAAGAGAAAAGAAAAGACAAAGAGTCGCAGAGCAGCCACCCATTTCCTGGGAAACTTTGCTGTGTCGCTACAGGGTTTCTGTTTTTTTTTTTTTTTCCTCCTAAGTGTGCAGTCTTCTGTTTTCCCACTCTTATGTTGTAAAAATCAAGAATGTCCCAGCTATAATGAAGCAGCTCTCTGAAAAGACAGGATGGGAGAAAATTGAATTAATGTTAATATGGCCATTAGGTTACCACCCAGCAGGAGAAATAAGGCAAACCTCAGCCATTCGTGCTGCACCGCTCTTAATCACTTTGTTACTCTGCAAACTTTCATCTACATAGTTTTGGCCTGGAGCAGACGGAGAAGGCAAACCCAGAGCTAAACCAAAGATCTGTCTGCAGCAGAGTCTGCCTTCCAACCACGCACTGAAAGCTCCCGGTGAACACACAAACTCTGCTGTGAGGTATCCTTGAGGAAAATATCCACTTACCTCACAGCAACACACAAAGGTGAGCCTCAAACAGGGCTGGAGTAGAAAAGCTGACACACGCCGACACTCTAGCTGTGTCAAATATCCCTCCTGTTTCTAGTTCTCAGGGGTGCGTGTATCTGCCAGTACTTGTTGGCCTTTGGGGAGAGCCATCGAATGAAAAGGAGCCGTGGCTTGGACCAAAGCTGTCAAAAGTTTTAATTTAATCTTGATGGAAAACTTCACCTCATGCAACAAACAAGGATTGCAGAGTTTTACGTCGTTTGGGATTTTATTTGTCTGAGGATTTATGGGCTAAATATTGACTTGAAATTGGTCCTTTAATTAGATGTGCCAGTTTGAAATAAACAGTTACAGAAGCAATGAAATCAAGAACTTGGATGCAGTCGCTCCAAATCTTACACTCATTCACATTTTACAGATCTCAATTTCTCTGCAGCCTGTTGGAGTATTTGTGTATATCCTGTGAATTATCTGCTGTATTTCAAATGGTTCCACAGTTTCATCTGACAATGGGAGTAGCATCAACATCAATGTGTTCCAGATCTGGCAACCTGATAGCATGCCTTTCTTCTCCCTGTAAACAGATCATCCATCCAAAGCTTCTACATTTTACTTAAGACCAGCCCAGGCTCAGTGTCCGCTGACTGGTTCCACGTGTGTGCAGGCGGCACTGAACTGTGTATGCAGTTGTGCGTAGTCCGGCTCGATTGAGCAAGGTCATGAGTCACTGGGACACGGACGTGACTGATGCCCTTCTTAAGTCTTACTCTAATTACTGCTGAGGTGTCGGTGATTGCCCTGGTGACAAACCTGAACTTGGCTGGTGTGCTGTTACAGCCCCGCCAAGATGACACTGTCACAAAAACCCAGGTCTGTAAGCTGTAATTGTGCATTTTCAAACGTACTCCAACACTCAATCACTACACACCTTGACGTTTGGATGTGCGTAGTTTGTGGCAAGCAGCGACCCTGTCAACTGCCGTAGTAATTGCTGCTGAGTAATGTTCTTGCTTTGGCTCGGATAGCAAAAAAAAAAAGCTCACCAATAAATCTGGAGGCCATTTTAGGACGTCGCCCAACAGCCTACGAGTTCGCATGGGAAAAAACCTCGACTATTATATGCCAAAGAAATGGCAAAGTTGAAACCATACAACCTTAACAACATCAAATTAAAGCGCTCATCAAAAGTTGGCGGCCGTGGAAAGAGGGTGAGAAGGCACAAAGTTGGCCAACAGAGCAGCACAGTTAGAGGAAATACCCACACCGCTGACTGCACAGAAGCACAGCCTCTAGTCATTTTCAATGCTCGCAAAGACAATGGGGATACACTGGGGCTTAAGTAATAAGCACAAAATGACTTCCAGAACAGCAGGGCCTCCTCATTTCAGCGTGGCAGCGATGCGGGAAAATCAGAGCCACGCGAGTTGAGGGCTTCATGGAGGATCAAAGATCGTGATTAGCCTACACTGTCCATCCACCATTATGAGGTGATCTGCCACCGATGGCAACCATATGCCGGCCGGATTAACCTCTCCATCACAATTACTACCCAGGGGAAGAAAAGACGAGAGAAGAGAAAAGGAGAAAAAAAAATGGAAGGAGAGGAGAGCAGAACAAGAGAGGTGAGAGGAGCCCAAAGAGAAGGGGGAGTGATGAGAGGAGTGGAAGTGGAGAGGTAGAAAACATCAAATGTCAGTCATTGATGTGTGGCATAACACATGTGCCCAATATGCAGGAGCAGGAAGGCTTTTGGCAGGTTTCCCTGACCTATATAGTCCGGAAGTTAGAGAAACTGCAGGCTGAAACAAGTCTTTCAACTTTTAAATGAGGCACAGTGGATGCTCTGTACTGCACATTTGGAATTTTAATAAAGCTGAAACAAGGGAGCAGAGAAGTAGTTTAATTTCTCAAGCTGTGGTGAATGATGGGTCATCGAATGAAAGTCTAAAAGTTTTCATTTCATTTCCATTTCATTTAAAACTTTACTGAAATATGACTTCCTATTGTTCTGTTAAATTTGAATTGAACAGATCCTGCAGCCGTTTCTTTTCCGGCATAGAGATAAAGACTGGTCATTAAACAAAGGTCTCAGCCAGATGTAGCTCATGGTTGGCGAGCAAACCCAGAGGACAAGCAGGATAATTAACCAGCAGGGTGCCTCATTCTGCAGTTATTATTTTATAGTCTTCCGTTTGTCGAACATGGATAAAAGATGTTATGGCCATACTGTATATAAGCAGAACGTGTTTAAGCTACAAGCCTGAATGTAGACAAGCTGATGGACATCTGAAAGCTGGTGTTGCAAGGAGATGCACTGTCAACATAGGGTTAGGGTTAGGGTTACAACGGACTAGAGAACATCATAGCCCTGATTAACCCACAAATAGCTGTGCCCTGTTGTGCCTTTAACCACCAGCATTTACCACCACCAGTCATGTGCTTTAATTTGAATTCCACACACAAAGTGGAAGCTAGTTAGAGTAGCTTATTAAAGTTAGCAGTAAATCTTGCTAAGCATAATTTCTTATCATTTTATCGAACCACTAACCCTCTGGTTTGTGGACAACCCGCTCGTCTCTACCACAGCAGGTAGAGACGACAATGAATTTGACGACTTTTTAGAATCCTTCTTTGACAACTTTTTTGGATGAGCTTAAACTGACGGTGGTCAGTGAATACAGCACAACGTTCATTAGCATTACAGTGCATGAGTAGTGAATGCAGGGGAAAGGTCCCACCCTTTCCAGTTTAACATCTTCCGAGGTTACATTCGAAAAAATCCTACGATAGCCAGAAGATCATTTTGCATGTCAAGAATCTTGACGAAGGATGTAGTTCACTGAGCAAACAAACAAAATAACACTATCTTTGCTACAAAGTGCAACTTTCTTGATTTTAAGTTGATAAACTTCACATTTGTAATTCACGGCACAATTCAAATGGAATCAACACCGTGTTTGTATCTAGTTATTGAATACCATACAGCTTTTTTAGTCCCATGGTGTTCTAGTGGAAGTTACAGGACTTGGATTCTGTATACGCGCAACCATCCTTGTTGAAGCTCAGGGCTACAGGGCCTATTACTTCCCTCAGCAGCTTAAAATCATTTACTTCAGCCACACTGCACATTCTGCTTGCTTTGCACAGTGTTACTGCTGCACCGACAGCTTCCTGATTTCCAAAATTACGCTGTGGTCCATTGTCATAATAACAGAAAGTGCTTGTGTTAATCGTGGGTCAAAAAAAAAAAAAAAGTTGTAAAGGGAAATTGTGTTCGAAGGAATTTGTGTTAACACGTTATTAATGCATTAACTTTGGAAGCCCTAACAAGAAATTCTCTCTCTGTTAGTCAGTTGTTTGTCCCTATCATGTGTCCCTTTCACCCGCCCTACTAACTTTGTGCCTGTTCCAGATTACTCAGATGAGCCGATGAGTCCTAAGGTTTAATGGGCCTCTGCTCTCTTTCATCAGCAGAGAGCCCAGTCATCACTACTGAGTGGAGAGCCTATGTGGGATGACTGCTCAGGGAATAAGAGCAGGATTAAGTGATATCATATTGTTTAGCAGGGGATCTCCCTCCCTTGGCTTCAGCCCTGAGATTCAGTCATGCCTTCAATAGGGGGGTAGTCATCGTATCTTCTGATTCGCCTCTGTAACAAGAGCTCTCCACACTGGTGATATTTTATCTTACAGCTGTCATGACAATAAATTGAAATTAAAATGAAGGCATTTGTTAGAAACGGGTGAGTCACTTGTATATCATACAGGCACATTCGTACAGTCATATTACACACGGAGAAGCATCTGCTCCAGTCGGTCTTTCTGTTCCCCAGCTGAGAAAGTGAGTGGGTGCGACCTGTTACTTCATTCCCTCGAGGCTTGTTTTTGCATGGAGAGTAAGTCCGTATTGATGGTGTATATATTATAGAACATTTTGTCTTGTTTTTTAGTAATTACTCCAGTAACACCAGAGCACTTGGCCCTGGAGTTTTGCGCTTGTATGTACACTGGCTTACACTGGAACTTAGATGAACTTACTGTAGCACAGATATGCTTTAAGGAAGCCTGGCCCTGGTTATAAGAGAATGTCAGGGTAGATAACTGCTGCAACTGAGAGACTTTATAATAGCAGTTGACACCGGGCCTCGGATGGCTCCCCTGTGGCACTTTAGCTCACACAACAAAAGATAACGTCAATTTCAGGGCCTTCACACTGTGAAACCTGAACTCCCTGAAGCCTTACAGTATTGTGCAAAATTAGACCATCCAAGAGAGATTCATGTCTGGCTGAATTGGACTTTATGCTTAAATAATACGACATGTGTATCCTGATTCATTTTGAGGTTTTCTGAAATAAATGAAAGGAGGAGACGCTGTACCTGAAACAACACAAAAGCACTGCGGTTGTATTAGAGGAAAGGGCATAGTTTGGGCCTGTGAATAAGCAGACCCCTACGTCCACCATTCCACTCTAATTAGGTGCAACAGATTCAATATAAACGTCACGGATTTTCATATAATCGTGCCCATTAAAATAAGAACCATCATTAGGGAACACTGATGTAATGACTGTTATGAAGGCAAGCAGTTCTAAATGTCAAATGTCATTTGTCATGGCCACCCAAGTTTTTCCAGTTTTATGAAACCTTCAGGAAGGTTCACAGAGGATTATCAAAATGCTAAACAAGACCTTTTCTTGGTCAAACAGACAAATCCCAAAAGGGAAGAGGGAAGTATGAAAGAGGATAAAATAACGTGTTTCATTTGAAACGAAGCACATTCTCCAACTTGGCTTCCGCTTTCAAATAAAACATTCCCAACTGCAGGTTTAGCTACATACAGAGGTACAGTATGTTAGGGAGTACATTGTATTGTATCAGAAATCATACAGGCACTGAAATTGAAGGGGAATTACCATTTTTTACAACCTGGACCTTATTTCTGGCATAAAATACGATCGTTTACTCACCACTATAACTGTGGTGTCAATTTGGTGTTATATATCCATATATTTTCCAGGGGGCGGATGTGGCTCAGTAGGCAGAGTTCATTCACGAACCAGAGGGTAAGCAGTTCGATCCACGGGATGTGCCACATGCCGAAGTGTCCCTGAGCAAGACACTGAACCCCCAGTTGCTCCCAGTGGTGTGTGAATGTGTGTGAGTGCTTGTGTCTGTGACTGTAAAGCGCTTTGAGTACCAATAGGTAGAAAAGCACTATATAAAAGCAAGGCCATTTACCATTTACCATATTGGGAGTGACTGGGGCACCGAAACACAGCCTCTAAATAACGCATTATCTGCCGCAAAACTCATTCATTTCACCAGTATTTTGTTATGATACGCTAGTGCTATTACCCGTTGAGTCCACAGCTACCTGTTATCTATTCGCGGACGTGCAGCAGTTTGTTGTTCTTTGGCCAGCTGTTCCTCTCTCTGAATGTTTCGGTGCCCCAGTCACTCCCACTATATGGATATACGTAGATCTAAATATCATCCAAACAACTCCAAATGACACCAAAGTTATATGGGTGAGTAAACGATCGTATTTTATGTCAGAAATAAGGTCCAGGTTGTAAAAAATGGTAATTCCCCTTTAAATATTATATGACTAGGGTTTGAGCTAGCGATATTAACAAATCGTAACGTCACACTACCTTGACCTTTTGGCACCCAGTTGGCCATTAAAAATCATAAATGATATTAGGTTTAAATTTCCTCAGTTGTAATAAACATTTTTTGAGTGAACCAAATTATCCAATGAACATGCATGACAGCAGTGTCTCTGCTCCTAGCATCAGGTCAAAGTCAATTTGTTATGCAGTGACATGTATAAATAAGGACTGTCTCCTTTTGCATTAGGCTACTGACTCATGTTAGCTGATAGGTTGATCACTTGGAAGCTTTTAAGTATGAGATGACTTTCTTCTCTTTAGCGTAAGGGCCATTTTACTCAGTACACCTGTCAACTCTACAATATATCAGCTCAGCCACAACAGCTTTGATTGACAGTTTTAGAAGGTTGATTTAATGATACGGTTAGTTTGCACTGGAGTTGAGCATGACTGCTTCCAGTAAAGAGATTCTCGCAAAATTTGTGCAATCATGAGATCTCACGGCAGACCAACCTTGCGAGGCTTTAAATTACGCTCCTGTGGCAGATCCACATTGGTGCACAGGGTCCTATGAAGAGCTTCTTGCTGTACGTTTTAGAGTCACTTTTACGCACAAATATTCCTAACAAAGACCGGCTACCAATATGCCGACTATAATGCTAGTTACATTGGGTGGTTGGTGGCTTTCAAAGCTCCTCAGACTGAAGATTGTTATGTTTTCTCTTCTGTGCTTTCCTACCAGTGACATGGTTTCTTGATTTGACTGGTTGAAGATAGCCAGACAGATGTTTCATCCAGTCATCGGACAAGTATTTTTTGAAAGTGTCTGCTCATTCCAAACAGTTTCCAAGGGCGACTCACTGAAATCTCTCTGTGTAACAAACTATCTTGCGCATCACGTTACAAGATATAAGAGCTAACACACTGTATACCTTTTCCATTTCTAGATATAAAGTGTTAATCACTGCGTTTACATGTTCTTTAGTATCCCGGTTTTGAGGCTTATCCCGGCTTTGAGCATATCCGGGATATGGTGTTTACATGGAACACAGAGAAACCCGGTTATTCATATCCCTGTATACATGATAAATACCAGAAACCCGTTTTCTGATCACTGCATCCTATCTGCGCATGTGTGTTTTACGTCTTTTTCAATGTTTTCCAACGCGACCTAACTTGTTCAACAGTGCGAGGTGGAAAACCAGCGTCACGTAGCTTTTCCGCAACAGACTTGAATATGTCGGCAATTCTGTGTTTTCTGCCATCTAAACACGTAGTTACGTTGAGTTCTTTCATTATTTTAAGGCAAAATTCAGTCTCTTCGTCGCTCCAAAAGTGAGAAGTTCTCGTTGCCGCCATGTTGATTGTATATCTAGTGCGTCGCCTGGCGTCACTCGCGCCTGCGCAGACAGTGGGCAGCCGTCAGAGATCGGGATAAGGTGTATACATGCTCCAGTATCCCGGCTTCCATCGGAGTAGGCCTACTCCAGGTGGCAAAACCCGATTTCTGAATTCGGGATATGGTGTTTACATGGACAAACACAAAAACGGGATACTTCAAAAACCCAATCAAAACCGGGATACTAAAGACCATGTAAACGCAGTCAATGACAACAGTTTTCTGTTCACGTATCTTGTGTTGAAACTTAAGCCAGGGCGAGTTAAAATCATTTTAAGAGTGCAAACGTTCATTTGGCACCTGAATTACTACAGATCACCTCTGCATTATTAGAAACAATAAAGAAATTGCATTCACCGCAGAATTTACAAGTGTTATCAATAGGTTTAAACTAAGAAATGCATAGTGGTTAAACGTTTCTACGTTTTAAAGTGAAAAAGCAGAACTTGGGTTATATTGATTCATTCCCCTCATGTGTAATTTTAGTAGTGCCTTCTGGAAATATCTGTTCCTGTGGTTGGTTATGCTAAGAACAACACAAAGAGACACTTTAGAACATTTCGTCAAATTTCATGACAGGGAGAAAAATACAACAAGACAAATATTATTTTTAAGTTTATGACAGTTGACAGTAACTGTGATATATGAAGTGCAATGTGTAAGTTAGAAACTTCTTCACTTCTCAAATGCGGCCAGGTCTTCCAGAGGAAACAGCTTTAAGTATGAAGTGTTCCTTCAGTCTATTTCAGAGTCAGCGTTGGTTTACTTAATATACTGGAAAATCACATTTTCTATGCTGGTCTGCAGCACAAAAAAAAGAGGAAGATTTTGGATTCCAAATAAAGACTGAGACGGTTTTGTCTTTAATGTCTTATTCTTGTTATTTCAGCAGGATCCAGTGGTTGTACTTTGCTTGAGCAGAAGTCAGTAAACAGTACAGCAAATATGTACGTTGGACAGACTGGAATGTCTCAGCATTTAAAAAGTAAGTCTTGACGAACTTCATAAGCTTAAAGAAATCTCCTCCAGTCAAGAAGAGCTTATAGTTAATTGTGTAGCGATGATGTCTGTGCAGACATAAAAATGTTGCTTCCCCACCCCGACTCTTTAGGGAAGACACCAAGGGGAAAAACTGTAAATCTTTCATATGCAAGACTTTCAACAATTTAGTCACCCTTTGAAATTTGCCTTGATGAGCAGTAATTGCCATCCAGGCCTTTCCATCTTCTGCACACTTTCATGTCCCCTCAGTGGGTCTTGAATCATGGCATCTCGTGGTCTCCTAAACGACCCTTTGGGTGTCTGATCTCTGAGAGAAGACCACCAAAATTGCAAAACTTTGGCACCCCAGAAGGTCCTTTGGTGTGCCCATTAAATCATCCAACCCTATTCCCATCCCAATATAGCCATGTATTTCTGAACAAGGTAAATATTTGACTAATACATACTGTAGGTGCAGCACTGGGCTCGGGCCAAGAGCAGCACTATCAAAACATGAGGGAAAGAGGAGCATTCATAAGTCGCTCTTTATTGCAGACGCAGTGTTCGCACGTCTCTGATAAGGATCTTTTTTATTTGGAGAATTGAACTCCAATTACACCTTGTAAATAAAACATCACACACTGACCTAAAGCCACAAAGTCAGTCTTTGTATTTAGATTTCTTATTGATACAAATTAGCCTTTACAAATAACATCTAGAAAGGTTGGCAGGCACTTGCGCTCTTGAAATCTGCCGGTTGAAGGACTATTTGATAATTAAATAGAAAAATAATTGCAGACTAAATGTCCTCGGTTTCAAAGGAAACTTAGTTACATTCAGAGCTTTTCCTTCAATTACAAACTGTTTCAAAAATATCAGATATAATGTGGAAAAAATAAACACTGATAATTTGTTGAGAGACAATTTTGAAATGTTTACGGTATCTCAGTTACATAATGCCTTTTGGGTTGTAGTCCAATTGGAGAGACACTGCTGGCTTTCATTAGCAGCAGGCATTTTTCTTCATCATATTGAGCGATGCTGCCAGAAGTCTGTGCTTCTGAAAACATTGCAGGGCCCTGCCAACAAGTCCCCCCGGCCCCCCTCCCCAACCTCACCCCCGCCGCTCCCGGCGCAGCCAGAGCGGGGCCAGATTGCTGAAAGGCAGCACAGGCAGTGTGGCGCTTCTCCAAGCCTGGCCACTTTGGAAATCGCCACACGCAAGCTGCTGGCCTCCCTGTCGGTGGCGTGATGGGGTCACCTCTGGGGCCTGGGGTGGGTAAACACACATGACCCAAGACAAACTTTCACAATTCCGCCAGGTGTGCAAACAGGAGGCCGCAAAAATACCCGGAAAAGTCTGACCATGCAAAAACAATATAACTACCTCTGATGAACTCCTCCAAATGCAAAAGGAGAGGCAGAAAGGCCAAATACTCAAGGGTGCAACTCCTGTCAGCCGAGAGGGCATGTTATTATGCATAGAAATTTGTCAAGGATTAGAGAATGAGTTAAATGATTGATTCAGACCAAAGACTTACCTGCCCTGACAGGCCGCCAATGTGGAACTCATCCAGCCCACCCAGCTAGCTGAGAAAATCCATATCTTAACGGAGGAATAAAATGAGAAACGGGAAAAGAATACATGTTTTTAACAGTGTAGATTAAATCTGAGCCGGCCTACGTTTTGCCTCGTCTCCAGAATTGTAGCTCAGTAAAACGCCCCACGTGGCCAGTGGTCTATTTAATGTCTCCAGCCTATTTTTTTATTTTTTTTTCATGGCCTGCACCAGCGATTCAACCACCCTGTCCTGATCCATTGTCTCCTGGGCCGGTGAGTCCTGAAGCTGACCTCTGTGGGGAGTCTTCCAGGCACCGCATGTTGGTTTTGTGTTCATATGAACTCGGCTTGCTTGAGCAGTTGGGCCTATGGCACCAAGTCTGAAGGACACAGCAAAACAAGAATTTAACTACAACCAGATGCAGCACTGTCCTCGCAGATCATCTGTTATGCTTTGTGTCAGATCTCCCTCAGATAGCCGTGCTGCCAGTGGAAGGGCACGTCTGTTTGTTTGTTCACAAGGGACAATCAGAGCGCTGCAATGCATTCGCAAATTTATTTTAAATTGTATTTATTTTAACTCTGGCTGCCAGCTATTGCCATGGCACAGACCAAACATCTGGTTATGCATTTCTGAATGTGTTTTTTCCGTTTCAGAATTATTCATTAATGTTAATTAATGGACAGTTTTACAACTGACACACAGTGTAACGACAAACAGATCATTTTTTTTTGAACTGCTGTAAATCTCTGTCATAACAACATGCAATTTGAGCCAACCAATCTCTCCTTCATAATGATATCATTGTTACAGCTTACCTCTGCTCACCCCTGCTGCTAGACATTGAGTGAGCACGTAGCAGCCTGCTGGTTATACTATTAGCAATACAGATGAGAGATGTCTGCATGTCTGCAAAGTCAACCTGTAATTATCATGGCTGTATGTCCCGAGGCAAGAGACTAAGTCAGATTTATAGATTTATTCTGTCTTCAAATTAGCATCATGCCTCGGATTCCAGCATTTCATCTTCCAGGCTGCAGGAATGTTTTGAGAGTAAAAAAAGGGAGTCATTGTAATTCACAACTACACATCCCAAAACCGCCATCTGTAAAATGGTGTTGGAGAGGCAGCTATGTGCGAGTGTACTTTTCAAAGCACACACATTAGAAACCTCATTTCTCTGCAGCTGTGCTCCTTTTTGTATTTTTGGAAGAGCTTGGGACTGTTTGGGATGAGTTGGGATTAAAAAAAAATAAAAATATGTAACTTTGTACATTGTTTGGAAATGAGACTGGACTCCTACAACAGGGAGACGTGCAATTAGACGTCCACAGCAACTGGAACTGCATTAGGTCATTTTGCCAGTTTAGACCTCATGAATGATTTTTTCCTGCTGCGTTGACATGCGTTGCCGCCTCAAGGCTGGGTTCAGCAATCCATTCACAAATAGAGCCTTTCAGCAGTACATCGAGAGACACACATGTGGATGCTTAGTTCGAGCCGTGATTAAAACTGAAATTGCATTTACCACAACACAGGTTAGATCACATTAAAACATGTTCCATTCACCTACTTAGTCTTTTAGTTTGTAATGCATTTTTATCCCTTTTTGTTCTCTGTGATGGCACAGTAAGATATATAAACACACATAGGAAATTAGTTTTTAATATATATAATAAAATAACCTTTTACAAAGACAAGAAAAATCCCAGTGGTAGCATGTACCAGGATTTTACTTACTTACGGTGTTTACATTACTTTGGCTAAGTCATTTTATACTACAGTTCTCTCTTTTATAGCATTTGGTCCATGATACTCCACTACTTTTATCTAATAAATACTATTATTAATACTTTTGTAACATGTTATTTCTAATGCAGGACTTGTAATGAACCATTTTATTCACTACTGAATTCACTACTGAATATATATATATATATATATATATATACACTTGTATATATATATATATACACATATATACACATATATATATATACATATATATATATATATATATTATTTATTTATTTTATTTATTTTTTTTCAGGTATGCATGCAAATTCAAATATTCTCCTGTGCCACGTTTTGTAACAACATACTTCTGTGCAACAGAGGTTTTGAGAGTCTTGCTCTCACGTAAAAACGTCTCCCAGCTACAGTCAGCTTGTAATTTTTCACAGGCCAATTTAATCCGCATGCGTTTTTCAGCAGCGCATACTGGAATGTGTTTAGTGCTGTCTTACCCCGCCGTACTGTAATAAATGCGTTCCTGCGCGCCAATATGCTGTTTGAATTCCCTCATACATTACAGTGGGATTGCCGCTTTCTCTTTGAAGTTAAATGCTTTCTCCGTGAGGAGTAAATACATTCCTCAGCTGGCTTGTCCTGGACTGATCTCTGCTGACTCAGAGGAGTGCATACCTAGCAAACATCTAATTGACAATGCCTTGAGGCTACCTCTGTGCATGCTTTGTGTGGAGAACAATGTTTACAGTTCAGCCCAGTCCTTGGGGTAGCGACACCGACACTCAATTGTGTGTTTCTGCAGACATTAGTACCCCACTGTTGACAGCAAGAAAGACACATTCGTCTTGCAAGAGGTGCAGGTGATGCATATCATCACTTTATAAATCCTTCCCCGAAACAGCTTCATTGTTCTACTGATATATTTGTGCAATGCTTCACACTGTCGCAGCTTCCTTTTCTATTCAGTCTTGATCTGGGTTGAGTTGGAGTGCTCCCATCTGATCTGAATTTGATATTCGCACAGCAATAAGATATAAGACCTTAAACTGTGGCACAATTGTGCGAGCACTCTTTTCAAATGGTTCTCCTAAGACAATGCAGCCAGTGAACTCTGGGAGCTCTGGCCTGCCTGTCTGCGCTTCAGGCTGTATTATGACTGGTTCAAGTCGGCGTCCTGCTCGTACATCTTTCTAAAATTATACACCACAACGAAGAAAAGCGGCCACTTCTAAACAATGTCAAAAATTCAGATTTAGGTGCCCCCCCTCCTCATTTTTTTTTTTTATTTTTTTTTTATCTTGTTATTGTGTTACACAGGGACTGAAAGACGAGTCACAGCATTATGAAATCATGTGAGGAGGGCAATTATCCATCACAAAAGCCCCACAGAAAAAAAAGGAATAACCCACCGGCTTGAGAAGACAACAGAGCCTTTTGTTCGCCCCATTGTCAGTGACACAGTGCCGAACTCCTCCTCATAATAGCTTGTTTCTCCAGTGAGCTGTCTGCATTTATCAGGGATACTTTGTTCTCCTCGGCTAGTAAACTGAGTTTCTGATACACATAATAGACAGCTTATCTGTAAGCTCATTCAGGTTGCGACTGGCTGTTTTGACCTCCAGATCTGAGTCACGGCCAGCGCAGAGTTAATGTATTCTCCCTCGCGCTCTCTGTGCATGACACACAGTCATTTCTGTTATTGACATTTGCCTAGAGTGACGGCATCATGTGACCAGGGGGTGTCACGTGACCCTTGCCGTGGAGTTGTATCATCAGTGCAGTGTAATTATGATGCTGACTTAGCAGTTCAGCTGCTTGAACTCTGTCAACCTCGGCCTAGCAACTATTGTAAAATCTCTGAGTTGTTGACAAGTGACCGCACAATGACAGGGTGGCCACAGTGGCCACAGCTATACTGTACCAGCTTCACTGGACAAGGACTGGAGAGAAAATCAGAGTGGAGCAGGCGCAGGGATGTCACCAAGGTCCTCAGTCATGGTCAGAAAGTCTTTGGTATGAAGAAGCCACTGCACGTCTCAGCTCAGACCCCGGCGGCTGAACCTGTCTTCACCTTTAACACAGCATGGCATATATAAACCAGACAGCGGGACTTGTCGAAGACCAGCGTGCTTTCACAGAGAAAGTAGCATGAAGAATCACAGAGGTGGAGAAATAGCGGGAGACTGGTGCGTGTGCCAAAGTAAGGAAGATATATATAAGTCCAACTCCATCTACTTAGCACACAAATTAAACCAACTTGTCAGTGAACATTTAGAAATCATCGCTTGGGTCTCAGCGGGCCTCGCTGTTTGAACTGCAGTGTAGGTAGGCACTGTTTATCCTGGACCGGGCCCTTGATTAAAATGAGGAATGGAGGAAGAAAAAAAAAAAGAAATGGCTCAGTCTCTCGGTGGTCAGCCACAGCCTCCTCATCGCAGCCTCCACCAATGATCTTACTTTACCCCTTTTATTTTTTTTTTCTTGCAATTTTATGTAATCACAACTCCAAGAGCTATTTTTAATGTGTGTTTGGGTTGTGCGCGCGCCATTCGATATTAAACATTTCCCCTTATTACTTAAAGGCCGACTTTATTTTCCCTCATAGCTGTGACTCCAAAAACAGCTGTCCAGACACCACAAGAAAGGGCCTTAAGTCACTGGAAGATGTAGATACCACTGCTGGACTCCAAAAGAAAAATATCTACTTTTCGTTAAGATTATACCATACCGTACTTCACCAAACAATTCACATAGAACATCAACATCCTCTCGCCGAAGCGGCGTCGTAGGTTGAGTTTCTGCTCCTCCGTGAGTCTTGGACCGGGTTGAAGCGAACGTCTCCGCGGCTCTTGCTCCATTCTCCGGCTGCGAGTCGCCAGTCTGCCTCGGCGGCGCTGTAAGGAGATATTTACGTTCGCACCAGCGGCGGGGCGGCCAACAGGAGCTGATTGCAAGTAGCGGTGTTTGTTTCCAATGAAAGCACGTTAATTCGGGCCCGGCCGCAGTGTAAACTACCTTGGCGTTTTACAGATGTCGCCTGTTAAAGTGAATCACTGTACCTGCCTGTTTGCCCCGACCGGGCCGTTCTGATGCCTCGCCAGAGAGAGTACACAACACGAGCCAAAAGGGCTATTAATAAGCCCTACCTTTTCTAATACTGTAATCCTTCCACGTGTGTAATGTCTGCTGCTAATTATGTCATGTCATTTTTAGCGTTCGCAGAGCAATACAGACAGCCTCTGTCTGAGTTAATTTTAACTCATCTTAGGTGTCATTATCCCCTAATATTTTTCCAGAAATACTCAGCTGCAAGACACAATTTTCTGCGAAAACAGCCGCCTGCGAAGGTCATCCCCCGCGACAAAGAGAGGAGACCGTCTGCCGTGCCCAGCAGCACTACATCACACGCGTGTTAATAGCGTGCGTCATTTTAAGCGTCTTCCAGCACATGATACCTCTATTATGTTTCTTTGAGAGCTTGTGATAACAAAGCGAGTCCATTTGAAGGTGTGTGGTCCTGAGAGGTAGGAGAGCGAAAGTGTCTGGCAGGGTGGGCCATCAACCACAGTCCTCAGGGCAGACCTTGGCCAGAGCTCAGGGTATGGCCAAGCACTTCAGCTCCGCGCAGACACACAAGTATAGCAAGTGTAGTATACGGCCACCAGTGGAGAACCAGTAATGAATGAAATATTATATTCCACATCATATTCCAGCCTTAACATTATTACCCAAACATAAAGGTATTTTTTTTTTTGACAGCAAGGAGTACATATATTACAAAATTGTCTCTACAGCAAAATTAAGCCTCTGGACTGGCGGTGCAGCCCTCTTTTTTTTTTTTTTTTCATGAGATGCTGTATAGTACTTCCACCTCTACTTATATACACATGTCATATGATTAGATATGTTAAAACCATTAAACAAAACAGATGGGCTCTGCCTTGCTTAGCTCTTGTCTCGACGTAATTTCCAAAAAGTCTTCCAGTCAGTCCGGAGCAGAGTCGATAAATGCATTTTCAAATGTTAATTTACCAAACGTTCCAAAAACATTATTCTTTATGAAAACAAAATCAGACCTCGCATGGTTTCTGGAGTCAAATCATGAGAGTTGCTTACAGACAAGAGTAGCGCTTCCAGTCAAGGTTCCAGTGATGGAAAAGTTTGTTGTGGTTTTCTTAAGGTGGGTGAACCGCTGACCTGACCGAGAAAAGAGGCAAGAAAAACAATATTTGGCCTGCTTTAGCTAAACTTTGTTACTGTATCGGGCAGGGGAGGGGGGCTCCATCATTTCTTCTACTTGCAATCACTGCAGTTCGTCCCGAATCCGTGCAGAGATATCCGAGACTCCAACATCATCACAGTTGAGATTTTTGCCATCAAGGTTGTTTATCACACGCCATGCCACCCAAGAAGCTGCGTTTCCTGCCACATGAGCGGGGCTTGACATTCATGCTTTATTTTTCATTCCATGTTTTAGATTCAAGCACGATGTGCAAATTATATCCCCATCAAACTTCATGTAATTTAGTGTGGCTCAGCGGAACTCACAGCGGGGCTGGACTCTGTCCTAAAGTTGAATGCTTCTGACAGAAAATCATCCATTTGCAATAACCTAAAAAATGTTTATACATGACCTTAAATATTATTCTTGAAATACTTCAGTATCAAGTACCAAACTAATCCTTATGTATAGCCGGTCTTTGCTATTGCAGTGCTGATCCAAAACGTATGAAGTCTAGCAATTATTAAGGATTCTGTTCCATAGTTTGGAGTTTTTATATTTAGACTGAAGGTAAACTGCATGGGTGACATGATCGATTAAATCTCCAGATGGAAACGGGTCCTGTGTGATATTCAGCAGTGTGTTTGCAGAATTTGAATAGCCCTTCCCTAAGGATTCTGTAACATGCGCTGCAACTCAAGAGGCATGTTCTTGTTTTAGACAGCAAATATTTACAAAGCACCGGGCCAAGGAAAATGTTTCACTGCACAAAAATAAGGTAGGTGGCAAGGATTTGTGGAAATGCTGTTGTGCTGTGGAGGAGTGGGCGGAGGTGCTTATAGTTTACGTTTGACATTTTTATTCGCTTTTTTTTTTTGTTTTTTTCTAAACTTATAATGAGGTCAGTAATATTAGAAAGAAATAAGGGCGCAGACTAGAATATGACAACATGCTGGGCTTGAGCATTTGGACTAAAAGCGTAGAGCGTGTAATTAGGTTTTTATGGCTTATTTACTTATTTTAAAAAAAATGTTTAGCAAAGATTTTTTTCAGATTGAGCTACAGGCACTAATTCATTCATTCGCGAAAAGAGAAAAAGTTAATTGCTGATACACATTAGTTTTATATGTTAGTTTGGCCGTGTGCTGTCATTTTTCAGAAATTGTTTCTAAAAGAAAAAGGTTATATTTGTTTTATTATTGAATTACTACATCTTAAAATACTCAGCCAATTATCACATTGTTACATCAATGCCATTATGCTTCCTGTTTATACCATATAGCAGTTATCCATTAAAGCTAATTACAAATTACAAGTTTTCTACTTTCATACTGTAAGGTATCTTGCTTCCTAAAATGTTTTAGTTTCATCTGACTAGCTTTAAAGACACTAAAGTCTACTACCACCCAAAACCAACTGAGGTCAAATTAACTTTGATTGTGGTGCTATAAATTTGAATTAAAATTTTTGCAGCGTGATTAATCCACAATTCAGTTTTCACTGGAACTACTGCCTGAACTTTCTACCAAGGAAGAGTTCTTGCAAAAACTGGTCATGGTGATAAGTCGCAACCACTAATTATCCTGTTAGCCGTGTTTGTTAAACGCAGTCCAAAGTTTTGAAGAAATTCTGTTGGTGGGGGGGTAGGAATATTAAGGTTTTTAAAATCCTTGGCCCACGAATGCAAAACTACCTGCATGGCTAGTTAATTAGATTTCCTTTCTTTAAATTGCAACTAATTAAACGCAGAAAGTTTCTTCTGCCAATAACAAACCTTAACAAAGTAGACTGGTCTATGTCTGTGAAGGTTCTCAGCTCTCCAGGTCAAGGTATATCCAAAGACCAAGCTAAAACAAGAGCAAATGGACTTGTAGGGTTTCTTGAATATGTTTCACCACTCATCCAGGTAGCTTCTTCAGTTTTAAACTCCCCGTCAGTCTTTAGAACTGAAGAAGCTACTTGGATGAGTGGTGAAACATCTTCAGGAAACTCTATAAGTCCAGTTGCCCTTTTTTTTTTTTTTTTTTTACACAAGCCTGGTCTACCAACCCAAACCTCTGCTACTTAGTCACACTTGCCCGCTTGCTGGTGACAAGAGACCTGATAACACTTCCAAACCTGACCGAGCTCCCAGCTTCATTCCACACATTCCTCCGCGCCTGTGCTAATACCCCTTCTGCGTTTTTGATCTGTTGTAACAAACACCTGTGATCGCTGATCAAAGACGAGCCGTGCTGGGATGTGTGAGAATGCTTGTTTATGTGTGTGGCATAGGTATGTGTGTGTGGGTGCGTGTGTGTGATGATTCATGGCTGATTGTCATGACCTGCCTGCTCTGCGCTACATGCTGGCGAGGCCGTTCTTGCAGGGCGTCTGTGTTTGCATGTCTCCGAGTGTTAGCGAGGCAGTGAGAAGGCATCCCTTTCACGGAGAAGACAGGTGGCCAATGATCTATGGCCTCTTACAGGAATCGCCCACGTCTGTCGCGTCTGTGAGAGCCGGTGAGTGCTCGGCACAGGCCTGGGTATGTGCGCAAACACGGCTATTACAGTAATAACACAATAACATGACTAGTGTCTGCGACAGAGCAACACGTGAAACAGGAGACAGAGAACGAACTCGGGCTGCGCTGAGGCGACTCTTCAGACGCTCTCCTCTGTAAATAAGCAGAGTGTCACACCACCTCCGCTTCCCTCCACACACACACACACACACACACACACTAAGTTTTCTCTCTCTTTCTCAACGCTGCATACGCAGACAAACACACACGCTCTTACACACCCAGTCTCACACACCGCCAGCCCGCCAGCCAGCCATTCGCTCCTCACTCACACCCTCGAATCTTACCACGCTCAGCTCTCCCTGCTCAGAGGCAGACAGGAGCAGCACGGCAGCCTGTTAAAGGAGTTGAGGGACGGAGCGGCAAAGAGAGGGAGAGAGGGAGAGAAGGGAGGGGGATGAAAGAGTGAGGGGAGAGCAAAGCAGAGAGAGCACTGTTCCCCATATGCTGAGGGGGCATGGGCGGTTGAACAAGCTGCCCCCCACAAGCTGAAGCCTCCTGACTCATGGGAGCGTCAGACCCCGGTCCCAAGAGAGCCTGGAAACGCTGCCGAACCACGCGCAACAGAGAAGGAGGGGAGCCAGAGAGCGCAGAGAAAAAAGCCCGTGGAGAGGAGAGGCGAGGGAAGAAAGCCACAACGGTAGGCTGTCCCACTCAACTGCTGTGCCGTGATGACGTCAGAGGGCATGTGACCCAGGCTCTCCAGTGACGGCACATGGAGGGCAGGAAAGAGACGAGTTTTAAAGCTGGTGCCTTTTGGGTTGTGTGAGGGCTCTGCTCGCCTCCCAAACAACCACAGAACCACAGACGTGCGGCTCGGGGTTGGTGTTTGAGGGCGACCCGGAGTGTAAATGGTTAATCGTCGCGGGCCAGCACCAGTCACAAGGACGGCGCTAAGCGAGTAAGTACGTTCCAACCACACTCGCCAAGCAAGCAAGTCCGACACCATCTGATCTATCCGCAAAGGCGATATTTGCCTCTGCAATTTTTTTTTTCTCTATAAAACCAGACCTGGTTGTTACTTGTGGTCATCCAAATAGTTGATACGTAAAAGCATGTCTTGTGGATGGCTTTTTCCATTTTTTTCCTTCATGACATGCTCACGCGTGCTCTTGGTTTAGGACGTGTCAAGGGTCACGGAAACCACAGAGGAACAAAAGTGGGGCTTGCTGCGACCAGAGGCAGCTATGGCATCTAACAGCCTTTTCAGCACAGTGACACCATGTCAACAAAACTTCTTCTGGGGTGAGTACTGCTTCGCCGGCTGCTTTTTATTTTTTCCCTGCTTGAAGGTGGGTTAGGGGCTCGGGTCACGCGCAGGACTCGGGGTCAGGTGTTGAGGTTTGTGGAATTAAAGGGTTTGGGTAAAACGGTTCAACGTCTTGGATCCGATGGAAGCGTTTGCGTCCAGATGAGTGGAGGGGATCAGCTGAGGTCATTGAGGACTCTGCTATCAAGGTCCAAGCTTTTGTGGTGGAACAGAGACCCAACTATCATCAGGGATTTTTTTTTTTTTTGTGGCACACAAATGCAAAAAAGTAACTATAAAAAAAAAAAACTCTGCGCTTAGAGATTCCAGTATTTACTCTATGTGATGTTTATAAATATTTCTGAAAGAGCGAGATGACATGTTTGTGCAACATACCCTTAGATTTACAAAGCGATGCCATTGCGGAACCAAAAACAAAAGCACGGGTGATATTTTTGACAGACGTAAACAGACGACGCACAAGAGAGTTTACAGTTGAGCATTGAAACAAGATGTGGGGATCACAGGGCTGTGTGCGCCGGGTGTCTCTGTTGTGCATGGAGAAGGAGCTTATTGATTAGTTTGCCAAGAAGGCTCTGTAATCGCTTCCTGAAATTGTTCAGTCACGCTGCTGTCGTTGATTAATCAGTGTCGATTTCTGTGGCCTCCGGGGAGCGTTTAATCGGCAGACATAAATCCAGACCGAACAAGAAGTTGATCCAACGTCGGCTTTCATTCTATGAACTCTCAAGTCAAGTCTGTAGTAATTAATTTAAACCTATAACAATGGCTTTGCTCGGATTTATTGCCTCTGCACAAATAACTAAAACGATCAAATTTGATTTAGTTGGGATGCTAAAATCTTAATTAGCTCTTTCTTCTCCTAGAAATATTTCACTTTAGAAGCTTATTTTATTTCTTGTGTTTTCTTACTCTTTATTTGTCCAGTTCTTAATCCAAGATCATCCCTCCTCTCTAAAATGAATGTATAGGAAACCAAATATCAAATATGTGAGCCAAATTAAATCCTGTGAACAGTAGCTGTGACATCCTAATGATTTCCAACTACCTGTGAAGGCCAGCCTTGCACGCTCCAGTTTGGGGCCTCTGCTTTGGCTTTGCTGTGCTCTGCTGTGACAGCTCCTTTAATTTAATCAGCTAAAGAAATGATGTTTTAGGTTTGCCGGATGAGTTTTCCCGTTCAAAACAAACACGTCCCTTCCCCCGCGACAAGAAGGGGACAGGCTCGGTTTAAATAGACCCCCGGCTGCCTCCCGCTCCGGTCCGCAGCCTCCGCTCCTCCTGTCCAAATCAAATGTTTAAAAGATGTTTTTAAGAAGTCGCCCCGTGGTCAGGCACAGCTGTTACGGGCTCCTGATCCGCACAGAAGCAGGGTGGCTCCTAATGCGCTCTGAAAGCCGGGAGAGAGTGAGCGTCCTCCACCAATCACCACCACCTATTACCACGTTAACCCCCTGACCCCTCGGTGCGTCTCAGGGGTCGGAGCGCGGGAGAAAGAGAGGAGAGGAGCACCGCCACAGGAAATTGAAAGCATGCTGTGCTAGTGGCAGGCAGACAGACACAGAGAGAGAGCGGAGAGCAGAGCAGAGCAGAGCAGATGTGCACAGATGTTCAGGTAGGAAGACTCACAGGGAAGACACTCACTGATCTCTTCTCATAAAGTATTGCTGATTGATACTGTGCCGCGCCTCATTGACATTGCCCCTGTTTATGAACATCTGGGCAATAAATCTGTCAGTACAACCACAAAAAGTCCCCTTGACAGCACAGTGTGATTTTGCAAGACCACCAGCTCTTTCAGTTGTATTTATAATTCTGAATAAATAAATGTAGTGTAGTGTAGTGTAGTGTAGTGTAGTGTGTCAGAAATTAGGACTGGCATCCTGAATATTTTTACTTCGGTCAGAGAAAAAGGATGTTAAATATATCATTAAAAGCACAGATTTCAAAACTAGACGTCTTAACTCAGAAGCATTAGCTGTGTTTTCTCTTATCAGTTCCTCTCAACTTGAATCCATATGGTGGACGTGAATGTGATCAAGCCGAGCACAACTACTGCCCTTTTGTTTATATAACATATTTTCTTAAGTTCCCCTTCTATGTTTCTCCTGGATCATTTTGTCTGGCGTCAGCCAGTTTGCTGAGAGTTACAAAATATTGTTTTGCCAGTTAGAAAGCCACATTACTCCATTCCGTCTGTATATTTGCGTTTATTAAGGACATTTTTAATTTAGGACTGAGCATACATTCCCAGCGATAAATTGAGCTGACTTGAGGGAACGGGCAAATATTCCAAATTGAGAAAAGGGGGCTCATTAAAATTTGTCTTGGCATTTACATCAAGCAGTTTTCATTTAAATTGCTTCAAATACATTTTTTATAACTTCTCATACTGCCAGCTCGGATGGAGAGGGCAGAATAATCTTCAACATGTGTGGCACCCACTCAACCACCATGCCTCTCTGGGGAACATTTAAGTGCCTCTTTTCTCTATTACAAACTTAATTACATATAGACAATTAAGTCATGGGAGCAATTATCGTTCAGTAAAGTTGCGCTGTCGCAGTAGAGAGAGAGAAAAAAAAAAAAAAACTGCTTACAGAGAGAGACCCAAATCAACACGATCAAAAGAGGACCGGGACGATGTGGGTAAATATCTGAAGACTCCAGGCGGAAAACTTTCCCCAAAGAAAATCTCCAATAATTTGCAGGGAAACCGTATATGTATTTGAGTATTTGAGAAAGGCAGCTTCTGTTGCATAAGTGTTGCCTTAGATCTAACCACAGGCCTGCTTCTTGGAGACATCTTAAGAGTGAACCAGACATCCTCCCTCCTCCCCCCGTAGCCAGGCAGAGACGTGAAGCCCACTCATCAATAGGTAATTTGAAAATGCCAGGGGGGGAAAAATCTGAGCGCTTCACTGGCTGCTACTGTGCAGGGAAGACTCTTCCCTTAACCCGTGGCTCAAAGGAACTCTATTTAGCGTCGCTTAATTGTACCTCAGAGGCAAACATGTTATTTAATCCCGGCAGGCTCATTGATGGAGTAAAATGGCGCTGTTTGTGTTTGCGAGCTGCGCCAGCTATTAGGTCTTATTAGTGCTGGTGGTTCGCATTAGTCTTCATAATTCCTGGGGGTAATCAGGGAGGTGCAGAGTGTTAATGTGATCAGGGTTTAATCAAAGATAGATTAATTGGTCTGCAATTCCACTCAAACGCAGTGAATGGTGGGCTGATTGTGGCCAAAAATAGGCTGTAGGCAGTTATTAAGGTCTAAATGAGAGCGTCGTGGGAGCACTAGAACCTGGGATTTTAATGGCACCAAATACGTCTTTCTCACTGCTGATGTGAAGGTTGTGGAAGGTTTTCTGTAATTAAAAAAATAAAACTACAGTGTCAATGAGAGTTTCTGAGGCGAGCGAAAGTTAGGACTTCATTTTCAGTCACTTTCCTTTATGCTGCAGATTTTAAAGGCTGCTCCAAACCTGTAATTTTCTATAAAGTGTGGTGTCCTTCCTGTAAACTGACGCACTTTGTTTCTCGTCTGACTGCGGAGATCTGATTCGTGTAATGTCGGCTTCTCTTCTGTCTAAATAAAGCTGTGAAAAGTTGTTGGAACGGGTTAGATTACGCTCAAACCTGTAATAAGGAGACTGCAACAACAAATGGAGAAATCAGTGTAAATACTCGCAGGACATTCTGTGTTATCCCTTGTTTTATCCCCATATTCAGTAGCTGTGGGGCTAATTACTCTATTATGATAGGGTAACCCGCCTGTAGACTGTGCTTACTGTAGAGTTCTGCCTATTTGAAGTGATAATAGACTCAAAAACAATCTTCCTCAAAGGGGCTATAAAGCTTATTTGCCAAACACCGTTAGAGCAAATATCTTTGCTTTTTAATTAGCCTCATACATCAGTGCTAAATATCTTTGCAGTGTTTACTCGAGATAAAAGCCAAGCTATTCTTGGATAGCTTCGCATAGTCGTGCCTCGCATAGCTATGATTTTTGAACGCACCATAATTACCAGGTAGCTTGATGCCACTGCGTTAACCAGCGGAGCTTTTAATGCTGCGCTGTGCTATTTTCACACTTAACAAGATCCTGCAGCCCATCATCCATTTCAATAGCATCATGCTGGGCGAATTACCGTTATCCGATATAAGCCCTCAGAGAGGAAGTAACTACCTAACACTTTGAAAATTGGTCTATCTTGGAACCGGTTCACCCTAATGAAACAGAACACCAGTATTATAACTCGGTTCACTCTGCTCTTTCTCCTTCACGTCCTCCCTTGTCTATTTATTCATGTTTTATTGTAGCTGTTTAAGTCAGAAGATGGCTTTAAGCAGAGCTGATACAGCAAACCGCAGGAAGGCTGAACGGTATTGTTTCTCCACGCCTCCCCGCAAAAAAAAAAAACGTTTGCGCCGGCTTCGCTTCCACTCTCCCGTGTTTCTATAAGGGGGAAATATGGAGTGTCGAGCCTTCTGGATGTTTGGATTCAGCCTGTAACGATGTGAGCGAGAGCGCGGCTACACCAGCGCCTGCACAAGGCCTTACCTGTTCTGCCCCACGGCGGGGAAAAGCGCAGGTTTTTCACCTTGTTGGTTTAATCTTAAAGGAATGCGGCATCCCCTCTGACTCAGGCAGGACTCCCGAATATATAACCCTGCTTTGCAGCAGATCAGGAGAAGGCATGGACGTGTTTTGTTTGAAGACATTCTAATTATTTACATGATGCAACACAGTACGTGCAGGATCGTGTTCGGCTTTTGAGGAGAAGGTGAAACGAGACGAGTAATCATCAAAGAGTTAGCGTGAGCTGGCTGCGATCTATAGCCTGGCAACACATCAGTGGAGCCGTCTGAGGGGATAAGTACAACTTGTTGCAGTGTGTCTGCAGACGGTGGTATCAGCGCTCGCTTTTAATCATTTATTTTTTGGAAGCTGGGAGTTTGGAATGTAAAAGTCATGAAATAATGACAGAACAGTTTGTAGTTATCAAGCACAATAGAGTGTGTGTGTGTGCATTAAAGGTGTGTGTGACAGGAAGATCTGTCCTCTTGATTAATGCTCTCACTCAAACTGGCACCTGGAACCAATCCCCTTGTCCTGCTGCCCCCATGTTCAACGTGTGTGCATGTGTGTGTGTGTGTGCATGCCGTACACTGTGCCTTTAGAGGGACTGAGGGTGGGTGTTCAGCGTGAGGCGCAGATGGCACAGAGGGACTCGGAGCGGAAGAAAAGAAAGGTGTGTGCTGAGGAGGGAACAATAGGTGGACGTGCAGTGGAGGGTATGGGGTGTCATTAATAGCGCGCAGGCCCCATCTCCTAATTTGCTCAAATTACCTGCCCACACAGTGGGCCCCCCGCCAGCGCTGAGGTGTGAACACAACAGATCAAATACACCTGAAAATCAGAGAGCCCACCCACTCAGCAACGCCCACACAAGCCTTTTATGGCGGTCTCGCCACTCTGAGCGCATTTGTGTGGACGAGGCGTGTTTTTGTTCGTCATGTTGTGATAGAGTTAAATGTGGGAGTGGTAAAAACATTAAAAGAGAAAAGTGAGATAGGATACAAAGGAGAGGATCAGTTCGAGATCATGAGGCATCCAGCAAGAGCAATACAAAACTGACTCTTTCAAACCACCTCCCATATGGCACCGTGGGGGTGGTCATTTGCCATCATCATCCCTCCTTGCCTCCCTTCTTCCCTTTGCTTCCTTCTTCTCCTTCCACTTAAGTCCTCCCTCCATCCTTCCCCTCCCACCCACGCTTTCAGGAACAAGGGGCCGATGACAAATGTGATGGGGCGGCGATGCTTTGGTCACCGCAATAATCAGAGTCACCGGCGCTGAGCCACCTGTGGCGCGCACAAGCACACGCTGGAGACTCGAATTCAAACGTGTGCGGGGACACTGAAATTAAATATGCCCCGGAGACACAAAAGGGGCCAGGAGGGTGTGTGTAGGTGTGTGTAGTGGGATGCTGGTCTTTGAACTTTGAATGGTGTGTATAGCTGATATTGACAAGTCTCTGGGGAAGAGGGAGGGAAGCCAGAAAGGGTAGCTTTCATTTGTCAAGTGGCCTCCAGAGGAAAAAAAAAAAAAAAAAGAAAGAAAGAAAGGAGGTTGCGTGCTTATACTTTTACCCCCATCTTTAGCATTTAGAATGAATGTAAAATGGTTTAGAGTACACAGTAATGTAATTAGAAGCAGATACAAGGACACTTTTCTTGCCTCTAAGTGTTTCTTTGCCAAACAATTTAGACCTTTCACTGGCGCACAGATGCACATGATGATCACTGCGATCACAAATGAGGACTAGAACCAAAGGAGAAGCCCAAAAACCTTTCCCAAAGTTTATTTAGTTGTCTGCTTGTCTGGGAGCTTTTTGTCACAGCTTAAAGAAGTTGATTGTCACAAGAGATGCATTAATGATTATATTAGTTCTTAATTAATATTACTAGAGCAAGACTGCGGTTTAAGGCCCTCATCAGAAAGAGTTAGAGTTATTAACAAAGGCATTGCAGACATTTCATTTCCTTTTATTTGCTGGCAGCAGCATTACATTACATTGTGTTCTAAACCACTCATTATGTGTTAATCTATTTAACGCTAAGCACGTTAACATAGTGTTCTTTTGTCCTTCAACTTTGCTGTAAATTTTCTGAAGTCTGCGGCGTCTTCTGCTTGTGGAAACAAAAAAAGTTTCGAACAATTTCTGCCGGAACAGCAGTGTTACAAAACTGCAGAATCCCCCCCCACGTTACGTTTTCTGCTTGTTTCAAAGTGCTTTCCTGTGACCGGAGCTTTTTGAGAACTTATTTTCACGTTGATCCCGGAGCTGTTCCAGTTCACACAATCCAATCACACCGCTCCGACAGGCGGCGGCAGCGGCGGCGGCTCCGTCTGATCAGGGTCTATAGACATGCACGCCGTCTGATCCTCGCTGCAGCAGGCTTTTCAGTCTGGAGCTGAATCCTGTCACTCACCCAGACAGCTGCTCTCTTACAGTCGTCTGTAGTTTGTTTTGTTGTCGCAGTCAAAAGTTTCCCTTCAACTGTTGCTCTGTTCATTCTATTTTGCGTCTTTCCCCCAGAGGAAATAGGTCTCTCTCCCTCTCCCTCTCTCTTCCTTCTTTTTTGGACAGAGACCAATAACAGGCCTTTTCCACTTCACTTCTCCTGATGCTGAATGAGCAAAGGAGGATCCCAGAGGAGCAGGAATATTTTATTAGAGTGATATTTTGAAAGTTCCTCTCCTCCTCCTCCTCCTCCTCCTCCTCTGTCTTTCTTCCTCTCCCGTGATGGAATTTTAGGATGCTGCAACAATTCTGTCTGTGTGTCTGTGTGTGTGAAAGAAAACAGCTCACACAGAGCAAAGACAATTCAAAGCTACAGCTAAATGACAGGCTGGGAGCTCCACTCTTTTGAATTGTATTGTTTTCTTTTAATGCCTGCTTGGGAGAAGGATTGGTGAAAAAAAAAAAATAAAAAAAAAAACACACTGAAAAAAAGCCCAATTGGGACAGAAAGCGAGCAGTCTGGTCTCCAGAGAATTACTCTCAGCACAAACAAAAATGGCAGTCATTTTTCTGCTGACAAACACTTTTTTAATGCGAGGGTGTGTTTTTTTTTTCTATTTTGTGAAGTTGGGCTCTTTTTGTTTTCTTATTTATGACAAAGCTTCCATTTCGGGATAGAAAGGGGCGAGTATGTATATCGCAGCCTTGATTTACTGTAGCTGCTTGAAGATGTATGAGGAGAATAGGGCAATGAGGGGACGTCGGAGTCCTTTAGTTGGGAGCAGCGGTTCCTTTAAAGGCAACAGATTATGTGTGAATTTAGATAAATGTATAATTCACATGATCTCTGTAACAGCCACAGACAAATTTACTTTCACCAACAAAGAGACGCTCTGGCATTTAGTTTTCCCTACGCACAGGATGACACCTACGCACTCTGTTTGCGCGCACAGACAGACAGACAGACAGACAGATACACACCCTTTTCCTGCAGGACCCTGCAGATGCAGCAGAAACAGTAGAGTCGGCCTCTCTGGTAAACAAACAGTGAGAGGCTGCTGGGAGTCTTCACTGGGCCTCTAAATTATAGTCTGGTTAACCAAAGTCTCAGAGCCAGCCCCTTTACTGCTACACATATACCATACATACGCGCACGCCCACACGCGTATGCGCACATATGCACATGACTACGTACATTAAAGGCACTATAGAGGCACACGTATACAATCGGGTTCTAATGGGAACTTGTCTGTGCTACAGTTGAGTTGTAAGGGTAGAAGGTTTTATAGACATAAGAGAGACTGAGAGGGAAGCACACCCTAAGGGCCCATAATAAATATTACCCAATCATCAGGCTCACACTGTGAGCCTATTACTGATGAAAAAGAAGCCCTCGCAACGTAAACACAGGTTTAATGTTTACAGCTTTTAACCCTCTATATCCGTTTTATGATTCTCAGGTTTTCTTAACTGGAGTAGGGCTGGTCTGTGACGCCTGAGACATGGTTCAGGGAGCTTTACGATAAGCCTCCGTGGTTTGTAAGACGTCAAATATTTGCCTCTTTTGCAGGAACGATTCAAATAGAGCACTTATTTGGTGATAAACTTTTTTAAACCGTGGTTTACTGAGAGGATCTTGGCTTGTTTAGAGCTCCTTTAATTGTCTGTAAATGAGTTCTGCAACTACTGGGGACAGTTTTGAGTCCCTGGAGGACGCGAGGACACATCAGAGTGATCTATGGTGCCATAAAATCTAGTTAAAATATTTAGGATGATCAGTTCTCTCGAAATTATTCGCCGTAAATCTTGTGCTTCCAGAGTGACAGCATATTCCGAGCGGACAATTTAATTGTCAGCTCGAGACCACATCCCAACAACCCCGTTGCCACGGAGGGGTTTTTTATGTGCGTGACGTTCGGATTCTCAGCTTTGCCATAATGCAACACCACAGAATTGATTGTGTTTGAAGGACAGCGTTTCACAACCTAATTGATGTTCCCTCTGGGAGCGAGCAGTCGATGAGTCTCTGCTGAGGACTCGATGTAGGCGCTGTAAAGCTGGCGTCATCGGAGTTTCAGCTTGGGACAGAGCAGAAATGACATGTAAAGGCCTTGTCCTTGAGTAACCAGCAAGTTCTGAGTGTACGTGAAAAGTACAGGGTCATAGGTCACATAATCGCACAACATAGTCATACAACAGTCATTTATCTTCTGCATGGTTTCCCTTAACTTCGATGATGCTTTCGCCCATTGAAAATTCTTTTCCAAACATGACTGGAAGTGATTTTGTCTGAGGACATCATCAGGCTGGAGGCGATGAAAGTGAACTCCATCCACCCGTCTCTTGTCTCCACACCCCCACCTTGCCGTGAGTCATTTCTGACCAGTAGCCTAATAAGCACAGTGTAATTACAGGCTAAGGTTTAAGGCAAAGGCCAATCTCTGAGTGAGCAACATCAGGCGTAGCGCTCTCAACTTTAACTCATTCAGCACACAGGGCATCGGATCCTGCACGTTAAGGCCTCTCAAAGCGTTCACGAGCCGAGGCTTCCTGGGGCCGTTTTGACGTCTGAACGGTTTGGAATTCAGTACGTATGGCTCCAGGTTTCAGGGTTCAGACTGAGTGCGTTGGAGCTGCTCCGAGCTGGACCGTGATCAGGAAGAGATCAGGAAAAAAGAGGAAGGGAGCGAGATCCAAACGCTCAGAGTGGCTGTTGCTCGACGCAGCCCAGTGCGGTGGCTGCTCGCGCTGCCTGCCCGATACCACTTTTCTTCATTTTCAGTTTATCTGATTGGCTGTTGTCTCGATGTTCGACATGTTCACATGACTGACTGACAGCTTTTATGGTGATTGCCCCCCAGAAATGAAACAGCAAAGCAGTGCCAGGGCTTTCACTAAAGCTTTTCTGCTCGGACGTAGAAGTCCATTCCTAGTGCCCATTGTGTGATGATAGCCAAGCTAAACAAATGGTGTACTTAATACAAATTTCAAATGTATATGGGACATTTCCAGGTGTGGGTTTCCTCCATCTATGGTTAAATGTTTATGTCTGTGTGCAACTGAGCATCCGCGACAGACTTTTTCCCTCCTCCATCTGGCAATTCTTCTACACCTTCCCATGTTGATTTGGACATTCCTCCTCACTGCCTCCATACATACACATACATACATCCTTGCCTCCTGTCTGCTTCCCCTTCCTCCCTGTCTCCAGCCACTGCCTGTCCTTCCTTACCTTCCTCCAGTCTCGACACAGGAGCAGTGGAAATGGGCGAGCGATAGGCGATAGCCCCCCTGTGAGCGCTAGTCTGGGCTGCTGCCTGTTCGCCTCTCTCTGCGTAGTCACCCTATCTATCTCGCCTGTGCGTCCTCACCTCACATAAATCATCCTCTATCGTACCACACAGACAGGCAGAACAGAGAGAAATATCCCCCCGTAAATCTGGTATTAGTTTTACCTCGCATAATGAACACAGGGCTAAACGGACCCGGATACATGAGAACAGCATGTCTTGCAGATGTACTATAAATATTTTGATACTAGCCGGCTAGTTTGCAGAGGGGAAGTAGACCAGTGAAATACACAGAGGAAGGGAAAAGTGTAAAGTGGAATGTTGGCCTAGCCCGAGTGTCTGTATTGTCTTTAGCACCTACAGAGGGTCTCAGTCCAAGAAAAACGCTCTTTACAGGGTTCCTGTTCCCTGCCGTGGTCCGGTACCACTCCTGGATACGCTGCGTTTCCTTCAAGCCAATCCTTCAAACTGGTCTCAGAGGAGCAGGAGGAGGGGGGGTCATTGTTTGATTAATAGCCCGATCAGACCTGATTGAGTGATAGATGGTTTGAAAAGAAAACCAGCACAGCTTTAGGGACATTCTGGGACCTAGTCTGGGAAAGGCTGCCCCAGGGAAGGTTTGATTGGTGGAACGGCTGAATTGAAGTGAAGGAGTAATAATAGCTTAGCTAATGACACAAAAGCTGCACAGAGATTTTCTTGATGGCTTTACAAATATACTGTTGCAATGTAAAGACAAACTGTGAAATATAAGACAACACTTGCATTCAGAAGTGGAAAAACTGACCCCCCCCGCACACTTTATGGCATGTTTCTGGGCTCAGCCTTGGGCACTGTCACCCTACTCCATTAAAGAGCCACACACACACACACACACACTACACACGCACAGGAAAACTACAAATACACATGCACTCTTTTAGTGCATTGACAGCAGGTGGTGTGTGACACGCCAACATCTGAAGGCTCCCTGGCAGACACAGCAAGAGTTCTCAGCTCCTTGCCCCAGTCGCTCTGATCTATCATTGGGACTCTTTAATGGCAGCCTTCGTCACATATTACTGCTTTATTTTCTCCTCTCCATCGCCCAGGCCGCAGAAGTTCCTTTTTTGTTCCTATTTTTAAGTACAAGTGATCTCAATTAGGGACCTCCATGAAGGCTGTAGGCGGCAGACAGTCAGAGCAATAAGAGCGGAGAGGAAATTGTCTTTATACCCCTCCTCTCTCTCTCTCTCCCTCCCTCTCTACCCTCCTGCCACAAGCATTGAGCAGACGCCCCCTCCGTGTCTCCATCTCTTGCCTTGTTGCTTTTTATTGCAAAAAGAGTGAAACTTTTTCTGCATCGAACTGAAATATACGTACATTAGACTCCAGCTCTCTCGAGGGCTATTACAACTTGGATTGCCCTCTTTGAAAATCGTTGCACAGGGACACACACACACACACACACACACCACAAAACGTGCCATCCTCATCCTAACAGTTCACGGTGATGTCACGGGCTCGGTCGCAAACAGTCATTAGAGGCTTAGCTGTGATCTGGGATCAGTGCGTGGATGTGAGTCGGTGAGGTCGCGCCGATGAGGTCACGACGACTTCCCGCCCGTCGTCATCCTTTTCAGCCGGCTAGCCGCTACGCTAATGGCCCGGCCCGCGTCTCTTGTTCTCCTGGTTGACTGGCTAGCGGACTCTGATATTTGGCTGGTTCGCTGCCTAGCCTGGTGGGCTCGCTGATTGGTTTGCTGGCAAGCACGCCGGGCTGGTGGCCTGCCAAACGTGGAAACATCCCGTTAGAGCAGAGAGAGCCTGGGCCTCGTCACTGCGCCCCTCTAGAAAGCTATAATTAAGTGTCTTGAAAAATGCACCAATGTGAAATGGAGCCTTAATCCTGAGTCTTAAGTGGCTGTACTTTTCCTCTTGAAGGACGAGAGTAGAGTATATGCTTGTGAATAGGAGAATGACTGGGGAAGAGTGGTACAGAGAGACAGTAACGTTGCTCACGAGTGTTTGTCTATTAAAAAACGTATAGCCCGTGAGCCCATGCTCTTTTTTAGCATCAACATGGCGCTTTATGTGTCCTGTCATCTTTCCTAATGAGGTGTTGTACTTAGCGAGGATACAAGGGCCTCTTAAGTGTACATCTGTGTGTGCATGTCAGATAGTGAAAGAGATGTAAAGTGAAGGATCCTGCACGGTTAGTTTACTGACAACATTATAGACGGCGTGTGTGCCTACATGTTAGCGGCTCACGCAGTCTTTGTCATTCCAAGCGGGAATGAGTACAAGAAGCTTTTATTACACGCTTGATATCTCGACAGGACGATTAGTCAGAGAATGTCAGCTGAGTTTGATTTTTATTGAGAGCAAATAATTGAAACTGAGCGGCAGAAATACAATATTACCATAAATCATGAAACGCACATCCTGCTCAATGTGGTACACTGTGGTTCCTCACTGTTAGTGACTTCTCCTACTGTGCGATGACTCCAAGCCAGTGTAACACAGTAGATGAATAATACCAGAGCTGAGGGAGACGATCCAGCTGTGCGCCAGGCGAGCAGAAAACCCAGCGAATCGCTAAACAGCTTTATGCTCGATTCATTACTGCATCACATTAAATCTGTTAATACCGAGCAGGATCGGTCAGATATCTTAAAAGTCCAGCGTTCACATTTAATCAAACGTTAAAGGATAAATCCGCAGCGGCGAAGGGGAGAAACTGTATTTTTGATTGAGCATATTCTGGCACATTAACGCCTGCTCTGCTGTATCCCTCACATCTCCTACGACATCAAACGGTTGGACTTTAAACTCGCGCAAAGTTTGCCCAATACCTCTAAATGACAGAGAGCCAGACAGCGAGGCCTCGCTGTATGAATGCATCCTGTATGGAGCTGGAAGACAGATGCTGGATGTGCAGCGGAGAAGTAAAGCGGAGTCAGATGGGACAAACACTCTTTGATGAGCCGAGCTTGTCAGGGCTGGAGTCACGACTAGGTGGAGGGGGGCGTTCAAGGCCTGAGGTCGGGCAGGGAAAATATGCCGCCTGTGATGGGACAATAACAGAGTGCAGCAAATCCAAATTTAGAACTAATTAGTTTGCCTTAGAAAAGTTGCAAAATTTTAACAATGTACTTCTTGATGGGCCTTTTACTCATAAACCATGCAGAAAGACAGCTCAAAAATGAAATTCCATCTCAAATTTGAGTCAAGATTAAAAGTAATAGGCCTTATTGAGCTCATGGCATGAAATCGACTCGAAGGTTGTTATTATTTCATCCCTAACATTTCCTAAATTAAATTCCACTACAACATTTAGGATGTTTTCCACATTATTCCACATGAATTCATCGCTAAAAAAACAATATTATCTGAGCTGAAACTTAACTCTGTTGGAATAACCGGCTCCACGGTTCCTGCAAGGCCATGTTTATCGCTATTACAGATTTAATTACTACTATTCACATTTATCCATCCATGAATTGTTAGTTGATCTTTGAGAATGTTGGACAATGTGAACCATATTTCTGGTGTTTGGGGCACAAGGAAGGGAAGTGTAACTCAATCACTCTCCACCCCCCCCTCCCCATCCACATGACGAGGTGCCAGATGCGTGTCAGTGCTTTCAGACTTTATATATATCCCTCCCACATCCTCACACTCGCACACATGCTAGCAGATGTGTACGCCTGTGCACACGCACGTATATGGATACTTATGAAACATAAGAAGTCGAGTTATTTCAAGTGCTCCGGCTGAAGTCCTTAGGATAAACCTTTTTTTGTCGCAGCACAGAAAACCTTTTGTAAAACGTATATAAAAAAGTATATCCAAGTTTAAAACGTGAAAACAAACTACAAAAGCCCTAACAGGATCCAAATAACCCAACAGCTGTGCCTCCCAGTAGTCCCATTTATTTTGAAACGGGCCCGAAGTATCAAAGACCTTTGTCTTAAAGACTTCTCTGCAATAAAAGCCTGTTTGGGAGCAACGGAAAAGGAACACAGAGTGGCAATACAGATGCTGCTGTGTGATGTGGCACTCAAACAAGTCTCCCTGGGAGACTGATGGGTAATCAGGGCAGAGGGTGGGGTGGGTGATGAGAGCCAGCTGAGATACGGAGTCTCACAGAGGGTAGATGATGCCCTCTACAGTAGACGCAAGAGGGGCAGGCAAAGTAGACCTTCTCCTCTGCGTCTTTTAGAGCAGCATCCACATGGAATATTTTAGAAATAAAAACTGAGAAATTACTTTTTTTAAAATGTATTTATTTATTTTGTTCATGTATGACATTGATGCAGGACTTTAAAGATGTAGTTTGCTTTGCTTTGCTTTTTAAAGACACGATTGGAACACAAATTGTAGATTTTAGTTTTATTATTCGTTTGCAAATATATCTCAATTCCAGATTAAATACTGTCGCTACTGATAATTTTCAGTGGTGTTCAGATGATTTATTTAAGTATAAATAGCAATTGTAAAAGATAAAAAGCATTACTAAAAAATATGTGCTGAAAATATTGCAAGTAAAAGTACTTCTAATGCAAAAAACAGCCCTGTGAGAGTGATAGTAACTGTTGTGTCTGACATTACTGGATCCATTCATTTGAGACTAATTTGAATCATTTACGATTTAATTAGTAGATCAATCTAGAAGAGTTCATCATATATTTTGAATTTGTTTTGTGGTCTATGTAAAGTCTAAATCTGCAAAGTAGCAAAAACATTTAAGTGTCAAATATGTAGTTGCATGTCACATATTTTCCCACTGAGCTGTATAAAAGTAAAATAAAAAATTAAAATATTCAGGTAAAAAGCAAGTCTTTAAGCGCTGTGTCTCAAAATTAAACTAACTCCACTACTGTCATTTTATAATGTGATGTCGTGCGTAATTACGCATTCTCGAAATAATCCATGGACTCATATCTTGGTGCTTTTTTTCAAATCGTTTAATTGTCATGTAATGAAACAGTACAAAATCTGGTGAAGGTGGATTTTCCATGAGAAGCTTTCCCGAAAGCCACGTGGATTGGCGAACATAAATTAAAGCCCGATACCTGTACACCTGCACAACAGCTCTCCCCTGCGACCGGGTGAAACTCAACTCCTGCGTCTCTACCTGACTCACCGCTCTCCGGTGACTCACTCACTCCTGCCGTATGGAGTGCAACTCACTTCTCAGCCGGGCTGGTCTCTGTGAGACTGCTACTGCGAGCCGCATATTGTGGTAACACAACACGGTCTGATGGAGCGGTGCGTGTTGCTGACTGGAAATGACCACCTCCGGAGTTAGGGGTGCGCGAACGGTCCAGAGGAGCGGTGATATGTCGGTACGTACGGCAGACTGTGCGAACTCTTAGGTGTGAATAACGACAGGCAGAGCGGTGTGAGACTTAGCTCCATGTGTGTTTCATGAAGGTATAGACATTACACGGGGAGCTGTCCGGCTGCCTATATAGGCGTGATAGATTATGGCGGAGGGAATGGATCTGACTCCAGACACCACGTGTTGGAGTCGCATCAGCGCAATAATTGCTGGGCGCCCGAGCTATATAAACCACAAAAAGCCTGAGCACGGGAAACCCCGGCCTCCAAATACTAACCACATTTACGGCTACAAAAACGGGATTCGTTTTTCCGCCTCCTTCATCTCACCGGCGATGATTTTTCCCCCCTCCTCGACTTCATCAACCTTTTTTAACCCTGTACACAAAACCTGCGCCTCGACCGGAAGACTTTACAGAAAATTATGTCCAAGTTATAGGCGTCGCGGGATTATAAATAGCCCTGTTAAGTATTGTTAAAGCGTATCCCTTTGATTTTGAAATCTTTTTTGTGCGTGTACATAGCCCGCGGGCTTCCACAGTGCCTTTAAGTTTGGCACAAAGACTTCAATGACGCACCTGGAGCAGCGCTTTGACTTTTCTCTAAAGGAAGACAGACAAAAACCTTTTTTGAGCATCTGGGTCCACTGTTCCATTTTAGCCCTGCTTTCTTTCGTAATTGTATAGCCTATTACGCGCTCGGACATTTATTTGATGTTATTTATATCCACACATGAGCAGCTACGCCTGCGTTATGGCACACGGACTTTTCCCCCGAGAAGCCTGAAAAAAAGACCTTGTCATTTAAAACATCATCAACTTTTCAAGGGTTGTTTTTCTTGCCGGGGAAAGAATATTTTATGTCGTTTGAAGGCGCCCACTGAAGTTTGTAGTGGAGAGGGTTTTGAAACGCGGTGTGCGCTCGGCAAGTCCCATTTTCCATTGGCAGGCGCGCTGAGGTTCCGCGAGCAGCGGCGCACACTCCGAATTTCTCCCTGAGTGTGTGAGAGAGAAAGAAAGAAAGAGAGGAGCTGGAGAGCCTTCGGTGCCTTTTCTGATAATCCACGCTGTTGTGATGCGAATTCCCGTAGATCCCAGCGCCAGCCGGAGGTTCAGTCCGCCGTCCAGTAGCCTCCAGCCGGTCCCAGGGAAGATGAACGATGTGAGCTCTCCCGCCGGGCAGCCGGACGCAGCGGCAGCGGTGCCAAGACTGCGTCCCCACGAAAACCGCAGCATGGCCGAGATCATCGCGGACCACCCGGCCGAGCTGGTCCGGACCGACAGCCCCAACTTTCTCTGCTCGGTCCTGCCCTCCCACTGGCGGTGCAACAAGACGCTGCCCGTCGCCTTTAAGGTGAGCCCCGACCCAGTGATGTGCTGCTAAATTAAAATATGTGCGATCCTGGTGTTTACTGTAAGGCAAACAAACACTAAATGAACTCGAAAGCTGTTTTTTATTAAAGAAGTTATGCAGGATTTTTACTTAAATAAGTTGAATAAATTTATTGTAGGGTTGTATTTGTTCCTTGTTTCCCACTTGACTCTTTATCACCTGGATTTATTGAACTTTATGGAAAATGTGTGCTACAAACGTCAGATTGTGTGCTGTTGGTAGCAACATGCGTGATCCGGAAGTCATTAATATGGCGATACAAACAGAAGTAAAGGAAGGAAAATTAAATTAGAAATGAAGTTAATTATGAAAAGTAGTCCACGTGATGTTTAAAGGGCAGCAGTTGGAAGAGTTTGAACGTTTGAAATGAAGAAAAGGAAAGAAAGAAATCACATACTCTTGTCTTCTTACATAGTGTCAGTAAATAAAACAACATTTTATTGATTTTTTTTTTAATAATTAGCAAATGTGATGAACTTATTACGTCTTCTCAAACGTCCTTATCCGGTGAGAAAGACACAAAGACAGCACTATACTGAAGGTGGTGAATCATAATTTTCTCTTTTAGTCTCTACGTGTAAAGGATTCAACAAATATAACAACTTGTTTTTTATGTTATAACCACATTTTGTCCCATTTTAATCTACGTTTTAATGCTTATACTGAAACTATTGTGATTTGTCTTTACACTTCAGCTCAGTGAGATTTTAATAGTTTGAAACGGATAGAAAAAAAATAAACATTTTAAAGGCTCAATGCTGTATATGTTTTAGGCCTTCTGTAGGCTCTTTGAAGCTTGACATAATTTTTGCTCCCATGATATTTCACAGGAAAGGCCCTATTAATTACGTGACAGATTTTATTTAAAGGACGGATCAAAGGCAAAATAAAGTGGAAATTTGTAGCTGTGGCTCTGGCTCCAAATCAAATGTGACACTTTTTATAATATAAGTGTTATTCAACTATTCTTATTGCCACGGCTCTGTAATTATTGGAGCTCTGTAGGCCTGCTCATCCTCTTTTATCTTTATCCAAGAATCTAAATGATAACACCAGGGCCTTGTTTGAGACACTTCATTTGAGATGATTCACATAATCACATTTATAATTTATCAAACCGCTTCAGGGACATAAAATTAAAACCATTTATCATCGTAATTTGGAGGAGGGTGGCATGATGCAAAACGAGGAGTCTGGATGGTGTGTTATGAGTAGAAACTAAACTGAGACAGAGTTTCGGTTTCACGAGGCTTTTGGCTTACATTTTTGTTCACGCTTGAAGATAGAGGAGATGTTGTAGCATAGATGGATGCTATAATCTAGCAGATTTTCGTCACAGGATCGGTGAGTACTCCCTTTAAACTTTGTTCTGACCAGTTCTTGAATTTCTACCCTTTGACCTCTGTGTCTCTGGCAGGTGGTTGCCCTGGGAGACATACCCGACGGGACCGTTGTCACCGTCATGGCGGGCAACGACGAGAACTACTCCGCTGAGCTGCGGAACGCCTCAGGTGTGATGAAGAACCAAGTAGCACGCTTCAACGACCTGCGCTTTGTGGGCCGCAGTGGCCGAGGTGAGAAGCTCTCTGTGCTCCGTTCACTTCACACGGCTGCGATCAGTAGGAGCTATTAGGTTCAGTGGTGTGGATTAGTGGCCACATTCCCTACGTGGCAACCACATAATGATCCCTCTAACTCCAGACTCAAATCCCACCTCCCATCTCCTCAAGTCTGAGTGGTGAATCATGTTGCTTCCATTTTGGTGGCCTTTTAAACGAGGCTTCATAATAAATGTTCTATCTTGTAATCCAGATAGCACAGAGAAGCTTTGTCAAAGCTACTTTTGATCTTTGCCTTTTGGTTTAAGAAACAAAGACAGGATGTGTGACATCCAGAATCAGCTGCATTAGAGAGTGTTAATCTGATAACAAGATATAAGCCTCTTTTTTTTCATGCTTTTCATTCATGTTCACCTGAAATGACCCAGCTCAGTTTGAGGCTCATAAACATGTTGGGTGGTGCTGCAGCCCCACGGCAGATCACTCTCTGTGCATGTCTTCAGGCTGTCAGGCAGAAACGCGCTCCTATTGAGTCAAATGACATTCCCTGAATGTTTGGCATCACGAAAGCGACTCTGTGTGTAATTTACCGGCTTGTTACTAAATCATCTTATTTACAGCTCTAGATTTGGCACTGTCAGTGTGCTCTCGCCCTCTCCAAAATTTCTGAAACTATTTTCCTACAGACTACAGACTTATTTTGTACTCACAGAAAGTGACCGCCTACAATAAGTTGATGGTGATAAGTGTTGTCAGCAGCTATACCAGCAACTTTTGCTTAGCTGTCACAAAGGGAGGGAGCAGGGGAAGTCAGGAGCGATGAGAGGAGAGGAGAGGAGGCATGGTGGCTCGACCTGTTGCCACGGAGACCTTGCGTGCGTCCCTTTGCTGTGACAAGGAATCTAGTAACAGGAAGTGACATAGGAGCCAGGGTAGATCAGACTACGAGGTGTCTGAAATGAATACCCTGCAATGACAGCGATAAGTACAAGGAGAGCAAACTGATAGGATGTTAGATAGCTAAATGTCATGCACAGAGAGAACCCACAGAGATGGACTGTGATCAATAGTTACACAACTGAAATGATGTCGCTGTGTGATGAAAGCACGGATACATTGGACATGTAATTCAGAGAGGAATCAGATACTAATGACAGACGTATTAGTTTAGTGGTGTACCGGCTTACCTTGACGGTAATCACAAATGAGATCACAGCTAATCGACGACAGCAGTAATGATGGCGGGGAGGCAGGAAAGTGACGCACTAGGTGTCCCACTTTATCAGAGATCGCCAGCTCTGCTCCACCCGCATGCACCTCGGATCGGGTATGTGGGACACCTGTTGCATCTGCGATCTGCTATCTCCCCGACTCATCTTATCACTTCTTTGAGCAGCATGTTTATAGAGTGCTGAGCGGAAGAGGGGAGGACACACACGGGCAGACGGCTGTGACTGAATGGACAGCTGCTCGGATGAGTCCCTGCAGCAACCTGCCCCCCACTTCCTGTTTCCTGCGTGCAGCCATGGTTACATGACGCGTCTGCATACCTCAGACGTTAGTGTTGCTGCTGACTTGGCTGTTGCGCTCTGATTCACAGCATTCCTCGTCCGTGCACATAGGAACATTCACACTTGCACAGACAAACGCTCAACCCCAGGGCAGCAACTGCTGGGGATTATCGAGAAAGGAAGTGACTATTAAAATGCCTCTCGCCCACTCACACTGCATTAAAAATTCTGGATAACAAGATACTGGCTCCTGCAGTCAATCTTCCATTTAGACCCTGCCAAGCAACCTAAATAGACCCTCTCAAACAGCCAATGTTGTCTGTTGTTAATCCTCTTAAAGTCCATTTTTCCCAGTTTGTATTGGCTATTATGTGATCACAACCACACTTGTGACTTGGGGATGGTTTAGAGATGAATACCAGTCATTGTCTCCATGGATGGCATGTCATTTGATGTTGTTTGATGTCACTACAGGCAAGAGCTTCACACTGACAATCACAGTATTCACCAACCCACCACAAGTGGCCACTTACCATCGAGCCATAAAGGTCACCGTGGATGGACCACGTGAGCCCAGGAGTGAGTACTAACACACGCACGTTCAGCACATCATGGAATTATGCTTACATGCGAGAAAGAACGCGTAGTCCTTGCATTGATTTAATTATAATCAGTGATTTATTATTGTGCTTACAAAATATGAGGGAGTCACAAGAGACAGGTTTCAAAAAGGCCAAGGCAGCAGAGGCCAAAACGTCCTTTAGTCCTCCAAAAATACTTCATTTCCCATAATACTACACAACAGATGAAAGCCTGCACCTCTGGTTTGTGTTGCAGGATCAGATTTTAGATCAGACTTCTTGTGACATCATCAGTGTTTCTTTTTCAAACTGTGGAAAATACACAGCGGAGCCACAGTGACTCAACTATTATTACACAGCAA
This sequence comes from Chelon labrosus, assembly GCF_963514085.1. NCBI lineage: Eukaryota > Metazoa > Chordata > Actinopteri > Mugiliformes > Mugilidae > Chelon > Chelon labrosus. Next base: position 20,685,374 of record NC_140347.1, read on the forward strand.
CATCTGAAGAGGATGTGCAAAATCCGTGTAGTGGCCCTTTAACTGAGCAGTGGGCGTGGCTCACTGTGCAGCCAGCCAATGGCGGCAGGCGCACATCTAAAAATGATGACAGGGTATTAAAAAACGGAAATGAACAAAAGCGGTTTTACTGGAAACAGTTCTAAATTGTGTTAATTTAGAACTCAACAGGCCGTTAATTGAAGATAACCTCTCAGGAAGCTGGTCAGCCTCCCATGTGACAATTTGAGAGACAGAGGAGAAACAAAATTTGAGACAAAGTATTCCTGAGAGGGTACACTGGGTAGCAGAGTGCTAGCATCAGCTCATTTTAATGGGCCATATAAAAACAACTGAGGAGGAAAAAAAAAACTTTACTATAGCCATCAGTGCCAACTGGTCTGGCATGCAGCTGTTTCCACAACCCTCCTCCCTATTCATAAAAAAAGAAAACATATTCTCATCTCATGGCGTCTCAATGAACAATATCACATCACAAACAACCCACCCACTCGCCTGCCCTGTCACATATGGCACCAAGACACGCGGAGACACAGAGGAGCCGGGAGACAGTAGGATTAGTACCACCATCAGTCTCCGTTGTAGGAAACCTGCCCGTGGTGCCAAAAAATGCCTCACACACTCGACATTCAGCGCTCATCAACATGCACCCTGAAACAAAGGCATATGCTTGTCCTCAAACGCACATGTACTCACGATCACACCCACTCGCTCCCCCCCTCCTCGCCATCCGTTCTCACTCTCGAGCCATCTTGTTTGATCAAAAGCATTTCCTGTGCATCTGCCGTCCCCCGTCAGATGACTTTCAAACAAGTCCTGTTATTTGGTGGCGAGCAGATGGGAGTCGGAACTGAAATTGTTTAGAAAAGCTTGGTTTGGCCTCAACAAAGTTGCTGTCTTAGACTTGCGTCCAGAGAGCCTTACTGGGAGCCTGAACATGTGAGGAGTGGTATATCTCATTCTACCTGTGAGTAGATTCTGGCAGAGTGAAGACACATTCACTCATTGTTTTTCCTTCAATTTGCGGTCGCAGAAAAAGGTTAACGTTTGCATGTTCTAACTTCAGTCTCAGGACAGTAATTTAAGCAATAAAGACTATGTCATCATACATAACCCCTGAACTTCTTTCCTTTGCTGTTAAGTGGTCAGAATTACATTGGTGGTATAATTTACCCAAAAACTACAGCCAGAACACGTCTCCCTCTCAGGGGTCATTAAGCCGAGGTCGAAGTGTGGCAAAACACACATGTGCCCTCTCCTCCGAGCCTCCCCTCCTCCAGGTTTTCCAGCGCGGAGACTTCGGAGCTGAGAGCACCGGCTGTCTCCAAAACTGCGATTCTATCTGTGAACGCTTCATTGAGACATGGGGGGCTTTGTCGGCCATTACAGCTCTATTTTGTGTTAAACGAGTGGGTAATTAGGAGGCCTGTGGTATACGGGGCGCCTACAGGGAGGGGTCCGCACAGAGAAGGAACAGTAGTTGACATACACTGGCACTCTGTGGTCCTCCTCTGTAAAAACACTGTGTTGTTTCTAGAAAATGAGTTGACAATAACACTAGATTTCAACGTGGGCTAAATGTAGAACATTCTTTTATTGACATATTTTCTCTCCTTCTTAATGACTCGCCTGCTTGTGGGTGTCTCTTTCAGGAAGGACATTTTGTTTCAGTGTGTTTGATGAGCCTTATGGTAGCCATATGAGTCTTTCAGGGGGATGTCATTTCCCCCCGGCGGTTCCTCATCTAATATCAGTGGGGTAAAGCGGGACCACCCATGAACGAACGGGGCTCATATCTCTGAACTGCGGAGTGGAGCCTTAGTTAATTAATTGCGTGGTTAGAGTGACGAATATCACTGAGGCCTAGGTTAAAGATCTGTGGTTTGATTTTCCTCAGAGGCTTACAGTGTGTGTGTGCGGGTATGGTAAGCGGTTAGTCAGGTCCCTCTGGCCACTGTGTTATTAGCGGGAGGCTAACTCGGTTTCTGTGGCTCGCATTGTACTTAATCGCTTGACAGCTCTTGGTTACCCTGTGGTTTGCCACTGTACCAACAACTGTGTGCGTCTGTGTGTGGGTTCATGAGCAATGTGTCTGCTGGTGTAGATATGATTTGAAAATGCACGTACGTCTGCTTTGTAGCGCCGGTGTCTGCTCGTGTGCAGCCCCACGACATGTTTTGCAGAGAGAGTGTGCGTTATTGGTGTCATTAGTCTAGTGTAGCCACAGTGCTGATTTGGAGCACAGCTAATAGGCCTCATTAAATGTCATTTTGAGCTAATAGACAGGGAGTGGCTGTTTAAACCAATATGCTTTTATAGGTGGTTCTGTCTCCCTTCAGCTGCTCCTGAAGGTGGCTGTGGCCAGCTGAGACAAACTTCCTGAGTGATAATAGCCCAGCCGTAATAACACAATATACAAGGCTTTCTGTCCAAACCCACTGTTCTCATTATAGTTAATTGATGACAGACAAACATGGAAGGTGGCAGTAACCATTGTGGCATCGCACATACTGTGTCTTGCCGTGTCATATTGCCTCGGTTATTCCACATAATGAGAGTGTGTGTGTGTGTGTGTGAGAGAGAGAGAGAGAGAGAGAGAGCCATGCGCCGGCGGTGGAGGTTAGCGGTCAGGCCCGTCTCTGCTCTCTGGCGTTCCTGAAGCCGTCGGGTCTTGGGGGTTCTGGGCTTGGGGACGGGGTCGTGTTTTGGTTCGGTTTTGGTCAGGGTGTTAACAAGCCTGGTGAAGAGGCCCCTGGTACTTACACGCCTGCAGACAATATTAGTGGTTCAGGAGACCAGTCTGCCAAGCCAAACTCTCGCGACGCACACACACACTCGCTCACACACAGGCACACAATACCAACAGGCACATATGCTATGTATTGACCATAATAGCAATTTAATTTTGCACAAAGTTCTTCAGAGAGCAAGAATTAGAAGATGAATATGTGCATAAATATAACTAGAAAAATGCAGTAATGAGTAAAATACTCAAGGAGAATCTGGTTGTGAATGATGAGCATAAAAATGTATGTAGAGGGACTAAAACATTGATAGACAAGCAGAAGTTTGTCTGACAGGTAATTCCAAAGCTAAGAAGTCCTCACAGTGAAGGCTTTGTCTTCTTCAGTGACTAACCTGGACATCCCTCAGGAATACTCATCACTCGGTTATGTTTTGTGAGCAAAAGATAATCATTTGGAAATGAGAATTGATTCTGAATCCAATCCTGACGCAAATGGATTGGAACTTGAATTGATTGCCAAAGGATCACACTCCTGTAAACAATCTTATTCAAGTGGTTGTGAGGTTACAACCCGTCAAAACTTTTAAAAAATGCCATCTCTGGAATCTTTAGCCTGGAAACAGTATGAGTAAGTGAGATGACTTCAGTATCATTGGTCATGATGACACCTTTGGTGTCATCACACACAACCACACACATGCCATTACATGCACTGGCAGGGTACTGTTACCTGCACAGGGCCTGGACTTTGTTCCCCACAGCAGCCGTTTACTCTCAGTGCTAAATGCTGAGAGCTTCACAGATGCTAATTACGTTGTACCACAATATTTAGATGATGTCAGCCAGCTACCATTTAATTTCCTCGCATTATGTGCAGGAGTGAGGCCCTTTATCTGTGTGTATTATCACGCTGTCAGAAACTGCCTCAAGCAGCCCGTCCAAAAGTAGAGCGTGCTTTTGTTCCATATCCAGTTAATTAAAGAGGATTTCAGAAGATTCACCTATCTGCTGTCGCCTCACTTCAAGCGGGCTTTAACAATGAGAGCCGGACAAATAAAACTCACCCAAACATCAAGAAGAAAGGGAATGAAAAGAAAGAGGAAGGGAGGAGGGGGGAAAAAGAGAGAAGAGAAAAAAAAAAAAAAAACACTTCAGGCTTTTCCAGAGGCAGCCAGTCACTTGAATGTCTTATGAAGTTCCTTGAAGAGGTGCCAAGGCCTCTACAACGCAAAACACAAAATTATTCAGTGGGAGGGAGAGACAAAGAGGGAGACAGAAGAATAAAGAGTGAGAAGGGGAGGCAGAAAGCGAATTATAATGGGAGATAAAGATAAAAAGTCTGGATTCGGTTGGCTCCAAGATGCAACAGAAAACATCTCAGTAGGATTTGTTCTCCCCTGTTCTGAATCAAAACACTTTAATGTGAGCAGAGAGGTGCAGAGAGAGGCTGTCTGAAAACCACACACAAGCCGAGCTGTGTGTGTGTGTGTGTGTGAGCGTGTGTGCACTTTAAACTTTGTACAGTATTGTACAAATGTGTATAAAGTGTGTTTGAGTTCAATAAATGTATCGCCTTTGGGAATTGTTGTGTATGTAGATGTGTGTGTGTGTGTGTGCCCTTCCCTTGCCTGGCTAGCTTCCTCCAGGCTGGAACGCATGGACCACACAGACGGCTGGCAGCTCTCCACGACAGCCTGGCTCCCCCTTTCTCTCTTTTTCCTTCTCTCCTTCGCTGCCTCGTCTCCCACACCTCCTCTCTCTTTTTTCACTTCTTCCTCTTTTCTCTCCTTTTCCCCCAATTCTGTTTTTTATTGTCTTCTTTTTCTCTTCTCCCTCCCTCCCTCCCTCCCTCCCTCTCCTCCCTTTCCTCCCTTATTACCAGACCCCCATGGTAGACTGGCGTTCTACCCCCTTGAGCCATGCTTTGCCAGCTTCAGATTGCCACCTGAAATAATTCATTGTTTCTGACCACTCCACAAAAAACAACATGGCCTCTGTGAGGGCCCTGAATAAAAAAAGTGAAATGTGGACCCAGTGTATTCATTCATCGACTTTACTGTTCCACCGTGAGATGACTGACACACTCATACACAGACTGGCTGATTCAACCCAGGCTCCATGAGCATGGGGGGGTGTTCTGACTCAGCCCCAAAGATACATTCATCCAAGCTCACCCAGTGATCATAAACCAGACTGAGGGGCTTAGAGGGCATGACGTGACACCAAATTTATAAATTATCCCATTTATTCAGGATTTCTGGCGCTCTACATTTTCCTCACATGTTACTGAGTCAGGCTTCAGGCAGGAGAATTTCCTACTGATGTGTCGGTGGCGATGGTTGAAACTTGATGTGTTCAAAGAGGAGGACCTTTAAAGCCATAGTGCAGGACTTTTAAATATAAATGAACATTCGAGCCCTTAAATGAGTCAAATGAGTTCACACAGTGCTGATTAAGCTAATCAACAGCAGGTAAATCTGTCTGTATTTCAGGATATACAGGAATTTTAAATGGGCGACATTCCCTCGGTGGAATAGCAGTAACGATGAATTCAGAGCAACTGTAGCAACAGAGTTAAAGTAGGTTAGGAAAAGTCGTCTGCAGACGCTCGGTGTTCAAATGATTACATTATCCATAAGCTGGAACCCTAATACCACTGCTGTTGCCTTTTAGAAGCAACTGAGGCTAACAGTTTAGCAAGCTAATGACCAGGTGACTAAATGTGAGAAAAAAATGCGAAATCAACAAACACATAACCATTAACTCGGACCGTACAGAAAATTTCCACTTACCAGGTTGTGAATATCACAAGCAGGAGCAATTCATGTGTCATACATATATGTCAACCGTGTTTTTGTAATTCCTGTCACTGCCATAAGGGGGAAACAACAAGTTTGCGCTGTACCTTTAAATATTAATATTCTGGAAATATGCTTATATTTGCAGCTAGGTGGGACGTGAGAGTTGATTCTACTCTCTAGTAAATATGAAGCTATAACCAAGAGGCATTAGTTTAGCTTAGCACTGAACACATGGGAAACAGCCATCTTGGCTTTCTCATATTCACCTAGCAGACTCTCTAAAGCTCACTGATGAACACATTATGTCTTGTTTCTGTCATATCAATTTTATTAACTTTAGAGAAAGCTGGACTAGCTGTTCCTTCGTTTCCTGTCTATGCTAAGCTAGCATGCTACTGTCTGTAGCTTCCTAAACTGTATGTTATTTTTGTCCTGAGAGTGGTATAAAATCTTTTGTCTTTTTCTTTGACTCTTCAGGAAAAAAAATAATCAGTAGATTTCACAAAATTCGTTCACCCATTCATAACATTTTAGTGCCTTGAACCACCGAAGACGAAAAAAAAGTACATTAATACCTTGTCTTGTACTTGCCGTGTGAAATCCTATACAAATTATTCTTTAGCTTAAAGAGCTGCAGGGTATCTGAGGGATATTTTCAACCCGGACACATAAAGGAACAGCTTACATTTCATCAGAGATCTCTGTGCTTACGCTGAGATTCAAACTAATCCTGCCATTAATTACAGAGGACTTATATTCTATTTGCCTACTTGCTCTTACTAACTGTTATCAGATCTGCAGGGGTGAGTTGAATCCAGACTTATGTCTGTGGGACGGCTGAAATAATACTATTCTAAGGATCACTGGGCAACTGTGTGATTAGAGATACTATCTATAGAGGTGTTATCTAATCATCATTAATCTTTTATAGTGTGTGTGCCTGTGTGAGCCGGTAGTGTGCAATGATTGCGTGTGCCGAAGTGTGTTTCCATACGTCCTGTCTCGCACGTGTGTGTGTTTCTGCGCCTGTGCAAGTTGCTCACATCTGGTCTGAATCTGTCCATGTTTCCGGCTGCTGGCTGGGCAGGGAAGTGGCAGGCGCTATCGAAAATCTCCGCTGTTTTCACAGGGATGATGGGAATCTCAGGGACTTTCCCTACGGCAGTGAAATCATCCGCCTTTCCCGCTCCTTTAAATACCCCCGGCTCATTCCTCCGCCCTGCTAGGGTTCCGATAAAACAGCTGAGACTGTCTTGTGTTTGGCAACAGTTGTCGTCTAAAAGGTGTAATTAACTCATGAAAAACTGTATTTACTGTCAGGGCCTGCTAAACTAATGGACTTGAGGTCTGGCTGTTTGGAGTGTAAATTGGACCTTAATGCGGTGGTTGACATGCTGCATTCCTATAGGAGAAAAATACAGAGGTTTACTTTAAACCTGGTCGTGTCAGTAGATATAGGATGGTCCAGGATGGGAGCTGAGAGTTGCTGAAATTGTGACAGAAGATTTAAGCTACCAGTGAGGGACCTTATCATTCACATCATGTTTTAATCTTCCTAGATATACATCAAAATATCTGCATGGAATTTGCGATTGAGTTCAAAGATGTTGAAATCCTAAACCCCTTCTTAACTATTTCACCATTCGCTTCACTCAGCGCCCTTCATGGAGCCTGTGTCGCCTGACTTGTCCGGACGCATGCAGCGCTCTTAATTTACTGGTCATCAGGGTCTCTTCTTCTCCCTGTGCCTCCTCCCAAGTTGCGTCTGTCCCCCTCTGTCTCCCTTGGTCTTCCATTGCTATTTATTCCCATCACTAGGAGACAGGCTGTGCACAAAGCCCTCACTGTGTCCCAAGGCTTTTTTAGAATAGAAATTCAGTCTGTTGAAAATGGAAACGCTTTGATTGACTGGGCACAGCTTGCACAGACAGAGACGAGGATCGCCAAACGGGCAGCACAAATGATCCGCGGGAACGATGGGGAAATATTAATGAAATATGGACTTGAATTATGTTATAAAGTCTTCAATGAGCTGAGGTTTTTAAGTAGCCGATATTATTGTCTGCTCCAAAGCAACTAGAAGAAGCCGATGATGAGATTGTCTGTTTATTTTGAGCCGGACGATGCCAGTCCGCTAACGTCACTGTAATAAAAATCATGGTCTGTCTGCCTGTCATTGGCCGCCTAAGTCACATTTCATCGCAGCAGTATTTGGTATTAAAATTCCGGACCGTTGTTGCGGAGTCAATTCATTTGTTGTCAGATGGTTAGTAATGGCGTATCTGAGGCTGAAATAATGTTTTGATGTTGTCGTAAAAAAATGCTCCGTGGTTTTTGAAGGATTTCGTCCTTGTCATTTTGAATTTAGTTGACAGTGAAAGTGAAAAAAGTCTGCAGAAAGAGAAAAGGCTGGGTGTAACAAGCAACGCAGCCCCTCAGCCGGGATGCCATTACATACGCATTAGGCTGTGTGAAGGTTCATGTGGTTTTTGATCTTCATAATGATGCTTTAGTAACACAACTGATTAATCTTTTTCGGGATTGCTTTGTTCACCTTCTCCTCGCTCCTACACCGCCTCCCTGTTATACTATAGGTGCAGTGCCAGGTCTTTGTTCCCAGTCCAGGCAGTAGGCAGGTTGGGCAGGATTCTGAAGCAGCTCGTTGTTTCTCCCTGGGCCAGCTGGAGCTCTGCCAAGCACAGCAGGAGTTTCTACACTCTTCTGTTTGATATTTACTTTGCCGCCTTTACAGGGGAACTAGTGCAAGACCAGACAGACGTACCGACAGAGGACTGTCTCCCTGTCTACCCCACCTTTGCTAAGCTATAGTCTACACCGGGGCAAGTTTTGATTCGGTTGCCACTGTAGGCCCCATAGGGCTGCTGGGACAGGGATGGGCTCTGATAGAGCGAGTGACACGCTGTCTTGTGTTAAGCCTGTTTGCTTACTTACCGTGTACGTGTTAGCAAAGTGTAGGCACTGTATTTGCATATCAGAGGAGTGTAGGGTTACCAGCCTGAACAAGTGATGAGAATAGAAGCGGGGATATGAATGGTATAAAATTAACTGCGAAGGCATGCAGGAAATGATCAGGCATAATATATTTGGCAAGGGTTGTGACTCCTGTGGGGATAATGGGGCAATGGCGTGAGAGCTTGTGTTTACCTGAGGAAGAAGATAAAACTGAACATACATGCAACATCGCCCTCTTAGTACACCTCTCTTTTCACTCTCATTTTTTTGCTCTAGTTTTTGTTGAGTAGCAGGATGTGGGATCCCGTTCCTAAAAGCTTCCCCGGCTCCTCCTTGTTAAAGCATGACACGAAAAAATTAGTCATTAAGATGTTCATTGTACAGGATAACTTACAAACTCTGCGCTAAGAGAACAGCAAACAACCCCAGAGCTGAATGTTGACATTATTTCACAGTGATAAAAATATGACTAGCATGCAACTGCTCTCATAATCTCTGATTAAATAAAATAGCGACCCTTTGTTACGTCAACATAACTGTTGCAACGCTGCTTTCCTGTGTCTGCAGGGCATCGTCAAAAGCTTGAGGATCCTCCCAAAACTGGCCTGTTCTCAGACCGCCTCACTGAGTTGGAGAGGATGAGGGTGAGGGTCCCCACTCAAGGCCCCCGGCCAACTCTCAACGCAGCGGCCAACTCCTTCAACCCACAGGGACAGACACAGATAACAGGTGAGCTCCCAAAACCTGCTCTCACCCACGGTGAACCAGAACCAGCAAAACATCAAGCATCTCAACCTCTGGGATGATGTAGTGTCTTGCATTACATACAAATATTAATTTTTTTTTTTGCACAAATATTCATCTTCACAATTTATGATGTCTGTGAATGTTTTTTTTCTGATTTAATACACCCTGATAGAACACACATTACTCAGGATTACATTGAATTTCATCATTGTACATGTTATTATTTCCTTATCATATCAGCTCAATATCAGAGACAATATTCTTAATAATATCGCAAATGATTTTGAACAGCCAAGAAACTATAGCTGAAGAAACAGTAACGACTACAGTGTGCACCACACTCTTTCTGAACACGGTCCTGTGTGTGAGGTGAAATATCAAACCCACGACTGGAGCCGCAGGCACATCTTGATAGGACCAGTGGTTGCGCCATAAATCGCAAGATTGCAGTGTGTCTCGTTGCCTCTGAGATCGTTTGTCTTTCTCGGCTCCACCAATCTATCAGTCTTGGACGGTAACACCATCTCTCACGGTTCGGGATGGCGGCTACACAATTGGCCACACCTCGGGAGGCCAGTCACACGTGGCCATTTAACTCTTAGTTACTCTCTGGTGGTGCTACTTAGTGGATCATTTGAGGCATGGTTAAACAGCATAAAAGTGTAGCAATGAGTATTATATACTGGACTGAATGGAGCGTGGGAGTGAAACATACAATAGCCTGTCATCTGCATCACCTGCAACTTTGCAGATGTTTTATTATTTTATTATTATTTAATATTAATTTTATATATAAGTGGGTGTTCATTTGCTTATAAAATTGAACTGTCAGTGATTAGTATTTTTACTACTGATTGGAGTTGTAAAATCTGGGCAACTATTTTCCCATTTCAGCTGTTAGCTGTTAGCTGTTAGCTGTTAGCTACTGTTAGCTACCGTTAGCTACTATTAGCTGTTTCGGCCGCACTCTTTCTCCAGGTTCAACAAATTACATTCCTCTGTGCTCTTTAATCAACCCTTACTTGAGATTACTTTGGTAACTCTTTGAACACATCATTATTTATTTTTAGGCGTCTTTGTTTAGCCACTGTTTTTAGCAAATGATCTCTGCTAGCTTGCTAAGCAGTTTCATACACTCTTAGAAGTGAATATACTTTTTAATGAAACATTAATTATTTCAATTAGTTGCGCAAATCTCCATCTCCACATCTCCACACCCCGTAACCCTCAGTTCCCTAGCTGTACATATATTTGTATACGCTACATAAAATCCTGGTCTCAATCAACTTCCTTGCCCTGTTTTCGTGTTGCTGCGCAGACACAATGATAAAGCGCGCTGTGGTTGTCTGCTGGTGTGTTTACACCCTGGGTGAGTGCCAGCAAGGCTCTCTGTGCCTTAGCTACAAGCACAATGTTTTATAAGGCAAACAGGAAGATCTTCTCTTCGAAGGTAAACATCAGATGTGTCATTATAGAGGATGTTGCATAACGAGCCCAACTGATACTTACCCCTAAACACGAGCGCAGAGAAACAGAGACACAAATAATGTCTGCAGTTTTTGTGAATGTTGTTGTCGTGTTTCAGCAAAAACAATTAGAATATTTGAGCTAGCATGTGGCCCACTGGTAATTATTCTTTCTTTCTTTTCCTGTCTGTTTTTTTTCTCTTTGTATGTCTTCTTGGGCTTTTTTTTTTTTTTTTACTTTTACTTTTGTTTCTCTTTCCCTCCCTCACTTCATTTCTCCCCATCAGACCCTCGTCAGTCCCAGTCCTCTCCTCCATGGTCTTATGAACAGACGTATCCGTCCTACCTGAGTCCCATGGCGTCCCCCTCAGTCCACTCCACCACCCCCCTCTCCTCCAGCCGAGGCACGGGCCTGCCTGCCATCAGTGACGTGCCTAGACGATTGCCAGGTAGAACCACTACTCAGCCACATTCTGAAACCACCCAGTCTCCTCGTCCCGTCAGCTTTATCTGATCTGCTACAAGTAGTTCACTTATAACATCCGATAGAAGGGGGAGAAAGGCAGGCGTGCATGTACATCATTTCACACAAAAACATATATAGATTAAAAAAAGAGAATAGTACAGCACAGCATGCCGCTGTTAGCTCATTCTCTAATGAGTGTGAGGAAGTCCTGTCTGTCCAGAGAGCAGTTTGAGTGCCTTTTTTCAAACAGTGGAGGAAAAAAGCGATTGTTTCCTTTTTTCCTAACTCCCAGCCTTTGATCCCAAAGGAGTACGGGTAATAACAGGCCGGGGGATAATAACAGGCTCGTGACTGACAAATAAAGTGTCTTTACAGCGATACGCCACTCTCACAAAGCATTCTGGGTAACTGCATTAGCCAGTCTGCTTGCAGTAACGGCAGCATCTGTGTTCCAATTTGTCCCCCTTTTTTTTAACTCTACTGCTCCTTTAAAATCCTTACATGCCGCCAGACAAGTTTCTCCCCCATACACCTGTTTGACTCGGTGCCATTTTTTTTTTTCAACCCTTCTTTTTCTTTCTGCTTCCTTGTGCTAACATACTACACCCTCCTCTGCATGTGTGTGTGCGTGTGCCCCGAGCGAGGGTGAGTGATTAAGCGATGCAGCCGTGTGACTCTGCATCAGAAAGGGTTTAAAATCCAGCCAGCTGCCTTGTCAGCTTTGATTAGTTCGGTCTTTCCCCTCAGCTTTCATCTCACGAGCGTCGGCCTTTGTTCTTGAAGTGACACGTGCACGTGCGCACGCGCAAGCGCCGGGCAAGGCTTCGCCTTCGCCCACTCGCACACCTTCGAGCTCTTAATGCCTCCTAAGTGATGTGACTAAGGCCCTCAGATCTCTGGAGATCATGTTGACACCTCTCCAGGCTGCTCTGTAACAGTATCCCACCACAGAACATACCGACAAGTACAAGCAGAAGCTGATATGGATGCTGTAGTGCTAACTCCGTACCGTCCCACCCCCTCCACACGCCTTCTAACAACCCAGCTCATGTGTAGAATTGTTGCATACGCCTGGGAGCGGCTACAAAAGTTCATCAGTCAAGTCAGACACCTAATTCGGAAGTGATGCTCAAGAGTTTGGAAAACCCCTCCAAATATTTAGACGTTCCACTTTGGTTTTATTTGTTCAAATAAAGTTTGATCTGGCTCATCATGACTGAAATGAGCACTAAAATGGGCCTAAACGTTAAAAGCAGGAGTTTATTGAACAGCACCGGTCACATGTGAGATCACTGCTCCTCCACCGTGGAGACAATCACCTACTATTCCTATTAGAATCGAACAGATCTCGTGGAAAGAGGAAGTTTAAGAGCCTTAATTGGCAGCATATGCTATCTGACGCTAGCGACAAACCCGGCTTCGCAATCCCTCCCCACACATAAACACTGCGTCCCCCCCTCCTCTTCTTCCACACCACCCCCTGTCCTCTCGCAGCAGACATGGTGACACGGAAGACGCCTGGTGATTTATGATAAGAGCGCCATGGCTGGACTAAACCACCGAGAGGAGACGGGAGGGAGGGAGGGAGGGAGGGAGCGCGAGAGGGGGAGGACCTCCTATTCTCCTTAAACTCTTCGCCCAGCGCGAAGCTCGCCGCAGCCAGTTAGTGGTTTTGGGGTATTTTTTAAGGGATGAAGCGAAAAGAGGAACGAAGGGTGAGATGGAGCGGCTCCTTCTCGGCTCTCTCTTGCGCGCGCGCTCGCCCGCACGGACGCACACGTACACACACACGCTGGAGCCGATGGGAGGCGAGGAGAGGAGCCACATCAGAGCTCAGCCCTGCCTCATTATGGATCTCATGGAAACTGTTTCTGCTCAAAGTGTTTCCACATGTGCAGCTCCTGATTCATCCCAACTGCTTTTTTTATGTGCATACAGTATTCACACACATATACCAAGCCCCACACACACACACACACACACCACACACACAAACACACAGCGCTTGCACACTCGTATTTGCATGCATAAACAGTTACACAGATGCACATCAGCATGCGCCAACACACGCACAGACAGACATAAATATGCAGAGGTGTAAACATATGAATGCACATGCGTGTATGGGGCTGATGTGTTTATGAACTTTATCATCACTTAGGAGCTTTGGTGAGAAACGGATCTCAAGTCGATGCGCCATACTGAAAGATAAATCCTGGTCTCTTAATATACATATCATTCTCCAAATGACAATTCAGTTTACTACCGTTTTATTTCTCTTTATTTCTCATGGGACCTATTTGTTAAATTCAATTATTCTACAAGACAAATTGTTAAATAGTCCAAGCCACATTTCACATAATCCTAACTGACAATGTAGTGAGAAGATGTGCACTTATTAGGCTTTCAGGAGCTGCCTTGTTGATGTCAGGAAATCCTAAAGAAATGGATGTTTCTGTGTTTTTAGGCTCCTCCGACCTGAGCCCCTTCCCTGGTCAGTTCGAGCGCCAGTTCCCGGGCCTCTCCTCCATCACGGACAGCCGTTTCTCCAGCCCGCGGATGCACTACCCGGCCACCTTCACCTACACCCCGCCCGTCACCTCGGCCATGTCGCTGGGCAGCACCCACTACCACACCTACCTTCCCCCTCCGTACCCGGGCTCCACCCAGAGCCAGAGCGGACCCTTCCAGACCAGCAGCACGCCCTATCTCTACTACGGCGCTTCGTCCAACTCGTATCCCTTCTCCATGGTCCCCGGCGGGGACCGCTCGCCGTCCCGGATGATCCCGCCTTGCACTAGCGCCTCCACGGGCACCTCCCTGGTGAACCCTAACCTGCCCAGCCAGACGGAGGGAGGCGTGGACGGCGACGGCAGCCACAGTAATTCGCCGACCGTCCTCAACCCCGGGGGCCGCATGGATGAAGCCGTCTGGAGGCCATATTGAAGAAGCCCAGGGGGCGAGAGAGATAAGAAGTCAACTGATGTCATGGTTTGAAAGCACAAAACCTTTTTTGTAATGAAAAGGGGACTTTTGAGCTCTCAACAGCCGTCTCCACCTTTTGCCTGGAAATTAAGGTCGAGATAAAAAAAATAAAAAAAAGACCACGCTAGTACGGACTTGTCTTCCTGGAATGTGTTTTGACCAAGGCACTACAAAGGGAGTCATTCTCACAGCAATAATGAGAAAGACAATTTTGGTTTACTAGGCCCAAGTGGATGAGACTTTTATTTCAGTTTTATTATAGTCCACGAGCTAAGGGATGCTTCGACAATATTTGTAAGAGACTGCCTCTTTTGTATAGTGTTTGTACTTCATTAAGGCTTTTTTGCAGAGCATGTTTTTGTACTACGACAATATCAAGATGCAAGTTAAGCACTGAGTAGCAAGCGATGAGAGTAACACATATGTTACCTTACGAGGCGTGGACAGTAAATTTGCTTTAAACCAATTAATTTAACTTGTACATTGTGGGTGACACGTTGATGTAGATTGAGGCGTTTTCTTAGTTTTAACTTATAAAGCCATAAATTATGTATTGTATTTGAAACTTGAGTCAAAGACGTGTAATCTGAATATTTTTGTTGCATCTATATGACTAAGTTAAAAAAAATTTTGATAGGTAATTTAAGAGAGTAAAAGGTTTAATTTCTTTTTTTTTTTTCTCTTCTTTTCGTAGCACCCAAAGATTTAAATCGTTTCGAATATGAAATGTAATTTCCAAAGAGTATTGCAACATGTTTCTTCTGGTGTAACTTTCAGTGTGACTGCTCTACACATTAGGAGCCCGACATCTTCGCTAGGCGTTGACACACATTTGGCTTGGAATTTAACCTTTGGTATTTATTGAGCAATAACTCGTATTGTGCCTCTTGGCAACATACCGTGAAAGAGAGCTTCAATGGGGGAAAAATAATTATCCGTTTGGGGGAAATTCTGCTTGATTTCTTTACTTTGTCTTGTCTGACATGCACACAGACGCTCGTGTTTTTTTTCTTTTTTTTTTTCTTTTCCAAATATGAAACGGTACATTTACACGCAAATTGACATTCAGACCGAAGATGATTAGAGCGGTGCCACACCTCGTGGTGTGCTTTAAAGGTCAGACTTTACGGTACAGTTATTTTGTGACACACGAACTCCTCAGGACTGGAATAATCCTCGGATGATCCCAGAGATTCGCTATATCTGCATTTCTGTTTTCATACCCAGCCTGGCTGAAAGCTCCGACGAGATTATAGCTTAAACATGCCAAGTCTATTATGGCTTTCATATCATGTGCAGAAAGATAGCTTTGAAAAAGTTTGTCTCAGTGTGTGACACACACAGGTTTGCATTTTGACGTTTTTCCTCTTTTAGTCTTTGAGACCGAAAAGGAAAATCTCACAGTTAAAGACGGAGCTGACTGTGACATTCCTTCAGGCCTTTATTTATTTTACATCTTTTACTTTTGTTGGTTTACCAAATTAGATCGGTGCCCTCCTCCCAGACTAAAGCCTGAAATCATGCCGTGGCTCCAGTGTGAGGGGAGGTCTGAATACGAAATTACTGTTTGAGATTCTAAAAAGTTAAAGGAAAAAGTGCAAACAGCGAGGTGATTGGATTCAGCTGCTGGCAGCAAACTGGTAACCAGAAAATATGGGAGACTTGTGTATGTTTGTTTCATAAAGCACTTATTTCTTGTTTTATTTCTAGTGGCACTTGCGGCAGGCTGCCAGCAGGGCTCGTGGTTTTGGTCCTCAGCGCAGATATAACGCCACTGGAGTCACACACACACACACACACATACACACACACAGAATGGATAACACTTGGCCAAACAAGCCATTTACATTGGAGTTGAATCTGATCTCACAAGGCAGTTGGTATTTGTTTGAAGAAAAAAAAAAAAAAAGCATTTCGTCTCTCTGCTTTCATACAGTGCGATATGGAGTGCATGGAGGTAATGTAATAACCCGATCTGAAAAAGCTGAGAAAAACACGGCCCTGTCCAAGGATCAGACTTCAAGCTTTTCATTGAAGGCTTGCACGCAGTCTCTGCAGAGGATGTTCTGAACTCACTCAACGCGATTGCACATGTCACACTACATTTCCTCGACTTCTCCGGCCCAAACAAAGAGGATTCCTGCTGTTGCAGCGTAACACGAGAAAGCAAACAAAGAGTTAGGTTGTTGTTATGTTAAAGCATTCTCAAAATTAAAACTTCATATCCAGCATCTCCTTAGCAACTATGCACATCTGTTGGATTTTATTCAGCCTGCTTCTTTCTTTTCGAACTTCGAACAGGAAATGGTCTCTTAAGAACTGTTTACACATCAACGCAGCACTGACATCCCATACTGTCCTCATCTGCTTTTGTTTGTGTTGTGTGTTTATTTCTTTCCTCAAAAAAAACAGAGGTTCATCTTTTTTTCTTTTTTTTTTTTAAATGTTGCATACAGACTGTCGTTAAAAACCTTGTATTATTTAATGATCAACATGTATGATATCCAGGAATTGTACTTTACCTTGCTCTCATGTAAAGTTTACTTGTTCTTTCTGTTGCTATGCTTCTACTCATGAACTCTTGTCAGGAAACCCAATCTAACGGAGGCTCTGTTGGATTTTTGCTGGTACGTTTCATAAAGTTCATAAGGTTGTTGTTTTTCTGTTCTTTTTTTTTTTTTTTTTTTTTAAGGGACAAACCTGACAACAGTGAGTGAAATTGGCATTGTGATTGTACATTTTGTTTATTTTAAGAATAAAATAGGAATTTTGTAACTTACCTTTCCCTCTTCGCTTCGTCTCGCCACTAAAATCGCACTTTGTTTATTTTTTTCAGGGACCTGCTTTTCTTTTCTTTAATTCCTTTCAATCTTGGGGGTTCATATGTAAAAGTTATTCTCGTGAGCTTAGGATTCAGACTGACCTGAATTCTCATTAGCTCGTCAGAAATTTCTTTAAATGCCAAGTAGTATTATATGTATCTAATGTGCTCCAGCAAACAAATAACCTTGGTTAAATCACACAGTAAGGGGGTAATAAGTGTAATTTTACCACGCAAAGTCGCCCTACTAATATTTTTGTTCCTGCCAATGTCGCTACTGCCCACTATTATGGTTCAGATTCTCAAACATGTATGGAATGAGAAATTAGTTTAATTAGTAAGCTTGCTATTTGATTTTGGAACCTCTGCAAATGCAAAATGACGAGGCAAACGCCTGTCAATCAGAAGGAAGTTGGCTCTCAGTGAATGGGGCGTCTTAAAGGGACAGTACCTAAAACGGCTTGTTTTCAAGCAGAGGCTCAACTGAGAGGCCGCAAATGGGCAGTAGGAGATAAATAGGGATTTTTTTAACTGTAAATTCTGCAAAGGTACTCTAGTGGAGTCTCAGAATTAACATTTGGAGGTGAAAATTTGCATAATAAATTCACCTTTAAAAGGCCATATGTAAATCTGGATATTTCAATTTATCTGTGCGCTGATTCATCAATTTAAATACACAATTCAAAACTTCCTTTTTGATTATTAATGGAGGATTGTATGCTGTGCAGGGGTTAGTACTCAAACCTGAGTTAAACACACGTGAAAAGCAAAAGACTCTGACATCATGTGAAGCGTGGAAGCCATTAGTGATCTGATGTTACAACTGAGTTTAATAAGTTTGATGTGGAAACTCCACATCAAATCTCCAGTGTTCAAAGACAATCAGTGGGAAAATTGTGAATGGACAATTGACCCTATGGAGGATCTTTAATCTCAAAATGTGTTTTTTTTTTTTTTTATTTAGATCTGATTTTCCATTTCAGTATGAAGGACCACCTGCACTCTTAATATGCCAAGAACATTTAGCACCCATTTAATCTCTTGTGAAAGCCTTAACAAGCAGATCTCTGCGTTTGTTCCGTGTAGAGTAGCACATTTAGCGGTGTCATCTCTGGTCTGCCGCTCTGTCTGCACCAACATTGTCTTTGGACGGGGGACTGAGGCGGGCTGGGGCCCCCTGCGCGCTCGCTCAGCCAGACGGCTGCTACCACTGCCACTGCCATGGCTGCATTTCAAAGGTACTCTGGGAAACCGAAGCGGCGGAGACAGGAGCAGAGACAAGGAGAACCAGGGAAGCTGTTTTACATTATTCCAAGACATAATAGAGCCAATCTGAAAGTGTGCGCACGCGTGCTGCAACAGAGAGAGAGAGAGAGGGAGCTCTAACACCATCCCTGTGTGTTGTTTTAAGGTTCAGATTGAGAACATTCTCGGGATTTCCCTGAATATAGATTGCGTGGAAAAAAAAAAAAGCTCCCGCTGGTTTCAGGTTCACATTCTCAGCGTTCTCAGCCATGTCTAGCAATTATAATAATGAACTCCGGAGGAGCAGCGGGACCCAGACACCCGGGGAAATTAGCATAATGTCCTGCATGCACGGGAGAGAGACAGCAGACTCATTTGAGAGGGGTTAGTATCGAGTTTTTGCCCTTGTTAAATCTGGCGGTTGAACGCGATGCCAGCGATGATGTGCGCTTGATTTTCATACCAGGTCGTGAGTAGTTTTGCAGGAGCAGCAGCACAAAGCAGACTGCACTCTCTTCCTTTACATTATGTAATCAACAGAGAGGAGGACAAACAAGAGTTTATGAGGAGACGAAACCACTCCATTTGAAGGGCGCGCACACGCTCACACAAACACACACACAGCTGACAGCCCAATACAAACTGTTTACTTGACCTCTGCAAACGTTTCAGAGAAGCAGCTCAGGCGGGAAGTGATCCTCAAGGGCCTCATACCACTCACAGAGCTGTATATCTCTTCCTATGTTTCCGTCTCCACTAACAGGGTTTTGTGTGTGTGTGTGTATGTGTGTATATGTGTGTGTGTGTGTGCGTTTTCTGCCCTCAAACAGGAATCTGTGCATCTTGATTTCTCATTTAGTCCCAGGATAAACTCAAGCCTCAGCAGTGCGGGCCCCCGCTGTTGAATCAGCATGCAGCATTTGACCTCCCTGAACCTCAGTTATCTGAAGTCGTCCGAGCTTCTCGGCGACGACAGTCCTCATTAACGCCCCAGAGTTAGACCATCTCCAAGCTCCGTCCCTGCCCACCATGAAATACATCGAACTGATTGTAACTGACCCCTCCTGACCACCACCCACCCACGCTCGGTCCTTGAGCTTTTCAAAACTGACAACAATAACTGTGTACTTTGGCGCTCTCTAGTGGGCTTTTCTTTTTATCTCACCGTAGGGACCAGGGTGTGGGTTCCCACCTATACTGTTTGGTGTTCCATGCAGCCAAAGCCAGCCCAAACTTAGAGGGACTGTTGCTAAAGTTCCGACATCCCACATTTCTTTTTCCGTCTTTTCCGCCGTAAATGGACGCCGCATATGAAAAGCTGCTCACCCTTCACAGAGAGAGAGAGGGGTGGGGGCGTTGTAACTTGTCTTTTGACCTGCAATAAAAGAAATGATCAACTGGCAGGCGAGCTGCACCCAGGCAGTGGCCCAGAACCTCACAGACATGGTAGGGTTGTAAGGCAGCCTGCAGTCCTTGCACCAGAACCCATTCATCATTAGATTAAAGCGTGCCTGTGTCTTTAGCCTGCTTTTGGAAAACATTTGAGCCCGCGAAACCATTTTGCTGCCCGAGCGAAGAGAGTGCACTCATGAAAGCTAAAATGCCTTCACTTAATGAGAGCTGCCAGTTCAGATTATGCAATATGATACTGGTCGCGCGGCCTGATCAAAAAATAAAAATAAGTAAAAAAAAATAGAGGAATTACTGCAAAAAATGCGAGTGTCAGGACCATGGAGAGCGACCAAACACACAAACAAAAGGCCCCTTTGTCCGAGGCCTTCGCTTCATGTCAGTGTTTCAAATTATACACCATCTCAGCTGTCAAAAAATGGCAAACCGTTGCAGCGCGACAGAGTGTACAGAACATAAGACAGGATAAACCTCCGCTCGGAGCCAAATATTCATGCAAAACAGGCCTTTTCCATAGGTTTCAGCCAGGCAATAAAATTTGAAAAATTTGGGCAGGGGCCTCATCTTTCGCCTGAAACCGAGCATGAAGGAGCTCTATGTGTTCTCTCTGTCAGATGAAGGGTTGTTAAAACTTTATCAGGCGAGTGTTAATTGAGAACTAATGCACTGGTAATGCGGAGCGGTCACAATGATCCAGCTCACAGATGAGTGACATACAACCCTGGTGACATTTACACCGTGCTGGGGCCTTTTTTGGAAAAACACGCCACACGAGCGCAGCTGTATGGGGATGCCAGGCGAAACGGGGGATGAAGGATGCCCGCCGACGAGTCTGGTTCTGCTTTAGACATTCATCCTCTCTGTCTCCAAGGATCATAACTCGTGTTAGAGGCAGGTTTTATGGTTTATGACTGGAAAATAAAATGCCGCGTGTTTCCTGCAGGCGAAGCGATGATTTACAACTATGAATGATAAAGTGAGGGCCCGTCTGACAGTGCGGATGTGTGTGAGGGCTGCTGGGGATCCAGACATGTCCGACATGTGGATGTGCGGTGCGGTCGTATAGCGAGTGTGGTCACCACAGTGCGGTTATATACATTGGAACATGGCACGGAGGGAAAAGTTCTGGCTCACTCGCAGGTATCAATACCTGACATCATCATCTCACATAATTAGCACGGTGTCCACATCCTTCTCCAGTGACCAAGGATTATTTCATGTGGTTCGCAATTGGAACTGAAACCCCAACCAGTAAATCTAACCAGAGAGCAGAAATACCCCTGGGCTCAGCCTTCTGCAGACACGGTTACTCACTGCAGCGACTCCTCTCCAAAAGTCCAATCAGATATGTTTATTGTTATCTTCTGCCCAACCTTGGGCCTGATTATTTAAATACGCAGAAGAATGTCTCCATCACCTGGCTCCGAAGCGTCCGCACTTCAGGCCACGACAGGCCTGTCCCAGCCGCCATGCAGCTGAACTGAGACGGAGGAACGGCGCGTGCCAAGAGCTCTCTCTGGTGAGGTCGTCAGTCTTACGCCGAAAACCGCAGGCGCGCGCCAGGCAGATCAATAATCCCCATCAAGCTTCACCACAAGTCACTCAAACCTCCGAGGGCAGGCGAGCGGAGGAGGGTTGGGGGACCTGCTGGGAACCCGATACTCTCTGGGATGCTCTCTGTCTCGGCGTGGAAGACATGCGGACTCATCCTGTCTCTCTTTTAAACATGATCTCCTGTTACGACACGGTTCCTGTGCTCTGGTTAGACACATCCTCCTCAGGCCCAGTCACATGTCAGTCACTGAAAAGCATGAGGAGCTAGGGCTAGTTGTTAAATCTGTTTTCCTGCTCTAACTTGCATTATCATTACATTTAAATCACAAAGGAAAGCATGTGTGTTTCTGAAAAATAAACATCCATCACTATTTTAGGCATTCAGAACTGTTCTGTTCTGGAGGAATTTTCTGAAATCAAAGACTCTTCTTCCCACCAGGATAAAAAAAATAATAATTTTGAGAACTAAAGACGTTACAACTAAAATTCAGTCAGAGCAACGAATAAACCGTACTTGCATTTGCAGTTAATTACTACATTTTGCTGGGTTCTGGGACTCTGCGTGGACAGCTTAAGGCAGGGGGAGTAACAGCAAAGACCCCATGATACAGAACAGACACTGCTTTAAAGGAGGAGCTGGGGTGGAGGCGAGTTGCAAAGAAACTTGCAGAGGAAACAGCAATTATGGTTGGGCTACAGCAACTGTAGGTGTGCGTGTGAATCGTTGTCTCTCTGTGTTAGCCCTGTGATAGACTGGACACCTGTCCAGGGTGTACCCCTGCCCCTCGACCAAAGACCAAAGCTGTTACTGGGTGAGAGGTAGGCTACATCAAAGACAAAGACAAAAAAACATTCACTCTAACATGCACACCTTCGGCCAATTTAGAATTACCAATGAACCTAACGACCATGTCTTTGGATGGTGGGAGGAAGCTGGAGAGAACCCACGCAGACACAGGGAGAACATGCAAACTCCACACAGAAAGGCCCCAGTCGGAGCATGGAATCAAACCCAGAACCTTCTTGCTGTGAGGCCTCACCACTGTACCACCCTTAACCTAAGTATCTCTCAACTAATACCTCTGGAAAACTTCCCTGCTTCACTTTCTATGCACCGGTCTTGTACAGGTAACGTTGCTCGTTTCATTTTCATTTAGTCAGACACAGCCCGCTTCTTCCACCTCTGAAACTGTACCTTTATCACGAGACAGAAATGATACAAATTAAACTTATAACTGCTCAGACACAGTGATTTATTTTGGGCGTGTTGTTTCAAGTCAGGAGTGTGAGAACAAGGTCTAGCACTAAAGAGATGAATCATTTCCTGCTTGTCAGTCCAGACACTGGAACCGGTGACCTACTGTCCCTAGCCCACTTACTCAACCACTGGTTCACAGCTGCCTAGAAAATGTCCCAGCTGACGTGGACGTGCCTTCCTAATAGAGACAAAATTAGATGTTCAGCTCAGCTTGAAGTTAATAATAGTACATAACTTGTGTAGTCTGTGTAACGTTTATGCTGAAGCTGAAGAAATCTTTGATTGACAGCACCTCGAGACTGACAGTGGGTCTTAGAGCAGGACAGGGACAAACAGTCTCCTCCAACGACAGATAAGTATCTACCCGTTAACAGACACTAGTCAAGCAAGTTTCTGAAGAGCAACGCTCAGTTTTTCCTATTTAAACCCCAACTCCCTGCCAGTCTTTTAGAACTGAAGAAGCTACTTGGATGAGAGGCGTCTTCAAGAAACTCTACAAGTCCAGTTGCCTTTCATTAACGTTTTTGGACATGCTTAATAGAGGCTCTCAGCCAAGCAAAGAATGACGGTAAAACTAAACTTCACCTCAGACTGAAACATATACAGTACGTCTCTCTCCCTGGCGCAGTGTCTCATAGCAAGCAGCGGCTCAATTTGACTGGTGCACTGAGGCCTATATGGCAGTATTTCTTAAACTATGGGTCTGGCCTTTAATTGGATCACAGGTCTGTTTCTGGTGGGTCCTCACACGTCAAACACGCCAGTTTGTTTTAATCAGCTCAGGTCTCAAAGCAAGACTCAATTTACACAATTTATGCCCGAGCTGCAAAGGTTTAGTAAACCTGGCTATAAAAGTGCACGGTGTGTGAGCCCCTGTCAGCCTATGCGGACTCGTTGCGCTACGGTGGCCGAGCCAAGGCCAGCGACTGGTGGATCCACTGGGAGCGTAATAACAGATTAATGTGGCGAGCCAGGCCCCACGACCAGACGTGTTTGACGCTAATGCTCCACTGTATATTATCCAGCGCGCAGAAATGTTGGATGTGAGCGATGGGATCCAAGGACAGGGATGTTTAGGTACTAATTACCAAACAGCAAGGCACAAGTCTCGCTCCATATTTCCTTACTCCTGTGGAAACACTAGGCAGGCTCCATTTATTTTCTTTGACTGTTGTTTCTGGCAAGGCCGCGTCTCAGTAAACACCACTCGCCCACCATTGTAAATCCGACAGGCGCAGATCTTTCAAGTTAGACTCCTTTGAGGAAAAATGGAGACAGATCGGATGGCGGCGCTCGGGTTTTCCGTCTTAATGAGAGAGTGGAGAAGAGGGATGGCGTTTGATCCCTGGCATGGAAGCCTCTATTTAAGCCTGTCAACGGTCATCACTCTCTCTCTCTCCCTCTCTCTCTTTCTTTCTTTCTTTCTCTCCACTTCTTTCTCTATTTTATGGATAGAGAAACAGACCTGCACCACTGGATTTGATCAGGGCGCACTTAACCCTTTTCGGAGCCAGGACCCAGACTCCTCCAGGAACCCTCGCTATCACCCAGAGACGCGGACCCCCCCCCCCCCCTTCCAAAACCTGACGACCTGCAAGCATCAGCACTGATTGATCACCTAGCTGGAAAAGAAAAGAAAGAGGCAGAAGCAGATCTGTGAAAATATTATTTTATTTGCAGAGCTCTGCAACGAGCAAGCCTCTCAGTCATCATGCTCCGATTTCATATCATGTGTTTGTCCAAAACCACACAAGAGCCACATGGTTCTTCAAGGAAGTCTCGCTACAGTCGCAGCCTGACACCAAGCCAAAGACGATAAGCCCCGAGGCAAATTTCCATCCTCTCCGAGCGGACAATGAAACTTTTGAACTTTAACTTTTTAGGCAGCGGATGTTGATAGACTCCTCAGTAAAGGAAATGTCTTTCTGATGAAGGGCTGGAGGGCAGGACTCCTGACCATCGCGGACCTGGCCTGGAAGACGCTTTTCATCGCAGCACTAATGGCTCTGCCCAATCAGGCCTGATTGGGGCTGCTAAATAAATACTCTCTCCATTTATAATATCATGCGTAACTTAAGACAAAATCAATACCTAGACCGAACACTAATAGCTGGAGGCAAAACAAACGTCTCAGCTCTGGCTGCAATACATTTTTCAGAATGAGTCCATCAGTGACATTGGCATGGATTTCTGATACTTCCAAATAAAAAGGCACGTAGTGGAGGATTTTTCATCTTTTTTAAACAGGCTCCGTATCAGGTTTCAATATTGCATTTAAAAATTTTTGCATGTAAGCAATCCAAGCCTTGTTCTAAGCTGTTAGTGCCCTTAGTTAGCTACACTTTGTTCAGTCGAGTCTAAACATTGTTTTCTTCAAATCAAACTTTAAGAATCAGGAGGGAATCTGAATATACAAGCTCCAGAAAAAAAACTGAAAATAAAACCACCGTTGCAGCGGTGAGCGGCGACCGAAATGAAACTGCAGATTGGTACGGTCATATTCAGCAAACAATTAGCATCAATCATCAATCACAGATGAATCAAGGTGTCTACCCCGGGAGCCAGGGCTCGATAATAAACACTGGAGTCAGACTAGACTTCTGTGGGCTTGGGAATAAATAAAGCGAACGACCTTGACATCAGCAGCTAGTAAAACGTTTGGCCGTGTGCTGGAGCATGTATGAAAGAGAGCTTTGTGTTAGTCACGAGGAATAAATATAGACAGACACAATCGTGTTTGAGTGAAAGGAAAAAAAAAAGAGAGAGAGTTATGTCAGAAGTTTCACAGCAGCAAAATTTGAACTTGCGTTTGGATTGCCAATCAAGTTAAATGCATTTGATTTATCTCCTGCTCCACTTCTGCTTTGCCATGTCTGCTTGATCGAAATACCATACGCACTGAACGACTGAAATCCATCGCATCTGGAGCTGCGAGGCAGAGTAATCCACCCTACAGCGCAGACTTCTGATCTGTTTACTACGACAGACCAAAAGCTTTCTGAAAAACGCCAATGACGGTCACGTGTTGGTTGTGAAGTGATGTTTCTTGATGCCGGTTTGTTTTGCCGGGGCTCGGATCAGTTGGCGAGTTACTTGGCCAGCCGCCTCGCCACGTCCTTGTAGGCGGTCTCGATCTCCAGGTCGGCGGCGCAGGTGTTGGTGAACTCGTCGCGTGCGTAGGAGTTCTTCAGATACCGCCACACCCCTGTCATGCCCGAGGGGATGTCATAGTTGCGGTACTTCTTAGCAACAACCTAGGAGACAGGGCAAAGGTGTAACTACCTCCCCAGGGAACTCTAACCAAGTCAGTCTTTATCTGTTAGGCGTATGTTCAGCCCCGTCTATGAGGCCTGTTTCAACCTGCGTCCCACTATTTTTACAGTTCATAAATGTAAGAATGAATTACTCTCATTGACGTCCCAGGTGTACGGCATGTTGTAAATTTAAAGTATCCAGGAAACTACTAGCAGACTGCTGTTTGATTCTGCTGCTGGTGGAGAGAATCAGGGTGAAGGAGAGACTGAACATTTGTGAGAGCATTTCATTGGACGCAATATTAGTACACGCCCCCGAGTGCAAGATGAGTCATCAACATTTTTTCAAGTCGTTTTCAAGACATATAATAATACAAATACAATATAAAACTATTTAAACTACTTTTGTCAGTGTTGGGCCAGATATTAGCGAGTTACGTGAGTCTGGTAACTCGCCATTAGGATTTCATTATGAGGCGTGTTTCAACCAATTCGATAAAAACAACCTTTGTACACTATTGGATAGTCCTACAACCAGTCACAGCCATTTTATAGTACATAAATTCAACTCCACGGTGCTCAGATGATGTGTATTACTATGTTGGTGTTACTCTTCAGCCCATCACTGTGTAAAACCTGCCCATATAATGGGATTGGCCAGGCAGATCTTTGGCGGAGCATAATCAGTTTCCAATGGAGGGGTTCCAGACCAACTTTCTGCCACAAAGAAATTGTGGGTGGGGAAAGTTGGTCTAACTTCCAGGCTAAACATACTTTATAGAAAAAGACATTTCGTACAATAACAATACTTTGAATGACATTTAATGTGGACTTTAAGTCAAGCAACGTTTTGTTAGTGACACTGCAAAGCTGTTGAGGCATTAATAAATTATCAATCATCAAGTCATTAGCACTGAAGGGTCTGGGAGTGTGGCATTTTTGTCTGGGTGCTCCAGCCTCCTCCCACAGACCAAAGGTCTAAACCAAATGTTGGACTGAGTGGCTGTTTTTAACTGTTTACCCCATGATGGAAACATTTACTCTAATGCTCTATCCAAATACCATTTTGAGGTGCTTTTACTTGACTTGAGTATTTCTATTTTGTAGTACTTTAATCTGGCAATCCCCTACATTTCAGGGAGAAATACTGCACAGTCTAGTCCTCTTCATTTATTTGTAGATGAGTTGTTAACAGCTGGTTTCATGTCAATAAACATTGAAATGATCCATTATCTCACTGCAAATCAAATAACAGAGGAAAGGTCCAAACACTAAGACCGGATTTGTGTATCAGAACCTGTGACAGAATTTTCTTTCTCCTCCCACTGACTATCTCAGCCTCATCCTCTGTAACTGCACACATGTGAATGTCATCAGTTTAGCCGTTATCTGTTCACAGGTTGCACTTTAGAAACAAGTCAGGGGAGTCTGGATATAAAACAGCAGCGTTTCTGCTTTAGATGCTAGCAAAAGAGTACAGGAAAATATTCAGCACACTCAGTTATTGCTTTTTTCAGCTGCATGTCTGGAGAAATGCAAATCTTGTTTTTCACTTGTTATATTTAAGTGACAAGCTGTTGTCTATATTTGGCATTTCTATAGCTGAATATGGAATATGTGACCTCCCTCTTTACCTTGACTATGTGCAGTTTAGGCAGCAGGTTGCAGTCTGCTAGAGTCAGCTCGTTTCCATCCAGGAAGCCTCTGTTGGAGGCCTTCTCCTCCTCCATACTGTCGGCATCGATCTCCTCTGGCAACGGGCTGTTCAGGTAGTCATCCAGCTTCTTCAGGGCCTTGGTTAAACCTTTCTCTAGAACTAAATACACAGGCCACAAACAATCAGGTGGAAAGTGACACAAGTTGTGTCGTGGTAAACTCACTAGGTGGCAGCACAGCAAGCTCTATGAGTCTAGCCCTCAAACACTGGACTCTGCTACAGCCTAGTGGAGGAATGTAATAATGACGCTCATGTGCTTTTTCATCCTGTTCTACTGTGAGTGTAAAGGGCATAAAGTGAGCGGCCCACCGGCGTTGGCTTCTGGTTTGGTGTTCTTGATGTAGGCCGAGAACTTGGCAAAGGTGTCATTTCCAGCTGTGTTGGACTCTCTGTGCCTGGCGGCCAGTCTGGGATACCTGAGCAGACGCAGGGACAGAGGCAGGAGACGCAGTCAGACCAAACCATCTGGATAGCATTAACACCTGGACTGGAACTCAGCCCCGGACTTAAAACATGTTACACACTCACTACGAGTTGGCCGCTCGCCCCTTGGGCTCCCTCGCACTAAGGTCCATTTATAATGTAAAAATCTTTACAGGCAGTAAAAAGAAAGATTTAGTTAATCTGCCATTTTTCTCGGCTAATGCTCACACACTGGATCTGAAGTTTTTATGGAATGACAATAACAAAAAAGGGAGTAGATAGTCAGAGTGGCAATCTATCAGATCTCCGAATCTATGCCCCACTGAGGAAAGCATTGCAATATTCATATACTTTATTATTATTATGGTCTGGGTGTAGTGGAAAATGCTTCATTAAGTAACTGATAATCTCTATAAACATATATATGATAGGAAAAGCTAAATTGCCATCAGATTATACTCGATGGGTCAGCAATAACCGTTGATTTGGATCATCAGCTAGTCTCTGGTAATCCAGTTTCTACAAAACAAGACAACTGTCATGCTCTTTTTACATTTTCTGACAGCAGATCAGTTTGACATATTTCAGGGAGTAATAAAACAAGAAGGGGCAGCCACAGTGATCTAGAAGCTGTCTCCTGCAGCTCTTCATCTAACAGATCACTGTGGAGGCTCAGCTTCTCATTAAGGTAATCAGCTCCTATCAATGTGCTCTGCTGTTCACAGACGCTTTATGCGGTGATAGACAGAAGAGTAATAGAAACACAGTCATGTGCGTCATCTGAGCGCCGTGGAAATGCATTAGTTTACAACAAACTGGTTCTGATTGGTTGTTGGACTGCCCAATTGTGTGTGGAGTGTTTATTTTCTCTGTATTGGCTGAAACATGCCCCATAATGAAGTCCAAATGGTGCGTTACCAGACACCTTGTCTAGATCTGAGCCAGGTTAGTGTGCAGCATAAAGATCATGTCAAGATTAGATCAGTATTGTTCACGACATAATGGAAAAAGATTATTGTCTCACTTCTTTATTACAGCTTCCACAGTTTGTTATGTTGCCAACAGAATTCTGTGACCTGTAGTCCTCAACCTGACTTATTGTGACCACCAGTATGTACAGGCGTCAAACCAACCAGGAAGTGATCTATATTGCCACTTTTGGGTTTTTAGTGCTAAAAATTAAATGAGCACAGTGACCCAGTACACATTCGCTATCCACAAAAAGATTTAGAGCATTCACGAACAACAAACAGTTAAAGTCAGTCTTCATCAAATACAGCACTCCTTTACTGGACTAAAGAGTTTCCTGTTCTGTCAACAGCGGCGCTGAAGTGAAATAAATCAACCCAAAAGCAGGACGCGTGTAGTCAGCGGTAGTATAACCTGATACTGTACACTAAGAGCAGTAAAACCTTTGTGTTGACTCACTGCGGAGGACACAGCGTATCCTCGAGAAACTCCTCAATCTTGTTGATATCGGTCTTGACCTCTCCGTTGAAGGTCAGGAAAGGAGGGTGGGTGCCCGGGGCCAGGTTGTGCAGGTCTGCTGGCTTCCTGCGCAGGACAGAGAGAAAACAGAACGTCACCACGAGCGAAGTTAGCACACGCAGGGAGTTAGGTCTTTTTTTTCGTGCTTTGCGCCTCTGTGTCCTCACCTCTTGAGGTCGACGGTCGTGACGTTGAACACGACCCCTTTGAGCCAGAGGATCATGAAGAGGCGCTGAGAGAAGGGACAGTTGCCGATGCTCTCTCCATCACTGCCCGCCTGCACACAAACACAAGACAATGAGTTATGACATAAGGTGAAGCCATAGCTCGAACAGGGAAATACAAGCACACAGTGGAGGGATTAAATAACAGGAGTGGAGTGACTGCAGCAGAAGCAGCAACAACCCTGTGACACGGTCTCAACAGGGCTAGAATATTCTTCTCTGAAGAACAAAGTAGATGCTTGCTTTTCTCTAAGTTTGAGGGATATGATCCATGTCAGAGGTTTGAAGTGGACGGACACATCTCTTAGTCGCTGTTAGATCTTCCTGCCATACTCACAGGGATTAGTGTCGTGAAAATCAATTATGTGAGACTTTGTTCACCAGGTTGCTGCTAAGAATTAATTTGTATCTAAACATACTGTCATGGTTTTGAATTTTAAATGTTTACGTGACCCCATGTGGTTCCTGTTTTTATTTTGTAAAGTTCTTCCTTGGTGTCTTTTCATCTTGCTTCACTTCCTGTGTTTCCGCTCTTTGATTGTGTGATTGGTTTCTCTTTGTGCGCTCCGCCCTCATTGGGTTCACCTGTGTTAGCCCCTCTGCCCATGTGTATATGTAGCCCTGCCTTCCCCTTTATTCTCTGTTAAGTCGCCTGTGATGTTGTCCTTGTTTGTCTCCCTGTTCAGTTCGTTGTGTTCTTGTTTTTGGTTTTTGGTCTTCACCAGTTCCTTTTGTATTTGTGTGTATGGATTACTCTGCCATACCTGCAGCACCTTAAGTTCTGTTTTTTGTTTTGTTTGCCTGCTCCTGCCACTCCTTTGTGACTTGCATTTGGGTCCTCACCCCCCTGCTACTATTTGTGACACTTCTATTTAAATGTGTCACCATAGCCTGGCGTAATCAGACTCAATTCTTATCAGAATATGCCATTTGAATTTCATTAAGGGCTGTGTTTTATGTGTTTTAAGCGATAGAAAGGGGGAAAAAGATGACATGTATAACTATATCACTCTCATTCTTCTGTCCATCACTGCATAAAGCCTGCCCAAACAATGTGATTGGCAAAGCATAGTCACTTTCCAATGGAAGGGTTCCGGACCAACTTTCCCCTACAAAAAAAAAAAATGTGAGCAGTGAAGTTGATCTGGCTTCCACGCTAACGTCATATTGAAATTCCTGTTACAAACTTAGAATAATGTCAGAATCAAACCAAATCTACACATACTAGAAGCTGCCACTAGTGGCATGGTCAGATCGTTTAGTCAGGAATAATGCAGTTACAAATAAAAGTGTGGCAGTGAAAATATAGCTACACCTGCAGTTGTAGAGCTGCTACTTATTAAATTCAAGTGAAATGAATATTAAGAAAACATAGTTTGGGATTAACTCGTAACAGTATACACCGATCACGCATAACATTATGACCACCTTCCTGATATTGTGTAGGTCTCCCTTGTGCCTCCAAAACAGTTGTGACTCAACAGAGAATGAACATGGGCCTTCTGAGGATGTCCTGTTGTGTCTGTCAACAGAATGTTGTTAATGGGGGCCTTTGGGTCATATGGGTTGAGGATAGGGGCCTCTGTGGATCATCCCACAGATACTTGATCAGTTTGGGATCTAGTGAATTTGGAGGCCAGGTCAACACCTTGTGATGTTCTTCGTGTTTTTTTTTTTGTTTTTTGTTTTTTGAGTTGTTCCTAAACTGTTTTTGTGTGTGTGCCTGTGCCAGGCTGCATCCTGCTGGGGATGGCTGCTGCCATCAAGGAGTGTCATTGCTATGGGGTGGGGGTGCCTGGTCTGGTCTAGGTGGGTGCTACATGTCTAAGTAACATCCACACGAATGCCAGGTCCAAAAGTTTCCCAGTAGAACATTGTATTGTTGTGGCTGAGCGGTGAAGCATATTTTTTATGTGCACCATGTTTTCCATGAAGTGTCAATATCAAAGTCTCTAAAGTTGTGGAGTATAGTAAAAGGTAGAGTTTTCACTGCAAAATTGGAGTGTAAAGTAGTATGAAATGAAATTGCTTAAGTAAAGTATAAACTAAATCCCCTGACATTTGTTCTTACTTCAGTCAATTCACATCAATTGTTATACTGAATAGTGTCTGTGGAGATTTGGGGATGTAACAGAAGCAGCACACCTTTGCTGTCAGCTGCAAGAATTAACCAAATGTTAGAAAGAGAGCTATTTTTTTTTCTTTCTTTTGCATTTATTAAAATGGGGTTTGAAATGGGTTCATTAATTGTGCGTCAAATGAGAACAGAGCGTGAAAATAAACTAAACGAGAGTCGCATGTTTTCTTTGTGACTGCGACGGTGCATAGAATCACTTCCTCCCCTTCACACACTCGTATACACGCAGTAATATCACGTGTCGGCATGTACGGATGCACTGCAGAGCGCCGACAGTGACACCTGATCAGCGGCCCAGATGAATTATACATAGCGATTCCATCATCTGGTTCACTGACCACTGGGGCACAGAGTGCAGGCTGTGACCTGGAGTCACACAGAGACCCAAAATACACAACAAAATAAGAGCACTGACCTCGTGGTCAGCAGGGTGAGATTTGACAAGAGGGGTCAGTCTCCCTCATTTAAGAATTATTTTTAAATTAAACCATCTTAAACTTCAGATGCCAGTAGATAAATCTCATGTGAAGTTTTTCCATTTCAAATTCTTGAGACGCTTGGGTGCAATCATTTCACAAGCCACTTTACCAAAGTGGAAAACACTTTGCCGTTCACCATCTCTACACAGCTCCCAGCGAGGACCAGACAAAAAGAGATGTCAGTCTGAAAGTAGCTGAGCCAACTGTATGTACGCCAGCCATTGATGCTCTCAGCGCTGTCACGCTGTCTGTGCACATGTGATGCTTCTGTCTGTGTATTGTGATGGCCGGGCTCAGTCGCGCAGTGGTAACACAATACAGGGTCCGCAGATAATAGCCAATCAACATCTAGAATATAGGGGACAAAAGCCGACCACACACAGATAGACCTATTGGCACGGGTGTATGGAGCTGCTGAGTGATCCCATGATGAGTGGGGTCTCCTGAAGTTAATTCATCCATCGCACAGTGTAACCAGGGGCCCACAGTTTGTCTGATTACACATGTCATTGTTTTATGTTAACTCTTTCATATTGCTATTAACTCTTTCAAATCATTTAAACAGAAAGATCAGATTAACAATTAAATGTGTTACTTTTAATTTAGTATTCTACATCCATAAGGTCCATAAGGAAGACTGATTAGAGTTGCTCAGAGTTGTTGCTGCTCAGATAGTTCTTTGCATCCCATGATGCAACCAATCGCATATTTGTGTCAGTGGAGCCACACTGCCTGGCGAACTCCCACGTCTCCAACTTCACTCCCCAAGTTTGTACAACTTTCTGCCAGACGTCCATGGTTTTCATCGAGGCCTTTCGTCTTTTCTGACAAATTTCAGGGTGTAATAGTCATTCAGAGGCTATTTAATCACTAAACCATGTGAGGACTCGTTACTTAATGAGGGTTGATGTCAACCCTACGATGTGATCATGATGCTACATGCTTTCCCCATCCTCACATTTATATAAAGTAGTTCAATTCAGAAGAGCTGTGATCCATCAATGTAGTCCACACAAACACCCAGATACTTACACGATCGAAGGCTAATTCCTGTTCTATGTGTCTCTCCTGTACCACTGCAGGATACTCCTCTGTCCATCTAGGTCACATCTCAGATGGCAGCAGGAGGAAAAAATATTATTCGGGTTGCAGCTATGGAGACCACTCTGTCGATCTATATATAAGGTTTGTGCATCAGACTGGTCCTGCATGTCACACAAATGTGAGTCTAGTCGGAATTTACAACTAAATGTAAAACAAAAGACGAATCATCCAGCTAACTAGGGTACTCTATTTCTAGATATAATAGTGTCAGGTGGTTTGCAAATGGCAAGGCTTAAAAGTGATGATGCTGCTGTGGTGGTGACTGGTTTCCTAGGAGCTGGATTGACCCAACCAGCCTTAACGCCAGCTAATTGGGTCAGTGCACCCGGCTCATCTGCTTCCACCTCACCTGCCTCAGGTATTTTCACCTGCCTCTAACATTTCTCAGGGGAACTGAAGTGCATCTTGTTATGAAGCAAAACACTACTGCTCTATCATTGAAGGTGGATCTCTCTTTTTTTTTTTTTTTGCTCCTGTATCTCAGGTTAAAATCTGAAACATTTAATGATCAGTAAATACCTGAACAAAACAGAATAATAGTCAGTTACATAATACAGTAGTTCTTTTAAATAAAAATGTTGGACTTCAGTAATGGTGCCACCATGGAGCCTGACACAGGCATCCCACAATCAACAAGCAGCTTCAGTATCACTGTCACAACAATCCTGGGTCAGCATAGAGCTCAGTGTGCCGGTGCCGCTGTAACTCTACCTCTGCTATTGGGTTACGCCGGCTTTCCATAACAGCACAGTGATGCTCAGCTGAAATGTTCTGTGGGTTTATTGTCGCTATATCGATAAAAGCTTCAGAAAATATTTTAGATACATAGATGGTCACAGCTCTGCCTCCGTCTTACCTTTACAAAAAGTTCAATATCGGGGTCTCTGTCTTGACCGTTTGTGGACATGACGCCTGGTTCTGTCTGTCACCTTGAGTCTTTTTCTTCTGCAGTCCCTGTTTATCCTTGGAGGTCTACATCCTCCAAAAAACATCAACATAAAAAAAAAAACTTCCCTCAGAGATTAACTTCTTGCCACTGGAGGTGATCTCTCACACCTAAGTAAGTTCCCTTTAGATCTCAGTCCCAGATTGAAGATTTCCACCACAGTTTGGTCCTATAAAGCTGGTTATCTGCCTTGCTTGTGTCTCCCAGGTGAAGCTGAGAGTCGGTCCAGGTGGTAGTTAGAGCCCTGTGCTCTGATTTAGACACAGATGGAGAGCAGAGCTAGCTCTCACTGAGCACCACAGAGTGGTAAACAGGTGTCAGTCTATACCAGGGGGTGGAGCCCCATCTCTCTCTTCCTACCGCTGCAACTAAACCCCGACTAAAACACAGACACCACTACACCACCTACTCTCTTATCTATCTCATCCTTTCCAAACAACTAAATTGTATTATTTTCTGCAGCTGCATATCATTATATTTGACTCTTTACTTAAAAATCTATTTAAGTGAACTTTTCAGAGACAATCCAAAATATCATCACACCCCATCTGACTTCCTAAAATGAGATGATATTTGTGTCAGTTTTAGTCCCAGCAGCCGTCACTCTGTGGATTCTTGAGTCACTAGAGAGGCGGCGTTCATATTTAATTCATGTTCCCATGTGTTTGACTCTGGCGGGTTTTATTTGATCAGCAGCAGCAGCAGCAGCAGACCTGGAGAAGATTCCTCTGTGAATTATTGATGGACAGTTTTGGTTTTAAGGCGGGAATTAGAATTCATTTACAGAAACATGCTACATGGCTACAACAAAAAAAAAATCCAAGCAGGTACATTTATCACTGAGTTGTTATTTTGGCTGGCCTACTTAAAAATAAAACACAGGAGTCTGACAGATAAAACCAAAACCTGAAAGTCAAAGTAAAACAGAAAAAGAAAGTCAGATGTTGGGCTGACTGTTTCTATTTATAGAGCAGCTCCCTCTCCTGGCTGACAACATTCGGCACAAACCAATTACTGGGCGCTGCAGAAGAGGGAGGTGTTCATTATCGGCGGTCATGATGGAAATTGTAGGGTTGTTTTTCCAAATGTGTTATTTTAATGTTTCGTAAGATCATTAGCAAAGCTGCAGACTCCTCAATCCATGCATGATGAAAACAATGCACGATAATGAGCTGAGCCCAAAGCTCCTTCAGCTTTAAAACTCATAAACCAAATATGGCAGCAGTAAATAGAAAAGAGCATCCGTGTTTAACGCTTTGGAAAGAAGCTTCTTCTTCACTGAAAGCAAAGGCTGATAGGCAGTTTAGGCTTCTGCGTCAATTTGAAGCCGTAGCTATGGCGACAGCGTAGAGCATACGCAGACCCTACGCAGACTGAGCGCAAGAGCTGTGATTGGTCCGCTTGGTAGCAGCGTGTTTCCGCTTTCGTATTTCCAGCTGTTTCTCCATCTCCACAGTTTTTGAATTGGTTGTTTTGGATAAATAAAGATGGAGCACATCGAGGAAAGGTTAACTGAGGAGGTTCGGAGATACGAACATTTACGTGACTCGTCTTAGTTTCAGTCGCCATTGTTGAAAGT
This sequence comes from Chelon labrosus, assembly GCF_963514085.1. Classification (NCBI taxonomy): domain Eukaryota; kingdom Metazoa; phylum Chordata; class Actinopteri; order Mugiliformes; family Mugilidae; genus Chelon; species Chelon labrosus. The sequence goes on from NC_140347.1 coordinate 20,721,215, forward strand.
GAAGCAGGAGGTGGAAACAAAAATTAACCCGACTGGTAAAAAAGACACAGCGCCGACTAGGGTTTGGTGGCGTTTTTACAGAGCTAGCCAGACTGACGAGAGCACAAGTAGGCTAGCCTTTAAATGGCTCTCACCGGAGTACGTTGCAGCGCCTATGTTCCGCAGTAGCCTGAATGAGCCTTAAAAGTTGACCCCATAACACACTTTGTTATTGGGGAAATAAATAGGATGGAAATAATAAAGAAATAATACACTGATAAATACATGAACAATTACATCTGATAAAGAACCAACTAGCAAATCAAACATGAGATGGGCATTACTACAAAAGTAAATAAATATTATACAGAAGCAAGGAAAATGATTTCTTTATCTTTTTATGACATTTTATGGATTGATAAATGCCTATATTTATATTTAATAGTCATTTTAGCGCCTTTAATGGCAGGCAATTAGATTTATTTATTGACTGATTATGACAGCTTGGCCTAGTGTGAAAGGTTGTCTGTCTCTCTAGCCCTGCTAGAGAGCCCTGAGACAGACTGGCGACCTGTCCAGGGTGGACCCCGCCTCTCGCTCGATGACAGCTGGGATAGGCTCCAGCTCTCGCGTGACCCTTCACAGGACAAGCAGTTACAGAAGATGAATGAATGAATAAATGACAGCTTGGCCTCCATATATGGTTATCTTAGTTAGACTGGAAACAGCTAATCTACCTCGATTCAATGGTAACATCTTATTTTTTTCTTCTTCCATTGTTGAACAAGTTACTTTTTCTGGACATCCACCACCAGACTCTTATCTACTCTGAGTTTGGAAATCTCCCAACAAATCAGTTTAAAAAGTGGATTAATCAGAGGAGACGTTTCCATTAATGGGCTTTTGTTCGGAGGCAGAACCAGACTGGTTGTTTCCTGTGTCTCCAGCCTACTCTAGCTTTTTATTTAGCAGACAAACATTTCGCAAAATGTTGGACTTGTTCCTTGTGGATTTCTACATACCTGGTGATAATAAAACCAGGGATTGGGGGGAAAAAAAGAAAAAAAGCACTTTGTATCCTTCTGAGCCAAAGAGAGGCTCAACTCACAGACTTCTTGAGCTAATTATTCACCGTCGGCATCAAACAGTAACAGGTATTTCCATGGTGTCAAGTAGACGGGGAGTGTGTGAACTCTCCTGATGTGTTGAAACACACTTGACAAGTGTTGACCAAGTACTTTTATAAGCGGCGCCTTATATTGCCTTGAAGGTTAAACTGTTGGGAAATCCACCCACATGGGCTGGATTCCCTCAGATAGGAAGGCCCAGATAGGGGAATGAAGGTGGTGGTGGTGGTGGTATGTATGGATGGAGTCAAGGACTTCCACCGTGAACTATGGTCAGTGTTTATCATAGCTGCGATATAATGACATCTTGATAGCATATCCACATGAGCGAATTATGTGCTTTAATGTCATACATGCAGACTGAGGTGAATGCTCATATCTTAACAAGATTGCTTCAGATCATTAAGAAAATATTACTGAACCAAAACCAAAAACCCTATTACCTTTTCTGGAGTTCACAGTTTTCCTGTCACGACAACTATAGGAAGGGAATTGCCCTTTATGGAGCTGACAGATATATTGTACTGGGACATGTAGGAGCAGCCACAGTGATCTGTTAGATGAAGAGCTGCAGGAAACTCCTTTCACTGAAGACTCCTGCTGTGTGCAGAATAAAATCCCATAATGGTTAGATTAGTATTTAGTAAGTTTTAAAACTACAATAGTTTGTTATGCTGCCCTCAGGACTCTGTGACCTTTAGTATCAACCCGTATTTATAGTTACCTCAGTAACTACAGGTGTCAACCAGGACTTAAATGTTCAAGCCTGCACGTTTGAGCCTGTCCAGCTTTTTTCACTCTTGTTAATTGACAGGTTGGACCAGTGACTAGTGACAGACGGGACATACAGGGAGAGAGAGGATTACAACATGCAACTCAGGTCCCTGGCTGGAATCACACCAGGATGTTGCAGTCCTTCATAAGACTGGCAACCGCTCGACTTGTTTGCATCTGTGCATTTTTACCCAACGGCGGCCTTTGCCGATACTGCTACTGACAGAGACACAGCATTTGTCAAAAGCCACCTCTGCCGTTACCTATCACAAGACATGTGATGAGCTCAGACTTCGCGGAGCTCCTCTGAGTAGAGCCCAGCCCACGGATTCAATCTCAGCAGCCCAATCAGCAAAGTGACCCCTGCCTGAGCTGATAGTAGCGCACTCCGCAGAGCCGCCTATCACTAAAAGCAGCAAAGCACACAGATGGATTTACTCAAGCATGGAGTTCACCCCTGGTTTCTATGGCAGTACAGTAAACAGGTTAATTATTAAATGAAGCTGCCTCCAGATTAAAGTCACAGGTAAAGTTTGTCCCTGATTTTGACTTCTTAAATCACAACATTTATGTCTAAAGTTTGTATATTATATTATATTATATTATATTATATTATATTATATTATATTACTTCCAGCTACTAATCCAGATTATCTTTATTGCCACTAACATAAACCAGATAAAACACACATTACTGGTTGTAAATAAATACAGTAATGGTTTACATACAATATATCCAGGTATATAGCACACTTTTTAATCACAATAGTGCTGTTCTAAGGTTTAAATCAAGCAAAACATGTATGGCCCATGCACAAGGGCAAATGATGTGAGTCTGTCTGAGCCTGGCTGCAATCAGTTTGTCTGTTTTAATATCTACAAATGCAGAATTGGTTGAGACTGAAGGATGATTTATTTAAGTCACTGGTTTTTAATGATCAGTAACACAAGTTTACAAAACCTAGCCTCAAGGAGAGTGGAATTCTCCTCTCCTCCTGCAGCTGCTACATCTTATGCCTCATGCTGATATTGAGGCAAACTGATGCATGACCCCGGCCAACCCTTCTAAAACTTCCCTGTCTTGTCTTGTCCGCTTGTCTGTGTTTCTTACCTTGACGAACAGGGCGATGTCAGGCTTGCTGGGGTCATCCGGAGCAGCGTTGCTCTCATCCAGAGTGACATTCTCCAGAGTTGTCAGGCTGCTGTCGACGGACACCTCCGGCCCGGTGTCGGTGTTGGGTTCTGTGTTCGCCATCAGCATCCCGTCCTCGGGATTATCCTCTTCCTGGATCCGAGGCTGGATGGGCGGGTCGTCGCACGGGTCTCCCGCAGGGGCGGATGATCCCGAGGAGGACGATGAGCGCCTGGAACTGTCGTGCGCCTCTTCGCTCGCCTCCTTCTCCTCCTCATCCTCCTCCTTCTCCTCCTTTGCTTTGCTTTCCTCCACCATCACCTCTTCCACAGGCTGCGGCTCCACTGTCACCTCTACTTTTTCCTCTGCCTCTTCTTCTTTTTCTTTGCCTTCATCCTCGTCGTCGCTGGATGAGGAAGACGAGCTGCTGTGTTTGTCTCCGTCCCTGATTTCCATGTAGTCCGGCGAGCTGCGCTCTCCCTCCGCAGAGACGTGGACCTGCACCTCGCTGTACAGCTGCGCCCTGGCCTCACCTGCGTTCTCATTTTTAGGTTGTTGATCGGGGCTGTCAGCTCCATCCCGGCTCTCTTCAAGCACAATCCCCTGATCTGGTGTGTCATAGGTGTGCTCCATGTTCGCTGGTATTGTCACTTAGTGTTCAAGGTGGAGGAGGAGAGCTGGAGTGGTCGAAGTGGTGGCACACAGTCCGCCTGCCTCTGGCTGACTGAGTGCTTGGGCAAATTCCAGTGATAACTCATGAAAGACCTTTGATCCTGCAAGTTAACCAGTGAGTCAAGCAGAGGCCAGTGCCTTCAAGGACGTTTAGGAAGGCGTTCAGCTTTAAGTGTGTTTTAATCTGTAACTTAATAACATTTGTCAGTCAGTTTAATTTAAAGTTTCAATCTTGAAGTTTTTCATTAAAAAAAAAAAGGAAAAGGTCTGCAAGGTCACTATTACTGAATGAGGTAACAGTGCTAACTAGTGTGGTGGGTTCAGAGTTCGCTTATGCAAACTCAACGTTTCCGATCGATGCAGCCTCACAATAAAAGCCTCTAACTGTCAGCACTGACTGTTAAACAGAGGATGTGTTTGAAATATCTCAGGCAGCAATGGAACAAGAAGCTGTAGGCTACCCAAAAACAAGCTGAAAGGAGAGCACCTGACTTTCTTGAAGACGTTTCGCCACTCATCCGCGTAGCTTCTGATTCTGTTTTCCTTGCCGTGGATCATAACAGTTTCTTCCAACTACAGGCTAGATCTGGTCAACAGACACCAGTCGTGTGAATTTCCAACAAGCACAAACACAGACATTCCTATTTGCACCCCAACTTCTGCCAGTCTTTTAGAACTGAAGAAGCTACTTGGATGATTGTCTAAACGTCTTCCAGTTGCTCTTGTTTCAGCTTGTTTTTTGGACACACTATGACCTTGAAGTCCGAGAACTTTCACGAACAAGAAGGAGCAGTCACAGTGATCTGTTAGATGAAGAGCTGCAGACTTCCAACTTCTCAGTGAGGTGACCACCTTCTTTCACTACGACCTGCTGTTCATAGACTTAAGCATTGTGCAGCATAAAATCAGATCCTGGTTGCTCACGGAATGAAGAAAAATGCCAATTATTTAAATAAGGCCCTGGCCCCTTCATAAAAACTACAACAATTTGTTACGCTGACCTCAGAACTCTGTCAGCTTTAGTATCAATCCTGGACATCAACTAGGACGTACTAAAATGTTCCCGATTTCCCCTTTAAATCTCAAATTTGAGTTTGTCCAACTTTCTTCATTCTTCATGGACACTTTTAAGCCACTGAAGTTACTTCCTCACTTTGTTTCCCTCACACCATTTAGAATCAGATTTATTTAACAGTTTGGACTCTTTGAGGAAAGTGACTATACAAATGACGTGGTTGTGGTCCTTGAAGAAAAGGCCATGGACTGCACAAACACACAAAACGTACGAAGAAACTCAAATGAAGTCAGTTTCACATTAGTCCCTTTATTTTCAGAAGACTCTTTAATTCTCTCCACATGGCAAAGATAGTTCATTTGTAGACTGTAATACATACTCACATTTTAAATTCAAGGCAACAGCAAACTGATCTAATAAGTACTGTCTCGTAACAACTTCAAAGGAATCATTTTTAAATATAGCATGGATATATTTCATTTCTCTTTCAGAAACTGGGGAAAATTATCAGACAACACATTTCTTTTCATAAAACGATACAGTTATCAGAAAATTATCGTATAAATTCTTTCAATTTATGAATTTAAATTTCGTAAAAAGTATATATCACAGTGATGTCTGTCATTTTTTGGGCACAGGTGTTAGTCAGTGCATCAAAAAAGCAAGAGGAGTAAAATCGAACCAATTCTTTCTTAAAAATCGCTGAAAAAATATGAGAATATTTGATTTGCAGATTTGGATTCTACGTCTTCTTTCTATCTTTATGCTAATTAAAAAGCTTTTTTGGCAAAAGCTGCTATTTTCTTTTTATATGTATATATAATTTCAAACAGCAACTACAATCTACGAGTGCAAATTAAACACATGACCTAAGAAGCCTCCAACTACTTCCCCTTCGTTCTGTTTCATTTCGATCCTGTAGTGCAAATTAGGGGAACGGTTCTTGCAAGTCATGCCGAGATCGTCTTCTCAACCAAACAACAGTGAAACCCTTAAGATCCCTAAGACCAAATACTGACCAATAGCAATTGCACTTCACATTTCACCAACAAATGGCCATGGTTATGACAGTTAACGTATCAAGAGGAAGGCAGTACACAGTCAGCTACACAGGAAAAGAATGCCCTCCTAACACAAACTCTACAAAAAACAGACTGACACACAAACAACTGCACACCTTAGAGAGATTTTCTTCGTTAAGTTAAAAAGGCAAATGGCAACTAAAGGGCGAGGTTGTGGTGTGATCGGTTCACAGAATGACCTACGCATAAGAGCATTTAGCTTGGCACGTGGAGTGAATTTTTAGTGGACCGTCTGCTTCCAAGTAACATTCAAAAGAAACACTGACTGTGGCCAACCTCCCAAAACTAGTTATAAGTACTTCAAAGCAACATCCTATCCAGTGCTCAGACCACCAAGTAGAACAAGTGGTAGAAAAACCCTAACAAGAATCTTTACTTAATGACACACAAATCTGTGTCGCGTAGATTTGAAAATGTCAAATAAAGTAAACTGACTGCTCTCTAACACTCCCGCTGCAGCAGGTGTGAGTATGCTTCCAAGGATAATCATCAGATCATCCTGAACAGTCTGAGCAGTCTGAATAAAGGCCTAACAGCGTTTGCCATTTTGCGATCGCACTCCCTTGAAGCAGCTACTAGGCAGGCTGCAAGTGTTTGAACTTCTCCTCACACGTACAAACGAGCGCAACACAATGAATGCCATCAAGGTAAGATTGTCTGAAAGTGCACACAGTTATCCTAAATGATTGCTTCCCGCCACTCTCTATGACAAGCTTAACACGTCGTCCTGGAGTGTGATCTAATATTACCCAAGTCATACTTTTGGCCACCTTCACACTCGTCAGAATCCCAGGTTAAATTCCACTCTTAGTCATTAGTTATTAAGTGACGATGAAAACATTGAGATGACATTAGGTAAAACTTACAATCAAAGCAAAGCCACTAAAAACCCATGTAAAGGTTTAGTATTTTGATTAAGCCTGCAACAGAAGCAAGCCCTAGACACGTCCCTTACACTTGAGCATGATGCACCTCTACATGATTAGAAAGTTAGATTTGATCTCCAACCAATAAAAAGAGCAGCACAATCGGATTTAGCGGTGTAAGGGGTTCATTTAGGGGATGCTTCTGAGCAGAGCGGAGTATACCTTGGGGAGCAATAGCTCCTCTTCTTTTATGTGCCACCCTTTGTTTCGGCTACAGGTGCAAGTCCTCTTGCAGTAAGGGCTGCGACATCTCCCAGCTTCTGCGTTTTAGCGCGGGGCGCTGTTTGAGCGTCACTAGTATGATGTAGACCACCAGGAAGCCCAGCACCAACACCACACCGAGGAAGGAGCCCACGACGGGAGCGTAGGAGTATCCGTTGACTTTAGGAGGAATGGGTAGATGGGGCGGGGCGGTTGTGGATGGAGGCGGCGCTTCAGACAGCAGGTCTTGAACATTAAGGAGGGAGCCGTTGTTCGGTAGCGGGCGGGTGGACAGGATGTGGCACATGAGAGGGTAGAGGTCAACGGAGCGCATGGAGGTCTTGACGTATTTCTGGCGAAAGGCCGGCCCACGAGCCACAAACACGGGCTGCATGCTGCGTAAGGTGTTGTCATAGCCGTGGTTTCCCACTGTGGAGACAAGACAATACATATATTTGAATAAGAATGTGCAATACTTTCATGTCCACCTCCATTTTTTCACATCCCATCAACGCACATTTATGAAATCCGGCCTTGCTTCTCTACCTGATGATTTACTACCGCCACTGCTTTCCTCAGCTGACCGGATAAAGGCAAATAAATAACAGCAACACGGCGACAAAACTGAGAATTAAATCAACAGACACAAGCTAAGACAGGTTAACTGCTGCTCCTAAAATTATCAGCGCTATTAAATTCCTGGAGAACTGACATTATTCTGTCACGGGCTGTTAGTAAAATCAATACAGTTTATCAGCGCTGCTGCCCGCTGCTAACAACCATCCAACCAGGTCCAGGATCTCACTATTTTTAGATTAAAGATATGATGAGGAGATTACGATCACCAATAATGCTATGGAGAAATGTTAAAATGCACGAGGATGGACAAACGCAAGTACACGCTTGCTAACACAATGCTGCATTTAATATAAATTTAGCTTTTATGCAACAATTCTGCAATTCTGGGAAACTGAATATTCTTTTTGGCCAAACTGTATTTTCCCATAACTTTAATCATTAGCCAGCAGAAAGTGCAGATCCAGTCCACGTGACCTGGTAATAATTAGCAGCAAGTGAGCATAATTTTCAAAAAAGTGGATCTACCTCTGGATTAGCTCACTGTAATCCAGGGCCCATTGCACTTCCACAAATCAAACAACTCTACAGTAGAGACACCTTTTTATTTGCACATAGCGTCATACGACATACGCTGTATGTAGCTCGGCAGGTTCACATCATGTTGTCCCTGCGAGTCAGCAGGTTTTCCACCCAGCAGCATTCTCCACCTGGTCAATTTACTGATTAACAACCGCTCAACCAGAGAGGAGGAATCCAGCTATCGCATTAGCTGGCGTAGAAAAAAAACCACTCTGCAACCTAATTTGAAAAGGATTGGCTTTACCTGAATTGAATAAAGAAAAATAACCGCGGGCCGACGCGCACCAAGCAAATCTGCCTTTCTTTGTTAATTACTGCTGGTGTAACACAAGCTTCGGTTCAGCGACTGAAATAAATCTCCTTTGAAGCTATTATTAGAGCAGACAAGCGCCGCTGTTTTAACAAGCTGACAAAACCCATATAATGTGAACAGCAAGCAGACCAGAATATTATCTCTGCCCCGTTGTGATGTTGAGGTCTGAAAAACGTACACATGAAGGGTCCGGTCCTGTTCTGCAGGATGGTCCAGCCCTCCTTGGCCTCTATGAGGATGGGCATGATCCTGACGTTGTGCTGATAATGGAAGCGCTCGGGGATGTCTTCCTTCTTGTACACCACCATGTTTGGGTTTGCGTCCACCAGCAGGCTGTACACCTCCTCCAGCTTCCCTGCACGACAGATAACAGGCAACAGTAGAAAATGTCTATGGGTGCAGAAACTATATTCAGCAGCACATACGCGAGAAGTATTTCAGAGCATTTTTCAGAGATTATTCTGGATTTAATCTTAATATTCTTAAAATGTATGTACGTTCATGTAAACATAAGAAGAATAGTTCAACATTATAGTAATTTAGGTTGCCAAGAGTTACTTCTCTCTCTGTACAGTACATATCTCTGTTATCTGTCTGTTAACAGACAATTAATGCATTTCTCTAAATCCTGTAGGCGATACCTTCTTTGGGCAGGATTCCCACCACTGGACTCTTATCCACCCAGGTGTACAGGTCTCTGCTCACATACTCGTCCAGTTCTATGATGTTGTCGTTGGACAGCTGTGCCATGCCGTGGTCACTGGTCACTATGAGGTTCACTTTCTCGTACAGCCCAGCCTTCTTCAGCTCGTTGATGAGGAAGCCAAGCTGCTCGTCAATCCCTGCGATGACTTCATCCATAAGTGGACTCTGAGGCCCCAGGCTGTGGCCGCTCTCATCGGGCTCCTCCCAGTACAGAACTCCAAAATCCACCGCTTCCTCTTTAGATGCGGAGAACCACTCGATAATCCGTTCCACTCTGGTTTCAAAGGAGACTGATGAGTTGTAATGGAGGTATTGAGAGGGCAACATGCCGTGGATCGTCACATCAGACCCAGGCCACATTGCCGCTCCGCTCCGCCCTCCGTCTTTCTGGATGGTCACCCAGAGAGGCACAGCCTCCTCCCACCACCGCGATTCATAAATACTGTCCGTCTCCATGGAGAAGGACTGGTTCAGAGCGGGGTCGTACATCTCATTGGCCACGATGCCATGCGACTCAGCGTACAGCCCCGTCACTAAGCTGTAATGGTTGGGGAAGGTTTTGGTGATATAGGCGTTCTGCACGTACTCCACCGTCACCCCTTCGTCACTGATGCTGTGGAAGTTGGGGGTGGGCACGCGGTCGATGTAGTCCCAGCGGAAGCCATCGAAGGACACGAGCAGCAGCTTGGGGCGGTCCTTCGCGGTGTGGTCCCTCCGTCCGTGGTGGCTCAAGCGATGGAGGGAGGCCAGAGGCAGAAGCAGGGCCCACAGGCAGAGCAGAGGGCTGCAGCCTCCTCGCAGCAAGTAGCACAGCATAGTGTGATGAAGACACAACCTGTAAAAGGTAAGAGCTACAACTTACAACACCATAATATATGAATCTGACAAACAAAATCTATACAAAATCTAAAAATTTCTCATGGAATCGGAAGTAAATGCTCAGTGATTACATACAGTTCTAAGTCCTTTTTGTCTTTAAACGATTATGAAAGGTTCATCCATGTTTTCATTTCACCCCGTCTTGACTACTGTAAGCTGTTCTCTCTCACATCTGCAGCTGGTGCAGAATGCTGCATCCCCTCTTTTAACAAGAGCATGCAAGCGTGAACGCACTTCCTCCGTTCTGGAAGGCTTAGGATTGATTTTAAGTATCCACTGGTCCTCATACAAATCACTGAATGGTCTGGCTCCGACACATCCTTCTGAACTCCTACAACCGCAGTTAAGGTCGCTCAGGTCAGCTGACCGCTGGCTTCTGGTTTGTCCCTAGAACAAGACTGAAGAGCACGGAGATCAAGTTTTTGCAGCTGCAGCCTCCAAACTTTGGAATCGTTTGTTTCTGCACATTAAGCAGGCCCAATCACCGCCTGCTTTTGAATCCCTTAAAATTTTTTCTCCTCCGGCATTTAATTTAGATTGAGAGCTGCTCTTTTTATGGTAACAAGGAGTGTTTTAATGTAGTCCTTTTAATTCACGTTCCTCTTCCTTGTCTTTGTTTTTGTGTATGTATTTTTTTTCACGCTCTGACTACTCTGTATGACACTTGACAACATAAATTGACACTGACATTGACAGTCAACATTTTTGAATATGCACGGAACAACAACCTGAAAGATAACACTCTGAGCTTTAAGAACTTGTGTCCCTCAATTATTAATCAAAAAAACAAATGGATAGATCACCAAGTAGTGAAAATAACTGCTACTGTAGCCTGAATATGACAACAACTCATGAAGAAAAAGTAGTAAAAAAATGATTATCAGTATTATACCACAATATTGGTAACATATTAATGAACCCAGGTCTAGAGACTGCACAGCACAGCAGTTTGTCACATTATTTCTGAAGACATGACAGGTCAGGACAGCAATGATGTCACTCGAAATTAGGCAGACTGAGACGACTGCAGTGCATCTGTGAGCGCGTCTTCATTTTAGACGGATTAAAGTCAACACTGCCGCTGACAGCCAGTCACAACAAAGATGGATCCGTATTTTAGCATTCTGCACAGCTAACAGCTAAAACGCGCAGTTGTGCCTTGCTTGCAACAATGCCCACGTCCACGGGCAGCGAGTCCAGTCCAGTTCAGTCAGTCAGTGCGACAGAGAGATACACCGGGGCGGTGAGAAAAACAGCGCACATCCAGAGAGGAGCGCTGTCAACGAGCTTACCTCGTTATCGGATCCTGCACTGGCTCGATCCCCCCTGCTGCTGCAGCCCGAGATAAACAGCCGGACTCGGTCAGTTGCGCACGGAGGAAGTCCCGCCTATTAACCCTGCTGGCGTCTCTTTAACGGACGTTAAACACATGAAGACAAAAGGCTGCCCGGTGCTTCTTGCGGGTGCATGCTTCGCATGGTGAGGAGCTGCACCCCTCAAATTCATCCGTTAGACGAAGTGCACGGTTCCCAATGACGTAATGTGGGGTGGAGAGGAGGAGGGTGGGAGGGGACCGGTGTAAATATCTGGGTGTCTGTCTTTCAGGTTCATTTTTGCTTTAAGAAGAGAAATCTATTTTTAAAAGAGAGAGAGAGAGAGAGAGAGAGAGAGAGAGAGCGAGAGAGAGAGCGTATATTATATATATTTATATATTCACTGAAAAAGATTGCACTCAAAATAAAAATAAAAATGAAAATCAAATCCAATGCTGCTCTTAATCCTTCACCCCGTTTATAATAATGCTGAACCAAATGCTGTAACTGAATAACGCAACCTGCAGAAAAATAAAAGTTTAAATCATAACCAGAACTGTCCACTAGGTGTCAGTCAAGTCCCGTCTACAGGTGATCCAGGCCAGAGTCTGTCTTTCTTCACATTCAGAAAGAAAAATGGCATCCCAGTAATGTTGCTGCATGGTGAGAGTGGGACTATTTCTGACCCACTGACAAGCACTTCATCTCCGAAGAGATAAACACGGCCCTTTGTTAATGGTCACTGCTCGAATGCGTCATTTTAATTTCTCCTCGTCGCTGTAAATGATTTCAAAGTATTTATGGTCAGAAGCTCCAAGGCGACTAATAAATAGTTGTGAGGGCAGTTGTTTTAAGTATGAAGTACATTTTTAAACAAACCCCGGCAGTTAGTAATCTGTTGGTGGAGAATAAGTTCCTCTTGGAGCCCTTTTGGTATTTGATGAATTTTATAAGATGTGTTTATTAAAGGGAAACTACTGTTTTTTACAACCTGGACCTTATTTCTAGCATAAAATACGATCGTTTACTCACCCATATAACTTTTGTGTCATTTGCACTCGTTCAGGAGATAATTAGATCAGCGTATATCCATATGTTTACCATGTTAGCTCAGGGCTCCTATAAAAGACAGTGACAGTAAATTATAACTGTCAGAAAAATGTAAATGTGAACCATCTCATGACAAACTGGACATGGAAAGCTCCAGAAGTGGTTAAAGGGACCTTAAAGTGGCCTTCATCATAGATTTTCATTACAGTAAATACCCCTGTCTGTCACCAAACGAAGCAACACAGTTTCAATTGACGGCCCACTAATGTAATCATATAAAAGTCCTTCTATTTATAGTGTTATGAAGCGGGCGTCTGTGGAGACGTTCTCGAGCCAAATCACAAGCCGTGCATAGTTAGTTATACTGCCAGAGAGAGTAGCGGAGCTAACGTTGCCGACTATCTCTGCAAGTCACCTCGGTGTCAGTTGTGAGTCTGTGGGAGCGAGCTGCAAGTAAATATTACTATGGTTGAACAAACAAAGACCAGGTTACTGTCATGGAGACGTGGGCCAGATGCTAATGGACAACTGACAATGGTCTGAAGAGGTCATAAAAAGCGTAGGTGCCGCGAAAGACAACAAAAACGAAGGGTCTTTGAGGTCGGAACTTTAACTTGAAATAGTTTTGTCTGTCTGCTGTAGTTTCCAAGTTCAAGTATTGGGGTCATTTCATTTAGTCAGGGGTCACAATTTTTAATACACTGCCTGGCCAAAAAAAATGTCGCTGCCGAAAAAAAGGTCACGCACTCTAATATTTTTCGTTGGACCACCTTTAGCTTTGATAACAGCATGCGTTCGCTGTGGCATTATTTTGATAAGCTTCTGCAATGTCACAAGATTTATTTCCATCCAGTGTTGCATTCATTTTTCACCGAGATCTTGTATTGATGATGGGAGAGTCTGACCACTGCACAAAGCCTTCTCCAGCACATCCCAAAGGTTCTCAGTGGGGTTAAGGTCTGGACTCTGTGGTGGCCAATCCATGTGTGAAAATGATGTCTCATGCTCCCTGAACCACTCTTTCACAATGTGAGCCCCATGAATCCTGGCATTGTCTTCTTGGAATATGGCCCTACCATCAGGGAAGAAAAAATCCATTGATGTAATAACCTGGTCCTTCAGTACATTCAGGTAGTCAGCTGACCTCATTCTTTGGACACATAATGTTGCTGAACCTAGACCTGAGCAACTGCAGCGACCCCAGATCATAGCACTGCCCCCACAGGCTTGTACAGTAGGCACTAGGCATGATGGGTGCATCACTTCATCTGCCTCTCTTCTTACCCTGATGTCCCCATCACTCTGGAACAGGGTAAATCTGGACTCATCAGACCACATGACCTTCTTCCATTGCTCCAGAGTCCAATCTTTATGCTCCCTAGCAAATTGAAGTCTTTTTTTCCAGTTAAATTTGTGGTTTTCTAATGCTCTTACTTTCACTATTTAACATATGCCTGAGTTCTACTGTTAAACAACCATGTAGAAAGAAATGAGAAGCTACTCATTGCTTCAGTTGGGGTTAAATAACTTGTTGCCGGCTGAAAGATAATCGCCCATGCAGTAATTATCCAACAGGAGGCTCATACCTATTTTCTTAGTTAAATCCAGGTGGTGACTGTTTTTTTTGGCCATGCAGTGGAATGAAACATACAATCAAAACATATCTCCATACAGGGCTCAATGAATGACAACATTTGTATGAAAATTCCATTTTAATTTATGTTGCTTTATCCTTTAATTTGTCACATAAGATGTTTTCAGCAGCGCATGGGTACAGTAAATCATCACCAACGCACTCAAATCACCTAATGTAAAGTGAATGTACCGTACATTAGATTAAAAATACAGATCTTGAGTTAGCTTTGAAATGAATTTAATTTAGAGCTCATTTAGAGCATAAATGGTGAAAGCTGTTTCTTGCGTTTCATGAGAAGATCCACATAGATTCTGTACCCAGCATATTAAATACAACAGAGAAGGGCTTTATTATGAACACAGTGATAAACAAACCCAACTAATTTTAGTTAATAAAAACATGTTTAGAACATTTCACTGTATATTAGTAGGTCTGATCTATTGTATGTCCCTTAGGTTTTTGCTTTTATTTCAGAAAGTCTGATCCAGAACAAAATGCCAAAACAATATGACGGAACAATTCTTCAGTTATACCCATTGTTTTCATTCTGTAAAAGTTATTGTCTTGTGACTCGATTAGGATGAGTTTGGTTACTTTAAATTGATTAGAGTAACAGTATCACGTGACCGCTGAGTAAACTGAGAGACCATTGTATCATCTACTGCCATTGTGACATTCCTATTATTTTTAGCCACGCTGGTGGTGTGACAGTGTCCAGGACTGTGGTCCACAGTTGGATATATCTACAATGGGGTGGACTGTTACATGTCACTCTGAGTTCTTCTCTAGCGCCAACAGCCTGTTAATATTGGTGGTTTTAAATGACACTTACACCAGGCATAACAGATCAAACATCAACACCAGGCATAACATTATGACCGTTCTAATATTGTGTAGGTATCGCTTGTGCCTCCAAAACAGTTGTGTGACTCATCAGAGAATGGACATGGGCCTTCTGAGGGTGTCCTGTGGTGTCTGGCAACAGAATGTTGTTAGTGGGGGCCTTTGGGTCCTTTGGGTTGAGGGGAGGGGTCTCTGTGGATCAGGCTTGTTCCAGTGCATCCCACAGATTGGGTTGAGTTTGGGATCTAGGGAATTTGGAGGCCATAGCTGCTGCCATCAAGGAGTGTCATTGCTATGGGGTGGGGGTGCCTGGTCTGGTCTAGGTGGATGGTACATGTCTAAGTAATGTCCACACAAATGCCAGGTCCAAAAGTTTCCTAGCAGAACATTGAATTGTCACAAGATGGTCAATGTTATTTACTTGACCTGTCAGTGGTTTTAATGTTGTGGCTGACTGGAGTATGTACAGTCATTTGCTGGATTTTCACCAAATGTAGACATTGTCCAGTCTGTATTGACTGAACACTGTATAACTAAGGACTCTCCTGTCAGCCTTAGTTGCACTTTAAAGCTAATTATCAAATGTTAGGATGCTATCATCCTCAAATGACAAGGTGAACATGGTATACATATCATACTAGCTAAACATTAGCATGTACTCATTATTATTGGAACGTTGATGTTAGCATTTAGCTCCCAATGTACAATGTACAACAAATGTTCAATTTTACAAGCCCTTCTGTGGAGAAAATAACGTCATTCGGCGCGTGTATTTTGAAAAGCAGCTGATATTCATTCATTCCATGCAGAAGAAAACTAGAAAACTATGCATCAACCGTGGACATGAGAAAATGTAAAGAGAAAAGGGAAACAACTTTGGGACAATGTCTGTGGCACCTTAATTAAAATGTGACTTATCATTACTAAATGCTGTATTGTAACAACAAAACAACTTAGCTAAACTGGCACCACAATTTACAATATTTTATTCATCCATTGTGTGTGTTTCGTGTTTGTATGTGTATTTCTCTGTATTATCTCCTCACCAAAAGTGCTTCGTAGGTGCACAGATTTGAAAACGCACCATTAAACATCTAAAATGAAAACACACCATAAAGGAAAAGTATCCAAACAAATGAGTTATGTTGCGTATTACATACAGTACCATGTACAGTATCTGTCACTAAGAGAAAATGCATGAAGAGTATTTGTTCACCTGTCCTCACCTTCCATCATTGTTGTGTCTTTCATGTGTACTGTATGTGTTGTACAGGTGCTCCTCATTGTGTTTTCCTCCCGTTCAGCTGACTGGGTGAATCTACGTGGGCAGAGTGGAGCAGTCATCAAGCTACCTGCTCCTGTGTGTTCTGGGTGGACTTCTGTGTATTCTATGTAGAAATGAAGGGGTTTTTGTTTGTTTGGGCGGGAAAGCTCTGTCCATTGTCAGATTTGTGTATCTCTCCCCTTTTTTTCTCTTTTTTTTTTGTACAGTCATTTGCAGCCCATTGCGACATTGCACATGAATGTGGAGGTTTTGCTTTTGTTGATTTCTGCACAATGTTTTAATGGCCGTTGTATGTTTAAATGGTGTCATATATGCTGTAAGGTACACTTTTACATATCACAGAAGATGGAGAAAGCAGTTGTTTCTTAGAAGAGGTTCTGGATATTTGTAGTTCAACAGTTTAAGGATGGGTTGATTTACTGTACTGTGTGACTTATACGCTTTTAAATAAAAAATAAGCATGATGTGGATGAATTGGGCCTTAGACGTAACGTAAAACATTTGCCACAAATAAAGAAAATGCCTGTAGAGTTGAAACAGCTCGTCAGTCAGTTGACAACTAATTTCAAGTCTTTCCACAAGCAACACATCAAGTTGATGCTAGAGAAGTGCTGAAAGTGTGTTGTCTCTCTTTCTCATTCAGCCATTATTGATGGAGGACACAATTAATAATAATTAACTTTTACTTTAATAAAATAATTAGTGGGCATTTAGCACAGCCCTATTTCAACTTTGCAACAGACTTACTGTCAATATATTGGTGCAGAAGGGATATATTCCAGCAACACACTACAGCGAAGGACAACTTTTCATAAGGGACATCCATTCAGCAAAAAAAAAAAAAAAGATTTTGATAACTGTCATTTAAGTCTGTCTTATCAACTGATAAATCCAGTGGCTATGACAGAGACCTGACTGGAGGAATAACTGGTACTGAATGTGAAAGCTGCGTCAGGCATGGGCAAACTTAGCCATAAGATGTTTGGTTCATATTCGGGTTTTCCTAATAGGCTATTACCTTGACACAGAGTGAGTCGTCTGGGCTTAGGGCCGTTTTGAGGCTCAGTAGATACTTGAGCCAACCACAGGGGGATTTTCTCTGATCAGGTAGGGCGCCGTGATTACTAGAGGAACAGGAGGTTCCTTTGGGTTCCTAAAGCTTACCTGGTAATTTGGGCATTATAAGGAAAAGCCTAAAAGACATCCTCCAACAAACAAAAACTAAGGAACGCAAATTGAAGTTTTAAATTACATTAACTTGAATGATACTCACAACCTCTGCCTATGCATTATATAAACAAACATTGTTTCTTAATGGAAATTCATGCATGTGTAGATTCAAATTCAAATTTAGATTCAGATTCAGACAATTTTAATTGTCCCAGGGGAGCACTTTTAAAGACACAGGAAATAGAATAGAAGCTATGCTAAAATGTTTGAAACTTTCCAAACCATCCATAGAGGATGTAAACAAGGCTGTGTGAATAAAGTGAATCTAAAGTGCAGGGTGAGTGGAAACTGTGGAGTTACAGGCATTATATAATTACGTCTTATTGCAGAGGTAATGTGGATAATTAATAATAAATAACAACAGAAGAGAGGTGCATGAAAAAGGTGCATAAAAAACGACAGCAAAAAAACTATGATAGAGGAGAGTCCTTAAGCTATAGTTTCTTCTCTAATTACAACAGTTCCTTCTTTATTTACATGTAAATCTGAGCTTTTCACCAGACTCTTTTTATATATTATTTGTATATTGTGAATATGTTGTATTCTTCTCATATCTTACAAACCGCCAAGATATATTCATGCATACGAGGCAATGAACAGCATTCTGATTCTGAAATTCTCATTTGCTGTGTGCGTCACTGGCTTGAATGTTGTGACCTTGGCTGTTCAAGGTGGGCCTTATCTGGGTTGTCCGCCAAGTATGAACTTAACCCAGGAAGGACATACATTTAAATTCTTCAGAAACATTCTTAAGAAAAAACAACAACAACAACAACAACAAAAAATCTTTATTATTAATGTATTATTGTTATTATATTCCTTTCAACTGATGTTACTGATTGGGCTATTTTTGGACTTTATTCCTGGGCCTAAAATGCACTTCCACACAATTTAGCCTTGGTACGTGTACACCTGTCTGACACGGGCCAAATCATGTTTTACATTTTTCATGAAACATGTGAAAGACATCACTGAAATGAAAAAGCCCACTTGCACATCTTTGTAACCTTATGCATTGTTTAACTTAGTGCCACGTTCATATACTGCATGGTGTCATTGCTGTGAAAAAGAAGGAAAAAATAAATAAAAAAAGAGGCTTTACGGCAGAAAACCTACAAGACACAATGGCCAACAGCTTTTCTGGAGCCCGTGTGATCGACAATGTGCCATTGTACGCGTTTTTTCTGGCTCTTTGTATTTTATTTACAACGTTCTTTATCATCCTACATTACCCAGATCCTCCGAGAGCAGGCTGCGCTTTTATTGGCCCGTCTCCACTTTCCCTCTCAGCCATGGCTGTCTGGTGGGATCTGCGCACAAAGAGCGCGCAGCCAATCGCAGGTAGACTCTGATAAATCTCAGCCAATGTCCGCACCCCTCTTATTTACATACAGGCGACACGAGCCAATCGGGAGTAAGCACAGGAGAGGATTTTGACCCCTCTACCCAATGGCTGTGGGAGGTATAGAGTTTTGGGGAGTGCATATAATCAACATATTATCGAAGGTACTTAGATATTGATCCCGTATTTCGTTGTAGTTCAAATTCACCTCTCCTGGCCATTCGGGTTTGACCTTAAAATTTTCCCCAGCTTGGTGGAGCATAATTCACGTGAAAAATGCCGAAGAGAAAGGTGAGTACCGTTCCTGCCGTCCAGCACACTTCATTGTAGTTTTTCCAGCTCTTGCATTTGAGGAAAATAGCGGTGCGCGATTTCTGTGGCGACGTCGAGGCAGGTGAGGTGATGCCAAAGTTTCAGGAAGCGTTATTTCGTCCTCAAGCCTTCAGGTGTATTTAACTCGCGTCTGTTTATACAAGACACAATTCCCGGATAGTGTTTGTTTAATTTGGAACCATGAACCTCACAGAGTTCATTTCAATGGCCGTTCTTGTGGTCGTTTTATTTGCCACTTCCCTGTCCACAGTGCGCACTGGTGAATGTCAGACGGAGCCGCCGGATGGATGGACGCGTAAATCCCGAAGGGGACGTGCGTGCCTGTAGTTCTTCTGGTTTCACGCATATATGAGACGAATCGATTTTTTTTTTTTTTTTTTTAAATAATGTTCAATGTTACACTGAGGAAAAAGAGGAGATCAACACCTCCCCGTCTAATATTTGGTTCTTCAGGGGTGATGAATGGTAGGCGCCGAGCCGAACGAACAATCCCGTATCCAGACGGAGAGAAAGGAATAAAGAAAGAGAGGACCAGAGACAATTGCTGCTGTGTAAAAAAAGAAAAAAGAAAAAAAAGCCCGTGACACTGTCTAAACAGCACTGCTCGGCGAGCTCCAGGGTATTGTATCAGCGCATACATGGAAACTGGCTTTTCTACCACCTAAAAAACTGCCATTGTCTGCGCAGATTCGCCTTTGAGGACAGAGAATGGGGGGCCTCCAGGGGCGGAGGTCGCCCACATGCAAATGATGCGGCTGCCAACCTGCAGGCTATACCAACTGTATTTTATTTTATTTTTTTTCCTTTCCCGGTGGGGGTGGACTCTCTTGCGCGCAGTCCTCGCCTACCTGCAGCCGGAACATACCCCGTTCATTACACGATCAGCGAGTCCGAATGACGCTGGGGTCTGAATTAAGCCGTGTTTATAGTCCATCATCCTCCAGTTTGTTTGTTTTTTTTAGTCTGTAAACACGGCGTCTCCATTTAAATAGAAATCACCAGACATCGTCAGCCGTCATCATCAGATCATATTAAACTGCAGAGCACCAATTTTAGACTCATAAGATCAAAAATGTGATTTCATTACGTGAAGCACAAATTAACAAAGATTTCTATTATTTTGAGGAAAAATACACAACTAATGTAAATTAGTACATTTATTCAGAAAATGATTTAGAATGATTCAATTTAAGAATATCAAAAGTGTTGGAGTTGTGAGCCGCCGTTTTAAAATCCTTAGACTACCATCATAGCTGGCATGTACAGTAAATAATAAAAGTCTTTCATTGATTTTCATGATGAGTTAATCATTTTTGGATTAAATCTGATCATTAGTTCAGTAGCGTTTTTAAATGAGCAAAAAATAAATTTGGAAACCC
Source organism: Chelon labrosus (assembly GCF_963514085.1). Classification (NCBI taxonomy): domain Eukaryota; kingdom Metazoa; phylum Chordata; class Actinopteri; order Mugiliformes; family Mugilidae; genus Chelon; species Chelon labrosus. The sequence goes on from NC_140347.1 coordinate 20,741,589, forward strand.
AAAGCTACCCACCTTACTGACATAAAAGATGAAGACAACGAGCAACTGAAGATAAAAGATTAACTACTGACAAGTTTTACGTAAGAAAAAGATTATGATGTCATTCATGAGTAGGACATTTGTTTAAAAAGTAAGGCATTCTGACAGTATTTAAATCGACAGTGTTTGAACTGTTAGCCTTTTTCTAGCCTTCCATGCATCATGTATTACTGAGAAAAGCTAAGCTGTCTATGTGCAGCCTATCAGCGGGAACGATAGTAAATCAAATCCCGTTTTCATAATTCAAGAAGTAAAAATTCATTGATGATTTTTTAACATGGATGTTTTACTCACTTCCTGTCTAGTCTCCAGAGGGTCCTGAGGGCAAGGAGGCCCCCAAAGTCACAAAACAAGAGGTAACCGTTCCATCTGTGTTTGCGTGCTGTGTGTGTGTTTGTATGCTGTGTTTTTCTTTTACAGTATTGAGTGTGTGTGTGAGTGCGTGCGTGTCAGGGAATAGGCATGTGACAGGTTAATCATTAGGATATTTGTCACCGACTTGATCAGCTGAAGATCAGCCCATAAAGGTACAACTGATCTCTCTCTGTCACTCTCTCTCTCTCTGTCTTTCTCTCTCTCTCTCTCTCTCCTTGATCATCCCTTGCTCCCATAGCCCACCAGAAGGTCAGAGAGATTATCAGCGGTAAGTCCCGTTCTCCCGTCCCTGTCTTCACCTCTGTCACTCTCCTCTTCTTCCTCTCCACGTCTCCTCCTCATCCCGCCTCAGCCTCGTGGGATGATCGGTGTCACATAACCAAGTCTCAGAGTAAAGTCCTCTTCCAGATTATGGATTTGATCAAGGCAGTAAGCATGTACAAATTCCATAAACCTGCACCTGGAGGACTGGTTCTGGCTTGGTGTGCATGTCTTTTTTTCTGTTGTCTTTGTCCGTTCTCAGCGTGGCCTGTGGCATGGCTGCATGATTCAAACAGTTACATTTTGCACTTTATTGTTCCGGTATATATTTATGTTTATATATAAGATATACGTGAAATGTGAAAGTTTCAGTGGTAACCATGGCAATACCATCTAGAAAGTGTGTCAGCGATGTGATCACGCAGCTCTGCCATACAGGTCACGTGTTTCTGTGTGTGTTTTACTTTGCACGTTAAACCCATGCGTCCTGCGTCTTTGCATGTACATTTGCATGTGCACTTCAAAGGAATATTTCGACATCCTGGAAAACCTGTGCAGTCCCCTTCTCACTGAGAGTTTGATGACAAGATCAGATTGAGTTAATAGATTTTAAGTCAATATAGACTTAGCTAGCGGCTAAGTTACCACTTAGTAGCTAGCTTAGCTTATCTTAGCTTAACTTAGCTTAGCATAATAACTGTAAATGAGGGGAATGGCTAGCCTAAGTGCAAGCAGCTTGGCCTCATTGAGCTTTATTGAGTGTTGTAATCATGGTGAGGTTGCCAAGCAATCAGCAGAGGCTCCAGACAATCACAGCACTAGCAGTTACCTCCATCTCCAGTTATTGTGCTAAGCTAAGCTAACGTTCTCTTAGAAAAAGGACTATTGATAGTTTCATCAAACACCATGTGAGAAAGACACTTTCCGAAAATGTCCAAGTATTCTGTCTTCGGTGAGACACTGTTATTGATCATGATCCATTTGGACACAACGATTAATACAGTCTTCCTTGCGTTTCCCTTCGTTCTAAGAAGTTGAAATTGTAAACTTCAAGCCTCACCCTCATATCTAGGGATATATATTCCTTTCATTCTGGGTTCTCATTTGCAGAGGGTTAGGGTTAGAGAAGATGTGGCTAGAGAAGAAAAACAGAGATATTTTGGACTGAGAATCACATGATTTCATTTTGTCACAGCGGTGCTACTGTAGCTCGTGGCTTCAGGGTAACGTGGTCCACACTCAGCAGCCTGGAAAATTTCTGCAGCAAACTCGCTCGCTCTGAGTGGGTAGACTTCTTTTGCTCCCATCTGATAGAGTCATTGAAGAGTGGTTTGAGGTCAGTTCACTCGCAGATGCAGATATTAACGAGGGAATAATGTCAGAGCCCGGTTGCTTATGAAATACAGTGAGTGCTTCGTCCTTATTAATATTTACAGTGAGATTCAGTTCGGGCATTCCAGTCTTGCATGAGATCTGTGTTTTTCCTAATGAATTTGCTCAGCTGCTCTTCAGGCTGAAGCAATATTATTATAAACAGCACCGAAATGGCTCTGTAAGTGTGGCGAGGAGAGGGAACTGAAGATAAACTAATGTTTCCTCAAAGACAGTAGCTGCGAGAACGATTGAATCTAACAGTTTTTATGTGTAACCTGCAGAAACCTGCTCCACCCAAGACTGAGCCCAAGCCCAAGAAGGCCGTCGTCAAGGTGAAGTACATGCACAGATACACACGCAACCACGTGCAAGCAATCCGATAATAATGTATGAAAAGCCACATAAATTTATAACAGTCTGAGACAGTGGGTTACTCTTCGCCACTCTTCCTTCATGTGCAGGAGCAAAGCGGACACAAACATGTAAACATACCTGTCAGGTACCAAGCTGTAGCGGCCAAGTCTCATTATTTTCCATCCCATATATTTTGAAGTAGAATCTCTTTATATATTTTAAAAGAACTAAATGAGGGGCCTCACACATACAAAAAGAAATAGTAGAGGTCAAATAGAGAACGCTTTCCGTATACAATAATGTCTACCGTCACTGAGTTTATATGCGTCTTGTCGTCTCCTCTTTCCATTCTGCGCAGAAGGTGGTAGACGATAAGGGGGCGAAGGCAAAGAAAGGCGGCGCCAAGGGGAAGAAGGAAGACGGCCCCGCCCAGAACGGAGAGACCAAGACCAATGAGGTATGGGGAGGGGAAAATTAAATATAAAAAAAAAAGTTTATTCAGTAAGGAACGAACAAGAAAATAATGACCTTTATTTCCTTATTTTGTCAATGTGTCTACAAACACACCGATACTCCTCCTCAATCACATCAATTTCGTACCTCCACTGCATCTCTTTCCGCTGACGTGTACACATGCTCACACATACCTACGCACACACACACACACACAGATCTACGTGTCTCGTCCGTCTGTCAGTGTGTCTTCCACCAGAAGCACGGCTCCCTCCTTGATGTCTGTGAGAGGGCAGAGTGAGACAGTCAGAGTTAAGGGTACGGTTGTGTGTTTCTAATTAATGCGCCTGTGTGTGTGTTTGGACACTAACACCTAACCTATACCGGGAAGTTAACAGAGCAAACATTTGCTCAGTGGTGTGCGTTGGAGTGCTGTGTTAATTAGAATGTTTAAGAAAGAGAGAGAGAGAGAGAGAGAGAGAGAGAGAAGATGTCTCTCTTGCTGTGTGCAGTGAAGGGGTCCAAGGACAACTTTTGACATTAGCTGAGCAGTGATGTGAAATATAATTGGCTCACTGGTTCATAGACAGCTGGTTCTACCAATGGTCGGGCAGATGGAGCAGAGAGAAGATGTTCAGCGCAGTAGATCACAACTGTTGAGATGCTGTTGATTCCTGCAGGTATAGTGGGAGTCGTGGGTTAAACCTAGCTGTGGATCCATAAATACTGCTAAACTCAGGAGAGAAATATCCGCAAAGCTAAACAGGGGACTGCAGCTTTTGAAGCAGGATGTTTGTTTAAAAAGCATCACAATCATTTGAGCTGTGGCTATCTTAAAGCTAGGCCAGTCAGCAAGTTGAGTTGAGTGGAGACATTTCACGTATTGAAACTCACGGACACCCACCTCACCTGGGGTCACATTAAAGAGCTGTTTCAAGCAGATCGAATGTGTTTCATTTACTGAGGTGTGACTGTTCCATGTCACAGCAGGCCACATGACATTCAGCCAACACTAGCGGCGAGTGAGAAAATGCAGGGGCTGGTCGGGGAAGTGAACCTGAAACATTAAAAACGTCGTCGGGAGTGATGCACTCGCCTTCTTTTATTGCTCAGAGGAAGAGACTGATGCCACTGTTGTGTCAGTACGGTACACATGAAGCCAGGGCCAGGAGGTAGCTTAGCATAAGCAGAAACTGAGTGGAAACACTTTGGTAGTGTGATGCCAACTTTGAACGGAGCCAAGCTAGCAATATCGCTGTATCTGGTTTTCATGCTAAGTGGAGCTAACGGTGACTGTTTTATATTTGGCAAACCACCTGCTTCCTCTTGTTCATACTCACCAGACATGAAAGTGGCTTCAACCTCAAATGTAGTAGAGTGGGTCATCCACTAATTGATTGCGGGGTTGGCAGTTTGATCCCAGCACCATCATGTCCTTGTGGCAAAGTGTTCTTGGCCAGAAGAACCAAGAATGTTGCAGTAAGCGCCACCAATAAGATTCTATATCCCAGACACTTTATATATCAAATCATACATAGATAGGTATGGGAACTGTTGCGCTAGGTGGGAAGAGTAGTTCTGTGAAAAGAAATGACTACTGAATAAATGTAATCGAGAAAGACAGTTGCTTTGGTGCTTGTGGGTTTCAGTAATCCAGATAACTCCGTCAACGTCCTCCTATAAACAGACGGCTCAAGCTAAATCAAACAGTTGGCTTTATGGAGAATGCATTTGGTGTACGCCTACAAAGGGCTTGCCTGCTGAACCTTGGCAGACCCAGCTGGCTGGAATTTCTAGGCTAGTTAATCCCAGCACTTGCTGGAATCTACCTGCGGTGAATGACGATAACACCTGTATCCCCCGTCTAAGTGTTCCTTCTCTTCCCCCTTCCAGGTTACTGAAGCAGCAGAGGCGGCAGAGGAGAAGGCGTAAAGACACGGGCGCGTCCACCGACTCGTCCCCTCTGACTTCATGGCAGCAAAGCATCTTTTTTTACTGACGATTTTTGTACCATGCTGAATTTTTTTTAGACTTGTGATAGTAGAGACAGACATCCAGCAACCCGGCTCTGTATCTTCACACTCCTCCAACCTCTGCTTTCGCTCGATGCTCCTCTCTCCTCTCTCCTCTCTCCTCCATCCTGTATAGCTATATACCGTACGCCTCTTTGAATCAGAAAGGCAGAATGAATCGGTTTTATCAGACAGCTGCAGATGTTCTCTGTTTTTGCCTGAAGGGGGCCATAAACAAGACTGTTACAATCTTTAAACGAGCTCTGCCTTTGTTTGCAGTTATTCTTCTCTATTAAAGATTATCATCATTAATAGCACTCTGTCTGTAATGAGTAAGACGCTCAAAAGCCCTCCCCTCCCTTCCATGGTCAAGGTTGTAGACGTGTATCAACAGTCAGGACGTAGAGCTAAGAGAAACCAGTTCCACGGTTGCCGTGGAGAACATCTGCAGCTTTTTAAACATCTTAGTTTTTAGAATCGCCACCACTGTGTTCCACATAGCTCTTTTGTATGTGTGTGCTGGAGTGAATGTGTTTGTGGGTCTCTGTGTTTGACTTGGTTTACTTCATCTCCCCCCTCCTCCCCTCTTTCTTTTTCTTTTTCTTCACCCCCCTCTGACCGCCTTGTCCTGCAGCAGACTGACACAGCAATAATGAGTGGTGCTTCTGTTCTAGACGGCTCTATTGGCTTTGGACCCTCTGGGCTTCTCTGAGTTTCATCCTGTTGGGAGAATATTTTGAAATAAAAGGAAAAGTTGATGTCACGTGGTCGTCTATCTGTGTCTCTTCACTTATCGTTGAACTGTGCACTGTGTGTAGAGCACTGCATCTACACTGTCTCTAGCTGTACAGCAGTGCTATCTTTTTTAACTGTCGTTCTATGGCCTCGCACACGTTGCTCTTTGTAGTGTGGAAAACCCGACTACGAGAATGCACATGTATGCATGCGTCCCGCCTGTGTTCAAGAGCTCCTTTTCAGTGGGTTCATGTTAACAAGTACTTTTAAACCAACACAAAGCCACCACTGTGTGCTCATCTTTGTGTGCATGTGTGCGTGAGAGGTCGACAAGGGCACGTGGCAGTGTTAAATACAACTGCTGCGTCAGGAAGTGAAAGGTCAGCATTTGCCAGAGTGGTGGGACTTGTGAAGCTGTACGGTCCCTTCATTGTGGCACGAGCTGTCACTCATACTCAGGGACCAATGGCCAATTCCTTTTTTTTTTTTTAGCATGTAGAGGTGAGTAGTGATGATGTCTGTATACCATGTACACTGACGAGACTAATTAAAATGTATCACCAGGAGTGTCTCTCAACAACATGCATTACTCCTCAACAGAAGGGGATGTATGCTTGTGAATATTGCTTCAAATGATTTGTTGTGAGTAGGAAATCCATCCCCAGGCATGTTTGACCTTCTAACCCCCACACTATACCGGTGAATCTGAAAAGCCGCAAGGTACCCTACTGATATTAAAATCTCTGTGATACCTAATAGCTACAAGAACCTAATGACAGTGAAATATAAATATTTGCAAAAAAATGTCCATCAAAGCTCCACGACCGCACAAGGTATAACTTATCAAACAAAATCAACAAACTCCTGACAATGGCCTTCAACTGTGGCTTTTCTGTATGGTTGACACAGAGGAAAAAACATAGTTTGATGTGGACTTATTTAGTCAGTGATCCGAAAGCTAAAAACTAAATCAACATGAATGAAAACGGTGTTGATTTAAAAGTTACAGAAGGTTATGAAAAAATTGGTTTAGTATCTTCTGGTTAACTGTGTGCATTGGTCAAGTAAACATTAAAAGCACCAAACACCATTGTTTTTTTTCCTCTACGTGTTCACCACTAATTAGTTCATTCTTATTTGTAAGGGAGGAAACTGTAACCGATTACGTTCCTCCTCAACATGCATTGAGCCCTTTACGGCTGCTTGTTCAACTGAGTGGCACAGGGTGAGGTTGCCTCCTTGTGGTCATGTCAGCCAGCACAGTTACATTTATGCCTGTGTGTACAAGAGAACAGGTAAAATGGAAGTAGTTGACTAGGCCTAAAATCTCAAACTTGTTAAAGGATTCTTTTTATATGCTATAGTTTTAGTTCAGTTTCTATATTAAGCCATTCTTGCTGGTTGACTGCACTTAGTCAAAGGAATCACCAAGTACTAAGGAAGAAAATAAGAGGCCAATTCAAAGTCATATGATGTGCACAGGGCAGCACAGTGGCGTGGCGGTTGGCACTGTTGCCTCACAGCAAGAAGGCTCTGGGTTGGAATCCATATCAGCCGACTGGGCCTTTCTGTGTGGAGTTTACATGTTCTCCCTGTGTCTGCGTGAGTTCTCTCCTGGTACTCCAGCTTCCTCCCACCGTCCAAAGACATGCTGGTTAGGTTCATTGGTGATTCTAAATTGGCCGTAGGTGTGCATGTGAATGTCAATGGTTGTCTGTCTCTCCGTGTTAGCCCTGCGATGGACTGGGGACCTGTAAAGGGTGTACACCCAGTGACAGCTGGTATAGGCTCCAGCCTCCCCGCGACCCTCCAGAGGACAAGCGGTTATGGAAATTGAATGAAGTGCACATTTTGCACAAATGATCAAGAGTTCTATTAGTGGGAGATGTGGGAAACCTAAAATATAACTTCTGCTTCCTCCCAGAGTAAAGATTACATCCGCCTACCTACCAGATGACTTCTGACACAGAAAAATAGGTTGTGTAGCCACTATTTTATGCTGTTCTGCTCCCTTGGAAAAAACAACAAATTCATCCGCCCATTAATTATTTACAAGTGAGGGTCAAGGGGGGCTGCAGAGTGTCCCTAGGCATTGGGCGAGAGGCGGGGGTACACCCTGGACAGTCCGCCATTCTATGGCAGAGCTGACACAGACACACAAACAACCATTTACACTGACACCTACGGCCAATTGAGACTGAGCTGTTTTACCCAACGTGCACGTTAACCCCCAGCAGAAAGGCCCTTCCTTGCTGCGTGGTAACCACTGCACAAAACAAGTGTCAGCTCAGACATAACATGCCTTTAAGATATTACACATTCATTTGATTAACAACACCCTGTTAGGTATTTTTCAAATAATGAAATTACTCCATTTAAATGACTAAAATGGTACGTATTAATTGAGGTCCCTCGTGGGTTGACAGTTTACAGGAAATAAATTGTTCAAACTGCATTAAGGCAGTAGTAACGCCGACTGATATTTTATTTTTAGATTTATATATAATTAGCATAGTCAAAGTCTCATATTGAAGTCTCAGTTGGGTATTTAAATTATAATATGAACAGAAGAATGACTATTTTTGAAATAACCCAATTAGATAATTGATAATGGTTCCAGTATGCATTAAATACAAGGATAAACTTCTCCAGTAATTGCTTATTTTGATAGACAGTAGTATGACCGTACTTTATAACAAAGTGAGGGGAAAAAAATAGAAAAGATGCGAGAGCAACTTCAAGATATACCTTATCAGTAGTGTGTAAAAGACACCTTACTTCCTCATAATGTGTAAATATCTCACACTTTGACTTTAGGGTTGTGCGCTTCCTGTATCAAATCTCAATAGTAACCTCACTTTGGAGATTTTTGTTTCTCAATTAAAAAATATATTTTAAAACTGTTCCAGAAAGAATGTAAAAAGATAAAGTGCATACCGTGGACATTTTTCTTATTACTTAAGATTTCCTTGATGTCTAACCTCACATAAAATTAGACACTTTACAGGGTCGAAGAGAGAGAGTGAGAAAAAACAAGGCTCGCTTTAGTTGCTGTTTAATAAAATTATAGTAATACATATAAAATTTACTGTCAAAAAAAGAAAAAACAACGTCTTCCATTTTTTATGTACAGCTGCCTAGTGATGACAGAGGAAGTGAGCTGTCATGTATTTCCTTGATAATCTCCTTGATCTCGCATCAGTGTGTCCATTGCCATTAGATTGCCGTAACTCACAGGGACTCATTCATTAAGCTGCATTCCCGTTCTCCTCCAACCCTTCCCCCATTTTACTGCCTGGCACTATTTGGAAGAGAAATGGACGACTTCCCCACCAAACGGCTCCCAGTGAGAGTGGGTGTGTTAGCTAGACGTCTTGTTACACAATTACGACAGAGGAACGACAAGCGAGGCCAAGGAGAACTGACTGGCTGAACACAGTTAGCTAGTTAGCCGTAATATTTAGTAAAACCTAGCTGGAACGGTTAGATCGGCTGTAAATCCCTCTCAAACACGAGAGCTAAATTCTACATCCGCAGCTACGAAAAAATGAAAAAAATTTAACAGGAATTACGTTGTGTTTGTCCGAAATTAACTTTAATCTAAGACGGCATACTACTGTAATTACTACAACGTACTAAATGTCATTTAGCTAAAAAGTAATTCTGCAGCAATGTGTCCTCTCCTTTAGCAGGCTGCCATTTCTACCTCCCCTCGACAGTGGCGTGCGTGATACACACCGCTCGTCCTCTTCCGCAAAGGGCTTGCGCCTTTTCCTTTGAGGGGGAGGGGGATTTAAACAAAAATGCCTCTACAGCGCACCGACCGCGATTGAAATTCACCCCGAGCGACAGTCAATGCAGTAATACTTTAGCGGTTCGTTCTTTGAAATGGGAAGACGGCGTTTTGAGGGGTAAACATCACAGCACGCACTAGTTGCCGCTTCGCGGATGAGTACAGGACGCAGCCGGGACTCACTGTGTGAGCCGAGCTGAATGGAGGCAGCCTCTTCCTGGTGGATAAACAGTGACAGCTACAGGGCAGCCACCTAGACCCACCACACAGGCTCTGGCGCTGCCCTGGCAAACAACACCAAAATGGCTTCAGACAGTACACACATCGCGCAGTTGACTTCTGGTGAGTAAAGGAGATCGGTAAATGTGTCATGGTGTTTGTAATATCCCCACAATTTCCTCGGTGCCCTCTTCTAACGCAGCTCCCGTCCTCTTCTCCCCCTCCAACCATACCAGAACTGTACTTCCTAATAGCCCGATTTCTAGAAGCTGGACCGTGTCAGAAAGCAGCCGAGGTTGGTGTTTTTGCATTTTAGGACAATTTATAATACGTCCGAGATTGTCATGAGGTGTAATTTTGTATTTTTATGCTATTTTCAGACCCTGATAAGGGAGGTGGAGGAGAAGGAGGTAAGCAGTCAGCAGTACGAGAGAGATGCTTCTCTCTGCACTGTACTTTGTGATGTAGCCTTTACTCTGATTTACCATTTACTGTTTTAAAACATCCCTCGGTACATTTATGAACTGGATGATCACGGTCGACACTGTTTTTCCACCCCAGCTGCTGCCCAGAAGGCTGGACTGGACGGGGCAGGAACACCCCGGGACGTACGAAAATTTGGTAAGGGAGCTCTATAACTGAGGAAAAAGTTTTTAGAGAGCAAAATAAAAATTGAATTTCCCGCAATTTTTAAATCAGGTGGCAGGGAAAAAAAAACGAAAAGGACTTTGCAGGGCGAGTTGGCCGCAGGTTCGGGGCCGTTTTTTTGGGGGGGCACCAAACGGGTCGGGTCCCAACCTCCCGTGCACCGTGGCGTGCGAGTTCGGTGCCATGCATGTCCAAAAGGTTTGAACAGTTGTTGGGGGAAAAAAAAAAAATGTGTGTGTGAAATGCTGATACGTCATGAGTGTTGTGGTGTAGGAGCGCCAGGATCCGGAGGAGGGACTCCCTGCGCCACAAGCCAGAGAGAGATGGAGGCGCTCTTGTCCTGCAAGAACCACAGTTTGTGTGCATGGGTTGAAAACACACAGGGGGCAAGAGTTAGAAAACAGGACTTTTTTTTTGAGGAGAATATAAACAGTATATTCGGTTAAGCCGGAGTTACTGCTCCCAGCTGAGGCTCGATCGGCTGCTGCCCGCGTGTTGCTGGAGTCATTTTGGAGTTTTAGAGGACTGGTGCTGCCAGCTCGCGTGGAAGAGGGAGATCAGTTCATGTGGAAATGAGAGGTAACGTTGAGCTGATATCTTATAATATTAATTGGGGTGCTAATTGTCATGTAAACAAACAGGGCTCGCCTGAAAGCGCCGTTTTTTTTTTTTTACGCATGGGGGCGTGGAGAGAATTCACCATCGCTCACACACGTTTATTTCGTAGCCAGACCGCTGAAAGTGCGCACCGCTGTTATTTAAAAGCTATTTTATGAGTTTTATTTTAATATTAAAAATGCAATGACCTATAACCTATATAATCAATAGAGAGCTCTGCGTTTGCGTAATTTCCTTGACATATCCAAAAAACAGACGGATTGACATCCGAGAGCAGATCGCATGAAGTGCAGCTCGAAGAGATAGAGTAAATCTATACGTTTAAGAAATTATTAACAGCGTCTCTGCCTGCCTGTGTGTGTGTGTTTTTTTTCTCTCTCTCTCTCTCTTCCTGCTTGGCTCGCTGGGCTCTCTCCGTTCCTCCTCCTCCTCCTCCCATCCCCGGCCGTTCAGCCTGCCTCCTGTCTATTGTGCATAATTTCCCGTATTTAAAAAAAAAAAAAAAAAGAAAAAAAAATACTGCGGGGGGGGTTTTAATTATCAGACCAAATGGAATCAGGGAGTTTGAAGGCAGAAGGATCTCGCTCGGACTCCCGTTTGTCAGCTCAGATGTCGGCGCTGCCACAGACCGGGGTCTGGTCTGGGCAGCAGCAGCAGAAGCAGCAGCAGCGAGGAATCGTCGCTGACTTCAATGATATTGTAATAATTAACAATATTAATTGCGTCTAATTAATTAAGGCGGATTAATTAGACGCGTGGCTGTTTTCGTTTTGCGCATGAAATGGCGATCAGGCAGACAGTTAAACAGAGATGTATCAGAATGAAAATAATAATAAAAAAAAACCTGGCTCCGTTACAACGTAAATACATTTACACCAGTTTATTAATCTTCGGTTGTTACCCATTAATGAGGGGGAACTTCCAACATGGCGGCTCGTGTTTATTCAAATGAATCAATGTCAGAGGCAGTTTAGGTGAAAGGCATTTGTAGGTTTTTGTGCAGCGTCTTGCAAAGCAAGGTGATAATAACACAGGGTCCAGTGGTGTGTAGGACCATGTGCTTCCTGGTGCCGTGGGAGGGGGAGTGTCATCAGTTGCACTCAGATGCAAGGAAAATGGAGCAAATTGTTATTGCACTCAGTTAGTGCTACACCAGTGTGTGTTGGTGGTACCTGCTTGTGCGCTGATGTGCGCTTAGAAACACAGATCACGTCTCTGCACCAGCAAGGATGCTGAAAGCAATTAAGGGGTCATTAATTGTGTGTGTGTGTGTGTGTGTGTCAGAGAGACAGAAAATGAGTGTCAGATGAAGGAATGGAGAAAATGTGCGCGTGGAATAATTGTTTAATTTCAGGCTTATCTGACCCCCGTTCAGATATGTAAATCAGATGAAGCAGAGCTGATTGCCGCACGTCTGATTTAAATTAATACGTTTAAAAACAACCCCTCAGCCTGAAATAAACACGAGGCTGCACGCTGCAGTTTTTACATTTTTTTTGTCTCTTTCTCATCCTGTGGCGTGTAACGTGCTCTTCCAGTCACTCAGGCGTGTGTGTGTTTCTTCAGAAGTAGGCCATGCAGGAATGTCCCCATGTGTCAGTGGAATCAGAGACACAACAGTGTGGGTTTCGTCCTGCTTCATGCTTATGTTGCACGCCACGCCCCCCTCCCCCCCAGCCCGTGCTGTTGTAAGATGCTGCTGTGAGCTGCATCCTTTTAAATTGAATCTGAATTTCATCATTCATGTCTCTGCACAGTGTATAATTTTTTCATTTTGTCATATAAATATGTAATAGTGTTTTCATCTGTGTTCCTACTTGACATAATGATGTTTGCAGTTTGGGAATAAATGTAATACATTATTTGTCTGTATTAACCTTGCTCGGTGTATTTCTATTGAAATCCTTAGGGAATGTTTTTTTAATACAGATTTTAGAGGGCACCTTTACCTTTGAAATTCTCAGCAAGTACACAAACAGGTGTTTGTGGTAGTGACCTTGTTTTTCACTTCTCCTAATTTCGCAGAATGTATCCCTTTTCATGTGTTTGCTTATAAGTTTGAAAATGCAGAAAGTGCACATTTATTCATGTCTGTCTTTTGGTTTTCTGGATCCTGTTTTGCCATCAAGACCTATTTAATTTATTTTTTTTAGACCTCAGCTCAAATCAAGTTTGGTGTTTTCCACATTCGTCAGGGTCGCTGCAGACAGAGCAAAAAAATTAATATAACAGTAGAGCTGCTAAGGGTTACACGTCTTGACACATCTGCAAATCTTGCAAAACACGCTTCTTTCGCTTTCCCTTTTGACTGCACCTCCCTGCTTCTTGTGACTGGTGTTTTGCTGGTAGTCTATCAGCCTGACTTGAAAACTTATCCGAGCGTGCGCTTGTGTCCAGGTGAAGCTCAACAGGCACATCACTCCAGACCACCTTCTGCAGGTCTGCTCCATAGTTTGTCCACTGCTGGAGAGGGAGGTCCCTGCCAGCGTTCCTGGACTTACCAGCCTTCTGGGGGCCGGCAGGCAGAATCTCCTCCGCACCGCCAAGAGTGAGTGGACGGACAGTGCGTGTGCACACAGGCTACTTTAATGCACCCACGTGCAAACACACCCACCCACTTGCTGCATGTATGTGTAGACTGACATACCTTGCGTAAATACATTCATTCATGTCTTTTTTCGCAAATATAGAGTGAGTGCAGGCGTACAGATAAGTGCATTTAGAACTGCGTTTTATGATATTTACGCGTCTGCGCTGCGTTTGACTTCTTCCAGGCTGCAAGCATGTTGTGTGGAAGGGCTCAGCGTTGGCTGCGCTGCACTGTGGACGACCACCGGAGCCGCCGATTATATACGGGAGCCCACCGAACATTGGTAAAAGAATAACATTCAGTCTTTGCTTAACAATGATGTTATTATTGATTTATTTCTGCACTCACCGCTGCAGACCAACATATTTCAGTATATCAGGGCTTTAATTGATGTGTATGATGACATCCTTCCTTCCTTGTGTCGCCTCGGCCCACGTCCAGTCGAGACAAGCTACGGCCGCCGGCTGAACGGCTCCTACCGCCTGCGCCAGCTGGTGCCCACGGCCGTGTACCAGCACATGAAGATGCACAAGAGGATCCTGGGACACCTGTCGTCTGTGTACTGCGTGACCTTCGACAGGACGGGCCGACGCATCTTCACGGTAAAGGCTGCGGTCTGTGTGTATGCGTGTGTTTGTGTTAACCTCATCTCCCAGCTTGTGATGGATCTCTGTGCGTAGCGGAGCCTGATTCCAGTGATCCGGTAGTCTGTTTAGAGTCATCTCTTGTGTGTTTGATTGTTACAAGGTGTCTTTAGCTTATGAGCCATCTGCATGTGTTCGGGTAGGAGGTAATTACTGTTTACCTTACTGTAGTGGGATTCTTGTGTTCAGTGATGTACACGGTGATTCACAGCTATAACCTGTAGGCGAGACAATTCACGCAACTTAGCGGTAAAAGTCGTGTTTTAAAGAAGGGGAACAAGGGATTGTTGTTGTTTTACACTCAAAAGAAGGAAGTTGACCATTGCCCTCTGGATGCCCATGTGCTGTGTTAGTCCTCGCAGTCATCGGTAGAGTTACAGCATCTGGTAATGTGTTGAATATTAAGTGAACAATGAGACAGTGTTGATTTAATGTTGCCGTCCTTCTGCTCGGATCCTCGAGTCAAACACCGCCTGCTGCTATACACCATTTTCAGCTTTCACTTCTTAAATCTCTAAAAATGGCTGGCTGCTGAGAGGGAGGGGGGTCAGATTGAGTCCCTCTGTCTCTCTTTTCCTGTTATCTCTCTCTCTCTCTCTCTCTCTCTCTCTCTCTCTCTCTCTCTCTCTCTCTCTCTTTCTTTTTTTTTTCCCCGCTCCCCCGTCCTCATCCTGCGCTGCCCCTCCTTTGTTCCTTTCTCTCCATCCCACCCTCCCTGCTCTCTTCTCCCCCTCTTCTCGCTATTTCTCATCATAACTGGAGAAAATGTTTCCTCTGAGGCGCTGGCTAAGTGCCAGAATTAAAATTCATTCTTGGTCTCCCTCACTTTCTCCTTCTCCCTGTTTTTTTTTCGCTCGTTTTTTTCTCCCTCTCTGTGTCTCCTTTCATCACAAGATCATTTTTATTTTTATATTTTCTTATTTTTGGATCTCGAGTCCTTTTTACTTGCTGCAGTTGCGGGCAGATTGATTGATCGCGCCGTGCAGCCTTGTGCGTTCACCGTGATCGCGGCGCTCAGCGAGCACATACATGTATGTTTGGTTTAACAATTGATTGACAGTATTGATTTGTATAATATAGCTTTAGAAATGGCAAGGAGCTCATTATCATGACCATTGGAGAGGACAAATGAAGACTAGTTGGTATGGATTATTTGTCCATGTGACAGTACTTGACATCTATAGTAGGAAAGAAACTTTATGTTAAGTGTTTCCAAACCTGGAGCCCGTCATCAGCGGCACTGGCTGATCACTCGCTTCAGTTTTACGTCTATGTTTTCGCAGTCATAATTTGTCCTTGAGCTTTTTTTAATCGTGGAACGCTTTCTGTTTTTGATCAGGCCGCACAAAAAAACAGCTTCAGTCAGACTCTGTTCTATTATCAATGGAGCGATTACAATTTATTCAAAGGAGGAAGATGGGTCTCACACAAATCTAAATCATTCGAAATACTTTGCAGATAAAAATGATGTCATTCTACTCAGATATGATCATCAGTACTGTCTCAGAAACCATTATGTGACTATATTATAATTTACCAAACACCCTTGAGTCTCTAGTCAGTGTTTTTCTCAAAAACATATCTGATCATGTCACTGTGTGTTTTTGCATCTAGATGATGGTTACCTGTCGACTTTAAGAAACATTCTGATATCTTAATCAAGGCACAGATGGATCTGGCACCACGGTGAATCACAAACATTTTAACCCCCCAACAAGCTGGATCACTGCCAGAGATTCTCCGTTTGGTCCCTGATGGCGGTTTTTATGTCTTGATTGAGGTCTTTTCAGACTGGAGGATGTTTAAAGAGCTGCTTCCAGGCTGGCAATTTCTTGAAAAGCTTTGCTGATTAGGTTATTATTTAATAATGTCCCCTTTTATGATGCTTTTTCTTTTTGTTCCCTTCTTTGCAGTTATTGTCATATGTCACTGAGGACGCATCCTCTCTAAAATTGCTGTTTTGCTATAAACTCCTTTATCAAAATGAGACATCTTCCGGTGTCTTTGGGAAGCCTCAGCCAGTGCACTTGTGTTCATCTACAGTCTGAGATTGCTCTATTTCCTTCAGCGCAGTTCTGTTGGTTTCAGATGGAGTGGAGAGTACACAGAGTGCAGACCAACCTATTTCACAGTGGTGGGGAAAATCTTGGTTGTGACTTGTCTGGATAGTTAACCCATTGGTTTGTTTCTCCTGTTTTTAAATGTTTACCTCATTGTTGTGAAAAATTAAATGAAGGTCACAGCTAAAAGATTACATTTAACGATCATTTAAGTGTGCAGACATGCAGAGTTTATGCAGTAGATAATGCTGCAAAGTAAAAGAAGGAAAACTAATCAGTACTTAATATTGTATTTTTTTTTCTTTTAATTAGAAAGATAATGCATCCAAAGATGCGTAAGGGATGCTATCATAACTTCCCTCTCCACAAGCGACACAGAGCTGCTGAAGATTGTCTCTGAAATGTGCCACAGTGATGACCATGTTTGTGTTGGTTGATGTGAGTTGTGGGAGGCGCAGCTCCAAAACGTAAAGTGTAGAAAGTGACAGTTTGTCGACTTCAACTTTATGGCACAAGTTCAAATGTGATCAGAAAAGGATTTGTCTCTTGTTTGTTGGTACTACTGTACATACACTCACTAGGCATTTCATTAGGTACACTAGTCTGCGGGGTTTCCCATACAATGTTAATACAATGGCGGTCTCATAACGAATTGGAAATATTTTCGCACGTCTCAAACAACGTTGTGCTCGTGTTGTGTTTTTCCTATTGCTCCTGAAATCATTACTCCTCATTTATACAGTCTGTGCTATTTTAAATAATTACAAGAGAGTTTTATCAAAACCCAGAGGAAGCGACTTCAGACGTAACATGCTCAACTTTCTAGCTATCCAAGTTAGAGTGAAAGTCAACTGTTTACTATAAACTGGTTTCATTCACTGATTTAATCTTACGTAAATCTGTCCATAGATTGCCACGTCTCAACGGCATTGTGTTTCGTTTTCCTGTTGTCAACCGCACAGGCTGCTGCTGTTTGTCGCTAAATGTAATATCTGTTACATATATCTGTTATGGTAATTTAAAGACAGACTGATACTTTAGAAACGCATTATCTCATTCTATGTGCAGACATTTCTTATACTGTAGTTTTTCATAGTTGGGATAACATCACAGTAGATAGTAGGGGCTTTTATCAAGACTGTAGAATTAACAATAAAGGTTAAGGTTGTACATTGTGCAACAAAACGGCATGGTCGCCACTGTGGGCCAACCTGACCCGGCGCCTAGCCCCCATGTTTTTTGATGGGAAGAAACCCACGCAAACACTGGGAGAACATGCAAAGTCCACATACAAAGGCCCCGTCCCTCTCTGCCCCACTTTAGAACAGCCAAGAAGGAGGATTTAATGCAGGACTGTTATATTAGAATGTATTAGTTTTCAGTGGTGTGCCTACTGAACTGAACATGTGAGTGGAGGCTTTCAATGTGAGGTCCCAGAGTGTCCACTGGACGGGATCTCTGTATTGTGTCTATAAGTTAACTCTGAACATTCCCGGTGCAAATAAGTTGCTAATAATCAACTTAGTAAGATGCTTGTAAATGTACGATCGGTCTTTAAATGTTCATTGTCAACTTTTGCCACAATGCAACTTAATCATTAACCTATTTCCACATTGGAAGACTTTCATTTCCTCTTGTGTTTGTCTTCCCAGCCTGCCAATCTGCTGACAGTCTAGAGCTGCACTGTGCCCAGATATATTTTAAAACTACTTTTGAACTTGACACGTTCAATTTTTCTTACCAGAAAAGTAGCCCAGAAGCAGACACGCTGCTTCCCGGACTATCTCAAATGCCAGTTTTCACTCATGCTTTCTTTCTTTCCCGCTAACCTTCCCAGGGCTCGGATGATTGTCTCGTGAAAATCTGGGGGACAGACGACGGGCGTCTGCTGGCGACCCTGCGCGGCCACGCTGCTGAGATTTCCGACATGGCCGTCAGCTACGAAAACACCATGATCGCAGCGGGGTCCTGTGACAAGACCATCAGAGTGTGGTGCTTACAGACCTGCGCCCCTCTGGCTGTCCTGGAGGGACACGCAGCCTCCATCACTTCACTACAGGTATGAGGACTGTAGGAGGGATGAAAGGCACTCACATTATTTTGAATTTTCGCCACCGTGCTGCGCATGTAGGACAGTTTAAAATATGGGCTTAAACTAAAATTGTTTTGTCTTGCATGTTGTTTTTGTGTATCATGTATTTGTCAGTGTATTGGGAAAAATATATTGAAACTTGGCTTGCTTGTCTGACATGCAGTCAACATGCCATCCAGATCAACAGAGTGGATCATTTATAGGTTATAAATAATATTAGTAGGCTAATAAGATGTATTTGTAAGATGTACGTCTTGACTTATCAGGCAGTACTGTTAGTTAGGTCTGTATATGTTTGAACGGTGACACATTTAGTTGTTATTTTAGTTTAGGAAAGCATATTCAAGTTATATTTTAAGAGTGAATGCATTATTCACACAGGTGTCTTAAGAAACAGCTTCGGAGTCAAATTCATTTGAGCCCCTGAAATAGGGGGCCGTTTAAAGAATGGTTGCAGTTGCTACAACTTTCCTCTAATTTGGATGTCGAATTAAAGCAAAGAGTCTGCACTTGAAGCCAAAACCTATTGTATAACTGTAACTTGAATATTTTTTTGGTAATTGCTTCAATGTTTAAATACACCGATCAGGCAGAACATTATGATAATATTGTGTAGGTCTCCCTTGTGCCTCCAAAGCAGTTGTGACTCATCAGAGAATGGACATGGGTCTCCTGAGGGTGTCCTGTGGTGTCTGGCAACAGAATGTTGTTAGTGGGGGCCTTTGGGTCCTATGGGTTGAGGGGAGGGGCCTCTGTGGATCATCCCACAGATACTTGATCAGTTTGGGATCTAGTGAATTTGGAGGCCAGGTCAACACCTTGTGCTGTTCTTCATGTTTGTTTATTTTTCAGTTGTTCCTAAAGCATTTTTGTGTACGTGCCTGTGTCAGGCTGCATCCTGCTGGGGATGAAAGAGTGTCATTGCTATGGGGTGGGGGTGCCTGGTCTGGTCTACCTTTGTACACCGATCAGCCATAACATTATGACGGTGATGACAGGTGAAATGAAAAGTACTGATTGAGATAAAATAAGATAATCCTTTATTTATCCCACAGTGTTGAAACTTACAATTGTCTGGTTATCATATCATGACGTCTGTCAGTGTATGGGATATATTAGGCAGCAAGTGAATATTTTTTTCTTTGATTTTGGCCTGATTTGTGATCGCTCAACGACTGTGTCAGAGGAAGGCTCATTGATGCATGTGGTCCAATCCAACAGCTACTGTTGCTGAAATCGCTGAAACAGTTAATGCTGGTTCTGATATAAAGGAACACAGAGTGCATCACAGTGTGCTTTGTAGGGAGACCTACACAATATAACGTTACAGCTGGTCGCTATGTATTACTATGGCTGTTTAATAAGCTTGCATTCATTGTCCTTTATTTTTTTGCTGAACTTAAGTTGCCCTTTCTACAGTATATTTAGCAGTAACCTCTAATTGGTTGCGTTTGCAGTTTTCTCCTCTCTGTTGCGGCTCCAAGCGCTACCTGTCCTCCACCGGAGCCGACGGCACCATCTGCTTCTGGCAGTGGGATGCACGCACGCTCAAGTTTGGGTGAGAACCACGAACACACATGCAGCATGTACACGGTCTCACCTGCACATGTGCTCTTCACACTTTTTGCATCAAGCATTTTGCCAACATGTCCTTGTTATTTTGTGTTTGTTTCTTAGTTAATTGCTGTGTGTTGACAGTATGGATTTACAGCCTTAGCACTTCCAGGAGCTTGTTTAAGACTGTGTTGATAATAATTAGACATGGATTTGGTATTGAATGTTTGCCACATTATTTCATGGCTGCTATTTAATCTGTGCCATGCCTGTCCACCTTTAAAATCTTTTTTTTTTTTTTTTTATTTAAACATGCAGATCAGTCTGTTTTATAAATGTTGTCTGTGCATTGTGTGTGTGTCCAGTCAGAGGCCGAGCAAATTCACAGAGCGCTCCAGACCTGGTGTCCAGATGATCTGCTCCTCCTTCAGTGCAGGTGAACATAGCTCCTTTGGTTTTCGTGCATGCTTCGCGCCCACGGGAGAGGAAACAGCAACAGAACAGAAAAAAATAAATAAATTATGCACAATTAGCCGAGATTAACTGAAGAGCTAGCACAGCAGACAGCCATCCTCAAGTATACCAGCTGATTTTCAGTTAATGAGGAATAAGTGCGCTTCAGTTTTTCAAGGCATTTTTCTGATTTGAGATGTTATTGACCTTGAACATCTTCACAAATGTCTTCAAAGTTGGAAGAGTTTAGAATAGAGAAGAGAAGCAGTAATACAAAATGAGTGCTCAAATGATTTTTAAAAGAATTAAAAAAAAAAAAATGAATGACATCTTTTAAAGAATAGTAAATGATCGGGTGCTGTAGTGTTTTAATCGTTTACGTTTGTGCAGGTGGTATGTTCCTCGCCACAGGAAGCACGGATCACATCATCAGGGTGTACTACTTTGGGTCGGGCCAACCAGAGAAGATTTCTGAGCTTGAGTCCCATACAGTGAGTCACCATGAAGCCCTTTTTACAAAAAGTGTGTGTTATAGTCAATACAATACGATTCTCAAAATTATAGAAACTATTTCCATGAGTTATAAGTTAATGAAGCTTGATACTTGGTTTACTTCATCTACATTAATCTGGAGGATTCTTGAACGAAGTAATTTGAAACGAATCATTGTCCACTTACTTGTCTTTTCTTTCCCTGAAGCTTTCAGCCGTATCTTATGATCTTGTTCAGGTGCATTTAAAGGGGAATTAACATCAGTTTGGGGACTGTTGCTCTTGTCACAGAGAGAGTTGTTTTCCTTGACAAGCACAAATGTAATAGAGAATTTTAAACATAATTTTATTGGTAACACACAATAAAACCGTGGATTTTGCAGAGAGACTTAGCAAGCTGGTGCTTGTTGACATGTCTCCCTTTTTTTCTCACCCAGGACAAAGTTGACAGCATCCAATTTTCACATTGCAGTGACAGGTAAGTTGGCAATTTGTGTTGATATATATATATATGTGTGTGTGCGTGTCTGAGCTACATAGTAGCTGGTGTAGTTCATTTTTGTATGTGCACCACTGTTCGTTTTTATGGAACCTCGGGGTGCTGTAATGTGACTTGATGGTGTCAGCAGAAACACCACCTTTACTTACCGTCTAATACAGTCTGTAATACACATTCTCTCTCACGCAGACACACACACTTATGCCTGCACATGTTGTGCACTCTGAGTGTTAAGCTGCGTGTGCCTAGATGGAGTTAGCAGAAAAACAAGCTCAGCTGTAATTCCCCTGGGTTGCTGTAATCTAAGCAGAGAGGAAGGAAGACTGTCTTTGCAAGGAGAAAGGGTGGTGGAGCTGGAAATCGAGGCGTACATAAAATTAGTGCATGTTGATGTGAGGAGATGGTGGGAACCATCGCGCTGCAGAAAGATGAACTAGAGCTCACTTGTACAAATCTTTGTTCACAAATCTGCGTGGTGTGTGTTGTAGGTTTGTGAGCGGCAGCAGGGACGGCACCGCTCGAATCTGGCAGCTGCAGCCTCAGGGCTGGAGGAGCATTCTGCTGGACATGCAGACCAAATTACCAGGGTACGTGTGTATATGTGTGTGTCTACGGTTGTCAAAAGTCTGGCCTTTCCATCAGAGCTGTTGTGCTTAGAGCTCAGACCTGTGAGCTGGTATGATCCTGGATGATAAGATGTCAGTTTAAATTAAAAAAAAAAAATCTCTCATTTGTTCAAACATATAATATGTGATGAACCCCTGCTGAAAATAATTCAGTTTTGCGAAACAAAAAAAAATTTCTTCAAACCTTTATTTAGAGTAGTATGACCTGCTGCATGGTGTGCAGCACATAAATAATTTACCTAAAGCAAAGAGAGCATTTTCACACTTGTGGCATAAAATGTGACATACTCATTGATTTTCTGTCTAAGAGAAAGTATAGCATCACATATAGAGCGGATAGAAAGAACACTGACAGGTCTTTATTGCCTCCATGAACACAAACAAACTGTATGCAGCAAAAGAAAAACACCCTATTATTGGTTTCTTCGAGCATTCAAGCTCAGACATTTTAAGTTACTTGAGAGTGTTACTGTCTCTTGTTAGGCCACTGACTGCCCTGGAAAGTACAAAAAGCAAGGTGAAGGAGTTGCACAAAAAGATGTTTGAGTTGCTGCTTTTCACAGTTTACATATGTAAACAGTAACAGCTGTGGCTGTGAATAATTATCTGGAGCAGAAGGAAGATTAGGTTTAACTGTCAAACTGGTCTAGCTCCTCATTAATGGTGTTAAATGTATAATAGAATAAATGTATTAGCAAGAATGGACAGGTGAACCAGTGACTACTGTTGTAGTCATAAGACTTGATAAGATTAGAAAAAAAGAGGTAATTTTTTAATTGTTTTTGTCATTTTAATCATTTTATAATAAGCCAAATCAAATGTGTATTTGAGGTATATACGAAAAATTTTGAGTATCGCAGTATGTCACAATACATTGAACCATGAGCCCTGTATCATGATACATACCACATGCTCATATAAAGATCTACTTTATATGTAAAGTAAATCAAAAGGACTGCATCTAGTCTAAGTGACAGTATCTTCCCCCACAGGAAGTACAACCCTCCTCCGCTGGAAGACAAGGTGACCAAACTGAAGGTTACCATGGTAGCATGGGATCGCCATGACGGCACGGTGATCACAGCAGCCAACAATCTGACGCTGAAGGTGTGGAACTCGACTACCGGGAATCTGGTCCATGTCCTGATGGTAAGTAGTGACTAAACGCTGAGAAATACACAGATATATTTTTAAAAACATATCTTCTAAAAACAAGCTTTTTTACATTTTACATTATTGGCACATTAACAGCTTGTATTTCATTTGCTTGTGCTTTACCTTTTAACATCTCAGATGATTGTTGATTGGTCCACCAATTTCCCCCAGGCTGGAATACATGTGTCAGATTGATGGCCTGTTCATTTCGTACAGACATTCATGGTCCCCAGAGGACGTAGCTTTTCGTTTACCGCCACCATTAAACAAAATTCCAGTTTGCGTCTGAACCTGTGAAACTACAGCCTTGGCTGTATTGTGTGTCTGTTGCTAGCTGGCAAATGTTTGGAGGGAAAACCTTGCACCTGATTAACTCTGTCATGTTACCATTGTTAGTGTGAGCATCTAAGCTTGCTCTTGTTCACTTCCTCAGATTTAATTTATGGATGCATTGGAAATCTAGCCGCTAGTTTACACAGTCTGCACCCCAAAGATGTCTCAATACGAATCTAGATGTCGATGTTGTTTGTTGACAGGGTCACGAGGATGAGGTGTTCGTCCTGGAGCCGCATCCCTTCGATCCGAGGATCCTTTTCTCAGCGGGGCATGACGGGAATTGCATTGTGTGGGATCTGGCCAGAGGAGTCAAGATCCGCTCCTATTTCAACATGGTGAGGCCCCTGTCCATCGTAAACCTCCTCACCTCTCTTTGTGTCCGTACCTTTGAAGCATTGCGTTCTCTTTTCTTGTCATTTACACTGAAGCCATTAGTCCCTCTCTTATGTGAAGAGGTTTGTGGTTTTTCATTGGGAATATTTCTTGAGTATTTGCTGCTTTCCCAGAACACATTCCTTTCCTGTTGATCTCCCACTGTCCCTCTTTGTCTGGCATTCTTTCCCTTTCACCCACTACTTTTCTTCTCCTCCCTTTTTGCTTTCACTTTCTCCGATTGCTTTCTTTTCACCTCCATTCCTGTATTTTCTGCTGTTCAGTGTATTTAGTATAGTTTAGCAGAGTAAAGTGTCACTCTACGTGTTCCTTTGTATGATAATCATTGTTGTATTTCCTGCTTTTGTTGCTGTGGTAACGAAGGATGGCATTAATCATAGTCTCGGAACATGTGAGTCACTAAGTGAGGTGGTCATTTGGCCGAATCAGTGAATGGTAATGTTTAACCACACAAAGTGTTTGTACGTTTGGAAAGGCCCAAGTATCAGTTTGAAACTTACTGTGAGGCTTCTGCTCATTAGCAGCCTCTGTTGACACAAGATGTGACAATTAGCGCATAATAGAGTGATAAAATGTAGATTAAGATTAGCATAACTAGACAGCAGTGTAGTAATTGTATCTGAACAGCATGATCCATATTGAGCTGGCTAATATTAGTGCACCATGCCCAGCAGAGTAATTTATTTCTTGTCCCTGTGGCTAGGCTTTTCTAAACCACCTGACTATGAGCCATGTTAGCTAACAATAGTCCACAGAAGCTACTGGACACAACAGATAGGGCTAAACTGATTACAGGAAAACGTCTAGGACATACTGTGATTTGATCTGTAAGAGAATTTTTGAAGTGAAGCGTGAGTTCAAAATTCTGAAAAACTACTGTAGTTTAAACACGCGATGGAGCGTTGGCACATAAAATACGATCAATCA
The DNA here is from genome assembly GCF_963514085.1 of Chelon labrosus. Classification (NCBI taxonomy): domain Eukaryota; kingdom Metazoa; phylum Chordata; class Actinopteri; order Mugiliformes; family Mugilidae; genus Chelon; species Chelon labrosus. The sequence goes on from NC_140347.1 coordinate 20,766,290, forward strand.
GTATCATCTGCTCTACATTTCAAATCAAGGATGACAGATTAAAATATCTGAAATATGTTCACCATTTATTTCACACTCTGAAGTTAGATCAAAAAAAAAAAAGGGTAATGACTAAATTGCTAGCTTTGTGTTTTGCTAATGGCGTTGATAAATTTTTCAGCCTGAGCATCTGAGCAAAAACGACTATAGCGGCAAAACTTGTGAGAGTATAGATCTGAGTAAGGAGGAATTTATTAACTATTAATTCTAGTTTTTGTTTACACATTTCAAAAGTTGCTTTTATTGAACCAGGTGTGCTGGTTGCAGTCTGGTTACAAATGACACCAACAGACCCAAGATGGCGGCGTCCATTTTTATATACAGCCTATCCTCATGACATAGTTTTCTTACTACATCGTGTAACCAGCGGTATACAGTTAATGTATGCAACAAGGTCTGGTTAAGCTCTTGCTTTGCTAAACATGCTGCAAACACTTTTAGCCCTTCATCAACATGAATTCATGCTCTGTTAAAAAGACAACCGTATTAAATAGTCTGACAGAGGAGATTGTACTATATCCTTTTGTGACACAACATTTGAAGAGTTTGTAATGTTACTACTACTTCCGTTGTCATCCAGCTGTGTAAAAACACCTGCCTTTCCTGCTTATTCCAGCATTGAAGATGCCTGGAATTGAGCGTCAGGGTCTTAATAATTATACCCTCAAGGGGAAATTCCTTCTCTGCATTTAACCCATCCATTCATACAAATGCTTAGAGTAGCGAGCACACTCGGAGCACTGGGCAGCCATGCGTCCCTTTTCACGGGGTGCGTTTTGGGGGGGGATCATGTGCTTGCTCAAGGTATCTCAGCCGTGAGTGCTTTTTGAGTTTAGTGTTTTGGCAGACGCAGATGTTTTTTTTTTTTTTTTTATGAATAAGGCACAAAGAGTCTAAAACTGTAAAGAAATTGTTCATCTTGTGCTTGAGTGGAGCTATTGTGAGAGTGAAGGAGTACCCACAGATCTAACCAAAAGGAGCAGCTGGCAGACAGTGAGACCTGTTAGGATTTTGTCTCTGTCTCAACTTTCTGTTGATAAAGTTTCAGTTCCTGCAGGTGGCACTCCGTTGGGCAGTGGTCGCTGCCATTTTTCATAAACCGGCTGTTGGTGCGCTGTAAATGATTTTGTGATTCTTGTAGGTTAGTCCTTGTACGTGCTACTCCCAGGCTTGTGGACGAGACGGTTAGAGATGCATTCCATTCAGCAGCTGCAGTTCAGTGGAATTTCCCCTGGCAGAGGACTGTTATGATTTACAGTGTGCACCTATATCCTTGTCTTTCTCCTGATAGATTGAGGGTCAAGGACATGGAGCGCTGTTTGACTGCAAATGTAGTCCTGATGGGCAGCACTTCGCAGCCACCGATTCCCACGGACACCTGCTCATCTTTGGCTTTGGTTCTAGCAGCAAGTACGACAAGGTAAAACAACAGGCTGATCCTTAATAGTCATGCACGTACCCAACAGCTAATTGAATGTTATGAGGAATAACATATGCCCTCTCAACTTTAAACCTGCCTCAGATAGCAGACCAGATGTTCTTCCATACTGACTACCGGCCACTGATCCGGGATGCCAACAATTACGTGCTGGACGAGCAGACTCAGCAGGCGCCGCACCTGATGCCCCCTCCCTTCCTGGTGGACGTGGACGGGAACCCCCACCCCCCCAGATACCAGCGGCTGGTGCCTGGCAGGGAGGGCTGCAGGGATGAGCAGTTGATTCCTCAGATGGGGGTCACTTCCTCAGGTACAGAGGCTAATATCAGACCTTCAAGTTTGTCGTCTTCTTGGCCTGAGGGCACAAGCTCAGTTGTAGTTCCACTCCACTCTTGTCTGCTTGCGCCCCTCACATCAGATCACTGCCTGGAGGTGATGCTGTCGTCTTCTGTCTCATCACAGCCCATCTGCCAGCTAATCAAAGACACTTTTGTCAAGCTGATCATTCTGCTCTCATAGCCTGATAATACTATATCTGTCCTCAGATGTGCTTAATGTGAGGCTTTCATTGAAACTACACTAGCATTGGCAATTAAAATAAATTAATAAGGCCGTTGTAAAATCTTGGCAGGGATATAAACAGAAACAGTCAGTAGTTAATGAAATGGGTTTGTAGAGCACAGCGAAGAAAGGTGAAGGAGTCCAGAGGGGGAAGAGGGATTTCTCGTGAGGCAGTATGACTGACTTATGGGGAGAAGTTGTTGCCTTTGTGTCTTTAATTGTATTTAATTGTGATATTTGGGTTGTACAGAAGTGTTTCCAGCCATATCACAAAACAGTGGTACCATTCTTTAGGACTGCATCACTGCTTGGGTTTAAGCTTTGTTTGATTTTCTCTTTAACTGTTTATGTCTCTGATTCATTTTTTTTTCTCCACTCCCGTGTTTGCGTCAGGCCTCAACCAAGTGGTGAGTGAGCAGGCAGTGGACGGCTCCAGTCCTCTGGATACCATGATTCAGAGGCTGCAGCAGGAACAGGACCAAAGACTGGGCACAAATGACTCCTCCACCACCAGGTCCAACAGAGGTAGGACAAAGACACGACGTTAAAGCTGTACTGCTGAAGTGTGGGCAGCTTTTTATTGTGGTTCACAAATTATTTTTAGCGTTTGTTGTCATGTTTGCTTGTGCATTATTTAAAGCAATTAAGAGCAAACGGTGCTTGTATGTGGCACAGACCACATCCTCCAAAATGATCGTACAGTTGAATGATTCCCTTGCTTATGCTGTTTCAGCATGAACTGAACATTAGAGGAGTCATGAAGGGGGGTTTAGTGTGAGACTGTTGTGTAGGAATGCACCCACCTAGACCAGACCAGACACCCCCACCCCATAACAATGACACTCCTTGATGGCAGCAGCCATCCCCAGCAGGATGCAGCCTGACACGGACACACACAAAAACACTTTAGGAACAACTAAAAAAAAAACATGAAAAACAGCACAAGATGTTGACCTGGCCTCCAGATTCCCTACATCCCAAACTGATCAAGTATCTGTGGGATGATCCACAGAGGCCCCTCCACTCAACCCATAGGACCCAAAGGCCCCCACTAACAACATTCTGTTGCCAGACACTACAGGACACCCTCAGAAGACCCATGTCCACTCTCTGATGAGTCACAACTGCTTTTGAGTCACAAGGGAGACCTACACAACATGCAACATTCATAATGTACAGTTACATTTGTACATTTGTACATTTTCTGTGTCACAGAAAATGTACAAATGTACAATGTACAAATGATTCAATAAATCATACTTGACTCAGAGAGCTGGTGGATACAGAGAACCAGTTTTCACAGAATACAGGAAGTGTCTTTGGGAGATAGGCTGTTTCCCATTAAGTGCTGAGAACAGAAGATCTAAATTATTTGTGTCCCAAGTTTCTTTGCTCACAGAATGTTAAGTGACCTCATGCTGAAGGCTTCATTTAAAAAGGAAGGAAAATACCTCTGATCAAAAACAAAACTAAAGATATATTTTTATCTGATGCCTTATGGCTTCCTTTGTTTTATATAAAATGTCTTTACCTACGTATTTGACTCCCTCCTCATTCTCTAGTCTTACTTTGTGTATATTGCCTGTGAAGAGTGGAGTCCCACTACTTTAGAGCTGACACAGTTACTGGAGATAAAATGTACTGAATGTTGTAGTTTTTGATGAATTCATTTAAAAAATAAAAACTGTGTTCTAACATTTTATAGTGTAGTGTGTGATGTGCTGATTCTGAGGTTTGCAAACTCATCGTTTATCAATATCCCTTTAATACTGCTGGCAAAGTGATTTCAGGGGAATAATAACAGTTTGAGCTTGTAAACTGTTTCCATTGTTTGTAGTTGTAAATCAACCTTTTCAAACATTTAAAATGAATCTGCAAGAAAGCTCCAATTTGTGCATGAATAGAAATCTGCAGCAGAGATAAAGGCATCGGCAACGGAAGCCTTCTGATTGGATTGTTACTGTCTAATCGGATGCAGTTTTGAGAACAGGGCCAAAATTTATAACTTCAGTGTCACACATAATGATCTTTGAGCGTCAGGTTTTACATGCAGTTTCCTGCTTAGTATCTGTACACAGATAAGGATGTGAACATCTCTTTACAAGTTCAGAACCCTTTTGACTCTAATTCGAGCTCATAAAGCACCTTGTTTATCTCTTGACCCCCTTGTTCCCCCTCAGGATCGGTGGGTTCTCCCACAGAGGTACACTCCCCGCCCAATGTTGGTCTCCGACGCAGCGGGCAGATCGAGGGGGTCCGTCAGATGCACAGCAATGCCCCTCGCAGCCAGATGGCCACCGAGGGAGACCTGGTGGCCTGGAGCCGCAGGGTGCTGGTCCCTGAGCTGGAGGACGCCTCTGTCAGGTAACTCTCATACACAGATCCATACGACACACACACACACACTGAAGGATTTCATAGTATACTAGTAGCACAGTATTTGAGGTGAAAGCTGTAACAAATATTATGATCTGTATGTGTTTATGGTGTAGGAGACAAGTGAACTGGCGTGAGGCTAAAGGAGAGGAGGAGATCAATATTTATCAGTCAGAAAGGAGGAGGCGTACAATCCACTCGCTCCCCAAGGAGAGCCGGGTAGGTCAATGAGCATTAAACACGTTGCTGGAATTTCATAATTTTTCTTCTTCTGAACTCACCATTCATTGCATCTGTAGGTTCATCCCACATCAGAGTGCGTAGTAGACGAGGGCAGGAGGAGTCTGGGTAACCACGGCTACCAAACCCGCGCTGCCATGGAGGAGACGAGCCGCCAGAGCGCTGAGGCTGCTGATGACGACGAAAGCACCTCAGAGGTAGATGCTATGCTCATACCGTGTTGATTTGAATTTACTCTGGTACTTTATGTGTGATGTTTGTGGGGACTTGAAACTTAGAGCACATACTGTCTAAAGAGGATTTGAAGTTTTATATTAATTATTTTCATTTGTTAATTTTGATTGTTTCTTCACGTCATTTTCTGCGTTATCAGGTCAGTTGTTTGTGTACTGAAAAAAAGTGTTTTGTGTGTTCAGGGAGAGGTGGAGGTACGGCAAATTAATGGACATTCCTCGGAGGAGGAGAAGGAGAAGGAAGAGGAGGAAAAGGAGCCGTGGCCGGATGACCACAGTAGTTCAAGGTAATATACATGCAGTGCATCACACAGATTTATCTTTATCACTTGTCTTCCACAGATGCAAGTTTAATATACCAGCAGCAGTTGCGCTTATATCTGATTGCATTTAATCTCAATGTCTGTGGTGTCTGGTTGTGTGCAGCGATTACTCCAGCGACTATTCTGACTGGACCGCAGACGCGGGGATCAACCTTGAACCGCCCAAAAAGAGTGTTAAAGTGAAAAAGAAAAGCAGCGGCTCTGAGGAGGATGCAGAGAAGAAGAGGGAGGGGAAGAAGGAGAGAAAGAAAGACAAAGCAGACAAAGATGGTGCACTACCAAAGAAGAAAAAGCCAAAGGAGAAGAGGAAGGTTTGTTATTTATAAAATTGTCGTCCTTGTAGTTACAGGAATACTGACTAAGTGGACTAAGTTCATCCTTCAGCCATTTGTACAATGAGGGTTTAAATAAAGGATTATTTAAAAGCAGTTAAAGAAATAGACATACTCTTTACTATTTGGCAGTCTTGAAGATCTCTTTTTCTTTTTTTTTTGCTGGCATCTGTGGCAATAATTGGTAATGGTGGACCTTTGTGACATTGGACGTTACACAAACTTTGGACTTGCGTATTTAGTATTTCAGACTAGACAATTTTGTCTGTGAAGCACAAATTCTGGCAGACAGGAGGGCGCAGTACGCTTATTACAAGCAGCGCATTTGATGGCGCCCATGAAACGCATTCTGGGATACCTGGTTCTCCCAAGTCCACACAAGTTATCGTCCTCACTAAAACGCACAGGGAACAGCACATGTGGACATTTGGACTATACGTGTTTGGATTGGAACAGTACTTGGGCAGCGACTGATGCCGTTTCACAAATCCACAAGAACGTTCACTGATAATATTTCCTTCGAGTGAACGTTAGCTTCGGCTTTTTATCTCTGGCAGAAGGGTAACTTGTGCATGGTGGGACATGCGCGGCTTCTGATTTTGAGCTGGACTGTCTCCACAGACACCCAGGTTCAGTGACTGTAAACACATGGACTTTCCTGTAATTTCATCAGTGTGTCATAAGCTCCATCCTCATTTCAACACCGAATTAGGCGACACAGAGTGACTTAACAGACATTTATTTAAATTTATTTAAATGAAAAGAGATTGCAAGTGAGAAGTAACTACTAAGTGCGTGCTCATGTGAAGATGAAACCTTTTGCTAAAGAACAAGCTATAAATGCTAAATTTCAAGTTACTGAAACAACACTATGTGTGACACTTATTCTGCTGTGTGTCATTCAGAGGACGGAGTTAGAGGAGCAAGGGCTAACACTGGAGGAGTGGCTTCCCTCGGCCTGGATCACAGACAAGGTCCCGCGGAGATGTCCCTACATACCCCAGATGGGTGACGAGGTACACGCCTGACCGTCTCTGTTTCAACAGCCTCACCACATGTGCACCACATGTCTGCTAAAACCAAAACACGGGATCATGTTTTACATAGCAACAAGGCTAAGAGGCTGCGCCACAGCTAGCGGCCCCAAGAGGCTGTCGGTGCTCATTACATAAAAGAAACCGAGGCTCATACTGACTGACATGACCATCCCCCAGGAGTTATGTCATGTGTTTAAAGTGTGTGGCAAACATGCTGTATGTTTTTTAAGTTGTGTTACAAACCCTGCGGTTAAGAGATACAAATAAAGCCACAAACTGTTGTATATTTGTGTGTTCGTGTGTGTGCACAGGTGTACTACTTCAGGCAAGGGCATGAAGCTTATGTGGAGATGGCCAAACAAAAGAAGATTTTCAGCATCAATCCTAAAAAGCAGCCCTGGCATAAGATGGAGCTACGGGTAAGAAACTGTTTGATAAAGATGGATTTCTGTTCTCTGAAGGGAGACATCACTGTCTAGATCACATGTGTCTGGAGATACGTACTGCTTCTTTATTTGTGCGCACACAACCCCCTGAGGAGAAGCCCCTTTAAAAACAATAGTAAGAATTAAAGCAGGGTTCACACAGAAGAGCTACATTTGGAGAGTTATTCATTAAGCACCTAAATGTAGAAGTCACGGTAAAAACTCCTTGTTCATCTTGACTGATATTTTAGGGGTCTAATATCTTCAGTGGCAAGAATGTTGAATTTCCATGGTAACGGCTAAAAAGGTGAGCCCGCTAGGAATGAAAAACACGACACTCTTCCGGGAAATACTGTCCATACTTCCTAGGAATTTATGCATACCTCTACCTTCAATGGTGTAATCATTTACTGTCTTTTTTTTCCACTATGTCCTTTTGATCCCTTTCCTTGTCCTAAAAATGCCTCTCCACTAGAAGAAAAATGTCTGCTCCGTACAAAGGGTCATATTTTTGTCTGAAAGAATGAAATCCTGAAAGTAAAAGCTTATGGGATTGCATTTTTACTTGGTATGCATTTCTTTTTTTTCTCCCACTAGTGGAGGCAGGAATAGCTTTCTATGCAGACCATAATACAGTGAGACAGGTTGTACTTGTGTGTGAAATGCAGCATTCTCTCTTATATCTTTTTATCTTTATATATATATATATCTTTGAACTGCCAGACATGGTAACACTAAATCATGCCTGTCTTCAGCCTCTCTTTCTTGGCTGGAAAAACTTATTCACTTCCTTACGCTTTCTCAACCTACACACACAACACCTGAAACCCACCTGACCTGGGGCTGCCTTTGTAGAGAGGAAGAAATGACACATAATGTTTTAACAGAGAGTACAGAATGGACTGTGTTTAAAATTATGGGGTTGCGAATGATATTTTTTTTTTTTAAAGAAAAGTTTTGCTCACTTGCATTATCTCTCCTCCTGTTTGTGGTGTTTAGGAGCAGGAGTTGATGAAGATAGTTGGCATTAAGTATGAGGTGGGTCTGCCCACGCTCTGCTGTCTGAAGCTTTCTTTTTTGGACCCTGACACTGGCAAACTGACCGGAGGATCCTTCTCCATGAAGTAAGCGCCAATCTCGTCACAAGAGCAAATATTAGTGCAAACGAGCACACGTTTAAAATGGTACTATATATATCCTGTGAAGTTATTTTTTTATGTTTAGGCATTTGTCAAGATGCCAGTCACACTGCTGTATATTATGATGCGCTGCTTTGTCTTGAAGTAAATTTGTATATTTTGGTCTTCTTGCAGGTACCATGACATGCCCGATGTAATCGACTTCCTGGTGTTGCGGCAGCAGTTTGACAATGCCAGAAAGAGACAGTGGACTATAGGTCAGGCCATTTTTTATCTTCATATTACTTAAAATATGTGCAGCATTTAAATCAAATATCACGTCACATAATGCACATGTTCCAGCTCAGTTGTCAAAGACTTTGTAGAAACCTTAATGGTTCTGTGGCGTCCGTATAGGTGACAGGTTTCGGTCAGTGATCGACGATGCCTGGTGGTTTGGGACCATTGAGAGCCAGGAGCCTTTCCAGCCTCAGTATCCTGACAGCTTGTTCCAGTGCTACAATGTCTGGTATGGTCCTAGATAGGATTTACTATGTTGTCAAATGGCTTGCAGGTCTAATCACATTAAAATTTATCTACTACTTTCACGTGATAAATCACCTATAATCAAACCAAAAGTTTCCATTTTCTTTTAAATGAGAACTCTTAAATATGCTAGCCCACGTGTCTCACAGTGCACAAGCACATGGGGCAGAGAGGAAGACTGACATGAGAAACAGAAACTGCTTGCGAGGAACTACGCTAACAAGATCAAAATGAATCAGATTCAGAGAACTCGCTGGTGAAGGAGAGGAAAAGGAAGTAGAGGAAAGTGTCACATTGTTTTCATGTTCAGAGGTGATGATGGCAGTCATTACAGACTTGCACGTTTTAGCTGTAGTTACAGCTCTGAATGCTAGATATGTATCCGGCCGTTGGAAACAACAAAACGGAGAGGAACATGAAAAGATTATTAGAAAGCCTCAGGTACTCAACAGACAACTAGTATAACATGATAAACACCACTGTATACAGGCTATACTTGACTCATAGGCACAAGAAGGTTACAGAATAAATATGATTATAAATGATTACTATGATTACTAATTCATGGCACTAAAGGAAGGAAAATCACCCAGAAAATGTAATTAAGAAAGCCATATGAATCATAGAAATATCAACCAAGATTAGGTTTCAAAACCAGAGAAGCTGGCAAGGGTGACAGTGTGAAAACTTGAACTGAATCAGTTCCCACTTTGTCTACGCTACAGTTGGTCTCCTCGCACCATAGTTGAGGATCATAGTGAATACTGATCAGTATTAATGATTAAACAGAAGAAGAAATTGAAAATATTTATTTGTCTGTTTGGACAAATGCAGACAAATTACTTGTTGTGATAGCACTGCTTATGGAGTCATCAGGGAGCACCATGAAAATATATATGTAAATCTGTGGAAGAATAAATGTACACAAGTAAATAGAAAAGAAGTTGAGTACACAATTAAAAGGTTGAGTTCACAAGTAAATAGAAAAGAATATAGAAGTATGAGAAATAACAAAATATAAAGTAATATAAGAATTTTATTTATTTGCTTATTTATTTGCATATATAAAGTTTTCTGAATCTGAATCCATATAGATATATTTAATTAAGTATCAGAATGCATTTTGTTTTTGGATATAAATTACTATTTATTTCTATATAATTATATATTTTTGTATTTATTTTATTCCTTTATTTCTCTTGATTTTTCTTTTCTTCCACTTATAATTACTCTTGTGTGTGTTGTTATTTGTATTCACATTTACACATATTTATTTATATTATATTAATAACTCTATGTAATTTCGTTTGTGCTTTTTTGTGTAATTTTTAAAAATATACTTATCATGTAATTTATTGTTTTTTATAGTTCCGCTTATTCTTTTACAGGTTTCTTTTTTTTTTATGGCGCTCCATGTATTCTCTTCCCACAGATTTCATTAACTACATGAACACTTTAAGACTCGAATATTTCAAGAAGCTTAACACATTCATCCAAAACGACAGTTTGAATTTGATGTTTACAATAACTTTAACTTTGTTTCTTATTGCTGAACCTTCATTGTTAGTGACGTTCCAGTTTGAAGGATTAATAAGCATCCTTTAGAGTTACACAGAGCTCGTCACTGTCACGCATTATTTTAAAAATCTTGTTAGAGAATGACATGCTTTTTAGACTGAGAGAGGAACATCAGTGTCTGCAGTCTCGCACGTCACCTACAGAAAATACAGAGCCAATATCGTGCACAAAGACTGCAATGTTGATTGACTGCATGCTGATGATTCATGTTAACCCTGTTTCCCATTCAGCTGGGATAATGGAGACACGGAGAAGATGAGTCCTTGGGATATGGAGCCTATCCCAGATGATGGTAAATATCTAAAATGCACCCACGCTACAGCACGCTAATGTTTTGGCCAGTGAGTGTATTTTAACAACGTTTCTTAACAATTTTCATTTTTGAAGTTTTGTCTCCTTCTGCTCGTTCGCTCGCTGCAGCCACCTTCCCTGAGGAGTTGGGACTGAGTGTCCCGCTGACGGAAGAGGAGCAGAAGGAGCTGCTGTACGTCCCCCTGGATGGAGAATGGGGCTGCCGTGCGCGCTCAGACGAGTGCGAACGCATCATCAAAGCCATCGACCAGCTCTGCACACTCGGTACGTCGTCATCAGCCCCCCCTGTGGAAATAACAATCCATTTATGTCAGCTAAGCAGGGACGTGGAGGCAAGCCACGAGGGCTCATTTCTCGTAAAGGAGCAGCGGCAGCGGCGGCGGTACTCTCCACAACATGAGTCACCTCTGAGCTCATCAGCATGAGCCAGCACTGTGGATCATATGTGAAAAGAAATAAGCTGAAAGTGTCGAGCTAAATATTGAGGTGCTCGCTTGAATTCCCGTCAAGTGATGTAATGTCATATTAGACACAGACTTTGAATTACTGCAATCCTCCCTGTGGAGGAATGCTGGTCTGAGGGCTCCCTCTAGTGACAGTTTATGGACTAAACACACACAAGCACCCACAGCCAGCACATCTAATCCTTCGAGAGCTCACCCTTTTACTCCTACGCTTCATGCTGCAGCTGGATTACAGTACAGGATTCATTTTTGGTGCGTTTTTAGTATGAGGTGAAAATATTTAGGATAATAGGAATTAAAGCAAATATGCTGTATGTGATTATTGATGTAATGTTGGATGTGCACGTTTTATTTGAAAGGAGACAAAGACGTCTCCGCCATCTTGACCCTTGTTAAACTCTCCACTCTCAGATGTGGCAGCACCATTTGCCTTTCCGGTGGACCTTCAAGCTTACCCCACGTACTGCACAGTAGTGGCCTACGTCACTGACCTCAGCACTATACGCCAAAGGCTGGTGAACCGCTTTTACAGGTACTTAACCCGAGGTCGCATTAGATGCAGCACGTGTATGTGAATGACGTTTTAACAATGCTGTATTTGATTTGATTTTCTTTTAAGACGGCTTTCCTCTCTGATGTGGGAGCTTCGCTACATCGAACACAACGCCCAGACGTTCAACGAGCCGGGATCATTCATCGTCACCACTGCCAAGTTTGTCTCTGACCTCATGCTGCAGTTCATTAAGTGAGTGTGTTAGATGTGGAGTATTATTAATAAGGCACAGTCATTCATGTTTCATCGTCCCGACTCATTGTCCCTTTTCCTGTTTGTGTACCAGGGACCAAAGTCTGACGGACCTCATGCCCCTCTACAAAACCATGAAGAAGGCCACCTTCTCTGACTCTGAAGATGAGGTGCATTTGCATATATATTGTTTTACATTGCATTTTAGCTAAGCATTATCCAGGACAGTATCAGTACCAAACATGATTAAAAGCAATTAGTTTCACTTTTCATTTTCTTGTTAATTCTTTCTTGAAGATGTAGTCGTTGTGCAATACATAACATTTTTAGTAGCAAACACTGTTTCCGTTTTGTAAATGTTACTTACAAAGGGCTATAAAAGTATTTACTGTCCAATTTGTGCTCTTAGGTCATCTATTTTGAGAGCTTAAATACCCCAACAACACACAAACCCTTAAGTTTGTCTGTAAATCAGCAATTTTCTGTTGTGTAGCAGTCTATGATTCATGAGTATTATTACTGTAAGTGTTTTTTCTCTTGTTTGTAGGATGATGAGGAAGAGGATGAAGATACTAATACTCCTGGAACATCCACACGAAACCATAAGGTATACGCTCAAATCTTAATAATACCACACTATTTGGATTCATCTGTGGTGTCACATAATCCAACATCTAAAGAAGAGGAGGATGCTTTCTATAACATGCTGCATTTTCTTCATTACGTATTTTTTTTATGCAGGGCCGTCGACCCATGCAGCGGCAACTGCGGACCCGACCTCCTTCCTACGACCCTCATGCGTGGAGGGGGCGCTGTAAGGAGCTGCTGGATCTCATCTTTCAGTGTGAAGACTCAGAGCCCTTCAGAGAACCCGTGGACCTTCGAGAGTACCCGGTATGCAGCGCCTCAGAGAGAGAGAGAGTTTAGCTCATTGTGAATTTCCATTGGTGTTGCAGTGATTTGCATTTTAGGTCCCGTTATGTACAGTTTGTAAATACTTGAAGTTTAGTTAAACCATGTGGTGCAAAGTGATTGTTTGGTCTGAAGAACAAGCCTCTTCAGTCAGCATCTGAAATGAAGCCCTAATGGAACAGGTGTAGAAGTAGTGAAGGAGAAAACTGTGAACAGGCTCACAGCTTTAGTGGCTTTTAGTTCTCTTGTTAACAGGAGACAGGTGGAATTCCTTTGTTGTTGGTTTAGTTTTTTTCTCCGGTCCATTTAAAGGGAAACCCCAAATCCCCCCAAATCTCTCACTTCTTCACCCCCTCCTCTACTTCTTATGCTGTTCTCATCCCTTGATACCTTTAAATGAAATATTCTTCCCTCTGCTTCTCCAAGGACTACCTGCAAATAATTGAATCACCAATGGACTTTGGCACTGTTCTCAACACTCTGACGGAAGGAAAGTACCAAACACCCATCGAGCTCTGCAAAGACGTCAGGCTAATTTTTAGTAACTCCAAAGCTTACACGCCCAGTAAGAAGTCTCGGGTGAGAGCTGCATGAACTAACTACTTTTCCATATTTCCTATTACATCCAGCATCCATTTAATGGCTCCGTAAATAAAATGAATAAATGCATTTTCTTTGTTGTGTCTGCAGATATACAGCATGAGCCTGAGGCTTTCTGCACTGTTTGAGGAGCATGTCAGCTCCATCCTGGCTGATTACAAGGCCATCCACGGCCTGACAGATAAACTGACCAGACAGGGCTCCGACAGACAGACACGACACACTACAGACAGACAGACACGGCATGCAATGAAGAGGAGGAGGAGAAGGAGCGAGTCTCCCGCAAGCAGCACCGCATCCAGGTAAAAGAAATGACCTTTAGCTTTATCACTAAACACAATATTTGTCTTGTTTTCTGTAAAGATCGATTTCTAATAATCTTCTCCTGCTTCTGGCGCCTCTAGCCCAGAGAGGAAGAGACGTGTTTCGTCCAGGGTAACCGCTAAGAGGGAGCCGTCGCCGGCTTCTCCACGGCCCTCCTCCCTGAGACAGAGCCTCCCAGTGAAACAGCCGCCTCAGCTGGTCAACGGCAAGGTGGACGCGCCGCCTCCGGGGCGCACGCGCAGTGCTGCACGCCATTCCACGCACTCTCCTCCCTCCTCATCCTCCTCACAAGTCACCACAAACAACACACCTAGCACATCAGGTGAGACTATATTCAGTTATAAATAATACATATTAAAGATGCAGTCTGTTAATGTAAAAAGAAATAGGATTTTTCTTTCTGGGAATTAGATGAGAAGATTGAACGTACGTTGACGAAGCTGCTTGTTAGCTTAGTTGTCTGGCAGTCTTACAGTGGAAATAATCCTGCATGAATGATCAAGCCAGACCTAGAAATAGTCTGGCATACAGTCACGCTTAAAACCATTTGGTTTTTGAACCATTTTCACAAATAAATTTGTGATCTTTAGACGTGAAGTGTTGGTAGATAGATTTAGTTACCTTAGAGCTAGGTTAATCTTATACCTCAATATGTATTCTTGCTAAGCTAAGCTAATCAGACTCCTTTTTTTCCCCTCCAAAATGAATTAAGTTTATTGCAGAGCACATTGTTCATATGACTCTATTGTCTCTGTCTACCATCACCAGAGTCTACTCGCTCGTTGCGGGCTCATAACTCTGTATCAGCTGCACCACCACCAGCTCCCGAAAAAGTGACACCCTCCCAGCCCGCAGAAAGTAGCAGCGGAAGCACTCGTCGGAAGCTCAGGACGCCTGTGCGACTCACACCTGGTAGGTAGTGTCACAAAGGATGTGAAAGGCCCTGTTCAGACCTTGCAGTAACATCCGACCTGGGCAGTCACATCTCAAGTGTCCACCTCAACTTCCTCTGTGTTCACACCTGGCGTTAAAATACATCTCCACAGCCATCATTTGAGATCTGATCTCAGTTTTGTGCTATTTTCATGCAAATAAACGCAGACATCATTTGGGGCGCAGAAGAATATTGTAACAGCTGCTGTCTTTAATGAATCTCTACCCCTGTATCAGAACCGTGAACAGCTGTTTGTTGTCTACATGTCATGACTTGGGGGAAATGATACATATTTTGGGACAAGCTCTGAAGTCTCTCATTGAAATCACACAAGTTATTTATTTATTTATTTATTAATCTCCCCCCTGATGTTAGTTATTTTAGAGACCCGCACAAAGCTCACACTACCGAACGAATGTGGTTCAGACCTCCAAATGTGGTCACAGATCGGCTCAATCAAATACGACTTCAGTGGGTCCTCGGTGTGTTCACAGCTATGCTTTAAGCTGGCCACTTGAGATCAGATTGCCCGGTTTATGGTTTATGATTAAAGTCATAAATTAGACATTTAATGTCGCATGTCTGCCACTTATCTGTATTTTCTTCCTCTCGTCCTTCCCTCTCAATCCTTTTCCCTCTTAGGTTCCCCTCCCAGTCCTTCATCTCAGAGCACAGTCCACCTGAATGGCCACAGTAGTCATATGACTCTGGGTGTGGGTAGAAGGGGGCGCAAGTCCAAAATGGATCCGCCACTGAGTCCTCCAGAAGCCACAACTCCAGCCAGCCCTTCAAGACCCAGAGGTCGCCCGCCTGGCAAGAAAAGAGGCAGGAAGAGCAAGCAGGAGCTGGAGGAGATGGGAAGGAGCGGCAACCGCAGGAGCTCCACCCCTGACGATGAGCTCGACCACTCCACAGGCGATGAGGGTGGGACGTCTTCCGCACAGGAGACCTCTGTGCTGTCGGACTCTGGCATGCCGTCCACACCTAGACGGCGCGGCCGGCCCCGAATGGTAAGAACTGAGGAACCTGCTCCTCCCCCTGAGTCGCCTGAGCCCTCGCCGCTGAGGAGGAGCAGCAGGAGAGCCAACGAGGAAGTCACACCTCCTCCACAGACTCCTTCTCAGCGACCCAGTCGGAGGGAGTCTCCGAAGGAGGAGTCAGGGGAAGGGTCTGGAGGGTCCATGCGCACACGGAACCAAGGGCGACGGTCAGCCTGGTACATGGAGGAGGACTCTGAGGAGGAGCAGAGGCAGCTGCTGTTCGAGGACTCATCAATAACCTTTGGGACCTCCTCAAAGGGACGCGTCCGCAAACTGACAGAAAAGGCCAAAGCCAACCTTATAGGCTGGTAAGAGAACAGTCGACTGCTCTGAGAGAAGAAATCCAGCTGAGATTTTGGAGCGAACGTGCCGGAGGAGTGGCGGCTCGAGACAAGGAGGTCGTGCTTTGCGTCGTATGCATTTGTGTACGCTTACATGTGTGTGTGTACATCTGGGGAGCCCCTGGTCCCGCTGCTGCTATTTGAAGCTGTGTGGCTACAGAGAAAGAAACTGTTCAGTTACCTGTCCACTCCTCGCGCTGCCCCCCCCCCCACCTTCCTCTGTGCACAGTGCGCACATCAGAACGTCAACCGATGGCATGTTCATTTGTTCCTACATTATTGATCCATGTTGGATCCCACAGGAGCGCACAGAGTCTTACGCTGGTGGTGTTGTGACTCACTCCTGTCCAGTCAACCACTCTTGATGTCCGTCTGACCTTAACCGCAGTTCGGTGTCAGACCGGGCCAGACAGTTGTTGAACAGACTTTTAGTACTTGAAGAAATCATGAGGAGACCGGATGTATCTTACTATTTTTGAGGACTTTTCAAGCGTCTCTGCTGGGTAGATCAAAGATGCCCGCGGAGCTGAAACTGTTAGGTCTGGGATGGACCACAGACCGCTTGCCTAACAACGTCCTTTGCCCCCCTCCCCACCCACCCACCCTCCCAGCCCCCACTCTTCATTGTCCCCACTCTTTTTTTATACAACCTGCTCTCTGCTTTTTCTAAGATTTGTACGTGATGATCGGCTCTCTGTTTTGGAAGTCTTACACATTGGCTGACTTGAGCGTGTATGTCTGCGCTAAAATACCAAATGGCGTACCTTCGTAGGTACTGTAGATCTGTAGGTTTTGTTTACTATCCATGTGCGTGCGTGCGGTTCCGTCTTTGCATGTCAGTTAGAAGCATCTTTTCTCTTTTTTTTTTTATTATTATTTTATCGTTTTCCCCCGGAAGCTGTTTTTACTGTGACGAGGAGAGAAAGGATGCATGGGTGTAAGGGGTCATCCACGCCTACGTAGATCGTGTTTCAACGCGTCCTAAACATTAGCAATACCTTGTGCCTTTATGTCTTTGGTGTGGGCGTGCGTGCGTGCGTGCGTGTGTGTCTGTGCGTGCGTGCGTGCGCGTGTGTGTACGCGTGCTTGGCCTCTGCCCTGCAAAGTACATGTGCCTGTCGGTGTGTGAACTTACATAGTGACTATGCGAGAGCGCGTGGCGGGAGGAGCGTGCGTGTTTAGAACACAACGGAGCGTGTCATTCACTTTCAGCGTGCAAACAGTGGCATACAGTTTGATCGTTGTGAAACCTCTCAAAGAAATGTATTTATAGAAGTGGAAAGAATTTACTGTCGTAGTACACGTACCATTATCCATGTTGATATATTATCCTATAACCAACCTATCGTCAGTTTATACCTAAGGTACAGATGGGAGGAGCTTTGGGGTGACTAGCTTTGAGATGCACTTACCACAGACCGGTTATCAATGCAGTCTTAGGGAGTAACCATGTGTAAAAACTGTTAACATATAGAAATGAACTTTCAGCGTGTCGATATGTTTCTCCGGTGACTACACACACACACACACACACACGCACACGATTCTGTCTCGCATGTTCTAGCACTTTCTCATGGGTGAAAAGCAAACAGGACGGAGTCGGATCAAACTGGACCGAATCTGGACGGAAAGCAAACCCGGCGGAGAGAGACAAGTCTTATATTCATCTTTCTGATTGTGTGCCTTTGCTACTCTGGCATATTGAATCCTCCCGTTTCTCCTTTTCGAGGCCTTCCTTCTTTTGTTGTTTTATTATTTCTTTGACCTCCTGGTTCGGCTCGTCGCCGGGTTCAGAGAACTGGACTTCGGGGACTGGACTGGACCCGACTGGCTTGAACAAGAGGGGGGGGGGGGGGGGGATCATGATAGAGAAATCATGCCACTCTTTGTGCAACAGTTCATAATGGATGGCGGCCTCCATTTTTAGACATTATTTCTGTTTTTCCTTCCCCAGCATGGAGCAAGTGAATGCCAAAACCTTTCCACTTGTGTTGGGTGATGAGACTGGGGAGAACTGGACCGTAGCATCTATATACACCCTATTCATTTCATAGATCACATATTACTAAACATATATCATCTGTTTATGATTGGTTTTTGTTTGTTGTTGTTGTAATTTTTATTATGGATTTGTCAACGCCAAATTCTGTCTTTGGGCACTGAAGTTTTCGAACATGGCTTTTGAATGTGTTTCTTTTCTAAAGAGGTTTTATTGTCTCCATAGTGAGCTCGTCGAGCTGTTTTACGTATAATGTGTTTTCTGTCCGTGTCCCTGCCGTACAGGACGACGCATCAGTGGCTGCATCTGTGGAGACGGGATTACGCTCTGCCGCACTTATTTCAGTTAGCCTCACAAACGCTTGGTTTGTACCGTGTATATGAAGAGTTTTACTCCAAACTGAAACGGCCTGAAACACTGAGTCTTTCCTTTTCAAGTGACAGATGTGAAATCTTTTTTTTTTTTTTTTTTTTTAATGAGGTGTGGGATTTTTGCGAATTTGTAGGAAGCAGTTTTTTTCAATTTACCCGTGGCTCTCATTCATAAAGTTAATTAAACTCTTCATATGCACATAAAGGTTTTGGATTTTGCTTCTGTCTCAGTCGCAAATGATCACGTATGCACAGATTACCAGGAGTAGAGTGCGGGAGCTAAATTGCTGACCCCTGGCTTCTCAAGTTCGCGGTACGGTGTTATTTCCGAACACGGTGTTTACACTAGCTAACTAAAGGAAAGTATAGTCTGGAATCATCAGCATTTGCAGTGATTTTTTATAAGCTTTTGTTGCTTATATAAATGGAATCGTGGTCAACAGAATTTAGCTTCTATTCATCCCCTTCTAGTCTAGTATTTATTAGATTCACCCTTGCCAGCAGTCACAGCACTGAGGGCCAACTTTCTTCAACAGTGGCCTTCTCTCCTATAAAGCGTTGACTGGAGTGCAGCAGTCATTGTATGCACAGTCTGTCCTATCTGAAGATTTAAACTCCTTCAGAGTAGCCATAGGTGTCTTGGCGACGTCTCACACTAGTCTCCTTTTTGCACTTGTTTGTGACACAGGACGGCCTGCTCTAGTCAGATTTACACATGTGCCATGTTCCTTCCATTTCTTAGCGATGGATTTAACTGAACTCGAGGGTGTGTTCAGTGACTTGGACAATAATTTTGAATCCATCCTGTAACTTCTACTTTTCAAAAAGTACTTTTCATTTTGTCCTCATGGTTTACCTGATTCTATATGTATGTACTACAGCCACTTGAGACATACTAGCACCAGTTGACTGCACGTCTGGGCGAATACTTACCCAGCCCATCATTTTACAATCTATAATTGTAATTAACTGACATTACTTTGTAGAAATCTGTTCACACTCTGACAGCGAAGAGTTGTTTTTGTACATTTTTAGCAAAAGTCCTCAGTCATCCAGGTCATGGTGTATCCAAAACAAAGCCGTACATTCTTTTGTCGAAAAGCCACTTTATATAGACCACGATTCCTTTTATAAAAGTGATAAAAACCTTAATGGGGTGAATATAGGCACGGCACTGTATACTGGTGATGTGCCCGTCTTGAATTAAGAACTAACTGCAAGTGACAATGGTACATTTCTCCAGTTAGTAAGGGAATGGACAACCATATGTCAGTGAGCCAAAGTGGACGTCTACTACCACACCATCCTCTTCAGATCACCGATAATATACACTAATCATTTTAAAAGGGCCTTAAAAGAAGGTACTACATTTGGTGTCTTGATCATACCTTACTTTTATCAAGAACTTTTGAATCACTGGCTCAGCAGTTCAGAGCCGCACTTCTACTTCCTCGTGCAAACGTCCGTGTATCCAGCGCCAACGTGCGGCAGAGTCGTTCCGTCCGTGGCCTCTGACCGGCCGTCACAGTGTTTGATCGGAGGTTAAAGGTCACAGTGTGTGTGTGTGTGTGCGTTTGTGGGTGCGTGTGTGCGTTCGTGAAGTGGCTGCATGTGAGCCACCCGGGAAGCATTTTTGGGGGCGAGGACGAGAAAGAGAGAGAGTGAGAGAGAACTGAACGAGAACGGAACACGGGGGGGAGGGAGCTGATCGATGAGGTCGTCTTTGTTAGTTTGGATACTTTTTATATATAAAGGAATTAATGCAAAAAAGAAGCATAAAGCTAGAATGTATGTGTAGGGGAGTACTGCTGTCCTGTTAGTTCATACCAATATTTTAAGTAAATAAACAGTTGTGTTTCCATATCTACTCTTACTTCTGCTTGTTTCTTTTTTTTTGTGGCATCTGAAGAAATCGCGTCATTCACACAATCAGGGGCGTAAGCTGAAAACAATCTAAAAGAAGAATTTCAGTTTAAATCTGCTGCATACACCGATCAGCCACAACATTAAAACCACTGACAGGAGAAGTAAATACCATTTTGTGACAATCCAATGTCCTGCTGGGACATTTGGACCTGGCATTCATTCATGTGGATGTTACTTAGACATGTAGCACCCACCTAGACCAGACCAGGCCCCCCCACCCCCCGCCATAGCAGTGACACTCCTTGATGGGAACAGGACGCAGAGCTGTTTTGGAGGTACACAAGGGAGACCTACACAATTTTAGCCAGGTGGTCATAATATTATGCCTGATCTGTATATATATATATATAGCCCTGTCCTGTGAATGAACAACTCTTCCACCTTGCGTCGCCACATGGTAACTGCGCGCGGAAAACACCTCCCCACCCGGATCCTTCGGTCTCGGCTCTTCCTGACGTGGCGGGTCGCTAAAGGCCCGCTTGTTCCTCCGTGGGCTGCGGCGATTGGGCAGGGCACCTGTTTGGTGGCTTCTTACAAATAAAATGTAAATACACAGGTGGCGGCGACACGGGCTCAGCGTGTGGTTTTATGTAAATAAAACAGAAGTGAAACCGTGGCACTCTGGCTTCCAGGCGCAGCTTAGTCTGTCAAACGCAATGCCTGGCAGATAGTTGGGAGGAAGACTTTGGATTTTAAGAAAAGGTAAGAGTCCTGGAATTAAAAGAATGTCGATTTTTAGATCGCTAGACTTGCTCTTACTTATAGTTTTATTGAAACGCCGTGTGATCATAAACGTTGACATGTTCCTACTTTTACGCCCGCCGGTAAACAAACGCCCGTAACGTATCACCCAGCTGCGCCTGTTCGCACTAGAACTAGGCTTTAGCTTTACTCAAAGGCTCCCTGCCTGTTGTGATTTCTTTGCCTTTAATGATCAGCTTCGGACTGATGTAGCTTTGGGGGTCCCGCGCCGATCACTCATCCACCTGCCGCCGCCTCTCCGTCCCCAGGTGACAGCTGCGCAGTCATGCCCCAGCAGCTCAGCGCCGCCGCGGTGCTGCAGGTCGCGCTGCTGCTCTCCGCCGTGCCCGCGCAGTACATCATCTCCAAGTGGAGCGGATCCACGGCGGCGCAGCGCTACCATGCCACCACACGGTAGGATCCGCGCGTAAAACACGTGCTCCCTCTACTAAACACCTCTTAATATAGAGTTGGGAAGTGTCTTCAGTGGAGAGAACCTGTTTGAAAATGAACAGATGACCTGAAGGAATCATCCATATGGTTGAGACTGTACCACAGCAGCACTATATAGGAGTTTTATGATTTTAGTTTGTTATTATTATGATGATGATGATGATTATGTTGATTGGATTCATTAAATGTTCCAGATTGCTTCGAATCTGGAAAGAGTGGAGACTATCATACCTCAATGCCACTGCATGGACAGACTGGACGAGCCAGCAGCTGTCTAAAGTCAAGTAAGAGTTCACAGAATTCAAATGAGGGACTGAGACTCAATCCCATCCCGTCACTCTGACTCTCACTTATTTGCATGATCCTCTTTGAAATTCAAATCACAGACCCTTAAAGAGTGATTTCAAATGTTCTTGTCGAGATGTTTAGGGAAAGAGTGTACAGGGGAAACAAACCCACCACTCAGCTTTACACGGAGACTGATGATATTTTTTTTGCTTCTCGAAGGTCCCTGGTTGGTCTGGGACAGGACGATCAAGAGACACACGGGCCGCCTCCTGTAGAGACCATGCTTTTTGACAATGACCAGGGATTCTTTGGAGGTTTGTGCCTGCACACTGTAACTGCCACCTGTACCGGAAAGCTGCGGTCAGTTGCGGACACCGGCCACATGTGCACACACGCAGCCGCATTCTGGGGTTTAGCCTGACATCTTCATGACAGAACATGGTTTAACCAATTTCTAATCCCACATCTTCAGTTGTTCTCTTTCCTCTCTGAGCTGCATGCCTGAACTGTTACTAAATCCTGTGTGTTTCATGTGCAGGAGTGCACAGTTTATCACTGACTACATTAACATCTTTTAAGTCTTTATTCTATAAATACTTTGCATGGTGAACTAAATAATATTTGTAGTTTATTGGGTATTTTTCAGGTATTTTTTTACAGTTTATGTACAAAAAAGACAAAGTAAACTGGAGTAAATCATATGGTTAGTGTTGCATCAATACCGATACCAGAATACTGTGCTCACTGCATCTGAACATTTTCTGCAGTACGAATGCACTGAATACATAACGTTAACCTCTGTCTTATAGTGACAAAGTGTATTTTAGGTGTGGTGGCTATTTGAAGTAAAATAAACAGATATTTTACACATTTCTGCTTAGCCTTAACCTGCCTGAAAGACATCCGCATGCAGCTCAACCAGCAACACATGCTGACCTGCTACAACAGCACGTACTACGTTCCAGAGGCTTTTTAATTTAGCAGAGGTGTGCTCTGGGAATATTTGGATCTTAATATGAGCTCCCAGACAATCTGGCTGCTCACCATTGAACACTTCAGGAACAGGCTCCTGTTTTCTAGGGGCTCCATTTGGAGAGTTAACCGAAGATAGAGATGTTAGAGTTGAAAAGCTGATCTAAAAGCTAAAGCCAGTGTTTCCAGTACTTCCATGTTCAAGTTAAAAGCTCTCAGATGTTTAATTTGTGAGTGCTGCGTCGATACAAACATGTTTCACAGCTTTCTTTTCTGTCTCTGGCCCTTTCAGCCTCCAAGGCGGTGCGCAGCCCCCGCCCCCCGTACGTGTTCCTGCGGGTCGGAGAGGTGGTGTTGGAGAGGAAGGGTCACATGGTCGGAGTGGTGGTGAGCTGGGACCCGGAGCTCCGAGCTCCTCAAGAATGGGTCGACAGGATGTATTCCAACTCTGAGGTCATTGTCCGCGACTCACAAACTCACCGTTGAGGCTGAGAATTTAGAAATCGCCCAGTTCGCTAACCGTGTTTGTGTGCACCGCACAGGGCCCCACGGCAGAAAACACGCCTCACTACAAGGTGCTGTTCAGTGGACCCGGGCCCTCCTCTCTGTTAGTTGCGTACTTGCCTCAGACGCAGCTGGAGCGCATCACTGGGATGAGGGTGAGTACTGAAAACACACACACTCAACACATATTGGACTTGATGAGTGTGTTTACATCAACTCTAGTAGAATACCAGCCCAGTCTGAATAAAAAAGCCTCAGTAATCACCTCGATCAAAACAGACTGGCCTGATCCAGCCCGATCAGAAGGAATTTTCAGAGTGAGAGGAGTAGCTACTCATTTCTCTCTGCTTGGAATAAATACATTTTTCTGTGAATGTCTCACTTAGAGCAACGTCAAAAACATGGCGTCATCTTGATTCTGTGCTCCACAGTGGACAGAATCACTCCATGGCGTCAAAATACAAATACCTTATTGGATCATTTCATTAAGTGTCTATGTAAATAGTTACACTGGTTGAAGAAATATTGTCCAAGTTAACACAGACACCGTTGGATGTTTCCAGCCGGACATCCCCACCCTGGAGAATTACTTCACACACTTTGACGGGAACCGGTTCGTCATGCAGGACTGGCTCAGGCAGCTCTTCCCAGAGGACGAGGATGAAGACGCTGGAGTCTGAGAGGCCTGTCCGAGAGACAATTTTATCTTCTGTGCGATTCCTCAGCAAGTTATTTTCTGTGCTGTCCACGGGGACCTCCAACGACTGGATAGCGGATTCTTTGATTTCTCCAGGAGGATGTTATTGATCAGGTGTAGCCTTCAGAGCCAAGATTTGTGCACATTAATGAAGAAGTCCCCTCCGGTCTGGAACTCAGGGCGATGGCGTAGTTTAGGCATTTGCAGACCATGAATATTTGCACTAATGGAAGAAATGCTGTTAACTAAGCTCATCAGTTATCACCTTTATTTCTTTGAGAGGTAAAAATATACAGTATTTTAATTAAATGTGCCTTACAAATGTATATAAAACATTTAATTGAAATTTGTTGTGTGATCTGAATCTTAAACAGTGAACATGAATGTTTTATTAAATAATGATAAATGCTTGAAATAATCTTTAAAAAAAAACAGAGTTTTAACATGACACTGTTGGCTTAAATTAAAGAAAATAATGAAAAAGATTGCACTTTTATGTGAGAATTGCAGCTATGCAATAAAGTGTTACACAATCCGAGTCCACTGTCTGTGTTCGTGATGTCTAGAGTTTTTTCCTGCTTCGGTCTCTGAGGCTGAAGGAGACGGACACCAGTGAGGAGGCAGTGATTGTAGGTATGTGGGGAAAGTGAGGAAGGGGTGCAGGACCCTGGCCTCTGCCTCCATCCTCCTCCTCTTCCTCATCCCTCCACTCCTTGGTTTCCTCCTCTCTAACCAGCAGGGGAGATCCCAGACTTTGTCCCAGGAGCTGACAGACTTTGCTGGCTTTCTGATGAGCATTTTCAACCGCCGACACACACGCACGCTGCCTAGGAGCACACATAAACACACACACACGCTAGTTACAATTACCGCCTTGAATTCAAACAAGAAGGCTGATGTGTTTTTAATACCTCGTTTGACTCAAGCACTCGGCACTGTGGTAGAACTGCGGTGTCCCCACACAGACGCTCTTGTCTAGCTTTTCCAGCAGGATTCTGCATACTTGTTCCATCTTCTCAAAATCCGAGAACGTGACCATGACCTACGGGAACATTTTTTATTTATTTTTTTTAACAGCGTCACACGTAACTCACAATATATGGTGTATATGTTTATTAGCATTCGTCTAAATGCCCCACCTCAACATCCATGCGATACAGATCTGCATCTCGGTGGAGAAATCTCCTCACTGATGTGTCTTCATCCCCGATGCCGTGTTGCCTAATCGGAATGAAAATATTCTTACTTTTCGGGTGGAAATAATATCTTGTCTGTTTTTTTTTATATTATCTACAGATTAACTTTGATTTTTTTTTCATAACTGCTGCTTTCACTTGTCAGAGCAGAAACAGCACAAGTGAAACAAAGGACAAGGCCTCCGTTCCATTAAGTGTCCCAGCAAGCAATGCCAGTGAGCAAGACTCTATAACACAACGACAGTTCAACTAACTCACCTTAATGGAATGCAGCCCATTTTTAATGTTATGAAATACACCTGTCCTTTTCCTGCTATGACAAGCTAAACCATCCGGTAAATGACGTAAGTACTTTCTGTTAGGAATGCTTTTGCATATAATTTCCATTTGGGAGAGCAAGGTCTGTTTATAGTTCTACACTACAGTAGTACTGCTACTTTTATTGAAATAAACAACCAGACTGTCAGTACTTCCTGTTAAAGCTTCTTCCACTTCTGGCTATGACTGTTGCAGTTGAGTTCAGTGGACACGGTTAAAAGATAACCTCCTGCAGTGGTGGACCTACGCTCACTTGCCAGTTCATTTGGTACACTAATGAAAACAAATGCACTCTTAATACAACAGTGCTGCACTCAATCTCAGCTTCATGACCGTTCTAATATTCAGTTGATGTTGAAACCGTGTCAGAAAGGTGGTAATTCAACCTCAATGATCATTAAGAAGGTCATGGTCTGTGGTGCTGGTAAACAGGATTGAATTCAACACCAAAATGTTCACTGACTAAAACGGGGTTGTCACAATAACAGAAACATGTCGGAACACAACACAATAGAGTTCAATAGTACTACAAACCACATCCTCTAACATGAAAACACAGTTGAATCAACAACTCTCTGGGTTACTTGAAATAAATGCTGAATACCATGACCTTTGACATATAATTTAATGCAGGACTGTTATAGTAGAATACAGTTTATTTCACTTGTGTACCTAATGAACTGGCAAGTTTACATTTACTTGTGTACTTCAGTATAATTTTGAGTTCTATGCAGGTCTTTTACTTGCAATTTAGTATCTTAAAGCAGTTGTATTAGTATTTAAAGTCTCCAAACTTCTCCCCCCACTGGCTTGTAGCCACATAAATATTTCTGCTGTTGTACATACATGTAGCTAGCTAATGTCACCGACTGTTTCTGTTACAACCTTCATCTCGGCAGTCTTCACCTGAGAGCCTGTAAAATGTACTCTAGCCGCCGTGTAACGCTGTTGGTCACCTCGTTGACCGAGTCCTTGCTGTTGCCCACACTGACCCGCATCGACGCTCTGTCCGCCGGACAACAAACCTCCGCTCTCCCCGTGACCTGGACCTCCCTCACCCGGTTACCTGGACTATCTCTAGTAACTGTTCTCACTTCCAGGCCCTGCTCTTTTTCGTTACCGGCAAATTCCCGGGCTGCAGCCGGTAGTATAGCAGCAAAGACTCGACTCGGGGAGTCCATGATGGAGGTAAGCGCTAACCGCTTCCCGCTGCTATAGCAATTGCCGAAATGCACTTCGGGACTTGTCGGCTACTTCAGTGAAAGAACTACACGGAGTGCGTCGGTGGAGAGATGTGAATTGTTGATAGTAGCAGAGGCGGTTTAGCCTGTTTAGTGCCCTGTGCAAACTTTAGTAATACTTCCTTAGCCTCATAGCATAATTGTCCATGTCCTTGTGTTTTTTTGTGTTTTCCGAAAACGTTAAAATATGACTTAGGCAATTATACTATGTGGCTAACGACATGTTTATTACAAACACACTGTTTAAAATTAAATGTTAGACATTTCCCATAAATACACACACATGTTATTTTGTGTTTATCAACCTTTCTGAAGATCCTTTTCCACACATGTTTATACATAGATAAGAATTTGTGTTGGCATAAGTTGCAATTAGAAGTGCAGTGTATACACCGGTCAGGCATAACATTATGACCACCTTCCTAATATAGTGTAGGTCTCCCTTGTCCCTCTAAAATAGTTGTGACTCATCAGAGAATGGACATGGGTCTTCTGAGGGTGTCCTGTGGTGTCTGGCAACTGAATGTTATTAGGGGGGCCTTTGGGTCCTTTGGGTTGAGGGGAGGGGCCTCTGTGGATCAGACTTGTTCCAGTGGATCCCTCAGATACTTTGGTTTGGGATATAGGGATCCTGCTGGGCGTCCTGCTGGGGATGGCTGTGATTACTATGGGGTGGGGGGTGCCTGGTCTGGTCTAGGTGGGTGCTACATGTCTAAGTAACATCCACATGAATGCCAGGTCCAGACGTTTCCCAGCAGAACATTGTATGGTTTACTTCTCCTGTCAGTGGTTTTAATGTTGTGGCTGACCACTCTATGCATGTATGCATGAGCAAGGATTTACCTCAAGGCGTGGCTAATGTGGCAGCACTTGTTGTAACTATGTTTATGGGATATTGTGCCTTTTTTCCCCCCTAAAAACTGAAGGTGTTGGTAAATGGTTTGGTGTAGTCAGTACCCTTTTTTGGTCAACAGGTGGCAGCAAAGTATAACATTAACCAAACAGAAAAACGCATATTAAAAGACAGACAGTTTTACATGCAATGGAGTTTTGAATCCCAAACTCTATAAACTATAGATGTTACTGTTTAGTTTTTATATTGTTCTGCTAGTTTCAAAAATAATTCTTATCATCAAAAATGTGTATATATAGAGTTTATATTACTGACAATATTTGTACTGATATGATCAATTACTTGGTATGTTATGATGTTACAAATGTCTCCTAAATATAGAATTCATATCATTTTAATACAGTGTTTTATGATTAGGGGGCAGATGTTTTAATGACCTAAAAAATAAAACAATAATTTAATAGTTTAATAGCGCTGTATTATTCATGATATTAAATAAACATTTTACCTAAAACTAAATTAGATTTAGTGTATCTGTAGTGTAATATGTCTTTCCCTTTCTTTCTGTGTTAAGGAAATATTGCTTTGCATAGAAAACATTGCATGATGGTGCATCCCATGCAGTTCGGTCATTATAAGCTGCAGTCCCTGCATGTATTGTATGTACCCTATTTTTATTATTTATTTATTATTATTTTTTTCATTTCTTTTAAGACTTTTGGGAGCAGCAGAGATTTGATCCAATTCTGGATGCTGGTTTCTTTATACAGCAGAGTTTGTTTGGGTTCCCCGGAGTATTAAACTGTGAAGCGAGCTTTATAATCACAACCTAAAAATACAAGGCCGTATTTGTTGTTATTGTCTCCGGTTTCGCCGGTCCCCCGTTATGCGCTGTGAAACCCTACATCTTGATGCGCAGCTCCGGCCAAGAGAGATGCAGCTCCGTACAATAGGCTGTTTTCATGTGGGAGAGAGAATGAGGAAGAGAAGGAGGCCCTTACTGTTACATCTCCATGGAAGTCCAGAGCGGCGGTTGAGGACCATATGGCTGTTTTAACCCGTCTCTCAGTTATCTGTTGCTCTAGTCACCTTAAAAATGCTCCTCTTTTTGCTCTTTTCTCCTCTCAGACCAAACTCTACATTGCTGGGTGCTGTGATGTCAAATGAAAATGGTGGTAAATTATTTGTAAAGTTGGCAATCATCATAAAGTCACCAACCACTTACATAAACAGCAATCTATTTTACTATTTGAAGCATTAATTCCTCCTTTCCCGCATGTTTATATAACTACCATCAGTTTAATGGTACTTATTGTGAGGCTTGCCATGAAATGATGTTGGAAGGATTTCTGTAAGTGAAAAAGTGGGTAAACTGGATGGAGGAGGATTTGCCTTCCACTGTGCCCCTGCTCGTTTGGTGAAAAAGGGCTTGGGGGTCCTTAGATGGAGACTGTGGCCACTTAGGGCAAAGGATTTGACTGTAATGGTCTCTGAATCTGTTGATGTGTGTCTCCCTCTCTCCTGCTCTCTCAGATGAAGTAATAAAGCTAGCCATGCTGGAGTCCCTCCATGTCTCTCCATAGACCACAATCAAGGCCCGTGCAGTTTTATTGCAGTTTTATTTTCATATTGTCCAAGAAATCTCCAGACTCTATTCTGTGCCCGATGCCATAAATTGTGTATTTTGACTGCATTTCTTCCACTCTTTTAAGCATTTTTCTTTTTTTTTTTTTTTTTTATGAGTGAAGGCGATAAAACATTGAGCTTGCACTCTGTGTGTCCACAGCTGTCATCTGTCTCTGACTTTATTGTGAAAGGGGAAAAAAACATTTCATTTTTTATTTCCCCAACACAAATCTCCCTCCCTGTTAAAAACAGATGCTGATAGAATGAGAAAAACACAATAAATGGAGATTTTCATTGTTTGCGTCTCCAGACTCTTCCGATGAACACTTTATATGGGTTATAAAACCGGTAATATTCAGCTCTGTTTTAACAATACGCTCTGTTTAACGATACGTTCAGGTGGTGATCATTGTTTCATCAGCAGGAGGTACTCTGTTGCCATCTCCAGACTGCACAAATATGGTCATTAGATGAATGAAATGAGCTGTTTCAGTCTGTCACTGTCATTTTATTATGCCATAAATTCAAGGAAATTCAAGTATTTTAGCTGTGCAGCATTAGGGTCGGAACATTTCTACACTATGGTCTCCACCATGATGTGTGAAGTTATAAAAGAGTTGAGGAAATCCAGTCTCAAGATTTGTGAAATAATCACAGACTCAAAAGTACTGATTAGTGTCCAGGGATACCAGTCAATAAATTGTAGATGGTAGGTCTCACATTCGAGAGACTTGGGTTAAAGTCCAAAGACTTTTACATTTCAATTTTACACTGACATTTTATTTTATTGGTTGCTCTTTTCTCCCAGCAACAAAAACACTTGCTTAGGTTTAAGAAAAATATCCCAACGGTTATACCTGATGCAGGCACAAAAGTCAGTGCAGGTTGTAATGCTTTACTTTCATTGCTCCAGAAACATGGACAATTTATAACCAAGGACACGAATCGTTTCAGTTACATTTTGTTATTATTTTATGAATACCTACCCTCGAAGCCAGACCAAAATTTTGGAGTTGCAAAGTTGTTCTGGTTCTTGTTCTTGCTTCGTTGAGAACTTATTATGAAAGATCTGCTGGGCCAGCCACGTCGTTTGGGCGGGCTTTATGTGATGGGCAGAAGAGTAACAGCTACATAGTCATACACATCATCTTTTAGGAACGGAGGTGAATTTGTTTGCAACTAAATGTCTCTGATTGGTTGTAGCACTATCCATTGCGTTGGGAGGGTATTTTCTTCCTCTCTGTATCGACTGACACATGCTTCATAATGAAATGCAAATGGAGTGTTACATGTAAAGCTTGGTTTAAACTTCTGTGACAAATGAGCACAGAGCCTACATTGTAGCCTAGTGGCCTTCACTGTTGGAAGCATTTTTTTATTGGATATAAGCATTTGCACTTGTGCCTTGCGTGTCGGCATCTTTCTGTAATTTTGCCACCAATTCGAAAGTGTATGGGATTTCTGTGCCACTGTGTCTTTGTATTGTATTGTATTGAACAATTTACTTAATTATACTGCAATTATTGAAATGTAAGAGTAGATGACCATAGAGCTCCGGTAGCTGAGGTCACCCTGCACCGGCAGTCACAACACCGCCATGTTGGCAGGAAAGCGCGCTTTTTGAATTACTATTCGGTTGACAACAGCAAGCAACTAACTAACTCGTCCTTGTACCAGTTACACGCAAAAATGGTCCTGCGGACTACAAAGAGAGGGTTGTTTATGGGTGTCTGGCCACTTAAGAGATGTATTGTTACATATCTGGAGAGGTGCACATCAGACTACAATGTTAGATTTGGCTTATGAAGAAAGTATAAATCCACTTTAGCTATATTTGCTTGTCCATGGTGTTTTGGTGCTTTTTTGTTTTTAATTTTATGTCTCTTGGTCTAATACATTCATCATGTTAGTTTTAGTTGTAGAATATTGTAAGTGTATGGCATTCTGAATGACTATGGCACAATGGCTTCTGTGGAGATTATTCTCTGAGAAGTGAAATGTGTTTATCTTGTGAAGAGAATCACACATATCCCACTGAGAGGGTGTAACTTTTAAGCAGTTACTGATAAAAAAAAAGTATTTGATAATTACCTCAGTGTAGATAGAATAGCAAGTCCCTAAAATAATGACATGGCAACACCCAGGGCCAAAAGAACCACAAATGAAAGCCAGTATTAAATATTGTTGGATACGAGCTTATAAAATATGTCACTGCATTTTAATGGAATTAGGAACATACTGTTAAGCCTCAGCGTCTTCCTCATTAGCCGTGGAGCGATGCCCGTAGGTCCTGAGAGACGAGCGAGGAAGTCAGGCTCACTGCTGGGTTCTCTGCATGTCAGTATATTATCAGAGGTATTTTCTCATGCTGTCACTCAGCTCCACAGCGTCCATCTCTGTAAACAGCTCATAGTCAAATAAACAGTTCTGCTCGCAACCCTTCTCTGCTCTCGTCTCTGAGCAGACGTTGGTATCGGCTGAGGTTCTGACACATGATAGCAGGGAACATTTCAGTGCAATGTTTTAGTGATCGCAACACAAGCTTTAGAAATGCTTCGCACGAATGATAATGTAACTTAACTCTTAACACGGCTTGTTTTCTGCTTATCGTAGATTAGAATACCTCACTTGTAACTATGGCAACCCGTAACATAACTGACAGCATTACCGATATAATTACATTTCTCTCAACATTCACATTTCCATTTGTGGTCTCTTTTATGGCTCGCTGATGAGAGGTTTCCATGTTGGGCCTCTGTACCCTCACACACACACACACTCAGAACCTGTTGTAAAGACCTCATAAAGACTCAACATCTGTTTATTGCAATGCAAGCCAGAGGATTCTGCAACACAGGCACCCACCCTGGTAAATACCAGCACAGAAAAGGCCTGCATACTTTAATTACTGCGTCCGGGCACAGATACAGGTGCTAGCGCTAAGCTAATGAATGTAATGATGTGCGTATGTGTGTTAAAGAAACAAAAAATTATGAGAAACTTGATATGCCAGTAATATTTAGCTGTGTCCATCAGCTAGGTTAACGACAGGTGTGTGCTTTGCTTCATTAAATCTAACGGCTTCTCAGTTAACAAGGGCTACTCCACACATTTTGTGACAGCAGCAGCGTGCATCGTCTGTGATTTAATTCCTAAAGCCACTCTTTATCTCACCTTTTCAGTTGCATTTCACAGAGGTTTTATTTATTGTTCAGATTTGTGCCTCCTTCTCTGCACCTTGTCTTCTCCTGCAGATCGGCCTTTTTTTTAAGGCCTAGTTGGGTTTCAGGGCTCCATTAAAAGTTCAAAGGCAGCGTTTACTACTGTAACTGGAGCTAGTCTGCACCGAGGCTTTTCACTAATGAGTGCACAGCATACACACTTGCGGAACAAAATGCACACACACATAGCAGCGACACATGTTCCCCTCATGGAGGCTTCGGCATTTTTTGCCCGTCGTTATTACCAAAATGATGGCTTTCTGGCTTTCTGGGTGCCTATAGCTCTATCAGAACCTTAAGCGACTTAATAAACCTTTCAGCACTGTGTTCTCTCTGTTCATCTTCCCCCACTCCTCCCCTCACTAAAATGTTATTTGATAGGAGATGTTATGCTAACTATGAAGTTCAATTAGTCTCATCTAAGTACGACATGAAGTTATTGCTTTCTGACAGAACACGTGATCTCATCAATGTCACACGACAGTCTATGACACAGGCCACACCCACATCATTCCGAAGTTTCGTTTTGGTTAGTTATTTGACGCTATAGGAACGGGATGTGACATCATGACATATTATAGCATATATTTCAACATTTCCTTGTAACTGGTGGAGGTAGAGCAGAGTGTAGTATTAATTAAACAAAAACGCGAGTGAGTCTAGAGGAAGTGTGGTCGGGGGATCGCTATCATGGCTCCACTCTCTGACAGTACAGATCAGAGTCTGGCTCTAAAGACGCAAGATGGCGCAAGTAGCGTCAGTTTGGCCAGTGCATGGAAGTGGTAACACATTGTCCATATTTATATACGGTCTATGCTGTAAACGTGGTTACTTGAGTGTGAGATTTATTATGAATTGAACTAAACTGGACACATTCACATTCACACACATTCTGAAAGAAAACTCAAAGAAGCGGTTCCTGTGATGAGGACATTTTTAATCGTTAACGCCCCAAATGAATTCTTGTTTTTGTTCTTGACATTTACTGAAAGTGAAATGAAAGTGTAGCGATATTAAGCATACAAAGGGTGAGATTAGCCAGTGTTCAATGAAACACGTCTCCGTTAGAATGATGAGGACAAATATTTGGGTAAGGAAATTAACTGTCTACAAAGGGGCTGCTGACAGATTTAGGTTGTGATGTTTCTTGAGATAAGAGAAGACGGATGCCCAAGGTTCCTAAACAGCCTCTCTTAAACTTGATGTAAGCCTTGACACTTATTGGCTGGGACAGCTGGCAAATATAAATAAATATAAAATGTTTGGTCAAGGTGAAGCTCCGTCATATAAAAATCTCTCAATTAAATAGCCAGAGCTCTGTCCTTCAAGAGCTGTTTACTCATTACCTTTTTTTCCTGTTTTGTGTGCGTATTGTGCATATCCCATTCACAATAGCTTTTTATGACTTTCTATTCAGTAAAATATATAAATGAACAAACAGCCAAGGTAGGGTTAATCTCTGTATTTTTAAGAAATTCTTTCATTATCAGCTTGTGTCTTCACAAGAAAGTTCTTCGCGTTCAGCCGTTTGTGGCATCACTTTGTCACTTCTTGTAATTCTTCGCTTGATATGCAGCGCGCTCGAGATCCTACGTGATATGCAAGCCCGCTGTTTTTTTTTGTTTTCTTTTTTTTTTTTTGTCTTCAGCCGTCGAGCGTATGTGTACTTTAGATTTCAAGTGGACACGCTCCCACAGCGCATGAAGACCTTTAAGGATACGAAAACAACCAGAGGAATCGTTAATGGCTTCACTACACTACTTTCCACAAACCTTTTCTAACAAATTAGAATTTAATAATGTTTGTTGAGCTTTGCGGTTTTGACCTTCCTCTCTGCCGTGTCCTCGGATGTCTGACATTCCAGAGTAAACACAAAAACAAACAACCCGGACAGCGAGGCCTGGGATCAGACGGGTGGTACAGACATATTTCTAGTATGCCAAACTGTGTGTGTGTGTTGTTGTTTTTAGTACGTTGTGGGGACCAGACTCTTGCAGACCACTGACGCCGTGGGCCCAAAAACTTGATCGTTTAGTAAGTTAGATGATGCACACTGAAAAAGTTCATTATTAATGTTGACACAGTTACATTCAGTATATCTTGTGATCATTTGCTTTAAAGTTGCACAAATAAAGTGGACTAGGTTCCACAAAAAGTATCAACGTGGCTCCAAATGATCCCAAATAAAACCATTCCAAGTATTCTCATGTATTTTTGAATTGAGTTTTGTGAACAGTAATGACCATAACAATCCTTCCTGTGAGAGCTCAAAGGGCCAAGATCTACAACGCGTTGGTGCAGTGAGTTAACAAAAAAAGAGATAAGCTTTACAAATAACCTTAATATTTATTGTAGAGAAGGCAATTTTGTCCAAATTGGAGCTCACAGCAAGTTTTTGGTACTTATTTTAAGGAGTATAAGTTTGTATTTTGTACGGGAGCTGATGCCGGGGAACTCGATGGACAGAGGAGTGGGGTGCTGGGGTTTAGAAACTCAAAACGTCCTACGTTTATTATTACCCCCGTTTGGACTCGCCTTCAGGGGAGACTCTACAGCAGTGACCCTTGGCCCCGCCACTCAACTCCTTCCATGCTTCGCCCCCCCCCCCTTCCTCCTCCTGTCTCGCGTTTGCGGTCCGAAATGTTGAAAGGAGAATAAAAGGATACAACGGAACAATATCTGAGGTCATCTGAGCCGGGGCTGCCATTCCGGGAACAGTGGAGGTTTCTGAGGCAATATTCTTTTATTCTTTTATTATGGCAGCGAATGAGAGACGAGTGAAAAACATACTTCACAGCTTTTTTCATCCAAGAGCAGATCCAGGGTGATAAAAGTGGACGCTCCTCCAAAGTTTTTACAGCTTACCACTCTCGCTCTCCTTCCCTTCCCTTTCTTCATTCATCCCACATTCCCTCAGCCCCCCACCTCTTTTCCTTCCCCTCTATCATTCCTCTCAACGCTTGGGAGCGGCAGGAATCTGCTGCCCGTTGGCACAGCGGATAATAAACACCCCGCCGCTCCACCCTCCCGCACCTTGGGGCAGGAACCCCCACACATGCGCACCTGCATGGGCTGCCATGACAACGAGTACCATCTGTCCGTCAGAGCAGCGTCTCAAACAACCTGTTCTGAGGCATACGCTTGAGGATAAACATACACACACACTCACAGACAAACAGTGGACCTGGGTCAAGGGTTAAAGAACCCCCTTTCCTGTCCAGACAGACGAGGCCCGCTCTCAGTTCCACTCAATTTCTTCCTCTCCTTCTCCCCCTTTTCCTTTCTTGCTCTCTCTCTGTCTGAGTTCGACATTCATTGGAGTCCGTAAAAATTACGTTTTTATGCGTTTCGAGGTTGATTGATGATGTGTTTGGGATGGCAGACCTCGACTTAGCTGCCTCAGCTCATCCTAGTGATTATTAACCAGCCCCTTTTTCTCACAGGTGCTCTTTGCTGCAGACCAAAGGCTGATTCAATAAAAAGCAATGAAGTAAGCTAATCTCTGAAAGTTGCCATGGTTTACTCAGACCACTCTCGAGAGCTTCATTAAAAGGGCATGATCTTATGTTACACAGATTTGAAAAGGCCCTGGCGAAAGATTCTCGTTAGCGACTATTGAAACCAGCTCCTCAGAAATCATTTCGGGCCATGTATTAAATCAGCGTATACACGAGGAAAAAAAAAAAACGTCTTTCTGAAGGCTTTTCAGAGCACACGTGGCCAAATATATCTAGATATGGTTTCATGCGTTCAAACTACTCGGGGGTAATTTATCCTCTGCCATTTAACCAGCCTCAGAAATGGACACATCCCTCGCAAAACGAGACAAGCCGAGCACGCCTTTGTGTGTTTTTCAAGTATCCAGAATATATTTGACTACTAGGCCTGCCTCGGAGCGAGCCTCTGTGGTGCACGGCTGGTTGGGTAATAGCCTGTGTGCTCTGCTGCGCTGAGATTAATGTGAAGAGTTATTGATGTAATGATGGAGCCATGAAAGAGCACTCTGGGCCGTGGTTTGGGCCCAACACATGAGCCTAATGGACTCTGTGTGTATGTTTGTGTGCGTGCATGGTGTCTGCTTGTGTTATATATGTATGGGTGTGTGTGTGAATGCGGTTTTGGACAGAAACAGATGAAATTAATTGGGAGGCTTTTCGTTCATAGGAAGAGGTCTCGACGACCGAGTCTGTATTTCTGCGAGATTGCGTCGCTCATAGAAAATACCTGACTTTAGGTGTGCGTTGATGCTTTAGAGTGTGTGTGTGTCAAACTGCGTGACCTCACACTTTCCCTCCACACTGCCTCCATGTCATTTCTGTACATTTGCAACACGGTTGTCAGCTGCCCGGTGGTTTCTTCAGCTAAAGGGCGGGCAGAACATCTCAGGCTCACACCGTGGGACGGCGTGGTTGGAGGCGACATAGAGGGAGGTTGAGTAAATACGAGCAAAATTAAAGTGGTACCTTCACAACTAGTGCCCTGCGGTGTGTACGGGTGTATCCGCGCCTCTGCAGATTCTCCAGTGAGGCCCAGCAGGTGCTGACAGGACCCCCTTCATCTCTCCTCTCTCCCTCCCGGTGCACTTTTTTTTTTGTGTGTCTCTGTGTGTGTATGCACGCGCATGCCAGCAGGCTGGATCCGCTCAGCGTGGGTCTGATGTAGAAGTGATTGACAGGCGAGCAGTCACAGGGGTGATTGAGAGCAGTTGTGGGAAGAGAGGGACCTTACAGCCTCGCTGCTTTCAGCCCTCAGGGGGAGAGAGAGACAAAGACGCAGAGACAGTCTAAACAGATTAATATGATACACACAGATGGAGACTGCATGACTAAATGAACGTAAAACAGTCGCACAGTCAGTGAAGTCCTGCACGGCTGGCTCTCACAGGAACCTGTTGGCTGGCTTAAAAAACAGAAAGTTTAACCAAGCACTGATAAAAAGAAGTCTTGCCTCTTCATAATCGCCTTGCCTATTCTCTGAACTCATGGGTGGGAAACCCTGGGGACCGTGGAGGTTTATGGGAAATGGCTCATACTCGGAGAGTGATGTCATACGTAGGAGACAGACTAAGTTCTCCCCGGCTGATACGGGGAAGGGAGGGCAAATACAAGTTGCAGGACCTAAAACCCCAAAAAGATATCTTAATTAAGCTGAACTGTCATTCAGGATCTTTACACTGCCCTGATTTAAAAAAAAAAAAAAAAAAAAAACGCCATAGAAGAATAAAATCATCCAGCTTTTGTGGTTCAGAGAGCTGTAGTTGCATGTCACTAATTTTGTGTTGCAGGCTGAACTTTGACCTGTGGATTTTATCAGCACTCTACGTCGTCCAGGCACCCTGAACTCTGCAACTTCGCCATCATGCTTAACGTATAGTCAGTGATTAAAAAAAAGAAAAGAAAAAAGAAAATCCCTTCAAATAATCATTTAAATGT
The DNA here is from genome assembly GCF_963514085.1 of Chelon labrosus. NCBI lineage: Eukaryota > Metazoa > Chordata > Actinopteri > Mugiliformes > Mugilidae > Chelon > Chelon labrosus. Next base: position 20,804,046 of record NC_140347.1, read on the forward strand.
TGAATCATTTATTTATATGAATTTGCTACGTGTGACCGCCGCACAACCTCTTCATGTGCAGCAGACAGCCAGAAACGGAGACCCAAGGAGGCTGAAGTTAACCAGGCGTGGACTAACAGGCTGTTACGCATCACTACAGTCCTCGGAGGATGTATTCATGCAGGTAAGTGAATAAATATCCTTTTTTTTCCGAGGCATTTCCACTGTTTATGTGAGTTTGCGCGCGGAGGGAGCCAACCGCATCGCCTCTGCCAGAGCAGCAGAGCAAGGAGCAGGCCAGTGGCCATCTGGGTTTAGAGCTGTCTTTAAATGCAGAGGTGTAAATCTACTGCCCATGTGCTGGAGGGGACGGCCGTTCCTCTCTGGCCCGCAGACCCACTCACAGATCAATAAAGTTAACTCAAAACATTCACACTCTGCCATCTGAAATCAACCATTTAATGAGTTGCTGTTCCTGTAAAAGTGCAAAAGGCCCCTTCAGATTTATTAGAACGGAGAGAGAGAGAGAGAGAGAGAGTAGAATACCAGAGAGGAGGAAGAAGAGAGTGGAGAGTGGAGGACGAAAGGAAGCAGACCTATAGTGGTTTTTGTTTGGATTAATCCGCACAGTGTATTTCTGCGGAGCATGCAAATAAACAATGAAAATGGCTTCTTGATCCAAGTTTTATGAGGGAGCATACTTGAATGGAGGTGACTGGATGCTTTTTACAGTGGTGAGCGTGGAAAGTCTCCAGACTATAAAGCAATATAATGTAATGCAATTTCCCTCAGAATACTGAACACGCTCCAAATGTGGGTCTGCTTTCATAGAAAATATCGCTAGCAGCGAAATTGGCTCTTCAGCAAGCTTCAGCAAATGACCATAAACCTATTTTTTTATTTTTTTACAAACGAGAAAACGCTGAGTAAAAGAGTGAGACAGTTGCACGAGTTGCCTCCGCCGCCACAGGCCTCAGAAACACAGCCTGATGATCAGCTTATTAGGAGGGAAGTGGGTAAAACAGATATTCCCGATGTCTCTTTACGCTTATTATGCTTGATTGAGTGAATTATTTCACTTGAGCACTGTCACGCCGAGCTGGAGGCAGTGTGAAATGCGTTGAGGGAGCAACAGCCGCCTTTTTTAACGATGCATAAATGGTCTTTTCGGGAAGCGATGCATTATTTTTGTCCCTTTTCTCTTTCACGCTCAAGATCGTCTGGATCTTGGCTGCCTCTTAACCAAAACGTCTCCGCTTGCCCCTGTTTTCCTAAACTCCTCCTGTATCCGCTCTCTGGACATGGCCCATAAACACGTGTCCATTCAAACACTGGTGTCTACCTGACAATCATCTGATGATTGTTTTATGCTGATGGAGAGCATATTAAGCGTTGCGTTTATTCTCTACTTCCTGCCCCCCGAATCTCTCAGCCTCAACTACCGGCCAGGCATCCCCCAGGGGCCACACAGGAAGAACCAGGAAGACAAATGAAATTGTCCTTTTTACGTGGATGTCTTACTTTTGGGGTTTACATTACTACATTATGAGGTAAATCCCTCTAGCAGCTGCCAAGCAGAGCCAAGTTTTGTGAGATTGTGTTACCTGCGCGCTCTGCTTTATGGCGGCTGCAAAGAGAATCCAACATGTTAACAAGCGCGCATGGAATGAATCAGACTGTGGACTCCATGCTGGGTGCCGCGTCTCATCAGGTGTGACGTTATGGGTCTAAATCCGTGATGCCTCCAGATGCGCAGAGCGACAGGCGCTGACAGTTGAAGGCGCAGGTCAGGAGCACACACGCTGGACGGGTTTACCTGGGCGTGGAGGCGTGCCCAGTTTGGCTTGTTCAGGATTATTTGAAGAGCCAGTGGCACAGTATGAGCAGGAAGAGGAGTTACATGTGCGAGGCGCAAGCATGTTTGTGCTGGTAATGGGTTGTTTGCGCGAGTGTGTGTGAGCCTGTATGTTTATGCTGCTAATGGGGGTTTAATTTGATAAGCGGTTGGCGGCGCTCAGCTGGGACGGAGAGAATTGGGCTCTGTATATTTTGAGTAAACATGAAGAAATTCGCTCCAGGTTTCTTCTCTTTCTCTTGTTGCCTCTATGTAACCTATTAGTTTGACAAGACAAAGATGTTACTGTCCATCTGAAAGCCTTTGCTGTTACACAGTTCAAACACTTTGGGAAATACCTTTATTAATTTTTTGTTCTAAGGAATAGCATAAAATGACAATTAAGCTGAAAAGACACTCATGTCTTTGTCCAGTACAGAGCTCAATGATTGGCTTAGCTTAGCATAAAGTGTGGAAGAACAGGGAAGACAAATGAAATTGTCCTTTTTACGTGGATGGCTTTGTCCAAAAAGGCACCCATGAACAGTTCTGAACTTTACAAATTAAAGTTTTGAATGTTATTTTGAACATCTACGTATGCAGAAACGGGCAACAATGAAATGCAAGGTGGCTAAAAGAGCTCAATGAACTGCAACTTTTGAAAAAAGCATGCAAATAGAAAGAACTGTGCAGTCTAAAATTAATTTCACAGTGCACTGTGCAAATAAATGACAATGCCTAATCAATCTGACAACACGTGTGATACAAATACAGTTAAATACAGAAATGTGCTACAAATACTCACAATGTAGAAACACAGAAATAAAGTAGCATAAACGGTAACTGAAATATTTGCAGGGGACCCCAAAAAGTGATGAAAAGGCTTGAAAAAAAAAGTATAAATATTATTCAAACATTAAATATAAAAAAAATCAATCAATCAGGATTAAATTCTTAAATTCTTGCTAAAACTGGGTGTCAGGAAAATAATCAACTCAATCAATTTGTAGAATTATTGCCCCACTCTGTAATATACTCACCTGGACTGTGGCTGCATTTGTCATGTGTTGTCTTGGATCTTAACGTGTTTAATTAAAAAGCTACAAAAGGCACTGCTGAAAACCTTAAGGGTTTACCATGCTTGTGTGGACTCTGGTGTTGGGCCTGCGAGGAGGGTTTAATATGTGAGACATATGGAGCTGGGGGTGGCGATGGAGGAGTTGTAATGTAGTCACAACAGAGGGTTCAGAGCCAAAGGAAACAGGGGTCCTTCTCTTTCCTAAACAGGATGAGAGGACGGGACCACACGCATGACTCACTGTACTGCACACTGTATATGTATCTCCATATAGATCAAACGGGCTCCTGCTTTTCTTATATATTTGATTTTGGTACCTATCCTATTATTTTTGGTTGATCTCGAAGTTCCTTTCGAGGTCCCTCTTCCTCCGCTCCTGTCTGTACAAAGCGCCACATTCTCTATGAATGGCTCTACTGTTTTTCTCTTATCTTTCTTGTTCCTGCAGCTTCTCCTCCTCCCGATCAGGAAGTGGCCAGAGATGGGCTTTATCTTCATAGATATGCGTCTTTACTCACTCCCAAACGTTTAGAGGCAGATGTTTTTTATTTTTTTCTACATCACACACTTTCTATTTCTCGCCTCCTCTCTTTCCCTTTGTTCCATTTGTTCCACTGTGTCCTCAGACTTGCCCTCTGAAGCCTTGTGTCTGCCATTTGGCTGAGAGAGAAGTCATGTTAAGGAGCAAGTGAAACCGAGTTCAAATGAATAATGGAAGCTCGTAGAATTTTCCATGAAACAAATGTTGCTGACGTGGTCCAAAACGAGTACAAATCCACCGCTACAGTATGATGTGAGTTTATCTGTTAATAGCCTGATGAGGAGAACCTTGGCTAAAATATCACGCATCAAGAAAAAACAGCTGCAATTATATTTTTAATAGAATTTTGATACCACAGTCGAGATTTTGGCAAGGTCTCCGGCCTCCTTGTGCGTGCCTGCACATGTGTTTATATGTGTTATTGCAGGTGCTTTGTCAGGGATGATGTGTGTTAATCAGCTGGAGACCGGAGAGAGGAGAGTTACCATCCTTCATCACCATGCACCGTGTGTGCGCATGTGTGTGTAGGTGCGAGAAAGAGAGAGAGAGAGAGAGAGAGAGAGGGAGATCTGAGATTTACGGACACACAGAGATGCTTTGATATATTATATGGAGAAGCAGAGGGAGGCGAGAGCCACATCCGGCAGTGATGTGTGTGTGTGAGGTTATGGTGTAAGTGTAAATACTAAATAGTGTGTGTGTGTGTCAGCTTCCACTGTGACCACAGTGTGGACCTCTCAGGTGGCTGTAGCATGAGGACGGCTGTGACAGGGAGCTGCAGTGAAACAGGAACGCAACACAGCAACAGAATCTTGCTTAGCAGAGTGACAAGTCAGTCCATCCATCTGGACGGGGATGTTAAAGAAGGATTAATGTTTTAGTGGGCTTTTATGAACACCATTTTCTACAGTTGCAGGAGCATTTAGGGTAACTAGAGTCAGATTATAGCTTCAGGGTGTCATTGCAAAACATCATGCATAGGGGGAGTTACACTTGTGTATTGTTCAGTCTATACAAAATTAAAATAACAGAGTGTCAGTTTCAGTAACAAGTGCTTTTTGATAGTCGTTCTAATGATGTATGACATAGGAAAAATACAAAACTTGTTTCACTTTTTCAGAGGGAGACATGAAACGAACTCTCAGAAATTGCACTTGTGTTCCAGGCACTAGTGGAATAAGGTGATGCTGAGAATAAGGCTGGCCTCAGACTGAAGGAGTTTCAGACCGAGTTATCCTTATCATTACTCAGTTATTCTCCTGACAGGAGCTGCTGTTCTGTCAAGTCTTAAAAAATCCAATAAAGAGATGTATAGGCAGAGTATTCTCTGACACAAAAGACAAGAGTGTTCAGATTAAAAAAAAAAGAAAAGAAAAAGAAAAAGAAAAGACTTTATTAATACTTCTTAAGTCACTCTGTAGGAAAACTGTGTACTCCCGAGCCTAACAACTTTCCGAAGGGCATGACGTCACTCCTATCTAATTAAAGGGAACACCTATCAGCATGACTTCAATGTATATTGTTTTTAAATCATTTAATCATTTTTTTACATTACTCAATAACTAGAAAATAAATTATAAACAATACAAAATGTTTATATTTCACGGTCTGGCTCTTACATGTGGATTCGAAATCTGGTGTGGACCACGCTCCGTACTGAGGTTTGGCCCAGATTATCTGGTAATGCTAGGGTTTACAGATCCAGCTATAAATCTTCTGAACATATTTACTTAGTGAAACCACCCCAACTAACATCACCCATGTTTGATATTCAGGATTTAAAGGCTAGATGATTACGTCAGGACTTTCACAACTGAGAGGAGCGGGTCTAGAAGGATATGGAGCAGCTGACGGTGTTGTCAACGGTAATTCTAACCCTTGACGCTAACATTTGCTGTTGTTGACAGAAACTGACAGTGAAAATCTGGCCTTCAGTGAGACTGGCCAACAGTTTTCTCATCCGCATTTGTTATGCCTTCTGCCTTTACCATGCTACAACAAGGTGGTGCGTCGCGGCCTTCATGCAGGTTTTCAAAACTGAGCCCAGCATTAGAGCCTCTTATTATTGGCACCTCTGAACGGTCTGATGCGACCACATACTCTACTTTCAAAATTTAAAAGCCACATTTACAATAACTATGTTTTTTTTTTCCACGGACAGTGAATATGGAAATATATTTAATGGAAGTTTTGTCACTATGGCTGAATATTGAAGCTAATGAGCAGATTCCGCAAAGCAAGAACTTTATCAGATATTTTGTCTTTTTTGAAAACATAGGTTAGCTCTTCAAGTGTCCCCATAAGACATTGGAATGGATCCAGTGTCCCCAAAACAGTACCAAGACTGCACACAATTGGATAGTCCAACAACCAATGAGAGCCATTTTGTTGTTAACAAAATCAACTCAACGACGCTCAGATGACATTTTGATTGGCCTGGCAGATCTCAGTCGTGCATAATTAGTTCCCAACAGAGTGACTTCACACCAACTTTCCTCCCACTAAAATTTTGTGGGAGGGGGAAATTCAGGCTTCCAGGCTACCAGGACTGTGGAGCTAGTTAATGCAAAAGGAATGTGGCCATTATATTCTTACCTTTGACCAAAGGGTTGGGGTGGTGTTTTTTTTCTTTATGTGCGCACTCATTCTTCTCAGGCTTTGAGCATTGTTAGTTTTGTGACATAGATAGCCACGTCAAGGTACCTGATCATCAAAACATTGGGGAAGAAGTGACCTCGCCTGTGCCACGTCACGACGACAGCAATGAATTTAAACAGTAAGGAAATCAGTGGACTGGGTTGCCCCCCATCTTTAGGAGCACACGTGTATATATGACTATGGGTGTTTCGTGGTCCACTGCACACACAAACTCATCGCAGTCAGCAAGTCTGACTCTGAACCTTAAGAGAAGAATGAGCTGAAGGACTGAACAAAGGCTTCGGGAAAATGAACACAAAGAAAGTTGCTGTTCACAAGCTTTAATTTTAAATGGGCTTTCACATTCACTTTGCTAACAAGCCTCAAAAAGGGGGAAAAAAATTAGGTACAGGTTTTTTTTTTTTTTTTTAAATGATCTTGGATCTAGGAAGCAGATCAGTTGAACCTGATGGACCCCCAGGAGACCTACCTGAACTGCTTTCACTTGTTCTCATCAGCTGATCAGTCTTATGTTATTGTGGTCTAAGAAAACACCTCAGAAGGCTATGTTTCTTTGTGACAGCCACAGGGTCGGCCTTCCCCTGTGTCGTCTTTTGCGTGGGCTTTGTTTCTCTTCCCTACTTTTAGGTGGCCCCTAGGCAGAGCTGAGCTCTTATTAGAGATGCACCACACCTGAGCAGGCTCTGTTCAAGAGAATATAAATCAGGTCCACAAGATACACAACTACAGCTACACTAGATCATTTGTACCTGTTCATATAATCTACTTCTCATCACAATCGCTGATTGTTAGACCTTAAGGCTGGATTGAGTCATCATAAACATTCTGCTATTCATACTGTCTCAGTAAGGTCAAGTGACACGCTGTATTAATGACCCAACACATAATATAGGTTGTTGCACATAATAGCATCTATGATCATACACCAAACACTTCTTATTGTGAAAATCATAGCTAAATTATTACCAATAGAAGTTGTTGACATGCCTTACCACAAGTTGTATGTGAAATAACTGTATGTGGAAAAAGTGAGCCAAGCCAATGCAAGGTCCAACTGTGAAGATGACAAAAGTAATTCAAAACAGCAAACAGACAAAAACAATCCCCACATTTGCAAATGACATAAAGGAGACAGCATTGAGACTGTACGTGTGACGTTTATGCAGCAGTGCAGTGTGCTGTAGGTATGTAGGACTACGCCCCAGTCCAGCAGTCCAGTGCAGCACCCCCTTTGACCTCTAACCTGCCGTTAAGAGAAGTGACACCATTTGCCGCTTGTCCTTTAGCTTCTGCCGACCCTCCAGGACCTCGGCCACCACCACCACACAATGAGATCTTAAAAGCACTTCTAGTCTTGTACTTACTAGAAATAACAACAATAATGATGACAATATCCAAAATAACTAATATCCGGATGTAAAATCAGAAACACATGAGCAGCGTAGCAAAAATAAATCTTCAAACCTCCTGCCTGTTCACGCTCCGTTCTGCAGAGCCACCTTAATAAAAGTGCTGTAGGCTCTAATGCAACAGTTCAAACTGTGATGTGCTGTACATATAGCCTCAAAGATCACACACTGGTAGCTCACCTCAACACTGTGCACTCGGAGCCTTTGAACCAAGTGAAGAGAAACACACACACACACATACACACTGGCAACAGGCAGGAGTTTTGCAGAGGATATAGAGTGCTAGATCTCGCTGTGACTCCAGGAAACCCTGCACTCACTTCCACCTTCAGAGGATGAAAGGAGTTCAGGGAGCTAGAGTTCCACTCCCTACAGTGTGTGTGTGTGTGTGTGTTTGAGAGAATGTGTGGGAGTAGCTTTGGAGCCCCTATCTCCTGTCTTTGCGGTTCCAGCATAAGCACATTACAAATTCACACATGCCCCTACCAACACCCCCATACTTCAGGCCTCTATCGCTCCACATCTGATACAATCACAACATGGCTACAAAGAGGCTGCCAGACAGGGGGTACCGGTGTCTGTGTGTGTGTGTGTGTTTGGTGTGTGTCTCCAGCCCTATTCATGGGACAGGATGCGGGTTTTTTGGCGTTTGCCATAAAATGGTGAGAATTTCCTCAACCTCAAAGACTTCACACACATCAGTAGCCTTCCTTCATCTCTCTATTTTGGGCTATTTTAAACACAGAGACCCTAAACCCTCAAGTAGGGGAATAGGGAATTAGATTATTCCAATCTTCCTCTCTTTTCCTATTCCTCTTCTTCTTCGTCCTCTTCAAGGGGAATCTAGTATTTATCTATGATCTATAATTAACTTGCCTGGCAATGCAAAAGAATCTTGAATTGTGTTTAATCCATATATAGTATATGTACAATCCAATCTGTGATAATTTGGACGACATCATATTTATTCTTTAGGCTCTGCTCTTGAGGACATTCAGTTCAAATAAAACAATAAGTACTACATTTAAGTTCAAAGTTTTAATTTGACCCCCGTCTTGAAAGAACAGTATGAGTGATATAAGTCTTTTAATAATGTCCAACATGCAGGGATCCACTTGGCCTCTAAATGTTTCTTGAGCAGCTGTGTGTCATTTGATTCATGCTAAAAATAGCTTGAACAGGTTTGTTCAGCGTTGCCCTTTAGACTGAGGTGGATTTACCTGTCAGTATGTGGAATAAATGGGCATCAATGCAAGTGAAGAAGATCATAAAAGTTAAATAAAAAGAGATATATCAAAGGGAGTTGGTTTGCTGAAATCTACAGCAAAGTTCAGTCTAAAAAAGCGTCTGGACACAGGAGAGTTGGAAACTGGCACATGTGCTCCTAGATTGAGAAGTGCAAGTCTTTACGGTGATCAGAAAATCCTTTGCATGTTTAGGAGAACTGCACAGCAAGTCAGGAATAGTCACCAGACTAGAATCTCTGAGGATTTCCCACAAGATCTGAATACCTGGCAAATTTTGAAAACAAAAAAGCTCCAGGTTACAGTTCATAAAAACACACAGAAGGAATCTGAGAAGAGTTCTGGGTACAAAAACTGATGAAACTAAAACCAAATCTATCAAAATTATGGAAAGCAGAAGTATGGAGAAAGAATTCTCTACCAAATATTATATTATATTATATATTATATTATTCTGTTTGGCTCGATGTGTGTCTTTCCAGTCCCTTTTAAACCCCTTGAACTTTAGGTGTTTGAAGAACTATAGATCTCCCACGCACTTATTTCTGCATTGACATAAACCTTCTTAAATTCCTTGTGGTCTGGACTGTATGTTTTACTGTATGTGTGACCTACTGCACAAAGCCTTTTAGGTTTAGAGTGAACGGCACATAACAGTCACCAGGATCATATGTTCATTTTAATTACAATAGATTAGATCTGAGTGGTTTAGGTTTGTTGTTGTAATATGCAGCTATGGTAACGCAATGTAAAAGAAAACAATGAATCTCACATCCTAACTATGCCTTAAACTAAGCTTCGAACCAAATGAGCAGATTAGACTTTGATATAAAAGTATCACAGAGCAGCTTTGCTGCAAGTTCATGGAAATGGAAAGTTTCAGCGCATATCATTAAGCTACATCAGAGGACTGAGATCAGTTTATGCATCATATCGGAGCTAGAATAACAAAGTGGCTGGCTTAATGCATCCTGTTGCATATCAGTATGCTTATATACATGTATAAACACATTTCTGAGGTATACTAGAGAAAACTAATGCATTCTAAGCATTTAAGCACTTTTTATTGTTAAGCACAGTTATTTCTTTTACCTCCTACCCCCTCAAAGATCTGACTTGGCTAAACTGTACATTCTATACAGCAACGAAAGAACTCCACAAATGGTCCTCACAATGAAATCTGTATTTCATTGTGAGGATTTAAATGCTGCAACTATAACTCACGTGTAGATGACAAATGTGATATCAAAGTAAATGGGAAAATCTGTATCCTTGTGAAGATTCACAAACTTGCAACAATGGAGGATCTACAGATCATCCTATCATGGACTAGTTATCTGCTCAGAATGTTTTATATTTAGTTTTGACACTGCACCCAACCAGACTTATTACCTGCTCAGAAAGTGGTGCTCTCTTTTTAATTTCCCTTCTTTTTGGTGTAACATACAGTAAGTGGTTTAAAGATGTAAAGTTTCACAGTGATAAAATTCAAAAATAACAGAGCAGTTAACAGTAATTTACAACATTTCTAAATGTCCACAAACACTATTCACACCTTTTAAATCAGATCAGATTCCTGACTTTAAGTTTCCTTTACCTTGAAAGGTAAATAACAGTTGGCTCTTGGTTGCCGGTCATATTATTGCATATAAAGCATGCACAAGACACAGAGCCCCGATTGACACACAGTTCACATATTAACACGGGAACAGGCGGGTTTCTTGCACACCCGCCGGCTGACACCCGCCCACGGACCCGCAGGTCCACAAAAAACCCACCCACCCACACCTATAAGCTGTGTCTGTGATTGTGTGAGATTGACACACAGTAAAGTTTTACAGGTGCGCTGAAGCGGATAATTTGCCTGTTAGCTGTGACTAATGAAATCTCCACTGCTGTGCCCTCAACTGCTGCAGGGGCAGAGGCCACTTTCCTGTTTGGATAGGCAGCGCTTTAAAGCAGAGCAGAGGGGAGCCTGCTGCATGTGGGCGTGTTCCATGTGAGAGAGAGAGAGAGAGAGAGAGAGAGAGAGAGAGAGCTGAGAGCATGTGTGTATTCAGCCAAATACAGGACGGAAACAGAGAAAGTGAACAGAATTCAATAGACTGAGAGGGTAGTGAGGAGGGAGTGACAAAGGTGCTGGTGAACAGATTCCCTTTGAGGCTCTTACAATGAAAGCTCTTACTGACAGTGATACACTCAGAGTTACATAGAAAAGTTAAAGGCACAACATGGAAGGTAAATTACTTATCCAGTCTTTTAACCAGAACTTTAGTTTTATGTTTAAAACACAATATCTTTTTTCTTTTGAGAAAGCAGCTGGACTTATGGTGTAACAATTACATAAAGCTTTGAACATTTAATCCAAGTAGTAAAAGAACAGCCGAACACCGAGTTGTGAAGGAATAGAATAGATTTGCAGTTTTTGTGTGCTAGTTTATTGCTTAAAGGGGAACTACTGTTTTTTACAACCTGGACCTGATTTCTAGCACAACATACGGCCGTTTACTCACCCATATAACTTTTGTGTCATTTGCACTCGTTTAGGAAATAATTAGATCAACGTATATCTATATAGCGGGAGTGACAGGGCACTGAGACGCAGCCTCTAAATAACGCATTATCTGTCGCGAAACTCGTTCATTTCACCAAAAAAATAAAAATTATGATACGCTAGTGCTATTCCCTGTTGAGTCCGGAGTTACCTGTTCATCATCCAGTCCACCATCCTGGATGACGTCATCTCTGAGCGGCGCGCATACCCGTGGCAGTCGGCTTGTTTACCTGTAATTTGCTACTGCTAGTTTTTTGCAACATGGCTGAATATTTTTCCGATTCTGAGGTTGTGGACGAACCGTAGCGTTATTTAGAGGCTGTGTCTCGGTGCCCTGTGCCCCTAAATTAGTGCAAATGACACAAAAGGTATTTGGGTGAGTAAATGACTGTATTTTATGGTAGAAATAAGGTCCAGGTTGTAAAAAACAGTAGTTCATCTTTAATGCCTATAAACATTATATGTAATAGTTGAAGTTTAATTTCATAATATTGGATATAACACTAAAAATGTAGAAGTAACATATCGTACCATTAAAAAATAAACATATTAACAGATATATGTATTTATTTTTTGTTGTTTAAATGTATATATATACACAGCGTTTATACATACACATATATTACATTTTAATTCGCCATTGAAAAAAAAAACTTTTTCTCTTTGAACTTTTTTTGTCCTTTTCCTTTTCAAAGTTTGAACCTTCATTACTCTGTTCTTCCAAGTCTGACGTACAGAGAGTTGGTTATTTCTGCAAGGACAAAAACCGCAACTGCTTCTGAGAAAAGGTTCGCCCACTAGAAGATGCCATCGTCGACCACCAATGTCTGTACCAGTCACTATGATGACAGTGACCTCTGCCATCTCGCTTTTAGTGCAACAGACCCTCCCCCCACCCACCCCACAGACATCCTCATATTTCCATTTTGTGGCAGTAAGACACTGTTAATCTTTTGTTCCTGAACACACCACTAATTGCTGTCAACGCGGCCTATTCTGTCAAGCAGCAGGCGGTCAGCTTTTGTCTTCATGTTACCCGCTGGATTCCCTGCATGTTACCATTGCTCCACGCTTACACTCCTTTGCTTAAATAGAGCGACAAGTGTTCACCTACCCGTGTGTGTCTGTGTGAGACTAGCCCCCCCAGGAGAGCTGATGAGGGGCTGCATGCGGCCCACCTCTGACCCTCGCGCCACTTCAGGGGCTGGAATGTGCGCATACACACACACACACACACACACTAAGTGCTCGCTTTTGCCCTCCAACCTACTGCTGACAGAGTCGCTGCAGTTACGTGGCCTTACAATGGAAGCTGATTGATGATTGGCTGAAAGAGCAGTCAGCAGAATGTCAGCAGCCCCAACGCTGACCCGCGACCTCTGACCTGGCGACCCAGGACAGTGGCGCGTTATCGGGATAACCTTCAAATACCGATAGTGTCATCTTATTTTTAGATGAAGGCAATAAACGAGTGCAAAAGGAACAAAGTCAGTGACAACATGACCCGCTGAGAGCCACACTTTTATCTTTATTTAGACAAAGGTCCGTGACCGTGTGACACGCAATGCATTTGACCCATAATATCAGCTGACGGGAGTCGTAAAGAAAAAATCCTTTTGTTGTGGACGTGCGCATGGAGTGCATCGCCAATTTTACTTTTTTGTATTAATCACATGAAAGAAGTGATAAACCCTTCAGCGAGCAGGGGAGGTGGACTGAGATACAGTCTGCCATCAGACTGCAGTGTGGGGGGGCCGTGCAGCTCTCTAGGTGGTGGTCGGTGTTAAAGGCCACCGTCCAAGTGAATGTAATGAGCTGGCAAGATGTTGCCTCCGAGGTGGCTTATTTCATGCGTGTGTGTCCTTGTGCCACCAACTGATGGGACTTCTGCTTTAGTCATCACTGCTGTCACCTCTTTGACACTTTGTTGCACCCTGAACAACCATGTGCTGGGCTCCTACTGAAGCTCAGGCTGTGTGTGTGTGTCATAGAGTGTACATTTCCATGTGATGTCCAAGCTAGTGTAGCTTATGGTCTTTCTTAAGTGAGCTTTGCATGTCGAAGACTGAAACTTTTAACATCTTTGTTCTCGGACCGAGCCTCGAGGGGACAAGCTCGCTGATGCTTTCGCTGCAGAGGCCCGCAAGACACACATACACAGAAATGTGCTGAAAACCTTCTGTTGTCATGAACTTGTATTTGCACGGGCGAGCTGTTTCGGCAGTCTTGGTTTTAAAGCGAAAGTAAACACTGTTCTTTAGTGTTTCATAAATATTGTAAGAGAATAGTGTGTGACCTATGAACGAAGGAATGGAGAGCAAGGCAGAAGAACAAAGGAGGAAACCAAAGAGAGGCAGCTCTGATGATGATGGGGCTTTACGATGTAGAAGTTCTGATGGGAATTTCAGCTGCAGGACTTAAGGAACAAAGCAGATGTATGCGTGTGTGTGTGTGTGCCTCTGATGTGTGCATGTATGAGAGGGAGAGAGAGAGAGAGAGAGAGAACTTTCGGGTCCCCTTTTTGCCATTCCCCCTCTGAGGAACAGTAATTGTGATCCATGCTCTGTTAAAAATCTACAGCCCACTGGGACCAGCATGAAGACATCACACACACGCATACACAAGCACCGGACCAATGAAGACATCCCACACATGTACAAGCGCTGTCACTTTACCTGCCCTTGCACCTTCTCTGTTCGACTCCTCCACATCTGGATCACTCCTTCTCTGGGGGGGCTGTTCAGTGCCGAGACTGACCTCTGGGAGGAGCTCTTTCTCATGCTGAGCTGATGGTGGGTGAAGCAGCTGCATATCATTTTTGTATGGCATGGGGTCTGGATAATAGGTCTTAGAATATTATGAGATCTGTATAAACATCTATCTTTGATTCATATATATATATATATATATATCCCGTCTCAAGTGTAACTTCAAATTTGGTGATATTTCCAGTGTTGTTTTTCCATTTTAAACAGCTGGATGGTCTGGAAGAAATGCCCCAGAGGCAAATCTGAAGACAGGTGCTTTCCATAGCACATAAAAGTTAAGGAGAAACAGTTATGTCTTCATAAGACAGGGGTTAAAGCTGCTGGCCGTGGAATTACAGGTTTACCATATGTATATCTACAAGGGCACCAATGCATTGATTGCCAGAAGTACAATGACTGATTGACAGGCGGCCAGTCTGAGATCTTCCCACGCGTGAACTGTGAAACGCGCAAGCTGCTCAAAACTCTAGCAAGCTAAGTAGTTATCCTTTCAGTTTATATGGACTAAAGAAGAGGTATAAATATAAGTGGGAATGCTGGACCAAGTAAGAAACCAGTGCAGTGTAAGCCATCAGAGTATGGTCACTGACCATAAATGTATGGAACTGTATTGTGCCATAAGGGTTCACTGACCATCTTGTGACAATTCAACATTCTTTTTGGGCAAACTTTTGGGTATGGTATTCATGTGGATGTTCCTCACACATGTACCACCCACCTAGATCAGACCAGACACCCCCACCCCATAGCAATGATACTTCTTAACGGCAGCAGCCATCCCCAGCAGGATGCAGCCTGACACAGGAACACACACAAAAAACGTTTTAGGAACAACTCAAAAACCATGAAGAACAGCACAAAGTATTGACCTGGCCTCTAAATTCACTAGATCCCAAACTGATCAAGTATCTTTGGGATGATCCACACAGGTCCCTCCCTTCAACCCATAGGACCCAAACATACATCATTTTGACCTGATCATGGTAAAAGTAGATCACAAGCCAAAAACATGTGGGCACTCCTGATCCAAAGATTTAAAAATCTAAACTGTACCCCAACTGATCAGCATGATTCATGAGAGCACTGTACAAAGCTTCGCAGCACATCCTTGCTTCTCAGCCAATCCTAGTTCTTCCTCTTTCCCTGCTTGAATGGCAAATACAGACGAGAGCCATTTCCTCTCACTCAATCACAGAATGTACGCGTGAGTCGACTGCTGTCGACTGTCTTTGCAGTGTGTTCAACTTTTCGGTCCAGACACAGGCGACCTGACACAGCGCGACGGTCAGCCATTGTTGCTTTAATGTTGGTTTTTGTCCAGGCCTTGCAGACATTTCACCTCACATCCCAAAGGCTTCTTCAGTTGTAGTGTAGTGGGAGTCCCAGGATTTAACCTCTTGTGGGGTTGTTGAGGTCATTTACTCCATTGCTGACAACAGGAGTAGGATTGTTAACTCTCCGCCTATCATGTGAGATGTTGTTATCCTCAGAATTGAGAAATGAATGGGTATGAATGGGTGCATTTCTTATACTCTTTGGTAAAGAGTATCATATTAGATCATCACATGAGATTTTCTCATTTATGTCCATAATGAAAGGTATCTTGGGTGTGAAAGCTTACAGTCAAGACAAGCTTGTCCCAGAAATGACCCTCTGCGTTTATAAAGATTTCTCCCATTTTAGCCTAATTTTGTGCTTAAATAAACTGGGGTGGTGATTCGTAGACTTGATGACCACTAAATGTGGTTTTGTGTTTTAGTTCTGAAAAAGCGCAGTAAAAGGCCAAGCTTTTTAGGGCCAATCTCAATTCTGTCTGTTAATTAAATTCAACAGAGAGCTGACTTCCTTTGAAGAAGGCCCGTTAAAATGTTTGGGATATTTCCTCCGCATTTGCTTTCAAAAATAACCAAACCCCGAGACCACAGTCGACATAAAGTTTCACCCTCGAGAAACATGAAAACTTTTTGAAGAGACGTGGAAGGAAACAATCAAGATAAATCTGAAGCCCAATAGGGTAAAGGCACACACACACACACACACACAGTTGTTACTTGGCGAGGTTTTGAGGCCAGTGCCATGAGTTGCATTTTATGTTTTATGTTCATGTATACAGGGTAACCATGAGCAGAGAAAATAAACCAAATGCTATTTTGATTGTCAGCATATTTCACCATGTGCCTACCCAGTGAGGAAACAATTAACAGACTCCATGTATTACAGATTTTAAGAGGGCAAGGGAATGACTTAATAGTTATTGTTTCATGTGGTTCGGCCAATGTGATGATTTCTACTTTGTAGCTGTGTCGGCTTCAAATCTGTTTATTTTGTGGACTTTGTTTCCCAAGAGTTACACAAAAAGTCTGTGTGCATTTCTCTGCATGCATCACCACCTTGGACACAGGCAAATACGCGTCAGAAAAGGGAAAGGAATAGTTTAGCATTTTGGCAAATATACATATTTGATTTTTTTTTTTTAGAGTTGTAATTACACTTTTATGTGTGTGTGTGTTAACAAACACAGAGCTAGAGTTTGGATGTAGTTATCTTAACTCAGCATTGTGGCTAGAGAAAGGCTGTTACTAAAGACGGTTTTAACTAAAGATAAAAAAAATAAAAACTGTATTCCTTATTCAAAAAGAGAAACCAGAAAAGCTAAGAGTGGAAAGACACACCAATCAGGCATAACATTATGACCACCTTCCTAATATTGTGTAGGTCTCCCTTGTGCCTCCAAAACAGCTGTTGGGCCTTCTGAGGGTGTCCTGTGGTGTCTGGCAACAGAATGTTGTTAGTGGGGGCCTTTGGGTCCTATGGGTTGAGGGGAGGGACCTCTGTGGATCATCTAACAGATACTTGATCAGTTTGGGATCTAGTGAATCCGGAGGCCAGGTCAACACCTTGTGCTGTTCTTCATGTTTTTTTGAGTCGTTCCTAATGTTTTTGTGTGTGTGTCTGTGTCAGGCTGCATCCTGCTGGGGATGGCTGCTGCCATCAAGGAGTGTCATTGGTATGGGGTGGGGGTGCCTGGTCTGGTCTAGGTGGGTGATACATGTCTAAGGAACATCCACACTAACACCAGGTCTGAAAGTTTCCCAGAAGAACATTGGATTGTCACAAGATGGTCAAAGGTATTTACATCACCTGTCAGTGGTTTTAATGTTGTGGCTGATGGGTGTAAATACGTTACTGTAAAATATTCATGTAGGAAATTTGATATCTGTTCTGTTTATTTCCTAATATTTAAATGTTTAAGTTTGGACATATTTTATGTCAGGTTTTTTCATATTTGTATTATATTTCCTGCCTTTACCTATAAAGGTGAGGCTAATCCCTCTATCTCTGTTCATCTTAGATGCCTATCACCACCCCTCTTTCTTTTCTTTGCCTCCTTTTCCCTTTTTCATTATGGGAACCAGGGGAACAAGGAGCTAAACCATCCAGAGACGTGACCCCACCCTGAGTCTCACTCCCTGGTTTCTTCCATCTCTGCATTCAGTCTCACATATCCCATCCCTTCGACCCTGCTCAACCCTCCATCTATTTCCCTCAGGCCCCCTCAACCAATGTAATTCCTTGAATTAATAAAGGCATCTTTGTCTGTGAAAATGCTGTTTAGAGAAGATATTTAACAGGAACTAGAAAGAAACAGTGCCACGAACACCCAGTTTAATGCTTATGGGCTCTATTCCCTGTTAAACCTGAGAAAGACGTGCATTCAAGAGGAAGTGAGGAGTCCTGAAAGAAGGCAGGTGAGAGGCAGAGCTTTAACGTGGTCATGATATAAAGGGTGACATGTCTGTATTAGGAGTTTAAAAATAATTATATTAATCATATGATAACTGGGTTGTAAGACAGCTTGGTCCCTTCCTCTAGATCTTAGCTGACCGACCGATGTGTTGCGTCTCCCCTCCTCTGTCCATCCTGGGGCCCTCAGTGTGTTTTAATGCTTAAGGACAGGCACTTATAGGTCTGTGAGGGCTTGTGGTTTGCGTGTGTGTTCGAGGAAACAAGAGAAAGTGTGAGTCGTATTTTTTGTGTGTGCCACTTCTGATCAGCCTCATAATGGAAAAACCAGGACGCACGTTGGAGCTAGGAAAAAATGAATTTTCACCTTGAGTTTTATATGCTTTCAGTGTGCCGCGATTCTTCTCTAATAGGATACCTGTGTGTTTCACGTAGACACGCAGAGACACACACCCAGCAGATGTAACTGTTAGAATTTAACAGCCATGCAAGAGCACCTAACCCTTATAGAGTTTAGAGGTTTGTGACATTGTTTGACAGTCTGTAATGGAAAGAATGTATAAGAGTTCTCCATATATTATTATACAATGACAATTCTCTTCTCTTTTTTTCTTAACGCTGACATTGTAATAAGTGAACTGGATAGACTATATAAAACAGTGTTTTGCCACTTGTAAGATATTTAAAGTAGATTATCTTCTTGGAAGGATTCTATCTTTATATCCGAATGACAAAATATTAAAAAATATTTTATATTTTTTATATTTTATATTATATATTTTCCCTTTTAAATTAATACTTGTAAACATAGTTTCAGTGGCCTAGTGCTATGTAACTCATTTACAGTTACATAGCACATACAGATACAGTTTGGTCGAATGCACACATTTCACCACCATGTTTCCTTAGACTGTAGTTGCCATATTCCAACAAATTAATTTTAGCATTTTAAAAAAAACTTATCACATTGCAATTAGTTTACATGCTAAAGTTAACCAACCTCAAATCTGTGACCTCAGGACATGACCTCTTCAGTGTCACATGTCCATGGAGAAGCTGGGGGGCAAGCAGGATTTCCTGGATGCATGACGACATCAAATCATTGTACTTTAGTAAACGAAAAGTAAAAGACCCATTTTAACAACGGAACAATAAAAACGTGGTTTTTATAACACTGGCTTTTGGTAAAAAAGTAATTGCTGCCATATTGCAACACAGTGCAACAGAGGGCTAAGCATGCGAGACAAGAGCTTATCATCAGTGACGTATAGGGTGCGAACACATGCATGGCTTCACTGTCTAACATTTACTTGAGGAGGCGTTTGATGGCTCCAGTCTGCTCGTGATGACGGTCAACGCTCCCTTTAGTTTGACGCGAGAACCTATGGAGCCCCAAAGTCGTCAAGTTTATTGATTAGAAAAAGGACAATACGGAGTAGATAATCATAAGACAATAAATAAATACATGGCACTAATAATACTACAAATTAATTGTGTAAAACTTGTACATGAAACAATATATATTTTTCATTTGAACTTCAGCCACTGATCAGCATCAAATGAGAGATACAGTGTTAATGGCAGCAGCTAACATGGTTAATTCAGAATTTCGTTGAGATTTTGGACCTCAAGTCTTAAACAGGTCTAAACTTAACCCAGTTTAATAATTTCTTCAGGTATTAGGCTATTAGTTCATTTTTAAACATACTTATATGATGGTTCATAATGCCTTTTTAAAATCCAGTGTTGCACTGAACACTTCCAGGGACTAGTAACCTAAGTAGGGATGTGGCTTTCAAAGGGATAAGTGATAATGTTCAATTACCTAGCTACTAAACTTCTTTATTTTCTTCTTGAAAATATAGTTCAGCTGTGTTTCAACTGATTAACACCCTGACCTCAGCAACACTGGGGTGTAAAAACACTCTTACTCCCATGAGTGCAGTTTCAACATATTACAGTTACAGAGGTAGCAATCCTGCTACATTGCTTAGTTTTTGCCTGTCTGCAGCTATCAAGCTCTGTTATTTTAGTGAAATTCATCCTCATCTTTTATCCTCAACATCCATCCTACCTTGTAGCAACGAAGCTGCAGTACTTTGATGAATCTGAGGTCCAAGTCGATACAGATGAAGCTGAAACAATGATGTTCATGACGAGGGTGGTGATAGCTAGTGGTGAGTTGTGATTGGCCGGATGTCGCTGTCTTGGTTTGGATCAGGCTAAGATGTCATTACAGTCAGAGCAGAGTGGAGCGTTTTAAGAAATCTGATGGTGAAACCAGTCATAATTTTACCCACACACACACGTAGGCACATATACTTTGCTGTGGATACCCAGACCATTGGAGAGAGAGCATGAAAACCCACATACCTCCCACAGTGTCACAGGCTCCCGGCCTGTTGGAGCAAATTTAAAGGATTTTAATGAGAAAATCAGCATGTCTCGTCCCTGGGTTACATGAGAACATTTTCATTAGCAGTGGCAGTGGACATTTGTGTGGACAAAAGTGCATGATAATGAATAAGAATCCCATATAGTGTACTAACTTTTGAACTGAAATAACATACTGTTTGTTAGGTAGACGACAGACAAGGATAAACAGACAATAAAATACAATTCAAAAGCTGTGATTTAACAAAAACTGAAACAAAATTGAACCAGTAAGGAAATCCTTTGAATTTATAATTTATGTCAACAGCAGTATCGCATATAAAAAAGTTTGACCCGTCATCTAGAGTTCTGCACTCTATAATGGTTGGATACAACTTCAATCTATGACTATTTTCCTGGCTTTAACCCTACAATCTGTTTGCAATGGGGCAGTGAAAATTGAGCCACTAAAATAGTTGGAAATAGACTTATTGAAGGCTGTCAATGACAGTGGTTACTTAAGCTATGGCTCGGCACCCAACATAAGTCACAGGCCATTTTTTTTATGCTGGTGGGTCTCCATGTGACAAATTGCAGCCAAGGTCTCATTTGGGTCCCGGGTAGAGACCTTGAAACAAAGTCTTTATATCATCTGAATGTCATTAAATACAGCCAGTAAGTCCTGAAAATGTGCGAGTGGTAGGATATTTGAGCAGCTCTGAAAGGAATGTCACATCATGAGCGTCGAAGAGGCCACATCAACACCATGCCTTCGCTGTTAAAGAATCGGCCAACAGTGACGCACCACAGGTCCGCTCTGTGCATGTGGGTTTGACTAAGCAGAAAGAATTAACATTTTCTCTGGAGCAGTTCCTATGTATCATGATCATTACAGCCCTGGACATAAAAAATAAAAGGGTACATTTAGGATAGTCTTTAGTGACACAGATTACTTACAGCTTTCTTCTTTCTTTTTTGGAAGGGCAGTAACAAAGGGGCAATGATATTATCTTTGCTCCACAGCACCAAGAAAAGAAATTACAAATCTTCTAGTATCATGTAGAGTGATGCTTTTCAGATGCTTGAGTGGGCAGCCTTGCATGGCATTACAGCCTTGTTCAAAAAATGCTTCATTAATAGCATGTCTGTTTTGAGTGATGGCAGCAGCCCCTCACAGGTGACTAGCCGCCTGCCTAGGCGTCACCTGCTCACCTCAGCTCCAGCTCCCCCTCTTTTCCTAGTTTTGATTTAGCGGGGAGTTAGGTTGAGACAGGAGACAAGATGGTGACATCCACACTGAGCTTCAAAACCACAGGAATCAGGAATCCTGCCGGTCACAAAAGGTTTGTTCATCTTTTTGTGCAGGGTTGTAAATGAACACCTGTAATTTCTCACACCAACATAGCTGTCAAAGGTTAAATTGGAACATCTAGTAAAAATCTAGATGAAAACAACATAAAACTACAGTGATCCTTTGGGGAATGAGACAATTGCGCAAAACTTGGCCATCTTAAAATAATCCACTCAGTGTCAATGTTTTCCAGGGAGTTCAGTTTTCCTTCATGGACATTTGAAGAACAGTGATCTTAACCAGGCCCGGAGGAGGCTAACCAATGTTTGGCCTGAACACAGAAAGAATATGAATCAGAGATGTTTTGTATAGGTCAGGCCATACAGAGGAAATTAGGGGGTGTATTGTATTTGGCATTATAATACATCACGTGGGGCTTTAATTTAAAACTCTTCTGGGTGGTTTTTCAGGAGAGCTGATTTGAAGCTTAGTTCGGTGGCTCTGGCTGTCGCCATCTTGGCATTTGCTGACTGCCTAACTTCCGGCTAATTCCGGCTCTGTTTGTCTGTTTCTGTTGTAAAGTTGTACATTTTGACATGGGGGCCAGCATCAAGTGGCTATGGGAATGGCTAGGGGCTACGTCATCATGTCCAAAAAAGCCACTTCCGTGTCCATTCGCTAATATTCTAACGGTTACAGTGCTCTGTCAAACTGGACTACAACGGCATTAAAATGGTGCAGTGCTGTGTCCCGTGTTGCAATAACAGAAACGACGTGAACAAAACGATCTCATTACCGATTTCCCCTCGACGAAAAAGAGAAGAAGAGATGGCTGAAGTTGATACGGTAAGTTGGATCTCAAATGATGAACATTAATAACAAAAATAATAATAATAACCGGCTAGCGATTACTAGCGAGCTAACGTTACTAGCTAGGTACTACTAGCTACTGCTAGCTGTTTGTTTTGTCAGCACTTCAACTTCCACTTAAAGTTAGCTTGCTAGTAATCGCTAGCCGGTTATTATTATTATTTTTGTTATTAATGTTCATCATTTGAGATCCAACTTACCGTATCAACTTCAGCCATCTCTTCTTCTCTTTTTCGTCGAGGGGAAATCGGTAATAAGAGATCGTTTTGTTCACGTCGTTTCTGTTATTGCAACACGGGACACAGCACTGCACCATTTTAATGCCGTTGTAGTCCAGTTTGACAGAGCACCGTAACCGTTAGAATATTAGCGAAAGGACACGGAAGTGGCTTTTTTGGACATGATGACGTCACACTAGCCATTCCCATTTAAAGGAACTGCAGTTTTTGGCCTCATTTGTCAGCCCTACTTAGGTTGCCACTTGGTTGCAACCGATACTTAGAAAGTGGAAGTGGTATTTCACTCCAGGATCTTGTTCCACTGTTTTTTACAACCTGGACCTTATTTCTGGCATTAAATATGATTGTTTACTCATCCATATAACTTTTGTGTAATTTGTAGTCGTTTGGGAGATAATTAGATCTGTGTGTATCCATATAGTGGGAGTGACTGGGGCACCGAAATGCAGCCTCTAAATAATGCAGCGAAACTCGTTCATTTCACCAATATTTTGTTATGATACACTAGTGCTATTCCCCGTTGAGTCCGCAGTTACCTGTTATCATCATCTGGGGTCTGTAGATTGACCTACAGACCCCGGATGATGTCTTCTGACCTGGATGATGTCATCTCTGAGCTCTGCATGCACCCGCAACGGTCAGCTTGTTTACCTGTTATTTGCTACTGCTAGTTTTTTGCAACATGGCTGAATATTTTTCCGATTCTGAGGTTGTGAACGAGCCATAGCAGTATACTGCTAGTACTGCTACGGTGCTCAGAGATGACATACGTTTCGGTGCCCCAGTCACTCCCACTATATGGATATACACAGATCTAAATATCTCCCGAAGGACTACAAATTACATAAAAGTTACATGGGTGAGTATTTTATGCCAGAAATAAGGTCCAGGTTATAAAAGTAGTAGTAGTTCCCTTTTAAATCAGGAGAGAAGACTGTAATGATTTTTTTTTACTATTTTAACTCTGATGATGGTTTCCTGAGAGAGCTCTACAACCTCTCCAGTACAAAGTTTATGATGATGGCTGTGCGTACGTGTGTTCTGTTAATATACTTCACTATAGATGTGCATAGTAGCACCCATGACATTTCACAGCATCACCTCATTTTCTCCTCAGTTATTCAAATACTCAAGGTTCATGCACTGTATCTTCTCCCTGTGGATGTAATTAACACACATAATCACACACTCACATGGTCACGCCATGTAAAAGGCATGTCTCCTCCTGGTGTTGCTGAGAATAACCAGATTATTTTATCTGGAGATACCAGCTCCTAGAGCGACCTCCCCACTCCTCTGTCTCCATACGTCTGTCTCACTCTGACTCCGTCTCACTATCTTTCTCCGTTCCCCTCATACTTTCAATAAAAATCATTCCGAGGCGTCTTAAAGTTAGTTAAACTTGAGCGCACATGTTGGGTGTGCGTAGCTTTGCGCCTATTAGTGGACAAATGGTACAAAAATATGATCTAATGGTGTCATCATCTGAGGTCTCACTGCTGCCTGTCAAACTTTTATAGACAATCTTTTTGGATGACATGGAGATCATAGGATGAAGGGGAATGAGTTTTTGGATGGGCAGTATTTAGCAAGAAGAATCCGCACCTAGAGGCTATAGTTGGTTAAATGATATTAAACTGACAGTAAATCTGGTGAGACAACATAGAAACTGGAAAAAAAAGAATGTCTTTGTCCGTCTTTGTCTTGGCAGATGCAAGGCAAAAGGACAGACAACAGTCCAAACATGGACAAGAGCAGCCTGCATTCACGATTGTTGAACAAAATTCTGATACCGCTACCAAGTAACAGAGGACAGCTACGAAAAGAAAGAAAATGTCTGTAAATTTCAGTACCAAATCAGTGCCGTAAATATATAACAGGCAGCATTTCCTAGAAACCTGCCATCCTTTCAACAACTGACATCTTCTTGTGCAGTATCACTGTATCAAGCGTCTTCAGCTTTGTTGTCTCTCCAACAGTTTTCCGTGTATGTAATCGTTTTTCACTCTTTGAGGAAACCTGGCCTCTTTGTCAATATGGAAGATAAGGCTGAGGACAGGGGGAACGCACATGATCCCACAAAAGCGCACTTCACACGCACACATAAGGAGATGATGTGTGCCAGTTTCACATTAACGAAGAGACTCATTATCAAATTTATGAGGGCCGGAGTCCCCGAGCTCCATCATTCTGCTGCGATGAGACAAGCAGCGAAAGAAATGTTGACGGAGAGATTGAGAGAGGCAGGAGAAGGATGAAGGGAGGATGAGATGAAGATGAAGGCAAAGAGTGACCTCTGTGATAAAGAAATTATTAATGGTTTCATCTTTTTCTTTTGCTTTGTTTTTCTCCTTCCTCCTCCTCTGGACCGCAAACACACACGCAGCCAACTGCCCTTTCCTCTGTGTGTTTTCCTAAGACACTGATACTCCCCTCTTCAAAGAGCAGAGATGAACTTTTGCCATGTAAATACAGCCAGCTTGTATTCACACACTCTCTCTTTCTCTTCTTTTGCATTTTGTCTTCAATGCGCCATTTCATCCTCTCTCTCTTTGACGGCCTCAGAGGAGCAGAGGAACTGATTCTAAAATAACTCCATCATGGTTATCATATTCACAATCCAAATACAAACACGCATAAGCACACAGTGACTCACACAAACACGCTTCGCTGGTGTATCCGTATCAGAGGCCAAGAAAACTCCAGCTGCTTTGGGTTCTGAGGAAGGGTGTTTCGACGGGAGCAACCAGCCCACAACCGCCGCTGCCGGGGAGGAAGGAAAAAGCTGCTGCATATGGATGATAGTGAAAGTGCTCCGCAGGATCTGTTAAGTGAGCTCATACATATAACATCATGGTAAGAGGCTTGAGCTGAGGTCTGGGTAGTAGGCTTCATGCCTGGTTGATCTGTCAGTCTGTTGCCAGTAGAACTGCTTAAATATTTCTTTTTGCTCTAATTTGTAGAACGAAACCCCGATGTTGAGAGATCGCAAGACATGCCATTATTATAAGGGAATCAGTGGCCTTTAGTGTTGAAACCATGTGGCATCCTGGGGGGATGAAACTGAAGCTAAGTGAGCAGTTCCTCAGATGGCTGGCTCCAAAGGCAAGTCAATCTCCACAGACCTCCAAGTTGAAACGTCTAAATTTCCATAAAGATATTTACAGCCTGGTACAAAGAAGAGTTTTGTTCACTATAGTTAATTTCCCTATTCAGTCTTTATATAACTCACCCACCTGCTCTGCTCAAGCTCCACCTCTTTGATTTTGACTGAATTAGTTTGGTTGGGGCTTAAACTTGGTTTATGCCTACGCAACGAGTCTACCTGTCTACTTATGTGTTAGCATGTCAGCTGTGTCAGCAGCTCATGTTGGAAGTTAAGTTAAAAAATGTAGAACAACACTGACTTTTACTGAAACCTCTACAACTCTCTGGGGAAAAAAGAGAAAACATCTATGCAGGTGGTTTGCTGTTGGCTGCACAAGGTAGAATCTTCTCTGCTTCTCTGCTGAGATTTGTGAATGAGGAAATGCATTTTGGTCCAGTCACATCTGCTGCTGTCCGCATCATGCAGTTACTGGGAAGGTGCCCATCCAGCTATGGTGTAGGCTCTGACACTCAGGCTACAAAGCTACGCCGTAGAAATGGTGCAAGAAGTTTTAGGGAACCGCTACCAAGATGGCGATGACTGTAGCGACTACACTGAGCTTCAAAACCGCCCTTCAGGAATCCTATGGGTGGTGTCACGGAGTGTTTGTCGTGTTTAGTCATAGTCAGTGCATTTTTTGGCTGTAATGATCATGGTCTCATTGCTCATGAGATGTTCGTTTATATGTGTGCAGTTTTAAGATTTCCACCGGTAGGTCTTTAGAGGTTTTTGAAGCCAGTGAGATGTTGAGGAAACGCAGCAGTTGTGGCATCTCGTTTTCCCCGTGTAAACAAAATGCACATGCACGTAATATATATCTGGTGTCTGTGTCTCACACGACACTGACGCATACAGTGACAAATGATGCTCTTAACTGCTATCGGGCCAGACCCTGATCCCAGAGGCTGTGACAGAGACGCGTGTCAGAGGGAGACCCCGTTCGTCTTTTCTCACCCACTCCAGTGCTTAAGAGTCCCGATAAGCGCGCTCGCCTACCACTTAGCGACATGAGATATGACAAGCACACATTTAACTTTAACACTTTAGCACTGTTTAATGTTGGTGAGCTTCATCAGGTGTGACGGTGTTCAGCATCGCTAACGCCAGCGCATTACCACGAGCCGCTAAAAGCTATTTGCGTATCTGGGAAGTGAGGGAAGGTGCACCATGAGACGATATTAAAACAATGACGCAAGTGTATTCAGGAAAGTAAATATAAAAGTAAAAGTATAGATAGCAGAGTGGCCCCTGTGATTGTTATATTGTATATTATATAATTATATTTTATTGATGTATAATGAACTATATAGTAATAGCGTAAACAATTACGACTATAATACTAAGCATAAACTACTATAAAGCAGAATTTTAAATACAGCGTTGTTGTTTTTTTCCATTTTTTTTTTTTTATCATGTCACGAAGCTTACTTTAACAAACCTTCAGTCCCATCCTGGAAATAATCCAAATTAATATGAGAAAATACAATCTGTAACTTTTTTGACATTTTTACAGGAAGAATCTTCTTTTCTGTAAATTGGTGAACTGTTTCAGCTATACTGTGATTTATAACAAAGCGATAAAACCAATGTTTAATGTGAAAAATACTTGTGGTCAGATAAATGGAATAAAAATTATAAATTTAAGCACATGAGCTAGAAGTAGCACAAATGGACATAAGGAAGTATGGCATCATTTATTAAAGTTCATCTACTCCACCTGAGAAGGATGACGTTGCTGCATCTCCACACTCTGTCGGTGCTCATATTACTGTAGCCATCTGACATGTAGTTCTAACCCCAGTCCCCAAACCAATAGTAGACCAGAGTAGACCCACCTCTGTTCCTGGGTTCTTGTGTGAAGTGGTTCTCACGGATCAAATTCCCGTCTGCGCAGGAACTGTAGTTAAGCACCAATAACCCGATCCCTCACTGGCTTCCCACCACTAGTCATGTCAACACAAGCGTTCTGGTAGCTCCTGTTTGAGGATGGAAATTCAGAGGAATTCGTTTCTCCGTGGTATATCACAGGCCCACACAGTGTTCTTCTGGAATTTTAATGGGGGACATAAATAGAATTATGATTCTTACCAAAAAAACGGGAAATGTTAATCTTTCAGACTTAATAAGGTCAAAGTTTCCAAATGAGAGATAGCACTAATATATATATGTATATTTTACATCTCTTATTGAAAAAACTGAAATATATTAATAACAACAGTAATAATAATAATATATTTTCAGTCATGACAGTGTTATGGGAAAGTTTATGGGAGGAAAAGAAAAAAAAAAAAACACCACAGACAGTGGAAGGTCACTCTGGTCCATGTTTTGAACCCAGTAGGAAATCGCCATGTTTCCGCCCCACCTTCATGTGTGTGTGTGCTTGAGTTTCCCTGCATGGACCATGTACTGGTTCGGCCATGTGTGTGCTATCTGATGAACAGCTGATGGTGCTTATGGCAGAGCCCCCACCCCCACCCCCACCCCACCTTGAGAGCCTTTCCTGCACACTGTAAATCTCACTAATAAGGCCCGGGCGCCTGGCAAGCCCCCTCCATTTTCCCTTCGGGTGATAAATAACCGCGGCCTTACCGATTGGACGGCGGCTGAACAGAGCCAGCCACGAAAAGCCATGCCAGAAGTTAGGGGTAATAACTGTGGATATTAAGGACGCTGGATACACTTTGGCGATATCAGAGAGAAGAAAGCCACGAGGAAGATAAATGCGTGTATTTATCTCTGTAGTTGTGTGTAATTAAGAGGTAAGAGATAGGATAAATGTTGGAATAAGGAGGGTGGCAGCTTGTCTGCCTCTGTCGAAGTTTGTGTATGGTGTAATGAAAATCTGGTTCTTTTCTGTGTGTTTCTAAGGTAACGACTGATTGCACATGGAGACAGCCGTCTGACAGAAAGTCCTCACCCCCGCATGCTCATTAATTACATACGTAAATACACACACACACAAGTGCACACTTATCACTTATCTTCTCAGAGTATGAAGGTTGAAGTTATACACACAACTCTTGTAGGACTGGGAGAAGGAGAGAGGGGCGATAGGGAGGTGGAGGGGAAGAGATAGATAGAAGGAGGGAGGTTAGGGAAGGGGGAAGGGTTGGCGTGAGGTGGAGGAGTGGAGTTTGAGAGGGAACTGTTGAGTTGCTGTTATAAATGACTTTCAGGGTGAGAGGAAGTGGCACGGGGTCAGTATCATAACCTATGATCCCGACGGGCGGACTGTGTGATGATTAATAAATTGATCAATCTACGTCTTCCTCCTTTTTTTTTTTTCTTTTTTTTTTTTGTGACTCGTTCGTGGAGCTTAGGCCTGCACTCAACACAGAAACTGCTCGCGGAGGGTCACACATCCATAAGGGCCGGATTAGGTCGGCGAACAGAGGAAGTTTTGGGGAGGAGGGTCAGCCCACGGCCCATCTCCAGTTTCCTGATCGGCTCACTGACCATGCAGAGTCGCTGTGCTCCATAAAGAACACATTAGCCCATCTTGTGTGTCTCCGCATGTCACGAAGGAAAGGTTTTATTAAATTATGGATGATTCCAGTGTTTTTGTTATCACGCACCATAAAGCTGACTGTAAATGGTAAAACACTGTGTGGAATTTGAAGCATGTCCTAAATGGTCATTGCGAAGTAAACAAAGCGTTGCGTGCAGTTAAAGCTTTTATTATTAGGACAACCAATTTTTTCGTGAAGATGCTTTTAAAATGCATCTCTTTGACGTGCAAGGACACACCGTCAGTGATGTTCCTGGAGTCTTTTAGCATCAGACCCCCTCCCTCAGCTAGCGTCACCTGGGTCGCTCCCCGCACCGTCAGAGCCAGACAACTCGACGGCGTTGCAGCAAACCTGCCAGGTTCTGCTCATGCGCTCCCTCCTTGAGCTCCTGGTATTTGCTCTGTTTTCCTCTCACGGGCCTCTTCCATATTTTCTTCCCAGGGCACCGTGAGTTCCCACATGATCACATGTTTGATGGAGCCTGGGCGAGCAGACAACCATGTCGGAGCGGACCGAGCTGGAGGTGAAAATGAATCAAAATGCTGCAAATTATTCTTTATATTTCATTTCATGTTTATTTTCTTATTCTTTTACAGATTTTTTTTTCATGGCGCTTCTACTTGGGGTTATATAAGTTTCATTTAGCACGAGCTTGTGATGCTGTCGTATTTGTTGTGAAAATCATCACCTCCTAGAGTGTTTGATCATTATCAGGCAATGCTAAGGAACTGTTTTTTCTTATTTTTTTTATCTCGCGCTCTTATCAAAATACACAGGAAGATGCAAACATAGCAGCACAAAAACACTCCATTACAAATGAGTAGTGAACTAAACCCATGGTCCAAAAAGGGAGATGAGTTATTTCATCTATATGTCATACACTTATATAAAGGAACGTATAAGATTTGCACTGCGCCATAACTTGAGCCTGAATTCAACTCACGCCCTTAAAACAGATACATCTTTCAGGTTTTAATAATCACTTAAAATAAAATAATGATGTATGTGTGAATAATAAGGTGTTAATTCTGGAGGTGTTGCTAACATGCTGTCACTCGTGTTGGTAACACCCCCCTCCCCTTCACCAATACACTCACATAGAGCTCTTGTTAGACCCTTCCACTCATTTCCTCTTTCTTCTTCCCCTTGCAGTCTTTAAAATATTAAAGTGATTTGGCCTTTCCTGCCGCAGCCTCTGATGATGCTATTATAAGACAGTCGCAGGCTGGTCTCGTGCACACACGCAAAATGAACTACTGACTAATGTGAACTAATGTGTGGCGTTAGTGTGTTTACATCGGTGACTCAGATTGTACAGATTGCACCTCTACGCCCCGCTGACTGTTGCTGCATCTGGCATCTGCCTCGACTTGGTGTTTAACAGGGGGGTGGTTTTTTTTTGAACCCTAATACGTCCAGTGGTTACGGGGTGTTACTTTTCACTTGTGTCAATGTGCGTTTCCTGCTCTTTCGGATACAGATGTCTAGGATTTGGGGCTTTCTCCTTTCAACACCTTCTCTCTCTCTAGCCGATGACCACAGATAACACTCATTCTGGCTTTTCCCTCTCTTTCATCCCTCCCCCGCCCCCCTTCACTCTCCATCTTTGCGATAAGGAACATGTCGATGTTTACCTCTAGATAACTTTATTTTGACTGCTCATGCGCCCCTGTGTTAGTGGCGCTGGTGTGTGAGCGTAGGGGAAGCCGCTGACAGACATGGACAACAGGGCAACGGGAGCACAAAGAGGGCTGATCCGGGGGTAAGAGGTACTTGGAGATGTGTGTGTGAGAGCGTGTGCTTGTGTGCGAGCGTGTGGTTGTTTATGTTGGTAATGGCCTGCTCTGACTAGACCTCTTTTGATCCCTCCACGGCACCTCAGTTAGCACCTCTGTACGCTAGGAAGTGTTGTGCACAAAGACATCTGCTCTCTGAACTTGATAATGAGACACCTCAGACCTTTGGTCAAAACAGATTTTTAGCCAGGCCCGTGGCACGGATGCGAATAGAAATGGCAACATTTTCCACACGTTGTTGTATTTCGGGTGCCTTGTTAGTGTTCATGATAATCTTTTTAGAACATTCTTTTCAAGGAAAACTTTACAGGAAACGCATATAGCGCAACTATGTTTGTCGCGCAGCATTTCTTCCAAGTGAGTGGATGTGTACGTGCTCCACATCAATGCACATTTATGCACTAACTTGGCATAGCAGCCTTTGCATTTTATTAGTTTCTGTCCTTGCATCTGTTAGATGTTTTCTGTGTTATATTTAGCATTTACATCCCTGCGTCTGAAATTAGCCTCACCACGGAGGAGCTAATTCTGGGAAATACATGCTAAAATAAGGTCCACATAAAACACATTCTCTGGTTTCCGCTCGCCCGGCTCTCTCTGATCACTCTGCTGTAACCTGCTAATCACAAGCAGCACGGCAGAATGCTGGTCACAGCCCACTATGTTTAGTGTTTACAAGGCTGAAACATGGCCCTGTTTAGACATGCTGCACTCGTATAGGCAAAGAGACAACCGATGCAAACACACACACGGACCCACTCTTCTTGAAGCATATGTATACTTCCGTGCAGCCCACATGCATGCAACACACACCAACTGCCCGTCTCCGTTGTCATAATTGAATTTGAGGTGAGACAGCACATGTCCACAGACGGCAACATGAGGAGGTTGACACAGACATGTGCAGCAGGGCCCTCACGGTTTGCAATAATTTGCAGCGTAATTTTATATTTCTGACCGCAGAGCTTAAAAACCATCATTCTCCACAGGCTTGGATAACTTTCGCCACCGCAATACAAAAAAGAGAATAATTGGATCTTGACAAGTTGCTGCGTCATCAGTCTATAAAGCAGTTTGTTCTGTTGAGTCGCTCTCCTCCTCGGTTTTTCACATTAGGAGATGACAGGAGGGATTAAAGGTCAGAATGTGTGGAGGAAAAGAAATCCAAGATTTTATTGCAGTTTCAACATTTTAAGTAACTATGGTTTATCAAAATTTGAAATCCATAATAAATTATTTTGTTGGACGAAGCCAGGAGATCACATTTTATGTTCATTATCTAGTATCTCATCCTCAGAGAAGCTGCAGCCAGTTTCAACTGTCTCTGTGTGAGAGGGGGTAGTCTGTCGAAGGGCTAACTCAGAAACACAATCAACCATTTGTACTCACATGCACACCTACGGCCAATTTAGAATCACCAGTTAACTACTGGTTTTTACAACCTGGACCTTATTTTTGGCATAAAATACGGTTGTTTACTCACCCATATAACTTTTGTGTAGTTCGTATTCCTCCGGGAGATATTTAGATCTGCGTATATCTATGTAGTGGGAGTGACTGGGGCACCGAAATGCAGCCTCTAAATAACGCATTATCTGCCGCGAAACTTATATATTTTGTTATCGTACGCTAGTGCTATTCCCCCATAGTTTGCTACTGTATTTTTTTTGCAACATGGCTGAATATTTTTTCCGACTCTGAGGTTGTGAATGAACCATAGCAGTAGCAAATTACAGGTAAACAAGCCGACCGTTGTGGGTGCGTGCGGCACTCAGAGGTGATATCGTCCGGGGTCTGTAGGTCAATCTACAGGATGATAATAATAGGTAACTCCGGACTCAGCGGGGAATAACACTAGCGTACGATAACAAAATATTGGTGAAATGAACGAGTTTTGCGGCAGACAATGCGTTATTTAGAGGCTGCGTTTCGGTGCCCCATTCACTCCCACTGCATGGATATATGCTGATCTAATTATCTCCCGAAGGA
Source organism: Chelon labrosus (assembly GCF_963514085.1). NCBI lineage: Eukaryota > Metazoa > Chordata > Actinopteri > Mugiliformes > Mugilidae > Chelon > Chelon labrosus. The sequence continues at coordinate 20,837,073 of NC_140347.1, forward strand.
ATACAAATTACACAAAAGTTATATGGATGAGTAAACAGCCGTATTTTATGCCAGAAATAAGGTCCAGGTTGTAAAAAACAGTAGTTCCCCTTTAAGAAGCATGTCTTTGGACAGTGGGAGGAAGCCTCAGCACCTGGAGAAAACCATTGCAAGCACAAGGAGAAGATGCAAACTATCCAGCCGGCTGCCATGTTCAAACTCAGAATCTTTTTATTGTGCCGCCCACAGAGCTAAATGCTTAGTTCAGCTTTAATGTTTTTGTGGTATTCATATAATTTTCACTGGGTTGGTATGACTCCTGAAAGTGACTTGATGTGGTCTGCGGATTGTTTCACTCATGATCTTTCAGGACAGAGTAGTGATCTTTAGCTGGCACCAGTGTACAGTCAGCATAACCTGTAAAATGACCAGCCTGCTACCTGTGGCATTGGTTTTACCTTATGAAAAAGGTTGCTCTAGACTCGTTAGTCTCAGAAATGTCTTCATGTTCTTCTCTCTCTCCTTGTTTCTTCTGGGGGCCCCTGTGGCCTTACAGAGCGTGACGCCTACGGCAGTCAAGGGAGTCGTTGCCATGCTCCTAAATTAAATACAACTCTCCGAGGGGAGAAAGCTCCTGGCCACACACGCACAGACAACGTCGCATCGCTTCTGCTATTGTAAGACATCCACATATACTCTATCTGCAGCAAATACAGAAAGCAAACACACATACATATTCAGATAGGGACGGGTAGTCAAGCAGAGAGATGGATGTGCTCATTCACATGCGCACACATACATACAGACTGTGCGCGTGTGTTTATGTTGGTGAAAGTCCACTGGATTTATCTGTTAGCGCTCAGAGGCCAGTGTGTGTGGGATCCAAACGCGGAGGAATTATGGGAGATGAGGTTGAAGGTCAAGGCCGGGGAACACAATGCAGTGTGTATTGTGTTCTGAGCGTCCGCGATGAGACGGTCTCGTCGGGGAGGGCGCTCTGCACGGATCATCGGGCGCCTGATGGAAGGTGTTCACGAGGAATTTAGATTAGCGCTGAGAGAAAACAAGTGAGAGGAGACAAGGAGGGGGCGTGTCAGGCAACCTGGGAACATCAGTCCTGTCTCAGAAAGGAGCCAGGAGCCCTTCGGCGAGGTGATTCTCAGCATTTCAGGAGCTTTGTGGATGAGATATGGTAGAAACCTGTGTGTGTTATGAGAAGCCAAGATAGAGGAGTAAACAGTGTGCAGATTCTACTTTGTTTAAAGTTTCCAACCAGAGAGCTAACAGTAGGTTTCAGTTTATCGTCTCACTGTGCAGATACTGATTGCTGCTTTTTATTATTCTTTCCCCCCACATGTAGACCCGAACAGTTCAACTTCATTTAGTCATTTTGCCGAATAGATTCTTGAAATCTCAAAACATGACATTTAAAATTAAACATATTTTTTTTTACTGTACATGTCTGCTGAGAGGATGTAATGTGAAAGGACCGGCATGATAAGTGTTCACATTACATAGTCAACTAAACGCTGCTGTTACATTACCTCTGTGCAGCAGCAGGAGCGATGAAAGCCTTTCTCCGAGTGTATTTATTATTCTGACCCCATGCTGTTGTCACACTGCACCACTTGCAGTTCGGCGAGCAAATGCCGCGACTGGAAAGAGGGGGAATTTTCGGGTTCACGAGAAGTCCAGCGGCAGTCGGCGCACAGAAAGAGGTATTTTCATTAGATGCTAAATATACACGAGTCAGAGATGTGAATTCATGTATGAAAAGACGCATGAAAAATGGTGGGAATGTGAGAGAGAAAGCGAGAGCGAGGGAGGACATAACTCTTTTGGGTGTGTAGCGTTAATAGCACATCACCAGAACCACCGGGTCATGACCTCTGCTCACGCTGCGTTTTATTTCAATTACAGACACAAGGCCTCGCATCTCCACGTATATGTGTGTGTGTGTGGATTTAGATGGAGTGTGAACGGTGTTTATTTGGTCATGGGTCTAAACCGGATGGAAAGGTGTGGATAGCAGCAGCGCTGGGAGATGATATCATGAATACACACACATGTACGCGCGCATGTGTGTGCAACTGTCAGTAGTGCGCGCTTACTGGGAGAGGAGCTCATGCTACATTGGTGTCCGGCTGCCGTGTCCTTCCCAGCAGCGTCTCCTGCGGCGGGTTGGCCGTGGGAACATAACCCGCTAACATGAGGAAGCTGACAGGCGGGCGTTGCTGGGCAGCTGTTGACTTGATCACTTGATTCGTTCTGCTTTTTGGCCCCTCTCATGTCGCCTCGCTTTTGGCAAATAGAGGAAAGGAAACAGTTTGATGAACACATGATTTGATCAGATATCATATTGTGACAATCTATGTACGTTCTTATTATTTAACTGATGTATTTCACATCTGTTAAGTCTCTATCTATATCTGAATGAGGTAACACAATGGTGACTGAGCCTTTGGTCCACTAATGGAAGTATTGCTGTATTTATACATTCATATTGCTATAAATTGGGTGGTCACATTCCTCAAAAAAAAAAAAAAATACTGTGTTAAAAGGGAACTACTGTTTTTTTACAACCTGGACCTTATTTCTGGCATAAAATACAATCGTTTACTCACCCATATAACTTTGGTGTTACTTGGAGTCGTTACATTCGCGTATATCTATATAGTGGGAGTGACTGGGGCACCGAAACGCAGCCTCTAAAATTTCACCAATATTTTGTTATGATACGCCATGATTCCCCATTGAGTCCAGAGTTACCCGTTATCATCATCCAGGGTCTGTAGATTGACCCACCAACCTCTGACCTGGATGATGTTTTGAGCCAGAGTATACGGATGAGGAGCTCGTTGAAAGGAGGATGCAGAGGCAGAGAGAGGAACAGCTGGCCAAAGAACAACAAACTGCTGCACGTCCGCGAATAGATAACAGGTAACTCCGGACTCAACAGGGTATAGCACTAGCATATCATAACAAAATGTTGGTGAAAGTTTCGCGGCAGATAATGCGTTATTTAGAGGCTGTGTTGCGGGGCCCCAGTCACTCCCACTATATGGATATAGGCCGATGTAAATATCTGACGAACGACTCCAAATAATACCAAAGTTATATTGGTGAGTAAACGATCGTATTTTATGCCAGAAATAAGGTCCAGGTTGTAAAAAAACAGTAGTTCCCCTTTAAATTTATCATTGTTATCTGACAACAAGTATTTTTCATATTAAATATTTGTTTTATCGCTTTGTCATAAATCACAGTATAGCTGAAACAGTTCACCAATTTACAGAAAATTTACAGAAAAGAAGATTCTTCCTGTAAAAATGTCAAAAAAGTTCCAGATTGTATTTTCTCCAGATTGTATAGTTCCCCTTTAAGTTAGTGCTAATATAATCACTATAAACAGATATCTGGAGAATGCTACACGATATGAACGCCAATGCTTTGACAAGGGAGTGATGGAACCAGAAGGAGCAGCCACAGTCATCTGCTGGATGAAGAGCTGCAGGCGTCAGGATACGCTCCTCCAGCTTCTCAGCCGCGTAACCACCTCCTTTCACCGCGCCCCGCTGTCACAGATTCATGCCTTGTGCAGATTAGAATCAGATCACGGTTACTCACCAAATCGGCCAAGACATTGGAAATTTAAGTTCAAATTAAGTTCAAGACAAGAAAGCAAAAAAAGGGACACTTTAGGGCCAGTGTTAATCTGACTTTATGGTACTATTTATCAACTCTGAAATACAAGATGACTTAAATAAGAAGTGCTACATTCCTGAACTTTCACTTACTTTAATGTCAATCCTGCCTTTCTCAGTATAAAGCACATTTTAGCTTAGACTAATGTGAATTTCACACAGTGTAGCTGTGATTGAATGGTGACATCCTGACCTAAATGTAACCCCTTCTCCCAGATTATAGAAAGCACCCGTATGATATCAGAGGTAAGTTGTTGTACATTGCTGTTTAGCATGCCCTGATCCTAACACAACTGGCACCCAGCAGCAACTACAGCTGTAAACAAACACACAAACACAAGCCCCATACGTGTCTAAACACAGCTCCGCCAGAAACCAACAGTGACCATCACACAACAACTGGTTACAGATGAAACAGATGGAGCTTCCTCTCCCAGTCAGTCTCCTCTATTCCCCTGCCTCCGTGAAGATCCCGACTCCCGATAGTCTCGCCTCGCCGCAGGTGTAAGTGTAAGCTTGGGTGTGACTGCAGAGAGAGGCTGAGACACAGACCAGAGGAGCTGAACACACTGAAGCAGAGAGGGAGAGAGAGAGATGCGTGAGCAGATTAGGCTCGTCCTTGGCGCCTGTCTGTGGTTCCAGTGAACTGATGTGTCACCCGGATCCTGAGGGTGCTGACAGCAGGGCCGGGGAGAAGAGGTTGTTGTTGTTACTTGCAGCTATTCCGCTCTTTTTATGATCTGGGATGTTTTGTCCTCATGGGAGCACATCAACGAAGGAAAAAAAAGTGCTCCCGTCGTCACTTATTTAAGTAGCATTTTAAGCTAATAGCAGATGCTGCTAATGAAATTATTTTAACGTCTTTCTGTTTCTGTTTCAGCCACTGATTTATAAATGATTTAGTCACTTTAAACCCAGAGAGACATTCAAATTAACAAATCTTTGATTCTGGGCAAGTTAGCAGGCTTTAACACATTATGTTAAACTGCAATTAAATTTATCTGGAATAGTGCACAACACGTACAGAATACTCCATGGAGAGACCACTTAGCAAATGATGACAATATAACCACAACATATTTTGCACTCGTGTGAACTCAGGCTGCTAATGATCCCTCACTGTATGGAAAAACCATATTGACTGAGTGTGCATAATCAGTAGTGCAAGTATAGTAGCAGGACAATTTTCCTGTGTGTTGTCTTTCAGATAAACTCCCTGAAAACTGATAAAGGATTTTCTGATAAAAGAAAGAAAAGAAATGTTACTTTGGCACGTGTCCGTCGACTGGCTGGGAGCAGGTAAGCTAGGCTGCACAGTGTCGTCAGAAGACGTCTGCACAGACTCCTGCGTCCTACAACTTCAATTTTCACTTGCTTGAGGTTAGAAGACATAAAAGTTAGTCCTTTTATGTCAGCTAGTAATGGTCATGGTTCAACCTGAGACAAAGACGAAGAAGTGCAGTGATTTTAATGCATGCAGCAAAGGCCATACAACAATAATAAGCACCACGGATACAGTTTGGGACTAAGATTATGAAATCTAACCAAACAAATCTTAATAAAATATTATTTTATATTTGACTTTTTCTTTTTGGCAACTCCTGTACTCGTTATACAGTGTTTCCGACATGTTTTCAGAGTTTCAGAAGTTTTGAAACCTGAGTTTTGTAAGAATTCCTGACATGCAGTTTCAAATTTTGGCATTATCTTAAACCCATTGTCTTTCTTTTTCTTCTTTAGAAGCGGAGTTTCAGAACTTGTTCAGAAAAGGTGTTTCTATCTCTCTTTTAAGTATGTTAACAGCACCTCGAGAAAGTTTAAAAATGGTTTTGTGCAAATTTGAAGCTTCCAGACACTGTTTCTACAGAAAACAGGGTTATCGTTGCCAAAAGCTTCAGGAATTCACGCGGTGAGGAAACTGTGAAAGAACCCATAGCCTTCGGGAGTACGTGAACAATCCCAAATTGTACCTTTCTTTTTATGAATGTCTGTCTCTCCTTTCCTTCCAAGCCTTTCTCTCATCACGTATGGCAAATGTGCATATAAATGTGTCAGTGTAGTGGCGTGTGTGCGTCTGTGTGAGATGGTGTGTATGCGGTCCAAGGTGACACACACATGGTTTTCTCATATCTGTTTTACAGCCTTTTGCTGTGTAACCCTGACCAGTGTCTAACCATCTGTCCCGCTCTCTGGTTGCCTGTAATAACCAGCTACCCCCCTCTGTCCTCTCTGCCCTCCCCCACTGGGACGCTCTCCCCTGTCATCACACCGCACACACACACGCACAGAATACCGACGCTCAGCCTCAAAGTTCACCGTGATTTTTGACTGACAAGTGATGTCCTGAATGTGTGAAAAGCTACAGCAGTTAAAACCAAAACTGTTCCAGCAATTAACAGCAAAGCCAGTGTCCAGACACGAGCATGTGATTACATTTTTGTGTCAAGTGTGAGATCGTGAGAGGTTCAGTATCAGAACACGCACAACTTCCCACAAACGCCCACGGTTCCAGGTACACAAGGTCGCACTCGGTGAAGCGTTCGGAGGCGGTTTATTTCATTTCCTTCACACCTTCACACCTGCGTGGCTGACACTGGCCTCAGTAGATGGCTCACACGTAGGCGCACACATATGCTTTTTGTGCAGCCAGGCAGACAAAGCAGCGCATTCACAGCCACTCAGTTATCAAACTGATACAGCTGGGAAAGGCTGCGGCTGTAGGGAGGTAACCATAAGTCTCTTTGAGGAGATAATAACACAAACACACACACACACACACTCGTATACTGTGAAACTGATGTGTGAAGGACAAGATGGGTTTCCTGTGCGTTGCTGAGGACGTCTGCTCCACAGCTTCGGTTTCTTTAGGCTTGTGTTAACTCTAGCACCTGATGTACATTCAGTTTTAGTCAAATTAAAGTTGTTTGATTTCTTCTTTCTTCCGAAGTCTGGTTTTCGGTCAGCAAAACTGCATTTTGGTTTGTTTTTGTCTCGTATCTTCAAATCCATGTTTTCCAAGCAAAAGTAGCTAAACTGATGTAAAACTGAAAGTAATGTTAACACTGCATCCACGTCCACAGCACTTTTATAAATGTCCTTCTGCTGCCTTTTGTCTGAGTGGATTGCTGATTAATTTAGTTCACAGATCTGATTATTCCAGCTGTTTTACTTTATTGTGTAAAAAAAGTTTTAACCAAATGAATGCTGATATAGTTTTTGATGGTGAAATGGACACTGCTTGAGGCTGCATTATATTTTATAGTGCACCCACTTCAACCCTGTTGCCCTCCAAACCTGATAAAGTGGATTGAATAATATAAACGCTCTTAAGCAATCACCAACTCCTAGATACATACACGTGCATATACACACATGCAGAAGTAGAAGAAATACGTGTCATGTAAATCTGTACAAAAAATAAAATACTAGCCTTTTAAAAACCAAAGCTTGGGGATGTGTTGCTTAGTAACCTTATAAATAGAGCGTCTGGTTCTGTGCAACTGTTTCGAAGTAGGGTGTCGAATTGCGTCGTCTGAGCCTAACCCAGGATACTTTACATACTGTACTGTACTGCGTGACTGTGACTACAAACTCAGCTGTGTGTGTTTTTATGTGTGTGTGTGTGTGTCTGAAGGACATTTGAAACGTTACTCAGGTTGTTTGCAGGATTAGAGAATCTGTCTGAAAGATTTTTGGTAACAAAATAAAAGCTAAAGCAAAATTTTCGTGGCTTTAAAAGTAAGATGTGTAAGGGTTTCGGTAAGGTACACACATGCACTATGTGATTTATTAACCAGGATCCTGTACTATTTGCAGTTAGTTGTATGACCCATCATGTTTATTATGTCACCCCCCCCCCCCCCCCCCCCCCCCCCCCCAAGAGACGTTGCGTAAAGAATGAAGAAGTGAGCTTGAGAAACTCCTACAGCTCCTACTGCTCACCTGCAACAGCCTAACCCTGCCCGAGCTGGGTATGTCACATTGTAAAGTTTCAAAAATCGTGGGACACATTAGCCCAATCTGGATGGACAAGTCTGCTATGAAGGGGTTCTAAATGCTGATCAACCATCTGACAATCACTTCAACTGCAGCATGCTTATACCTTCAGCTTGGTTTATACTTTATAAACAGTGTTGTTAGTGGGCTATGTTAGAGGACTATGTTAGTGGCCTATGTTAGTAGCCTACTATAATTGCCTACATAAGTGGTCTGTGCTAGTGGCCTATGTTAGTGGTCTATGTTAGTGGTCTATGCTAGTGGCCCAAGGTAGTGATGTACGTTAGTGGCCACGTTAGTGGCCTATGTTAGTGGGCTACGTTTGTGGCGTTAGTGGCCTATGTTAGTGGGCTATGTTTGTGGCATTAGTGACCTATGCTAGTGGGCTACGTTAGTGGGCTACGTTTGTGGCGTTAGTGGCCTACATTAGTGGCATTAGTGGCCTACGTTAGTGGCCTAGATTAGTGGCCTACGCTAGTGGCCTACATTTGTGGCGTTAGTGGCCTATGTTAGTGGCATTAGTGGCCTATGTTAGTGGCCTACGTTTGTGGCGTTAGTGGCCTATGTTAGTGGCCTATGTTTGTGGCATTAGTGGCCTACGTTAGTGGCCTACATTTGTGGTGTTAGTGGCCTATGTTAGTGGCCTATGTTAGTGGCATTAGTGGCCTATGTTAGTGGCCTACATTAGTGGCCTACGTTAGCGGGCTACATTTGTGGCGTTAGCGGCCTATGTTAGTGGCCTATGTTTGTGGTGTTAGTGGCCTATGTTAGTGGCCTACGTTAGCGGGCTACATTTGTGGCGTTAGTGGCCTATGTTAGTGGCCTATGTTAGTGGGCTATGTTTGTGGTGTTAGTGGCCTATGTTAGTGGCCAACACTAGTGGCCTACGCTGTTATAAGCAATCATACTTGTGCGTTGGTGTGTCTTCAGTGTTTTGAAGTTACACCCCCAAAATGCTACCTTGCTGTGCCACATTTGTACTTTCTCTGCATACTTCAGACGATGGCATTTGAAACTGAGATGCTTTTTTACCACTAATTTCTTCAACACAGAAAATAGAGAAGACGTGGGAGTTGATGGTGTAAATGAGCCAGAACGAGAGAGAATTTTCTGTGCTTGTCCTGCCACTGTGGAACTTGAGCGAGGAAATGCATTTTGGACCAGTCACAGTTATTGCGGTCTGCGCCATTGCACTGTGTGTTACATTTCTGGGGGAGCAACACCCAAGACTCGCAGAACCATAGTAAATCTGTATTGCACAGTATTTTGGACAAACAAAGCATAGAGCAACAGCAGAGGTTTCAGTGAAAGCATCTACATTTTTCAGCTGTAATGGAAATATTCCATCTACCCTCTGAATTCCTCATTCATGTTCCTTATTAAGAAACTTCAGTGCAACTTGATCAATATTAATCTATCAATCACATTTGATTCCTCTTTCAAAGTAGGTTATTGGATATTTTTCAACCCATGGGTCCACAGTGGAGGCTGAGTTGTCAGCTACTTTCCTCATATCCTCTGTGTGTGTCTAATGTTATGTTAACAGGCTAATTTCCGTAGATTTCGCAGTCTGTGTTTTGGTCTGCTTTTAACTCCTGTGGAAATCTAACCTCTGCTTCCTTTCTGCAAACCCCACAGTCAAAATACACTTGTTTAGGCTTCACTGGGATTACTGAGGGGTTAGCTAGGACCAGAGTATTGGTATATGAGTCAAGGTGGATGGGGTGCCTGGAAGACTCTCTGGAAGCTGGGTTAAGGTGCAACCTTCGAAAGCGAGATTGCTCGGGGTATGAGGAGGGATTTTAGCTTCGGAGCAGGAACCTTGCGGCTCAGACAGAAACAGGAGACTCCCACTGTAAGCAAACCAAACGAAAGAAAGACGGAAAGAAAGTGTAAATATAGCAGGGGTAGGGTGTGTGTGTGTGAGTGAGTAGCTGAGCAGTGTGCTGTGGGGTTAATTAGGCGTATCAGCAACTAATCCCTCTCCAGGGTCATCTGCTGGGGTCAGGCCTAAAACGAGAGAGGTCACAGCAAACATCCGGCTCAACGCATTAATGATGGTTTTGTACTGCAGACCTGTGTGTGTGTGGGATGTCTGTCATGTGCTGGTATATCTGACTGTATTTTAAAGGTTTTCTTCCATACTATACTAAGCCTGTTTATATAATGAAAGTAGTCAAATAATGCTTCACAGAGCAGCTGTAGGTTTCTGCTGTCAGGCCTCAGTGTGTGCTGTCAATTGGTAGCAGATGTACCAGTATTGAATATTGGCCTCTATTATTGATCAGTGATTACAGTGAAAAGCCTTTACTGTATTCAGATCAGCAGGCGGGAAGCTACTGTAGGCCACGGGGGGCCGACCACTCCTTGTGTGCGCACCAGAGTGTGTGACTGCTGAGCAAGGACGGGGATTAACGCGGAAACACACACGCATTACACACACACGCGCGTTCCAAGTCGTGCACAGTGACACATACACCACAGACGGAACCCATGACGCGATCGCGTTCACTCACAGACAAAACAGATGCGTTCAGTTTTGTCTTTCATGTGCAGATTCTGACTCCACTCTTGTGTTTTAGTGGTGCATTAAAATGCCTAAAATGGCAAACTGCCTTGCAAATAAACAAACATCTCCACACAGAAGGACCACCACAACCCCTTTGATAGCTCAGTTGGTAGAACTGAGGACTGTAGAGTGACAGAAACAGACTTCCTGGTTTGATCTGTTGGTCATGCTGGAGATTCTCATATTTCTCTAAATGGCTAATGATTGCAATGAGAGGAAGTGCATTTAAGATACCTATAGTTAGCGTTGCATTTTTGCAACAAACACAAACACACTTACAGCGTATTAATAAAGGCTTTTATAAATAGTAATATATTTGTCTGTTGGTCTATCTCTTTGCCTCTGCTTCCTCCTCTATTTTTGTGAACATGCGTCAAGACTGCAGGACTCTGACTTCTAGATTGTGTTACATCTGCTTTTTATTGGCCTTCAGATACGCCTCAGCTCCAAAATAGAAAAGACTCTATTTTGAAGTTTTATGACCCTTCCTATTATTTGTGTCAGCGCTAAGACGGCCTTTGTAAGAAACTGGAACTTGTTTCGAGGAAGACATGAAGAATTCTTTGAAATCACAGTTGATTGAAGTCTTTGCTAAAGCTGGATAATTAACCTTCACTATTGCATCATTTAAAAAGATATACTGGCCAGTGCACATTGGCTATAACGGCGCACAGCAGAGTTAGTAAATTACATGTTAAAGTGTTGCCTTCTACTTCCTGATGCTGTACGTTCATAACATTATTTCAGTTCCTGTGCGTTACTGTTGCCATTACAGCAGCAGTTCCTATATTTTCTTTTTACAGGAAACTGACTGGTTTTTGGTTTGACAATCTTCAATTTAAAGGCCAAGACACACCAGTGGTTTACCAGTGCTTGGCCACTGATAAGAATCTGGGTTTGTTGTTTTAGCAGTGTGTCCCACACCGTTGTCACTAGACCCCTGACTGCAGCATTTCTGAATATTCAGTGCGTTTAACTGGCTGAAATTGAGTAAACCAGTAAAACGAAGTGAAGGAACGAAAGTAAACAAAATGACAAAAGTTCAGAAGGCACTCACAGAAGGTGCTGTTTCCCATTTTGATTGATGCATACAGACTACTTAGCCTGGTGTAGCAAGACTCAGTTCTTATCAGAATATGAGTAACATTTGGATCGTGGGACGTCTTTTAAACAATAAATTCATTCACTCATTCATCTTCTGTAACCGCTTGTTCCTGTGAAGGGTGGCGGGGTCTGCTGGAGCCTATCCCAGCTGTCATTGGGCGAGAGGCGAGGTACACTCTGGACAGGTCGCCAGTCTATCACAGGGCTAACACACAGAGACAGACAACCATTCACACTCACATTCACACCTACGGCCAATTTAGAATCACCAATCAACCTAATGAGCATGTCTTTGGACAGTGGGAGGAAGCCGGAGTAGAGAGAACCCATGCAGACACAGGGAGAACATGCAAACTCCACACAGAAAGGCCCAGTCTGCCCATGGATTCGAACGCTTAAACGATACAGACAATTGGGAAAGTCATACAACCAATCAGAGACAATTACAATACAGCTCCACTGCGCTCACATGATGTGTATGACTACATCACTGTTACCCTTCTGTCTATCACCACATAAAGCCCACCAAATCTGATTGGCCTGACAGAGCTTTGACAGAGCATAATGAGTTCCCAACGGTACGATTCCACATCAACTTTCCACCACAAACAAATTACTCCCCATGGATGGGGAACCTGGTCTGGCTGTTAGCTGCAGACCCGGTGGTGTGTTCAAGTGTAACTTTTTGGTCCTGAATCATTGCTGGCAACAGGCGACGTCACAGTTGGCCTTCGTTGCCCTTTGCTCTTTGAGGTTGATTTGGTGTATCTGAGCATTAAGACCTTGAGAAGTAGTGAAGCTAAAGTCAGTTTTATTTCTTTTGGGAACACCCTCTGAAAGTTATGTTATGAAAAAGAAAATGGGAATTAAGAAGGTGGTGATGTGATTGAAGGCATGAGAGAACGCGAAATGAGCAGCACTAAATGTTAGGTTGTTTTCTTTTTGTAATATGGCTAGTTGTCTTTCGACAGAGGCCAAGTTGTTATTCAGCGCTGTCTGTTTTGTATTTCAGCGCTGACATGTTACATCCTTCAAATTGATCTTGTACCGTCTCTAATAAAAACTTTGACATTTGTATTTCATTTGAGCATGACTGATATGATAACCCGTTAAATACACTGTCTGCGATTTGATTGGACGCAACAAGGCCTGTGTGGTTGGCTGCTAGCCAGCGTGATTGACAACTCTACCTGGGTGGCAGGGGGCAGTGACAGCTCTGTCACTGTGGAAACAAACACAGCGAGCCCACCAGCCAATCCGGTTCGAGCGAGAACCCCGGGGATTCATCTAACACATGCTGAAGATTTCCTCAAGACCAGAACGCACACAAACACACACACGCATACACATATTATTCTGCGGCCTATCCCGCTTTGTTAGATATATGAGTGTATATGCACAAGAGTTTATTTGTGTGCGTGTGTGTATGCGTGCGTGTGTCAGTGTGTGTTGAGCTGATGTGTGTTTTCTCTCCTTGTGTGGTGGGGTCTTCTTTCGACACCGTCTCTGGGTCGTTGACGTAGTTGTCATGGGAGAGTGCTCTCTGGACCTACACACACACGCACACACATATATATGCACATGCACACACGTCAGGGGACAGGGGTCAGCTTGTATTAAAAGACCAAATAAACGGAGTGTTCACACCGCCAACCCACCGCAGACAAGACGGGCAGACAGAGAACGGGAACACGGCGCAAGGAAATGTGTTGGGAGGGAAACGTCTCTCTTTGCTTTGAGCAGCAGGTTTGATGACATTTGGAGAGAGACTGGTCCACAGCTGGATGGCATGAGGTCAACCACACCTGCACTGGAGAAGGCCCCTTAGAACGTGATTCGTTGCAGTTAAAGCACATCAAGCGATACAGACGTAGTGAAGTGTATATGCCTGTCATTAGCCTTATGCCTTGTCTGATTGCTCATTGTTAAAGGCATGACCGTGCTAAAATCTTGTTTTCTTTCTACCTTTCTTCTTTACTCTTGAGTACTCGTGTCCATGTTCAGCCGTCTTGCTCTCTCCCGGTGTCCTCTCTGTCACTCCTGCTCTCTTTTCCCAGCTTCACTCATTTTATCCCATCCCCTTTCAACTCCTTGTATCCCTTTCTGTGTTTATTTCATTCTTTCTCCCTCCTCGTCTCTGTTTATGTCTCCCGCTCCCCTGTCCGTCTCTTTTTCCCTCTCTCCGGCCGCCGTAAATCGCTCTCTTGTTGGCTGTTGAAGTGTGAGGAATGGCAGATCTGATGGTTCCTCACAGCTGTTGCAGGCGTTCCCAGGTTCACCACACCGCGCTGCCCTCTGAGGTCCCGGCTTTCACAACTGAAGGCAAAATATACAAGACATGAATGGGGTTTTAAATATTTGAGCTGCTTTGATGTGTGTTTGAGTTATCTGACAAAAAGTCCGGCAAGTGAAAGCATCTCATCTTGACAGATCTCATCCAAAAAGAGATAAATTAGGCGGTACTTTTTAAGCAGTCAAGCAGCGCAACTATTGCTATATTTGGTACTACTTGGTTTATGAAACATTGTGGAATTCTAAATAGAAGGTAACTGCAATTTCTATGCACAATTAATAAAATACAAAGAGTGGTTGATAAGTTCATGGCCTACGGCAGTAACAGTCACTTTGGGAAAACGTGGCACATTTTTCACCACAGTCCACTCCTACAGTTACACACTTAATCTTCTTTGTAGAGAACCTTCAGAGAAGGGACAACCTCCCCTAGAGTAGCCACCATGTCCTTGTGGACCTGCTTGGGTGATAAGACCTTGAGACCAAGGTAGCAGAGGACTGTAAGATGGCTAGTGTGATGGCTAGTGACTTATAGTTTGCGATTACCCTAAAGAAACATCACAAAAGACATTAACCTCTAACATTCTGCAGAATCACACAAAGAGCTGAACTATATGTCCATGTTAACAAGACCTACGTCTCCCTCTTCATCAAACCTATCAATCTTGTTGTGTAAATACGTGTAAGGACACCTGCTAAGGACACTTAGGTCCTTCAGAGTGCAGGGAGGACTCCTGAGGACCTTTTATGACTCTGTGGTGGAATCAGCCCTCTTCTATGGAGTGGTCTACTAGAGCAGCAGTAGCATCTCAGCGACAGCCAAAAAGAGACTGAACAGACCGGCGAAGAAGGCTGACTCTGTTCTGGGCTGCCCTCTTGGGCCTGTGGAGGTGGTGGGTGATTTGCCATCATCCCTGACGGAAAACCAGCCCCACCCCCTTCATGGCGCTATAACAGCACTAGGCAGCGCCTTCAGTAGCCGACTGCTTCACCCACGCTGTGTGAAGAAGCGTTGCTGGAAGCGTTCCTTCCTTCCTGCTGCTGTGAGGCTGTACAACCTGGTCTGTGCAGAAGTACCTACAGTATAGTGAACGATCTGGACAATCTAACTAGTCATTTGTTTTATCGGTGTTATATGTTATGTGTATCATTATTTCTAGGAGCAGTGAGTGACGTCTCTGCTGGTTGCAACCTTATGGTAAAACCCGTGCCTCAGTGAGTCAATACATGAAGCTCTATGCTAAGCTAAGCTAACGGCTGCTGATGTCCCCTTCAGATTGAACATGCAATCATTTCATCTACGTCCAAGAAAACCAGCAAGCATATCAATCTAAAATATTTTAGAGAGGAAATACCGTAAATGTGAAGGCGTAGTGACATCTCCTGAGCTAGATGTCCTTTCATTCAACATCTTTTCTTGTGGGGTGGGGGGCAAATCCCCCCTTGGGAAATTGCATTCTACATGTACACTACAAACAAATAAATCCCATATCATCCCTCACCCAGTAGAGTCCCCCTACACTTTTCCGCATACATTGATGCTAAGTACTCAAACATGTGACCCAAACATGATTTGAATAAGAGACATAATGAACACGTTTTGTCCATTTGTCCACCATGAAAGTCAGTACCACCATAGAACAAATTAGAGTGTTTACTGGAGGCCTGTAAACTATTAGTTGCTTTAAGTGGAACTGAACATCTATAGTTATGATAAGAAATCAGCTTACTCTAAAATGACAGAAACTGGAGATCCTGCTTTCTGTTCCCTTTTATTAGATTACATTTAGGACTCTCCATTACTTTTAACAGCATGATATTGTTTCTTCTCCTTGTTTAATGACTTTCATGCAGTTTTTGCCTATTTTTTTTTATCTTTCTCAACATAATCTCCTGCATACAGTACTCCTTTTCATTCGGACTTGTGTTTCGAGTTAATGGTTTTTATGTGTTACACACGGTGCTTTGAATCGCCCTATTAAGCAAACTTTCCTTGTCATAAACATCCCATATTACACTTCAGTCTTTCTCATGTGAATGGGCTGCAGGTGTTTATGAAAGGAAATAAACTTTGCGCATAAACATACGCAGCTTCATCTCTGACTGGAACCATGTTGTTGTAGTTATGCTCAGAGTTGTTATTTATTTATGGGCACTGCCTCACATGGATTATTTTCCTAACTGTACAATTATGCAAGCAGGTAAATAGGGTCAGTGTCAGACTGCAAATGTTGACTCACTGTTCCTGGGAGAATGATCTGTTGCTCTGTTGTATGAAGACGCGGTGGCCTGTGTCAGCACAGTCTTGCAGCACATTGCCAAATATCCTCTTGCCATTCCCCACCTCTCAGCAGTGCTCCTACCCCCACTGAGACGCACACACACCATCCCATTCCAGGACCGGGTCTCAGAGCACAGTGTGATCTGACGCCCAGCATGTGACCCTTCTAACTTCGCTGGTGATGCAGTGTGTGCAAGTCAACCTTTCCACCAAATACTTAGAAACTCTTAGGAGTTTGATTATAAGAAAAGGAAACAAACAAACAGAAACAAACATATGGAGTGTGTATTAAAGTCATTGTTCACTGTAAACACAGTGTGTTCTAACCTTGGCTGTTCAGCACTTTTCACGCAGCCCGACTTGCCGTCACTCAATCAGGCCGACGCGGACAGAAGAGAGAGGATCGGCTCATTATTATCACCAGCGGAGATAAACAAGTTGCGACCTCTCTCTTTCTCACCCAATCCTTCTTCCCTTCCTCCACCCCTACCCCTCCTCACTTTCACTCCCTCCGTGCCCCCTCACCCCGCCGCCTCCATCTCTCCTCCTGTCATCTTCGACTCCCTCCCTTCGCTCCTCCCTCTCTCCTTGCCCCCGTTGAGTGAATAGTGATCATGTCTGGCGTTTCATCGGCTCTTTGCACTTCTCTCCTCTATTAAGATTGATGGGCTGCTTGGCTATAAATGAGCATGCTAAGACTTGGACAAGCCATGGTCAGGCAAGGGCTACATCCACGCATAGAAACACACACATACACACACACGTACTTACTGGCCCTCACAAGCACCATCCCTATTAGCAGCAGAGTGTTAGTGCAGAATGGCCTGGGGCCCAGGAAGGGCATGGAAGCATACACAGACAGAGAATATATACATACAGACCGTCCCACTTACATGCAGGCACGACCCTGTCAGTCACCTCCAGAAGTGCCTCCTGTGGATCAGCAGCTCTTATGGCTTATAAGTCATACTTAAAACCAAATACAATATTTCAGCATTTAACAGCATTTTCTCGTTTGTAAGAAAGGTATGTCCAATATGGCAGCACAGGTAAGATTACACAGAGTCCCTGTTGTTTCAATTTACATTCTTTTGTTTAACTGGTTATGTTTTAAATGCACGGCTCTAGGGCCAAAGCATGAACTATATATAAAGATGGAGGGACCGTCAGTAACGTCACCTATAGGATTCTTGAAGTGGTTTTGAAGCTCAGTGTTGGGTCTCTAGCAGTCGCCATTTTGGCTGTGCCTGGCTCCTCCAAAAGTTTAATTTATAGTTGCACACCACTTCAATGGCTGTGACTGGACTGAAACTCATGCCCTTGTCTCACTCGCCAGACAAGCACAGAAAGTTCTCTTTTGTTCAGCCTCCTGCACAAAAGAGTGAGACTCAACACAGCTGACCAGTTGCCGCCTAGCACTTTAATGGCATAATTGAAGAACAATGCCAACACACCAGCGCACAGGTATAAATGCTTCCACCACCGTAGCCCCCTACAGCTCCACATAGGCTGGCTGAGGGAGTGTCACCCAAGATGGCCCCCAAAATAATCTGAAAATGGGCAAAGAGGTGGAGTGCGAGTGGAGTTGAGGTGGGCAAGTGACGCTAACAACAGGCAGACTGCTAACAACCTGAGATGTCATGCACCTGTCACCCAAAGTGGCTACGCCCTTAATTATGCATAGATTTAAGCTTTAATACAAGCAAATAGGGTAATTCACATAAGACTTCACTCCTCTATAGTGGGTTGTCATGACCAGAGAAATTAGCTACGGAGGCCAAAAGTAGGCAATTTTAACATGGACGTCTGTGGTTATTGACTCACTTTTGGGACCAGCTCCAAGTGGCCATTTGAGGAACTGCAGTCTTTGGTAGCTGGGCATTGGCTTCGGTTTTCAGCCAAACCTATTGACGGACGAGAAACGTAAATACGTTAGATGCTTCTGCAATCAACAGCAAATGATAATGATTTTTTAACATCCTGAACCAATATTTGAAATTGTCATGCCTTTGTACAACATCTATGCATGGTGTTTAAGACAGTGGTTTTCAAACCAACAAAAATGGATCCGAGTTGTATTTTAGAGAAATGACGGCCAGCACAATAGCATCAGCACATTGTGGTTTATTTTTCCCCTACATAAATCATATTTTCTCAATTTAGTCTCGTTCCATATTTTCCCATGCCCATGCAGTGGCTCCATGTGTGACAAACCTTTGGTTTGCAAAGCGTCATACTGTGCACGATTTCTGTGCATTTCTGATTTCTTCCACGAATTACATACAACTTCTTGTATTTGCACAGCAGAATGAAAGTGATTGTGAGGAATAATGGGCTGAAGACTTGGGGGAAATTGTGTCTGTTAAAGGCCAGAGGAAGCAGGCTTACCAAAGATAACATGTAATATTTTAAATGTAGTATTTCTGTCAAGACAAACTGATTAAACTGCATGGCTTCCAGGATTGCATTTTTAGTTATTGTGTTACATTAATACTATGTCTGGGACAGAACTCCCGTTCAGTTCCTGTTTCATTTTGGCTCTCTGAGTAAAAATGCACAACATTCTCAACACACTATGGTATTTTATAGTTTTTATGTTTCACTTAGCAGTTCCAGGATTTGACATGACTTTCCCGTAATGTTGCCATGGTTCACATTCATCCATTTTATCTGAACTGTGTAGTGTTATAACTATGGGATATTTTTATGCTTTCAAGTTTTTGCTGCTTTTCTTTGGTCCACTTATCAACAAGTGCTCAGGTCAAGTGTTGAGTTAGGTTCCCAAAAAGTCCTCAGCCCTTTAAACTGTCTGCTAAGGCAGCTGTGAATAATTGTCCTGCACTTTATGTGTGTGCCAGAGGACTGAGAGGGGACAGAGCCACACATCACATGGTTAAAGAACCGATAGACATTTACAAGACATTACAGAGCCTCTGCTTTCTTTTTGGCTCGACACTCAGTCTATCAGACCTTCTCAGTATCTCACGCAAGCAAGAAGTGTCGCATGCTCACTATGAAGTCTACATGTGTTCTTGCATCAATGAGCTTTGTGTCTCTTTAATATCGCTGTAGAGCTGGAGGGAGAACCAGAGGAGGTGGTTGTGTTCTCTTTGTTGACATGGAAAGATTACAGGAAAATATTGTGTCATAATTATTTCTCAACACTCCACTCATAGATCAGAGTTCACGGAGTGTCTATTGGGGAGGGGAGGTTGCCATAAATCAGCCTAGCTAGGGCAGATTTGATGACAAAGATTTAACGGCTGTAAAGCACACCCTGAGCCTCAGATTCTTGCAACTGTCATCAAATACCCGGCAGGCCATTAACAGGTCACGTAGATGTGGCCGAGCTGAGCCTGCAACATCATCAGCATACCCACCCTCGTCATGTCACCAGCTGAAGTCCCTCGGAGCACAGGTGCACTCCTTACTACTCTCTCTACCAAGTAAATCCTTGGCTCGTTAAATTGAGAAACACACAAGCGTGAAATCAGACTTGAAATCCTGAATTCTCCGCGGACGTCTTTCACTGAAATCCCACTGACTCAAGAGTTGACACATGTAATAAGATCATTACAAAAGTTACGTTTGGGAAACCTTTGGGAGTCCTTTTGTTTGCAAGAAACTTTAGGCTTTTCCCTTTTTTCCCTCCACACAAACCACCATTTGTAATTCTAAATGTGCTGCTCATCAGATACAAACAGGCCTCTTTTATCCCCTTGACGGATACGACTTTCTTTGCCAAACCTTACTTTGTGTTCCAGGGACATTTCTTGTTACTGCCCAGCATGACCTCACCTGTGGACTCGCCGGCTCGTATGCTCGGTCACGTACGGCAGGCCGCAGCTCCCCTCTGAGCACGCTCAACCACGTGGGCACGTCGTCGGCCCGTATGCTAATGCGCGCTTCAATCACACAGAATGCTAAAACCACATAACTGGCCTCTATGCAAATACTGACTTCTGTGTTGAGTGTTCAGGGCAGCCAATTCCCTGAGGGAAGACAGGGAGCGGGTACAGAGGAAAGATATGCTAAGCAGGTTTATTCCACTTTCGCCAAGACTCACTGTTTGACAGCGCCGCTAACCACCAAGCTGTATACATGGAAAACATTTGAAGGCAGCGCAGCTTTCCCAGCAAAGCGGCATTTGTCACAAGTTATAGGCCATGTTTAAAAGAATCCCCCTATATTATCGAGTTCATTCAAAGATATTCTTCTTCTGTCCCCATTGACAAAGTCTCCTGAGGTCAATCGTATTGTCTTCCCGCCGAGAATGGAACTTCTGTTCTCCCGGGTCAACACTGAACCAGTCTGTTTGACTCCTTATGAAGGCTAAATACTGTGTTAGACAGTTTTGACCAACTTCTATATTACCATATATTGTATACTTCTTTTCAGAATCCATAGGGAGTAGACCACATAAATGTCAAAACCCATGATATTGAAACATTCAAGACTGGTCAGATTTGGCCCGGAGGACAATATGAGGGTTAAAGAGTGTTGCTTGAATTGATGCTGATTAGATGTGAGATGTAGATGAGTTCATGTAATATTCAGCATCAAGCTACAAGTGGAAAAACTGAAGATTTATATTAGACTTTTGAAAAATCAAGCACGTATTTGCTCATGTGTACATTGTTGTGTAGTTGTAAAAACTATGTTTTAGTGGATCCAGTGCAGTGGTGGATCAACATACAGTAATAATCTGAAAGCCCAAACAGCCAGGAGTCCAGTCTAGAAGCGTCTCTTTTGCTCACTCCCTCGTTCGCATTTCACTTTTGCGGTGTATGTCTATATTAGTATGCCTGAGCTGGCATGCATAACCACGCATTCAGACACACTCCAGGATGAAGACTGATGCCTCTCAGCTTTGATTTGATGCCTCGGACCAATGGGGATATTCAGTGTCACGATGAGATGCCTTGGCAGCACTGTTAAGTGCGTATTTATGTGTGGCTAATGCTAACAGTAAATCAAAGCAGATAATAATAGCTAATGCAAGTAAAGGTGATACGTTGAGCATAGTGATTTGTACGGCTGTGAAATTCATTGTGATGACACATTAAAATAACAGGCAGCAAACAAAAAAGGCACAGGGTCACACACAAGCTAAATCCGACTCTGCTCTTGTCTGCCTTCCTTTCATACTGTGGATGTAAACAGGCATGGGAAAATCAGTTGGAACTGATCTACTGATACATAAAGGATATGTGATATTCATGCTACATGGAGCAGTAGGATTGTGGTTTGTGAGACAGATGAGTAGAAGTGCTAACTTTGAAACAAGAAACTCATAACCCAGATGGTATAATCTAATACTGCCAAGGTTTACATGGATACAAGTTATACAGCAACTGAGAATAATTGGCCTAATCAGAATAAAATCATGTAACCAACTCAGTCATAACAGACTGGCCTGAATTTTTAATTGGAATGAATTGGCTCAATGTAAATCTTTGATAATCTGTTGAATAGGAAAATATAAGCACCTATCAATCATGTAAACACTTGATCCAGAGACTTTTGTCCGGGTAGAATGAATACATGCTCTCTGCGCTTCACGTGAAGCAAATATCACATGATGGGAGTAGCGAATAAAGGATGAACAGAACCACGCCCAGTCCATATTGGTCAGCTTTTTCTGTTGCTGTCAGTAGACTAAATAGAAAAAAAAAACTTTTTCGTTATATTTCTGCCAGATTTGTTGCTCCACAATGGATAGAACTATTTTGCACGTATCAAAAAAGGCATATTCTGACTGCCATTATGGGGCATGTAAACCCATGCATAGTTGAATTCCATATAAACGTAGCCACGCAAGTTTTCCACCAGTGTCTAACTCATTGCCTCTTTTCATTCTTTCAACCAGCTTCTGGAAAAGGTTGTCTTTGTGATTTTTGCTCATATCCATAACCTGTTGATAGCCTGGCCAATAAATAAGTCACCACCAAAAAAAGAAAAAAAGGGTCACACACTCTAATATTTCGTTGGACCACCTTTAGCCAAGATCTTGTACTGATGATGGGAGAGTCTGACCACTGCGCAAAGCCTTCTCCAGCACATCCCAAAGATTCTCAATGGGGTTAAGGTCTGGACTCTGTGGTGGCCAATCCATGTGTGAAGATGATGTCTCATGCTCCCTGAACCACTCAGGGGGGAAAAATCCACTGATAGAATAACCTGGTCATTCAGTATATTCAGGTAGTCAGCTGACCTCATTCTTTGGACACATAATGTTGCTGAACCTAGACCTGACCAACTGCAGCAACCCCAGATCATAGCACTGCCCCCACAGGCTTGTACAGTAGGCACTAGGCATGATGGGTGCATCACTTCATCTGCCTCTCTTCTTACCCTGATGCCCCCATCACTCTGGAACAGGATAAATCTGGACTCATCAGACCACATGACCTTCTTCCATTGCTCCAGAGTCCAATCTTTATGCTCCCTAGCAAACTGAAGCATTTTTTTCTGGTTAGCTTCACTGATTAGTGGTTTTCTTAAGGCTATACAGCTGTTTGGTCCCAATCCCTTGAGTTCCCTTCGAACTGTATGTGTGGAAATGCTCTTACTTTCACTATTAAACATAGCCCTGAGGTTTTTCTTCGATTTGATTTCACCAAACGTTTAAGTGATCGCCGATCACAATCAATCAGGATTTTTTTCCGACCACATTTCTTCCTCAAAGACGGAGAGTTCTTAATCCAATTTTAGTAGTTTCTTCAATCTCCTTAGATGTTTTCTCTGCTTGATGCATGCCAGTGATTTGACCATTCTCAAACAGACTAACATCTTTTCCACGACCACAGGATGTGTTTAGACATGGTTGTTCAAGAAATGAGAAGCTACTCATTGCATCAGTTGGGGTCAAATAACTTGTTGCCAGCTGAAAGATAATCACCCATGCAGTAATCATCCAATAGGAGGCTTGAACCTATTTGCTTAGTTAAATCCAGGTGGCGACCTTTTTTTTGGCCAAGCAGTGTACGTCATAATATGCAAACTTTCAATCTGAAATGTCTTTTCTTTTGGGGATGCATCTCAGCCTTGAAAGCTGTTGCCATATTTTCCAAATGCTCTGTGCACATGTTGAAAGAATGATCCTAAAACCCAACTAATATTGATTGATTGATATTGATACATCACGTATCACTTAATAGGAAAATTCCGTATTCAGAAAAAGACCAAATTTAATATGCAAATAGAACACGGGTCAAATTTGGAAACAGGAAGAATATTATTATGCTTGGAGAAACTGTTCCTTGTCACCCAAGGATGATTCTGTTTGCAGTGATTTACTGACCTTTTCACTGACTTCCTAAAAGTCAAAGTAAAATTTTTGTTCAAATCTTGAACACCTTCACAAACACACTGCTCCCTCTTCCTTCCTCCTTCCCACTATGTCCTCCCCTCCTGTCCTTTTCCTCTGGGCAGATAGCGTGACAGATCTGTCACGTCGGCACCTGGCCGTTCACAAGTGTTAATGTCCCCACCTCTGCAGAGAGTCACCCTACCGCTGACACCATGCAGAAGTGTGTCTGTGTAAATATATAAGTGTGGGTGTGTCTGAGATGGTCTGCAACTTTAAACTGGGTTTATATTTCCTTCTCAAAGCATGTCTTTCAAAGTTGCCCAGGGAAAGAAAGCGATTTAACCAGCATCTTGTAAAAATGTGCATATTTCCGTCGGCATTTGCCGTGTTCCTGTATGTGTGTGGCACGGACGGATGCACCGTGCAGAATTTCCATCCCCCTGTCACTCAGAAACAACAAGCCAATCATTCCTGGGTTCTAAAATAAGCTCTCCACCCCCCCTTCCGTCCTCTGTCACCCCCCTCACATGTGCTCCTCTCGTCAGCACCTCTCACCTTCAGGGTGACAGGAGACAACTGAGGGGGTGGGGTGGGGTGGGGTGGGGGGACTGGGTGGGGTTAGAGGAGCTGAGGAGGAAATGGGTGACAGCAGGGGAGAGTCAGTGGGCTTTGGAGGGTGAAATTTGGGGTTAGTAGCTGCAAAATCAGATCAGTAGATTTACTTTACAGTTACATATCGAGACCTACCGTATTGTTTTCAAGATGCATGCTGTGCAATTGTCAGATTTTTAATGACAGGTTTACCACAGTAAAGTTTTTGCACATTTAGGCAACGTCAAGTGTTTGGAACATAACAGGTAGCCATAAGAGGGGATTTTTTTTTAATGCTTTTCAGGTCTGTTATGTATTTAAAACCCTGTCTTACTTTGTACAATGTCCTTGAGTGTTTTGAAAGGCACCTATAAATAAAATGTATTATTGTTATTATTATTATTATTGCTACTAAAAGCTACTGTAGTTGTTGGCAACATGATTGTTACTGTGATCTGTTCTGAGCTTATTTGGAATATATCACTGGGCCTCATAGACAAGGTGAAAGTTCATAATGACCTCCTTAAACCAAGAAAAGCAATGTGCTCCTTAACTTAGTTGTAGTTTTGAAATGCATTTTATTGCATAGTAATGATATAAAGATACATGCAGCCTTATCCAGTTTTCATGTTTCTGGGCAGCTGCAAAAGTCTCAGATGTATAATATTTCCCTCATGTTTTTGTAGCTTTACTGTTGACAAAGCCTCTTCAGTAGTAAGAATATAATAGCCGTAGTGTGTAGTCTGCAAAAAAACTTTTGTAGGATGAGTTACATAAGAAATGATTCTAATCAAGACGTTTGTTTTGTCTCGGTTTCTCGTAAATTTTAGTTTGTGTGCTTGTTCACGTGTTAAAATAGGTTCAAATCACAAAGATTCAGAAATACCCGCTCACGCTTTCAACAGAACAGACTTTATGTGTGCGTATGTGTGTCTAAGTGTGTGCGCGCGTGTGTGTGTGTGGGAGGAGGGTGTCAATTCTCAGGGATCCACATGAACTTTGAGACTGTGAGGTCACACACTCGCTGACAACTCAACCACCTGTTGCTACACACACGCACGCACACCCAACCACACACACACACACAAATGCTCACAGAGTCAGATATATCCACACCTTCGCTACCACATCCACATTAATTGCACACCCTCTCTCTCGTGTGACCAGTCCCTTCTGCAGACTTATAGGTATTAGTTTGCGCGACCATTACACCATAAAGATTATCTGGTTTGTTTACTTGTGCTTGTGTGTGTGACAGAATATGGTTGTGGGTTTTGTCTGAGAGTTATGTTTTCTTCCTGTCCTCTGGGTATTTCGCAGTTCTGCAGTTTGTGGTAAAACCCAAGCCCCTGACTGCCTTGTCACACAAACATGACATTCACATTAAGAGATGTGCACGAGTGCAAATACAAGTAAGCATCGTTTCATAAGGAAATGTTGTATTGTGTCAGCTTCCATTAATAAATGTGTATAGAAATTCTCACGCACGCACACATAGAATCACATCACAAAACAGTTAAATTAGTAAGATACTGATTACAGTCAACCATCATGACATGAATACATAGATTTTATTTGGCTCAAAAAGGTCACAGAACATGTTAACGTCCTCTGGCCAAAGGGCTTGCTGATATAGTGAGTTTGCTAAGAAAAGCTTTTCGGTCAAGTTCAGGTTAGGCATACCTGACCCGGTCTAAAAGAGCAGAAGCAGGTGCATTGGGGTTTTTAAGTGCGAAGGGTCACACGGCCCTTTATATACACATCACTCTCCTCCCACCCGCCTCCCCCCAGCTATATACAGAGTCATGTACCATTACGTCTCCATCACACAAAGAAAGACTTCAGCCTGACATCCAAACAGCTGCATCAAGTAAACGCCTGTAAACTCACAAGTAGAATATGAAGATCCGTCTCCCACAGCTTTAACCTCGTCAGTCCATAATTGCCACCGGGATATCTCCTGTGGTCTCTCATGGTCATGATGTCATGATGTTAATATGTATCAGGCCCTGAATGTTGTCTTTTTTTTTAAGCTTGACTTATGAAAAGGCATTTCCTGTAGTGCAGATTACTATGTAGATGTCAAAAGCACATCTAGGCATGTAATGGGAAAATGTTTACAAGTTTAAAACTAGTGTTGAGTAGCTCAGGGTAGGTAAGATCATGGAGGAAATGTAAAATGCTGTGTGAGGATCAGAGTTTCTTCTTCAGGGGCTCCTGCCACAGGTTGAAGTGCTTGCTTTGATTGTCTGGGCCAGCCCAGTTTCAGCCCAATCCAAATTCAGTTCCAGTTGAGTCAGAGTGGTTGCATTGTCTTGACTCCTCCTCCAAAACTGTTGTTCCTTTCGGGCCCAGTGCAGCTGGATTTGCGTGTCATAGAAATAATGGTCGAAAGATAAGAAATATTCCCTTCGGGCACATCTTTGACCAGCTCATGCTCAGAGAAGCTATGGCTTGATCTGTCCCTCTTCCCTGTTTGTCCACAGGTCAGCATGGTGCTTGTTCAGCACATGGAAATTAATTCATAGAACGTTCTGAACTAAAAACAACTTACACCCATTCCAAGGTGTCACTTTGTTATTGTGACAACCCAGGAGAGTCAAGAGTCAAATTCAGCCCATGTGAGCAGTGACCTGTGAGGTGCCACCTCCCGGCTGGCTACCTGTCAGTCCTAAAGTCCGAGAGTCAAACAAGAAGCCCTGCTGTCCTCCACTGAGCACGCCCAGACTGTCCGTTAAAGTCCCACTGGGAGACGAGCCAAGGAAGGGACTCTGATGACTGGCAGTGGCAGCGGCCCCCATTTTGTCAGGGCTGGCAGCAAGGCGTGGTGAAGGGGGGAATGTGTAACCGTACAGGCTGTAGGGCGGTGTGTGGAGGCGAAGACCGGCGTAACCCTGCGGGGTGGGATTTGATAGATAGCCAAGTTGAGAAGCAGGAAGAGGCAGGGAACAAAATCCTTCACCTTCATATGCTGACGGGCCCCTGGGAGGGGGGAACGGCTCCGGAGGGTTGCTGTAACGGTGGAGGGGGTGTGTGGCCCTGCTACAGGCGTAGTCAGGTGGGCTGAGTGGGCAAACCTGGAAAGGAGAGGAGCACGGGGACGTGGAGAGCAGGTGAGCTGGTGCTCCAACTCCATGAGGTCCTGGGATTCCTACAGAATAAGAAAACAGAAAAGTGAAACTCAAATCCACTTAAATAACAGACAGAATGGGAACAAGCTGGACTGGCCTACTTTCTGAGGACCCTAGGCATTGGTCATGTTGATCAGTTATCACTCCACTATCACTTAGTCTGGGGGCTATGTTTTTAGCCCAAAAGCAATCCCTGGCTATGCGTTATCTAACATAAAAATAAAAAATTTTTTAGGGCTCTGTGTACAATATTGACCCATGGTCTGGGGTATTGGAATTTTGGGTAACAAATACATGTTGTGCCTAAACCATAACCACATCTTTTTTTTTTGATAACGAAATATACGTTGTAGAAGGTAATGATTACGACAAAAGTATATTTTGCAATTTAGGGCTCTCACTATCCAGCCGGCTCCCGTTAGTTACCTTACCTTGCTTGGTCATACCAGGGATGTCCTCGAATGTGAGTGTTCGTAGAGATGGACGCCAGAATGCGTAAGACTCGACCAAGGCCTCCAAACCCATCCTGTAAAACAGTAAAACACCCACCAGCGCACATGTTAACACACACAGCATTACTGACAAATTACAAAGTCATTTGGAGCTGAACTTCCACATCCTGTTTTTGATTTGACTGACGCAGCTGTCTCTCTCTCTCTCTCTCTCTCTCTCTCTCATGAATCCATTGAGTTTAGTACACCACCCCAACCACCTGGCGGCCATCTTAGTCGCCTGTGGGGCCTCTCTTGCAGTCTCCATGGAGACCGCAGGTAATAAGGAGCATAAATGCCATGTTGTGATTGGCTGCTGCTGGTTGGGTGCTCGGAGGTAATTGCTTTCACACGGCTTTTACGGGCGAATCAGGACGAAGGAGCAGGAAGCCGCAGCAACGATTTATGAGGTGGGACTCCCCCACCCCAAATCTGAGTCTCCCTCCTCCTCTAGGTGGGGCACAGGGTTGCTGTGGCGGGGTAATGCGAGTGCTCTGTTACCCCTCGTTAGCGTGAGGATAAAAGTCCTCCCCCCCGCGGGGTTGTAGCCACGGTGATAATTTAGACAAGCTGCCCGGAGCGGTCCTGTGTGCTCCAAAGCAGCCTATCAGAGCCGAAGTTTATTTAGCAAACTGCTTAACTCTTCCTGTAATATTTAAGGGGAGTTTTTTTTCAGCCTTCCTGAGTTTAACTTTTATAGGGTCAGCTGTCAAGGTCCCTGGGTTATCCAGTTTGCCGTTCTCTACCTACCTCCCTTTCAAACTTTCTGTCTCACACACTCCCTCTCCTTCTCTCTCTCCTGCCCTCACCCCTGCTCTCCCCTCCTCTCTAATGATTTCTGTGAGGCCTCAGGGGAGTGGCCGTTCGGAGACTGTTGGAGTTTTACTGCTGTGTTGTTTTAATGCTGTGTTTATATATGTTTAGAAATGTGTTTATACAGATTTTCTTCAGGACACTCTCGACTTTTATTATTTTGCTGTTGATGTTTATGTTCCTTAGGCCGGCTGGAATCTGACGCTCCATTTATGTTTGCAGTCGAGGTTCCTTTTTTTTTTTCCTCTCAAAGCATGTGCCCGTAACTATGCAACTGTAGGAATTAATTTGCCTTTAAAGTTAGCACATTTAAATGAAAATGTATCACCAACTAACCATATAAAAGCCAGTGCCACGTCTTTTGAGTTTCGCCAATTTCTTTTCTGCCGTTTAGGATAGATTTAATTGGAGGCCGTTGCACATTTTCCATTTGAAAAAAAATAAATAAATACATAGCTTTACTCCCCATAAAATCAGACTGAAATAAGTAGTGACAAAAACCACGACCAGGCCAGAATATAATGCAGCCATGCATCCCACACTACCCCTAATGCACTAGATAATGTGAAAATCTCTGCGGTTGAAATGAACTCACCGGTTTCTGCCAGAGTCTCTGAAGCCTTTGGCAAATGGGTTCCTGTCAATTTTCAGCCTTGTAATCTGAAAAGCAAAATAAGACTCTAATTATTTTCAAAAATCTTGTTATTACAAAGTCCAAGATAACACACACACTGTGTAATGGAAGACTTTTTCCAGCCAAAATAATTTTGTTCTCTGTAATCTTTCAATCACATCTTTAAATAAATACATTCGTGTCCACAGTGAGCTGTCCTTTGTGCTGTTTGCATGCATGCGTTTTCTTGCACATGTATGTGAATTCTGTGTGGTTGTGGGGGCTGCCATAGGGCCGCTTGAGGCTGTGGGTGGCGTTTAAGGCCCAGATCTGTGACCCGCATCCAAAAGGACTTTTATAGGTAACGCCACCATGTTCTGACTCCAGCCATCATGTGCTGTGGGCCAACCTCAGCTAACATCCTACTTCAAAGCTCACACTAACTGGTCCAGTGCAAAAATCCAACAAAACCAATCAACTTTTTCTTTTATAAAATTATGACACACTCAAACAATAAACGAGTAAAAAAAAGTAGTGAGTAGTGACTAGAGTGAGTAGCACTGTCATTTTTTTTTTTTTTAGCAGTTAGTCCAATAAGTTTTTCATCGGCAGAACTGGTTAACCACTCTCTAGGAAAACATGCACAGATTTACAGTCACAGTCAGAGAGGGTTCAACATGAAGTTCTCATCATACAAAAATTTAAAGAGCTTCTCTAAATATATTGTTTTTCATTTTATGTTGCTGCAGTGTGACCAGCAGAAATTTATTTTCAATTTTTATCAATCAAGCAACAACAAACAGTACAAAACTACATTATCTGTAGTGGAAATGTGGGGTTGTCGGTTGAGGCGGCTGTTACATTGGAAAATATGTGGCAGTTCGGTTGTGCTACCTGTTGGTTCTGATATGCTGTGACGGTGGTGAACACAGTCTCTGGGAAGGAGAAGGTGCGGGTGCCTTCCCCGGCAGGAATGGCTTTCACTGGGGACAGCTCCTCTCCACACTCCTTACGGATTACATGGACCCGCGGCTGGTACTTGTGCATAGAGTGCAGAATGATCTGAGCAAGGAGGAGAAAATGACTGATTGAGTCTTGACTTACACAACAGCACTTTAATGTTAGTCATAAAACATGATTGTGGGAAATTAAATTGCACTCCTGTTGGTGCATAGATACATGCACCTGCACACACACACAAACATGCACAAAAATGCACCGCACATTACAGAGCTTATAATGTCAGAGCTTTTTTCACCTTAACAAGAAAATGTTGGGCATCTTGCATTAATTACACAATGCAGCATAAAAACGCAATTGCAGGATTTTATTGCCTTGTAAATGCAACGTTTTAATGATAACATATGCAGAAATATTTAAAGAATACTGCAGAATTATCACAACAAATATAAAATCTTAATTTTGAATTATATTATAATGTAGATGAAGCACGCTTAAAGTATCCACAGTGAGGCTGCTTAAGTAACAAATGTATATTATAAAAAAAAATATCCTATATTATTATAGTATTATGTCGTGATACATACATGTCCCTGGTCATCCAGCTCGTTATTGGTCAGTTTGAGTTTGTCGAAGCTGACAACCTGACGCATCCACGTCTCTCCTGAGGCAGGGGAGTCCGGGTGGATGTATACTCTAGGAGGCACAGGGGAGTCCGCATTCCCCGCTACCATCCACTTGGAGCTGTGATACACGTACCTTCACAATTCACACACATACAGGAAGAGTCAGCGCACTGTTCGTTTGATTTTTAAACATTGTGTGTGTTTTGTTTTTTTTTGTTTTTTTTTTTAGTTGAAACTGGAGGTCTATTATAAAAAACTATATTTTATTATTCAACTCAGAACTGCAATCTTTAGATTGCAGCTCTTTTTGTGAAACTAAAATTATGCAGTTTTAAACAATTACATCGGACTGAAAAAAAAATTATATCGAAGCTACATTTTATATGAAATTATATTACAGAGCCAGTAAGTCGCATTTTAAAGCAGGCTCAGAGTAATTTTTAATGTTTTATCTATAATCAGTTGAATATGTCTTGGGTTAAGACGATGCGAATACACAGCATGTTGTAGGGTTAATAGCGTACGGCAACAAATTTTTACAAACACTAATCCTTAGTGTGTTTGAAGGTGTATAGGCTACTGTGAATCACCAGCTTTTAGGGGTAAAAACCTGCAGAGTTCAGGCTACATCCTCTGCCCAGCTCTGCGTGCGTTGGGGCCCAAAAATGTGGAAATCAACTGCTCTCTACGCTCTATCTTGTCAGTCTTACCGAGTAATATGCTCTGTTTATATAGTGTGTTCACATATAAACGGGTTTTGATAGTTTGAAATGATAGGTCTGTAAAGTATAGCATGCAAAGACTTGGCTGCATGAAACAACACGCCGTTTTCTTCGGCTTTATAACGACGTTTGTTGGTTTGACCTTGTAGGGTGGAGAGGTTAGGCGTCCAAAAGGCCCTTTCCAAAAGGGACGGCAAAACCGCCGTGACAAAACACCGGTGCCAAGCGCCATTTGTGGAGAGAGGAGCTGGGATTTGCACAATTGAAAAATCTTGGGCTGTCGTATATGGAGTCTAAATAAAGACTACATGCTAACGAAAATGACTGTGCCATCCACATTCTTATAGGACATGCGTGTGAGGTTGGTAATTTACAAAAGATTTTTATTTTATTTTGCCTTTTGTCGAATGGCTTTTTAAAAATCCATAAAACGACCACAAGGTTTTTAGTAGCTAGTTGTGCCATCGTGGTATGTACTGCAGTGTGTGAGCATATACTTTGTGCATCTTACCTATATCGTTTGTTGTCCACGGGGATTATATCCATGGCAATGTAATACTGCTGATGTGGGTCCAAGCCCGTAATCTTCACACGCATAGCGGGGAACATCCGCCTGACAGGAAAACCAAATAAATCTTCTGCACTGGAGATTTCAGCCAAACACAATACACTCTACAGACATTTTTAACTAGTAGTATAATAATAATAATAATAATAATAACAATAATAATAAGAAGAAGAATTCGGTCCAAAGCCAGTCATTGATTTATCCTGATAGATATATTAAACATTTTACGCATCATTTTCTTTAGCCCCGATATAGCATAATAATCTCTCTACTTCTTTTATTTCCTTCTTTTTCATCTAATATTAGGCTGACCATAGACGTGTGAACTCTATTTTACCGTCCGGCCTTGGTGATAATCATCTCCGTGCCAATCTCGTGGAACCGTTTCCACAGGTCTGATCCTTGCAGGTCCACGCGGGTCTCCTCTCCAGTGCCGGTTACCGGCGCCGTGCACAGAGCTGCGGGCTGCGGGCTCTCCAGCAGCGCGTCCTCGCTCTCAGCTGCATCGTAACGAAACAAGATTTACTTTTTTTTTAGTAGGCCTATTTATTTTGGTAACAGCAACAATCAAAGCATCATACACTTAGCAAGGCATTGCACTTCGATTTGAGTTCGACTCATATACGTCTGAAATGTGAATAAAAACAATAGCATTACAGCAGACCTACATTTGACGTCTAAATAAATAACCAGAGACTTATGATCAACTATATTGTCACAAATACCCAACTCAGGGAAGTACTGCTATAAAAGCACTTTTTACAACATTATATCATATTTTTAAAGATTAAAAAGTTAAGTAATTCTGTGGTTGCATTCGTTCAATCCTTGTGCCCACAGTCTGTTACAATATTATAGTTATGAGTGTTTGTAAAAATTAAGATTTAACCTACACTTATTATTCAATATGTATCAGCCTAACACAACCAGTTTTGTGGCTGACCTCAGATATAAGCCCCAGGAGGAAGTGCATCATGATTTTCATCATCAGCACTTGGGTCTAAATCTATTTTAACATTGAGGATGTGTTTACAGGGCACACTAACAGCAGTGTTTATGTGTCTCACCGCTGTTGTTATTTGCGCTGTTCAACAGGCCTCCCCAACTAGTGGAAATTTATGGACAATAGACGTGGGCCTAACAAGCCAAACTAACGCAGAAACGACTCCTCGGCCAAACGCATTTTAAACACGCAGCAGATTTAAGTCCCAATTTGTCGGGGCCAGCCGGTTTACGCTCTCTGCAGACCTCTTGGTATCCTTTCCGTGGCAGTTTCCCTGCCTTTATACGCTGCTAATTGGCGTGTTTATGATTGCAACACAACTCATAAAGCCTCTCACATTAGTCACACTCACACCGCTCATATTTACTAGACCAGGGCAGTGATATGATATCACATTCCCATTGAAAAGCTCAGACTAAAGCGTATCATTGCTTTAGTTTTGAATCTGCTGTTTATTTGTTGCTGCATTTGCATTCGCAGTAAACAGAAGAGAGTGTGCGTAATCCTGATGAAAATAAAATAAAATCTGCTTTTGATTAAAAACACCAGCCAGTCCAAGGTAGGAGGTTTTTCCCTTAAAATATAGCATCAGAGCAACACATTTTTTCGGCCTATGGTTGATCGAATAATTAGAAGCAAATACAACCAGTCAATAGTTTCAGTGACAAAATGATAGGGCATGATTTAATATCAGTGCGCACTGCTAAATTGATAATATTTCTTTCTAAATGCAGGTATGGTAATGTCATTATTATTATTAGTTATTCACTTACGGGATCCGTCACATTCAGCCTCGCTGCCCCGGTCGCTGGTGCACGCTCTATCGGCCCTCAGTCCCGGGCTCCCGGTTAGATCAGACACATCCGTACCGTCCTCGTAGCCGGGAGACGCTGCATCCTCCTCGGCCGTCCTGCGCCGTTTTTCCGCTCCGATCAACGCTTCCACGGAGAATGCGTGCGCTTTGACACTGAGCGCACACGGCGAGCGCCGCTTCTCTGCCATTTCTCTCGGTCTCGGGGACGGAGAGGAGCGATGAAGGAGACGGCGTCACGAGTTTGCAGGGAGCAAGAAAAGTTCAAAACCCCGGCAGTCAAAGAGAGAAGGAATCCACGACGGGAGCTCCGTGCTATCGGTAGGACAGTCTCTCTGTCCTTGAGCCGAACAGCAGTGGAGACAGAGGGACCTGGGACGAGCTGCGACAGCGTCTCCGTTATCCGTAGGTGCCGTGCGGACTTTTGGAGAGTGTCAACAACTGAGCTTAGAGGAGAGCCGGGGAGAGGGACCTGTCAATCACAACGCAGAGCAACCAATCACGAGTGATCACAGCCCCCCGGAACATTTCCCAGGTCCCGCCCGCCGTGGGGGCCGCTCGTGCCGCCTTATGTGGTAAAAGAAGAGCTGGTGAATGAATCATATCTTCAGGCGGAGGAGCGCGAGGAGCGTCTGTCCGGGGCATTGCGCGCATTTTCACACACCGGTCCGACATGCTCTGCATATCTGGCCATTAGTGCCTAACGCACGGTGGTCACTTGGGGGCTCCATCGTAGAAAGAAGCATATCCCACACAGCATTAAGCTGCAGATTGAAGAATTACCTCAAACGCTTTTTGCACATACGATAATTTAAAGTGACTGACTAAAATAAATGTAGTTACCAAATGTAAAGAACAAGTCGCGATTCTCTTTGTTCTTTTGTTCTTTTGCGTGTGTGTGCCTTTCAAAATAAGTTTTGCAATTTTGAAGTCTACATGCCAAGTTGTCATGCAGCATGTTTCATATCTGAGGAACCTGTTTCGGACAGTAACACGCAGCACAAACTTTGTCGCACTATAGCAAACTTAAATTTTTTCAAAGTGTAGTTGTATATAAATGTATGACTTTAAGCCTAGCCCTAGTCTAGTCCTTGTCTCACTGCAAATGAAGTGCCCAACTGAAAAAAGAAAATGCCTACTGCACCACACAAAGGCCCAGCGATAAATCACATACATACACATCTATAGGCCACTTACGGGCTAGTGCAATAACAAATATATGATAAGTGCATTAAATGTTTATTTTTAAAATGTGAATTTAATTATGCTGGCCATAATTTAGCTGACCCAGTCTGTGCGCTTTATTTTGAGAAAATGTATCTGCGTAATAAAACATCCCAAATATGTTATAATTTCAAACTTGGAGTCATACAGGCCTAAACTGAATTCACTGAATGCATGGTCTGGTTAGGACGTGCTAGTTACGGAATCACAGAAGTGATATAAAATACATCCAGCTGAAGTGGGTTAAGAGATTAGTCGGAGTCTCTCACCACGTTTGGAAATAATCTTCCACACTTTCAAGGCCGCGTAAATGAGCGTGTGGTCACGCCGGGAATGCGTGTTGGTGCGTAGGCCGTTAAGATATGGAGGGATGAAGCTGGCTATAAATAAACAAGGCACTGAGGCCAATTGTGTGTGCGGGTTTCTTAATTTCTTGATGACCGTTTTAAGAACTGGTAGATTCCTTTGAACACACCAACTGACCGCAGAGCAGCTTAATATGCGCGGCTGGAATGTCTGGATCCAACCTGTGACTTAATTAATCTGCCTGTTTGTTAATTGTTACGGAATTTGACCATGTGCAATGTTATTATTAACATCAGGACTGAATTATTTGACGTTTCCTCCGCTGGAATTGTGAAGCTCGAGGCCTCGGCTCGCTCGTTGGTTAAATAAACAACGTGTCGTCGTCGTTTATTGGCATAAATTCAGCCTAAATGATTGGACGTCAAGGAGAAGCTCGTGCCCCACGTCCATGGGGCTTATCAGATCAAAGGTTCCGCGTTCCGCTTCCCTTTCTATTTTTCTAAAAGTCGCGTTACTTTGTAATTCCGTGAGAATTAAATAGGTTACGGTTTGTTTTGAATAAAATTCACTTTCAATCCAACATGACACTAATTTGGACATAAAAAG
This sequence comes from Chelon labrosus, assembly GCF_963514085.1. Classification (NCBI taxonomy): domain Eukaryota; kingdom Metazoa; phylum Chordata; class Actinopteri; order Mugiliformes; family Mugilidae; genus Chelon; species Chelon labrosus. The sequence goes on from NC_140347.1 coordinate 20,872,775, forward strand.
CCTGCACGCTTACAGAAGTGTTTAATCTCTCAGACAATACAAAATGACAGATAATTATTATTAGAATATAGAACAGCGGTTAGTAATGGCACCACGTTGTTTTGTCTTCATAAAATTTAAATGAATGTTGAGTTTATATAGTAAATTATCAAAAACCTAAAACCTAAAACTTTTAGTAATATTTGCGCTAAACTTCGTGTTATACTTAAGAGATTAATTTTCATTGTTTTGTTATTATTTCTGTGTTTTCGTAATTGATTGGCGGTGCATTAATATCATTCAATATAGCTAATCTTTAACAAAATACTGATTGGCTCAAGACATTTCTGTTCACATTATTTTATGGGAAAACGCTAAAAGTTCTTAAAAGGCGAACAAAATACGCACAAATGCCGCCATCTTGGAAATTATAGGACCACTCCGTTCAGTATTATAATAACGTCGTTTAATAACAACAAAAATAAAATAATGGTAATTTCATATTTGAGCTGCATTTCCCTTTTTATTTTTTTAATTTTTAGAAAAAAACTAATACTGCATGAAACTGATAAAAAAAAAGCAACAAGCCTTTAACCATAACATTTTAGGTAAGTGGTTCGTAATAGCCAAGACTCTGGGTCTGATTAGGCCGCATAACTGTAAATAGGCGTATAGCTTTTATAGCCTCATGATAAACCTGGCTTCAATCAGTCATCGCCAAGAAACACGAGAAAAAACATTTCGTTGTCTTTAAATATATACAGGATAATAATAAAAAAATATATATTGATAGGTAATTCTTATGTTTTGTCAGTATTTATTTTTCTCGTTAGCAGGCACCTGTATTTCATTGGAAAGATCTGCTGTTGGTGTGATTACTCAATATCTTAATAAAAATGTAATACGTTGAACAGCCCTTCAGCAAAATATGATAAATAGGCTATATCTGACTCACTGAACCTTTAGATAAATACATAAATACCTGAGGCAAATTTCTAGCATCCTGTGGACATGTCCAGAATAAGTTCAAAGGAAATCGGATTGTCGAAAAAGCTCGTCTGAGAATCTAAAAACAATAATTTTCTCATGGACTAGTCTGGATTTCGATCATTTTGAAATATTGCTTCTTTTCCACATTAATTACGAAAATACGTTCGTCTTGACGGGTTTATACCTTCCTTCATGCCGTTTTTTTTAGATCCTATAATACAGCAACCTATAGAGCTGTGTCAGTTTTGTTTAGTGTCTCAATCTGTCAGTACGTGACCTTGATTCATTAACCCGTTAAGCAGTCAGAAATCACGCTATAAGTTTGGAGCAATAGTTCGCTGCATTTATATGCGTACATTTTAACATACATGCTATTTTGGTCAAACAAGTGTAAATCACAGGTTGCTCACGGCAGGCTTCCTTTCCATTCATGAAACACTGCCTGTGCCGCTGCGCCTCTGTAATTGGCTCGGGCTGTTGCTTTGATTTATTAGCCTACTAGCATCCAGTTTGAACGATAACCGACTTTAAAGTTAACGAATTAAATTGAATAAATAAATCCAAAATATAATATAAAAATATTTTTTAAATTTCATTTTCACTTTTCATTAAAAAGACTTAATAACATTAACTGCTATTTGTAAAAGACAGTTTATATTGAGTGTGTTCTGGTGATATTTGCTAATTAGCCTAAATTATACAGTCACGTACAGGTGCGTATTTACGTGATGACTTTTAAGGACAAGCGCGTAATTCAGCCAATCAGAGCCCAGCACATTTATGCAAGGACCGTTTAAAAATTACATTTTGCCACTCCAAAGGCAGGAGTAGAGCATTGCTCACCGAATAGGCTGTTTATTAAAAACCTTTGACATAATTACCTGCCAGCTTTGAAGGGGACTCGGTGCAGGGTAGAAGTGCCCGAGCAGGGGAGTCTGGGTAATACATTGTTAACAGTTATTTAGCGCGTGCTAATGGGCACGTGGAACACTGCCAGGGCTTTTATGGCGGAAGTGGCACGAGAGCAGGGAAGGTGTGCGAGTTTCTGCCTGTGTGTGAGCGAGGGAGAAATAGAAAAGGGCATACTGTACAGTGCAGTGGAGCTTTTTATAGGTTTCGGGAGTGATACCTTTCCACAGTTTTGCAGTGTGTGATCTTTCCGGAGGACAGGCTGGTTTAGTTCTACAGCTGACCTCAGGAAAGAGCGGTAGGGATGTGGTGATATATGCAGAGAGAAATGCAGCATTCAGGTTCAGCCATCTGTCTCCCTCAAGATTTAAGGGTCCCTTGTCACACTTCTGTCCTGGGTGGCTGATTCCTAGCTGTGAACTGTTGGGCCCTCCGTGTGGCTCCACTAGCAAAGCCATAACTTGAACTCCACGCCTATCTGCAGTTACAGCAACACTGCAAACGGCTGGGGGCCCTGCGAGCGTATCCTGCTTATGCTGGCCTAGAGTCGCTCGTCGTCCAAGTGAAGTGACCCCCGCGCTCTTTCATAAAGTTAACCTTCCATTGAAAACGTGGTATTTACTGACGCGCTTGATGGAAATTGATGGATCTATGACATTTATTGAATTTTTTTATGAGCTGGTTCTGGTCTTGACGCCGTTTATTCAGGCCTCTGTGCGCCTCGGATGTTATTCAAGTTGAACTCCTGCTCTGGCTGCAATACACGAGAACACAGGCGCACACACGGGCAGACAGACAAGAGAGAGACAGATGACTCTGAGCAGCAGACTGAAACTGCTGGACTGGTGTTCGACTCATTCTCTTATTCACAGATCAAATATGCACTGTTGGGCTAAGCCAAGCTGTTGCTACACATCGTTATTTTCATGGGATAATAATGAAAGGCCTTTAGTATGATTCTTTCAATGTCTATAAATAATGTCAAAGGGAACTGGATTAATAAAATATCTTATATATCCATTAAACAAACAGTGTTTAGATGAGCAGACAGAGCTGTTAAAAATAAGGACAATGGTAGAAGGTAAAGGAAATGAGAAATCTTGACGAAAATAGCTGTTTATCTGATGGCATTGCATAATACTTTAAGTTATTCACAACACATCTTGCAGGAAATTTACCTGGTTAATGCACACATGCTGTATATTATTTCGGTCTCTTAATATGGGATATCACTGTTGAACATCTGAGAAACCAATCAATGTTTTTTGAGAGTTTTGTAATTTTTTGAGGCACATTAACCAAAGGAGACATGATTGTCCTTTGCTCCACTTTGAATCAGGCATTTATTTTAACTGTTGATGATGATGATGAACACTGTTTTTAATTGGAGTTGAGAGCATAGGATTGTGGTTTCATGATGGGAGGACATGCCGAATGACAAAGTCTGTATGTGGTGACTCTGGAGTGCTCGCAGTAGGAACAAAAAGCGCCAGTATTCCTCTTACTGATGTTTTGGCTTGTCAACAAATCATCAAGCATTACATTCTAAATTTCTACAGTGAATAAAAGACATTAGAAGATACTGCTCACGTTCATGACATATGTTTACATAATCACAGGGGAACATTTTTATTATTAGACTTTATCATGCAGGCTAGTTTTAGTGCGTGGAGCACTGATGCTTCCAGACTAGGATGACTACGTATTAAGAAGCATATGTGATGTCAATAGCAGGATTCTTAGAAGGTGGTTTTGAAGCTCAATGTGGTGGCTCTGGCCGTTGCCTTCTTGGCAGTGCCTGATTCGCCTCACTTCCGTGTTAATTCAAAAATGTGTGAGGTGAAAAATGAGAGGTGGACGTTGAGTGGAGCTGAGATGCGCTGGCAGACAGCTAGTAATCTCTGAGGGGACCCACCTGTCACTCAAAGTGGCCACGCACTTAATTAACGAATAACATTAACCCTTGAGAACATTTATGGTATATCAGTGAGTTTTGAAAAATCACCCCCCACAATGTTGTCATAAACATAGCCTAGATCTTTGATCAAACTGAACCCTAGTACAGCAATGAATGTCAGTGGCCACCTTTGCTGATGATGCTACATTTGTCCTGATTCCCTGAAATTCTATTTTTCCTGCAAAATTATGATCAGCTACAAAACTGATTGCATGAACGTAATGTTGAGGGCGTGTCAGAACTTTGTCTCAATTGCTTTGTCCTGATTGCCCTGTGAACACAAACAGATCCGAGGTTAAATACAACATTGTAACAATAACTAGCTCTGGGAGTAGTTGCCTCGTGTCATAGGCACTCGGCACTAATTATTCTGATTTAGAACGAACAAAATATAGCTGCAAAAGCACCTTTAGTGTGTCGCACTTCTGCACGGCCCTCTAAATGTCCAGTTGCCCCTCAGGTGCTTGTTTTGATCTGTGGTGCAGTCATGGTTGGGTAGGATTTGACTTTCAAAGCTCTACTGCGCCATCGTCTGGTTCTGTTCGCGTTCCCTTTGCACCCTTTTGGAGCCAGAACAACTCCGAAAGGTGCAAAGAGTACATTGGAAGGTTGACGTGATGTTAGGCTGCATAGGCTGCCGCAGACAGCGGAAAGCAGGCAGGCGAGAACAAGAACAAGGTCGCATAGTGGCCCCTGGGTGATGCAGTTTATTTTGGGCCATTAAGAATGGCAAAGGATATGAAGAGGGCAGCTTGTGAGAAGCTCCAATGCGCAAGAAAACATCATGGTTCACCAAAAAGTAAAATGTTGAGCCATACCAATGAATACCGGCTCACTTCAAGAACTGTGTCTGTACACTTAAAAAGGAGAGCGAGGTGCAGGGCTGGCAGTGGACACAAGTGAAAAGGAAGAGGGGAGTCACTTTGCTGAGAAGTAGCTAAACTTTGGTATTTGGATTGGATCACCATCATTTGTATTCGAACTGAGTGTTAGGAAACAGACGCAGATTAAGCCAAAGCATTTCACAATGACTCGCACAATATTCAGAGTCTGGGAACTGCCGTATTGAACATCCTCTGACTCCATATTTTTCTTTTGCCTCTACAGTAGAAATGAAATTGTTACCGAAGTGTTCGTCCCTATGATGAGATCCAACTGACAAGCTTTCTTGTTAACTCATCATACATCACACTTTTTTAACCATTAGACATTTGAACCAGTCTGGCTTGTATCTGATGTATTTCTTCGGGGAAGGGCTAAATAGAGGTAGCCAGAGGTTTATCTAGTGCTATAACAAATGGAGTTTATTTAGGGGTGTCGAAATGGCTACAAAAACACATTGCCAGGATTTATATGTCTCAACAAATGTGCTTCAGTTGGTGTTTTGCACAAATGAGAACACGGTGATAGCATCTGAGCGGTCTTATGCCAATTCTTAACAAGGCGGACGGGGTGCCAAAAGCATTACGTTAGACTAGTAAACAACTATACTTTCTACGGATGGCATGGTTTAACATTTGGGTACCACTGTTGCGTCGTTAAAGGAGGGAGTTTAACGATGCAAGAAGTCCTTCCTGATTATCTGCAGAATGCTTTATGTAGCTGTGCTGTAAGTAATTGACTCTGTGCTTAAATCAGGTCAGCGGAGGTCAACAGCTCTGCAGGATTGGCTCCAGTCATATTTACCCAAGTCAGCAGGAGACGCAGTTATACATGCTTCTCGGGCTGATCTAAGGTCTATTAATTACAAAGCATAGTCATAATTTGCGGAAGTAAACCATTTACGTGCTGGCGTTGAACGCACCGTAAATCGAGTCCACTTGCGTCCAAAGGACTGCAGTGTTGCCAAGGTAACCTGCCGATTTCATCACCTCATAGAATTCGTATGGATGATTTAAGCGCGTAGAGATCGTCAGCTGCTCGAATATGTTAAAGCTAGAAATCCGCTCCCTTGAGAAAAGGCGCCCAACCCTTACTTGTGCAATCTTTTTAAGGCGATTTTGACGAGGGTGAGGCAGAATGTAATGTGCAACAACTCATCTCATTACCTCACTGCCTCTTTTTCTCCCTTCAAAGACGGAAAGAAGGGGGGGTGGCTGTCAGGATGGGGAGAGAACAGGCGAGCAGGTGCTGTTTTTATGGTTTTCTCCATCCAGCGAAGAAGAGGTGAAAACATTTTCTCCTCTCATAACCCATGAAACCACATGAAGCCTCCATCTGAAAGGTGTGTGTTTGTGTGTGTGTGTGCATGAGGTCATTAGAAGGAAGGACTGTGTGTGCAGAGGTTTTGATTACACCCCAGCGTTTCGTCGCCAGATAGTTTTAAAACACATAGGTGTGTGAGTGTGCATATGTGGGCAGTCTATGATTGTGTGTAATCACCACCCTAGTTTCCTGTGATCGGGCTGCGTAATGAGCTGCTAAAAAGCACACAGATTAGAACGATGGTTAATTAAGCTCAAAGCACTTTTTCTTTGGATGTCCCTTTCTTAGTCACAAACGCATACACGCAAACACACCCTCCTAACGAGTGCAAAGCTCATCACAGGAACGCTGCAATTTGAAAATAACAACAATCATAAAAAACCATACAAACATCTGCAGCTCGTAACTAGCGTCTCCGGCCAACCCCAGCACACGTGCCTCTTAAAACTGGAGAACAACGGTTATTTTCATCTCTTAGATGTTTGAGTTTTATTTCTTTTCTCTTTCTCTGGCTCAACTGGAACCATTTAGATGTTTTTTGTTTTTTTTTTAATCAAAGAACGAAGTCGTTAAAATTGAGAATTGGCGGCGGAGGCGTCCGGTAAGCCCGTCTCTCCTCCCTGCCTGCACTCAGCGTCCAGGCCAGTGCTAACTAGCATTTAGTGCAAATGTAAGGAATGTTGTTTTATTACTGTATTTAAGGAATGTCTGAGTTAAAGTGTGCACAAAACATGCATATGTATATATCAACTTTTATTACCTTGTTATAAAAAAAAAAACTGCGTTTTTCTGCAGCGACGGTTTCTATTTTTAAGCCTTTTCTGAGTATCTAATTGGTCATAATGACACAGTTTTAACTGTGGAGGGAACAAACTTTGAATGAAACTCAAACAATCAAAGCCTTCAGAAACCTTTGCCCACTCTGATTCACAATAGCAAACACTCACACATTAAGAAATCCTTCTCACATCTATTAATCTTTAAGATGAAAAACCACAGGCTATTTGTCAGTGGTCATTTATAAATCAATAACTGTTATTTTCGTGGGTTGCCTGTGATCAGAATGAGCAGACCTACAGTTACACACATTGATTTAAATACATTGTGTCTACATTTATGCACAAATGCAAAGACCAGCTGATATTATGATGTATATGAAGCCACCATTGAGTTGTTGGGGTAAAGTTGGACCAGGGTCCATATTTGTAAAAAGATCAGCATCGTCCGAGAACATTTTTACCTTAAGTAATCACCAAACTGAGTTGATTTCCACTTTTAAATACCTTGGGCTTTTAATTAAAGACCAGTTATCTTGTAAGGCACATTTCCAATATGTTGCATAAAATGATTTTTTCAGGATTTTATTACAGAAACAAGTCTTGTTTTTCTTTTTACATGAAACAGAAACTGATGGAGTCTACCTTTTTTATGGTGATGTGTTGTATGAACACCTCTGCTCACTGTCTTCATATCCTGGATAAGCACGTATCATAGGGCTCTGAGATTCATCGGAAATTGTGGCTCTCTCACTCAACATTGCGTGTTATATTTAAAAGTGAACTGGCCTGCTTTATGTGCACGCCTACTTAGTCATTGGTAAGTTTTTATTTACAAATCCATTCTTAGCACGATTCCCATGTGTTTATCTTCTCTTTTAAGCTTGAAATGTGGAAAATCCAGTCTCCGTTCTGAGGACATACGGCAATTTGTGGTTCCTAAGGTACGAACTGGATAGGGAAAGACAGCTTTTAGGTTTTCTGCTCCTGCTGCAGGGAACAACAGACAGTCTAATCTCAAACTTAAAACCTGGAACGAGTTTGAAAAGATGCTGACATCTGTTGCGTCTAGTCTGTCTGTGTGCAAATGTTTTACCTGGGTATTTCTATGTGACGCAAGTCTGTGATTTTATGTTACGTTTTCATATAAAGTCTTGTTAAAACTGTGTCGTTGCCAGTAGGCCAGTAGTTATTTACCGGTTTACGAAGCTCAAAAGAAGCCACAAATGAAGGTCACTTAAATGGAAATTGGTTCAAATTGAAACATGAATGAATACCTGTTCCACTGAAGCCGTTTTTTACACCAGACTTTTAAATCTGTTGTCTGTGGCGACATTACTGCATGGGCGCACATGTACCACTAGAAGTTACATCAAACGGCAATGACTGCCATGAGCTGAAGAGGGGAGCAACTGTAGTGACCGAGACAGGAAAACCTAGGAAGCGTCCAAGAAAGTTTTCTGAAGCTCCAGGAAAAAAAAGAGAGACTCTGCTTTGAAAAGAAGGATTACAGTCTAAAAAAGAAAGTGACAGATTAATGTGGCTTTTCCTTGTTGGAGAGGTAAAGGGACCGAGGGACTGTAGGTGTTTGTGAGCAGAAGAAAAGTGTCAAGCAAAAGAAGCTAGAATTGTATAAGTCTGGCCCTACCACTTCATGCACTGGCAGACCATTCTCTGTTAATTCTCTGATAAAGTCCGTCATTCTGTGCATGTGTGCACATACATGCACGTGTGCACACATCACTGTGTCTGTGGCCAAATTGCTGCAGTGATACAGCCTCGGGGAGAAATGTGTTTTCGATATAGAGTCTCTTCCTCTCCCTGCATGCGTCTAATACTCTCCCTCTTCCCAGGATAACAGGGTCACAGCATGGAGACCTCGACGACTCCACACCTGGAATAACACCACCCAGAATATCCGCTCTGCTCCGCCTGTGAGCTTTTGTGTGTGTGCGTGTGCGCGCGCAAAGGAGATAGGGAAAAAGTGGGGAGAGTGAGGGGCTTTATGAATGACAGAAAGGAGGTGGTCATGTGGTGCTTTCAAGTCATCTGTCTCACTAATTTCTCTTTCTTTTCTGTCTCTCTCTTTGACACATACTCAGACACAAACTGAGCCCTGGTGTTTTTGGGATGGCCTGTTTTGCAGCAGAGGAAATATGAAACACCCTAAGGCATTTGTCAGTGGTCAGTTATATGTTCTTGCTCTTTCTCGTGTGTGTGTGTGTGTGTGTGTGTGTCTGTGTGTGTTTCCACGAAGCACGTTTTAAACTCGCCTTTAAACCCGCGTGCGTCACTGTTCCCCCTGACACACTGCTGAGGTCTGATTAATAAAAGATGAGTTTAGGGGAAGTATGAGTGTTTTGATTGCCCCCCCTCTCTCCGCGGCAAAAAGAAAGGAAAAGACGGGATGAAAGACGGAGAGAGAGGGACCGAAAGCGGAGCGAGAGAGGGCAGGGTCCACTGCGATCACCCGAGGACCACACTGTGAATGGGCCGCTGACCCAGAGCCAGAGAGGGGACGGACAGAGAGAGAGAGAGGCATGAAGTGAGGATGCAGCGAGAGGAAGAGAATTCATAAATCCGCCGCCGTTTGATGCCTGTGGTGTGCCTGTGTAACTGAAGCCCTTTTTCTTTAGCTTGCTCCCTATTTTTCCCTCCCTCCTCTCCCCCTCTTCTTTTTTTTTTTTTTTTTTTTAATATCCCTCTCTTTGCCCTCTTCCTGCTGATCTGTGCCAACCACCATGAAACCACCGCCACATTAGAGCCTTTAACGGGCACTGCCTGGCATCCTGCTCTGTCCAAACATATTTTAACACACACACATGGAGGAGCGTGTACAGGCGGCGCTACATAAAGTTTCTGAATTCACAACTATAGGGTTTTGTCATATATTAAGGGCTGGGGGATATTTTTCGTCCCTACAAAACTGCCACGTGTCATTGCGACTCCAAATAAACTCCAAAGATGTTCACTGCTTCTAACAGATTGTGGACGGAGAAGGCGGCAAATAAATGGTTCCCATACACAGACTGAAAAATTATAATAAAGCTGGAGAATTTACTAGGAATATGGTTTAAACTGATGTTTATAGAGTGGAATATTATTATTACATTCCTACTCTGTTACATACCAATGAATAGGACTGAGCTTAGGTTGTGGCTTTTGCCCGTCCATCAATCATCAATCCATCAGTTTACCCTCCAGCTTCTTCGTAGCTCATCTGTGTCATACTTGTGAGAAAATCGAGAGTTAATTCCATCCAAACACCAGCTCATAAACTCACACACTCCTTTCCCTCTAATCACTTCAGAAAGCTACACATTTTAACTTCAGCTGTTTGCATGAATCTGTGAGCTCACAACTGTCCTCACCATGAGCTGGCCAAGTCTCTCAGCCTTTCATCTCTCACATGAACGCACAAACACACACAGCATGCAAACCGCACAAGTCCATGTGAGGATTTTGTGATTTGTTAATGAGGCGGCGAGGATGTTGCTCACACCCAGCTGAGAAGGGTGCAGCTGGACGGCACTGGCCACACCGGCTGACATCAAGCTAGCACCCCAAGTTGAAGCTTGTTTGTCTGCGTATTGCCTGAGTATTAGAGATTAGATAATAGTAAATTAAGAAGGAGCTTTCCTCTTACCATTTTAGCCCCCGCCGTGTACTTGATGTTCACCTTTGACCTCCTGGAGGACGTAAACCACAATTTGGTGCTGCAATCTGTACAAAAAAAATAAAAAGGTTAAATTCTTGACTTAAACATGTAAGATGCACAGGAGCTATCGCCAAACACTGGTTAATACACAGCTTTTATTAGAAATATATGAAACTGTCCACAGGATGGATAACATTATGATGTCTAATGTAAAAAAGCGCTTGCTTGCACTGTACGAGGCCACATATTTGTTAATCTGTAGTTCTCATCAATTCAATCAAATGTTAAAGTGTTGTTTTGCCTTTTGTTTTGGTTTGTTATTCGGAATACTCTTTTTTGATTAAAGACAAAGGGAAAAAAAAGAAAAGCTGACTGATGCAGTTTTAATCTTACTTTGCTTAAAACCTTTGCTTACAACCTGGACCTTATTTCTGGCATAAAATGCAATCGTTTACTCACCCATATAACTTTTGTGTCATCTGTAGTCCTTCGGGAGATAATTAGATCTGTGTACATCCATGTAGTGGGAGTGACTGGGGCAGCGAAACACAGCCTCTAAATAACGCATTATCTGCCACGAAACTCGTTCATTTCACCGATATTTTGTTATCCTACGCTAGTGCTATTCCCTGTTGAGTCCAGAGTTACCTGTCATCTCTGAGTGCTGCGCGCACCCGTGACGGTCAGCTTATTTACCAGTAATTTGCTACTGCTAGGTTTTTTGCAACATGGCTGAATATTTTTTCGATTCTGAGGTTGTGGACGAACCATAGCAGTAGCAAATTACAGGTAAACAAGCCGACTGTCGCGGGTGCGTTCGGCACTCAGAGATGACATCATCCAGGTCAGAAGACATCATAGGTCAATCTACAGACCCCAGATGATGATAACAGGAAACTCTGGACTCAAGGGGGAATAGCACTAGCGTACGATAACAAAATATTGGTGAAATGAACAAGCTTTGTGGCAGATAATGCGTTATTTAGATGCTGCGTTTCGGTGCCCCATTCACTCCCATTATATGGATATACATGGATCTAAATATCTCCCTGACTACTACAAATGACACAAAAGTTATATGGGTGAGTAAACGATCGTATTTTATGCCAGAAATAAGGTCCAGGTTGTAAAAAACAGTAGTTCCCCTTTAAAGCTGCAGAGTCTGCACTTTAAGACCATATTCATTGGATAAGTAAGAAAATGTAGCAGTGTTGAAAAATGCATGAAGCTAACTGTAAATGTAATGTAATGTACGTATATTAAAAACTGATACATACACGATATGATTCGTGCATGATGGATGGATCATAATAATAGTGAAATGGTCCGTTTATTACTCACAAACCATTTTCTTCTTTCTTTGCATGTGAGGTGTGTTTGATGACATAAAAAGGTACATGAGCGCCTGTGTGACATGGACAAACACACACGCTGCGTCTTTTGCAAATGATTCATCACACAGGGCCGCAGCGTCAAAGCTCAGAATCAGACACCCTTAAGTTAAATCTATCCTGACTGTGTGGTTCTACCAAAGCCCAGTCTCAGAGGTTTCTATTACCGGTGAGCCAAGACAAAGTCCTCTGGTTAGACATGCAGAGACTAACAGCCGGCATTACTGTCAGGGAGTATCACTGTCCATGTCCTTTGACTCTGTGGCTATGTAAACAGCATTTAAAGGTTTATTAAGAACACCCCCGTATTATTGGAGGTCATAGGAACAGTTAGTGGTATATGTGACAGTTTGTTTCCCTTTCATAATGGACTCTGAGCAGAGCAGGTAATTATAACAGGCAGTCTCCCGGGCTGCACAGACTTGAATGTGTGTTTACCAGCTTATAATATGAATGTCGGAGCCTTAAAATATTGGGGTATCTTATTACTGACAAACATGCCAAACACAGTACCTAACACCCTAATGATAGTTTATCCTTACTTATTATACTGTCCTGTCAGTCTTTTGATTGCTATCCTGCATTTATAGTTAGCTTTATTCATTTATCTGTGTTTATTTCATAACTCAAGTGTGTTGAGGAGTGAATACGGAGCAGGAGCAGCCATGCCTTCAGTGGCTATCCACAAGCCTTAGCATCTCCAACTATCCACTCAGGAGAGGCCAGTGACAGAGACAGAGCTCTGATATATGCATTTTTTCGTCTCACTATAATACGTTATATTAAATATTCTTTTGAAGCTCGGGTTATAGTCAAACCTATGATTTACAGCTAAGACCGTTAACCGTAGTTTACAACCTTAAATGGGTCACGCTTCTTTTCTGCTGAGTTTTAAAGTGCTTTCATCAGCCTTGGCCAAGCGGCACGAAACACATATTTTTTTATGCGAGTCCTGATTTGAAAATGTTTGGAAACCTTAACTTTATGGAGCACACAACTCCAGGACGTAGCAACAGAGACCGGTCGGGATGTTTTCCCCTGTGGGTTGCTCAGCAACACAACTGTTGCATGAGATGGAGATGAGTGAGAATAACAATGTTTTTAGTTTTGCTGGAATATCTGGGATTTATACTAAACATCAAGAAAGACAAGTGGTGAATGCTGAGCGGTAACTGTTGAAGGAAACATCAATGAGTCATCAAACAGAAAAAAAAAATGTATATATGTGCATATATCAGTGTACAAAGCAGAATGCATGATCCTCTCGAAAAATAAGTAATAAAGATAACTGCTTGCCTACATAGTTTTAAGTATATATATATAAATGCTTTCTATTATCTCATTGCAGGAAGTGAACTCTTGAGGTACTCTAGCAGAGACTGGAGTTTGAATTCAGTAACAGTCCAACAGTTAATGGCACAGGACACTGACTGACATTTAAACTAGACCAATGTTCACTTTTCTCATAATACAATATTTTCCCAATATCACCCACATCCCAGTGACCTCTTTAGATAACACTTAAGTACAGCCAGTAGCTTAGATTTGATTTGAAAAGAATAGAAACAGAGGGAAGCAGTCTTCTGGCCTTAGTCATACAAATGCACAAAGTGTAAGAATAATAGCTTGTGGTTTTACACACAACAGTGTGACTTTCTCAGCTTTGCTTTTAACCTATGGACGCAAACAGGCAAATTAGTTTCTCCTGCCACCAGTCTTGTGTGCATTCAGACATTAAAGAGACTTTGATATTTCCATCTGACTCAGCGAGCTCGTAAAATAAAATGATTTCCACTGACCGTATAAAAAGATGGACAAACCCTCCGTCACGTCACCCACGGGTTTCCCAAAGAGTGGTTTTGAAGCTCAGTGCGGGTGGCACAGACTGTGGTATTAGACTTCTCCTAATACCTGGGTCTACAAGCACTGAGTTGCCTTTGGAGGCAGCCTCAAATGGCCATTTGGTGATCTGCTTCCTTTTCCAGACTCGTGGGTCGCTTCTCGCATTTTTCCTGAGATGTCACACAATTTGTTGGACAATAAAAAAGGTTGTCACGCATCAACACCATCAAGGTTTACCAAAACGATCCAATATCAACATTACGTCTGGTTTCTATCCATCACTGAAACGAAATTTAATTTAGTAAATCTGCAACTATTATTAAGGATCACCAAACTCCACTCTGTAGCTGGTGACTTGGAATAGTTATTATTATTACTGTACATGCGTGGTACAGGTGTCTTGGAGGATGCAATTGCTTTTCCACGTATCTTGACAAACAAGAGAAGAAACTGAAGATTGGGTTAAACGCACTAGCTGGTTTGGAAACCACATGGGATGTTATCTGTCGTTCAGACTGCTCTGTGGCTGACTGCAGCAGCTGAATCCACCTAAATACTGTGAGGTGGTGAGAGGACCAAATCCAATAAGCAATCAAAACACGGCAGAAGAGGCTAAAATGGGAAAGGGAGAATCAACTCTGTGGACACAGCAAATTTACTCCTAATAGACTATGACAAGGACTCGTTTTTAGTCTTGCGGTTTTGGTTTTGAGTGTGCGACTGTGTAGACAGTCCAGGAAAAGAGATCATTGTCTTGCGATGAAAGATGGAGCCCGAGTGTGTGTGCGTGTGTGTGTGCGCGAGAAGACTACTCTTAAACTTGCTCACATGTTTTGCCATGAGTTCAGCGTTTGATATGAAGGTTTGCAGCAGCTCTGTTTTCCCTCTGTCCTCTCCTGGACATGATACGAGTGGATTTCTCAACAAACGGAGGCTTTTTCTTTAGTTTCCATCGTTTAATAGTCTCTGCAGAAACAGCCCTGCATCGCTCACGGCATTTGAACTCCTTTCGCTTTCCGCCTCTTCACTTTCTTCAGTGTGTTGGGTTTTTTTTAACTGTCAACAGCCAACTTAAAGAGCAAAGTAATAAAAGGATAAGAATTTAAATCAGGCTTTTAAACAGTCCTCTGTTATTTACCCTCCAAGGAAGGTTTCTAGACCTCCATCTGTCCCCCTCTGCTCCCCTCCACCGTTCTTTCCTCCTGCCCACCTCCCTGCTCTTGTTGAATGCACTCATGCATGATGGTCTGAACTTGATAGGCGTTCAGAGGGCATAGGCAATAGAGCTGTTAGCGTGTGCATGTATGCATGTGATGGATAAAGTATGTGTGGTCTCCCCGATTTGATTTCGTACGTGTTTTCCAACTCTTTCTTTTACTTATTGTGTTCCTGCACACACACGCACACATATATCAATCTCAGTCTCAGATCTCGCTCACTTTCATCTCTAGCTTTCGTTTTATTCTCATCTACTGCGAGGAATGTGTTAGTTTTATGTGAAGTCAGAACATATGCCAACGGGCCTGTGATGTCGATGCCAAAGTATGATGTCTCCGTTCGGGCTAGCTGTCAGACATTAGCTCGTGATGGATTTGCATGAGTAATCGTGAGGTAGTAGAGAGCTGTGCAGAGAGATGGGGAGTTTGGGTGTCTGCGCCTGTCATTGCCTAATAAAAGTTTTCATGCTTATCCTGGGAAAGGGGGATGGAAGACAGAGAGACAGGGAAGGCAGGGGCTGAGCGTGGGGTGTGTAATTTAGGCAGAGGGATTTTTAATGAGGGGAGATCTCTGCAGGTAACTTCCTATGCTCCCTCTCCCCCATCGTACCCCAGTGCGGGGGGGGGGGGGGGGGGGGAGAAACCCATCTGGTTGGACTAAACAGCAGATTAGCACATTAGCACTGGAAGACGGGCAGGCAGGCACCACGGGAAAGACCCGAGCTTACATATGACACTGGCGCACATGGTGTACGACTCATTAAAGGCAGACATAAAAGTTGCACTAAATTAAAGGCAAGCTCCATCCGCCTTCGTTAACAGATGGTAAAAGTTTGACTCACGAACGCAGATTTTATACTCAGTACACGGCGATCTCAAATGCTGCACACATCTAAAAGGGGGCTGGTTTTTTTTTTTCAACAAATGAGGTGAGCTTAGATTTTTGTTTTAAATCAAAGCGTATGTGATTTAATGTTTGGTGCACATTCAAAATGATCAGAGTGAGGAAACATCAACGGTGGAGTGATTAACCACATGGGCTAAAATACCTGTAGCACCCAAACCCTGACCGTCTGGATCTTTGCCACACTTTATCTTGCAGCTCTCTTTCTCACTGTGCTATCTAATAAAAGCAAAATCACTAAAAAATATTCTTTAAATTTCCTTACACCAACCTTGCTCACTACCAAATTATCAGGCAATGCACTTACAGATCCAGTCTTAAACTCCTGTATCACTCACATCATCTAGGCTGCCCTGGCTAATATCAAAAGTTAAATTAGTCTACAAGGACACGGAGCAACCTAAAGTTTAAGATTAGCAAGAATGTGGCTGACAGATACTTACACAGTCAGTTAAAATCTCACCTCCGGTTGTTGTTGAATAATAGACATCCTGTGTTGATCCATACTTGATAAGTCGGCCTTGTTTTCTTTTCTCACTGCAAAGAACTGACATCAAGTTATTGCACCGAGTTGTGCATTCAATGCCCCCAGATCTAGCATGATAATTTAGGTAATATTCCAACCATGCACTGTGCAAGTTTGCAGCCTGATTTAAAAATCAGATTGGATTTTTTTGGATTTTAAAAAGACTTGACGTGCACAAAAGGTAAGTTTCTACTCTATCTTTAATCTCTTTTATCTACTTAGAAAAACACATTACCAGTCAAGAATGGGGATGTGGGACAACTCTGCAAACCTTTGGAACATGTTTAAATTCCTTTCTCTCTTTGTGCAAAATCTGTGCATAGCAGCTACGGTGCTGAGGTTAGGGAAAGGTTGCGGTTACAGTTAAAACAAAACATACAAAAAGCAAACATTTAGCACTGGGTCGCGATGAGATTCAAACTCTGGTCTGGCTCAACGCGGGCCAGATGTGTTTGCATTGGAAATAAGTTATGGGATGCGGCATTGTCCAACATGAATGTTATTCTTAAGGATAGTGGGCTGCAGAAACACTGGTAAGTAGGATGTTATATATATTATACTGCTTCTGACCATGCCGCTGAAGCCACTGAAGATGCTTATTACATGGTTTTGACTTTCTGTGAACTGCCTGAATCTGGCAGGATTTTGCCTCACAGGTGAGTTTCTTAAGGAAACAGTACAAATGATACCTCCTAAACCGTGAGTTGGTGAAGGTGAGAAACCATTGGACTTGGTTCCAGGACAGTTTTTGTCCCATTTTGTCTATTCTCAGATAAACTCGAACTTGCCTCTAGATTGGTATGACTGAAGCCTTTTCTCAGAGCATCTGCTTATTTAAGCATCAAATAAGATTTTAAACGTGTAGCCGGTGGTTGAAGTTACTTGTTAAAGAGGACTGAATTAGTTAAGCGTAATATACACTTTTTTTTTCACCTTGCCATCTAAGTGTGAAGAGTGATTTAAGCTTTTCACAGGTTTGATTTTTTTTATTTTTTCCTTCTTGCCCTCAGTTTTAATGATTCCAGAACCGAGCTGTGAGAAACTACAAAGTTGCCAGGCATGACTGGAAGGGGTGCTGTGTGTGTGTGTGTGTGTGTGTGTGTGCGCGCGCGCGTTGTAATAAAGTGTATCCCGTTGCGAAGGTGTGGAGTTAGAAGCTGCTAAAACAGCCACATGTGAAATTGCAGCTGTGTGAACACAACATCATGTGTGCTCCTGGTGATAGGTGGGCTGTTGGGGGAAACTAGTCCCGCCCTCCTCATGGCTGCTAGTAGAGGCCCCGTGATACTTGTCAGTCAAAATTAAAGCTACCCTGTTCAACGTTTCTGTATCAACAAAGGGTCGGGTGAACATGTGTAATGCGAAGGTGGTCGCTTGTAGTGACAAATCCACG
This sequence comes from Chelon labrosus, assembly GCF_963514085.1. Classification (NCBI taxonomy): domain Eukaryota; kingdom Metazoa; phylum Chordata; class Actinopteri; order Mugiliformes; family Mugilidae; genus Chelon; species Chelon labrosus. Next base: position 20,890,522 of record NC_140347.1, read on the forward strand.
GAGACATGTCACCAGATTCTCCTTTTACCCATTTAGGGTCTTTCAGCACATTGTTTTGGTTCTAAGCTAACTGTTTAATTAGCTTGGGTAAGTCAGTATGCTACATGACAGCACCTGACGCTAATGATATACAATACTTTATACTTTACCTTGGCCTGGAAATCAATCAGATACAGGCCCATAACATAGTGTTAGCCAATCAGAATGTGTTACCATGGCAACTTTAATCAAGGTACACGATTGTTACTTTAACCGAACTGCTAGCTTATCATGCTATCGTCTCACATGCTAACGTAGCCGTATGAAAGTGTAGCAGTACTCACATACACACACGCACGACTTCTACATTCACAAACATAGGCCTGTCTTTGTTAAGTGTGAGTACACAAGCTCAGTTGTGCACCACTTTAACGACCTCATTTTGCCTGGCCAACGAGGTGTGCTATTAACAGCGTAACACATGCTTAATGAATGCACACTCACGCACAAGCTCTCCGGCGTGTGTTGTCACAACACTCCGAAATGTTACCTAGTTAACAAAGACACAGTTTAAACTCGCCTAAACACACGGACGCAAACTAATTTCGCCAGGCCGTTTTACCGCACGCTAATGAAAGGGAACCAGCTTTATTAGCTCTCTTTAACAGCCAACGCCCAACCCAATCATGTTCGCACAAACAGAAACACATGCACATTTTTCCTACACCAGTCAAAACAGCGATATTAAAGACGTGTAAGCTGAGATTTGAAGCTCAGATCGCTGTGAATAATCGCCCCATAATTCCATTTCCTGTCGGCTGAGGCATAGGAACTCGGTGCCATCCGAGTATCCATCTGGTTTCCGTTTGAATCCCACGACTCGGCGCTGCACCGCCGGCCCAGGCAGCACTACCATTACCAACACTGCACCCTGAAAATATTCAAACATGATGTACGACCAGCTTTTTTAGACCATGGAAATCAAATTAAAAGTAAAGTGCGATGAAGAGAAACATCCTGCCTCCATAATCTTGATCTGGCAAAAAAGAGTGCACTGTGTGCATTTACACTAATGACTACAGCTTTAATAAATTCAATGATAAGTGGACTTAACTAATCTCCATTTCTGCAACTCTAATTGCATTGCAATATTTGCTTAAGCCTACTCTGTTTTTTTTATTATTATTATTTCTCTTGCAACCGCACAGTTTTCCTTCAGGAATTGTTTAAGTTCCATCCAATCATGTTTTAGCTTATCTCATCCTCAGGCAGAGTCAGAGGTGCTAGTAGCCAGCTGTCAGCTGGGACAGCCTGGAGGGAGGGAGGCAGAGAGAGGGAGCTAGAAAAGTACTTATTGAATTTAAGTCCTCGCAGAACAGAGGCCAGATGAACATAAATCTCAAGTGATCGAAATACGAGGGTGCAGATGATGAGGGGAAAAGCGCAGGAATGCACAAATAAAACAGGCTAACCGCTTTGACTAATTTGCAGGGTAAAGACTCATCAAAATGTAATATCAATAAAAATAAAAATAATTTTGATCATCTCTGACATTTGCAAAGTTATCCATGCTTTCATCTATTTCTAGAATCTATTACTATAACTCTCTGTTTACCTGTTTGAGTGGCAAAGCCTGCTCACATCACAAAGAGACGTCACATAAACCACAGTTTCTTGGGCATCCGCGCGATTTTAAAATCTGTTCTGTGTTTTTATCCGTTACCTTCAAAGCATTCAGTGGTCTGGCGTCAGCTTTAGGCTCAGTTTTTTGTTGCACAAATGCCCACTCGCAACTTCAGATCTTGCAACAAATCTTATTTAGCAGTTACCCTGTCTATTAACTCAAAGCTGAGGCTGTGTATTTGATATGAGGGCCTGCAACCTCTGAACAGAAGTAAGTTTTGAACATTTATATCTCTAATGCATTAACTAATTAATTTCTAGTAAAATTATTTTTTTTATAAATTTGCATTGTGTCTTTCTGTGCCTCGTCTGTTTTAACATTGTGATTAATGTAAACCTTTTTGTGCCGGCAACTTTATCTTTGTATTGTCTGTACACTAAAGACTTTTTAAAAAGATTTTTCTTGAGATCTCTACACGGTAGGAAATTTGTGGTTGGTCCTACTGTGCCTCCATTTTGTTGCTTTATTGTTCGTATGTGTCCTTCTGTTGCTAGTTTCCTTGCGTTTCAAAAAACGCCATGCTGCAGAAACAGAGAAGAAGCAGGGTGCCGGGTTTTACTTTACTATGCTTTGAAAAACACTTTGAGTAATTTTCTGCACATTATTCACACCCTTTAAACAAAGACTCCTCACTCATGACACATCACGATTTTTGGAAAACAAATTATGGGCCTTGCTTTTATGGACACGGGGCGTAAAACAAAGTGTGTGTCTCGAGCAGTTTGTGCTCATGGGAAAAGAGTTAATATAAAGTGGTCACGGCATCGTGGCTGGCAGCGCCTTTACTGTCCAAATTAAAACAGCAGAAATCACCACAACAATTGAGAACAGATTTTCACCAAGGTGCCTTAATGACACTGTCAACTCCTTACCATACAAACACACACACACCGAGAGGCAACACATGCTAACGCTAATGATCCACTAGCTTTGAGCTTCAGGGCTATCTCATCAGTGAACAGGTTGTAATTCATAACAAATTGACTCGTTTCTGTGTGTGCGTGTGTTAAAGCATAGCCCATATAGGGATGTATCTGTGTCTGTAACGTGTGTGTGTGTGTCGTAGGCATCAGAAAACACACACCCGCTGTTCCAGTCTGTTTCCTCCCCATAAAAAGCAACACTTAGCACTTCATTCTCGAGCAGTTCTGACAACATTATACAGGTTAGTTTAAGAGAAGAGAGGGGAAAAAAAACAAAGCCAGAGAAACCGGAAAAAAGAAAAGGAATGAAGTGGGGAGGAAAAAAAAAAAAACGGAAGCTTGGTCACTCAGCTGGGAATATTCAGAGAATTGTTTTTAACGAGTTAAATAAATTCTCCCACAAATGAGGTGAGGGAAAGCGAGAGGGGCGCAGCAAGGTGGAGGGAGCTAGAGCGAGCGTGAGCGAGAGAGAGAGGTGAAACTGGAGTGAGTGTTTGGCGTGGTGTTGGGAATATTTTACAAGCTGCATTAATGGCTGTGCTTAAAACACGGCTATTAAGGAACGGCCATAATGCTGTATATCGCGGGTGATTATGTTCGCGTACACAGGCTTACACAGCTAAACACTCATTACGAAAACACATTCGCAGGAATGCACAAGCCAAAGCACTGCAGCGTGTGCTGGTCCAACACCTTTTGTGTAAATAGCAGCTTCCTCCGACCCAAACAATCTGCTCAACTCGACAACGCACAATGTGGCTATTCACACCATCCTGCTGCAGCTGAACACATTTCTGGAATAAAAATAAAATATTTGAAGACAGCAGCTTGATGACACAAGCTGACCCACATTGTGTTTGTCCTGTTTAATGTCAAGACTAAATGTTGGCAGTGTGATCCAACATGAGGCCTGTGCACATGTATGGCCACCAGATTTAGCTAGGTGTGTCTGTGAATTGCCAATTTGTGCTAACACTACAAGTGACAAAGTTACAAAATGGCCAAGCCTGGCTGGCTGCATAGTTGTTAAGTTATCAAAGTGTTGCTCAAAGAGCTCGTTGGTTGGTTGGTTGGCACCTTGTAATTGGAGCACTGACCAAATTTAAAAGTAGTTCATCTTTGATTTGTTGCGCATCACATCTGTCTAGTGGCTACAAGCGTCAGTTTGTAATTTCACCAGAGGCCTAAACACACCACAGTTCTATGTTGTGACTACTGCATTACAAAATGGCCGGGCGTGTCGAGCTACATTGTTGTCGAATTGTTGGTAAAGTGCTACTCAAACACTAGTTGTCGTCACGTCACCATAAGTTTTAGCTTTTGTTAGCATTCATCGAGCTAGCTTTGGTTCAGTGCTGCTACCTGCTAGTAGTACAACAATTGATTTTATTATCCAACAGCAGTAAAGCCAATTCTCATGGCTTACCATTAATTACAGAACTAGAAACATATTAGCCTACCTTAGCATGCTTAGCTAACAGTGCTAACAAAGCTACAATGTAACTTGAACAACATTTTCCAGTCCACCTTGCACATAGCCTTGTTGCGTCTCCGGGAAATCATTGCTCCCGTTCGATAACTCCCAATAAAACTACAACTTTTACTTGAGTGTTTTTCTACTTTAAAGAAAGTAACATTGACATAGCTTTCCCCCTTCCTTCCTCGTGCTAAGCTACGGTGCTTCTGCCTCAGTCGTTTATGCACACAGATGATAGTCAACACAGTTCTATCATGTCATGAATAAGGCCCACGGTGGATTCTCTGCCTTCCCAGCTATAACAGTGTTCTGGCCTTAGAAGAACCTGCAACACCCCTGCATTATTTCCCCCAGCAGTTACTCCTGAAACAGCTTTATTGAACTGGCAGAAGGATGACTGGAAAATGATCTGATTGTATTTCTAAGTTATAATCCATGAATCATGCGTATATGAGAACAGAAGGGTTGGAAATATTAAGACATCAGACATTATGGAGCAGTGAATATTTTCTTTGTTATTCTAGGCGCCAGGGCTTGCTCCTCGAGGAAGTGGTGGGCATTGTGGTCAGCAGCTGAGTACAGTATGGAACTGACCCAGTGTGCCTGTGTGTTTGTGTGTCCTGAGTGGTGATCGGAGGTGTGGCCATCAGCGTGTCAGGCTTCTCTCGCTCGCTCTCTCGTCTAGCTCCTGCTCACTTTCCTTCACTCTCTGCCATGTTGCAGACTTAAAAAAAAAATAATAATAATAAAAAAATCCAATTAGAGTAATAAACCACACATTGCATCCACCCCTAAAACACACACACACACATTTCCCCAGCAAAAATAAATAGCACACACACACACACACATATTTGTGCACACAGGTAAGCACACATGCACAAAAACACACAACCTCAGTTCCTGCCCCCTCCTGTCTTCCCGCCTCCCCTGGTTAAATATCCTGGTTATTAAGCAGAAATGTGCTGCAGATTTCTGAGGCTCTGTGTGCGACACATCTGGCCTGGGCCTTCAGGAAACGACTGGTTCACTTCACTCTTGTCATCACCTTCCAACACGTTTCTTTCACATTTCAATTTGGGAGCGGCACAGCAGGCAGCGAACAGCACACACATTCGCACACACGTACACACATGTGCAGTCGCACACAAGGACGCACATCTGGGCGCACGCACTCAGGCGCAGACACACACACACACGCGGTCCACATTAGCGACAGTGGGAGTGAACTTTCTGCTGCTCCATTTTCAGCCTCTCAGCTCAAAGGGGTGGGCTCTTGTTCATCCCATTCTTTCTGTATTATTATTTTTCTCTTTTTTTCTCCCCCTTCCTTTCTGTTCTCTCTCCCCGTCAGTGTTTTGTTGACAGTAGAAAACCTCTAAACCACCCGTGACACAAACTCCCATTTCAGGCTTGGTCAGGATTCTGTGGGATTAGCGCAGTGTGATGGATTGAAGCTCTGGGAAAGACATTTTTATGGATATGTATTGTGTTAGTGTGTTTGATCCACGACGCTAAGGCAGGACAAATAATTTTACAGTCAGTCAGAGCTTTAAAAAAACAAGGACGGCGACATAAGGAGCTAGATAAGATAGACAATTATCACCTGCAGTTACAGTTAAATTACACAGTGTCTGTTACTTTTTGGAGTCTGTATCTATAATTAGGAAAAACAGCTCATTTAAATTGATGAAGTGATTTAGTGTTCCCTTGACAAATACACAATATATAGTAATTGAACAGTAAAATGAATAAATGTCACGTGATAAAGGGTTTTTTGGTGTCTAGTCAAACATTAAAAGGCATGTTAGGGGCATTAATAGAACTGATACAGTACATTGTTGACTTTAGTATTTGAAACCGCAGCTCTTTTGCATTTGAAGTGATGCTGTAGACAAGACTGCCTGATGTTTAAACGCTTTAGTATCTCTACACTGTCTTTGTCTGGACTTCAGCAGCCTTAAATCAAGCCAGTGTTATTTAATTTTTTTTGCCCTTTCTTCATTTCAGTTTTTCTTGGCATGCGGTGCTTTCAACAAACACACTTCCCCTAACTGTTTAGAGAGGTAATTCAGTACCCTTTCTGGTTGAATTCATGGCTGCAGCAACCCGATCTCACTGAAATGTTTCTGTGGGCAGCGACGGTTTGGTCTGCGAGTCTGCCGTCACAATATGTGGGAGACACGCGGCTTAAAGTCTTAGAACCCCGGCTCGCCGAAGAAGCCGTGGAGGGCCAATTCTAATCGGCAGAGGAGACCGCAGAACATGAGAGGTTTAGACCACGGCAACATGCAGGCGCTGACTGATGACACGTCTGCTGCTCTGCTCTGACTGATGATGACACGGTGAACTGATGGCAGAGTGCCACTGACAGATGATGACATGTCAAGGAGGCCGCTGTCACTGAGGAAGCCATCAGGGATTGACAGCCAGCCGCTGCCAAATGACAAAACCGGATGAGTGATAATTCACGAGTGGGCAGTGACATCACCACAATAAACTCCAGTCTTAATTATACTTAATCAAAAGCATATGAATGACCACTGCACTGCTTTTGTCCGTCGATCCTTCTTTAGTAAGTGTTCTTTATCCCTGTCATTTGTTTTTGTCTTTTTATCACTCCCTCGTGAGTCCATCTCTTGCTGTAACACCATGTTTACTCCTCTGCAAGCATTATCTTGTGAAATAACTCACTTTCCCTCAAGCTGCATTGCTGACTTCATTCAGTTATTTCCTACATTTCCCCAAATCCCTACTGACAACAGACCTATCGCAATAAGTGTAAGCGTGTCAAACACTGGTTTCTCTCAGCTCCGGGCTGCATTTGTTCAACAGGTGTGAAAACTTGTAAAGCAAGAGAGTAGAACTGACAGTAAGCAATGCTATTCTCTTGTGGGACTGATCCTCTGACTGAATATGTTGCAGATGCATTGCCTCAGATTTAACTAATAAGACAGGCTTTCATGCCCAAGTTATCCGGAGGCACAAAAAAATGAGACAGTGGGAAGATTGGCTGTTGGCTGTTGCCTGTTTGTCTGCAAATGAATTGGTTCCCCTCAGCTCAGCAGTTTGATTTGCAAGCAGCGGCCTTGCATCAGTGTGCTGCGGCCACAAGAGGGCAGACAGGGACAGCAGCTCTGGAGAAAAACGGACAGAGGTAGACCAGAGGTAGACCAGAGAGGACCGGAGAGGACGCCTCTTTCTGACTAAACAGTGTCATTTTGTACTACATACAAACACAACGCCGGATGGTTGTTCGGCCCAGCAGAAAAATACCACATTCTGACAAATTTGCAGAATGAAAAATCGACTCCACCACATTTGCAAATGACTGTAAGTCAGTGTTCTCTAGGCCAGAGGGAGCCCACAAAACACTCGTAATGACTGTGAAAAAGCATAAGATTCCAAGGACTAGATCTGTTTCATATCATCATAATGTATAGGGTAATTAGCTCAACCAATAAACTTGTATACACGTGCATACAACAACCGATTATTTTGCAGCATTTGCACGGTATGTTAAACCGGTATTTTAAACCGGAGATGAGAAAAAGAATCAGATATTTGTTATTATTTGTTACAAGTGCATAGTGTATCTGTTTTTTTTCAAGGTGTGCAGTCTCTGACAGACTATGAGTTTCACACATTTGTGCGCACATGTTTTATCTGAATGGGTTGCAATAGTTCTTCTAGCATAATCATTTAACTGCACTTCGGAATCATGAACCCTGGGGGTCCTCGTCTTGTAATCAGAACGTGGGAATGTTCCTTTCATTTCACTGAAACCAGGGTAATGTGTAGTAAATTACTCCAATCCCATCGTTTTTTGTTTTTTTTTTGTGCTACACTGCAAAACTGATGCATGCCGTTTTGAAATGTAATATTTGCAGCTTTTTTTTTTGCAAAAACATAACTCAAATGTCTGCAATAGAATAATTGAAAAAAGGTGAAAGAAAAGTACAATTTTAGAGTCAGTGCCTCTCCTTTGCTGAGACAGCCGAGAATTATAACTTTCATTAAACACTCTTACACTGTACAAACTATGACTGTAAAGTACATCATGCTGTGGCACCAAAAGGATCTTATTTTAACATTTAGCTCCCCTTTTTTGCATGAAAGTGACACGGTAATAGAAGAAATGACAGAAAGAGAATAGAGAACAGAGAGAGTGAGAGAGATGGCGGGAGGGTGGGGGTCGACTGTGTCTGTTCTAGTGTGGTTTTGGGGAGTTATTTGGTGTTAAAATATGCCTTAATGGTTGCTGGGGATCCATTTATTACAGGCAGGAAGCAGAAGGGGGTTTCTCTTCTCATTTAATGTGACCGCCGAGAAGCTCGCCAAGTTCTACAGGCAAGCCAGCATTCCTCTGCACCAACGCTGCACACACACACACACACACACACACGCTGGACTATGTATATGCTGTTAATTATACTGTAAGGCGTGTAAATGAAGTTTATGCATGCATGTGTGCACTGTAGATGCAAATGCGCATCATCTCAAAAATATACACCGTTCGCAGCACTTTCAGAAACGGCTTACAAATATGTGTGCGCTCATAAAAGCACACACAAATAGACTGTGGTCTCTGGCAGTGAGAATGACCTTTTCTGAACCATGGAAACACACACATTAACACACACACATACGCACAGCGAAGCCTCTGCAAAACATTTAAGCATGGCAGTGCCGAGGTTATATAAAAAGTCTCTCGAGGGCTTATTAATTCACATTTGTTTTGCAGTTGTGAAGCTCGGTTTCTCTCCTTCTCACTCATCCTGTCTCCCGCTCTAGTTGCTGGGTTTCACCCACTTCCGGACCCTCAGCCCTCACTTTCTCAGACTTGGACAAAGCGCGCAACTTCTTCCCTCTGCCACCCTTCCTCCCCTTCTTTCTTTATTCCTTTCTTCTTCTATGCCCATACAGCACACAGCCAGATACAGCTTGACACCCTTCCTCGGCATTAGGGACGGTGTGTTAACACCTCCTCCTGCGCACACGCCAGGGCCTTAAGACCCGTTTATGAAGTGTATGGCTCCTGGCATTCATACACACGTGAAGAAGAAGAGAGATTTAGATGTATGATTTGACTTGGGTTGGGAAAGTAATGCTTTTCTTGAAGGGATGTGGTGAGTCATTTCACAGCATTTTGACTTCTGCCGATGTGAAACCATTAATGGCCACTTCTGTGTTTTGTGACTCATATCAGAATATTGAGAAAAAAACACTTTTGACACCAGTGCAGCTTGGACCTCATCTGGTCTGTGATAGTCATAGTATCACAAAGAGTTTTTAAGAGTTTGTTGGCATGGTCACCTAAAGGGAGAAAAAATGGCAGACAAAGTGTTTTGATTGTGATTATACTAAACTCAAAGCTTGAGTACGCACAAGATTGTCATAACTGCTACAACTGTGTATTTGGCCCGAGGGCCAAATCAGATTATACAGTATCAACGTGTTTAGAACAAGGTAACTCTAGAGGCTTCAATCGGTTACCACGGTCACTCACTTAAAGCTTGCGTAAGGTTGTGTGTGTGTTTGAGCGTGAGTGTATTGAGTTACATGGCGGATATAAGGCTCTATCCCTCCTTTCATCAGCTGAGTGAGGGAGAATTGAACAGCAACGCAGTGCAATCTGACTCTGACGTGCACACAGACGTGCACTTTAATACGCACAGAAGCAGAAAAGCAGACATGCTTCTGATCGTGGCTCATCGGCTTAAAGCCTCACTGCTGCTTTCCGTTGACCACAACCATCATAGCATGTGCTCCTATGGCTCTGATCATTTTAGACGGTATTACGTCATCAGTTCATGATATTTGCCAAGCAGGTATGTCATCTGATTAAGAAAAGTTGAGAAAAAGATGTTTGGTGATGTAGACACTGGATCTTCCCTCTGTTCTTAATCCAGATATCTACAGGGACACCAAAGCAATTCATAGGTCAATTCAGAGGATACGCCTAACCTTGAATCAAGAGATCTCCACCATCTTCGCTGCTATGAATGCATTTGCAACAATAAAGGATAGCTGGCTAGATGTTGATCAGCAAACACTAGCCAAGCATAGTTACATCACTCACAATGTTCAGTCCATGCATTAAATTTTGACGTTTGTAACAATAATGTATGAAATGTATTGCTGCATTTGCTTAGTTAATGTTAGTTGCCCTGCAGCTAACAGATACCCTTGGTAACAACAGTTAGCAAGAAGGTTCTGAGAGGAGTCTGCATGCTCTCCCTGTTCCTGTGCGGGGTTTGTCCAGGTGCTCTGGTTTCCTCCCACTGTCCAAAGAAATGCATGCTAGGTTCACTGGTCATTCTAAACTGGCTGCAGGTGTCGGTGCATATTGTTTGTCTCTGTATTAGCCCTGTGACAGACTGGTGACCAGTCCAGGGTGCACCCTATACTCTCTCCCAATACCAGGTAGTAGTTAGAGATAATCAATGGGTGGATGTTACTGTAGCTTGGAAGCGAAAGACATTCCCCAATGCATACAGTGATGCAGTGTTGTTCTTTGTCTCTAGCTTAAATCCATTGCAATTAATATGTTATACCTATTATTTTCAATCCAAACAAAAGTGTAAAACCCTTTTATAGTAAGAGACACTATTTTTGCATTGCTTTGTATTTAGCAGCATAGAAACATGACATGGGTTTCAATCTAATTTACAGGATGAAAGCTAATAAAGATAATTCCAAAAGTCTATCAAAAGATGAAGATGGAGAACAACTGGTTGGCCTGCCCTGGCCACCCGAAGGATCAGTCATTGGTATGTATACTTTAATATATATGAAGCAATAATACTTGGACTGTTACCTTCCTACATTTGTACCTCATTTGCACAGAGAAGGGCTGGTCCTTACTCTCTCTGTTCACAAGATCATTTGTTACTTTCTGTTTCATTTGCCTGTACTGAATCGGGTCAAAGGGCTTCTGTCCACACTTGAGGCCAACTACACAATATGCACTTGTTCTTATTTGCCTTTTGTTTATGTTTTAACTGTGTAATTTTGTAACCGTGTTTTGTATTTTCTCACCAGTTCAGGTGAGTTGGTTGCAGCAGGTCTGCAGCGCTCATATTGCAGGTAAACTCCTTGTTGCTTCTGATTATCAAACTGAAATGCATAGACATAGAAAATAAAACTTCAAAGGGGAATCAAGGAAGTGAGGTAAGACCATTCTAAGTGGTTACTGTGTAACTGTGTGCACCTTTACTAGGTAGGGAGGGGGGTGATCGCAGTGTAGAATGTCCTCCTCATCACTTGAGCTGACCTGAGAACACAACGGTTAATCATCCACTAACCGGCAGAGAGAGACAGAGTGAGAAAACCAGAGAGGAGCCAGCTGAAAGAGAGACACTTTGAGGCACTTCTGTTGGTTAAAAGCTAAAATGAAAAGGGAAAGAGAGAGGAGTCTGGAATAAAAGATATACTTACCTGAGTGTGGATAATAGAAATCTGCAGCTGAGGAGCTCCTCTTGAAGAAGGATTTGGATCTTACCTCAGTTTTAAGCGGCGGTCCACCTCCGTGTCCGTTTGTATGCACCTGTGTGTGTTGGCATGTGTGTTCTGCAAAGACTGTCCTGTTTTTGGGTTTAATTGTGCGTGTGCGTGAGAGGCGACCACATGGGACCCGGGCCTTGTCCGGGATGCCAGCAGCCGCAGTGAAGCCCGCTCTGGACGATATGGTTGCAGAGGGAGGGGGCGCATCAGAGCGCGGGGTGTCCCAGTGGGAAGCCCCTGGTCTCGGCCGGGAGCGGCTGCCTCTGCCCTCCCTGAAGGTCCCCAGGGAGCTGCTGCGGAGCTTCCCTCACTCCAAACGGGTGGGATCCTACCTGGTGGGGAAAATGATCAACAAGGGCTCGTTCGCCAAAGTGATGGAAGGGCTGCACATTGGCACGGGGGAAAAGGTGGGTGGAAGCCGACATGCTTCGGACTGTAGGGAGAAAAAGATCACACACACATACAAGATTATGATTACATGGTTACAACCAGCGCCTTGTAACTGATCATTACACACACTTAAGTTTAGGTAGTGGTCTGTAATTATTCTTGTTAGGTGCACAAAAAACTCTGTCAGTCCCATCTATAACTGCCTATTTCATAACTATGACTCTTTTACAAGACAACATTTGGTGAGCAGATTTAAGGAGGTCTGAAGTGGGTGTGTTTCTGCACAACATATTAGTCGTTATATTATGTGAGTGTTAGGAAAAGGTACACATTTCGTAAGTAATTTGAGCAAAAAAAGGATTCGCCGGTCTTTCCGTGTCTTCCGTGTTTGCATTCGATGTTTGATGGGGGCTCAGGGCTGGGTTCAAGGTTTTCCTTTGTCGCATGCATAATGCACAGCACAGGTTCAGCAGCAGTGAGATGACCGCTCAGTATGTGTGTACCTATTGTGCAGTGGAGCCAAAGCATGTGCGTGTGCGTGAGAGTGTGTGTACATATATGCATCATTTTCACCGGTCACTGAGTCCCTGACCCTGGCTATGTACCTGACCTGGTTGCCGTAGCAATGGCCAAACTCATCTGTGGGGGTGTTTGTTCCTCTTAGTCTCTGTTACCCTCGGTGAAGGTGAAGTCTGTGAATATGCACTCATTGGTGGTGGCGTTGGGGTACCTATGGAAAGTATTTTATTTTTTTTAACTTAAATAATTTAGCCTTTATAAGATAGACAGTTGCACATGCAGTTGGTTCTGTGAGAACACTTGTGAACTTTCTCAATTGGGAAAATTGTTGAGAAAACAAATAGTTTCCACAGAAAGAGAACTGAGCATCATAAAAGTTGATGTCATTATTTTGAACTCCATTTGCTGTCACAGTTCTTTATAGTTTGCTACCTGTAAATTCGAAAGTTGAGGGTTTATTGTGGAATGCAATACCGGTGCTTGAAATAACAACTGGAGGACGGCGCATGCCTGGAGGCTGTTGGCTCAAGCCTCTGGTTGGATGGAGAAAACGTAGGCTGAGAAGGCGATTGCGCAATGCGCTCTGTTTCCTAATGACTGCTGCAGACGTGCCCTTGAGCAAGGCTCTGCAGTAACAATGCCATCTATCATTAATGGAGTGTTATACCGCGCGTTCGTCGGGTTACGTCACGTGTGAACGGGCTGACAAATTTGTAAGGAGGCTTTAGATTAGAAAAACACATGCAGGCGGATCATCTAATTTGCTTTTAAAGTGAGGCAATAGATCATTAAAGCTCTGTACGTGTGTTTAGGTAGCCATTAAGGTGATAGACAAGAAGAAAGCACGGCAGGACTCCTACGTGTTGAAGAACATGAAGAGGGAACCCAGAATTCATCAGATGGTCCGACATCCTCATATAGTAGTCCTGTTGGAGGTAAATAAAGCACAAAACACATATTCACCTTCACAGATCACCACGGATTCACACGGATAAGCAAATTCGATTAACCACATGTGACTAACTCTGTGTGTCAGACCCTGGAGACAGAGAACAGCTACTACATGGCCATGGAGCTCTGTGCTGGGGGAGACCTGATGGACAGGATCTGCGAGAGGAAGAGGCTGGAGGAGAGGGAGGTGCGCCGTTACACTCGACAGATCCTCTCTGCGGTGGAGCACCTGCACAAACATGGCATCGTACACAGGTCACTACACACACACACACACCGGAGGAGCACGGGCTCAGAGCGCAGCACTTTTACACGTAGAGACATCTGCCTCGCAATGAGTTACAAACCAAATAAACCGTCGTAGAGGTCCTCTAGCTGCTGCTTTTCTTTATCTAGTCCTCTTTGTGATTGATTTTGTTTATCTTGTTCCCAATTGACCCTCCGTTGGCCTTCTGATTGGTCTGCTGACCACCAACCAGAGAGCCTACCCTTTGTCAAGTCATGTTACTGTTGCTAGGTTAGACAAACAGCAGCAATGTAGAGGTCCATTCCCACAGAGAAATGTTGAAAACCCGAAAGGCTATTGTTTATCTAACCTAGCAACAGTAACATAGGAGTTGGAGACCTCTGGTTGGTGATCAGCAGACCAATGAGAAGGCAAAAAAAGGGCAATTTGCTGAGATGCTTTTTAAGGTAATATAAGAATACAAGATTATTTATAATTATTTGTCGCTATTGATTTACTTTTCTTGGACACTTCCTTAGTTTTTGTTCACCGCTTTGCCACGCTTCTGTTTCCTCTAGGCTACTCACCTCTGTCCATTTCTATGGTTTCTCCTCTCTTCAGTTCTGACAAATCAATCATTGCGGGCTCATGTAAAAGGCAATGTTGCCAGTGTAGAAGTGTCCCCACTGACGCCAGATTTAAAACTCTGGTATACTGGTATACAGCAAAACATGTGATGAATCCATCTTGGTTCTTTACTAAAGCGCCCCAGCAGAGCTACTCATCACATGCGGTCATCACATCAAACTGGCTCCACTCTAGATAAAAGGTTGTCATTGGCCAGCAAATCTGTCTGAGATCTGTTTGAACAGGAGGGGGTCCAGGCCCTGTTCCGCCAGAGCAAATGAAATGAGCTCGGATTCATCTGGTTCCTGCGGGTAATGGAAGTCAATCATGGTCCGATATGTGATTTACACAAGTGGGTTATGAATCCTCTAGTGCACACACGCTGAGATGTCTTGGCATGAGATTTCCCAAAACCCTTCTTGGTAAGTCAGGATAACATCAAGGAAACCAGGAGACCTAGATTTAGAAAGCGGGTCTTCAGATTCAGATGTTGCTGTCAGTCTTATAAGTGACAAGAGAAAATCCTTTAGCAAGCAGCAGCTATTTGTTAGACCTTGTCCCACACATGCACGCAGTAATTTGCAGAGCATTAACAGCCTGCAGAGGAGGAAATGCCGCATGGAAGTCGTGTACGCCACAGTGCAGTGTGAGCGACGAGAGTGGCATTTGAGCGGCATGCGTAGGTGTTAGAGTCCCAAAACTCAAACACCAACACACCCATCCATACACACTTCGGTTTAAGACCTTGGCTCCTCTGAAGGTGGGAATGTGATTACCAGGCAATGACCTCATCATCCTGCGCCGGCGCCATGATTCACACATCATCACAACATCATGAACTTCCTCTCTAATGAAGTCCCTCAACGACGCCGACATCTCGACCCTTCAGCGGCACCTCCCTCTGTCACACACACACACGCCCGCGCGCTCGCACACATCCACGCACGCACTCGCTCGCTCTCACACACACATTCTGCGCCACGGTCCCACGCAGAAATGATTAAACTGGAAATAACTGGAAAATTTGCACTTAAACGCACCTCCTGCCACCCACGTTCAATAGGTTCACCGCATACATTTTCTCCTTTATGACAATGTCTGCTCTCGCTCTTTCTTGCCCGGTCTCTCTTTGAACTGTTCCCGGGGTTGTGCGAGCGGGGTTCTCTGGATTTTTCGGTGTCTGTTGGTTAGATGAAGGCGGATGAAAGGAACATGGCGGATTCCCAGGCTGCAGTTTATGGGGGCTCTCTCGCTCCTGACCGCAGATTTTCATTTAGCTGGGTAGTTTCAGAGCAGGCAGCAGCGTGGTTGGTGGTGAGTCTGGGGTACTTTTTGGGGGAGTGAGGCAATGTTTTCAGGTGAACACAGGGATAGTGCTTTGGTAGACTGCAACGAGTAAGTCAAGAACGGACTTGAAAATCACGACGACTGCAAGTTTTTAAATTAAACCATTAGTTTGTCCAAAACAAACTAATGTCCCAAATGACCACTAAATGTTCCTTCTGGGAGGAAAACTTCTTTTCAGCAATTTTTTTTTAAAAGCTTGAGCTTTACCCAAAACCCAAATTTAGGTTTCCTTTTGCTTCTGTGGGTCCAGTTTGGTCCCATCTCATCTGGTTAGCCATAAATAAACTGAACGAGCTTATTGAAGTCAAACACACACAGCAGGAGTCTCTAAATTGAACACCATAATGTCATAATGTCAAGTAAATTGCTCCAAAACACTCTGAAAAATAATATTGCAGGATTTAAGACAGAGCTCATCCAAATACTGCCACTAACAGATTTGACTTAATTTCTTTTGCAGAGATTTGAAGATTGAAAACTTCCTCCTGGACGAACATAACAACATAAAGATTGTGGGTATGTTGGCCTTCGTGCTTCCTCCTGTAACTTCTGACGGTGTTGAGTGCGTGTGTAAAATTGTCTCATCTGATGTATGTCAAAGTGTCCTGTAACAAGAGCTTACTGTAAAAACGGATGATGTTTCTCACAGACTTTGGCCTGAGTAACACTCTGAAGGCCGAGTCTTTATCTCTGGAGCTCCTCAGCACCCAGTGCGGAAGTCCTGCCTACGCCGCCCCCGAGCTGCTCGCACACAGGAAGTACGGACCCAAAGTGGACGTCTGGTCTGTGTAAGTGTCGGTTGAAGAGGCCTGTTTGTGAGGTTACTATACATTAGTGCGTATGCGCAAGATGCGTTGATGTTTTTCCTTGTTTAGAGGTGTGAGCATGTTTGCCATGCTGACAGGGACTCTCCCGTTCACCGTGGAGCCCTTCAACATCAAACATCTGCACCAGAAGATGGTCAATGGAGAGATCTGCAGCATCCCCAGCGACGTCAGCAAAGGTACCTGTTCCTGTCAGAGTGACTTCTTCACCAAAACAAAGGTTCTGTCTTTGTTCATATACTTTTAACAGGCATCCTCATATTTATTTGGTTTAATATTCAGTAATTGCATGCAGTAAGTTTAGAGTCAGCATCATTTCATTTGGATTAACTCACTAGTATCACTTGTTTCCTTGCACCAAGACAGTCCCATCAATGGGTGATGGGACAGTGTCTTTCCTCATGACAGTTCTCCCCAATTCACGGAGATGCTGAGAATGGAAAACAACCCATTTAAATCCTTTCATGGCTATTTCGGGATAATCAGTCTTGACTTGATCAGGAGGTCCCTAGGTCATGGATCCATCCCTTGGTATTTTTTGCATCTATTAAGTAAAGGTCATCATATGAGGATGGTCCAGCCTCATTCTCTCTCAACATCCCATCGGATATTGGAAACAAGTCTGATACGTGTCTGTCCACTCTCCGTCCCCATAGTTCTAATTTGGGTTTAAATGTTGACACTTCTATCAGCTTGTATACAGTTGCCATTCTCTCTTTGAGGTTTGCTAGTCCAAAAGCCAGACCAACTTCCCTAGCCACAATTGTTTTGTGGCGGAAAGTCAGTCTAGAGTCCGTCCACTGGGAACTGATCAGGCTCCAGCAAAGATATTTATGTGGTGCTTTAAGTGGTGATGGACAGGAGAGTAACAGCAGCCTAGACATACAGGTCACCTGATCATTGTGGAGTTGGCTCTGTTTGGTTGTGGGACAATCCAGTTTTTTCCCCTCAGTATTGGTGAAACAAGCCTCATAATGAAATCTAAATGCTGTGTTACCAGATTCATATTCTGCTAAGCCCTGAGTTTTCCTATTCACTCTTCATCACTGAATTGTGCAGCCAGAAAGAAATTTTCAAGCACCCTGGTCAGCCGTGGTGAGGGAAGGTGGCCATGCCATGTTCACTGTAATTACTGCATGAATTAGCCTATAATGTTATATTTTTATTATTCAAGGGTTCTTGGTGAATCATTCTCAAGGTTAGGCAGCTAATTCTTTTTAGCCTGCAGGTACTGGTCCGTGGTCGGGTATTTGTCACCTGTGCGCCAATACTTACTACAGATGGGGTTGATTGCGACGAGTGAAAATGAATAAAAAAAAAAAGAAGACTTTGAAATAACTGAAAAGTATATACTCTGATCAGCCACAACATTAAAACCACTGTCAGGAGAAGTAAATAACATTGACCATCCTGTGAAAATTCAGTGTTTTGCTGGGAAACTTTTGGACCATTCATGTGGATGTTACTTAGACATGTAGCACCCACATGTCTAAGGTGTTGACCTGGCCTCCAAATTCACTAGATCCCAATCTGATCAAGTATCTGTGGGACCCAAAGGCCCCCACTAACAACATTCTGTTGCCAGACACCACAGGACACCCTCAGAAGGACCATGTCCATTCTATGATGAGTCACAACTGTTTTGGAGGAACAAGGGAGACCTACACAATAATGTTGTGGCTGATCGGTGTATATACCCAATAAATGGAAGAAATAATCTGTAATTTTTGACTTCTTCTGCTTGTTCTCTACTGAGTACACCATGGCTTTAGCGTCTCAGTTTCCCTCTACTTTATTTTGGTCTCTCCCTCACACATAGTCACTCCATTACACTCTGTCACGGCGCCATGTCACCGCAAACAAACATAGCTCCTGTTACTGTGGGGAAAACCTGCACGGCTCTGATGCTCTGAAACTGTGACAACATCAGATTAGCGGCTGTGTTGCTGCCACGTGCGGGCATCCGAGTCGGACTTTATCGTGGCCCTAAATGGGGTTATTTGTCTCACCGTTTGTTCCGACACTTTTACTAATCGTTTTTCTCCCGCCACAGAAATTCTCATCCGACCGGCCCTCTTTGTTTTATTTTTTACTTTTTGTCTTTCTTTTGCTGGTTGGCATGTTTTGGTGATGTCAGCTTTGTTTTTTTTGTATTTCTGAAAATAAACTGTGTCCATAGAAATGTTTAGTTTATGTCGTAAGATCATCAAATAGCTGATTTTGATTCTATCAATTCCACAGATATTGAGTTGATCTTGGTGAGACGTGCTCCTCTGTCTCTGCAAGTGAGGATTATTGACAGCAGTAAATGGAAAGGAGCAGTCTTGGCTTACATGTCTGTGAATGTGACAGGTGTCCCATTTTAATCCATCTCTGCCTCCGGACTGTGAAGCTTATCTGGAATCAAACTCTCAGCCATGCTTGGCTGCCACTGGACAGCTTTGTGTCACCAGTTGGTTGGTTCACCTGAAGGGAAACCCTGCCTCTGACCACACTGTTGTCTCTGATACAGTTTCAGCGAAGCCACAAGGAGTGACATCAGTCTGAAGTAGCTGTGCAACAGTTTTAGTCACTCAGCTTGTTTGGTTTCGTCCATTTGTCCCACTGTCCAAAGACACGCTCGCTAGCTAAACTGGTGATTCTAAATTGTCCATAGGTGTGCATGTGAGTGTGAATGTTTATTTGTTTATTTAAAAAGGATCCCCATTAGCTGACGCCAAGGCGACAGCTAGTCTTCCTGGGGTCCAGTCAGTAATATTTAATAGAGCACAACAGGCATTACAATCTCTGGTTGTCTGTCTCTCTGTGTTCGCCCTGTGATAAACTGGCGACCTGTCCGGGGTGTACCCCGCCTCTGGGATAGGCTGGGACGTAATAAATCAAATAGTAAATAATTAACAGCTTTATCTCTGCTTTTGCTGCAGGTGCGGTGTCATTTGTGCTGTCTCTCCTGGAGCCAGACCCAGCTAAGAGACCCAGCGTCAGAGCGGCGATGGAGGAGAGATGGATCAATGAGGGATATGCCAAGAAGCCACTACACACACTCTCTCATAAGAACAGGTAGAGATCCACTGTGTGACAACAAACTGGCTACAAACACAACTCAAGTCAGTAGAAATACTGTATATTTTCTTTAAATGCAGATGTTATGTATAACACATGTATTGCTTTATTATTCGTTATATATTCTCTAAAGGCATCTAAGAAACATAAATGATATCATTCTAATAAAAACTGCACTCAATGCGTAATATAAGAATTCGTATGTTTTTACCGTGAGAGCAAACAGGGACACAAAGACTCTTCTCTGCTGAAGCTCTGCAGCGTTACAATGTGGTTGGAGGAACCAGCGGGGAAATCACTGCGTGCTTTTGAATAAAATGAACATTTTTGTGGCCTGCAGTGTAGAAGCTTTGTATGTTATAGCACGACTAAAAGGCTTTTATCACTTCACGCAGTGTGGAAATGTAATCATGTATGGCTCCTCCTGGCTATAAAGTTTTTTTCTTTGTGAAATCCACATAAATGATGCGAAACTGTTCCAGCCCTCAGCTCAAATCCTTAGCTAGAAGTCGTTCAGTACTTACTGACCCGCTGGATTTCTTTCCTTTGTCCATCTCCCTCCCTTGTTGTTTTCCAGGTTGTGTGCAGAGGACCTCAACTCATCTGTGCTGGCATACATGACAGAGACGCTGGGCTACTCCCTGTCTGAGGTCATGCACACGCTCACCACCAACCGACCCTCTGCCATCATGGCCTCTTATCACCTGCTGCTCAGCAAGCTCAACAGGAACCAGAGAGGAGCCAAGGCCAGCAAGGTTTCATCGCACATACCTGAACATCGTGAAATATTAGTAAACACAACTACTTTTAGGATGCAAGAAAAATGTGGTTTAACAGCACAATGCAATAAAAAAAATAAAATTTGCTTTCAGACAGCAGGAACGTTTTCATAGTTTAAAAGGTCAAAGGTCAAATAGGGGTTTTATTGTCATTTCACCCATATATAGCAGGTGCAGATCATAGTATGATTGGTCCTTCAGGACCGTGGAGCTACATGAAGACATAGAACTAAGCACAACGAAAGGGACTAGGACGTAATACTTATGTACAAGCTTATGCAGACAGATAGGACAAAACACTTGGGAGACAATGCACTTGCAAAAGACACATTTTCTCCCAAGCACGTCCTCTCATCTTACTATGAACCACACCAGCCATATTGTGGTTGAAATGACACTAAAACCTCTTTGACCTTTTGAACTATGAAAATGTTCCTGCATTCTGAAAGCAACAATAAAGAGTCCCCCCGCCTAATCAGCAGACTAAGAGAGTATGAGTTTGGGTGATTGTAAACATTTGACTGATTAGCAGCATTGTGTGCGCAAAAACGCAAAGTACCTGTAACTGAGAAAGTACCTCTTTTATTCTTACTCCTTTTGCACGTCTCTAGGGTATTTTTTTTTTTTAGCTTCTAGGTACATTCCCAGTACAAGAGGAACAAGTGAGCATTGCTTATTTGAACATGCAAATGTTGCACCAGTGTCCACTATTAGAAAGAAATGTTTGTAATGTTGGCAGTGTAAATGTTAGCCTAGAAAAATGGAACAAAACACAGAGGAATGGACCAACTGTGAGGTCAAGACGGTAGTTGTGTTGAAGTGTTGTTGTTGTTTTGCCGGCTTCCTACCAGCTTTAGCGCCACTTCAGAGTTCTTCTTAGCGGTTCTTGAGGGAGCTCTCCAGTGGCTAGTTAAACTCACAGGGTCCCCAGAACAGTTTGTTCCGAAAAGTGCCTAAATCACGCACAATTTGGTTTGCACAACAACTCTGATTTATTTGGCAGAAGCTGGAGAGCAATGACTGGACTCTTCCCAGCAAGAATACATGGAGAGAGAGGAATAACACTGAATCAAAGACTCAGCAACAGGTAATGCTAATGTCGTCAACACGACTCTTCTGTTAGAGGATGAGGCTGAATTACTCTGGGTTTTTCATCTTGTCATCATATCAAATGGAGTACTAGATACTAAGTGGGCTCTTCAGTAGAAATAGTGCATTAGGGTCTATTTTCAGCTGTGGGTTACTTACATGACAAATATGGGATATGTACAGCTGACTCAGGTCAATTACAGTTTCTTTGTTCATCATGGTAAAGGAACAAAGATTAGTGTCCCTCACTCATGTGTTTTGAATAGCTTTAGTACAATAGTATGGTTTTCAGCTCAAATAAGTATCAATTAATATGTTTTCAGAGTGAACCAACCAATGAAAAGAGCTCCAAGCAGTTCAGCAGGCCCCTGAGGGCCCAACAGGCAACTGAATGTCAGAGCAACAGGAAGAGGACTGAAGAACTGCACAGAAAAGACCACCAAGAAGATGATGAAAACCGTCCACCATCTCCCTCTCTGCCCTTGCTTCCTCACTCTGTCTCCCCCTCTTTGCCCCCTCGCCTGCCCTCCCCCTTACCTGCCCCTCCGTCTGCAGAGGATGGGGCTACTGATGAGGAGGTTGCCATCACGTTGGACACCAGAGAGACACTGTTTCCTGGAGGTACGGAGTTATAAGACGCAGAGACATAAATGCTGCAGCCATGCTATGGTGCATCCCATACTATCCTGTATGTTTGTGTGTTCTAGTGTCAGTGTTTGGAGACAGGGAACTGGTCCATCTTTCGCCTCCCAAAAGCTCTGCATCTCAGCTCTGTGACTCCGCCCCTTGCCAAGTCCCCTTACCCGCTGAGCCAATCAGAGACAGCAGCACGTCGAGACCGACCCGGCACACACACCTGCTCAGGACAACTCAGTCAGACGGGGCGGCAGACCCGGGGTCAGACTGCTTCCATGACAACCGCCACCAAGATGATTCTCATCGGCTGAGCATCAACGAACGGCTGGAGAAGCTGCACACGTTTTATTCTTCAGAGAAAAACGGCATCTCTCCCAGGATGTTCCTCGAGGTCGACACGCACTCCTCAGACAGAGGGCACCTGGGAGCCATGGAGACGACGCAGACCTCTCCCTCTTCTCCCCTCCCTCGCCTGCGCAATGTGGGGCTAAAAGACGGACGGGGAAGGAAGATGACGTGGGTAGGGTTGACCCGACCTGGGCCTCCAGGGCTCCTCGTGAATGGATCTAAACCTCCTGCTTTCCCTTCTCAGAGACAACATACTTTGGTCATCAAGAGCCTCAGGCAGGAGAGAGGGAAGAGAAAAGATCTGTCTGCAGCAGGAGGAGGAGGAGGAGGAGGAGGAGGAGGAGGAGGAGGAGAAAGAACAGGAGGAGGGATGAATGGACCCAAGAGGAACTCAGTTCAGTTACGTTCATCTCTCCAGAGGCGGGTGGCGGACCTGAACCTGCCGCTGCTTCCTGCGTCGCTGCAGGGGAAATCTGACAGGAAGAATCAGCTACACAACATGGAGTACTGACACACTGATGACAGAGTGGCAGAGAGAGAGGCCAGAAAAAAAGCTGCGACAAAAGAAACTAGGAGGTTAGCAATACGTTTGGAAGGAAGATTAGTGTTTAAGAATCACTGGCCTAGCAGCAGAAACAGCTGGAAATGGCAGCTACAAAAAAGATACGGTACTTTTTACTCACCAACAACAAGACTCCCCATCATCACACGACATGTATCATTTGTGCTGGAGTGCCAAAATACAAACAAGACAAAAAAAACAATATCCTTTAAGCTGATGAAATGAATACATGAAGTCTTTAGCAGCTACAGCAGGCTTCGGTCTAACTCATGTCAACTATTTCCAACATGCTAACCTCCACCCATCACAATGTGAAGTGCAGACTGCACGCTGTATTTTGGTTCTATTTGCATTCTTAAATACGTTTTTGTACTAACACTGAAAGCGAAAGTAAAATTCAAAGTCTCAGTTCTGTTCAGAGTTCAGAGTCTTATTTTTTTATTTATTTATTTTTTTTTTTGCAGTTATTGTTCAGTTAAGAAGGAAAGAATGAATTCAGAGTGCTTTGACAACTAGCTTGTTGCTCCAAAACCAGGAGCTTTTCCCCGCCAGGTCGGGTCATTTGGGCTTGTGTGGTCTTGCAATGGCTCCCATGAGCGGTTTGTTTGCAGATTGTAATTTTTTAACCAAAAAGTGTACCTGTACGCATCTTTGGGAGAGAGACTGTCAGGCGAATAGGTCGTCACATGCCTCCAGAGTGCGTCTTCGCGCCTTTAGAGGTATGATCAAGATTCAGTATAGTATGGGTCACGCCGGAAACAAAATTCAGCTTTCACAATATTCGTCGCGACTGGCTGTAGCTGAAACTTGACACAGCCAACCCCAGTAAAAGCCCCATGTCATTGGTAGCCAACTTAGGATTGTGTTGCCCCAAGTCAGATGTGCTGTTTGGGCATCAAGTGGAGGCGCCAAGGCAGGGTGAATTTGTTTTTCCACATTGTTTGCTGTCTTGTGGCCTTGGGGTCAGATTGCCAGTCTGAGCCAGTAGTTAGTTCACTTTAAAACTTCTGTGATCGACATTTGTTGCGTCATGTACTTAACCTTAGCAGTTGAATTTGACCTAGTCAGTGCTACCATACCTTCCTGTTTGGTAAACTGATGAGCTGACTCTTCTTAAATTACAGTTGGTAGTGTTTTGTGGTGGCGGCAATACCGTAGTGTGTAACAATTCAGATATTTTGTACACTTTTAAACCAACCTATGACCACACAGCTTTGATTTTTTTTTTAAATTTAATTTAATTTTAAATTTAAGTTGACTCTTTTATGTATTTAGCAGGTAATTGCACACAAGCAATGCTTTACTTGGACCACTGTGAGGTCATCGGGGGCCTTCTAAACAAAGAGCTACAACTGTGAAGCCAATTCACGTTTTGTCCCAAATCTCTGGCAAGTGTCTTCTTCCTCCTTCTATTCACTATTCTTTCCTCAAGTCAAGGTCTTTGGATCATTAATATTCAGATGCAAAGATGTGGAGGAATCTGGTTGCCGCTTGGTGGTACTCATCGTGGCTGCTAAATTATTGACGGGATGTTACCCGATATTCTGTTTGTGAGCATGCGTGTGTGTGTATTGGTAGCGTGGATGTTCTGTGTGTGCCCAATGAGGACAGATTGAACCACTGAGTTGGACACATCCCCACACTCCAGTTACCTCTCTGGCTACTTAACAGTGATATGAACCAGTAAGCTCTGATACTGTATCACGCACACACATTCACGCTGCACAATGGCAGTACGCTAAACAAGAACAGCAGGGTGACAGCAAGCTCGCCAATTCAGTGGAATGAGGTGACATAAGCTCTTTAAGTGCACATTAGCCACGTTAAATAAATAGACTGGATATAAAGTTTGTTTCAGATGCTGGAGATGTTGGTGTATCTCAGAACCAAGACTGAACCTGAACAGGCTGTAAGACATTGAACAAACACGGTATGGAAATATGATTAATAATGCATGGTGTTCATAAAGATGTATCCACGACTACAGGAACATTGCCTCCATGCTACAGTGAGCATTGTTAAGCCTGATGAGCACGTGCCCTTAACAATGACTTTCAAAGGGGATTGAAATAACTGCTTATCAGTGATACAAGTTGATCTGTAGTCTTAGGCGTAATCACCCCTTCAATCTGCTCGCCCTTCAACAAAACATGTGATTGAGAGTAGTTTTCAGCGCGAGTTGAGATTTGGCATCTGTGGTCGCCTAACTCTGCTATGTAACTTTAACACACCTTGTTGTAGATGCAAAGACTCATGTGGAGGCAGTCTCCTTTGTTATGTATGGTCCAAGTTCTTCGGCTTCATGAAGTAAATCACAATGTCATTCTTCTGCATCGGATCATACACCACAGCCCGACTTGCACATCTCCAGAAACGTAACTACACATCCTGACGCAGACCCCAATAGTAGTTATAGGTCCACAGTGCATTTCCTCATCCATGTCTCTCCAAACGTGGCCAAACAAATGCAGAAAATTCACCGTCCTCTTGTCTCTTTCATGTTCTTTCATGTGCTAAGATGTCATCTCTCTTTTGTGCGTTACAGTAAGTTCAGTAAAACTGTTCTAAAACTTTCAGTAAAACCGTTCTTTAACTTTTCCAGTATTAGCTCCAACATGAGCCATTCAGTTTCAATTGGTATAGTCTGAAGTACACGGAGAAACTAAACAAGCCACCGATCGCGCTCAAGCATCGATGCTTACGATGGTGTGGGCAACTTTTACAGCTTTGTGTAGATCTGTTGCAGAAGTATAAACCAAGCACTGTGGGAAATGTAAGATATTCTGGCTTCAACTGATGATTATTCAAGAGGGGAGACACGTGAACTTGGTTCTGTTCGTGGCTCCCAGTTGCTAATGCAACAGAATGTAGGTACAGTTGCGTAGATGCTATAGACATGGGCACAGTTGTGGTCACTGTTAGTTAGTCATCTGTGTGTTCACCAAACGTGCCTGGGCTTGTCTGCCTACAACTGCTTCTTTGTTATTTTTAACTTATGCTAGTTACTGATTAAGGAAGCCTTAGAACAAACAACCTTATTTGCTGTTGGAATCCAAACAATGGGATTTACACAGGTCCTAAATTATCTCTGTCATGCTTTTTCAACTTCCTAGGGGGTCTGTTGGTTTAGGCAATCTGGATGATCTCATTCCAGTCGAGTAAGGGCCGTAACATGCCAAGCTGAGAGTTAGTCATTGGCCACTGTTGTGCTGTCAGTGAATGTCGGTGACGCTAGGTTTGTGGTGTGTCCTACACACACTAGTTGAACCTGTGTCAGCAGCTTTTTGGCCAACTGAGCATGCTGAATCAGTGCCCAACCTGTCACTGAGAGAGGTCACTATGATTGACTTTTCAGCACTGTAAATTAGATTACGCAAAGAGAAGCCAAAGTCAGAAAAGCAAACAAACATCTGGCTTCTTGATCTGTTAGAAGATTTTAGATGGCGCTATCTGTTATGTCACTGAAGAAAGTGAAGACTGACTGGTCATATTATTACATCCATAGTCCTAGCCCTTCTGGGATGAATGGTGCAGGATGTACGTGCTAGTTGGACGTTGGTTGCAGACTTCATGGTGTGCTCAAGTTCAAGTTTTTGGCCCAGACAAAAGAAAAAAAAGACCTTCATAGCTGCTGGTTCTTTGACATTGGTTTGGTGTGTCTGGGTCTTAGGTATGTCTGTTTCTAAAGAGCAGACTCTCTAAAGAGCAGAAAAGCTCCATCTGCCTGTCAGTGGACAACATGAACTAATGCATTTGTAGTAACTAGATGTGAGTAGTTGCGATTTGTTTCTGGATGATTTCAAAGCTGCATTGCTTTTTATGAAAGGCTACTCTAGCGTAGGCAATCTGGCAGGTCAAACTAAATATCAGTTTTATATTGTGGGCGGTTTTGTAAGTGTTTTGTTGGTTTTTGAACATCTTTTGTGTGGGAGACCATTAGCTGTATCTGGCAACGCAGTGTGCAACAAGCTTGGGGTGTTTGTGTGGCAAATCCAAATGAATTAAGAACTCTGACTTATGACATTTTTTTTCCCCCAGTGTTTCTCCTATTTACACCTTGCCCCAGTACTTTTGTAGAAACAGATCAACTGTACATGCATTTTTTTGTTTATGTTAATATGTACACCACCCATGGCATACAACACTTATTTTACAGCATTTAGAAATGTTGCTTCATGTTCTGTTTCAGCACACAGTAGTCTACAGACAGACTAGCTGCTCAGCAGGTGCTTTGAGCTAAATTAAAATAGAACCTGCACATAATTACAGAACTACCCTACTGATGCACAGCTGGTGCATAACATGTTTACTATTTTAACTTATTGTTTCAGTTTGCCAACATTTGCAGAAAACATAAAGCTCTACAAGTTTTGCAAGTATTTGGTGATATACTACAGTAAAGTAAAGGACACATTTGAGTCTGTACCAAAGTGGTGAAACAACCAACAGTGCCACCCCTAAAGCCAAGAAAGTGAATAGAGACGATGATGGAGTGGCAGAAATGGAGCACACTGATAACTGACGTACCCGGATTTCAGTCTGAAAGCTGAGACCATATTGTAGGTGAAGCCATCATTTAATGCGCTGCGGCTCAATCCCCGTGTTAATGACCGACGAGAGATGTCCTTTGGTTGCGCCCCTACCTGGAACAAAGGCAGGATTAAGAGCTGATACAGAAGGACACATATGCAGCTGACCCTAATGTCAACTTAGAGATACAATGGATAAGAAACCCATATTATATAGTACTGGTTCTGTGTGAGTTATTAGTTAGTAGTATCATAATTTGATTTTAATTTGCTAATAATGACACTGATATGGATAATGGTGGTTACCTGGAGGCCACAGGGGTTACAGGTGCAGTGGTTATGGAATGAAATGAATGGCGTCACTCCATTAGCACTTCAATAGTCTTGGGTGTCTCTGAGAATAATCGCCGTGCCCATCACAGTGTTTATGTGTGTGTGTGTGTGTGTGTTGTGCCGTGTCTGGTTTCTAATGATGGTCATCCATAATTGAGTGTCGCCTCGCAGCGGGAGCAGTCCGGAGCTGCGTGGTAGTTAACTGGGCTCCGGCTGCTTGCCATGATTGTGTGTGCGAGCGAGTCACGGGGGTCAGCGGCACACAAAACGTCCAGCGCCACGGGGCGGCAACCCGAGCCCCAACGCTGGTTAATAGATGCCACGTCTGATTAACTGTCAGTTCAGGATCAACACCAGCTAATTCGCTAAAAGACGCGCCGACCAGAGGGACACTGTGTTACTCAAACCTCAATACATAGGAGCTTAACCTTTTCAGGAGGCTGACATGCAAAAAGAGCTTGGGCTATCAGAAACATATTTATCTCTGTAGCAAAAGTTTTTTTTTTTTTTCTATTAAGCACTACAAAGTTTTGAATTATAGATGAGGCATTCATAATATTCTGCACAAAGTTTAAGCTTATATCATCATTACTGAAGGAATTATCTTAAATGGGAACTACTGTTTTTTACAACCTGGACCTTATTTCTGGCATAAAATACGATCGTTTACTCACCCATATAACTTTTGTGTAATTTGTAGTCGTTTGGGAGATATTTAGATCTGCGTATATCCATATAGTGGGAGTGACTGGGGCACCGAAACGCAGACTCTAAATAACGCATTATCTGCCACTGCTATTTTTTTGCAACATGGCTTAATATTTTTCCGATTCTGAGGTTGTGGATGAACCATAGCAGTAGCATAGAGTTTCGTGACAGATAATGCATTTTTTAGAGTCTGCGTTTCAGTGCCCCAGTCACTCCCACTATGCGGATACATGCAGATCTAAATATCTTCCGAAGGACTACAAATTACACAAAAGTTATATGGGTGAGTAAACTCGTATTTTATGCCAGAAATAAGGTCCAGGTTGTAAAAAAACATAAGTTCCCCTTTAATATCCTGACCTAAGGCCACTGTTGAGAACTGAATAGCAAACTTGATGACTGCATTGTGTATAATATATAAATTGAATATATATTTTAATTATTTGTGGGATATTTTGCAGGAAAAATATCTCGTATTTTTAACTTCCTGCTTTTTTCTATCAACAGAAATATGGATCTACATCGCTATCAGATAATAGCTGCTGATGCAAACAGTTGCTGCAGTTGCAACTTTACATCACAGTCATTTAACAAACGATCATTTTATTTAGTGGATCAGTTTGAAATATTTCAGGGAGTAGTGGAAAAAGAAGGAGCAGCTGTTAGATCGCCTTTCACGTGGTGTGTGCAGCATAAAATCAAATCACAGTCACATTCTAGGCTAAATATAGTCTGACTTCTTTATTATTATTATCATTGACCTAATGCCCCACATTAGGTCAGTGTTTAAGTTAACCGGGTTGTGAAACGTCTCTTTCGCTGATGATCAATAATAGATCTTAATGACCTGAATGAATGGTAATTAGTTATATCCCTAATACAAGTTTATTCATTTTCAGCATCCAGTTAAGTCCTCTATTTTTAAATGTTCATAAATCACTCACAACATGATTTATTTTATTTTTTCAAATATCCGTCAGCAATTGCTGTGCAGAAGTTAGAATGATTGGATTGTAACTTATCTATAAAGCGCCATTAAATTGTGATAAGGTTACAATTTATAAGGTCATTATTAAGGTCGACTTCTTACAACGTCTAAATCTAGGTTTCTAGGAATAGATCACGTAAAAATATTATTTTTCTCCTAGACTTTTTGCTTGAAAGGGTTTGGAAGACTATCGGAATGTTTTTTTTCTCTCAGTAATTATATTCTTTTGCAGACTTCTTGGCTGTTTGAATCCACCCTAAATGTTACGAAAAAAGCTCTATTGTAGTCAGTAAAGTAGAAAGCTATAAACATTTTAGCAAGCCTGGAGATTGTAACAGTTGTTAGTCTGATTCTAAGAATGCAGATTTTTGTTGCTCTATTCCTTTAAGACTGAAAAAATAACATTTCTCATAGAACATAGTGTCACTTTTCACTGATCTACTGACATACAAACACATGTTTTATCTTTATTTTTCCCTCAAAGTGTTTTAATTGTGTGATTATGGTGCATTGGCCTTAGGTCAGACAGAATAACAAAAACACAGTGAGCCCTGCCGCATTAGTCCGTTCCCAGACAATCGAGTGGATCACATACTTAATGGAGCAGCAATCCCCTGGCTTGCTCTCAGCTCATTGTTTGGATGAATCATTGCTTGATGAGGCTTACATTTCTAGATGAAAAAGATCTTGAGCGGCCGCCAGCTGTTTTGACAGACCGAACTCAACACCTACACGCGCACAATAGAGGCTGATCTGAGACGGACGTGCTTGGGCCTCCACATTCAGATATGCTGACTGTTAGACGTAGAAGCATTTATTAACAGCAAACTCACCACTTAGTTTACCCCATTAATGCGCTCTGCCAGATTCTCTTAAAATTATTTAGGGGATTTCTTATATCTCTCTTTTTAAGTTTTCAGCACTCCCTTTAAATCTTCTAAAGCCAGGAGACATTAATTACTAACGAAGTCTGTAACAGAGAGCAGGGCCACATGAGTGAGAGGTGTTAAGTTCAACACACACGTTGCTCATACGGTGGAGAAGACTATAAAAATGCCAACTGTTACCTGTGAAACTCATTTTGGTGTGGACTGTTAGTTGAAATGAAAACTTTTATGGTTCTCAACTGTAGCGTCCAGATAACACAAGGCAGAGAACCATGTTGGGCACGCCATCTATTGATCTACAGCTCCACCTGCTGGAGGATCTATGTACTGCAGGTTGTTACTTCACTGCTTTTATTAACTTGAAATGTTTGCATACTTTTAATAAGAGCATCATCTTAGATTCTTAACATCTTTTGGAAAATTTGTGAAGATTAATCCACCAGAGTTTTGCCACTATTTCCTTCCTGCTTCCATATAACAGTTTATTTATTTTTAAAAGTCATTTATAGGTAGAGTCTGAAAATGGTCAAGTATTTACTCGTTTTTATGGCAGGATTTCTTAGAATTGCAGTTCTTGGGTATCCAATTTAATCTGAATTATTTTTACATTTGTATCCAGTGGTTTGTGATAGATGATGACTTCATTAATGTAAATGCAGATATAGTATAAACTCTGTGACACAGCTAGTATAATTCTGTAATGATGAGATTATATTGTTAGTATAGCTCACTACATCATACTGCATATCGTGCACACCTGACATTAAAATATGTTTTGTGTGAACCGGATTGTGATCCAACTGGCAAAACCACTTCTGGAGGCGGCTGACATTCTGACACTGGAGATGTACATCTACATTCAAAACTACTCGGGTGGAAGAACATGACTGTATGTGACAGTAGTGAAGGTAGGAGCTAGGTAGGCAGCTGCGAGGAGGCTAGCCGGTTGTACACGAATCAAACAAAGCACTCTTCACGTATAGATGTTAATTAAGACGTAGTCGGAGTATTCTGAGTGAGATGGACACAGCGATCAGATCTTATCACGATAATTTTTTTCCCTGGAAATATGAATATAAAATAGAAGAGGAATCAAGTATATAGAGGTGTGTCTGATAGATCTAGTGGGGTGGTACAATTTGACATAAGTTTGGAGTCAGTGGGTCACTTGACATGGAAGCTATTGAGAAAACTACTGATTCTTCCATAAGCACATGAATATAAAAATGAAAAACCCCTTGAATGCAGTATATAGAGGTGTATTTTTTTGTCCAGTGTAGAAGTACAATTTGGGATACGTTTGTAATGAGTGCAACACGTCCCATGGAAGCTAAATAGTGTGCTACGTGAGGCCAAACATGTATATTCTTAATCACAATGCTCACTAACATGTTTATGCGGGCATGAAGATATTGAATATAACATGGTTTTGTGTCATTTATTCTGTGATTTACTGAAGGCAACACATCTCTGGATCTGGAGTGAACGTCTGTCGAATATCCAACCTAAAACTTGCTTCACCGCGGCTATTATTAACACCAAGTGTGAAATGTAATCAGATTAAAATCCTATCAAGACACGATCAGGATGTTGTAAATGGACTCCATCTCTCTGTTCATATCCTGTTTACTGATCAAATCTACCCAGTGTGCTGTCACTAATCTGTGGTATAGATTACAGATACAATATAAATGACTGTTAACCACTTAATACCGAGCTTTTACGTTTCAGACAAGTAGCCAAGACACCCAGTCAAATGCTCTGTGCTATGTATTTCTTTTGACTATTTTATTTATTGTACTGCTACTATTTATTGATCCTGAGTATCTCTTTTCTCAAAGAAATAAGAGACAAGGAGTAAGTACTATTTTGAGATGATGTGCTGTAACTGCTTTACCGGTTGAAGTGTATCAGAAGGTCCAATGCTGCTCTCTGGTGGCCCCAAGGAGACAGACTGCAGGCTTTACTACACACTCTTCAATGAAGTTCACGCTTCTGGCAACACACTGCAAAACCGTTAAAGAAAACGACTTTTATTTATTTCTGAACAGTCCTTTCTTTCAGTGGTTAAGTACAACATCACAAGTAGCCACGTCGAAGCCCTGGAGTGTTTGCCAGAGCAGTATTACATACAACAGCTTAGTCCACTGATCCAGGTGGGGGGGGGGGCTTTTAGACTGTTATCCTCTGAAAGTGATGAGTGAAGCTGGGGAACACACCACGAAGAATGTCCAGAAAACTAGCTGTGAAAATGAACATTAAAATCTAAAGAAACTAAGGAATCCATCTGCAAACTGAGTGACGGTTTGAATGGCACGTTTCTCTCCCAGCTCTCATTTTTCTATGACATTAACTCCTTTGCTGCGTTTAGTTTGTAGTGTTTGTCGTTTCCAAAAAGAAAAGAAAAAAAACACAGAGCGTAGACCAATCAACCAGTAAAGCAGAAATAAAATTTAAAATTCCCACGATTGTTCAAAAAAAAACAAAAAACTACATTAACGGACTGTTAACAGCTTCGTAGTTTTCACTGCTGTTTGAAATCACATCCCAGTCAGGACCTAGAAACGATCTGCCAACCAGACAATGATCCCATTTGCAGTTTGCTTTTTTAAAAACAAACAAAAAAAAAAAAACATAAAAATGAAGAAATAACATATTTACACAGATATTCACACATACATAAGCAGACCTGTACACATGGAGCTGTACAAACAGTGCATATACACACACCACAGTTCACCATTTCGGTGTGAAATCTCAGTCACAGTTGTTGCCATGTCAATACAATCTACCGTCTGGAAAAGTCACAAATTGTGGGGCTTTGTTTTTGGAAAAAATAAAATAAAAATAAATTAAAAAATTAAGCTTCATGAAATCTAATCCAAATATTATAATGTGCTTATGGTTGCATTCAAGACTTCCCCACATGTGGTACTACTGCAAACCACATCGAACCGTTTAGCTGGGTATCATGGCAGTTACAGATCGTTTTTGTTCCTCCCAGAAATCCAGGGACATTATAGTTTTGATCTAAATGTTCAGTTCTGCGTAAAATCTGCTATGTACAAAACTTCTGGTTTAAAAAAAAAAAAAACATAAGTGAAGATGAAAGTAGGTTCTTCATGCCCAGTGTATGTTTGTTCCCTATGTACCTTTGATAACAATGCTCTAGTGTTTGAGATGATTATCACTGTGACTGGACACTCGTGTTCACCTAGATACAGGCAGACGTCATCAGCTTCCACATTAACTTGCCATTCCCAAGGCAAGCACAAGTTTGTCGAGTTTGTTTTAGCATTGTTCCTTCAACCGCTGAGACCCGTTTGTGTATAGCAGACTGGGTCCACCTACTGGACAAAACTGAGGCATTAAACGCATACCAGAACCTTGTCCCATCCCAATCTGGACTATTTTCCCCAGGTTTGGTTTGAGGACTTGAGTTATTTAAATAAAAAATAAAAAAAACTACAGAGGTGTCAAACAAGATATCCCATAGTTGTGACAATCTGATGTGAAATCTGAAACAGGACAATCTGCTCACACAAAACTGGTCACATTCAAACAACAAAGGTCAAGTTAGGCTCCAAGTAAGTTCCTTCCTCCAAACAGTCCATGTTGTTTAGTTACTGACTTTTGATATAAGAGGTTACACAGCTGGTAAATAAGGCCTAAGTCATTTTGTTTGGCCATGCTTTGAATACCAGGTTGATGAAAAGTCAAGTACTGCAGAGTGTTCTTCACCTAGGAGACGTAGTTTGAATCACACACAGGAAGTGTTTATCAGACTGGAAAAAAAAAATAAAATAAAAATCAACAAGACGGTATAAAGAGTTGGATTATATCTGTTCGAGCAGGAGAGTGTGACGCCAGGCAGTGTTGTAGCGTTTGTGGTGTCCTGTGCGACGGCTTGTTCCCTCAGAGTGAGCCCGCTCCGTTAACGGCTTTTGGAATCACTCTTCATTCAAGCCCTGCGCAGCTTTACCATACATCATTGCCATGGCAGCAGACAAAAAAACAAACAAAAAAAAGACACATGTTCGTATAAAAAGAAAACTATAGTATATATATATATATTAAAAAAAAGAACGAACCAGCATGAAGACACGACACCTCAGAGGGAAAAGAAAACCGAGAGGCCAGTGCTCAGACAGAGGTCAAAGTGGAAGGTCAGCCGAGGTTACCCTGGTCAAATCTCGCCCTGGTTAGTCAACTCTGTTCGTGGCAACGTCCCAACAGAGCAGAAATTAATTAGGGGGAGATTTATACAATGTTTTACAAGAGTAAATTTTTTCTCAAAGTTTCTTTTCAGTTTAGAATAAAAAGTCCCAAACCACCTAACCCATATAATGTGTGTGTGTGATTATATATATATATATATATATGTGTGTGTGCATATATATTTATATACAGAAATAGAAATATATATATATACATACATATACACACACACACAGCTATTAACATTTATCACGTTTCCAACTGCAAATCAAAACGCTGGACACAGATGTGTGAGCCACATCTGACCAGAGTTCCCGAGGTTTGGTCAAGTTTACCGTGACACCACTTGACGCAGTCTTGTTAATATAGAAAAACTGAAATGGCGATTCCCCAAGGCAAATCATACATTCATAATACTATGTGAGTATATCTGTGTGAGTTTGTGTCTGTATTAATACACCTGACACGAAATACAAATTATCTGCGTTAAATCAAAACTCTGTAGGTGTGCGTGTGTGTGCGTGTATAACCGTACGTGTGTACGTCTATTTTTGTGAGGACCGGAGTGAGTTTTTGACTTTAGGGACATTTTGGGTTACGACCACACAGGCAGTTTGGGGGTTAAGATTTGGTTTTAAGGGTTACTCAAATGTTAGGATAAAGGACCTAGGGAACCGTTAAGTGAATGAAGTCCTCACAAATATATAAGTACAAACGTTTGTTTTTAAATGGCTTGTCTGGGCTCCTGTCCTCATGACTGAAGCACATTTCCGTAGGAAACAATTGCACCTCATTGGCTCAAACAAAGTAGCCAATCACCAATGACGGAAGCCAGAGCCCCTGTGCCAACCCCATTGCTGAGACCAGAGTTTGGTGGCTGGTTGGGGAATGTGTGTGTGTGTGTGTGTGTGTGTGTGTGTGTGTGTGTGAGTGTGAATGTCGCATGTGTGTTTGGAGATGATGGAAATGAGGGCCACAGTCCATTCCACTTGCAGTGTCCTCATGGATGGAGAAGAGGGGATGCGGTTTCCGTGGTGATGAAAGTGAAGTGTCGGTAAGTCATACAGGGGAGAGGCCTAAACCTCTGCTCCTTTCAAGCCGATTCGCTCCTCCTCCTGTCAGTCGGTGTTGGGCTTCTTGAGGGAGAAGGCGAAGATGTTGAAGTGGTTGCTGAGCTGTTGTACCTAGCAATGAAAATAGACAAATATATCAAAACTGAACATATCATTTTCATTCCTGCAGAAGTCCAGATTCATTACAATGAATACTTACAAGTCCCACTGGATGTAAGGCTGCAGCCCACAAGAAAGGGTTTGACAATTTGACAATTTCCAGTGTCTGTCTTTTTACAATAGGCATCAGATATAACAGCACTCGTGTAAATAACGTATATGGTAACCTGTGTGAAATTACCCTCCACCGTCTATAAGGAGGATAACTCATTTATATGTCTACTTTGCCTTGATCACTATGCTTTGTGTTGGTTAAATCTGTTTTTGTGTGTTTATTGTGGTGTGATAAGTTTCTTTTTGCTGCCAGGTCTCCTTGGTAGCAGACACACTATCTCTCAATGGGCCCTTTTTGGCAAAATTATAGATGAATAAATAAAACTCCATGAGACGTGCAAGTCATAGTGGAGATAGTATCCGCTGAGAGACAAGTGCAGATGTTGCAATTGCTGATCATAAATTTGAGTATGACTCCCACATACATAGTCCCGCAGGGTTCAATGCTTGGACCACTGCTATTCAACTTGTACGTGCTTCCTCCAGGTTAGGCCTCACATGAAATGGCTAATCACAGTAATTCAATTCGACACTCAGCTTTACTTCGCTCTCTCACCGAGTGACGACGGCCTAGTAGACAGTATTGCTCAGGGAAGGTAAATGCTTAGAGCAAACTGCATCCTCCTCTGGTGTATTTTGCTGTATTTAGGTCAACTTAAAATGTGTAGCTTATGAAAACACTGTAATGGTTCCATCCATTTATTTCAGATTCAATAGGTGCCAAATACCATATCATTGTCTTTCCAGGTGCTTAAATTGCCTTTAAGAGCTGCGCGTGACTGCAGTGATATAAATGCTGACATAGCTGATATGCAAGTAGGACAAACCACTTCACTTTGTTTTCATAACACCATTCCCCTGTCCCATCCAGTACTTTTGCACCACCTGCACTCTCATTTTGACTCTCCTGCCCGCATAAGGTCACCAAAATGTTTGTGTGTGCTCTTACCACTGATACGCCGTAGTGTATGTGTGCTAGTATGACAGCAGCTGTCCATAAATAAAGCAGCAGAGTCTCGTTGGTGATGACCCCGGTCAATACTGACAGCACCACTGCCGTCATGGGCAGCAATAGCCAGGTCAGCGGCTGGCAACGCGTGTTACTCATTTGACACACAATCAGCTTACACTGAAAAACAAATACAAGCAAAAAACAAAACATGATTAAACATTCTACTCAACAACACACTGCAGAAATTGCGTTTTGGAAGGCAGTTAAAAAGCGCAGGAGAGAAAGAGAAGCTCACCGTGACATTGGCGAAGGCTGTCCCCACCATGAGGTAGAAGATCCTGGGCTGCAGCTCAAGGATGTTTGAGGGAGAGAAAACCACCCATGTGGTGGACAAGACAAAGAGGAGGACGGGGGAAATGAAAGGCAGGAATGCTTCGTACAGGCTACTGTGCTTCAGAGTATTACTCCGGTGAGCCCTGAAAACCCAACCCAGAAGGAGACAAGTTCAGAACACTGGGTTAAATACAATTAACACATGACATAAAATGCTAATACAGGCTGTACTTACTTCAAGACATTGTAGAGGCTCATAGGCAGGGTCACAGTGAAGGAACAGGCTGGAATTTAGCAAATATTAATGTTAGCAGCTGCTTCTGGAAGTGAACTAAGGTATTCAGAGTGACCAAACACAACTCACCTATGATCATGAAAGTAAAAAGGTCCCTGTAGAGAAAGCGCCACAGGACTGGCTGGTACCAGGTTTCCACACCCACCACAGCAGTGACCAAGTAAACAACGGAGATTGTCTGGAGATGGGACATAAAACATGAGGCAGTTAGAAGGTTAGCATGTCGAGATTGCAACCATTCATCCTTATCTTATCTTATAACCAGAGCCAGCAGGTCTGCCCAGCTTTGGATTCTCCACATTTTGAAAGATATGATTTAAAGAGATTAGTTAAATTTGTTCATAAGCTCTAACATTAGCAGCTACAGTTACAATAAACTAGAGACTAGAAAAATACCTGTTTACGCAAATACAGTCATGGTGTTGTATTCTCCCACAGTGGATGTTGGACTTGGATGCTATGATATCATGCTAATGTAAGATTAGCTTTTAGTTTTCACTCCATTTCCACTGTGGTTATTTCTCATTTCTTTTTTTTTGCTTACATTGTTAAAAACACATACAGTATATTATTATCAGAACTAACTACCTCTATACAGCAATACAGAGAACAATGATATTCCTTTGTATCCATGTCTTCTGTAAGGATCATCAACTGGCCTGAGGAAAAAAAGTGGCAAAAAGTGAGTTGTGCGTGTTCTTACCACTTGGCTGATGTCGTATCCCCAGGGCAGAAACAAGATGCCAGTGTTATATTTCTCCCAATGAGACAGGATGAAGGAGAACAGCACCACCCACAATATGTAATAGAGTGTGCCCACACTCACGCCGCTCTCCCCACGGCCAAATATTGAATATACAGAGGCCACAAAGAAGATGCAGGCCCAGCTGTCCAGACCGTGGTCAAAGAGCTCCCCTAGAGGCGTGGAGGAGCTGGTGCGCCGTGCCTGTTTACCATCAACACCATCTGTGTTAAAAAAAAAAAAAAACAAAAAAAAACAAAGACAGATATGGATCATTAGACACAGTACATGCTTATGGGGACATTTATGTATGAACTCATAAACATATAAAATACTTTTTAACGTATCTCACATCTCCACTGAGCTAAAGCTGCTACCCACACTCACATAACTGTCCAAAGTCAGCCACATTCCTTCTTCCCACCACTGAATTCAGTCTTCCAGCGACTGATCTGAACTACGCTCTTTTTATCCACACATGAAAGTATTCTGGAAGCACATCCCCACCAGAAACACTAGCACACTGTTTCATTTTAATGATTCACAAGGTACATGTCTACACACGAGCACACAGTGAGTTTGACAGTAAATTAAATCTGCATTTTCTGACTAAAGTCAAGATTAGCAGCCCGTGGCAAAATATGAGGTGATGTGAAGGTGAATGTGAGGGGATGGGACTAAGAAACTTTAGTCTTTGTCAAAATAAATTCTGTTCCTGTGGGCGTGGAGGGTTAAGTTCATAATTGTGAAGTGAATTTACACACAGCAATCTACCAAGTGATGAGCAGCTTTGCTCAGGGGCTTGCGCAAACATTTCAGCTTGATGTCACACCCTATTGTGTAAGTATTGCTCTGTTGATAAGATTAATCCTGCTTGAGACACTCGGGTAGAGAGTATCGGGGGTGCGGCACAGTCAAACATGTATCTTGTATGTTACACACTCCTTTAGATGTATCGGGGGATCAGATGGTAAACATTAAACTGACTGTGTACAGTGAATAGTGTGTTAAGAGTCAACTGGAGGTGTTTCAGGATGTCACAGTGATCAACATCCCACATTTGTAGACAGAAGTGTCTTGCTCAACAGCTGTTCAATGACAGAAGAGTAACTGATTTGTTTCCATGTTCAGATTTTTCCACATTCGTCTCCCGCCTTGTTTCTTCTGACACACATTGACACACAATGTAATCTTTTCTGAAAGCATGACAATCACACTATGATCAGGCCAACTCATTGAGAAAACCAACATATTGTGTGTCTGAGATCTTTTAACTCTATACACTGACCGAAGTGTCTTATAATAAGTATCTACACACTTTAATTTGACAGGCCGCTCATTTACACAATAAAAGCAGAATTACAGCAATGTTAAAAGAAAAGAAAGTATGTTGAGGGAATAAATATTGGTGAAATGTGGAAAACAGTACACATCAATTGATTAATACATTAAAATTAATTAATTAAAATTAAATAAAGAGAGGAATCAATGTAAAAGGTAAATTAATACAGAAGCAAATTATAAGCAAAATACAGTTTATGTATATATTAATGAATGAATGCCAACATTTATTTGTAAAAGGTGCTCAGATCAAATCGGCCACCGATCGTTACCGGCAGATATTCAACTTAAATCGCCTGATCTGCGACCTCCATAAAGGCTGATCAGATGACACAAGAATGGCATGATAACTTCCTGACACCCAACCAAAATGGCCTCAAGCTCCAGATATGTGCTCTGCTTTGTGATGTCCTGGCCACCGGACCAGAGCAGCAGAAAATTAGCAGACACTGGCACCTAAAGAAAGCACCATGAACTGGCTTTTTGCAGGCTGTGTATGCTGACATCAGCAGCCAAACATCATCACAGATGAACATCTACCTATCAGAGCCAGTCATCCTTCAAAGTGGACGCTTGTTTTTTGGTTGCTTTCTCACAGGACAACAAAAGCTGCTTTTCTGCTTTGGCCCAAGTAGATAGAGAGTGACTTCTCAGCATGGCAGGTCATATTGTGGATGAGAAGAGGACTGCTTTCCTTCAGCCAACAGGAATTCAAAGGAGTGAATAAATAAGACTGCTGTGTTCCCTCTTTTAGCCTACTGGAATTTATTGTTGGGGCTTCAGTATCATTTCTTTTTAAACTTAGTGTTGTGTGCAAAATTACAACACAGGAAGTAGGGTTATATTTGTCATGCTTTCAAGTGTTATAAGTGTGTAGGCTGCTGTGATCTACTTGTAACTTATTGTGAGAGAGATGTATGTGGTTGCATAGTTGCCTGTCCATATACTTATTATACACTTATATATGTCAATTCATGATTCTTCTTCACTCTCTTACCAACCCTAGCCTAAAACACTTACACTTTCTATCACCTATCAAAGTTTAGTATTCCCGAAAAATAACACACAGTAGTTTTTAACTCCTTATTGGAACCACACTCTGTGCGTCAAAATAAAGAAAGCAGCTCAAAATAAGTATTTTTTGGAGCGGCTTCAGGCAGACAGAATCTGGAGTGAAACCTGTTTTAAGAGCATCTTTGGTTGACGGAGATTAAATTAAATATATTAATGCTTTCAAGGATTTTATGCACAGTATTGAGAGAGATCAGCTTAGTTTTACCTCATTCTGCTTATGAATAGTCTTATTGTTTTAAATTTGTCCTTAAAAAAATCCTCTATACATGTTCAGCAAAGTCTGGCTTCAAACAAGTTGCGATGACATAAATCTTTCTGAAGTCCACACCTTGAATTCAGATTTAAGCCGACACACAATCCACTTTCGGCAGGGAGTATTTGGAAAGTTGTGTGGTTCAACAACTGAGAATACATCCTTGTGTACAGTTAATATCCAAGAAAAGTATGAATGAGCAAAGTGTAACTTTTAGAGGAAGGGAATCGTGCTTCCCCCGTGACTCTCAAGTCACTCTCAAGTCGAAGAACAAAACAACAGACAGGGGTCACTGAGGTTAGAACTCACCGAGTGTATAGGCTAAGAAGTTGAAGATCCCTGCAGCTACCCAGACCCAACTAGGCACGTGTTCATGTCCTGCAGCTGTGACAAAAATAAACAGCACATTATAAGAACACAGTGGAAAACTGAAAGTTATACATTAACCAGACAGATTTGCAACTATTTTAATTTAATCCATATGAATCTAATCTAAAATGGAAAAGGAATCAACTAATAATAATATTTTAGGTGAACCATTAACATGTGTGCTCAGTCTTGTAAGGACTCTTGTGGGGTCAGTGTGACTGACCTTGATAGGGATCGTAGAGCTTACAGTTGCTTTAGTTTATTTCATGTGTGCCAGTGTGTAACTAACTGGTTAGATGAGACAACAGACATGATAGAGCGCAGTATCTTAACAGAGTTGTGCGTCAGTCAATGTTTGTTTATGTTCCAAAAGATTGTGGGGTTACCGTAAATGTTAACAGTAACAGATGCGTAACAACACTGTGTGCTGTTGCGTGTGCGAAGGACATAATGGGTTGTGATTACCCTGAGCAACCATGGATACGTGTCACATTTCAGCAAGTGATGGACTTTGTCTTTCATAAACAAAGTTCCACGTGTCTCGTTCCCTCAGCCTTTACTAAAGAGCAGTGGTGAACTCAACCAGCTCGTAGTATGTTTTAGCACACGATAAACACGGGATGGATGATGAGAAGGACCTACCGGAGGCTGAGAAGTCGAAGTCAAAGAAGGCCAACATAACAAAGTTCAACACGAGGAACATAAAGCCTGTAAATGTAATGAGGTTTGGAGCCAACCATGTCGGTAGAAACTGTTGAGAGAGAGAAAATAGACAGTGAATAATAATTCATTAACATGTCGCTCAGCCATTACACAGACACGCCTCAGTTTATTAAAGACAGATTAAATAGCTGGACATTAAATACTTTGGGGACACTTTATGGACAGTTACACAGAGAGGGTTTTAGGGACAGTGGTTAATGTCAGGCAGACACTAACTTGAAAAACAAAGCATTGATACAGATAAGTAGATAAACATATCAGGGGCTATTGCATAAGAGAGGAACTGTCTGTCCATTTTATCAGGTACATGGCCGCATTCAAAACAATAACGTTTGTCCAAAGTCGATAACAGACTACAGCAGTCAGAGACTGAAGTGGTCTGACACAGATAGAGAAAGCGGTTGCGGTGTGTCAGGACGTCTGGTTACTGTATCACGGCTGGAAACCTCATTAATGATGTAGTGCACACAGAGCTGGACAGGTCTTTCTCACCTTCACCACAGAGTTCCAGAAAGGATGCATGACGTACACGGACAGGGGATTCGAGTCCACTGCGCTGTACTGCAAAAAGACACAGAATTTCACAGTTACACCACGCACACGCATTTGATTCATTTCATCTCACTGCAAGTAAACCAATGTGTTTTTAACCAACCATATGCAACATGTTGACTGGATAATATGGGGTTCCCTGTCATCACGCAGATCAAAACAAACCTGATTCCAGCGGCCAGTCTGTAACTTTACCCAGTCGTGACGAGCACGTGTGCCCGATCCAGCGTAATGTACCCTCACTATGGTCTTCATACAATTTAAGAAGCGTGTAAGGCTTTCCTATGAAGAGTAAATGCTGCCACTAAGATGTCGCAGTTATAGATTTTCCTTTATTGTCAGTTCGCTTAGTTCAATAGGGAAAGGGTCAAGGCTTTCATTTTCTAGTGACTACAAAAGGCTTGGCTATTGATTTATAACTGCAGTAAGCTCTCTGGAGTTCAAGTTAACCACTACAGTGTTTACTTTGGATATAATGTAGCGGGCGAACTAAGGTGCCACATTAATACTGCATAGCACTTTTCAAACACTTAATTTAGAATTCCCACTACAGATAATGATAGTCATAGTATTTAGCATTATACAGGGTGTTTATCAAGTAAACAAGAATTAGCAATGTGATTAATCATCACCACATATACAAAAATGTACTATAATTCACACCATCCTAGTGCACAGAGAAACGC
Source organism: Chelon labrosus (assembly GCF_963514085.1). Taxonomy (NCBI): domain Eukaryota; kingdom Metazoa; phylum Chordata; class Actinopteri; order Mugiliformes; family Mugilidae; genus Chelon; species Chelon labrosus. The sequence continues at coordinate 20,933,721 of NC_140347.1, forward strand.
ACACGTGGCCACCAATGGGGGTGGCAGTGCAGCGAGGTGTGACAAAAAAAATGTGCGAAGCGGAGAGGTGGATGACAGCAAGAAAAACAAGCCACTCAGTAGAGGAGTCTTCACGCTGCTTTCCGCTTGTGTTGTGTTAAGTGCACATTAGTCCACCTTTTGAGAAACCAACCGCTGTGTGACAAAGAGCAACAATCCTTCCCTTCACTGTCATTTGTCCCTCAGCAACCAGTGTTTAAGGCACAGCAGCTTACGCGCATAGGGCGCCACTTAAAAGGCAATTATTGGGAAATAGGCCTCTCATAATAAATAGCTCAGGGGAGTCATTTCATGCAGTAATAAAAGCAGAAGTTAGTAAACAGGCAGCTGGAAAGGTTATTTTAAAGATATAAGAACACCACACATTATATAAAGTTAAATTATGGCCTCTTGTAGAAACTGATTATCACACTGATGCTCATCTTCCAGGGAATTAACCGAGGAAAATGTTTCAGTGACATGCAGATTATGTAAATCTGTTTCACCGCCTTTAACAACACAACTTCATGGTGACTGGAAAGCCTTTGACAGTGATTTCACATGACACTCCCATTTTTTGCTGGTGTTTCCCATCGCTGCACTGGTTCAAACTGACCAGTCCACTCCTCAGTTACTCATTCTTTCTGTATTTGCGATAGTAAGAAATAATACAAATAAAATAAAATATAACGAACTGGTTAATCACATAATAACAAAAATGACATGGGGCATCTGGAGTGTATGAATGGGCAAAGAAACATTATTTCAAAGCAAACGCTGGCAAATAAAGAGTCGCTAGCTCATGTGTGCCTTTGTAAAGCACCGCACAACAAATAATGACACTTCCGACCAGACCTTTCAAAACAAAAGTATTCAACATTATATGTAAACCTGTATTATTTAAATTGAACAACACTGTTCGTTCCGTGTGTTATAATCGACCTTGTTGTTACAGGCGAGCTACTGAAGTACTGAGCAACACTTCACAACTTCAGTGTTGCTTTACAGGTAATGCCCACGACTCGCGCTCACGCCAAACAATTGTTGGAGCCTACAAGTTAACCAAGCAATGTATATCTGTAACAGCATAAGAAAACAGATAAGAATGAACCAGAAATGACCGAACTGTACAGTGGTTATGAGTGACTACTTCTATTTTTTAACAGGAAATTAGTCAACATCCGTTAAGACTTTAGATAAGTCTGGCTACCTTCACACATTGTGACCAGGGAAGCACCCTGCAGATCGTGACAGCTAGCTGTTACACACACACACACTGTCTGTTCAGCGGCTAGCTGCTAGCATGCTGTTACACTCTTTTAATCATTACCTTGTATTTGTCGAAGCCCGCGAGCTGCTCCTGAGTGACATACTCGTAAAGAGCCATGGTGGTGCGGTCTGGCTCAACGACGAGATAAACGGATATCTCTTTCCTTTGAAAATGCAAATCCCCAACGTTAGCTGCCGAGTCGAAGCACCATCTAGCTTAGCCGCAGCCGTTCACGCCGGGTGAGGTGATGTCGAACCACAGAAGCCACTCCCACTCCCGCAGAGTCAAACCTCCTCAGATAACGTTAACCAGAGCTCACTAGCGCCCCTCAGGCCTGGAGGATAGCCCGCAGACACATCTGTAAATTATGTTTTATTAAGCCATATTATTGGGTATGGTGTCATCTAAAATAGCAAGAACATTTACTGTCAAATACCATACTGTTCCGTATAATTTTTTAATAGTAATAATAATTTAATAATGATAACTGACAAACCTGGTGGGATCTATCGTCTCTATTTCTAGAATGGCCTCTGTAACTTGACGTGGCTTTCCGCTTCAACCGGAAGAGACACTCTTTTTTTCCTGCTTGTTCCTGAGCAGCTGGAGTACCGCTCGAACCGACACTAAAAGCTCAATTTAAAGAAACATGTAAGTGTTAACAGTAGCTGAAATGTATTGAAATGGGGTTAATTTTGTGATTTTTGAGGGGAATTTTATATGCAGCGTTTGTTATAGTGTCGGATTTAACTACCTGGCTATGCTAGGGCTAACGTTGCACAGATTGATGGTCCACTCGTAAAATTGAAATAAAAAAAAATAACCGTCTGGTTGTGGTAATTGTTACTATTACTGTAATGGTTCCCCACTAAAATATTAGAATAGCACGTCTGCTGGCGTGTTAATGTGGTCAGAAGGTCAGGTTTGTCTTCATGTTGGTTAGGTGCGTTAGCATAGCTTCACTGCACAGTATGAACCATTTCATAAATTGTATGTGGAAAGCATTTTCACACCTTTTATGTAACTTGAAATTATACAAATGTCATACAGACACCTGTATCACTATAAATACAAAGCTTGCTATAGTTATTGTATTTAGTTTATAATTTAGTTTTGACATATTACTGTATACTGTCGTGGCATACCCGACTAAAGCCAACATCTATTCAAGTATTAAAGTGAAAGGTCCTCAAGTTTATATGCATTGTACTTGGAAAATGGGCTAAGATCTTACAACATAACCATGTCTTAATAATAAAGACCAAGACAAACAAATAAATAAGTCTCTACTCCCATCATCCAAAGACCTAACCTTGTCTTCTTCCCACTTGTTCTGTCTACCTTTGCAGAATGGTGACAGACGTGCAGCTGGCTATATTTGCCAACATGCTTGGCGTGTCGTTGTTCCTGCTGGTTGTATTGTACCACTATGTGGCTGTCAATAACCCCAAGAAGCAGGAATAGAGTCCCCCAGAATGACTGGCGAGGTGAGTGCATATACAGTTTTTGCCAGAATCTTATTTTGTCATTCATGCTCTGTTGTAACCGTAAACAAATCATGTTTAACTCAATGCTACAGTGTTACTGAAGCATATTAATGAGAGGAAGCAGCAATGAAGTATGAGCTGATACTTCATCACTGACCATTAGCAAAAAAATGTGGAGGAACTATATTTAAATGTGTAGTGATTTCCCACTTATATCTCATTCATCGATGCAAACATGGGCTTTATTTTCCTCTAACTCGTGAACCCACTTCAAGATCTTTTTTCTCCCCTCCACACAGGTGAGATGGGAGTGTAGGCCACCACCTTGGAAATGACATTCCCCCCCATCCGGTCCCCTTTCCAAAAGATGAATTTGTGTATGCACAATGTTTTTTCTAATAAAAATGTTTGACTTTCACCAACAGTGATGTTCAGTGAATTCCTTAAACTGTTCAAAATGCATGCAAGAAATTAGCGTACACTTAAAACATAAGTCATTCAGCATAATAATCTGTCAGTCACGATCAAATGCATTCAGAAACACCCAAACATAAAATGCCAGCTGGTGAGGATTGGCAGCTCTGTGGTGTGGATGGAACTGGACAGTTTAAAAGCATTGAATCTTATGCTGCTGCGTCACCCTTTCTCTTATTGGGCATTAAAAAGGTACATCTTATGTGGTAAAATAAATGTCTCAAGTCAAAGTATTATGAGCTAAAGTAGGTTTTACAGTTCTTCAGTACCTTACTGGGTGTAAATTCCTTCATTAATTTGAGCCTCTACTTCCAAAAGCCCCTCAGGGCCGACTACAGAGAAGCATTCCTATAACTTGATGTTGCTGCTGTCACAGTTCATTCATTTTAAAGGCTGTAGGCAGAATTTCCAGCTGTGCAACATTTTCTGGCATTTTTATGAACCTGCATTTAATACTGGTAGTTGGACCACAGCTGCATTAATCCTAAAATAACACAAGGTGATTACAAACTAGTATCAGCGTTCTACAACACCTTACAACCTTTTTTGATTTGAACTCTATTTCTTCTTTGGTGATTAGCGTCACAAAAACAAAGAGAAAGTCCTCTGGGATGAAAACATTTTTATAAAGCATTATATGCAAAACACACAGAATCTGGAATAATTACACACTTAACTCAAACATTTTTCTACACCCACAATGGATATAATGAGGTTAAAAAGGTGCCGTTGTGCTCATCAGCCACAATAAAAAACAGCCCTTTGCTGTAATATTACAAGTGGCTGACTGAAATTATTTACAGTGCGTTAAAGTATTGGTCAGAGTGTGTGGAATACACTGTATATTTGTTGGGAGGGGACAGCAAAAGGAAGGGACTAAAAACAATTCAGAAAAAGAAATGTAGCTGAAATGTTCAAGGATATTTCAAGTATAGATTCTTGCTCAACTGGAAAACTTCAAGGGGGATGTTTTGTGCTACTCCTCTACCCCAGCCACTTTTGTAGTGTCATGGAGCGAGGCACTTAACCCTGAGATGTTTCTGAAAAGAAAACAAAAGTTTGTACTTAGAGTTTGTAAAGACAAGTTTCTGATTCTGCATGGCTGAAACAACATACCTGTCCAGGAACAATAAAAATTGTTCTATTGCACATTGTCATGTCCCATATAATCCTTCTGTATCTACAATGTCCCCTCTTATTTTGAAATAATTTTAAATTCACTTCACACAAAGTTAAAACAGTACAAACAGTCTTCTTTGCACTTCCTAGGCTTCTCCACACAGGGTCACTGTTTCACACATGTTCACAGCCTCAGGCGCAGGTACCGCTTGAGTTTCTTCCACCTTCAAGAACAACATCACAAAGCATGGTCAAGGTTCAGTCATGCGATTCATTCATGTCGAGAATTAATTTCCATCTGAATATGTGATCTGGCTCGCTTATATCTGTTTTCACCTCTTGCTGTGTTCCATCTGTTTCTGCTGCAGATTCTAAGATAGCATTTCCCGTGTGGTGCAAACTCTTGTCCATGCTCTTGTTCATTAGAGTTTTAGAGGTCAGCTGTATGCCACCGTCTTTCTCTGATACACCTGTAGAGTGAAGTAAAAAAGTGATGTTGTGAATATGTGTAGTTCACATTCTGGAAAAAGAAACGTCATGAAGACTTACATAATGATGGGACTCATTTATGGGAATTAATAGTAAAACTGAGTGATCACAGGGTGGACATAAGAACCAGCAGTTAAGAATATCCACAGTGTGTTCATGAAATGTCACAGCCAGGGGCGAGTTTGAAGATTACATCACTTGATGATGGACTGAAACAAATCTTAGCTTGAAGTGTTAGCATGCTAACATTTGCTAATTAGATGATAAAGTTCAGGCACGACCAAAGCAAGTACTGGTGGGACATGAACGTCTGCGCCAAATTAAGTCAACGGCTATCAAGTGACTTCCCTCAAAATGTCCACCTAAACCCTACGCCTGAAGGACAAGGGACGCTGTGGACGTCCACATTTTAGCCAGAGAAGACAGATGAACAAAGGACAGGGGAACTGGACTGAGATATAGTCTGCCATCTGTTTACAGCACAGGCTTAACATCTGTCCCCAAAAGAAAGGGAAACACGATCAAAACAGGTTGCTCCAATTACAGGTGAGTATCTGGTCGTTACAGACACCAATCGTGTGAGTCTCATTTAGAACTGAACTGAACTGAACTGAATTGAACTGTCTTCACGAAACCCCACGATTTCTGTTGTTCTGTTTGTTTCAGCTTAGATTTATTTATTTATTTATTTTTAGATTTTTAGATTTACCTTCATTTAAATGAATGAAGTCAATACATGACATGGGGACCATGAATGTGCATACAAAATTTCGTGCCAGTCCTTCTAATGCACAGGTTTCAAACATACGGCCTGCGGGCCAAAAGTGGCCCGCCAGACAGTCTAATCTGGCCTGTGGGATGAATTTGCAAAGTGCAAAAATTACAATGAAGACATTAACATTATTTTTTCCAAAAAAAGTAACTGCTATTCCTAGGGTTCACACAATTTTATCAAGAGTTGTGGACATAACACAACATGGAGACATAAAACTACACAGAAATTGCAACTGTTTTTCTTAAGAAAATTATTATCTGGATAATCTTATCCGGTTGTTCAATACCTGTTTTGTAATAGTGCAGTTCATTAAACGTAAACACTTTCATAATGTTCTTCTTTGCACTAAAACACAGGGAAACATTTTTAGTTGTCGTTATTTATAGGTTAATATGCTATTGTGTCACTGGTCTGGCTCCCTTGAGATCAAACTGGGCTGTATGTGGCCCCTGAACTAAAAGGAGTTTGACACCCCTGTTCTAATGGATGCTGAGGTATGAGCTGATAGCTGAAAATATAGGGGCTCACCAAAGTGAGTAGGATTCCACCTCTAGGAAGCATAAATGCTTGTACAATTTAGGCAATCCACCCAAGAGTTTTTAGATATTTCAAACAACATATTCAACTGCAGGGTTCTTCAAAGTTTTTGCAGTAACAGTTCATATATTGTGGGGCGTTAAGGCTGTAGTCATATGTGACCATGAGTTGTATGTTACATAAATGGACAAATCTCCCTGTATGCTATGTACCATCTAACTTTCTATTAGTGACTGGTCAGCTATTTTTTAGGCAAACATTACAAAGGGGGTGTACATGCCTGACAGTGACTGGTGTTTGTGGAGACTGGGTCTGAACAGCTTCCAGACCTTCATGGTGGCTGACACCTCCTTATCTGCAGGTGGAGCTGGGTTATTGCTAGTGGGAGATGTTTTGCTGTTGCGTGTGGGAGGAGTGTCCATTGACCCCGCCCTCCGGATGGGGATGCGGCTCATGTGAGGCTGCAGCTCACACCTGGGAAGGGTCCAGAGAGGTTAACGTTTTCACCACTGCACATGACATGACATGAGGAAACAATATTAGAGCTGGCCTGGTGTAGCCAAACTCAACTCTTGTCAGAATATGAGTCTGGTAACACTTCTACAGACAAAAAAAAACAAAAACACTTTTGAATAGTCTTACAACCAGTCAGAGCCATTTTCTTGTAAACTAATTCAACTCCACGCCTCTCTGATGACATAAATGACTACATTGCTGTTACACCTCTGTTTGTTACCCCATAAAACACACACACATCATTTGATTGGCCAGGCAGAGCTTTGCAGGAGCATAATCAGTTCCCAATGGAGGGGTTCCAGGCCAACTTTCTGCCACGAAAATTTTGTGAGTGATGGAAGTTGGTCTGGTTTCCAATATATACTAAAGCTTTGTATTGGTGAGAATCTGGTGATGTGGTGACGATACATACACCAATCAGGCCTAATATTATGACCACCTTCCTAATATTGTGTAGGTCTCCCCTGTGCCTCCAAAACACTTGTGACTCATCAGAGAATGGACATGGGCCTTCTGAGGGTGTCCTGTGGTGTCTGGTAACAGAATGTTGTTAGTCCTCTGTGGATCATCCCACAGATACTTGATCAGTTTGGGATCTAGTGAATTTGAAGGCCAGGTCAACACCTTGTGCTGTTCTTCATGTTTTTTTGAGTTGTTCCTAAACTGTTCTTGCGTGTGTGCCTGTGTCAGGCTGCATCCTGCTGGAGATGGCTGCTGCCATCAAGGAGTGTCATTGCTATGGGGTGGGGGTGCTTGGTCTGGTCTAGGTGGGTGCTACATGTCTAAGTAACATCCACATGAATGCCAGGTCCAAAAGTTTCCCATGAGAACCTTGTATTGTCACAGTGCTGATGTTTTATCTATTTTTTTTCTTTTGTGTAAATTTTACATCATTAATTCTATTTTTGAGATGCCAACCCATAACATGAGAATGTTCCCAGATACACAGGAAAGATTGGACTTACTTGCTACATTTGATGGAGGTAAGGATGTGCTCAGGTCCCGAGTCTTTAGAAGTCTGTGACAGATGGAGACATTACAGCGAGAAGTCATAAACCAAGTGTGTATTGCATCTGCTGTACACTAGAAAAATTGGTAATTGAAGAAATGAGGCGATTTGCTCTGTGAGTGACCCGGCAAGGTAAGCTAACCTCTCTAACAGCCTCTGTGGGGTGATGAGTGATTGTAAGAGTTTGACACCCTTTTCCTCCACGCCCAGGACGCGTTGGCATTCTGGACCAGCCTGCAGAACTGGGTCCACCAGCCTGAAAGTCTGGACAGCTGATGCCTGTCGACCAGATGTAAATACAGGGAGTAGAGAGAGGAAAGGACGAAGAGTGGGTGGAAGAAGGGATATTAAGGAAGGAAAAACTTCTAAAACTTTAAATGTAACCCATGTACTGATGGCTGAAGGGTTATATGTCAGTGATGGGAAGAACTCGTCCCAACCAGTAATTTAACAAACTCTCAATCAATCTCCTAGGTTGGAAGCTGAAAAAAGAAAAAAACATTATTCATGCACAGTCCAAGGAGAGCAGAGGACCCACACACAGTACTTGCTTCACAAAGGGATAGTTTTTATTCCAGAGGTTAACAGAAAGGTAAAAGACAGAAGCACATTCAAGAAAGATGATAACTGTAAAGACATTACAGGGACAAACACATGACTGTAGTCTGGCATAGAAGGTTAGCACCACACTGAAGGAAACTGCACAATTCTCATAAGGGGTATAAAGCTGAAATACCTAGTGAGAATGTGACTATGCATACAGTGTTTCCACCTAAAGCTGATTTTGTTAGATAGATGAATAATCTATAAGACTGAAACAACTGGGACACAGGACATCAAAGATCACAGTGAGAAAGCTGAATACTACAGTACAGCACACTCTCTCCGTTTTGCGGAGCATTGATCTAAAATGAGAGCTCATAATACATCCTCCCCACTGTGCTGAGCGCAGTAGGCATAAGCTACATGCAAATCATCATAGCGATTTTAAAGAGCATGAAGATTTCACTCCCGGTGACTTCGTTTGCTGCAATTTCCCATTTTTCTCAACCTTCCCATTTATGTGAGAAGGGATGTTTCTGCTAGCCTAGCATAGCCAGACTCAAATGGATAGTCCTAGAACCAATCAGAGCTATTGTGGTGTCAACAAGTAAGACTCCACGGCGACTCCAGCTTTCTCTTCTGTCCGTCCAGCATAAAGCTCGCCACCAGACCAACTTTACCCCACAAAAACATTGTGGGTGGGGGAGGTTTGGGCTTACTTCCAAGCTATGTTTCTGCAATAGTTTTGCAACATTTGTACTTTTTTTTTTTTTTTTTTTTACAAAGGTCAACAAAAGAAAGAAATACGTTCCCTCAAGTTTAAGTTTTTATGTTTCGTTTAAGCATACAGTGTTTTTAATAAAGTTTCCCATTTTCAGTGCAAGTTTTTCCAGATCAACAGCAGATGAGAAGGCAAGATGGATACCCTACGAAATCACAATATGACCAGAGGCATGAAAACCTACTGATTACGAAAAAGCAAGGCACACCATAACTACAACGTGTCACAGCACTGGATCAGACAGTAGCTACAGTGAGGCAAGGTCAGGTTTTCTCAAAGCTATTTTGATCCAATTATTGAGCTGATTTACTTGCTTCTCATGAACCCTCACCAGGTCACAGATAATCTACCACTGCACCTTCAGTGAAACTAACAGGTCTGGTCCTACAACGCAGGCCTTTCGTCAAGTACTTGGACGAAAGCACACAAAACTGAATTACAGACAACGGTACAATAATTCCACAACCTATCAGCGAGGTTTATATATAAACCAATACAATGTGGTCATTTCTCATGTCTGCTAATACTAAATATACTGTATTAGCTTTGACCAGTCTACTACATATCTGCCATTTGCACAAGTAAAAACATCTATCTGCCATAATAAATAATGATCAACATGTTCTTCACCAGTTTCATGAAACATGTAATAAAATAAAATAAAAAACTACACTTTATTTTCACCAAAACCAATATGGAATCTTATTAGAAATGTATAAACACATTGACACTAGTTTGAATAGTTAATCAAACTTTTGGAACACTGAGCCATATAAATTGTATTTTAATCATATTGCTTGTCGGCCAACAGCTCCATAAAGAAACCCTTGATGCAACTCTAAGATTCCAACACCCGCTAGGATTTAATGATCCACACGAGGTGTCTGGCAGTAGGCTACTCTGTGAACATAATAACGTCACGACCAAAGCTGGTCTGACACTGGAATGGTACAGATTTCATAGTTATTACAGGATGAATCACTGATGCACATACAAAGATGAAAACAACAGACGCTTTAAAGGTAGTCTACTCAGCCTAAGTGAACTGACTTTGAAGGACTATAATGCAACGGTGCGATCAGTCTGCGACTTGCACTGTTTTACATAGGAATAGTAGGGTGAAATACACACACAATAAAAAGAAACAAAAGATAAGAAGGTGCTTTGAGTGATTTTACAGAAACTGACTAATTCTGCAAAAAAAACTTTCTCATATATAAAAATAAAACAAATAAATAATTCAAAATGAAAAGTGCAATACTGCAAAGGAATCTGATTTGTACACTGAAGCTGGTCATTAACAACAACCATTAAGATTTTGTGAACAAAAAGTAAATCTACTGGCAACGTATAATTCTGGCTACTTTCCAAAGATCAGCACAGTAATGTGGTAATGTGTCTTAACTTATTACTTGAATACAGACTGAAAAAGAAGCTTGCTCTGGATGTAATCCATATTAAAATATATCCAACATTCATACACACACCTACTATATATTCTGCAAATCCCAGGGGACAGTACAGGTTAGATAAGTTAGCAATGGTCCTCCTTCGCTAGACATATTCACACACTAACCACTCTTCCTAAGTTGAGAATTTTCACGAGAACTACACCAGGGTAATTGATTCAAAGTTGGTGGTAAAACGAACAAGTTTCAGTCATAGGTGAAATTAGAGAAACATTTTTATTCTCTATTGTATTAGTGAACTTAAGGGTAAATTTTGGTTACTTTTAAGTAGGGTTGTGGATGCAAAATGTATTTTAAAATGTATTTTATCCAGCTAAAACAGGGTCCATCTAAATAAATAAATTAATATCTAGTATTTAAGTGAAACTATATTAACATATTATGACCACTTTAACTATCCACCGAACGAGGAACTGCAGCTGTTACAGTACTCACTTTAAAGCCGCCACGACATCATTTTTATGTTGAAGAACTAGAGAGAATACCGCTGCCTTGATAGATGAGTTAGTTTGTGCTATTGTGTGATTTACACACATCAGCCTGGATCACAGTTATTATTAAAACACCAAAGCTACACAGCAGTAGAACAGCAACTCCTGTGTTCTCGAAGGTAAATTTACAGATTTTTTTTAATGGAGTCTGGAGGCTTGGATGAAAACATAGATAGTGGACCTTGTTTTATGTGGCTAAAATCCATTTTGTTGCTGACCCTGTACATTTATTGGCTTTTTGATAGCCCTGTAGGAAGCTGACTATGGATGTGTATACACAACCCCACTTGAAAGAAATCAGCCTGTCCCTTTAGAGGTGGAGAAAGCCATTTAATCCGATACACTTTTGCCAAATTCAGTGAATATCTCCCTACAGTCAGTTGACAAACCATTCTGTGTTGTGAAAAAAACTGTTTGTACACAGCCATGTTTCTGCAATTGGGGAACACATAAAGTGAAAATAATAACAATAAAGTAAAACTGTTCAAGCCAACCAGCAATAGGGGCCATCTGTGCTTATGCATAGGAAATAGGGAAAAAGCGAGGGAAAGGGGCCAGAGTGAGTGAGAGGAATGCAACAGAAGAAAACTTCTTCTTTCTCTGGAATGGCTTCCTCCACCTTTTAATGTGCTAATAATGTACGTACATGTAATAACTCAGATACATGGAGAGGAACAGAAATGTTTGAGGGAAAGTAAGAACTAGCACCAATGACGTTTATTTTAAGACTTACTCAATCTCAAACTTACTCTCTCTCACACACACACACACCCACATGGTCTCACAGCTTAGGTTAGATTCAGTCCGGGGTGGGCCCAGTTGGGGTGTTGGTGGCGGGTGGCAGGCTCTGAAGGAGCAGGGGACTCAGTTTGGAGAGCAGACCAGGGCGGGGCAGAGCCTGCAGGGAGGGGAGCAGGGTGGAGAGGCTGGGGGGCTGGAGGGAGTACAGACCTGTCATACTGACGGAGCCTGGGAGTGGACAGGAGCCTGCTGCACACACAGAGGAAGACGAGGAGGAAGAGGAGGAGGGGGGTGATAGTGGGGGATGGGTGGATGTGTGGCTGTTGCTGGGAGACCGTAGGATGGAGCGGTGGTGAGGAGGGCGTCTCTTCTCCTGAGGCTTAGTGTCTACAGAGAGGGAGACACACACGCACACCAGCTCAGAGACGTGCAGGTAGTGTGTGCTCACCCAAACATAGAGTGGTGACGGATCTCATCCTCTCGTTTTAGAGTCATGCACTGTGGCAGACAACAAATTAAAAGTGAGAAAATTGTTGGGACATGAAATCCAAAAACCAAATACAAAAGATGTTTTGGATCTGAATGTTTTAAGAAGTTTTAATCCAACAATAATTGGGTCTAGGTGCTTTAGAAGAAAACCAAAAAGTCATGAGTATTTTTTAGGATCGTGAGATGACAAAATACAATGTACAGCCAACAGCAGCAGGTCATGCTGAGGTCATGCAGGAGTCATGCTGGGGTCATGCTGAAATCTAACTAATACCAAGTCTGAGACCCATTTTAATGTGACCATTGCAGCAAACCTGGAGCTTACTGTCACACAGACAATGACACATCCACCAGCCATGAGCCGTTCTCAGCTCCAACAGCAGAAAGCGAGAGAGCACAAGAGAAATAGAAGACCAGAGAGTCACCCAGCCAGAGGCGATAGAACAGGCTAGCCAGCAAAACAGGCAGACGGTCGAGAGATCAACTTACCCCTGACTGGTCCGAGTGTCTTGTTGCCTCCACGTCCGCTACTGTGCATGCTGTTGTGCGTGCTGTTGTGCGAGCTGTTGTGCTGTGTGTGAGTTCGTGGTGGGGGGCAACCGAAAGTAAAGCTCGGGGAGCTGCGCATCTTTGGAGAGGGCGTCTGGCTGCTGCTGCTGTGGCTGTGGCTGTTGCAGCGAACACGGCTGAGGGTGTTCTCCGATGCTGATCCTGACAGACAGCTGCTCCACAAATCAGAGACAAAAGAACCAACAGTTATCTTTGAAAAGGGCTATTGAAGAGACGCGAGTTCTCTTTGGGTTTAATAAAGAGGTGTGTCTGAACTCACTTGTTGAAGCTCTTTGGTGGTGACACCTTGCTGCCATTGTGGTATATTCTTGGGGGAGGGTGAGCATTGACGTGCGTGTTCAGACCTTTGGTGTTGCGTACGTGCTTGAGGATCCAGGCTCGGAGATTTGCCAGGCAGGTGTGCTCAGACAGCACCAGTCGTGGCCAGGGGTTACACTCGGCCATATCCAGGGCAGAGATAGCCACAGCGCGTCCCACCTGATGCAAAACACCAACTGACTTTACTTAAGAAGCTGTGACGTGATCTTCACAGGTATTGCGGTTGTCAAATTTCAAAGATGCATAAAAATAAAAATAAAAAGCCCGTGCAAGAAATTACAGATTTGAAATGTGACTTCCTACCTGCTCAAATATTTCTGGAGTGTATTTTGGAGGGAATGATGGAGGTGGAGGAGGGGTTGCCCGTCCGTTGTCATGGCAGGCAGGAGGAATAGTGTTCATGGTTTTTCCTGTGTTATAGTTGCACTCCAACGTGTAACTGGTGGGTACCCAATAACAGAAACATGACAAAAATACATTTATTGACATTCCAGGTAATGCAAAGAGAAAGAAATAGTAGTTAAAACAAAAAATCCTTGTTTTTGCAAGTTAATTTGCACTGGATCCACATGAAGAGCATTTGGACCTTAGGACACAGCTGAGTTAAAGCACGGTCAATCACATTTATTTTGATCCAGACAAAAACTGATTTGATGATGTCTGACCTGTGAAGCAGCCCTATTGCCTTGTGAATGGCCACCCGACCGCTGCCTTCTTTAGACTGGCCGTCTCTCTTGTCTCGTGCATACATGTTTTTTTCTGAGAAGTTACAGCCCAGGAAATCAAAGTGTGCAGAGTTCACAGCTATCAGCCTCGGATACAGCATGTTCTCTACCTTTAAAGAGACAAAACCAATGTGTCAATGGCACAGCAAATAGAAATCTGACAAAATAAATATGTTGCTGAAAACAATGAATTGAACATTATTTGTTTATATTTTTCCAAAACACTGCAGAACGGAGGCAATTAAAATGTAATAGTAATAGCTAATAATTCACCTGCTGGCTCTCATCAGTAAGGCTATTTCCATACATGAAGCATCCACGTTTTGAGGCATGTCCATGTAAGTCCACGTAAAATGCAACGCCTCCCTCACGGGGCGGCACTAATTCTCGTTCCTCCACCTGTGGTGCAGTTACCTCTACTGCAACAGAAGCTAAAGGAGCTACAGGCGCCACCGTCTCTGGTGAGCTCGAGGAGATATTCTGATCTCCTTTCCCCATGTCTGTAGTGGCCCAGGAGTTTTCCTCCATCACCATGGGAACATCTGGCTGCGCAGGATCTGCATCTTTCTCTGCATTTCGTTGGTTCAAGCTGACTTCAAGGGCAGAGAGGGGAGGAGCTTGATGCTGATTTGCGGGTTTAATGTTGAAGGGCGTAGGCTGTGAGTGTGGGGGGCTGGTGCGGTGAGTGCTGGACTGTGTACTGTACAATCGGTTGTGTGTGTGGTGGTAGAGCAACAGCGCTTTGGCTGCATAGATGGAAGGGTGCAGCTCAGGGCTGGGGTTCAAGTATTGTCTGTTCAAGTTCACACCCCTGGAATCGGTTCTTCGAAAAAAGAGAAAGATGGCAACATTAAAAACTGCCTTTTATCATTGTCATGACAAAGTACAACAGAAAACCTATTGCAACAGATGCACCCTATGCTGCACTTCAATGAAATTAAGTTATTACATGCTGGTATTAAGGTAAAGCAGAGATGCTACAGCTGTACATAGATTTGATCATTCAAAGTAGAGACAGCGCACACTGAAACACAGAAGAAGCACTGTCACTGTTCATTTATAAGCCCTATACATCATTATCTGACACACAGTGACGCAGGCTTAACCTGCATCCACTGAAAGGGTCAACATGTGTCATCCGACCTGACTCTTACAACCTCCTCATGACGATTATGTTGATGAAAGTGCTCTTAAGTCACCAAACTGCAGTCAGTTTTCTGTAGTAACTTAATTTCTTAAGGTTTCTACATTATGCTTGTAAAACTTGATCTCTCGGTTACATTTCCCCTGGAAATAGTTTATTTAAAATATTTTATTGGCCATATATACAGATGTATGGGTTTCTTATATGCTTTTAAATGTACGCTATGCAAGACAGGAAGTTGCAATGCAGCAATACTCAATGGAAGATAATTCCACCTAAAGTTAAATGAAAACCTATGAATATTTGTTCAATTCTGTCATATTTACAGACATAAAAAAAAAAACACTCAATCTTGTTATATCCTTTGCCATATCACTATGTACTGCATGTGTGTCTCATGTATAAAAGAGGTCTAAAATGTCCACTATGAAGTGATACCAGTGCACTACAATGCAGATGTGGAGCCCAACTCTGTGTTTTCTTGTCTTTACCTGTTGACTGATCGGCTTTGTGTTCTGGCTAAAACCACAAGACAACAACACTGCTGATTATCTCGTCTCTCAGTTAACACTTACATGGATAACGTCACCGGCCACATCAATGAGCACTTCAACTGTGACTCAGACATAAAGTAGCTAGTATGCTCACAGAGTTGTAATTTTTGTCACTCGTAGTGTGAATCCGGAATATGGAAACATTCTCACTAGCAGCAATAGTGCAACACGCTACGATACATTTTCAATGGATGTTGGTGATATTAAAGGTCACTTGTTGCTACGTGATGGGTGAGACACAATACATATTCAAGTTGAGCTGGCTTCAACTTTTTTTCAATGCTCCATTCATGTGGTGTGCATCAACCAATCACATAAAAGGATGATGTCATTACCAACATCAATGAGAATTTGAGCAGTGCTACAACTGCAAACGGGTTGGACCATCTGATGCATAATAGTGTTCATGTTGTCTTTACGAAATGGTCAGTGTAATCTACCAATATGCTAACTACATAGCTAGCTACACTGAATGATCAATAGCTTTCAAAGCTCCCCAGACTGCAGACTGTGGTGTTTAGCTTGTAAAAGACAGATTTTTTTGTCTAATCATCTGCCAATTATTAATTTGGAAGTGACTGCTCTTTTCAAGCAGTTTCTAGGCATGATAGACAAAAGATTAAGAGCTGTGCTGCATACTGCACTCATGATAATTACTGGGAGAATGATTTAATTACAAATGACACACCCAAAAGACAAGGGTATAAATGTCAAGAGTCACATGATGCATACATTATGGAGAGGATGGTGAGATTTTTACCTGTAGTGTCCGCGGACAACCCCATCTGGGTTGAGCATGGGAATGAGCTTGAACACAAACATGTTACGCAGCACGTGTGCACGTGGGTCATCTCTTCTTAGAATTAAGTTGAGGAAACCGTTAAACACAAAGGATGAGGGGGTTTCTCCAGGATGCACTCTACTGCTTAGGAAAAACACCTGTGAAAACACGCAAGGGCGTCACGCTTTTGCCCATTATTAAGTGACTTATATGCTGTCATTAAAGGGGAATGATTGTGTGTTTATATATGACTGAGGAATTACCCTTTTGCAGGGGAAGCGGTGTGGTCTTGGAGTGGTGGTGTCAGGAAACAGCTTAGGCAGACGGGCTTCTCTTTCATCCTTCATCCCGTTGCAGTTGGTCACAGTGAGCAGGTCCACCCTATTTCCATCTAGAGAGTGGCACAGCAACTCCCTATGGTAATACACAGTGCCTGGTGCACTAGTGGGAGCAGCCACGAAAAGAGATTGGTAGAAAAGAATTACACTGCCAAGTAAAGTACCCTGAATAACAAACGATTCAAACAACATGTACTGTGTGTTTGTGTGGGTGAGGCATTTGTGTATCTTTGTGTTTTACCTGCTCGGACTGAGTTGAGCAGCATTGGGGTAGTTCTCATCTAACTGCTGCAGCATCTCCTGGCACTCACTGTAAGAGAACGGGTAGCAGAAGGAGAAGTAGGTGGTTGCCCCTCGCACTTCCGTCACTCGGTGAGTGAATGAAAGGATGAACTGGTTATCCACAATCTGGAAAGCAGCAGAAGACCGGAAGAGGAAACATATTATTAGAAAGATAATAATAGCCCGACTGACAGTACTCTGCTCATCGCCCTCCTGATGTCCGTATCCTCTCCTTGACGGGCTCAGTGTGTGTGTCTGTATATACCTTAGATGTGGGTCTGTCCCGAATCCTTTCCCACCGGTTTTTGCCAGGTAAAGTGCGTACGAGAGGAGCCATGCCCTGGCTGTAGAGCTTCCTCTGGTTGTTCATGTTCATCACATTGATCTTCAGTAATTTGCCAGGTGCTGCTCCCCGCACACTGAAGTAAAACCATGATCTAAAAACAAACACATGACAGGGGACACAGTAAGGATTGTGTGCAAATAAACACATTATCTAAAAAGAAACATTTTTCATGCCATCTGTATTGACTGTATTTCTGTTAGTCATGATGCTCCTTGTCTTTGCCAGGACATTTTGTAAATTAGTTCAAGAGTTTTTATCTTGGTTCAATAATGGTTCTTAAACATACCTGCTAAAAAAAGAGATTTCTTTTTTTTGTTTGTTTTTACCTGTTTCCATTCTCATGCTCCGTGCCTGCGCAATCTGGCTGCGTCCATACGTTGAACTCATAGTCAGGGGTAAGGTTTGACCCTGAGGGGGAACTCCCACTAGAAGCTGTGTCAGAGGGAGGGCTGGATTTGTCTTTCTCCGCCTTCTCCACACGTGCCAGGTTCCCTGAGTCAAACTTGGAGCTAAACACAATATTACCAAAGCGAGCCTCCATGGCTCTTAACTCCGGCCTCTCTCAGTTTTCTGCCCTCAGCTTGTTTGTGA
Organism: Chelon labrosus; assembly: GCF_963514085.1. Lineage (NCBI taxonomy): Eukaryota > Metazoa > Chordata > Actinopteri > Mugiliformes > Mugilidae > Chelon > Chelon labrosus. Next base: position 20,951,578 of record NC_140347.1, read on the forward strand.
AGTGCCAGTTGGAGGTCTGACATAGACAACCTGTGATGGAATCAGGAAAAACAAACATCTTATTACTCTGAAAAAGAAATGTGGCACTCTCTAGTCTTGCAGAATGCAGACTACTACATGAATATATTGTATTAGCTTCTAACTGGGGAGACTAAATCATATTTCTAAATGATTTCTGTATCAGTGGCTGGAGTTAAAACTTATAAGCAAGCATAAAGATACTGCATGAATGGTCGCAGTAAAAAGTTTAACTGGCATATGCCACTGTAGATATCTGCAAATCAGATATAAGAACAACAGATACTTTTAAGCTCCAAGCAAAACTATCTTCGGTCTTACAATTTGTTAATCATCATGTAATTAGACTGCATACTCACTTACCTATTCATTAGGGACACCAGTGAAAACCAGTGTATTGAAATGTGTGTAACAGTGTGCTGCACTAAATCCTCTATTACATCTTCTCTTACAGTTTACATGGAAACAGTGTCAGAAAGGTGACAATTCACCCGTATGATAATTTTGGATGATATCGTTAGTGGTGCTGTTACACTGGATTGAATTAAAAAGAAAATTGACTAAAAACAGAGATACACTGACTGAAGTGGTGTGGTCAAAATAAAAGAAAAACGTGTCAGTACAGTACAATAAAGTTCAACAGTGCTACAAATGAAAACACCGGTGAACCAACAGGTCTCTCTGTTATTTTAAACAAATGCTGAATACCATAGGATTGAAGAAGCTAAGGTTTAGTGCAGGATATTAGAATGTATTTGTTTTTTTACTAACGTACCTAATGAAGTGGCAAGTGACTGTCCATGACAATGCAAACGTCTCTTAGAGGCAAATCAACACATAACAGCGACACCCCCAGGGCCGTGCATGAAACTACAACCATGGCCACAACCAACAACATACATTTTCTACAAACCCAATGTTAGCTCCATTCGTGTACACCCTATCACTGCTGCATGACTGCTAGCTTATCATTTAGGATAGCGAGGCTGCACTTCAATAATGGTCCTGTTTCTAGATTTAAACCAGAAACACAATAACAACCCCAGCTGACCGAAAAAAAAAAACGAGCTCATAGTGAAAGGGGGAGTGAAGGGGGAGTGAAGTAACGGCAACACTCGTCATACTAAATGCTTTTCGTTTCACATTATTTAAGCTAAATTGCATTGCGCTAGCTAATATTTACTAATACGGTAGTCTAGGTGGTCAATGTCATACCGTAAATGTTACACACAGCTAATGACGCTAGCTTACGTCTCTAAGCTACTGAGGCTAACCGAACTAGCAGTCGTTGCTCGAAACACACTTTTTGACGAATGCACGGTTTTTCGTCTTTAAATCGCCGCTACATGCAATGTGCTCCAGTGCCTTTACGTGAAAATAGGAATTAAAAGTCTTACAGGGCTATTTACGGCAGATGTCCATTTTTGTTTTCATCGTCCTTCTCAACCCTCAATTCATCAGTGCTGCGTTCAGGTTTCTCTGGAGAAATGACGCTGCCTGGAAATTTCCCTGTCGCTATGTAACATGTAACAGGGTGTTTACTTCCGATCTGGCGACCATTGTATTATTAAACTAAGCTGTAAAACTCATTCTGTGTTTTCGTCTAATTTTCTACAGTTAAAACATAGGGCCTAATGAAAAACTATAATTGTAAACGCATAATAGCATGGTAATTAAGTGACAAAATTAGTTGTTAGAAGCTATTGGAGCTTATGTAGGTGGCTATACAAAATACACCACGCCATCAGCAAATGCAATAAGAACTAAAACAACATATTGTAGAAAAAGTAGAATAGGAAGAATACAAATCAGATCAGAAAACTCTAAACCCAAGATAAATACACAATGAAAAACGAGACCTCCTTTCTGACCCCGAAGTTAGCAACATATGTGACTCCATTAGTTGATAATGATTACAGAAGTATTATGCCTAAACAGAAAACACTGAAAAGTCTCATCTACACAGAAGTCCTGCACATTGCATCCTCACCAAAACCCCACAGTCAAAGGTCAAAGGTCACTTCCTCTGGTCAGAGTTTACCAAAATCATTAACAGGTTTGAACAGATTTGTAACAAAGAAAGAAGAAACTGAAACTAAGGCGACTGGACTTGTTGAGTGTCTTCTAGACGTTACTCATTTAAGGGGCTTTTTTAGTTGTACCTGACTGGTGGGGAGTTTAGGTTTTATTATGAACAGCCGTGGGTAGTGCACACCGGAAACTCCCACCCTTACACACCTTACAAGTAACTTACAAGATAAGAACAAAATTGTCTCATAATAACACATTAACAATAACACACATAAAGAAAACAAAAGACATTTGGCAAGTAGTAATTTGAAATAAAAACTAGATGTTGAACTCGAGCGACTTGACTTAATAAATGATTCTCCTGCCTACATTACTGCCAATGTTTAGATAGATAGACGACTTTATTGATCCCTTTGGGAGGTTCCCGCAGGGAAATTGACATTTGTTTGACGTTTGTGCAGTGGTTATTTAAGACAAGGCTGGTTTTAAAATTCTTCTTCACGTAATCAATGTTGGAAGTTGGTCTGGTTTCCAACATATATTAAACCTTTGTATTGGTGATCCGATACATACACTGATCAGGCATAACATTACGACCACCTTCCTAATATTGTGTAGGTCTCCCAAAACAGTTGTGACTCATCAGAGAATGGACATATGTCCATATGGACCTTCTGAGGGTGTCCTGTGGTGTCTGGCAACAGGATGTTGTTAGTGGGGGCCTTTGGGTCCTTTGGGTTGAGGGCAGGGGCCTCTGTGGATCTGACTTGCTCCAGTGCATCCCACAGATACTTGATCAGTTTGAGATCTAGTGAATTTGGAGGCCAGGTCAACACCTTGTCCTGTTCTCCATGTTTTTTTTTAGTTGTTCCTAAACTGTTTTTGGGTGTGTGCCTGTGTCAGGCTGCATCCTGCTGGGGATGGCTGCTGCCATCAAGGAGTGTCATTGTCATTGGGGGTGGGGGTGTCTGGTCTGGTCTAGGTGTGGTACATGTCTAAGTAACATACACATGAATGCCAGAGAGCCCCCCCCCCCCAGCCACACAAACTGGAGATAAGTAATCTGCTAGATAAGTAATCAATAACAAGTAGCCATAAAGTCCAGAAACAGTCAGCTAAAAAGTGTAGGCTCAACATTACAAATGTTGTTCAATATTTTCATTTTTGCTGAAAATCCAGCTGTGTATTTATCATATGGGGTTTTGCTCAGTGTCATTATTCAATGCTCCTGATCACTGATGATTTGATATTTTTGCATAAGCATTTTTCTTATTTTCCTTAATTCCTTGAAAAATGGAATTACGAGTATTTATTGTGTTGTTTATGACTGTGGTCATACTGACAGAAAGTGTGTCACCTACACTACAGTCTGGTGCAACTGCTAGCTTTGATACTTTGCTTTGTAAAGGTGCATTGGTCCATAATGTTTTCATGAAGTAAAATTCTCAGTTTGTCAGCTGACCTAAACTATGGAGTTTAAAATGAGCTGATGTGACATATTAAAAAATGCACTTGTTTTTTGAAATAAGATTACATGATGAGAGCTGTATACTGTCTATGGATGAGAGACACAAACATATGAATGAATGGAGTGTATTTCAGCAGCAAGTTTAAATTAAAAAAAAAAAAAAAAAAAAAGGCTAAATCCATTTAATTTGGAATAGAAATGTATTACTTGCCTTGGGATAGATTGGCGTCCTGTCCAGGGTGTACCTACCCCGCCTCTCGCCCGATGGCAGCTGGGATAACCTCCAGCCAGCCTTCACAGGACAAGCGGTTACAGAAGATGAATGAATGAGTTAATTAATTTATTACTTGATTCTAAATTGTCCGTTGGTGTGCATGTGAGTGTGAATGGTTGTCTGTCTCTCTGTGTTAGCACTGCAGTAGACTGGTGACCTGTCCAGGGTGTACCGCGCCTTTCGCCCGATGACGAGACCGCCCGCCGCGGCCCTTCACCGGACAAGCGGTTAGAGAAGATGAATGAACGAACAAATATTACTTGCAGAAATATTTCACTCTATGGGTCCCAGATAGATGGAGCCATGTTTATTAGTAGTGGCAAATGAGTTAAAAATCGTTTTTATGAGAAAACTATTTTGCTGGGTATCATTTTGGTAAACGGAACGGTGCCAATAGAAAATGAAACATTGTGAATTATGTATTTATCACATTAAACTGAGGAATGAGACCTTAGAACTCTGCAGTGGGTGATGTCGTTGTTTTCAGTTGTAACGTCCATTAACTGATGGTTATAACGGTTATAATATAATAATATAATGAGGGCGCCCGTTACAAATCTGTACAAATCTCATCTTGTCCCTCTAAGTGTGTGAGCTGAACTCCTTTCGCTGTGTTTTACTCGGAGAAAACGAGACATTTCCCAAGACACGATGCCGACGTCCAAGCAAACGTGTTTTGCGACAACGGCTCTTTGGTGAGTACTTTTCTTGCTTTTTAGTCGCTTTTAACTAAGCTAAAATATAAGCTAATTCATCAATACAGGACATGTGAGGCCTTGTTTAATCTGTTTTTGTGATATTGTAAATGTTTTGGATTTGGTTTTGTTTCCTGCCTTATGATGGAACGACTGCACATGTTTTGCACAGTTTATTTCAGATTTATTGGCACAGTTAGCGCTTAGCATTAGCTCTCAAGTATCATTTTTTCTTTATACCATCTGAATAGTGCATTTAAATTCTTTATTATTATTATTATTATTATTATTATTATTATTTTCAGGCCAAACAACAGCCAAGAATTAACATCCTCAGGCTTTTCCAAGTGCTATGGGATCACCAGTCCCATCTGCAGTGATTTTCCTGAGGAGGATGAATTGATCCAGACCAGAAGACTCAGCGACACCATGAAGTGTTATGATGTGTATGAGAATTACTTGGAGCTTCAGCACAGGTATGATGCATCTATTACCCATCTCACCTTGGGCTAGACTAGCTACAAAATGTTTTATTTGCAGAGAGCTGGTCATGAAGAGACTGGAGTCACTCTTTAATGTGTGGCTGCAAGAAAAGTGTGAAGAAATGGTAAGAAACTGTTGATACCCTTTTCTATAATATTGGTCATATGATACTGAAGAGATGTAGTTGAATAGACGGTACAGTTTTATTATTATGCTTTTTGATTTTTAGAATATACCTGAAGTGGTGAAAGACAAGATTGGAGGCAAGATCTTCCCGTTTGGCTCCTATCATCTGGGAGCGTACTCTAAAGGTAATTCCTCACCTTAACTCAATGCACTTTAGAATAGTTTTTTTTGTTCATCAGCTGTTACTCATCATCTCCTGTGGTGTATATACAGCAGTAATGGCAGTAGTTGTCGATTTTCCTGACTTTCCTTTCATACGAATGGGTGTTTTTTTGACAGGTGCTGATATCAACGCTCTCTGCATTGGCCCAGGACTTCTTGAGAGGAAAGACTTCTTCACCTCCTTCCGTGAGAAGCTGAGAGCTCAGAAGGAGGTCAAAGACATTCATGTCTTCTATGTAAGTGATTCACTTAATACATGATGGAGTGTAATTTTCTCCTTGTGGTGCAAAAGACTCACTATATTGTTCTCCGTAGGCCACTGAAGAGGCGTTCGTCCCTGTCATCAAATTGTCCTATGATGGGATAGACGTAAAAATAAAAAGATCCACTGTCTACAGTATTATGCTATAAAATCAAAAAAATTTTGTTTGCATATGTCTAATATTTTTTTGTTTCCTGTTACTTTCTAGATTGATTTAGTCTTTGCCTGCATTCAACAGAGAAGCGTTCCTGAGAATCTGGACATTCTCGATAACAACATGGTGATAGATGAGCGTTGCATAAGGAGTCTCAACTGTAAGCATTCGATTAAAAACCCTAAAACCCTGCAGTATTACTACCCAGACAACTCTACTCGGTTTGCTCTTTTCTACAGTGACTGTTTCCATACTCATTCTTAATTTATTTTTTTTTTTCTATTTTTTTTTCTGTAGGCTACAGAGTTACAGAGGAGCTCATCAGACTTGTGCCAAACATTTACACCTTCAGGGATACTTTGAGAGCCATCAAGCTATGGGCTAACCGTGAGTTGAACACACGGGCCTAGTTAAGCTGGGTATTCGCGGAGCAGACTGTGAATGAGTGGGTGAAATATTGCTGCCTTGTGGTGACCTTCATTCAAAACATGTGAAATGAAGTGCTTTTCTTTCTGCGATTTTATTTTAGTTTCTGTTCAGAAGAACACTCAAAACTCCACGTAGTGCAATATTAGACATAGTATTTAGTTTACCAGGCCTCAGGTTTTTCCAGTGTCCAGTTTTTCCAGCTCTCACCAAAATTCAAGGATTGTAGAAAAAGTCAACACACTGGAAAAACTTTTGTCTCCCACTGATCATCTTACATTGCTTTTTACTTAAAAACAATGTCAATATTTCTTGCACCACTAGTCAGCAACTGTCTCACATATGTGTAGATGCACCAATGCCATGAAATGACTATTCAAAATGTGACGTTATAAAGTCAAATTTGATTAAAAAGTTTCTTGGATGTGTGGTTAGGTCTCCTGTTTGACAGATGTAGACCTTGTCTTAATCCTGCTTTGTGATACCATTAGGAAGCAGTGGGAATGTGACAAAAAAACAGAGCTATCCAGTATTTGAAACCTCTCACTTGGTAGCAGGTTACAGTACAAGCTAGAGCAGACCATTGTTAGCCCACACTGTGCTCACTAAAGTCCTTTTTGTTCACATCCCCTTGATTCTCTTCAGGCCGTAACATTTACTCCAACACGCTTGGCTTCCTGGGCGGCATATCATGGGCTATAATGGTCGCCAATATTTGTCAGGGGTACCCATACTCTACATCGTCTACCATCGTGGCGAAGTTTTTCAAGATCTACTCCACATGGTGAGTCGTGCCTGCACGGCAGCCTTCCTTGTTAAAATGAAAGTGGAAATGTGGATGCTCGGTAAAATCTGCTGATCTGACAAAAATATCTTGTTCTCTGCGTCAGGAAGTGGCCGACGCCGGTTCACTTGAAGGATGTAGAAAACTGCTACTCCAGCCCTCACTTCTGGGATCCAGTGGTAAGGCCTCAGCAGGTCTTTCAGGATTTTAGCCTACAAATACAGAATCGCTAGCATGGTGTAGCCAGACTCAGAATATGAGTTAGTATGAGTTAGATGCTGTTACTCTTCTGTCCATTACCACATAAAGACCACCTAAATGATTTGATTGGCCCGGTCGATCTTTGCTAGGACATAATTAGTTCCCCACAGAGGGGAAGTTCAGACTGGCTTCCAAGCTTGCAGGCTATGGAATTGCACAAGTCAGTTAATTATCACCATCTGATGTGGAGGTTATTATTTTTGAAAAAGCATAGCTAAGCTGAAATATGCACTGTTCTTCTCTTCTAGGTCAATCTCAGAGACCGCTGCCACCTAATGCCCATCATCACCCCAGCATACCCATGCCAGAACACCTCAGTCAACGTGTCTCACTCCACCTTGACTATCATGAAGGGGGAGATCCAGCGGGGTATGTAGAATAGTCTCTTACCTGATAACCACTGAAAGCTGACAGAAAGAAAAAGCCGTGATCACAAAAAGGCACTGAAACTTCAATCAGTATTCTGTAACTGGAATACGTTTTAGGCCGTGTTACACTCGCAATTTCAGTGATTCTGTTCCACTGTTTCGCTTACTTTAACAAGATTTTCCTTCCTCATTCACAGGCCTTGGTATTGTTGAGGAAATCCAGCAGAAAAAAGCAAAGTGGTCCAAACTCTTAGAGAGCCCAGACTTTTTTGAGAAATACGAGTATGTATTACATGAAAATCGACATTACCCTTCATGGATTACACTTGAATACTCACTACATGAACTTTTTTGTATTAGGCCTTTTTCTGATTGTTCAACATTCCCTCCACACGAGGAAGAGCTTTGTATGTGTTGCCATAATGGAGCTACATATTAATGTATAAAACTGCTTCTAAAATTAATTATTATTTAATTAATTTTGAAGGTTATCGCCCACATAGTGATAGAATAAGATTATATATTAGTGAATATCTATGCTATGTTATTAGTGGTGTGCTATGGCCTGACTTGCTTTAAATATTGATCAGAAAGTCACTCAGTGGAAACTATGGTTAAATTCCATCATATGTACAAAGACACAATGCTGTGCTGCCTGTTACCATTGTTTTTGTCTTATGTTTCAAGGCATTACGTCGGGCTGAAAGCCTCTTGTGCTAGAGAGAGCCAGCGTCGGCAGCGTTGGTGAGCACACACTGCAAGGCAAACCTGCAACACATATCTCTGTAGATAATTTCACGAGAACACTTGAATACTTACTGTATCCCGTGCTTCTCTTTGAGTGAGAAAACTGGCTGAATATTTCATGCCCAGCTACTGCAGTGTTATCCTCTTCCTGAATTATTTTCTCTTTTGTTCAGGATTAGCCTGGTGGAGCTGAAAATCAGGCTTTTGGTGGGAACTTTGGAGAAAACTGAGCACATTTCCCTGGTGCATGTCAACACCGCATCCGCGATGACCGACGATAAGTAATAACACGTGTTTGCTTTTTCTTTTTGTAGCTGTACGTGCTTTTGTTTTTGTCCACTCACTGTCCTGTGTTTTTATCTGCTTCAGAGATGGACTGAGCACAATGTGGCTGATAGGACTTGTCTTTAATATGAAGACACCTAATGAAAAGTCCAACTCATACAATATGAAAGAATGTATTTTCTCCAGCCTGAAGTCCTTCACTGAAAATAGTACGTTTTTTTTCTTTTCAGATTTAGTAAAAAAAAACAAAACAGCAATGTTGTCTGAAATTACGACGCATATCTTTATTGGGTGCCGTTTCAGTCTACAGAATGGCAAAGAACTGCAATGTGTATGAAAAGGGGATGACCATATTGGCCACATACAAGGACAACCGAAAACCTCAACAGAAGCCCGGAGCGAGCCGCCCAAGCTGTGGAACGCCGCCACCTAGTTGCGTGCCACCTTTCAGTGCAAGAAACCAAGGCACAAAAAGAAATGACACGCCTCCGTTAGGCTTGCCCTACGAGATATTCAATGCTGACAAGGTTTGCAGTTTATAACAAATAGTTTTCAGTGTGAAAATGTCAGAAAATACTGCCAGCAGCCAGTTAGCTTATTATATATTGTCACATTTTATGTGATTGGGAAATAATCTGGTTCATGTGTAAAACTAAGACATAATGCTTTTAAACTTTTAATTATTAAACGTTATAATCTTGACAGAGGTAGCTGTGTCTTCCTGTTTCCTATCTTTATGCTCTCATCAATTTCCCATCTAACTTTCCCAAAATTTCAAAATACTTATTTAACATGTTACTTTTCCTCCTTCCCTAAAGCCAATGGCGTCCGTGACAAACGTCCCTTTTGTTCAAGCTGCGTTCACTCCCGGCAGACGTGCTTCACACTCCGTGATCCCACAGGCTACAACGAGACCTCGCTCCCCCTGTTCTGAAGCTTCAACCGAGAAGTTCAAAGCTGCTGAGGAGCCGGCACAAGAGACAAAAACTACCTGCTCTGGCGAACCCTCTCCAAGTGTCTCAACGACATCGCCTCCTGGCGGTAGCCCAAGCGGCACCAAGAAGCCCCTTTCTCCTGAGCTTCAGACACCGGCCAAGAAATCCAGATGTGACCTGGTATGTTAAATTCTGCTCAAAGGTGTTGTCTTCTCAGCTTGTACACGGGTAAAGATATTTTGTGTTGATGAACTTCACTGTGTGTCCCTTGCCTCTCAGGACGTGCCTGTGCCTGAGCTGTGTGAGTCGCCTCCCCCACCGATCAAGAATGTTTCTGTGAGGCGCAACATCAAACTGATACTCAGGTACAGCATACACTTGCAAACAGAAATCTCTTAATCGTTCACTCTAGTCGCGCAGAATTCTTCTTCTACCTCGTCAAGACCCCCATACGACAGACAAGCTCACATCACAGCTCATGTGTTGACGTTCATGGAAGGCCTGTTGCAAGGTCGACCGGTAAAGCTGTGGTGAATTTCATCTTTTCACCACAAGAGGGCAATGAAGACTTTCTGCTCAATTATAATGAACCCATCGGTACCCAGATTGTCTGTTCAAAGCCCAGTCACTTGGTGACAGCAGAAACTGCTGCACATTAGAGAAATGGAAGTATCTGTACATTCAGAAATCGCCTTACATGTCCTTGGCTTTTAGGAAGGATATAAGGGTTTTAAATTCTTGCCTTTTTCACTTTAACACGCTAATTTGGAGACCAGATCCTCGTAATGACGTTCTGATTGATACTACTTTTCTGTTTATGAGGATGATCTATCATGATGTGTTTATTTATTTTTTTTCTTTCTTTCCTTCTTTCTTTTTTTTTTGGCGCCGTTGTTTTTTGATGATTTTCCTGGAAGCGCTTGCGCCCAGAAGATCATGTTTTGTCAGTTGACCTCTGCGAGCACTCTGCGGAGCGATGCTTTTAAGTCGTCTGTTGTCTTTGATTAACTGTAATTAATGACAGGGAGAAACAAACATCACTCATTATTGGATGGTAATTGTTTTGAGGACGATTTTTTTGGATGAAGAGGGATAATAGCAACTATGCTTAAGATTTGAGTTTGGCAAAAAATAAATAAATAAATAAATAAATCACACTGGAGCTACACACTGTAGTGCAGACAGCTAGATGGACTTTTGCACCACGGCAAATGTAAATAACATGTTCTAAGTTTAAGATTTTCATTCGAAGACATTTCCTGATAGATTTGGGTTTCACCAAATGACACAATTCTGTCATTCAGTAAGCCCACAGTAATGCACAGTTGTAAGCAGGACTCTAATAATTATGGGAAATCTGCATAAGACTTCTTTAATGCACCTGAGCCATCAGAATCTTCTCATCAGCTTGATAATGTGAAAGGGACTCTGAGTGCTTGAGGGAGAACAAGAATTAGATAGCAAGGCTGACCAATTTATGACCTTTTAAGTGTATGAAGAACAGCACTTTGTCATGTACAATTAAAATGAGAGCTTAAAAGGGAGTCTTGTGTGAGGGAATAAGACATTTAGTCCTGACGGATATTTGAACATTAATTATTTGATTTGCAATCACGCATGTACAATTCGGAACTGAACTGAAAAGCGCTGAGACTTGGTTTAGCGAAACACCACGAGCCGGCTTTTATTCTCTTTATTGTGTTTTGTTGATATGCAGTATGTATCATTAGGGGGAGATTTGTGCCAGGCGAGACACGCGGATACTCAGCCATAGGGAGCAGCCTCATAACATGGCCTAGTTAAAGGTTTTCTGTTGTTTGCGTCCCAATCCGGTCAAAATTTCCCAAGATACGGCTTGTAAGAGTGTGTATGTTGTTGCTAAGGAACAGTTTTTCCTGTGCCCCCAGTAGGTGGTCTCTTTATGAATATCATTACATATCCCCATTCAGGGGAGGCGAGACATCTTTATCCCTTGCAGACCATGTTTGTGACTATTTTTACCCTTAAATTTGGGAGGGATGTTTATGCTCACTGTGTAGAGACTCGCTAATAGATTCAGTTGTGATCCAAAGTAACTGCTGATACAGAGAAGATAGAGCGGCACTATACAACTTTTAAATAGTTCTACAAGAGGCTAAATGACCAAATCAAAAGCTAGCCTATTTCTTACAGTAAGCGCTTGCTTACATTTGTCTCTAATTAATCACGGACAACATTAGGACTTCATCCAGAGGTGTATCCACAGGAGGTCCAGTCTAGGGTATGGGTCTCCCCTATAGTTGTGGCCCCTCTTACTCCTGCTGCGTGCACTCTGTGTGGGGCAGAGGCTCAGGGCATGGCCCCCTGTCTTCCTGCTGGGCCTCCATCTGCTGTGGAGGTGGTTAGGTCCCCGGATTGATGGCGAAACAATGAGTTTATGACATGTGTCGCAGTGAGTGACAGAGGGTCCCGTCCCAACTGGGCCTCCCGACGACCACGAACCTCACATTTGTAGTCGGCACAATGCCAAGGCTAATGGGAGGAGTGATCCTCCTGCTGTGGAATGGGACTTGTGGTTTACAGCTGGCTGGTAATTCAGGACACAGAGCAAATCTCACTGGCTTCTGTCTTTGTGGAGGACTGGCACCGGCATGCTGTCAAGCCTTACAGCGTGCAGCAGGACCCGAAAACAATAATCTGTGGTAAAAGCAGGTATCCTTAGAAGCAAGCCTTCAAACTCCTGATTTGTACACGAGTGTTGATAGCTGCTCTGCTGCCTGTGAGTTGATCGCTCGCCTTCTTCAGAGAGACTTTATGAAGCCTTCTAAACTGGTCTCTGAAGTTCCCCAGTTGACCCAGCAGTACTCCTTTCACACATCTGTCAGCGTGCTGTTTCTTTCCACTTTGGTGGGTCCAAGTTAAAAAGAAATCTCTTCCTTCATCTCCCACTCCTCTCCTCCTTGCCCAAAACAGGATGATAAAAGCTAGAGTTTCACATCTGAGAAACTGCAACAATGCTACTGTACCTTCAAAGGGGAAAGATGCCACATTGTGAGATGACAGGGTATTGATATGAAAGTGTTGTCTCCTTCCTGGGTGAGATCAGAAGAGGCCTGGTAGATGTGTACTGTTATGTTGCTGTGAGTGATCTGACCAGTGTGGTGGAAGAGAGGTGTCAATCTCTGGGATGTGCGCCTGTGTCAGTTTTTCCTTGTAGGAATTCAGTATTTGGCAAAGGCGTCCAACTGCTAGGATTTATTTTTTTTCCAGCTAACTTTGTTGATGATTGTTTTTTGGCACAGTGAATTACTTTTAAATTTCTGGAAATCTCTGGGGGAAAATAACACAGTTAATACCACCAATGAAGATTTACTATCTGGTTCACACATTGTAGCTGTTAGTTCGTAACTATATAAGCCTGAAAAAGTACGCTAGTAGCTGATCTCTTGCACCCATAGATGATTAACTGAGCTCTGCTTCTCTTACAGCAAGCACAAGTGGCTGACTCGTCGATGAGCCTGAACAGGCATTTCTGCTTGCTTTTTGCGTGTTTTTTTGTGTGCATTAAAAAGAAAGAAAAAAATCACATCACGATTGGTACTTTGCCTGCAGTATAGGCCCTGGTTGTCTCCCTGGAGTTGCATAAGTCGAAGTCTTTCAAATAAGAAGTACCTATTGCATACCTATGGCTCCAAGGTAAATGTCCCTGAACACTTACTCTGCCTAGCCTGCAAAGCCTTCAGGAGGATGTGAGAAATGTGGCTAGAGTGACGTGTAAAAAGAGGGAAACAGCACAATGTTTGATAGAAAAAGAAAATGAAAATAAATTTAAAAAACAGTTTAGTGATTAAAGTTAAAATATTGTCTGTTTGCAAAATGTAACCTGTGGTGACCCTGAAGAATTGCATTTATTCTTAAGACTGAAAAACAAAGACACCTGCACTTACAATAATGGATTAATTATGTGTAGTTAACACGTGAAAAGATTAGATCGGTATCTGAAGCAATGTTTCTGGAACTCACAACCAACCTTCCTCTATCAGGCTGACATGTGAACTTCAGAGCATAGCTTACCATAGTGTCTGGACTAACTACTTTTACTTACAACTACTTTTTAATGGTGATGTTACAACAAATACCTTTCGTATTGTTCTCCTAACACAGCACTTTAGTTTGATGTTCGAATGTAGATGTTTGAAAAGGTGACTTGGTGTTAATCGACAGGTGTCAATGGTTTGTTGTTTACTTCCTGATGAAAGTTCTTGTAAGTGTTAAACATACACTCATGGACAAAACACAGATGCACGCATGAAATATTGCTTTATTCAATCTTACCTTCATCCTGTAGACATTTTATGACCGGCTTGAAATTCTGTGCTACGCTCTTACTTCTAACTACCTGTACCTATATATATATATATATATATATATATATATATATATATATATATATACGGCACGCAATGCCGGTCATCAGATACCCCGCTGGGATCATAAGCTGGCCAAAGGAGGAGATAGAAGCCACAGATATCAAGACAAGAAAGCTCCTCACCATGCTCCTCACCATGCACGGAGGGTTTCACCCCAAATCCAGCACCCTGAGACTGTACACTAAGCGAAAAGAGGGAGGCCGAGGACTAGTGAGTATCAAGGCCACTATCCAGGATGAAACATCAAAAATCCAAGAGTACATCAGAAAAATGGCTACGAAGGATGAACTGCTAAGTGAATGTCTCAGGCAACAGAAAACCGATAAGAGTGCAGAGGAAGAGGAGCAGAAAACCTGGAGGGACAAGCCCCTACATGGCATGTACCACCGCCAAACTGAAGAAGTGGCTGATATCGAGAAGACCTACCAATGGCTGGAAAAGGCGGGACTCAGAGACAGCACAGAGGCACTGATCATGGCAGCACAAGAACAGGCCCTAGGTACAAGAGCCATAGAGGCCAAGATCTACAAGAGTAGATCAGATCCAAGGTGCAGACTATGCAAAGTCCAGCACATAATAGCAGGGTGTAAGATGCAAGCCGGGTCAGCGTACATGGAGAGACACAACCAAGTGGCTGGAATAGTACAGGAACATCTGTACCCAGTATGGAATAGAAGTACCCAAATCCCAATGGGCCTCACCACAGAAGGTGGCTGAGAACAACAGGGCCAAGGTGCTGTGGGACTTCAGTTTCCAGACTGACAAACAGGTCCTGGCTAACCAACCGGACATAGTGGTGGTAGACAAAGAGCAAAAGAAGGCGGTGGTGATAGATGTGGCAATACCAGCAGACGCCAACATCAGAAAGAAGGAACACGAAAAGGTTGAAAAGTACCAAGAGTTGAAAGAACAGCTGGAACAGATGTGGAAGGTCAAGGCGAGCGTGGTCCCCGTGGTAGTAGGAGCACTCGGGGCAGTGACCCCCAAACTGGGGGAGTGGCTCCAACAGATCCCAGGAACAACATCAGAAGCCTCAGTCCAGAAGAGCGCAGTCCTAGGAACAGCTAAGATACTGCACAGAACCCTCAAACTCCCAGGCCTCTGGTAGAGGACCCGAGCTTGAGGATGACACAGATACCACCCCAAGAGGGTGAGAGATACGTTTTTTATATATATATATATATATATATATATATATATATATATATAAATATATATACGTATATATATACACACACTGCCTGTCCAAAAAAATAGTCGCCACCTGGATTTAACAAAACAAATAGGTACAAGCCTCCTATTGTATAATTACTGCATGGGTGATTGTCTTTCATTTGGCAACAAGTTATTTAACCCCAACTGATGCAATGAATAGCTTCTCATTTCTTAAACAACCATGTTGAAAGACACATCCCATGGTCATGGAAAAGATGTTTGAGAAGGGTCAAATCATTGGCATGCATCAAAAAAAGAAAACATCAAAGGAGATTGAAGAAACTACTAAAATTGGGTTAAGAAATGTCCAACGCATTATTAAAAACTGGAAGGGTAGTGAGGAACCATCATCTCTGAGGAAGAAATATGGTCGAAAAAAAATCCCGATTGATCGTGATCGGTGATTATTTAAACGTAATCAAATTAAGGAAAAACAACAGTAGAACTCAGGGCTATGTTTAATAGTGAAAGTAAGAGCATTTCCACACGTACAATGTGAAGAGAACTCAAGGGATTGGGACTGAACAGCTGTGTAGCCTTAAAAAAAAACACTAATCAATGAGGCTAACTGGATAAAAAGTCTTCAGTTTGCTAGGGAGCATAAATATTGGACTCTGGAGCAATGGAAGAAGGTCATGTGGTCTGATGAGTCCAGATTTACCCTGTTCCAGAGTGATGGGGGCATCAGGGTAAGAAGAGAGGCAGATGAAGTGATGCACCCATCATGCCTAGTGTCTACTGTACAAGCCTGTGGGGGCAGTGCTATGATCTGGGGTTGCTGCAGTTGCTCAGGTCTAGGTTCAGCAACATTATGTGTCCAAAGAATGAGGTCAGCTGACTACCTGAATATACTGAATGACCAGGTTATTCTATCAGTGGATTTTTTTCTTCTCTGATGGCACGGGCCAGGATTCATGGGGCTCAAATGGTGAAAGAGTGGTTCAGGGAGCATGAGACATCATGGAGTGTGTGGCAACTTTCTTTTTTGGCCAGGCAGTGTGTGTGTGTGTGTGTGTGTGTGTGTGTGTGTGTGTGTGTGTGTGTGTGTATACTGTGTAGTCTGTTTAATGCAGCAGGCTCATTTATTTCCTTCTCGCTGTTGCAGCAGTCAGATAAATTTGCCACAGAGTTAAAACCAAACCTAGCCAAGTTAGCAGCCGGGCAAATGGGCCAGTATCTGGAGCTGAAGTCAAGCATTCAAATGTGCACGCAGAAAGAGTTAAGCTCAGAGCGAAGCTCCAAAATGATCCCAATTTAAAAGCAACCTAAAGGATGTAATTGAGGCCTACGGACACCATAAGCACAACATGGAGGAGCACCTGTTCCTGGATGGCACCCTGCCACTGCTCTCTGTCTGCCTGCTGTGGAGGCTAGCTACCCACTGATGAGGAATTAGAAAGTCATTAAGGAACACAAATAGCAGGATGGCACAGTCGCAACCAACTCCAGACGAAATTTGTGTCTTCATTTATAGACTCATGGGAGAGAAAAAAAAAGAACCTTTTTTTTTTGTCCCTTATTGATTATATTTACATTTCAGATTCAGGTTTTTTCTTTTCTTTCTTCTTTCATTAAAATTTCACCTTTAAGAGCTCAAGCAATAATATAAAAAGTTATATTTAAATTTAATAATAGTTTTGTTTGTTCATTGAAACATGGTTTCACATCTTGTGGTTAGAATAGATTAAGCGTACTGACAAATTCTCATAGGAATCTCCTATGTCCGTTGATTGTGAAAAATCACTGCAAAAAATAACTAATTGAAAACTGTTTTCATTTGTCACAAAGCAGCAATGCTTCCTCCATTATGTACCTTCAGGATTTTAAATGAAACTTAGGCACCCAGTGTGAATAAGAATAAGGCAGGCTGACTTTGCAAAGCAGCACAAATAGCCTAGAAGAAAAGTCGAGAGAACACAAAAGTGATAGCTGTTCATCCTGTGGGGGAGCACGAATGTCTGAACTAAATTTCACAGCCATCAATAATAGCTGTTTATATAACTAGACTGTAAAGCAGTGGACTGACCAGCCAAAAAAAGGCACTGACATTGCTATCCTTAGAGTAAAACCGCTAGAAATAATACTTCCCGTTGTCTAATATGAACTATTTTAGCTGAATATTAATATGACATGCCTCGCTTGGGTCGTGTGGAAAATGTATTACAGTTTCCCTGGTGCCATCTGTCTGGTGCTCACTGGTCACACTCCCCCCTGCACAAGTGCTTGTGGTACCTAATTAAAGGCTTCAAATGAAGTTGCAAATGAAGTTTTGCCGTTGTCTCCGCAGCTGGAAAGGCTGGCAGCGCTGCCTAAAGGAGTTCAGCTGCAGGGCAACCGGGCCAGAGTTTTCTGGTGACAGGTTAGGAATAAGAGACTTTAATGTCTCGCTTAATTTCTGACTGGAGCTGCAAGGGTCTAGGGTGAAGAGTGGGTGGAGTAGTCTCTGAACTGTTAAAATATGGTTTTATTCAATTATGAAAAGAATTTAAACCATTGACAGCTACTGCCAAGTTTCCATGGGAAAGCACCTTAAACTAATATCAACTCCATCCACAAATACAAACTGTCTGCACACCTTGGAAATCGCAACCGGTGTTGGTCCACTGACACCGACTCAGTGATTGAGGACTCACGGACTCCGGAATTTTTAGATTTAAAATCCAAATGAGTTTTTATTTGTCTGTAGGCCTTACAGCTGTGAATCATAAAAGGTCTACTAATTCCAGTAAAGTCACCACTGGGGCTGTCAACATGGCCTTGCAGTTGTTCAATTATTCACCATCTATGGAGCAGCTCCAGGACTGGTCTCAGATTGACACCACTGCTGGAATATTGTGTCTCTGCTGTTCAGTAAAAAGGAGCAACATCATATTTACAAAGGAAACTGAGTTAGGGGTATTACTGATATATGACATTGCAAATGTCATATATCAGTAATACACTCACACTCTTATTCTGACAATAATTTTCAGCAGGGTTTTCATTTTATGTTAAACAAATTACATTTAAAGATGCATTAATCAAAATTTTTATAATAACTGATCTTCTACCACAGGGTATTCAAAGTGCTTTACGATGTTTTTCATTCACTCCTTCACGAAAACTCAGGCAACATTGATGGTGGAGCTGCCATGCAAGGTGCTTGCCATTGCCATTGGGACTAACTTAGGGTTTAGTGTCTTGCCCAAGAACACTGTTTAGTTTAGTCTCACTGCTCTCATTAAGCTTGTTTAATGCCACAGCCAGCTGCTGTTTTCAGTCAAGAAGCTCAGACAAAACCAGTGTAATCTGCCGAAAACATGCCAGAAACATGCCTACAAAAGAATCTTACTGTAGGCAACTGCCTGCATGCATTACAAGATGTAAATACCTAATATTAAAGGACAAAGAATCAAATTTAACTTTGACTACTACTGTATGCAACACTAGGTTGTGCAGAGGACAAAGTGGTGCATTTGCATCAGAGCTTAGGTTAGCTTAGAGACTTTTGCATAAAACCGGGTGTTTAGACCTCACCATTTAACCCAGCCAATAGCTCAGTGATTCATATGGACCACATGTCCAGTAACTTCAGCAGACTGTGTCTGATCACTATGTGATGAATGTCTGTTTCACCCAGGCCCTCAAATGCGTCAAGTGCATTAAAGCCCATTTCAGGCCGCACTGCTTGAGAGGTCAAGGCATACGGGAATCTGACAGATATCATGAACATGGCTATAACTCCTATCTTTTACACTTAAATTCGGGAGTCATAATGCATCGTACTTTGAGAGTTACCCCAAGGCTCACTAGCCGTGTGAGTCATTGACACACCAGTGACTCTGACTGCACAGTCAATTACCCATCTACCTTTCATGGGACAGGAGTGGAAGACAGGGAATGAGTTCATCCATGCATTCAACCTACAGCAGCCATGCTTCCACCGGAGGTGAAACACATATGCAGACGGGAGAGACAAGAGGATATTGGGTTAGTTTTTTTTTCTATGTGGAGAATAAAGGTTAATAACAGTCCTTTCCTGTGTCATATTTGACATGACCAGTCATCGCAGTAATTACAATCATTACACTCCAAAGGATGTCTAGTTATCCCTCTTAAACACAGGCCGCACAAAGGAAATCAATTATTCAATCAGAGCTCTCCCATTCATCCCTGCCTGAGTTCACTTAATTTTGGGCCTGGGTGAATCTGCCGCAAATAAACCCCACGACCGGAGAAGAAAAGACGAACAGGCCCCTAATTTGTACCCTTTCAGGCGGTCAATCACTTTTCAAAGGAATGCAAGCTTATTCTGACAATCAGGCCGACGTGAATGGGAATGGGTTTCATCTGCTACTTTACATAAGTTATCTGGTGATAAAGAGGGCAGAAGAAGAGAGGGAGGGGTGAGCTTTCTGTCGACAAGTGCAGCCTGTGGCCCCCTCCGTTCACACTCTCAGCCCCCTCTCTCCTTTCTCTCATCCCCCTTTCACCTCATCTCTCACCCATCCTCCGCTCCTCATCTTGCCCGTGCCCACTAGGATTGGCAGCATGTAATTTAAGAGCATGGGCACAAAGACCAAATGCCAAGCCCATAATGGAAGCTGGATGTGTTCTGATTTAAATGGGCTTCTCTGCTCAAGGCCCAGGGCCTGTAATTAAGATCACGGGGACAAAGGAGAGGAGACAGTCTCACAATGCAGTCGGGACCTGGTTGAAGACGAGGGAGTGAAAATATCAGCTCCTTGCACCCAAAAATGGAAAAGAAGTTTTTTTTTTAATGGACATTGGAGAGTTCGGGGAGGTGAAGAAACTTAAGGTTGAAGTTAAAACGAGCAAGATATGCGTACAAATGCTGTATATGTGTAGTTAGTTCCCTTTAAGGATCTGATAAATGTACCTGAGTTAGTGGTGTCCATTCATTAAAATGACAACTTGTAGTTGAAATTAGTCTCGGCTAACTTTCAAGGATTCACCACAGTACATGCATCTCTTTGATTGCTTATGGAGTATGTCACATTGCAAAGAGCAGCTTAACTTCAGAGAGAATTACTATTACCGAGCACTGACTCCATCAGCATTCCTGTAGGGGTATTTGATCAATCTGAATGATGAAAAGACTACGAGAGGCCTTCATATCCGGATAGAGAGCTGGTAGTCTCGTCCTCCACATCCATACTCCCTCCATCACTCTCTCCTGAGCGTTTTTTTTGTTCCCGAGGACACACTCTAGCTCCTGGTGCTCTGGGTGGTTGTGTGTTCAGACCTTTTTCCGTTTAATTAGATTTGTTAAAACAATTTTTGGAGTGCTTTATTCGGTAAAAGCTCTCAGGGGTTAATATCCGCAGAACACTTCTGTTCAGCTTCTTTTCACCAATGGAGCATAAATTATTTAAATTATTCAGAATTGTGCGACCTTTTATCTCACCCCCTTTGAAGGCAGCAAATTAAAAATGCAAATGGGCTAACTAATTAATATGCAAATGCATTCATTCCCAGTTAACAATTAGCAATTAAACCTGCAGTGTCTAGAAAGAGCACTGACAAAATTAGCAACTTATTTTTTCATTTGAAAAATAGTCAGTCCGAAAAAAAAATTGATTGACGAAATGACTTTTAGTGACAACCACCTGCCTTGATATAAACAAAATTAATAGGATGTCATGTAGGAGACACAGAAATCTGAGTGGAGTCATGTCACAAACAACAGAAATGTGTGTCATTTTTTCATGGTTTCCTTTCCAAGACTTGCGTATTTCATAACTCAATCAAACGTTAATTGAAACATTAAAGTCTGAGAGGGATTCTGTGTGTGTGCGAGGGGCTTCTTTAAGGAAGGGAAATACACAGCCGGATGAAAAGTGAGGCAGACAGAGCTACAGATACAGAGTCTGAGTTACCACATTGCGTAACACAAATTAATAGCAGGTCCTAGTTTTTATAGCTCTGGTCAGATATCCACGGCACAAAAAGACCAGCAGGAAACCATAAAACACCAAGCGCTGTCAAACACTTTCCTATTTCCTTCAGCACGCTCTAACGCAATCTTACACTTCACCCTATCTTCTATATTACACCTTATGATACCTAATGTTACAAACTCGACATCAATCATGCATGCCAAGCCCTGACTGTCTCTCCAGCGTCTGAATTTAACCACATCCAGATCTTTTGATGTGATAGCGGGAAGGTGCGTGGGCCGGGAGGCGTGAACTGCACCTCCTTGTAAAGGTTATCTGTGATACACAGACCCGGGGGCACCTGCCTCATGCGGAGCTCACGCACGTCGCCTCTATTCAGACGAGAACATACACAGTGATGTATGTGTGGAGATCACTGTCAGCTGCGGCGCTATGACAATAGAGGTCAGTCAGTCAGTCAATCAGGGAAACAAGAAGCGGAGGAGAAGGAGAACAAGAAGAAGCCCCCACCCCCATCTTCTTCTTTTTTTCTTCTTTTTTTTTATTAACATCCACAGCTTATATACTAATAATCACTGTCAGTGTTCAACTTGATCTCTTGTCAGCCTTCAACTCCAGCCAGAGGGCTCAGCAACACGATCATCACCTTTCGACAAATGCTCAGTGATTGCCGAGCCTTTAAACACGATTCTTGTGTTTCATTAACTTGCATTAAGTGCCCACGTCCCATGACACCCGAATGCTATATTGCCAAAGAAGGTTCATATTTTATTTATTGCAGTTTAATATTGTTTTTGAATATTTGCCGTGCCTTTAGGCCTGGCTCGCAGTCACATTATGCTCTTTAATTTCTCTTTGGAATTCACTTTCTGTTGCTGGGAGTGACGTTTGATTAAAAACGTTTCCTTGCATAAAAATGTAAACGAACGTGAAGTTATTCTCCATACGGCAGCTGTTTGCAACAATATCTTTAGATTACGCTCACAGTATGTATTTAATGCGCTTCTTAACTGCGTTGTTTATGTTGCACAATCTAGCCTGAGCCGTTTAAGAGCGTCTCACCTTACTGACCGTTTACGCCGATGGCACCCTGCAGCTCTAATTCGCTTGCCGGTTTTCATATACATACTGGTAATATACTAGCAACTGCATAATTACCGCACTCGACACAAGACACTCCACATGCATCTCTTTATCCGCTCATTCGTGGAATAAATAGAACTAAAACACAAGAAATGCAGCAAAGAGGCTCTTTCAAGCAAATAGGCTGGGGGTGGGGTAGATAATTAATTCTGAGATTAATGTACTGTAGCAGTGGTGTGTTATTAAAACGCTATTTTTAAATTACAGCTCAGAAAGCACCCCCTTGGGATTAAGAGTGTTAGCCACTGATCTCTGCTTAAGTTATGGATAGAAAAGGAAAGGGTGGTGATGGTGGTGGTGGTGGTGGTGGGGGTCTATTCTACATGCCCAGGTCTCATCTTATGGCTCATGCTGTGGGGCTGACACCGAAAATCTTTTTGGTGTTTGTTCGCCTCAGTGACTCACTCAAAAGCCTTTAGTCCCTTTATCAGTGCAGTTAGAACTTGTGCTTTTCAATAAGTATTTAAAGTGCCACTGCTGGCGCACAAGTGGCATTTGATTAATGGATCTTGCTGTGTCTATTGTAAAACACTTGTTTGCCGAGCAAGGGAATGTTGGAAGGTTGCTGTAAGATAGATGACAGATACTGTGGTATTACGCCACTTAAAAGGTACACAACTCAGAGCAGGATCTGTCCAACATAAAAGACAATGCTAGATTAATACATCTTGGGTTGCATTTTTCCAGTTTTGTATGTCTATAGGTTATGAAAACATTCTGCGTGTCTACATTAACTCAGACTCTAAGGAGTGGTTTGTACCTCTGTGGCACCTAGACGGCGTAACCTTCGCATGTAGCCTACGCCGGTGCGAGCCATTTATACCTGTGCCTCGTCAGTCTGGCTCACTCTGTAAAACGCCAGCCAAACACCAGTCGGGTTCATTTTTGTTTCTACTTCCTGCTTCACTTTCAACAATGGCGACTAAAACTTTTGCCAAAATTTCGCTGAAGGTGAGTCATACAAATGTTTGTATCTCCAAACCTCTTAAGTTAACCTTTGATGTGTTTGCTCTTTATTGATCCAAAACAATCAATTTGAAAATTGCTGGAAGATGGAGAAGCAGCCGGAAATACTAAATTGGAAACGCGCTACTAATAAGCGGACCAATCACAGCTCTTGTGGTCTCCATCACCATCGTGCGTAGTTACATTTCTGGCCTCCAGGCCCATTAGGGTCTGTGTAGGGTCTGCATAGGATCTGGGTTTAACACAGAAGTATAAACCGGGCATAAGGCCGTGTTCAGACTTGGTACTAACGTGCTTGCTGAGTGATCCAATTGCAAGCGACCAGCAAGTACAGGTGTGAACACACCCAAGATGCGCCTGAGACCTGATCACTCAGACCGCATCTGGAGGCGGTCTGAGCTGCTTGTGACCACATTCCTTTAGTAGTGTGAACACACACACCTCCTTGCCACACTGACGGACCACTTACTCAACTGACATTCTCTCATTCAGAAAAAAAAAACCGCACCCCTGCTATGCTATTGTGAATGATGAAGAGCACCATAAGTGTTGTCTGTTCATTAATAACAAGAGCCTTTTAATATTTTGCCCTTGTAGCTCTTAACTAAACGAATAAATTAGTCCAAACTAGAAACAAAACCGAATCAAATTATTGCATGTGAGTATGATGTGTGTAATTCCGTCATAAAAATGTATCAGAATGTGACTAATTAGCGATGTGTACATGTTGATGTATGCTAAGTAGCCATGTGGAGTCAGGTTATGTATTTTCTAAATAATGATCAGTATCTTCATTATACGAGATTTTTCTTTCATAGCTGCAAACAAGTGTTGAGCAAGAGTGAGACCAGTCTGCATATGATTTCGTCCAGGGTCCTAGTTTTAATATGAGCTCTGTGCAGATCTCAAAAATGTTCGTAGTTCTGAAACAGTGGAGCATGCGCCGCGCAAAACTGTGATTGGACCTGAAGTCATAAGAAAACATCTAGGATTTCCATAGTGTATGTGTTTTGTTATGTCCTTCCACCTTTATTCCCTATCTAGGTGCCAGCCCTCACTTCAGCAAAACAGCCTTTTTCCAGTAGTGAGAACATGCCCGAATAGAAAATATCCTGGTGTGTGCTATATGTATGAAAGGTTTCTGTTTGGGGCTGAGCAGGTAGCATACAGTTGGCTTTCCTTGTCTGCCTCAGCTGGGAGCCTGGTGGAGGAGAGTTATGGGAGTGACTCTTAACAATGAAGTTATATCTAAAGCAATTAGGTTTATGACATTGAACGTTTGGAGAGTAGGGTGATGCTTCCCTGTGGCTTTTGTCACTAGTAGCAAAACTTTTCACATAGCAAAAAGGCATTTAATCCATCGATATAATGAAGCTTTCAAGCCTTTATGATTTATGTCCACATGATCCTGCATCTTTTAATGGTTTAACTAGAGATGGACAAAATATTTACCACTGGAACAATTGCTAAAATTATAATAATTTGTCACAGTAAACCTTACCATTGGAAAAAGTGTTGTGTGCTGTCGCAATGTACAGGTGAGTCCGTTACAGAACCAGCCAAATGTTAGTGTCATATCACTCGTGTGATTACTGTTTGGTATTAAAGGGCTAACAGCACTTTAATTTCGAACAAATATGGGAAAAAAGGCTGTGTGGTGGGGCCATCTGTGTGAGATGACCACAACATGAAAGAGAGAATATTGGTGTCTGCATGTGTGTGTTTGTCAGGTCCTTTTCGTGTGTGTGTGTGTGTGTGTGTGTGCAATGTTCTGTTTTTAACATTGGCAGTGAGTGCTTTGCACCTGTGGCTGCTGGCAGACCATCCGGTGTGTTGCAGCTCCGGAGGGACCTTGAAGCCCGTCGCAGTGGGAGAGAGGAGTCCGTCCTGCTAACCGTAATTAGCACAGGCCTGTTGATTCACCGATAATGAGAGGGAGTTCATTAGCGCCACGCTAATTGCTGCCTACTTCACCACCGCCACCACAACTGCAGCCATGCCAGCCCCAAAACCCCTTGCTCTCCAAAAAAGTTTGTCCGTCTATCACATTAGTAATGAGAAAAATCACAAAAATCAGTAACTTTTCAGGACTTTGGAGTGGAAGCAGATGGAAGGGTGGCTTTGAATGAGTTCAGACTTATTTGTGTATGCGTGTGACAAAGAGGTAGAGCGCCATAGAGGCAAGGGAGAGAATTGTTTTGGTTATGAAATTTCACTGTGATAAGCATTAGAAGCGTTCTCCAGAAAGGCAGATGCATGCAGGTAGGACAGTTCTGTCCAAGGACACGATGGAGGTTCAAAAGCTAATTGCAAGAGCAAGCAAACAAGAAAACGCACCGCTTGCTGATTCAGCTCAAACATGACCTCATCAGCACCTGCGTTGTATAACAACTGTCACAGACGCATTTGTGCTTTAGTCCAGTAAGGAATTTACTCCCAAACTGAAACTACCACAGACTAATATCACATTTATTTACAATGAATTATGCGTACCATGAATAAATACATCAGAAAATCCAAAACAATGACAATAACTACAATAGAAAATTAATGGCTATGGTTGCAACCTACACCAATGTAATTCAGGCAAATAAATCAAAGCGAGCGTCCTTCATACAATAACCTTACTTTTAATATAAATTACTTTGATACATCTAATGCACGATGTATGTTATCATGTTGAAGGGATTCTATCAGGGAAAAAAACTATTGTCGACCATTTAAATATGGGGTAAAAAGTCATTTTTTTAAAACTGCTGCACAGTCCTTTTGAAACATGCAAATGAAACTCTGTAGTGCACAGGAAGACAAACCATACTCAGCACTTACCGCCTAGCTATTGTTCTCCTGTCTGGGAATGCAGATCTGTGGTAATTGCTCCTCAAAGCTGAATGATGTCATTAAATAACGTTGGCCAACATGAATGTTCCCCGAGTTAAATCTGTGAGCACAGATAATTCCTTGTGTCTGTATATGTGTTGATGTACGTACGTCACGTACAAGAAGGAAAAGCGCTTACCTTTTGAATTTCTATGTAGCATTTATAATACAACTGTAGTATTAAAGTATGATTACTGTCAAGAGTAACACTTGAGCTGTTGAGACAGCTTTGTACACTGTCATTTTTCATGCCCCCCCCCCCCCAATTTGCTTGTGATATTGCCAGAAGCTCTACATGCTGAGCTAGAAAACATCTGTTTTGTCCCATAAAGAAACCTCTTTTTATGCAGTGAGATAATCAAGATTTACCACAAAAGCTGCTGGCACACAATGGAAAACACAGTGTCAAGGTCTCGCTAATGGTCTGTAGTATCCTCCAGCTCTACCAGGCATTTTATTTTTGCATCTCACCCTCGTCATTCTCATCACTTGTTTCAAATTTTCAACAAAAAAGCCCCACAAATCCACTGCACATCAACAAACAGACAGAGCTAGCGACTAGCGGCTGAACCCAACACTACATTTGGTAGTTAAAGAGCCAGAGATTTCTGGACTTGGAATTGAAAAGCGCAGTGAGTATTGGACCAGTAGTTTCTAGTAAGATGACCGAAATAGCCTCACAAGTCAGACTTGTAAAGTTGGAAGAACCTCACCAACCAAAACCTCCAAGTTGTGGCAGAGTCGTGGTGGGTGAAGTCAGTGACGGAGGATTTGAATTTGGCATTGACTGTATATAAACCACGTCAATAGGTGAAGCAAAGGCATGTGATTGGTTGAAGCCTCACGGCGTCAGAGGAGCGACAAAAAACTACTGAAACCTGCTCAACTTTCATGTCGACACGCAGCAACAGGTGTCGGTCACTTCATATCGCCATCTTCCGTAGAAAATGTGTTGCAGCATGTCAGTCTCTCACTGCTAGTGTGCATTAGTGGCTTCTTGATGCCACCAGATGCCGAGCACCGATTTGGACCACTTAAACACCAAACATTTTGCGTGCACGACTTCACATGTCGTAAACACAAGCTCACAAATCCCATTTAAAGGAAACATTTGTCTAACTTAACCAGTCACACATGCAGTGCTGTCCAACATCTGTCTGTGGACATGTCTCTATGGAGTTTGTGTGATTTAAATACGGTATAATGCATTGTTACAAGCTGCTATTTCTAACAATGACCTGGATAGAGAGCAAACCCTGGTGTATTCCAAAAGAGCAAACAAAGGTTTTTAAGGGGGCGTCCATCTTGGTTTTCCGACTTGTTGGAACTGGAACTCGGTGAACTCTGGTGTGATGTTATTCCCAGATATGACTTCTGAAATAAATGAAACTCAGGGTTACATTCTTCCAGTGATTAGAAACATGAATCCAGACTTATCGCTTTGCTTGTTCTGTCACTGTCTTCACTCAGCGTTAACCAATATCAGCTTTACAGTGAAATAATTAAGTTTGTCAGCGTTTTGTATGGCGTCTTGTGCTGGAGGCAAACAACAAATATGTAGGTTTGGATTATGTATCCTTACGTCTCAAAATTAAAGTTGGAACTATATATTTGAGTTAAAATGTTGCGGAGTGAAACATTCATCGTAATTATTGTGAAGCTGAAGCAGTCTGCATCTTATGGTCCCCGGAGAACACTTCACGCTCAACCAGGGGAGATGGCAGAGATGGATGGAGGTATGGATGGAGGATGGAGGGATGACAACCCGGTCCGAAAGTGCCATGGTAATATCCGTCAGTGTTGTGTATTTCTACATAACAAGTGTCCATCCACGAGGCAATCTCACCTCAAGAGAGTGATCTGTCTCTCTTCTCCCCTCGCTAAGAGGCTGAGGCTTTATCAGTGAGGCCATGATGAATTCTCAGCAGACACCCACTCTGTATGGGCCCTGAGTGAGCATGCATTTAAATGAACCCTCTCTTCCTCTGCCTCATACTACACAAGGATTTCTAAACTCTCTCTCTTGTCAAGCACTACATCAAACACAATAACAACAACAGTCCTCGCCCTCCTTCATCCCCTCCCCTCCATTTTCTACCTTCTCCTTTATGTCATTTTCTCCTCTGACATTTCTCTTTCTTGGTCCACATCACCAAAGACTTCTTTCATCTGCTATTCATGATGGACTGATCTACATTTTTTTTTAAAGCACCTTACGTCATATCCGAGTTTGTTGCTGCTCTCAATCAAACCACAAAGAGTCTGAAGCCATCACTCTTAACCACCTCGTTTCTTGTCTTTTTTACTTCTCCCAGGCTCTCGAACCAGAAGGTGAGAGGCAGCGTCCTGGTGATCAGAGCATCAAAGCTGCCAGTCAGCCCTGAGGCTGGTGGAATATTCGCGGAGAGAATTACAGCGCAATGAGAGTCCTACCTCCATGACCACCTCGCGCAACACGTCAACGACTGTTTTAATTGCTATAGCCACGTTTCAACCCAAAGAACTTTCAGGCCCTGGAATTTTCTTCGAGGAACTAAGAGGTTCCCTCAGGTAATCAGTTTCCACCACTGCTGACATACTATACGTCATTTCGACTATACAACATGCTCCACTCCAGTCCAGTAGGGGGCAGTAATTCAGAAGACTATGAATTTATAATGCCACATTGGTTTTAGCTGAACTTTCCTTGAACCGTCAATTGCTCCATATCTCATGCATAAAGCAAATACATAACTGTTTTATAATTACTGAACAATGAAAGTTCCCATCCGTTTTTCATCTCAGCTTTGCCAAAAGTGACATTACAAAACACCAACATTTACACACCCGTAGGTCATTCAATATTATTCAATATTAACACGGACAAACAAAAAAAGAAAGATATTGTGGTTTGACAAAGTGCCAGACCACAGCTTGGGGGTATTTACGGAAAAGCTTAACACCTGGTGTCATCCTTAAAGTTAAGATGCAGAGTTTGCATGCCCAAACAAAACCTGGTTATTCCTGACTGTACGATTAAAGGTTGTTAGCATTGGCAAATTAGCTAAGAGGACGTTATATTAAATAAGCTTTTGGTTGAAGCTAATCACCGTGTCTCTCCTCCAAACATATGGAGAACAAACATTCTGATCATTCTCTCTACATTTGAGTTCTTTTAAATGATGTTGTCACCTCAGCCAAGATGTATAAGTATTTCTACGGACTATGCGTTGAGCATAGTTATAAAGGTTTTCTTTAGAGCTGGCAGGTATTACCAAGAAATAGATTATCCATGAATTTGGAGCAGGATGATGGCTAGTATAAATGCCTTCCATGTCCACTGATTCAGCATATAGCACCAACCTCCAGCCAGCGAAACACAATAACTTCACACCACGTTCGGATTTTCCTCAATTAAGCCACTGAAGTCATTGTTTCACGGGAAATTGAGGAAAGTTCCAGAAAACGTGTGGTAATTATTCATAATCCCAACAATTTGAGTGCAGCTACCTCATTTGGCTCAGTAATTTTGGCTTTTCTGAAAATTTCTTGCATACATTTGCACATTAATGCGGCCCGTTGCATGCGGAGAGGCTGCGTTTTCCTGTGTGATGTCTCGCACAGTGGTGCGGCCCAGTCGGGAGGCAGGGCCAGCTGAGACACAAAGATTGGTTTTGTTCTGCTTTCGCTGTGGAGTGCTTTAACACATTCAGCGTTATTGCATCTTGTCGGTGGTGTGGTGATGGTAAACAAACAGCTTTGCGCGCGCGTATGCATGCGTGTGCTACTGTGGGCCATAAAACTAATATTCAATGGAACCCAAGCATTTCATCACGGATTGTATCATTCGCTAATTGTTAACTTGCACCTGTAGAGTTACTTTTAGACATTTTAACAAGGTTAGTCACTTTTCTGCAGGAAAAACCAAATCCTTACATAGCGTTCATCCGTCTGTGACATCCATATATTTTGCCATAAGCTCTACATTTCCTAATCTCCTTGACTCTTTCACTCCACTCTTCCCCTTGCCACTCAGTCCACGTCTTTCATGTTTTCCGCATTTTCCAAACTAGTTGTTGTGCTGGCGGCGAGATATGGCCAGCAGTGTCTGTGGCCGGCTCTGTGTTGTGCTGTGACTGTCTCCCCGAGATTTGCATAAATAAGCTCCCAGTCCCAGCATGCCCACGCTGTTGCCCAGGTGCAAGGACATTTGCATATAGAGCTGTGATAGGGCTCCCCTGGGTCCCCTCGGCAACTGCTGAGCGGGTAGGGGGCCGGCAGCACCACAAATGAGTTCTGAATTGGAACCTCACTGCTGCCCTCCATTTTATGTGTGTGGAGGCATGGAGCAAGGCAGCGGATGACCAGAGAGAGAGAAAAGGAGGAGATAAAAAGAGGGAGTGAGGAAAAAGATAGACACACGGAGATGAGTAGCATATGGCAGAAGGCGCAAACAGCAGCAACACAGACCGCTGGTTAGATATGAGTAACCCGTACGTTTGATCCATAACTTGGTTTGTCACTGAATTTTGACTCCAGGGTGGATCAATCAGTTGTTTATCTACATCATATAATGAATCCCATAATGCCTTTCAACGGCTCCACTGATATATCACCACATATTGTGTTGGACGTCAACCAAAGCAATATCACCCCCAATATTTCTTGACTTTCTCCGACTCCCATCATGCCGTTCCATTACCATGGAGTCTCGGTGGCCTTTTGAATCAGCAGAATATGGTTTGGGAGGCAGGGAGCCGAGCCCAGTCCTGATTAGTCACATGCCGTTCCTCTGACAGTACTCTCTCCATCTGAGCACCATCGAGCCGTCTCTCGTTCAAGAGACGAGTTCTGATGGGACGCCCGCCAAAGGAGTCTTATGGGATCTGCAAGGAGCTCCTGCCAAATGAGAGATGCAAGGAATCACACAAACACAAATATTATACACAAATTAATGTATTGACAATTTGTTTGATCATCCCGCTCTAAATATCTTCAGATGTTACATAGCTGTATACAGTCGGGTCTTTGCTATTGTCTCTGAGGCTGGTTTTAATGGGTAGGTAATTAGGATAGCACTAAAACTGTCACTTCTTCATCTTGTCATTGAAATATGTCAGAAAGTTTTTGACTTTGGTTAAATGTTTTTCATCTATTTGCAATTTACACCAGCCACTTTATGTAATGAATAGATACAATTAACATGGGAATGCCTGGGCAGGACCGGGGCAGGAGCAAAAAGAAAAAAACTTGCAGATTATGTTCACATTCTAAAAGGCTACTGCACCTGGTCATGACTTATGAGAGAAAGAAATATCAACACGAAGTCAACATATTGCGCAGTGTCAACCGCCGCGAAGACATTTTGACCTCAATTACCAGAGGGTGTCTGTCTAAACAAGGGAGCGAAAACGCAAGGCCAAACAATGAGGACAGCGAAAACCCTCGTTAACAGTTTCTCCATTCTGGGCTGTAAATGTTTTACATTTAAAAAATGGCTCGAGAGAGGACGAGGGTGACCCCCGCTAATCTAACTGTGGCTAGGGTCACATGCAGAGTGAAATGCTGCAGCATACAGGGAAGGCACACAATAAATCACCACACCATAAAAAAAGGCAAATGAAAAAAAAAAATTTAAAAATTAAAGTTATGTTCGCTTGAGCCAAAAAATAATGTAGAAAGCATACCTTTAGTTCCGGGGTAGAATATTAGAGACGCCAGGCCAGTACTCAGACACCATCAGTGACCTCAGTGCTCAAATATTCAATTTAATTAAGATTTCTTTGACAACATAACAAAAGCTGAAGATTACAGGGATCAGAAGTACAGACTGTTATGTATTCATCTACATAGATGCTACTGTACAAGGGTACCTATTAAAGTTGTGACTGCTTTATTTAAATATAGAGAATCTTGATGTATTAAAAATGCATGCGAGCATGGAAGTTGTTGGAATATTTCAAACAAGATGGAGCGTTTCTGCGTGTAACATGACTTCAGGATCACTGGCCGCACTTCTTACAGTGAATTCTACAGTTACGGTTAGATGGAAGGATCGCAGCACTAAAAAGCAGTTCAGCAACTTTTTGTCATTTACTTCTTAGCAGCAGTAAATCTACACAGTAAATTAAGTGAAACCGACGTCGATAATGCAGACGTTTGTATCCCGTCATGGCTGACCATGCGAGGTATATGCATATAGAGCCGTGAACGAAACTCGATTCAGATTTTGATGCTGATGTGGAACATATTGCTTTTTCAGTGTCTGTTAAGTCTGCATAACAACGTGTTTTTTAAGTCCTTGAATACTTTCCCTCAGGCGTCGAATATGCATAACCAAAAAAGTTCTAATCAAAATTAAAGACTGAAATTAATACTTCACAAGTTATTATTTTATTAACACTTGAAAGTGAAGTCTCAGCAGGATTGTGTAGATTTTGTTTATCACGCTTTAGTGCAGGCCCACGGTTTATCCTGCAACCCTGCTGCTGTAGTCAAAGTTTCAAGATATTGCCCCACTCCGCCTCAGACCGAGAACAAAAAAACAGAACAAAAACGTCTCATGAAATGATCAGCTGTTATAACGGACAAGATCGTTTTTAAGAGCTACTTTAAGTT
The DNA here is from genome assembly GCF_963514085.1 of Chelon labrosus. Lineage (NCBI taxonomy): Eukaryota > Metazoa > Chordata > Actinopteri > Mugiliformes > Mugilidae > Chelon > Chelon labrosus. The sequence continues at coordinate 20,984,227 of NC_140347.1, forward strand.
TTTGAAAAAAATTATTTGAAAAATTTTAATGCTTCTCTTATATTCCTTGGCTTGGATTTTATATGTATATGTATACACATGTACATATGCTGTACTATATAACTATATTTACAGTAAACTGTATTTTCAAAATGGGGACTTACCCATTACAGCATTGTCAGTAGCGCCCCTAGTGGCCAAATCTCTTAAAATAATATTACAGAAGTGTAAATTTGAACTTAAGTCTTAATTTAAAACATATTCACACATCGTTTCCCCACATAAACACCCTGGTTTTGTAGCTGTATATTGGCCGAGCCAGAAGGGTTTTCCATGGAGCTGTCAACTGTGTATGATCAATCAATTTTCCGTGCATGATTGATACAGTATGTTTTGTTGTGTTAAAGTGTTTCACGGTGCCAAACAGGCTGAAAATCGCTGGTCTAAAAGACACCAAAAGCTCTGCCATTGATGTCTCTCTGCGGCTGGCATGACCTCCACTCCAAGTCTATTCAGGGCCTTTTGTTTGGTTCTTTGTTTGGCTGCAGGCTCTAATGGCAATCAAAAGGGACACGGTGGTCGTTCTCAGTCCTCAGCACTAATGACATTGGCACCGAGGCAGACAGACAGTGTTCATCCAATCCGCCGGCCTCCCAACACGGTCTCGTCGCTGTATACACCGAGCCTCTGCAGAGTCTCTTCGGAGAGCTCCCATTTAGCCATTCTCTGTGATTTCCCTCTCAGGAAACAACCAAATCATTTTCTCATAGACACGCTCATTAGCTGACAGCCCGTTCTCTGCCAGTTTCAACATTTGAATATTCCCGTGTGTACCTCTGCAAACATCGGAGGTCTCGTCGTTTCCAACCAAAGCCAGAGCCGACGTGCCAGCAACGCACTCCAAGGAAAAAGATCTAGATGCCAAAGCAATAAGACGAGGAGGAAAAAAATAATGGCTCAAATGTTATGATACTCAATGACATGATGAGAATATGTCAGAATGTAATTAGACATTTGGTTAGAAGGAGTTGCATATTAAGTGAAACCGTGGATGCTCCCATGAAGATAACCTGAAAATATTATTAACAAAATTTAGGATAGGCGCACAGACACTCACACGCACACCATCGGTTTCAGTGAGTTTAGAGGCTGAGACTGATTTTTATTTCCCTAATATGTTCTGCAGTAAATCTGCATTGTCTGTGGCTATTGAAAGACAGAGAAAGAGAGATCAATATAATAGGTTTGGCACCTGGCCAAAATCATCCCTGACAATGTGCGAGGCAGGCATTTGAAATCATCGGTGCATATCCGGCGTGTTTGGGGGATAAAAATAATTCCTCGCCTCTTTGCCAGGGAGCGAGAGGCACAATGCCCAGGTCTGAAGGGAAGGGTGCCACATGGGTCTGCAAATTGGCTCAGGCGATCAGACACGGGCATCTCATTTTGTAGAGGAGAAGAAGAAGAAGGGGTGGGGCGGTGGGTAGGAAGAAGGAGGAGGAGAGGGAGATGAAGATGGGAGGCGTGTGTGTTGTGGCGGTGGTGGTGGGGGGCGTGGGTAGGGGGGGGCGTGGGGCGGGGTGGAGTGGGGGGGTAAACAATTCCAATGATTTCCCCAACCTGGCACGGTCCAGGATGTGGATGGCTGCACTGGAGAGGAACTGCAAAGGGTTTATTTGGCTCTCTGTTTGTTTCTTTATTGGGGGGAAGAGACGGAGAGAGTGAGAGCAGAAAGAACGAGGAGGGGAGAGGAGGAGGGGGGGGGGGGCGTCTGTTTCTTGTCAGAGCAGTCAGACGAGGGAGGATGTTCAGCGCAAATTATTTCATTCAGATGTGCTGAAAATCATTCCTTTACATTTGCAAACATACGCCGTTGAAGTTGCCAGTCCGGAGCATAAATTGCATTTATGAATACCTGAATGATGGGAAAGTAATTTCCTTTGCGGAGGCTGACTGATAACATTAACCTCTGGTGTGATGTCAATTTTAATGTCAACCATTTTAACTTGGGGCAATTACTGCACAGTTGCGAAAAGAATGGGGCGCATTCAAACGCTCGATAGTAGTAAATTGCACATACTGTACATAAACACCTTTACATGCATCTGCACATATGCATACACGCAGGTATCTTGCATCGGGATGTTTTTTTTTTTTTTTTTTTACATGTCGGCTTTCATGTGCATGCACTGACACACGCTTGGCTAACCGGGTACGCCTGAGCACAAGCATGCAAAGCGCACGCACGTGCACGCGCACGCGCACTCCCACGTGCTTCACCATGCAGGTACCTTTGGCACCCTACAGACTAGGCTGCTCCCGAAGAAGTCTCAGCGGGAGTGCTAGATTAAAAATGACAATCACTCGGGGTGCACGGCAAACACCACAGGAAACGCAGGTGCCTTTGTTAAGAGACACCCAGCGCTCTAAAGGGCCTAATTATCTGCTGTTATTTTGGCAGTTATCAGGCAGAGAATAACTCCCCTGCTCAGACGCAGACTCACACAGCGAAAAATTACTCACTCGCTCACAGTGAGGTATTATATTGCACCACTGACAAGGTATGAATATTATATGCTGTGCTGGAATTTCACTTGAATTTTCACAATACGTAGAGTGTTGTGGTTTCCTGTTTTGTACGGAAAGGAAATTATTAGTACCATTAAAAAGCCCCAAATGTAATGACTCTGAATTGCGCACAACACACTTTCCAAAACAACTGCCAGGTGGAAGATATGAAAATTTGGCAAAAAAACTTCGAAGGAAGGCGCAAAATAACGCCGGGTTCACGGCAATTTCCTCACGGTTCATAAAAAATGAAATGCAGAAACAGAGGAAGGTATTAAAGACTCCTTCCCCCCCTGCTCTCAAGGGCTAGGTGGCACTGTTGGGCATGCTTTCAGACGCACGCATACATATCCTGCCCTCAGCTCATGAGCAGATAATTGGACAGTTTTATGGAGGATATGAACTCTGAAGGGGAACTTAAGCCATCTAATCATTGGCATTCAGCGTATGCTATTCATATGCATAAATACAAATAAAACACATTCTCTGTCTGCACAAAGGGAGCCCTCGCTGAAAAGGAAGTCGCACTACAAAACACCCATATTTCTCTGAAATTGAACCAAAGATTATAGGAAGTAAATGACTTCAGGTAGAGGAACCTTTAGATATTTTTTCCCCCCAAAGCACGTCTGAGTTGGAGATTAATCAATATAATATGTGACCCACAAAGACATTATTTTTTTTTTTTAGGACTTGAACAATAGAAGTGCAACAATGCTCCTCTCTGATGGCGGTGAAATGTGTGTGTGTGTGTGCAGGGTTTCTGAATGTTTTCATGCAGAGGCACAGAATTCATATAAGAGGCGAGGTTCGCGGAGCATTTGCAAACTTAAGTGTTTCTGTCCCTGATATGATTAAATCAAAATGTTTTGGGACCTCAAATGTGTTTTCGGTTCGGCTCCGTATATTACAAGCACTCGCACTGGGCATCACTTGAATCCAGAACAAGGTGCATCAATTGCAGCTCAGCATAAATGCATAAATAAAGCGTTTATTTTTTTTTTATAGTGTTCAAAACGCATTAAACGCACTTCTCTTTTTTTTTTTTTTTTTTTAAATCTGGTGTTTTTGTGTTTACAGCATCATTTAGGCCTCTTTCACCTTTCCGTTGAGACTTCCTGCCCGTTTCCCCGCATGCTCTTGCCACTAATGTAACCAGCCCCATATAATATGCAGATAATGGCGCATCAGTGTGTCTTCTCCGTGTCGCCCTCGCTGCATTACAGTGGATCACACGACGCGGCCTTGCCCTGCAGGAATACAAGCCCCTTGTAATTGAAATGAATAAGAGAGGGAGGAACATGCCTACAGAGAGCCCAAACTTCTCGCTCTCTCGTCAGTATATTCAGTGGGGATCCAGCCTTTAGCTGGCACCGCCAGTCTCAGCAGCTCCGTCATGGGGGCTGAGGCTCGTCTGTGTCGCTGATCGGAAGTGGCACGGTCGAGGAGAGGAGCTCTCAGCGTGGGGTGCAGGAATGGGGACAGTCCCCTACGGTCTCCTGCTCCCTCTCCCCCTCTTTCTGTCTCTCTCTCTCTCTCTCTCTCTCGTGTGCAAATGCATATCCATCTCTTATGATCTTTCAGTCTTCTTCTTTTCCCTCGCTATGATCTCCCTCTTCCTGTTTCCCTCCCACTCTCTCGCTCCCTCTATCTGTTTCCTTCTATCTTTGTTTCTCTCGCTCCCTCCTTCCCCACGGCCCATCTTTCCTTCATCTTAATCCCTCTTCCTCCTTGAGTTTCCTACTTCTTATTTCTTTTTTTTTTTCTTTTTTTCTTTTTTAAGACATTCATAAGGAAAGGAAAAAGTAGCCCCGGTGTGGGTATTGCAGCACCTGTTAAACTCGCTGCGCTTTGTAGAAAGAGTAATTCACATCTTTTATCCCTTATGCTTGTTTTGGACACATGCACACACTTTTCAGGCAACTTTTTTTTCCCCCCCTCCTCTTCTTGCTGAAGTTTTAATATTTCACAGTGACGTTTTTTTTTTTTTTTCTTTTTTCCGTTTCGCCCTAGATGTGCTCTTAAGTCATTTGCTTGAGGTTTCTGCAAAAGCAAAATAGATGCACATTCGGTGGCTCGTGCACCCATGGCACACTCTTGCTCCCCGCCTCTTCCCCACACCCGCCTCTTTCCTCTTTACTCTTCACCCATCTGTGGGGGCAATTATGTGCCCCCCTCTCATCCCAGCGCAGCCACACACACTCAGCAAAACCACATTCATCCCTCAGTGCACCTGCATCCCTCATGTTTCTAACAGTCCCACAATGCCCTCCGTCTACCGGCCTACAACACCCCACGGTTCCTGTGAGAGCAGATCGTTGTCATCTTTCTCTTTCCTTTTTCTATCTGCTCCCCTCTTTGGTGACATACACATTATTTATTTTATGACTAAGGACTCAATTTAAATCCCCTCTCTCCATCAGTCACATGCCACGCAATTGCTTTCTCCTTATCTACTGGAGTGTCCTTTTTACAACACATCAGGGCGCCATAACACGCCAATAAATTCTACGGCTTCTGTGTTCTTACCTACTGAAACTTGTGGTTTAAATTCATCCGGATGGGGGGGGAAAGAGGCTATGAGAAAAAATATTACAGTTTGCTCCTCCGTATGTCAGTGCGATAGCTGTAAACAAGTAGCTCCTCCTCAACTTTCATTCTTTTTTCTTTTTTTTTTTTTTTCACGCTTTGTAAGTTTTTTAAAGGTTCCTGCAGGAGAGGAATAAACAAGCTGATTATTATTATTTTTCTTGTTATTCGGGAGCTTACTTGTGCAGCTCCGCCGGCGCAGAGGACAAGCGCGTACACGTGTCGGGGTGACATTGCTGACCATGTCCAGCGGCCCAATTACCTCTCTCCAAATATGGCGTACAAAAGCCGGGCCGGTGTTATCTGTACACATGGTGTCTGTTACTCCCCAATTATTCCTGCATAAGCAGATTGTGTGGAACATCAAACTGGGGATGTGATGGCTCGTGTGCGGGCTGCCTCCAGCAGAGTGCTCTTTCTTTCCTATCATTTGATCTCGTATTGTAATCCCAGGTGCTTTGAATAATTTATAGGATACAGCTTCTCGTTAAACAATAATTTATATGTGTCTATGAGAATTGATTCCAGAGGAATGCACATCTAAATAATGAGAGAAACTGCTGCATTTCATCTATAAGAAGAAGCAGAGAGATAATAATAGCAAAACAAAAGCACTTCAAGAACAACAACACCGCCAGCCGCAACAACAACAATACTAATAGTAATGGGCAAATAATAATAATAATTTATTATGATAATTTAAGATGATTTTATTTGCTACTGCCTCAAATGAAATGATCTAACTAGTATTAGTTATATGAATATAAAAAGATCTATTTTCACAAATGCAAACATTTCTCATGACATTGGGCACGACGTCCACATTTGGACTCTGAGGCCCATCTTCATCCCTCTTTCCCTTCCAAGCCAATATCCCGCATTTTCCTGCTCGCATCCACTTATCAATTCGCAGGAGAGGACCACACTCATGCATGATAAATTTATTGTTAATGCAAAAGGCTTGTACCGCCCAGTGCCGGCGCCCTAAGAGAAATGATGCAACTGATTCCTTCTCAGGCGGAACAATCAAAATGTTCATCAGAGGAGAAGATGCAAAAGGGTGGGGATGTTCTGCGCGAGTGAACCGGAGGTCGCACGGTTCGGATGATGCGTTTCCGGATAGTGAGAGACCCCACGAAGAGTGTGAAATTTAAAAGAAAAATAAGTTTTCAAATGTTCTCTGCTTTGCGGCTAATGTACCTGGACATCTCAGTCCACGCTCGGAATTATCTTCTAAAAAGAGACGTTTAAGGCGCTCAAACCTCTCGCCCTGACGCACTGTTCTCACACGTTCTGAGAGTTTGATAGTGACTAAAATCTGCCACAAAAAAAAAAAAAAAACACTTCCTGTGCAGTTTACATTATGGCTTAAACTGTGCAGTGTGGCATGCATAACAGTGAATAAGAAAATGTGGTGTTGGTTAAGGTGCAAAACTGTGAAGAAAGTTTTATTGGGACCTTTGTAAAAGGAGGAAGTTTGCTCGCTTTTTACAGGAAGTGCTGGGGACCAATTATCCAGAAGTGTGACGCTGTCAGAAGTCTCCAGGTTTTGTCAAGTCTTCTGACACCCTGCCAGTGTTGTTCTCTGGGAAATGGAACTGTTGAGAGATTTTTTTTTTTTTCCCAAACGGGATGGGAAGAGAAAAAAAATAAAAATGACTGCATTCGTGAGTAGCCTAAGGGCCTGGGTTTAACATCTCCTGGTCGATACATTTTTAATTATCTTTTTTTTTCTCCGAATATGTGATAAGCATTCTGTGTTTGTTTGCAACTAAACCTCAAACCCCCCAACCCCCCCACACCTCCCTGCATTTTTTTGCAGAAATTTTACAGTGTCTTGAATCGGAATATCTGACATTAAAACGTGTAAACGTCCCTCATTAGTGACAAGATTCGAGATGTCATCGCTATCACATGGAAATCAGAAAAATAAGATGATAAAACGTAGATTAGCATTTTAGAACTGCCTGCATCTAGTGCATCATTCTGCTTCAAAGAAGAAAAAGATAAATGATGATGCCATTAAAAGTGAACTAATTAAGGAATGCTTCTTTTAAAAACTCATTAACTGCACCCTCATTTACATAATGATGCATATTAATTAAGTTTTAATGAATCTGAGCTTCCATCAAGTCTCCTCTCCTTGGCAGTGGAGCCATCTCTACAAATGAATAAACACTTCTCTTAAGTATATTTCTCCCTGCAAATGGGAAATGGGTTTTAAACAATAGCAACAAACAAACAAAAGCCTTCAATCTCTGCTCAATAGAAAAATGCACATAATTCAAGGTCAAACTTCAGCAGCAGAAAAAAATAAAAATAATAATAAAAATAAACATCTACATAAACTCCTACTGGTTAAAGCAAAAATAGCTATTAACTGTAATTCTTTCCAGGGGAACATATTTATCGGGAGAAGCATTTCTGCAGTGGCTTCTTGAGTTTCGCGAGAAAATTAGTAACTCCACACCGCGTGTCTTTATGTAGAGGGAAGAATATAGTGACAGGCTATGGGTTGCTTCTAATGAGATGCATTTTAAATTAGAGCGCACCTCTCACATTGCCAGCTGGTGCCTGCTCAGGTGCTTCTGTGTTGTGAATGACGGAATGCGCGCACACACACACACACACACACACAAACACAGGCGCACACACACACCCCCACACGATCATCATCACCATCATCATCCTCTGTCCCTACCATAACACATAAACCCTCCAACAAAAAGAGATTTTCCTCTCAGTGGTGGCTGTCTGTGAGCGACTTGAGTTAATCCAGGCTTTTGCAACACTTTAATTATTGCATTCCTCTGAGTGGAATAGAAATCATTACAGTTCTGAGAGACAAGTTTTCTTAACTAAATGGAATGAGTGTAAGTTTTCCTCAGAGTGGGCATCTTTTGTTTAAAAAAAAAAAAAGGGGGGGGGGGTGATTTAAGATGAGTTGAGCTCTAGGTTTGTTTGCGAGACAGTCGGTGTAGTTCTCAGAAATAGAAACTCAGCATAGCTAAGTGGAAAAGAAGCAATCACTCCGCAAGTTTCAGTTTTGCCTTTTCTGAATTATTGCGTTTGAAAATGAGTAAATTCAATCAGATTTCTTGGCAGGAATAACAACCGCTGTAAAAAAACAAAAAAAAAAAAAAAAAAAGGCACAAGTGCGGCGTCTGTGTTCCAGATGAACACTGTCTCGTTGGTGTGTTTGTTTGCGTGCCCTCGCGCCTCCCCCAGCTGGCGTGTGGCAGGCAGGTAAGCGGGAAGGAAGGGCTGGCGGGCGAGGCAGCCGGGCGGGCCGATCGCAGGCGCGCTCCGAGGCAGACGAGCTCGGCGGGGTTAAAGGTCATAACGATCAGATGATTGGAACTACAGAGGGAAAGGGTGTAGCCATGTAGGGAAAATGGGGGAAGCAGATGCCCGTTAATTAGGGGAAATGTGACGGACAAGATTTGATCAGCGAGGGGTACGGCTGCCTCCTGCAGCACGGCAGCTGTTGCGAGGGGGGATGCTGGTGGGGCTGGTGTGCATGTGTGTGCGTTCCCGTCCCCACAGGGCACCGCCACACTTCACAGACATGCCAGGAACCGTCCGCAGGCCAATACAGTGCCCTACGGAGAGAGACTATTTACAGCACAATAGAATTCAACTCATTAAACTCTCAGATGAAGTTGTATTTGTCAGTGTTGACTCTTAGTAGGAAACTTGATTTGTTTCTATAACATTTCCACATCCAAAGCTTTGCTCTTTTGTAAGTTTTAAAGGGAAATATTTCCAGTGTACATGCAGCTAGCAGGCAAAAGAAAATATCAACTAGGATCAATTTCAGTCACAGCTCCAATCTGTATTTCATTACGTGTGTAAGAACGGGGTTTAAACTTTTATGGCTGTGCGGAAAACTGTAAAGACTTGCTTTTATTTTGTTTCCAAACTTCCCCTCACCCAATTCTAAGATATTTTCTTGCCGTGTGAAATTATGGATGCCACTCTGTGGGCAACAGATATCAAACATTTATCATGTCACGCAACTACGCAAGGAGTATATTATTCAGTCTACCTGTTTTTTGGAATTTGGAGTATGTCACAGTCATACCTTGACAAAAGGAACTTTCTAAAAATAATTTACGCACCTATATCATTCTTTCAAATCTTTACCTTTCAGTTCTGAGTCAGACTTTGATAACCGCTGACCTAGACATTTGCCGGCAGGCCTCCGCTGACGGCCTCTTTGTCATTCTGTTTCTCAAAACACGAATATCCCACGCTATCTGTCACTTTTGTCCTTTTGCTTGTGAACACAGTCGAGTTTCATGCGAGCTGAGTAACTTCTCCACCGACGACTCTCTTTCTGTCTGTCTGTCTTTCCGTCTCCGCGCCTTACTTGTCAGCGCCTGTGTCGTCTACCGCGGCTCCCATCCGCGGTCGTGTCAGGTGTTCATGCTATCTGCCCCTGTTCTGTTGTTTTTTTTTTTCTTTGTCTTACGCATGTAATTAGCATGCCCCGAGACACGCTGACGTGACGTTTGACGACACTGACAGACATTAGCGGTGCGCTGACACTCGGGGAGACTATGATTCTTAAAACATGGGAAAGTTTAGAAATAGTTCAGCCATTCAGGGGTGCCGTTAGTTAATAGTTCAGACAGTCTTGAAAAAAAACATACACTGTTGCTTTAAGACCAAAAAAATAAATAATGAACTTTGTTTCCAACTCTAAAATTATTAGATTTTCTAGCCGTTGGGGTTAAGTTATCACTTAATTCATAATCAATTAAAATAAAGTGTCGCTTTTTTTTAAAGCAAAACAACAATCATCAATTGTTAACAAGAATATGCATCAGTTATGAGAGGTTAATGTACCAAAAATGACAGATGACATCATATGTACACATTTTAAAAGTCGCAATAAAACTTTGAAAGTGTTTCACACTCCAAAAAGTTCATTCCAAACAGTCAAAAGAGGAAAAACAGCGACATGTCCGACGTTCTTCCGATGCGTATACTGCTCTGATTCTTACTCTTTTTGTGTGTGTGTGTGCGCTGTAAGTAATGAAAAGTATCACTGTGGTTATTTAAGTTTTTTTCTTTTAAAAAAAAGTCATCATTTGCTTCAATAGCTTTGATACACTTCAGATGCTTTATGTTAAATTTATCATTTCATCGTTACAGGCAGCAGAATATGGCATGCCTGAATAAAAAAAAATAAATAAATAGCGTTGCTGAGAAGATTCCCCTCCTACCTCCTCCCCCTCCTACACCCACACCACCACCACCACCTATTAAAACTTATCTTTCTTTAATCAATTGTTAAATGTCATAGACAATCATCATTTAACACTGCCTTCCTGTGTGATTCTTTTTAATCTGGCTGTAAATAGGGCAGCCCTGTCTATCACTTCGGTTTCTGCCGTACACCAGAGACTTAAGGTGTTTCAACAATAGCTCACGAAAAAAAAAAAAAAAAAAGAAAACAGGAAAAAAAAAACAAAGAAGCACTTTTTTTTTCCTCCCTCCTCATCTCAAATCCCCGCAGAGAACACCAAAGGTATGAAAAGTGAAGAAAGGAGGAAATAAATCCAGGCGATGATGAATAATTTGAATGTAGAAATGAAGCTGTTTCAGGAGTGAGTGAGATACCGCACAAGGAGCAGCCATGGGGAGCGTACAATTAGGTCACCCAAAATAAAACGCTATCCTCCAGAAAGTCTTTCTTGGAGTTGTCAAATTCAATATATTTCACTGCCAACAGAATTCTTGATTTGGCTGTGAAGTGAGAGGGCGAAAGAAAGACAGTGAAGGCCTATTTGAGGGAGACAGCTCAGGACTGCATACATTTCATAATTTATGTAAAAAAAAAAAAGAAAAAAGAAAAAAAAAAACTGGTGGGGGGGACTTTTCAGTTAAAGTCAGACTATCCTCTTAGGAGGGACAACAACCGGAGCCATATTGTCAAGCATGTGCCTGAGAAGCGTGACGTGTCTCAGCAATAATATCTGGTGTTTTTTTGGGTTTCATGAAAGCACACAGACACATTGTTTGCTCTCGGTGGCTTTATATTAGATTTAATGACACTCAGAAAGAGGCCTAGCCATTGAGCGCACGTGTGGCCGCCACGGCGCCTCATGTTCTGGGAGCGTGGCAACAAAACTTTGGGGCGGTGGAAAGTTTACAAAGCATCAATGCGGTGACAAAAGTCAACAAACAGCCCCAGCCAGCCAGCATCTCTCTCTCTCTTTCTCTCTCTCTGTCTCTCCCTCTCTCTCTCTCTCTCTCTCTCTCTCTCTCTCTCTCTATCCCCACGACACCCAACAGGAAGGCGAGGCTCCTCCGGAGAGCACGATACAGCGCGTCTCCAGGTGACAGATATGTCACACCACCTAAAACCCTGTGGCACAATTATACCTCTGTCGCTCTGAAGGGAGAAGGGAGGGGGGAACGGGGAGGAGGGGGGAAAGAGGGGGAGATGGCGGGTACGCAGCGAGAGTGAGTGAGTGAGAGGAGAAGTGGAGGGTGTGCGGGGTTGGTGGTGCTGGTGGATGCTTTACTCCTGGCTTATTCAAAGAGACAGCCCAAGGGATGCCTCTCGCTCTTCTAACAAAGCACTTCTTTTTTTTTTTTTCCTTGAGTATTGCTGGGTGTGCTCCAGTCAAATCCTCTGGGCCCCAGTCTTCCCCCTCAGCCATTTGAGGATGCCTCAAAAACTTTTTCTCGCAGACATTGGGCCTGTTTCAGCGCTGATGTTTCAAATGAATATTACAATGCCACTGCGGCCAAGCAGAGGGGTGACTTGGGGAGTGAGGATAGATGGCGGTTTAATGTCAGACTCGCAGCTGAGGGATTGTCACTTAATTCCGCGCGGGGTGAACTGCACGGTTGCAGCGACAGCCCGCTTCAGTTGCGTTTAAAAATTATTTCATAAAACGTCCTTGATCCTTGATGAGTTTTTCTTTGGCTGAAACTTAGCCCATTTTTTTAATTTTTTTTTTAATTTATTTATTTTTTGTCCTCTTAATGCAAATAAAATCTCACATTTCTATTCACAGACACACACATGCACAGTTTGTATTAGCTCCTTCTGACATGTGATGACTTGGGAGTGCCTAATACGGGCCCACGGCTTTAACAATGCATGAGTGAGGGAAAGAGAGAGGGGACGTGCTCGCACTCCAACTAGGTCAAACTGTCTAAGGAACAAAACAGAACAGACCTCAAGTTTGCGGAAATCATTACAGGAAAACAAACTTGTCACCAGCTTGACACCCTTGACTGTTTTGCTTTCCGAAGCACAGAACGATAATAATAATAAAAAAAAAATAAAAAAAAGAAGGAAATCTCCATTGCAAATTAGCCTCTATGGTTGTGAAGTTTTCCCCCGTTTGAAATGCATATCAAAAAGCCAGCCAAAGCCACAACTTACCTTGTCGTTGACATCGGGGGACAGGAGAAGAAAAAGCGCTTTTCTCTTCGAGAGCTGGTTTCGATTGTATACACAAGCCCCACAAAGGAAGATAAACCAGAGGCATACATTCATAAAATATACATTTGCTTCTTTGTCTTTCGTTAAGATCTTCAACAAATAGTGCTGATGCAAGAAGGACAGAAAGAGAGAAGGTTATGGGGGTGTTTGAGAAATGGAGTTGCAGCAGCGTGAGTTAACCCCTACGTCTTCTTTGTGAATTACCGCTAATCATGAAAAGGGGGACTCATTTATACTTAAAGCGGCTCTGAGGGCATTTTCTGCCACACTTCTCCTCAGGTTAGGAAGCAGACGACTTCAGTCCCTGCGAACTCACTTCAAAATGCTCTACTTCCACGCCGCCACACTGCCAGACATCTGCGTCAACGTGCGACACTTAGTTCGCCATTATCTTATAATACATGTTGATTACTGATATCACCCATTTCCTGGTAGTTTATTAACACCTGTCAGCTGAATTGCTCCGTCAGTTTGAGCATTGCAGTCACTACCCAGGAAGCCGCTTCAGGAAGCGGCTTCCTCACCTTGCCCGTCCACGCCTGCAGCGCGTGGTCACGCCACCGCCGCCGCCGCCGCAGCCGCCTTGTGCGTGAGCTTGTATGTATATGCGTGCGTATGATTGCCGGTACAGGAGAGAGCAGCAGGAGTGACAGCGCCCCTCCCCAAGGTCACGTCCAAGGAGAGTCGAGCCAATTACTATGCAGATCAGAGCTGATGGCGTTTAAGGGGATTGCTCCGATGCAATCACATTAGCTGGCCAGAGAGGAATCTCCAGGCTGACCCCAATCACAAGGGCTACAGCGCCAGGGTCAGCCAGGATGGAGGACTGCCGCCCATGTTTTCTTTTCACAAAACACTTTTTCCTTATCTCGAGAAGGCACGTGATTATCAAGCCAAACAAGCCTCCTCCACCACCCCGGGCTTCCAACAGGCGTGCACTTGCATATATATATATATATTTATTGTTTTATTTTTTTTTAAGAATGCATGCGGGTTGCCACACGTACTGTAAGCCATAGTTCCAGGCCATTTTAGGTGACAAATAATGCTGCTGGATGGCAGACTGGCACACAACCCACAATCTTCACAGTTGACCACAGTTATCCGAAAGACATGTATTCACACTTTTCCTACCATCTATTTTTTCCCTTCTCCTCTCTTTCTCTCCCACTCGTCTTTCAGGTGAACGCCTGCCTGTGATCCGCCGCGGTCTTGGAGGGCAGATTGCAATTTACTCTCTCCCTGTGGGTGAGGTGTGTGTGTCCAGGTTGTAAATATGCCTCCTCTATCTCTTTTTTTTTTTCTTTTCTCCCTCTGTTGCAGCTCCCCCCCCACCCCCACCCTGCCCCCACCCTGCCCCCCTCTCGTCAGTAGTTTCTCTGCTGCCCGTATGGCCAGTAATGAGACTGAGTCTGATCAGGTCGCCCCGGTGTTCCTGGAAAGATCTCACTTGAGCCACTGGCCCGTAATGGAATCTGCATCTAATGCATACATAAATCACACCTCTTTCAGGACATTTTCATATGCATAATGTCTTTCAACCCCCCTTCCTTCCCATTCCTCTTTCTCTCTCTTTCCACCCAATGAGCTTTGTATGGAGGAATGGGGGGGAGAGGTGGTGAGATAGAGAGGAAACGGCGAGATAGAAAGAGAGAGGTGATGAGTCCCTCTTTTCTTGTGCTTTTTTTTTTTTTTAAAGAAAGAGAGACCCGTCTGTAATTCTGTCCTGTCTATTGTGCTGACAAGACTGGCTGAGTGGTGAGATGATGCTAAGATTGGGGAGGATCTTCTTTAGGTGGCTGCTCGACATCTGTTCTCGCTGTCTGTATCCTGTGTGAATGTATGTGTGTGAAAGACGGAGTGAGAGAGGGGAAGGAAGAAAGAGGCTGAAAGAAAAGGAATAAATAATAATAGCTAAAAAGCGTGGCGAATTTGTCAATTCTGCACGTTGGTTGGACTTTGCGTGATTTGGGGAAGGGCAGTTGCTATGGCCTCTCTCTCTTTTTCTTTCTCTTTCTACCTCTCTCGCTCTCTCTCCCCACTCGGAGGCTTTGTTATGTTAATGCAGACGGATGTGGCGGATTCACAGTGATTTTTCATCTGTCGGTGACGAGAGATAAAAGGCGAGTGACGAGGTGTCGCGATCGTCCTCACTGTTCGCCTCTCAGTCACTAACAAGCTTCTGCATTGTACCTCCGCCATTTTCCACGTGCTCCATTTGCATCTGCAAGCCTGCACTTCATCCTCCCTCCTAAAAGTTTATGCCTCCTCGTTAGGGCTACGTAGGTGTGAGATTAAAATGTTGGGCACACTTTCATTTTCATAAGCGCACTGACTGTGTGCGAGTGCGTGCACGTTGCATGTGTGTGGCTGGCGACGTGTGTTCTTAAGTCTACATGTGTAGGGCACATGTGCATCTGTGCATGCCGTAAAAGAGATATTACCATACCAGCATCTATGCTAGTCAATGTTATTTATTTATTTGAGTGCCTCCTTAGTGCG
This sequence comes from Chelon labrosus, assembly GCF_963514085.1. Taxonomy (NCBI): domain Eukaryota; kingdom Metazoa; phylum Chordata; class Actinopteri; order Mugiliformes; family Mugilidae; genus Chelon; species Chelon labrosus. The sequence goes on from NC_140347.1 coordinate 20,999,333, forward strand.
TGGCACTTTTTCCCCCCCGTAGGTGCTCTGCATCTCTTTAGATGATACAAGCTGCCATATCAGCACAGGCTAACCCATTCTTAATCACATTTGCATTTTTATTTTGAGATATTCCTCAAACGTTTGCATTATTGAGGATTTATGATGAGCTCTTCGCCTGATCCTCCATCAACTTCACTCATAAAGAAGGTTCTCCATAACTCATAGGCGAGTGGAATATGCTGTCCCCCCCTGAAGTAATTAGATAGCAGAATTCTGATATGGAAAGTTTGAATAAATCACTTTGTTTATGAGTGCTGAGGCCTTGAGAACAGGGGACTCAAAAGCGAGGCCTATTCACACCGCGCAAAATAAAAAAAAAAAAAAAAAAAAGCCCCTGCTTATGGTTTTGCTACAGCGCTGTAAGTGTATAATTTGATTTTGATCTTTAGACATGAGGCATCTTGTACGAGATAATTGTGGTGTAATACACCTATCTATCTGCTGTGATAATATTGTTCTCTCATGTCTGCATGCAACACAGTCCTGCGGGGCAAAAAAATGACTGATAAACCTCTGAAACCAAACGTGAGCACAATCAAAATGCCTGCACGTGCACATCTGTGGCAAGTACAGCAGGTCAAAGTTGAACCAGGAAGTTTATCTGCAAAACGGGAGATTTTTAAGGGACTGCTATGACCTGCAAGGCAAGGATCATGGGATCTCTTGGTCCGTAAGCTAGTTGGGGCAGCTATGCCAGACTTCTTGCCAGTGTGATTTTTAAGATAACATTGCCACGCTAGCTTGTAGCCATTATCAGCACATTACATCGCTCCAGGGTGGCGCTAAAAGTGCTAAAAACTGCACTTCTTCAAACGGCCACTTGAGGCAGGCATCAAACGTGAATCAATCCTCACAGACTTAAAATGTTCAACTTTACCACAAAAATGTACATGTTTACATTTCCCTATTTGTCTTTTATATCTTTATATAAGAGTCTGTGAAGGTTCTCAGTCATCCAGGTCATGGTATATCCAAAATAGCGTTTACAAAAGGGCAACTGGACTTGTAGAGTTTTTGAGAAGACAATTCACCACTTATTCGAGTAGCTTCTTCAGTTATAAAGTTATCTTTGTATAACTTTATGTTTCATATAACTCCCTTTTAAGTTAAATTATGAATTCAGGGCGTGGTCCACCAAAAAAACTGTAGGTGACGTCCACCTTTACAATGAGCCCAATAGCAAAAGGAGCACTCTGCATGTGCTTGGGTGCACATGCAGACTTTATCTTTTAGGTTTACTTTATGTAGCAAACAGAAGTGACAAGGAGGCGCCTTCACGCAAAATACCATTTCAATGGAGAGCGATTTTTTTACCCCCTCTGCTGTGGGTGGGACTAATTGTGCATTCATGTGATGTCAGAATAATTGGAAAAATGATCTACCGACCAGGAAAATTCATGTGAACGCACCCACGTCGCAGCGCCAAGGCTGGCGAGTCTTTGAAGATTTTGGGACATCACTGTCGTCAAGTTGCCAAGTCGTCGACGCCGCGCGCGCCGAAACATGGCGGGTGTAAGTGACCCAAACTTCAAGCTGCAAGTCCGGCGCTCGCAAGCGGCTAAAATCACACCACCGCTCGGATACAGACGTTTAAATGATGGTGTAATTTATTGTTGTGTGTTGTTCAGAGCAAAACAAAAATACAACACATCTGGTTTGTAGCATTCAACTGGTTTCAGCATTCCAATACGAAACCACATGAATACACCAGAAAAACAACTGCCCAACTTGAGAAATAAGACCGTCCACGGAGGACAAGAGCAAGTGTTTAATAGCAGTCGGTCTCGATTACAGCAAATTTTCAAAGAGATTAATGGGGAGATGTGCATTTACTTCTCATGTTTAATTCAACTTGATCCATACTATAATCCAGGTGACCAAAATGTATAAAAAAAATCTGATACAGACAAATGAAAATAAGTTTAAAGCTAAATTATTCTTCGAATGCAGATACTTTAAGATGTTTTAGAAGAACCCAACTATTTACCATTTAAAACATCTGTAACTTTCATAATTTGGGACAAAGACGTTAAACGGGCAGAGACTACTGTCTCATCCTGTCTCTCTTCTCTGCAGAAGAATTCAAATGATGTTCTCTCCAATTCAAAATGAGTGTTTTTGGCAAATCTATGGGAAATGAATCAAGTCGGGTTTTATTAAAAAGGATTTGAATATTCAAATGAACGCTTGACTGATCTTTTGTTTAAGCCCTCTTCCTGTCACCAGTTATTAGCTCAAGAGGGTGAAAAGTTTCCCATATTTTGGCGAATTTCACATTGGATTTACACTGGAGGGGATTTTATTAAACCATTATTTACATTGACTCATTTCCATTTTGGTTCCCTACAGAAAGTTCAAGCTTGACATTTTTGAACAAACTTTGTGTTTTTTTTCTTATTAGTTTTTATTATAGATTTGCAACGATGCTTCAGTAAAAATAGGATTTCCACTCACTGTTTACCGAGATGTAATTGGCTATCTGGAGAAGAGAGGTATTTGGCGTGGGGCTGAACTTTTGGATGAAACAGAAATTACTGCCTCAGTGCCTCTGCCTAACTGTAGGTAGTTATTCTACAAATAGAAATCTCTGCCTCGTGATAATTACTGCCACGCGCTCACCGAGCGATGCGATATGAATGTGTGAAGCCATTGTACGTGGGGATCAAAATAATGACATGTCGACCCATGAGAGGAAAGGATTAAAAATGAGATGGATTGTTTTTTTGCATGAAAAGCAGTTCAGTGGTGTTGAACAAGTGGAATTCAGTGCAGTGATTCAAAAAAGGACAACTTGCCCTCTGTGCGAGGCGCGTTAAACAAACCAAGTAATAGTGGCAGACTTCCCATTAATTAAGCTTGAAGGATTCAGTTTCAATCCTCCATTTGTTGATGGGGAATTGCATACTTCACAGCCCCTGCCCCTTTGATGGTAGTTTTGGGACCAACAAATTGATTGATGGATAGCTATTTGCATGTATCTTAAAATGCATCTTTTCTTCTCCCCATTTTCATTGAAAATAATGGAATGGAAGTAAGTGTGTGTAGGTGGGGCTGGTCGTGCGCGGGCAAGGGGGGGGGGACTGCTGGCTTGTTAAGCAGAATTCATTTTCCACCAGATCATAATGCAATCATAGTTGGGCCCGCTTTATTGTGCCAGTCAGCACATGCACACACACACACACAAATATATCTTACTCTGTTTTGGATTTGATTTTATTATTCCATCTGACTGTGTCCTATTCAAGCATGCACAACAGCCAGACATTCCTATTTATTTATTCTCAGACTTTTATAATCAGCCATATCGAGCATGTGCATTGCTGTTACCCATTCCCTTCATGTTGCATGTGAATCACACTGGTTTAAAGTAAAGCGTCACTTTGTTGCCTGCACAAAAACAGGGCTCGATTACATGTTGGCCTGGTGTAAGAAAATTGAAACCCTCTGTAATCCCACCTTAAGGAAATTACTTTGATTTCCATGTTCATGGCAATTTCATTATTGATGAGGCAGAGTGAATTGGCAGAGGTGGTGTCCAAAGACCTACATTAAGTGCAATATTCAAATTGTCCCCCCTCTCTCAGTATGAGCTGTGACCTTCGGGTGCCATGAAAGCCCAGCCTTATAACCAAGGCAGTTAGTTTGCCTAAGGCATATGAGATATAAGCATATGTATATTGATATATTGAGGTAGTTCGTCCCTCGGCAATGCAGTGAGGCGGGATATATATTTATATCTAGGTGTCCGGTGGACGCAGTGCCTGTGTCCGCTGATGAGAATGGGTATCTGGCTCCCCAGCATGTGGGTGAATTTACTCGAGGTAGTGTATGCAGGGGTTTCAATCTCCCTGCAAACCATTTGAATATAGGCCGCTGATTTATTACCTTATTTGGTCTGTCTTCTGTATGCAAATGCATTAGTGGGGGGCGGCTGGCAGCGGGGTTGAGGGTGGCGGCGGCAGTGGTTCTGTTGGTGGTGGGGGGGCACACTTTGGCTGTATGCATAATGAGATTCCCAGGGTCATCCCTCCGGTGTGTCAGGGACCCGTAGTGAAGCAAGCCTCCAGGGGATGTGAAAGAAGATGGTGGGTGCGGGGGGGGGGAGGGGAGGGGGGAGTTAAGGGGGAGGTTGCAGGGGAATGGGACCCGCTAGGCAAAGTCCCCAGGTGCCACCAACACCACTGCCACCACCTCCGACTCCAGCCTCCATAACCCCTCCTAAACTCCTGGCAGTTCCTCTTCATATCCTCTGCCAGCTCCGTCTACACAACCTAGCTTGTACTAAGTGTCTTCTGTGGCTCTTGGCTCAGTGGAAGTGCATTAGCCCTCATGACAATATGTCCCCCTCCCCCGCCAATTATGGATCTGATCTGTGTGTTTAATAATTGCCCTCTTCAGACGCATTCAATTGTGTCCAAATGGGAGTGGAATTGATTTTTTTGTAGGATATTAGCCGATTACTTTGAGTGCCCCCCTAATTTGAATCGATTTGAATAATGGTTATTCATGTGATCTTTGCCTTTGCTACCGTGCCGCGCCACGTCACGCCCTCAAGGTGCAGCGCCGCCACTGTGATAAGTACACCATATACACAAGTGTTGGCATGCACACGCGGTTTGATACTACACGGCCTTTCAAATCTCGAGAAACATAAAGTGATTAATGCATTAGAGGCTAGGGGGATACAAAGGAGATTGCAAGGGCACGGATTAATACAAAAATCTTAAGACTCATCCTTTCAGCCGCAGATCAAAATGAGGCTCATGTTTATCATCAATGAAGGCAGATTTGAGACTGGCCTTTCTGTCGCCTAACAGGAGCTCCGCGAGAGTGGGCCTTTGATCGTCGACGCCGAAACTCCAAATAAATATATGGTTTTCATTTGCTTGCTTACACGTGTGCCCTCCGAGCGCATAAAGCTGCTAGATCAGAATGAAAATTTATGAAAAGATGTCGCGCCCCGACTCACTTTAGTTGAGCATATATGCAAAGTGCAGACCTGGGTGCTCTCAACCGTAACAGAGCGAACGCTGCACCGGCCATCATATGTGTTTCAAAGAGACCTGGGGGACGCAGACAGTGATTTAACCCCCCTCCCCGATAGATAGACAATAGGCCCTGTCTGACACTTAAAATATTAAAGAGTGGAATATGCACCGCTACGTTGATCTTCACTATCAATATTTAACATCCTCTTATGCATGTATGCTGAGTTGTCCAATTTCATTAAGGCCATTTGTCATCCTGGAGGGCACTGGTCTTGGGCCCTGAGGAGCCCAGGGACAAACCGAGGGGGGCTCGTGTCACCAGCACCCATGTGGGGGAAGCGACCTGCCCCTTCTTACGGTACACACACAGGAACGACAAACAAGTCAAACCTCCACTCAGACCTCAAGTGTTAATTTCGCGAAAAGGTAGTGAACAGTTGAAAGTCGCCTTGTCGAAAATGAAAAATATTTACGTTGAGATCTGAACGTTTCTGTGCGCCCACTCCTCTCCACGCGAGTACATAAGTACGTCATCTATTTCTCAAATCTGTCAATGCTTTGAACAACTCAACATTTGGTTTTCATTTATGCTTTGAATGTCATTGTGTGGGTACACGTTCCTTTTTCTGTCATTATAGAGAAAATGTATGAGTTCCTAAGAGAAAGGTGCAAGGAAGTATATAACCACAAATTGTGCATTCATCAGTTAGCGTCTGTTCTGTGGGCGTCGCTCTGAGCACGTTGACTAAGACAACGTGGTATACATGGAGCTCTATTTGCTACCCCGTACATTTGGCTCGTGTTTATCACATTTCCTCTAACAATACATCTCGATTCCTAAAGGCACAGAATCTCAAATGTGACATTTTAACAACCCTTATTCCTTTCACGCTGCACCATTTCCTTTTTGCACTTTAGTGTCATTTTCATTCCAAACCTGAATTACCAATTTGTCTTTGTGGCACGGGCAATTTACATGCATCCGTTTCAGTTTTTTTTTATATGCAAAATGCACTAAAGTGTAGCATTTTTCCCATCACAAGGATATTTTCCCGGGTCTAATTTCATGGTTTTGATGGTGAGTGAGTCTGTCTCGGAGGAACTGTACCTCTTGTTCTCATAGCTCCTGGGTGACGTCTTGATGACAAGTGTCTTTAATATGCATGGAGAATGGCAGGTCCCACATTTTGTCCCTACAGTTTTGCATGTTGAGGGGAAATTGCCCGGCATTGGGGCTGTGGTTACTGTAGGAGACGAATGTCAGTAACCATTCAGAAGGAGACCCTGGCTTTTTATGATTATTGCCTCTGTGTACCACCATTAAAAACAGAGTGGGGGGAATTGTCCATGCAGCATTTTTGGCTCTCTGTCTAGTGGCTAGGTTCCAGTCGGAAGACTTGCACAGACATTTCCCTCTTGTGAAGGAGGTACAGTGATCCCATGCCAGACCCAGAGGCCTGTGTCCTACAATGCCACAGCCGGGCTTAAATGGAATCTGAGGGCTTGTTTGCTTTCAGGAACACAAAACCACGTTTATCAGGTCTGTAAAGACAACAAAGGCTTGAAACGCCACACACATTTTCTATGTATCCACGCTGTAGTGTATGAAAGGAACGACCACAGATATTATACACATATATCTTACAGTTGAGAATGGCGGATTTCCACTAGTATCAGTCTCGGGTGCAGGTGTTTTGGCGGCGTGGAAAGATGTGCACTGCAATCTCAAACCACTGTGGGCTGAATGCAGCACACAGACTGTTCTTCCTCTGTACCAGCTTGTCAGTATCGTACACTGCGGTGATCAAACGCAAATTAAATTAAATGTGAACTTTATACAGACAACGTGTGTGTTAGAGTTAAATCTGACAGAACGTGAAGTTGTGTTTAAATTCTGATCTTTTGAAGTCAGCTCAGTTCAGTGTATGTTACATTGGCCATTAGTCGATTTACAGCCTCTGGTATTGCAAGGCATAACAATGCTGTTAATAGCCTTTACTGCGCTATTTTCAATAACTTCTTCCAGTTTTGCTCAGTATTCTTCTAATTTCTACAGCCATTTTTGGGAGTAACACATTTTTCTGGTCAATACCTTCTTTACCTTGTTAGCATTTCAACTATTGTGCTCCGTTTGTTTTTTTTGCAGTTTTTTCTTTTAATCATTTGACAGCTTTTACTTAAAGTAACCGTGGAAAAAAAATAATAATGCAACATTTGCATGTCTAACATATAACCTGCAAAGGGGGGGGAAAAAAAGTAAGGTTGTTATCAGTGAGGCTGAGAGATGAGCAGTTGTTAACCCTAACCTTGCTTTGAGGAGCAAGAAAACTTGCTGCACCATGTGTTAAAGTTGTATAATGAGTAACTTTAACAAAGAGTCAGTTTGATCTGTCATTAGTAACTTTTGAAAGTGACAATCAAAGGACGACAAGAGATTGTTTTTGAAGAGCGCCTGGCACTGAAAAATAGAACATAATAGAACAGATAACACACATAGTTGAAAAGAAATCTTCTCACACGTCACATTTAGTGCCATACTTAGTGCTGAAATCTTGGTTTTTCTGTAAAGAAATTGATCACTTTTGACAAAGTGAACATGTTCTTGTGATAATTTCTCAGGTATTTCTATGCAGGATTTGTTTAGAAACAAGTATCTCTGTCTTGAGACGAGCCTGAATAAGACACGTCACTCTGACATTATATAGAAGAAGACAGGTGATTCCCAATTACTGAAAGCTGGAGAACTGTTGAAGTATAAGAATGCATACTAAATAAAGTTACTTGTTGGGATTGTTTTATGTTTAACGTTTGATTTACTCAATCTGTTGAATTTGTGCGGTTCAGATCTTGTTTGTTTTTTCCTTCTTTCTTCAACTTTTTTTTTTTTTTTTGCACCTCTCGGCTCTCCGGCGCGTCTCATTTCTCACCTGAACGACACTCTCTGCAGTCCACCCAAACACGCATGCACACATCGCACGTGCACAAATGAGCACACTCGCACATGGCACTGCACTCCGCCGGCACCGCACACACTGGCTCACTCGCACCGCTAACCTCTTCCCTTCTCTTCCCTCTTTCTCACACACACACGCACACACACACACCTCTGGTGGCCATATCCGCCACACTTCTTACTGGCGCTAATCAATCTTACAATACATTCATCATCAGCACCCCACCGCAGGCTCTGTCCTGCTGAGTGAAATCTCATTTAGGCCTCTTTGGATGTTTCACTGCGGAAATACGCAATTACATCACGGACATGGAGGGACTCGGCCTGGCAGGGAGCAGCCACTGACAATTAGACACCAAACAGACCAGGTGTGAACTGCACTGCTGCATATTGCGGAAAAAAAGATGAGCTCCGTGCTCTCAGGTGTTTAAAAACTTCATCTGTCTATCTATAGATATAAATAAAGCCTCAGAGTGATGCAAGGAGTTTTTAGATGTTTTATTTCAAAGTATAAGAAACAATATTTTAATTTAAGAGTACTCAAATTGCAAATGAAAGCATTAACAGATGACTAAAATGCACTTATATTAGTTTATATTATAATCACATCATTTTACGTTTTTGTCATCACATCATACTACATTTGCATTATATTATGTCTAAGCATTATATCACAGTTACAGCTGATCAAGTTGTGTGTTACTGGCTAGTGTAATATGCAACAATTCCCTTTAGATATCATACGTTGTGAGTGTCATTGCATCATTGCAGAACAGGAAATGCGGAGGAGTGAAAAGTAAGAGATTCCCCCCTGAAATGTGAATTATAATTAGAAAGTAGAATACAGACAAAATACTGAAGTACCTCAAAATTACATGCAATTACACCGCTTGAGTAATTGCGTTCCACCACTGGTTAGTCATCAAACGTGGCCTCGGTTTTCAGAGGAATTAGTCTGTGAATTAGCTAAAAGGTCCACTATCAGCTCTGTGACTTTTACTCTGTAATTGAGCCTGGCGTTGTGAGAATTGTTTCGCCAAACCTTTAACTTTACTGGTACGCGCTTTTAATCAGTTTATAGAAAAAGACAAATGGGTAATCTTTGTAAAACTGGTGAAAGTAGCCACAGCCACTGGTGTGGGCCTTTAGAGCGCCTAATAAACAAATGAACAGACACATTTAGGAGGACACAACAAGCACCTAAATGCACTATTGCGTTAGAAAAAGTAGAATCGTAATTTACCTTAGGCCCAGCATTAAATGACAGTAACAACCGTAGAGAATTCATCATTTGGTTTGTGAAAGAAGAATATACGTATATATGTATAAGGGAGAGTGTGTGTTGTGTGTCTGTGGCGATAGAAGAATAGAGGGAATTCCAGGTAATTAATGCATTTTTTTGTGCTTATTGTCTTGTCAGCAGCATTAAAGCATTAAATGCGGTGCTCAATAGGCTGCCCTGGCAGGCAGTTCAAGGAAACTCAAAGGTTCATCTATTAATTATCACTTTTTTTCCCATTAATGTAAAGAAAATGTAATTGATAGAGTTTCACAATGACACAACTGGACTGTGACTCTAATGTGACGGCCAGTAATGAAATGTGTCCTTCACATGTTTATATGTGTGTGGATCTCTGCACACACACACACACACACACAGACACACACACACACACTGGCGACTCTAACATATGATCGTGAATGAGCATGCAAAGCAGGCATCTATATAGTGCAGGTGTGTGCGTGCGTGTGTGTGTGTCCGTGCACGTCTGTATGTGTGCAGGGTTCACAGGCCCAGGCTTTGACATTCACGCTACACCACCTACGCGCTGGGGTCCCATCTTGAGGTCATTTACATATCTTTGAAAGACAGATTGAAAAGAAAGAGAAAGGAGGGGTGGAGGGATGGTGGAAAGAAAAGAGGGGGGGAAAAGAGATAGATGGAGAGAAAGAGGGTGATAGAGAGAGTGAGAAAAGGGGGAAAAAAAGAGAGAAAGACCAAGCCCGGAGATTACATTCCCCCCATCTAGAAAATGAGGGGAAAAGGCAGGGTGTGTAGGGGCCTACTGGGAGGATCCTTATTCATATTTGTGTGTGAATTGTTTATCACGGTGACAGAAGCGTGCCAGGGCTGAGATAAAGGCAGCGCTCCATCACGGGGCTGTGACAGCGGGAGGACACGCCGCGCACTCACCGCAGCAGCCCCAGAAATATTATTAATAGATGCTGACTTGATTTGCCACGATTGCAGCGTCTTGGCACCGCTTGATTGTGGCCTGTGAAGTTCCGTCCAAAGGGGAAGCTATTTTTCATGAAGTGACAGAAGTCTTCGCGATTTCTATCCCCTCCACCCCCCCACCCCCCTCCTCCTCCTCCTCCTCCACCTCCCTCCTTCCTTTCCCTGCCCCCCCACCCCCTTTCCTTTCCTCCTGCCTTCTTCCCTTCAGTTGAGCAGTTGCATCTCTTTCCAAGGAGCTGATATGCAAGGCTGCTTATTATGAGAGCAGTGTCAGATTTAGAGAGAAAAAGCCAGGCGGAGAGTGAGAGAAATAGTCGCTCCTTTGATGGGATGGCCTGTGAGATGGCCTGTAGATGATATCCGGTGTGTGTGTGTGTGTGTGTGTGTGTGAGGCTACTGCGAGCATGCCAAGCATGCATAAACTTCAGTAGTTCCAGGCAATATCACAGCTTTAGGAATATTGAAAAATTTGTTATCACATGTGCACATACATAAATTCATAAGTTCACACAAAGCTGGTAAACACAGGGTTTCTTTATATACACACACGTCAACAGCAGTGATGATGCAGGCGTTAGACGCCCCTTCCTCGCAGCATGGTTCGGATGGAGGCAGAGCAATTTACAGTACCGAACAGGAAGCTCGAAATCCTTTCCATATTGACAGCATGTGATGTTTCCCCTTGAACACGTCCACCCTCATTCAGCACAATATCTCAGCCCGCATTGTACGAGGCTTGCTTTCGCTTTTCTTCTCCATTTAAAGCACATACTAGGTGTATACTTGTGCAGCCATGAGAGGGCATTGCAGTCCCAGATGTGTGAAGAAAGTGTGAATAAACTTGGTTTTCGCTGTCAAAGTTCAGCTTATGCGCGCGTTGTCTTTGACAAATGGATTTGCGACTCTGATTTGAATTTCAATCCTGGGCCACCAACAAGTTTCACAGGCCTACTCCCCCCTAAGTGCCAAACAGCCCCAAAAAGATCAGTGAGGATATTTGACAATGAAATAGAGACAGAAACCTTTGTATAGAACATTGTCATCTCAAACCGCAGACAAGCCTCACAGAGGGGAGTTGAAAGCTGGCGAGTACAGTGAGATCACGACATCTGTAGACCGCCGTCATAACGGCAGGGCCGCCTCACCCTTTCTGACCTTGTTTGCTTACAGACTTATCAAAACGACCATGAGATCAGAACACGGCGGAGTTTCTCAGGTCTCTCTGTGTCGCCGCACACACACACACACACACCTGCGCCTGGCAACCGCAGGCCCTGTCCTCATTGGCGTGGAGACGGGAAGGAGCCTGCGGTCACACACACACACACTTAAACACACACAAACATACACTGCAGCGGAGTGCTGCGATGGTGGGGCCCTAACCTCATACAGGATGTGCGCTTGTCTCCGTACAGCCCTTATCTCTGTGCGCTGCACTGCTACTGCAGCCAAGAGGCCACAGTGTGGGTGTGACACCTGCCAGGGAGAGAGGTGAAGGGGGGTGGGGGGGCAGAAAGAGAAGGGGAGCAGGAGAGTTGACTGAACAAACTGAGAGATGAGGAGATAACTTTTCACCTTTTACTTTTAGAAAGCTAGATTTGTCTCCATTTTATTTATACTGTAATCCTAACGAATCTGTATTTCATTTGGTTGTCACTCTGAGCGGCTTAATTCCAAACCAGCGTGCCGTGATTGCCACCCATGTTGACCTAAAGCATGGTTTATCCCAGCTGCGGCTTCACACTCACTATATTCCCCACATGCATTTCTTGGAAATCTCTTCAGTCTTCCTGACAGATAGTCAATGTTCACCATCATCTGACAAATTAATTCCAATAATATTCAAACACAGGGGCAGTAGCCGTGCCGGCGGCAGCAGCAGGTCATCTTTATTCAGCATTATGCTTTCTGCGCTGAACATTGTTTATTCAATCTGCGCCCGTGCCGGCCACCGTCTACTTTGGAGTGTTCTGTTTTTCGAGCAATCTGTTTCTGATATTGCTCTATTTCCCCGAGACGGGGGGATATTTTCACGCTGGCCTCGTAATAAAACACCACCCTTAATGGAATGGCGCCGCTGCCACCCCTACCCCTCCTCAATTTGAATAAGCGCATTCAATTAAATCAAAACCTGGAATACTGTAGCTTTTAATTGAAAGGGAATTATCCTCTATATGATTTCAGAAGCGATCTCTGGGGAGGTAGTGGTGCTTTTCAACAACTCACCAATTAGACACTTGTCTCTTAAATGGAAACTACCTCCAAAGGAAATGCCCCGCATTAGGGCTTAATGATTTGGGCACTTACCAATTACAGAAGCAATGAATTTCTTTTCTCGTTAAAACAAGACATCATTTTATGGATTCATAAAAGCTGTATACTGTTGAAACCATGGAGGAAGACTGGGGGCGAAAAAAACAGCGCATTTGCATCATATATTCTGCTGCATGTTGTTTAATATTGAATTATTGTCATGGTTAAGGGAAAATAGTATATCTTAAAAGAACAGTTTGAGTTATGCCCAAGCTCTTATTTTAATTGATCACGAGGGGTCAAATTGTTTTCATTAAAAAAATAAAAAAATAAATGAATGAGCTTGTGTAGAAATGATTTAACAAGTCTGTAGTTTCTATCTAACTCCAGGTCTAGTAGCGCGTTCAAAAAGATATCTATTCAGTACAGTCATAATATTGACAAAAGAGGGCAGCAGGCTGCTACTGAATGACCGTTTGAAAAAGAAAAAAAAAAAAGGAAAGATCTGTCCAGAGAGAATCTGGGTCTGGTTTTGCTCACTGAGGAGGGCCTGCCTCGTCTGCTGGCCTGCCTCCTTGGCTGTCTGTCTGTGTGAGTGACTGTGAGATTGGTTTATTTTAGTTCATCATCTCTCTCATCAATCTTTTACATGGGACTGGGTCAGCAAAGATGACAAAAGTGAATCGCTTATGTGGTCTAAAGTTTCTGGCAGCGGCTCGGTGTGAGTAAACAGAAAAGACTTGCTCTTCCCTTTCTTCTTCAAGCCCTCCGCCCCCTCGCCCCCGTCACCCCTCCTCCACCTCCCCCTCCTCCTCCTCCTCCTCTGTCACCCGCTCCCAGTTTCTGTCTCTCCCAGACTCATTCCCCCATCGCACACCCTCCACTCACCCCTTTCCAGAGATATATGAAGGCAATGTGTGGATCTGGTTGGCTTTGTGAACTAGGTGCCAGACCACATCTGAGAAGCTGTGCTGAGGGAGCAGATTGCATGGTGACGTCTTCCTCTTCTCCCCCTGTCCTTTCTCTTCTTCTTCTCCTTTTTCTATTTTCCCCTTCTCTCGAGGTGCTGCAAGTAAGTGGCGATTGACAGATTTCTCCATTCCGCAGTGCATCTAACTGTTTCTCGGCGCAGCCACGACAGGAAAAAAAAGAAAAAAAAAAGTTTACTACAGCTCTTTCAAATGTCCACCCCAGATTAATTCCCACTCGTGTATTCTGCTGAGTGACTACCGTGCTGCAGCCTGTGTGGGTGGGGCAGATTACGGGGCTGCAAAGTGACGATGGCGCGCTGACAGTTCTAATCAGGAATGAGATGCAGAAAAGATGAAAAAAAACCCAAATGGATAGATGAGCATGGAAAAAGCGGAGTCTCCACTTGGCCTTTTGAATTCAAACACATGTCAGATGTTGTAAAGACTTGTCAAAGTGGAAAGGGGGGTGGGGGGGAAACGGGGGCAGAGGGAATGCTGGGACACACTGGTTAGCTGGTGGTATTAGTGAGGCCTGACACATCTTGGCCATATGATATTACTGAAAATGGAAACCATGTTGAGAACCTGTCCAGTCACTTCACTGCCCCTAAGAGACTGTAACGAGAGAAGAAAGGTGAGATTAACTTTCCTTGACCTTTTCCAATCAATGGATCAGGTTGCACTGGAAACTTGCATGAAGGTGACATTTTACATTTGTGCTTCTATACACTAGAGACGTCTCTCTGTGTGTTATGTAGAAATTAGTTCACTTCACAAGTGTGGAAAACACATGTTGAGTCCAAAAAACATATTCTGGATATTCTCCCAACTGACTTGAGAGAAGTATGTCTGCACCTGACAGTTATTGTTAGTATCAGCTAACCTGTCATTTATTTGCGGGTTAACTAGTCTCAGTTTAATGCGGTTCTTTAAATACCAGACAATATTACAATTTCTCTAAAAAGCCAAGCAAACATAGTCAGATATTTTGAAATGAACCATCCAAACCCCAAACATATTCAGCTCATTAAAGTTCAAGAGAATTTCTGACACCTTTAGAAATTAAAATAATTTTAATTAACAATGATCAGATGTGTTAATGTTTGATTACATAAAGATCAGGTCAACATTTTGGGCTCATTTTCTCCTTATAAGCTGCAGAACAAAGAAGTCTCAGCTCTACATAAAGAGAGTAGGAAGTGACTCTACCAGGGGTCGCGTTAACCAAATATTTTCCGTCATTGACTGTTTTTTTTTTTAAATGTGACGGGAAAAAATCTGAAGGCCATCTGTCATTTTCACAGATTGCAATTCACACCCCTGACCACTTGGTGGCGAGTGACCTTATTAATTGGCTCTTGTCTCTCATCGCAGTTTGATTTCCAAACATCGCAGAACTTTTGTCAGTGCACGATTTCCTGTTACACTGATTATACTGATGCACACGTCAGAGCTCGGCTAACCATATGTCTATGTCTATGCAGCTAACGGCTACCAAAATGGAATTTGCATACCACCGAAGCACTTCAACCCTACGGTACCGTCTAAGAGCTGTTTAAGCTAGCAGTCCCGTTCCGAGTACGGACAAGACATGTCGGCAGCATTGACTGTCAGCAGCTGAAACTTTTGTTGTTGTTGTTGTTGTTGTTTTTTTTGTTACCATTTAAAGTCAATACTGTTCTGAAAAAAATACTTAAAGTTAATTAAACTTTAATGAAAATTAAATGCTATTGAATATGTCTTTATTATCATTTAAAAAAATTAAAGTGACAGATAAAAATAGATTATGACGGGATTTTTATGACCCTGTCAGTCAAATTGACAGACAACGAAAAAGTCTAGCGCAACCTCTGGACTCTACATTTCATCTCAGGTCCAAAATGATGGTTATAATAGGCGGTTTATGCTTCTGCGTCAATTTGACGCTGTAGCTAGTGATGTGCGGATCGATACTGAAATATCAATACCTCCAATACCAGATCTTTATGCTCAAAAATCGATTCTTAAATCAAAATATCGATACTTTTGATACTTCAGTCATTTGAAGTTATCCATATAATTAACAGGAACACAGTGGAAAGTAACTAAACTATTGAGATCTTGTCTAAATGATACGCGATTGGTGGGAACTACTTTTTCTTTCGCCTGGGTAAGTGCGTAATGCTTAAGTGCAGAGGCATGCTGCTCAGTGAGTCAGTAATCAGTCAGTCTGTAGACACAATGGCAGAGCATAAACAGTCATGTGTGGAGCTATGGTATTCTTTATGAAGCTATGATTTGAAATACACTACTTTTTTAGATTTACCAGACACATTAGGTACATTTGCACAAGGTGTCGGTGTCAGATCGGTATCGCCGATACCAGCCTGAATTATATTTTCAGATCGGAAAGGAAATCGGTGGTATTGAACATCACTAGCTGTGGCTATGGCGACAGCCTAGACCCCACGTATACCCTAACGCTGTAGCCTGACGTGCACCTCCCCAGAAATGTAACTACCAGTCAAGTAGTTACCACAAGAGCTGTGACTGGTCCGCTTGGTAGTAGCGTGCTTCCACTTTTGTATTTCCAGCTGCTTCTCCATCTCCGCAATTTTTGTATTGATTGTATGACTCGTCTTTGGCGAAATGTCTGCTAAGTTTCAGTCGCCATTGTTGAAAGTGAAGCAGGAGGTAGAAACAAAAATCAACCCGACTGGCAAAAAAGACACAGCGCCAACTAGTATTTGGGTGGTGTTTTTACAGAGCGAGCCAGACTGACGAGGCACAAGTATAAATGGCTCGCACAAGCGTAGGCTACGTAGGCTACGTAGCAGACATATAAACCGCACTTAACATTTAAGAAAACTGGAATAAAATGCTGCCCTTATTATAGACTCTTTAACGTTAATGTAATACTAATTAGTTATTACTTTACCATTTTATTGAAATCCAAACAGTGAAAAGTGTGTGGTTAGTTCATGGAGTGCAACAGTCCTGTGGGTGTCTGCTGAAGAGGTAAACACATAATGATAAACCGGCTTTTTACTCTGTGTTTTGTTTATTTAACATGACTTCAGTCCTCATAGATGCAGATGTTATAATTTCCACATAATCTGAATCTCATATTTAGGATAATCTGGAACTCATTATAAATTTCAATTAGCTTTATTGCACTTTGAACTTGCATTTTGTGGCTGCAGATGTTAAGTAGCAAAATGTGGTTCAAATCTACGCCTGTAATGCTTTAAAAAAAAAAAAAATGTAGAAATGTATAAAACTAAAAGTGACATGTGAACTTTTTAAGTACTTTTCAAGAGTCCCATTTCTTCCTGTCTCAATCCGTTTCGGCTGGACTCTCTGCTTGCGACATCGTAGAAGAGACACCAGAGAAATGTTGTGTCTTCATGACTTAAAGGTTAAGAACAAACACCAAACAAAACTGGGGGGGGGGGGGGGGGGGGGGCAACTGGAAAGAAGAAGAACTCTCCAGGAACATGTGACTCACCGAACAAACTCTTTAGCCACAGACGTGATCCGCTGCTTTCCAATACGGCCTCCGTCGCTCCTTTCACTACTTACCAACTAGCGCACATATAAGAGCACGGAGAACACGGATGCGGGGCCGACCGGCGCACATGAGAGAGACGCTTTGAAAAATAAGCCCTCATTTGGGCAGAGTGGATTCAGATGGTTTGGCTGCAGCTCAAAGGCGAGCAGCTCTCTGGGTCAGCTTATTATTTCAATGGATGCAAGGCGCTGATGTTCTCAAGTGTGGTGCACTTCAATCAAGCAACCCGGCAGCTCAGCACATGGGTCAAGGCCACGGTCTCATCTATCAGGCCTAAACCGACCAAGGCTCGTCCTACAGCGGTTTGGACCGGAGACCCTCAGTCCCAGCGCTGCTACCCCCAAATCTCCTGTGTGAAAAAAAAAAATAAAAAATAAGAAAAATAAGTGCAGTAAATTGAATTCGGCTGTGGCAAGGGAATCCCAGACCTGACCAGGAAAAAAAAAAAAAAAAAAGACGAAGAAGAAAGAAAAATTACTCAAAGATGCCAAGTTTTGCAGGAGTGAGGAAGAGAAAAGACAGATGTTTAATTTCCTTCAGTGTGTGAGCGGCGGGACGGAGAGGTGTGGATTTCTGCGCGTGTGTTTGTGTGTCATGTTTGCATTCTGTCAAAGTGTTTGTGTTTGTGCCGAAAAATATTTTTGACTCTTATTTTTCTCAAACAGAGGAGAGCGTAATTAACATAAGCAGACTCCCCAAACAAAAACAAACAATTAAACTCATGAGTCACAAAAAAAAAAAAAAAAAGGCAAAAGTATGGAAGTAATCTTTGTTGTTCCGTCTTTATCTTAGTTTCTGGACGGTCTCAAGTGATTCCTCGCTCATGCGTTTAGTTGTATAAACATACTTTTGTTTGTTCGGCTGAGGAGCGATTATTACCATAAAGGATTGCTTTTCCACTTTTAACGTTGTGGTAGTGGGTTTCATAAACAATGGGCGCAATTAAATCACACTACAATTGACCACACGGAGCACGAGACACGACACACACACACACACACACACATAGAAATATGTATTTGCAGCAGACAAAATGGGACCAACAGAAAAAAAAAGCTGCTCAAACCAATAAACACTTAACACAGCAGAGTGAAACACAATCACAGCTGAATGAGAGCCATCATGTGCGCTTGACCGAGCCTGTGCCTCTCTGACTGGTCACGGGCAGCCTTGCGAGAAGGTTAACCGGACTATATTTGTTGTTATTCTATGGTGGGCATCTGTTCCATTGCTTACATTAGCAGTTATCGACTGCACCAATATTTGTCATGGCCCCGGAGTTGTGTAATTCAGACTTACCAAAGCGTGCCATCCACCACCATGGTCTGTTTCCCCTTCTAGCCATGCCCTGATAGGGTAATGTGGGGTGTAATGACGGCCAATTAGAAGGGATCACGAAGCAGGACATGCAAACAGAACCCAGCAGACCAGACCTGGAGGAGCTGCACCCTGCTGAAGCTGCCGGCAACTTCGCCGTCCCCAGCTCTGATCTGCTATCAGTCTACCGCTTTAGGATGGGTGTAGGTTTCGTTTGGGACAAAGTCAAACTGATCTGAAATCGGTGGCATCGAGAGACATGGACATTCGGTACAGCAAAAAAAATTTTAAAAAAGGCTACACTGGCCAACGGAAAATAGCCGGACCACCCAGTTAGGAGCTGCACCAAAAGGCCATTGTGCAGCCATGCAGGCAGCACCTTGATTCATAACAGAGCTGATGGTCTACGTCTGAGTGAGATAACCTCCAGCACTTTGTTTCAGTAATTGGCCCTGATGAATTGAACAGCCTTAGAGATTTGCTTGGTGCAAATTGAATAACGGTTGTTTTCCTGATGTAGATGTGTTAGATTACGGTACTGCAGAATGACCTGAGCGCACGCAGTGTGTTTGAGTACGCGAGCACTTGTGTTTCTTTGTACTCGGCCCTCTCATGTGCTATAGTTAAAGACAACTTCCTCATTGTCTGAGGAACAAGTCATTGATTTCTCCATTAAATATGGTTGTACCCTGTTACACCTTTTAAGAACCAACTTTATTGGGACTTTGTTATTAATGCCATTCACAAAGAACAATATAAGGCCTGGACACACCAAGTTAACATTAAAGAACTACAAGCAACAAAGGCTGACTGTGACATCACCTCACATCACCTCTATCTGGACCAAAAAGTTGCACTTGAACACATCGCAATGAGCCAACAGCCAGCCATCAGGCTAGCACATACATGCCTGCATGAGAGGCAGTAATTCTCCAAAACAGCAGGTTGCAGTAGTCTGCATATCTCATTTAAAAGAGGAAACTGGAAAAGGAAGGACTAGCTCAGAAGCTAGTCTAAGATGAAATTTATTCTTGTTAAAATTTTATTTGTTTTAGAAAAGGAACTTTACATGGTGATGTGCTTCATCTGTGATATGCATGTACATGTGAGTGTGAATGGTTGTCTGTCTCTCTGTGTTAGCCCTGCGATAGACTAGAGACCTGTCCAGGGTGTACCCCGCCTCTCGCCCGATGACAGCTGGGATAGGCTTCAGCCCCCTGCAACCCTTCACAGGACAAGCGGTTACAGAAGATACACAACCGAATCTCTCCCTATGTTCCTTACTGTAACTCACTACCCAACAGTACAGAAACAAGACAAGTGGCGCGGATGCCTTCTAGAATTTGTCGTTTGCTTACTTTCCTTACTTCATTTCACGTGCACTTGTTCTCTAAGCTGAACAGCCAGTCAGAAGGTTCTCTTTCATCGACAGCCTCTGGCAACGATTCAACACGCCGAATAGTCTGAAAAGCCAGAGGTCAGAGGTCAGACTAGTCAGGATACACCACCAGAACTAGGTTGAGAGACGCTTGGCAACTGCCCGACACTGTCAACACTGTTTTTTTGTAACACGGCTCTAAAACGTCTTTTCAATTCACAAGAAATTTTCATAAAATTGTGAAAAGTCATAAAAAATGAAGGTGCTAAAACAATGTTTTACTCTGCAAGTCTACTCGTAAACATGTGTTTTTTTAGCTGTGAAAGAGGGTCCGGGTGAGGTTAGGGATAAACTGTGCCACAAAAGCTGAAATATTACTTATTCTAATGATCTCCTGATGACACTTTAGTCTGTGTATGCAAACATGACCAAGTCTCTCCCAAACGCGTAAACCACACATACCAGAATGTTAATTTGTGATGTTTATGACAGAAATGATCTGGAGCTGCTACAACTGCTACGAATATGTGACTGGCAAAAATATCTTTTTTTCAAAATCCCTCATAAATACTTTTTAAAATCTGCATTGTGTTAACAGTTCTCCAGCAGAATTACCCACAACACAAGAAACTCACCCTGAGAACCGTCTACCCAGCGTCAACACTTCGTGTACACAGAATATACAAGTGGCGTCATAAGTGCCTCTTGCCTTATTTGTAGCTATGGGATTAACTCATTCATGTGCACAATTCATATTGTGAACCGACGGCTGCCAATGAAAACCATATGAATTTAGTTTCGGTGCGGATTTTCACAGTTAATACTGAAGGTCTGAATCCCATTTGCTGTAACAGAAGATGGAAGAGATACAGAAATGCTTCAGATGTTTTACAGCCAGTTTTACCAGCAGTAAAATTGCCTCAGTTCATATACAGTAGTACTGTTGAGCGTCTGCTGGGTAACATGTGGGCATCTTGATAAAGTATGGAAAACATATAAAGCACAACCACGGACGACGTGTGGGGTGTTACCCAGTACATGAGATAACATTTGGATAACATGTGAATTCACCTCTGAATGAATGAGTCGTGGGTTTACTGCAGCTGGGAAGCCTGCAGGGCTAATTCTCTGACATTATCATTTAGTTTTCTGTAAAATGTCTTGTGCTTTTGATATCTTTTGTTAACATCTTGGTGCCATGCTAGAAGTAAGTATATTAATTTTAATATTATCCACTGTTATTTTATTTCAATGTCTGTCATCCATCAATCATCAAATGAGTAAATAGAACACCCGGGTGTTTTGCTGGAAGATATAAACGAATTAACCAATTATTATTATGTGCTGTCAGAGCAGGAGAAACAACGTTTAGTGACTAGTGTTGCGTCCCTACATGGTCGGATTATAGACTGCATATGAAATGGATGTTGACACTTGATGTGAAAAGTGAAACCAATGCGGTAGTGACTTAATGCGTGATACTACTGAAGCTCACTAAGGGCTAGCTCCAAGAAAAAATGTCTGGCTTCAATAGGAAAAACATAAAAAGTTAGCCAATAAATTCAGATCCACCCCTCGCTCCACCCCAGCTCCTCTCTCTTCCCCAAATAGGGTCACCTCTGACCTCTAAAGAAAGATGGCGATGACCAAATGCCAAAGTCTGTACTTCAAAATGGCAGTCCACAAACCGATAGGTGACATCACAGTGGCTACGGCCCTATTTTTCAATGAGTCTAAGGCTTGGATTAACCTGTAAGGGGGACAAAATCACCTATGGGCCCCTGTTTATTTCACTGTTCTTCACTCGCTGTGCATAATTTCATCTAACACCTATCTTTTGAACGCAGCTGGAATGAGACAGTATAAATAGCAGTAGAGGGGACAGGTAAGGGTTTGTCTTTTAGCCTTTTCTAAAACCCCCCAAAAAATAGTTGAGTAAGCAAAACAGCCCAAAAAAGGTAGTGAAATAGGAGTGTCACGGTAGAGTAAAATGTTTGTGGATGTGTGAACATCTATGTCGCAGGTTAAATAAACTGGAGGAAGGGATGTGAACAGATAGGTAACACTGTACTGGAAAATCATGCCTGTGGATTTAACGTCCTTGCCTCCGCCTGCCTGTACCGGTTGTAAACTACGACTAGGAGATAATCTGCTGGCAGAGAAGGTAAGTAGCTAACATAATGTACATGGCCGTAATTTATTATTTAATATTCTTTTAAAGCTTTGAGCATGATTTTAGATGCACGGTTTAGCCTCAGCCTTTTGTCTCCCTCTGTCTACCTCTGTCTGAAAGGAAGAAGCAGTGGAAGAGTTTCAGCCCGGTGTCAACCTAACAGCGTGTGAGTAAAGCTTAATTTATAGTTGCGATTGGTCTGAAACGCCTTTTCTTGGTCACGTGGCTCATTGGCCACACAAGCACAGAAAGTTGTCCTTTGCTCAGTCTCACAGAGACCATCTAATCAGATATCTCCTCTATGTTCTGTGCTGCAGTGATTTAATTGAAAGTAACTGTTGATCCACATTCATTAGTTCCAACTCAACACAGCTGACCAGTCACCGCCTAGCATCTTAGTGGCCCAATTAGAGAACAATGCACAGGTACACCGGCGCACAGGTATATAGTAAATGCTTTCATGGCATTGCTTAGACGCTGCTTAAACACTTACAGTTCCTCAAATGGCCACTTGAGGCTGGCTCCAAAAATGAGTCAATCCCAATTGACCAACAGAAGTAAACATGTTTCTACCCTGATAAAAAAACACAAAAAAAGGTGTTTTATTGCTAATATGAGTCTAACACAAGGGGGGAAATGCCCCTGCATTAAACTGGGTTGTCCCACAACCAATCAGAGCCATTTTATTAAAACAAATTCAACTCCATACCACTCAGGGCCCGTCCACACGTACGAAAACGATCTTTTCCCTCTCCGTTTTCGATCATCGTTTCAAGATATATCCGCGTCCACACAGGTCCGTTTCAGCACGACCGAAAACGCTACTTCCTATTCCAGGCCTATAAGTGGCGCTGTTTCGGTTTCAGAAATTCACCAAAAATGGAGAGGAAGATGCGGAGCATGCGCATAAAGCTTGAGCGCTGTTTACAAATCGCCTTTTTTGCTCAGCGTGGTGGCACAGGAGCATGATATTTTGCCCTAGTAACCCTAATAGGCTCAATATCTTCTCCAGCATGAAAACTAGCATGTAGTCCGCCATTGTTGTTGATGTTGTTACGAGACGTCTCGCGGGATGTGGAAGGCTGCTCGGGAGTTTGGCGATGACGCCATCGTTTTCCCCGTATTCGCCGTCCACATGAAAACGCAAGAGCTGCGTTTGCGAATTTCTCCACCCTGGGACCCGTTTTCAGAAAAGTGCATTTTAGGGCAATGCGTTTACAGGATACGTGTGGACGAAAGGCCAAAACGATGAAAAACTTATGCGTTTCGGCGTTTTTGCGTTTCCGTGTGGACGGGCCCTCAGATGACGTTTAGGACTGCTGCAGGTCACTGTTACTCTTCTGACCATCAACGCATATTGATTGGCCCTGCAAACATTTTGTTGGTGGGGGAGGTTCAGACTGGCTCTCAAGCTAAATCTTCCAATTAGTAACAACTGTACAAGGTTGGAATTTGTAGAAAATTCACCTGTTTGAATAGTATTAAGCCTTACAATGCACAGGTGAGCGCTAACTTTCTGCCTCAGCTCCACTCACAGTCCACCATTTGACCCTTTTTGAATTAGCTGTTTAGTTACGTAAAGCACTTTGGAGATGGTGATGGCCAGAGCCACAACCACAACACTCTTTGGGAAACTTATGAGCACTGTCCATACAGTCCAACCCTAAACCTAACTGCATTGTGTGTCATTAAACCTGTTAAATGAAAGGAAATGCATGGAAAGCCATGTTGGTATAGTTTAATGTGCCTAAAGCAGCATAATATTTATACCTAATTCCTGTGACTGTGGATTATTGGACAAGATTGTTCACTAAGCGGGGCTTAGTGAACAATCACACAATTTAGTACAACAACACTTAAACTGGTTACTGTTCTAATAAATAAACAGCTGTTTCATTGCACGGTGGAACATGCTTGACACTGTAGAAAAGAAAGTTGTTTGTTTCCTCTCTGCAGCAGCGTATTGTGCTGCAGGCTCTGCAGTTCCCCCCGTGCACAACTGATAAATCTGTTTCCCTTCCTCATAGCTTCTTTTATTGGGGCTTCATCACTAAACGCACGTGCACACATAAATTATGCTCAGCGATAGCACATGCACATGCAGACCAGCTCAACCCACTGATACACATGCAGGCTCTTCTTTGCCTTTGAGATGCCTCCAGCGGGTCACAAAGCGAAACAGGCGATTGACACCCTCTGGTTTCAACTTCTGTGACCCTTCCAGCAGCCTGTGAAGTAGGCACAGAACAGCAGAGCGAGGCCCTTGGAAATATCTGCGGTCAGCAGCGTGGGGAGGAGGGAGTGAAGGAAAGAAACTTGCTTTTAATAAACAAGATAATGGGTGCCATACGCCCCTTCTCACACCACCACTGCTTGCAATCTCTCCCTCGCTCACTCTCTCCCCTTTTTTCTTCCTCCCTCTCTCGCTCTCTCCTTCTTTCTGCGCCTCACCCACTCTGTCTTGACTTTTTCTATAAAAATTACATTCATCGTTTAAGAATGGGTTGAAAGACTGAGAGAGTGTGAGAGAAAGAAAGCAACGTTGAGGAGGAGTAAGAGGTGGTGGGGCGGAGGTGGGGGGCTGATCTTCAAACCAACAATTAACTGGCGTCAGGATGTTTATGGGCAGAGTTAGTTTAAGCAACTGGTCCTCAGTCAGTTCAGCTGTGGCCTTAAACACTCATTCTCTTTAATACTGAAATTATGCAGAGAGGGGAGAAAAAAAGAAAGAGCGTTCATAATTCATTCTCAACCCTCAGAGGTCTTTAACGTACGAAGAAAATCCTTTCACACCAAAATCAAAGGACAGCTTTCTCTCTGTAAATGAATTGTTTAAGATTTTCAGCTGCATTTCACTGCAGAAGTCATTCCTACGCTCGGTTATGACTGTGGCAGGATAGGAACAAAATGCCTTACAGTGCTGTCCTATCTGCCTCAATCTGATTCCACTGAGTTTGACACCAGTCGGAGTGCGCTTCCAAGAATCACAGAGAGGTGAGGATGGGCTAAGGGGTTGACATGTGATGAGATTTTAACTGGAAAAAGGCAAAGCATGCACCGCCACACGAGCAGGGAATCTCGTGTGTGTGTGTGTTTTTCGCATTTGGGGCCCAACTTTGTGCTTTTTGGCCAAAGAGATGGCAGAGACCTGAGCAGCGTGCGCGTACGCTGAGGTCTGCCAAAAATAATGCGGCTAAAAATGAGGTGCAACCAATCCTTTTCCAGCGTTTCCCCGATTCAAATTAGTGAAGGATTTCTGCCGCATTTGTGTGAACGTGCAAAGCGTGTCTTGCGCAGGGCTTGTTTGTCTTTTTTAAACTGTTAGAGACTCATTATTTTTTTCAGATATGTTTAGACCAGTACAATCGCGGGTGTCATGGAGGGGGCAGAGCAAGATAATCACTTTACAGGAAAAGCAGTTGATGTAGATGTAGTTCACAGAGTGTCTCCTTTATTCATTTATTTCCTTTTTTTTCCCATCCCAATTAACAAATTAGACAACAGTTTTTAAGAACATCATTCAGACAAATGTACGCTGTCATGTTCTAACCCCGTGGTCCTAGTTGTCAACAAATTGCCCCCTGTCTGTTTGACAAATCAGCTCGCTGTTCAAAACTTCACTAACAACTATTTTTATGTGAACCGCAGGAGGATCAGATGAAGTGTCTTTTAAAGAGTTGCAGTCCTGAGAAAAGAGAGCTACGCAGTCAGAGAGCAACCTTGCGTTAAAAAAAATAAAAATAAAAAATAGCACACTTAAAAAGAGTGACTGCATTTTATTTTTCAGGTTTATTGTGCGACTCCACCCTACCCTGCAACACAATCCCTAATAATGCTCAGACATTTCTAGTTATGAGATGTCCGTCTACCTTTTTTATTTATTTATTTATTTTTAGGCTTTGTAATGCAAATTCACAGTGCTGTCTAGTGAGTAAAAAACACAGAGGATCAGTGTTTTGGATCCGTTCAGTGTCAGAGCCCATGATTCCGTATGAACACGTAATTTACATCCTGGGCAACAAAGTGGTTTTCACCACAGAGTCATAGCTGTAAAACCACTGCTAACTGGTTGATGTGGATCCCAGCGTCTTGTGAAATGTAACGTCCCACAAGACTCCATCCTGGCCATCGCCCCGCTGCGCCGGGACTCCTTTTTTTTTTTATTAGCATGTCCTTTCTTTTCTTTTTTTTTTCTTTCAGTTCTTTTGCTCCCACTCCCCACCGCCACCACCGCCCCCCCTCTTCATTTTCATTGTCTTCCTCTCCCATTTTCGCTCTCGTCTGCTGGTGCTGTTAAGCCCTCTGAGACCGCCGCTGTGGTGTTGCGCCAAGTATTTTTGGCTCGACACTGCTTACATGCAAAATGCAAATTATGCTGAAATCCGTTGCTCCGCGATCTAATTTGCTGCTAAAACCGCATTTTATAGTGATATCTTTTCTGTCACCCTCGCTCGTTTCTGATACTGACACGTTAGTTATAGTGCCTCGTATTTCTGGCAAGAGAGCGTCTGTTTTACTCAATCATATCACTTGACTAGGAATTGACATTTGGTAATGGATACGGTGCCGTTATTAAAATGTACTCACCCTACCATATCTGCATTGTAGCCTTTTTTATGTGACTTTTCTACTCAATTACATATAATCATAGGATGAGCACACGCCTTCCCAGGTATATCACCTTCCACTTCAACACAGATGTATTGTTTCCAGCCAGTATAGGGGCAGGGGATTCCCCCCGTATTTATGCAGTATTAGTGCAGCCCCTTGGCCAGACACTTGGCCGGCCCTCTCCCATCTGGCACGGCATAAAGCAGGGCCTGCCAGAACACGCTGGAGAGCCAGGCTGTAGCTGCTCCGCTCGCAGGAATGTGTCAGTCATCCTTGCCAGTCCATCGCTGCTGATAATTCAAAATGACAATATAATGAAAGCGGTGAGGTAGAGAGAGTGTGGTACTGTGATGTGCTACTCTCACCCACTCTGCTATCACTTGAGCGGGCTCGGGGAGGCGGGAGGGAGCGGATGGTGCCAAGTAAAACGTACATAAAAGAAGGTTAGTGAATGGGGATAAGTGCGAGTAGCCATGCCAAATTGTTTGCGGATCTCGGTGCTTTTGGACTTTTTGCATATTTGGCCTTGCTTTGCTCAGACTGTCGTGAGCTCCAGACAGAGAGGAGAAGCTGATGAGGCTTTTCTGGCTCATTATTACGACATGTTTTGTCTCAGATTTTCCCAAGATGGTCGTCCAGAGAATGACATCACATACAAGTGTCAGAAAAGACAAAACCGAGGGGTGTGGCTTCCTCCGGGACAGCAGAAAAAGTTTTTCCTTGATTAATCGATTTTCATTAGGCGAAATATTAAAGACGGGTTGTTCAACATGGGGGCGGCTGCATTTGCATACTCAAGCCCCTTTCAGCTCGCCCCTTATTTCATCTCTGAAATTCCACCTTGTGGCTTCTGTCAACCGGAGAATACCTCTGATGAAGGTGTCCTAGTCTGTCTCATTCTGCCGCCGTTGCCAGACAGATGTTGGCATTTGAGTCAGAAACCTTAAGGGACTGGCGCGTTCCTCTGGGGTGAAGAGGAGAACAAATTATATTGACAAACATGCATGAGATTCATCCTCTGTCAGACAACCTTTTCAGCGGAGGAAACTTTGAGTGAGTCAGACAGGACATGAATATTCTTTTTTTATTAATGACTCACTCTGGTGACACTTTCATTTGACTGACAGATTGGTTGTAAAATAGGAAAACCGGATCATTTTTAAAGATTTAGTACTGGAGGACGTCGCCAAAGTGCCATCTTTTCACTTAACCAGGTGAGAGAGGAACAATTGCGGACCAGCATCCTATTACAGCATCCCAGTGAGGGCGTTGAGACTAATCTGTGGATAAGTGTGCTGATACTCTTTCCTTTCCCCTGATGCCTCTCAGGGGATGTCCTAGCTTGGCCGTCAGCTCAGGATTAATTAGAACCTCCCGCGTCCCTGCAGACATATTATAGAGCTCAGTGCCGGTCAAACACCAGTTAGCGGTTAGCGCAACAGAGACTAATACCGTGCGCTTGAACACATCGTACCATAATTAATAACTACTTCTCTACTCGCTCAAGCATCACTAGTTATTATTTACCACGTGTGACCTAAAGGCATTTTATTCTTGCTGGCACAAGAAAGCAGAAGCACTCATTTTTCCGTTTAATAATACTCTGGAACTCTGTTTTTAAAGGTGCTCCCACTTGGAGCAGCTTTCTGCAATAAACTCAAGGTCTCTTTTAATGTCAGACTGACAAAAACCTTTTTACTGTGAAAATGTATGTGCTAAAGGTTTGCATTTTTTATTAGAAAAAAATATGTTATGCAACTACATTTTTCAGTTTAGTGGGAAATATTGTCAGGAAACGGTAAAAAAAAAAAAAGAAAAGCCCACCACTCTTCCCTGGAGCCCAAGGTGACCTCTTCAGATTGCTTGTTTTGTTTAACACCCTCTTTAAAAAAGACATAAAACAGCAGTAAAACAATATTTAATAAAGCTGAAACCACACAGCGTAATTGCTTGATCGGTGACATGAAATTTGAATCTGTTATAAGACTAGTATTATTGATATGGTGAAAGGATGCTTGCCACATTGAGAGAAGGACTGCATTAAAAAAAAAAAAGTGTTTTATGAAATTATAATGAATAATCCATGATTAGTTCCTTTGAGCAACTCCAAAATAGAAAAGAAAAAGAAATAGAAAAGAAAAAAAAATCATCAGATCTGCAATTTTGCAACGCGTTCAAACAAACCAACTGAGATTACTGTGTATTTATATATAAAGCTTTTCCCTTTTTTGCAAGGCGCACTGAATTTTCTCCTTACTATTAGAAATTTTACGCATGTCCCTTGGATAAAGTTCTCTTTTTCCCGTAGTCTTAAGACTGGGGCTGTCTCCGGGCTCTGCTGGCCCACCTCTCTCTTGAATAAACATGGGCTGGTTAGGATCAGGCCGGCCTGGATTGCCTGTGGTTTGGCGAAATGTCACCACAAAGAGGAGCCGAGGTAGATGAGGGCTTGATCTGCTTGATCACTCAGTCATGCTGCGTCCACTGAAGGTTAGGAGCGAGGCAGATTTAGGTAGAAGACCTGTATGCACACATCTTACGGACAAACAAACAAATACACACAGATAAAGTCTCGGTGGATCACAGCAAATCCTTCCTGTCCAACACAGAGGCAAAGGAAACCCATATACCCCAGGTTAGAGTACCTGACCAGCACCTTTGAAGGACTCCATGAGAACACATAAGGGTGTGGAGGAGGGATATAAGGAATCCTTGCAATATTAATGTCCAAAATGTCATAGAAAAGCCACGGTATCATTCAGAATGCGACAGGCCTGCTTAGGGTTGCAGAGTGACATCTTAGAGCCAGTCAGAGACTAGCCTCGTATAATGAATGAACTCGAGGTTCCTGCCTTCAATCCCTCTGGACTTGGGTTTGTCTCCGAGTGAGCGTGGTCAGGACTGTCAAGAGACTTTCTGTCTAGACGTACAGGGAAAACAATCTGTGCTCCGCAGGGTCCAGTTCAAACAACAAGGCTATCGTCTTGAAACGTACTCAAGGCTGAAGTGATTATTTGCCTGATTACTCCCGGCTGAGGAATACATGTTTATTTACCTCAAATAAAGCAGCAATTTGCCTTCCATTTTCTGATCACCTCCCCTATAAATTAAGCCCGCACTCCAATTCAAACACAGGCGGCGTGTAGAATGATGAGCGTCAATATTGCTACATCTCTTTTGAGAGCGTGTAAGCTTCTTATATCAAAATGGCTTGTTTGTCCCCCAGTCACATATCATTAAGTATTTTGCTCCACTTTTTTTGCTCAGTGGGTTATGTGGAAATGAGCAACAAGCCTCCATCCCTCCTGTGTACGGATTATGAGCCTGTGTTTGTGAGGGTCTGACTCTAATGGGCTAGTAATTACAGTTTGTTTATGAGTTTATCGATGCATACCACCACCATGCCTGCATGGGTTATAGGCAATGGAAGATAAGGATCACACATTTATTTTCATCCCCCACTTTAAAGTGTGAGTTAAATCATATTGTGAGCTCCCACTGTGATCATATTACAAGGCCCAGTACTTTTGATCTACGCTGGTATGCGTCCAGGGCATGAATCTAACTTGACTTTGCAACCTTGGGAGACACAAGCTATACCATTTCTCACTTTGATGTGGAGCCAAAAGCTTTGAAAAAAAAAAAAAAAGAAAAGTCTACACAGAAATAGCACGTTATAGAAAAAAAACAAAACAATTCAAATTGTCCAATTTACACCTCCATCATGTCTCCACTACGATGCTTTTGTTCACTTAACAAGGTCAGGACCTGCACTCACTGCAAATTACTAACATCTACCCTAGCTACTCCGCCTGTGTTTACGTCTACCCGCGTTTGGGGCCAAATCCCAGAGCAGGGCCGGATGGTGGGTCATGATCCTGCGCTGTCTTAGAGCTCGGAGGGTATTTTCCACGGTGTGTTGTCAGCAAGGCAACAACAGCAGGCGGCTTCAGATCCTTCCTTTTTTTTTTTTCCCGGGCTCCTGACGACCTGCGCGGCATATGCTCTGGGAACACTTGACGCAGACCCGCTCGCCTACATTTGTGTTGGTGCGGTCAAATTTAATCAAGATGGCATCTGTTGGTGTTTAATGTGAGTAATTGTCCCGTACAGTACGCCTGCGTGAATGAGTGTGTGAGCGCAGAAAGACAACGTTAGCATACATCGAGGGAGAGAAGGCAGGGAAGTCTCACATTTACTATTGATGCATAATTTTGCCCTGCACGCTGTCGACACCGTGGACTGCTTTTTTTCTGCAACTATGTCCTCTTGTTATGAGTGCATTCCCTCTGTGATGGTGTTTTGGTCTGTGTGAAATCATGTGCCAGAGTAATAACTGTCTTGTATGAATGTACCTGCAACTGGCTGGCTGTGGAAATGAATTTCCTCCTCAACAACAAATAGAGCCCTAATCTAATCTACCCTGCATCTTTCCAGAGTGTGTGAAGATACATGGACATACAGTATATGTGTGTGGTCGTGTGTGCACTTCTTAAGTGTGAGAGCGAAGACAGAGCGCAAGTGAGTGCATGACTTCAGTGCGTGTGTTTGTGTACAGTATGTGTGTGTGCATTAAGGTTCGCCTAAGAGCCCATTGTTGACTTCAAAAGGATTCCTCCGAGGTTTTAATTATGCTGCTGCTTAACTTGGCACCAGAAAAAGAGAGTGATCCTGGCTGAAGCCTATAAATCTCCCGGTGCAGACACATCCACGCCCTCCAAAGCCATCGACTCCCCTGGACCTCCCAGACACATTAAGAAGGAGCACTCAGGTTTGCCCCGACCACAGTCACCTCGCTCGCAAACACAAACACATGGACACGAGCAAAGCGCTGAGCACACATGGCCAAACAGCTGCCTGGGCCGACACAAGCAGACTTGTCTTCACATGTGCGTGTGTGCGCGCTCATTTATGTTTGCTTATAGGTACATATAGGAGGCTTATAGGTGAGTTTGGCTCTTGGGCTGCTTCTGGTTGTTTCCATTAAAGGCATAGTTGGAGATGTTGGAACATTTCCTTCGTCGCTGAGAATTCAATTAGACGATTGACACATGCCCAACAACCCCTTGTTTCTTAGAGTACGACTGCAGACAGAAATTCAATCAAACTGTTTTGGAATTTAGTACAAAATTAAAAGTGCTGGAATTCCTGATAGGTTTTAAGATTGGCCTGAGTTGCGTTTATCTAGCTTTGACTGCCATCTCCATCTGTGGTAAAAGTTAAGGTCAGTAATGCTGCCTTCAAATTAAAATGTGTGAGCTTGGGCTTATGACACAGGAAGATATGCTCACAACATACCTGGCGTTCAAATGATAACATCAATCGCAAAACCACAGAGGGTGACCGCTAATGACCAGGTTACTTGAAAGGATGAGGCCATTGGGTATATCACCATTTTTCTCATAGACACGAAATTATGAAGAAAACTCTACACAACTGAATTACAATTTATATTAACTTATCACCCACTTCTGAAATTTCTGATAAAACGTCACAGCTTGTGAAAAGAAGCTGTGACCTTCCAGGTTGCGAATACCACAAGAATGCACAGGTCAAGTGGACTCTTGAGCGCAACCCTATTTGATGACAGCATAAGGCGAGACAAAATTTTATACTGCAACATATGAACAAATCAGACACTATTCTGCAAGCCAGCAGAACACAAATCAAGGCGTACAAGTAGCATTAGCAATAGACTGAAGTCTAGACTACTGAAAAGGCGTAATGCGTCAGTTTCTCTGAGATGCATGCATAATGTTCACTCCTCCTAAATTTTCTTAAACTGGTATATTTTGAATTTTATTTAGTCATAGTTACCAGCACCTCATTTGAACTGAGCAGGGTGACTCGTATGTAGTCGAGTAGACCCAACGTGGGTTGCAATCAGATTTAGGAGTGTGAACAGAAATGTATTAAATTGTATTTGGACCTTATATGGGTCTTATATGAGAAACCTGTTTCTCCCACTGCTCAACACAGTTCCCAAGAAATGTTGCAGCGGTGACACAAAAGACAAAACTCAACCTTACTAGTGTGAGGAA
The DNA here is from genome assembly GCF_963514085.1 of Chelon labrosus. Lineage (NCBI taxonomy): Eukaryota > Metazoa > Chordata > Actinopteri > Mugiliformes > Mugilidae > Chelon > Chelon labrosus. Next base: position 21,031,849 of record NC_140347.1, read on the forward strand.
GAAAAAAAAAGTGTTTATTTGTATCAGCCTTTTTTCTCTTCACTATGAAATGACTTTCTTGATGTTTTCCAGAGTGGCTGACATATAGCTAATGTAGTGTATCCCCCCTCCTCTGCCTTACCCATATGCCTCTAAATCTGAAGTGGAATACCCAAAATTATCTCAAAGGCAAATGATGGTTGTTGGTAGCAGACAATCTTCAAATGACTGTATCTTTTATCTATGTACCCTTTTCCGGGGTAAAACAGAAGGAGTGAGGGACTTGAAAAGTGATACCTCTGCGTACCTGCTTGAAAGAGTTTTTCCTCTCAGCGAGGGATTAAGAGCAGAATGTTTTTTTTCTGTCTTTTTTCTTGTTATTCTTCGCCATTGCGCTCCACCCTCCTCATTAAAGACCATGCATATTCTCCCAGGAGAGTCCTCCAACATTACAACTCTTCTCCACAGGTACAGCTCTCTGGGGTCCTTCACTTTTTCTCATCCTTTTCCCTCTCCTCCCCTTTCCTCCTCTCTGCTCTCCCTCCATCTCATCTCCTCGTCTGTTTCCCAGTCCGTCACCCTTCTTTTCATGTACTTCCCACTCCCTACCCCCTCAGATCTTCTCTCCCTCCTTCCCTCCACCTTTACCTCGCTACCTTTACTTTGGTGGTGCACACTGCGCCGCTTCCTCACTCCTTCCCTTCTCTCTCACCTTCCATCTGCATATGCAAGTGCTTATTTTGAAGTCGTGGCCCACAACAGATATTCAATATTAATGAGGACCCTCATGAATTTTTGAGCTCTAATTAGATGGCTCACAGTTCGTTAACTGAGAGGGTTTTGGTGCTCAGTAGTGGTGATGGAGGGCTTGGGGGGTGTGAGTTGTGTGAGCGAGGGACAGTCCCACCCTCATCTTCCACCTCTGCACTCCCTCCCCCTCCATAATGTCCCATAGTGGGGATGGCAATGGGGCAAGGGGGGTAATCAGCAGGCCTGGATCGCCGGGGCTCATTATAAGACAGCTGGCCATTAGTTTGTAGGCCCTGTGCATTGTATCATCTCTGCAAGCCGCCTCCTGCTGGGACATTATTTAGCTATTCTATTTCATCGTCACTTCAAATGATGCAATGGTCTTTTCAGGCACAGGACGACAGACTGAACCGAGAAGGTGACACCTCTGCCCTTCAGTGGCAAGAGAGACATTCCTTTTCACAACCTTGAATGACCTGGCCCGTCCATCCATGACTCTCCTGGTCTTTCCTTTCCTTCACTCTATTGACCACATACGGACTAGCACTGAAGAAGCCAATTCTCCCTGCATCTACCCCCGTTTCCTGTAAGGTTTTCAACACATTGGTTAGCTGTCATCCCTGTGTTATCATCCACAATGTCACAGAAATGTGCTTTGCCCTTGCAACACCCCCGCCACCACCCAAATCCCTCTACTCCGATACCGTGCTCCCACTATTTCTCCCGAAGCGTTCCCTCTGTCCTTTGGTTTCTGATTCCCAAAGGTGTGTCATGATCAGCAGATACCACAGGCATCCTTGCCTTACCACCCCCCCTCCCTCCCCAAATCCAATACCCTTTTTCACCCCCTCCCACCTCACCCCTGCCTACTTGTGCATATGCAGAGGAAGGAAGCATCTCCGCTGTGGCAGCAGCAAAACACCACACTACAAAAGAGATGCGCACCTCTGACAGTAACCATCAAGAGGGGCGTTGACAGAATAAGGGCGGGAGATGATGATCTGAGAGGCAGGGGTGTGCAAAAGGAGGCGAGAAGGAAAGAGAAAGGGCTTTCTTTCCTCTGACTCCCTTTTTTCATACCTTTTTTTTTCATTTTCCCAGGATTCATCAAGCCCCACTTGACATATGTCTGACTGGGGTGGCGTTAATCTCCCCAGAGGGTAGGGTCCCCCTTTCTCCTCTGCATGCCACTCCTTCACGGAGCCCTTTCCTTTTCCCATCAATTTACATTTCAAAACAGGCGATGAGCCGATCAAAGACGGTCACTAACGATGAGGCCTTTCATCAGTGGCTGGCATGGTATGCCGAGATAGTATACAGTGAGGTTTCATTGATCATAAGCAGGTGGGTGTGCTGTTTGGCATCGGTTTGTGTGCTGTTGGGCTCCTGTCATTGTCTTATCCTAAGTTTGTCTCTGGGGGCAAGACGTCGCTGGCGGGGGATGTGCCACTGGGTCTCACCGGAGAATGTCTTTGTCATCCTGAAGCCTTACATGCCGGTGAATTAATCGCAAGCACTCGCGATAGGACTGATTCTGAATCCGAGTGAATTGGAAAACACTGTCTCTCAGAGAAGTTTCAATGAAAGGAGATTTCATTTCAGTTCAGCTCCGGTCATCTGCTCATGTAAAATTCTGCAATGAGGAAGTAGAAATTTGACTCATACCCGTACATGTACAGAATCAGAGTCAACACACATTGAACTCCTCAGTAATACAGTTTTTTTTTGTCTGGAATATTTTGCTTATACTTTTGGACAAATACAGAGGAGCTGGCAAGCGTATTGTGGAAACATTCCTTCAGATCTGAGTCAAATTGAAATGTAATTGGCCACGGTAATCAAACTTATCAATTATTCACTGCTTGGAAGAGAAGAAAAATATACTTTATAAAGTGACTCTGCTTTTATTGTTGCCAAGTGAGAATGGGTAAGTTGGGGAACTTTCTTCTGGTTTGTGGTAAGCACTGGGCTTAAACAAAATTACAACTTCTGAGTGACTCAAAGGGCTGAATACTGCAATGAATACTGAGACAGACCCTTAATCTTAGGATCATCCCCCCGGGGTGGGAGATTATATTAGCAGAGACATTCATCTCAAATAATTTAGTAATGTAGATAGTAGATTAGCTCTATTCCCTCTTGTCTGCCAACACCTGGGGCATAGCTCATATTCAATACCTCCTTGTTCTCCTACTGTATGTTCGAGGTCTTGTAGGTGGCCTGGCCCTCGACTACGCTCATTTGACTCCAAATTACCAAGCCCTCCGGGGAGACAATTCAACAGCCGCTGACCAGAAGACCACCCCGAACACCCCCTCCCCGCCTCCAGTTAACTCAAGTCTGCAGACACTCTTTTTTTTTCAATTACTATTAAAGATCACACATTAAGGTGTAAAAAGAGCCGGATTACGCACATTAATTCCTAATCACATGTCATTTTATTATACTCACTTGGTATGTAACCCATGCCCTTTTTTTTCCTGTAATTACAGCCAAGTGGCAGAAGGAAGGCACGCCGTAATTGTCTTTGAGGGAGAAATGGCAGCGGCAAAGATAGATTTCAGATGGCATATTTGCACTGAGGAATTTAAGCTTTTTCTCCCGCCTTTGCTTTCTTTCCAAAAAAGGACCGTGTCGTTTTCAGAGCTTGCTGCTCCCGGGGTAGTATGCTTTTTATTATTTTTCCAATTAGAGTCAATTGACCTGACAGAATGGAGGGCAATTAGTGATATTTCCCCCTCCTCGCAGGCCTGCGGGGTAATTTGCTGGAGGTTCTCGGCAGTGCTTTATGTGGATATACGCCCCGCCCCACAAACCCTTTCTGGAGCATAATGGCTTATGATTTTTCAGAATATATCTCCTCTTACTTTTTTATTTCTCCCAGTAAAGTACAATTACAAACTGTTCAAGGGTATCATCTTTTGCCTATAATCTCTCTCTCCCTCTCGCTATCTATCACAGAAAAAGAGCGGCTACGGTATCAATGCGTCGCTTTAGTATTTGTGCACAGAAATGAGATCTTTACTCATGTTTAGGGATTGTTGCCAGGGTATATGGTAGCAGTGGCTGCGCTGGTTTTAAAACATATCCATCCAAGGAGGCATAATTGTGAGCAGCTCATTTCTCTCGGTGGATGCAGAATTAACTTGCGCATTGAAAGCCAGACTTATGGAGGATGGAGAGGAGGTGTTGGTTTGGGTGAGCTTGTTGGCTTAAATCTCGACTTGCTATTGATAAACTTGATGAATGTAATTTGTGCCTGCAACCCTGGGTTTTTGTCCCCCCCTTTATACCTGCAATGCCAGAACGCTCTGTTCCTGTGTGCAGGGAAGCACAATGGCCCGGTCCACGTTGGCTCCCATCTGAATACCTGTATCTGCCTGTGCCTCAGCTGACGAGTCTGTCACACAAAGAGGAAAATAATCTTCTGAACTAAGCTTGTCTGGCGTATCCAATGCTGAGTCTATAAGTGCAGGGGAAAATCTCCTCAAACTGATGCACTGAAATAAATACGCTTAATTTACCTATGCGGAAGCCGCACTGGAGACTGTAAAGGCCATCAAATAAAAGAGCCATCGATGTGTTGGTTAGTGGAGCATGCTATGTATATAGCAAAATGCAAATTTACTGAGAAGGGGAGAGGATGCAACAAAAACACGTTTGATACATTGGGTAAAATTTATTCCATGCATGTGAATGTGCCGCCCCAACCCGAGCACATCATTTGCTCGACATTCAGTACATCTGTTGTGTTAAGTGACTGTAATTTAGGTGACATTGGCACAAAGCCTCTTAATGTAGCCCCGGTGGACCCCCTGTAAGAGGGGCACACGGGACCAAACAGAGGCATCTCGCAGCTGGAGCCGCGTCAAGGATCATTTCCCTCTTCACATGATTAATTACAGTTTGATCACTTGAATCTAAATCTGATTAATTTTGGTCACATGTCAGGGAGGCATCAGTGGTCTATAACATATACTGTGTTAATCTGTACCAGGCTCTCCTTGAGAATCATTTTAACAGGCAACAACATGTGAAACTAATGTCGTGCATGTGTGAAGAGCCGAAATGATCACTTTGTGTCGTTCATGTGTGAATCTTTTGAATTATCGCGTGTAAATTTGTGGAAGTGGCATTGTGAAAGCGAAATGTGCTGTCTTTAATGGGCCACCCATACAATGGGGTAATTTAAGCTATACCGTCTCCATACTTTGCATTCGTATATGAGGAGTCAGCCTGCAAAGTGTGTGTACAATGTTCAACCTTCTCCTGGAAAGCGCTTGATGGGGTTTATTTAAGGAGCTGCGCGCATACCAACTCCTTCAAGATCCGTGTCACTCATGGCTGTTTTCTTATACCCTGACCAACAGGAGAAATACCTCGGGCAAAAAAAAAAAGGCCTTCAAAACACACACATACACATTCCCTTAAGACCATCAGCAGGATTCCTGTCTTAAGTGCTTGTTGTGGAACTCCTGAGCTGTCAAAGCCTCACCATAATCCCTCTCATGGGTCAGGGCACAGTGTCAGTTTACTGTATGGCTTTCCACTGTTTACCGTCCTGGGCCCTGCTGCGGCTTAAAAACCCATTGAACAGATTTGTTGAATAATTTGTCTTTCTTGTGCAGGTAGTTTTATCGCAACTGTGACATTCTCAGAACCGCAGAATGTCAACTTTTTGCGAACTAAGGATAAACATTTTTTTTTTATGTTTTTACCAAAATGCGTGTTTCAGTTGATCCAGTGGCTTTGGGGAGAATTTCGTAAGTGTGCTATAAATAAATGTGAGTTTATGACAATGAAATCCCTGTTTTCTAGAAATTGCAAAAGGGCAGCCCCACATGGGCGCTTACGCGTGACCCTACAAATATGGCAAGAATGGGTTGTGAGTGACAATAGTACAGTGCAAAGAAAACACAGCAAGGCCAGAGGTCACTTTACAGTACCTGGTTGTCCTGAGGCCTAAAGGATGTTTGTGTGGCTATAACTCAACAGTCAGCCTAACTACTAATCGGATAAGAAAGATAAACATACTAAAGCAAACAGGAAATTTAAACGGAACTGAATGTCCATTGATTATTCACTTTTTTTTTTCAGGAAAATTTGGAAGCAGTATTTACATTTCACCCACGGGCTGTTTCAACTGTCAGATGACTGCTTACTCAAAGTGGTGTAATTTTTCAATTTTGAGTTGACAAAAGACAGCATGTCCTGAATATCTCGTGTGTGTCAAACATTGTTTAGTATAATCAAAATCACCTTGACTGTGCTTTGTGGGCAAACAGAGGAGGAACTGTAATTGTAGATATGCCGCGCGTTTTAACACACGAATATGAAAGGGGGGCACAGCAACTTGCAGGGGAGGCTTTGTGAAGAGTGTGAGCTCTGGAACTGTGATCCTCAAGGGCGAATCAGCGGAAAACAAAAGCGCACAACAGTCGTGGCCTACATTCATGTTGCAGTGCTTTCAACGCCAACAGAGCTTATTTTCATACGCCATTAATTGCTTGAATAGATTGCCTGTTGAATTCTTAATGTGCTATAAATTCCATGTTTGTTTTCCCCACGTTGACAGCACACAGGCATATTGTGTCAGGCCTTGCCCTGTAATCAGCACTGGCCTTGGAAGAGCCTTAGCTAAAGAAAATCCTTCCACTTTATGTTCTGCTTTATGTTCTCGTGGGCTATTGTGACCAGGATTGTGTCTCCTCTCATTTCTATCACAACAGAATCTATCCATTGCACTGTACATCAATGGCCTTGTGCGACGTACAGTAGCGGGACTTCTTTGTGCTCATCTTCCCTATTCAAAAAGTCGGCGTGAAAGCTGGAGAGGGTCACCAGGCAGTGTGCGGCGTTGCCAAACAGATTATCCCGCAGCTCAGTGTGGAGTTGGGCAGCAGTGAAGGGGACATCTCTGGTTTTTGTCTCGTCAAAGTGCAGAATCAGTCGTCACTCCGGGGCTTTTACCTGTAGGAGTCAAACCCTGCTTCCAATCCATTTTAATGCATAACCAGCAGGGCTTTCCTTTCCAGCTTAATTCGTACGCAGGGACTTTGCATGTTTTAAGCTCTATGCAAATATTATTGGATTTTCCAAGGATTTGGGCGGATTTCCTGCCATGGATTTTCCTTTACAAATGTCTTTAGAAAATAAAGTGAACCTATTTTATTTAAATTCGGTTTAAGAAGGCAAACAAATATTTAGATGCTAAAAATATTGAAGAGGGATCTTCTGAAGTAGGAGCCCAACTTTATATGAATTTTTTTTTGCCCGGTCTGGCATTTACTTTGCCGCTAATCTTTTTTTTTTTAAATAGGAAATTAACTTTCTTTTCACTCACATTCAAAGCCCACATCAACTGGATCATCATCAGCATATGACCCACGTGCCTTTGTGGTGCTCAAATTGTCTTCATGCTTAAAAAAAAAATGGATTATGGCCCCACATATCTGTGTAATGATCCTCGGCATTGTTTTTCAGTAGCCTTGACAGATTCTACATGAACCAGGCCTTGAAAGGCAGCTCTGACAACATCACATCCTTGAGCAAACCAAAAGGCTGTCCACAATAATGGGCTGCTGTTGCAGTCATGTCATCTGAGAGGGCGTTGTGTTCAGGAGCAGCAGTGAGGAATATGATGGGGGTTTGTTTGGACATGACCATGGCGGCTACACCATCCCCTGCGGCCATGGAAAATGACACTGGAAAGGGAGAGAGCACATGAGAGTAGGTGCTGTCGGCCCCTGAGAAAGGCTCTAAGAGATGGCCCCCTGAGCGAGAAAAGCTAATTCCTCCGAAAGATGTACACAATAGTCACAATCCCAACAAACATCTTGACAAAAACTATAATCAGACTATGCTATGAGCAGAGTTCAAGGTGCACATGTTTTTAATCAGCGCTCACTTGTGTACTGTTCCTGCACTGCTTTCTTTAATAGCAGCAGAACTTTTGGCAATAACGTTTTCCTGAACGGCAGAAACTCCGGCATTTAATACATCATATTTGTGTTCCCTCACCGTACAGGACACCGTTTTAATTACTTTCTCTCACACCCCACTCGCCTCCTTATGTCTCGGTTCTTCATTTCTCTCATAGTTTAGTCTGTTGGTGGCTTTTCGGGCTGGAAGGGGGGTAGGCCCTGGCCACAAGCTGAAGGCTTGATTACAGTCCTGGCAAGAGAACAGAAAGCTGAGGGGCAGGAGGGAATGGAAGGGGAGGGAAAGAATGGAGGGACCTCAGGCCCTGACTAAAAGCAGCTGTGGAGTGGGCTGGGGTGAAGGCCCTGTTTGCTCTTAAAGAGCTCATGAAGACTGACCTCAGCAGAGCTCCACATGGAAGTGCTAAGATGTCCATGTTAGCTGGCACACAGCGTCACTCTCAGAAACTGTTTTTCTTATTTGGGTTTTCACTTAAAGGACAATTGCGGTTTATTACAACTTGTCGTCTCATTTTTTTCTGCTCTGCCTATTATTTCTACGATAACGCGTAGGCAACAGAGTAACTGCTGAGATCATGGAACATGACAACGCTGACAAAATGAAGCCTGACATGGCAAGAGGCAATTACCGCTGATAATCAGACAAGTCATAAACAAAGCTGATCAAGTTTATCTAAACTGCTCCATTTAGTTGTAAAAACAAAATGATTGCACCAAATAAGTTTTACTATTTCCATTTCATTTTCTCTTCCAAATGAAAGCAAACTATAAAGGGTTTATACATTGTAATAAATAGCTTTATTAAAGGTTAATAAATTATTTACTGATGTTTTACAGCTCGCGCTTAAGCCAAAACTAAGAAAAAATTTGAGATTGTGAAACATGTTTTCATTGAATGTTGATAATCCATTAATAAATGCTCAGTTAGTTGTTGATACATTGATTTGTGTCCAGGTCCACTTCAACTCTTTACAGCCCTCTCTCATGGACGATTGTGAAATAGTACTGAAATTTAATTAAAGTGATTTGTGTCACTGGACATGATTTTTTTTTTCTCTTTTGTCACAAAACAAAAATGACTTTGAAAATAATACATTTCAGTCAGCAGTTTGTGCCTGCACCACATATTTGCAGGGGTGTATTTTAACCCAAACCACAATATTATCCTAACCATAACCAAGTGTTTTTGTTGCTTAAAATTAACCAAGCAGTGAGGCAGTGAGAGAATATCTTCATTTTTAAAATGTCTGTTAAATCGCTGTCTATTCTAAAGGCTTTCTAAACCTATGGCAAGAACTGCAACATTCACATATATGTGTTTATACAAACAAGGTGTCTGCGGCAACAGCCCCTGAGATAAATGCTGTATTAAGTCACTCCTTATGTAATCTCGATAAACAGACTCTGGATGTAGTGGTAAATTGTCATGAGATGATAGCTGATTGGTTGACAGGTTGCTGCTAATGCAAACTATACATGCCGTACTGCTGCAGCTTTCAAAACACGAGTTGACTTTTATCACAAAGTAGTCACAGAAAATCCAATCGTTTGTCACTTAACTTAACACTTCCTGCTCTGGTTTAACAAAAATGCATCTACAAAACAAGACAAAAGTTTATTTATTTTGACAGGAGAAGTAACGGAACAAGAAGGAGCAGCAGCAGTGAGCTGTTAGATGAAGAGCTGCAGGCGACAGGATACACACCTCCAGCTTCTTAGCGAGGTAACCACCTCCTTTCACAGCACCCACCCCGCTGTTCACAGACTCTTGCCGTGTGCATAGTAAATGCATAGTAATAGATTAGAGTTGCTCACAGAATTATAAATAAGATCTGACTTACATCCTGACTACCGTATTAACAAAACAATAGTTTTGCAATTTGTTTTGCTGCCACCACAATTTTGTGACCTGCGGGACTAAACATAATTTGCAGCTGTTTGCAGGTGTTGCCAAATCAGCCAGGACTGAAATCTCTGAGATTGCCTAATTAAATGGAAAAACAAAAAGGCATTATGGGTGAGCTTGTGGCCTGGTGGTTAGAGACCGTAGGGTCAGTGATTCAAATCCCCCATCTGACGAAGTGTCCTTGAGCAAGGCACCTGACCCCCAAAACTGCAGCCTACTGCTCCAAGTGCGCTCTTTGTGTGTGCAAAGGGAGAGTTAAAAACAGAGAACACATTTTTCAGTTATGGGATCAATAAATAAATTAAAAATCAGAGAAGAAGAAGAACTACAGTCTTTCAACTACACGGTGCAGGGGAAAAAGATACCACCAAGTGAAAGACAGTATAATATGTCACGCTCATGCGTCATAAAAATGGACAATTCATGTCCGTGCATTCAAATCAACAGATTCAATTTTGTGACTATTTAAAGAACCCAGGCTTAACTGTGTGCTTGTCTTTTTCAAATGGTCGTTTAATCTGTAACGTGTAAACTAAAAGGTTGTCCATTAATGACTGATACTTGACATGCAAGGCTTCGTAAATAATTTATTAACATAAACCTAGCCAATAAGGATTTAAAAGCCCTTGCTTCTGGCCCCGGTGGACTTCTCTTTAGCATAGTCAAGTCTAAGAAATTAACTTGAATACAATGTTAGCATAATGCATAATAATGTGTAATTATGCATACTAATTCAGATAAACTAGTATCAATCAGGATACATACATTTTACAGCGGTTTAATATGCATCAAGATGGCAGTATTGTGGTGAGGGCTCTTACATTCAAAACCGAGTAAGATGTGGACAACATATGCATCAGAAGTCAGTGATTCAGGCTATTGAGGTGTCGGCGCTTCAAGTGACTTGATGCCGTCTTTTCATGAGGCTTTTATCTATTCAAAACAAAGAAAAAAAAAATAGGAAAAATGGTGATGAGCTGGAAGTGATAGTGCTGCCAGAATAATGATATATTCAAAATAATAGCTGTGAGAGAGCTCCCTAATGGCAATATTCAGGAGCCGAGTATTGTAAAGAAGCAAGGCTGAACTTGTGCGGTGGATTTTCATGGGGAACTAGCCGGCGACTCCCACTCTTTTCCTCGATACCCGGGAGGGGGCCAGCGTTGCTGCACACAAAAGATGTGCAATAGTCACCACGGTGTCCTAGTATAGTTTTCTCACACTCCCACAAACCTTCTGTCAAATGCAACGTTATCACGGGAGACGGAGGCACCAGACATGATCTAGATTTGTGAAGCCACTGGATCTGAGAAATTATACTTTTAGAATATGATCAGAATGTTGCTGTTACACTGTAGCAGCGCACCGTCATCTTGGCAAACACAATTTTGAGGGATCTTCTCTTGCACCTTTTGAGAGGGGAGGACAGTCGGCTTTATTAAATGGGTATTTCATCAAAACGGCTGGGGGTCCAGTCTCCTCCTGATTTTGATTGACAACTTGGCTCCGGCAGAAAATCAAAGCAATGTGGGATGCATTCGGATTAAAGCGAAAGGGTCACCGTCAAAGGCTAAGGTTAGGCACACTGCGCGGATGTTCCCGTTGAAGTGAGGCACACTTGAGCGTGGATCAAATGCCTTTGTTTTGGAACAGGACTTTAATGTGAAGATAACATGTTGTTGTTTGGAGATGTTGAAATGCCATCTTAAGTATCCCTCTTGAATGTGAATCATCTCATTACCAGGCATTCTCACACTGAGATAATGTGAAGCATAATGTGTTTTATATCATCATGGTATGAAACAGGGCCAGCAGTGCACTGTGTAAAATCCCCTTCAGTGGCATTATTTTGGTCGTCAGAAGCATAAATTTGGATGTGAGAAACATCAAAGCCCCCATATAAATGCCTTTCTCTTCATGTTGTCATCCTATCTTTGAATCACTCCCCCTCCCCCCCTAGGGCCATGGTTATTTACATTTTCAAATCTGCATTTTTCATATAGATCTGTCTGCCTCTGATTTTAATATCAGTGATGTTTCCCACGACACCTTTTGTTTTATTATGCATTATGAATTTCTTCCCCTTTCACTCCTCCCTCTCTCTCCTTCGCTCTCTCTCTCTCTCTCTCTCCTTCTCTCTCTCTCTCTCTCTCTCTCTCTCTCTCTCTCTCGCCTCCATCTTTTTCTAATCCCTATCCCCCACACTAGGCTTATGAGTCCCAGTGTTTTATCATGGGGAGAGAGATTTATCATTTCAATCTCATTTCAATAAATAAAATAATCTCTCTTCTCCTGTACGTGACAGCAGCTAATAGTATTTTGTTATCGTGGAGTGAAACTTTGCAGACTTAGTGCACTTGCTGAAATGCTTTGCATTGGCATTCTGCAGCAGCATACAGTAGCATTGTCTGCCTAGTGAGGAATACTTATCACGCTGCAAAACTGCGCACAAGTGCATTTAAAGAAATGCGACTCTGGCCCACCTGATTAAGTGAACGTCAAAACATTTTATCTGCCGATTTAATGGATGTACTGATGTCACATGCCTCTGTTACAACATGCATTCATCGGTTGTTACGCTGCGATTCAGAGGTTAAATACAACATCATGTTAGATGTTAAGTAATTAAATGAATAATGCACTTATTGGGTTTGGTTTGTACCTATTTCTGTTGCAATATAGGGAGCCTCTTGTACCAATTCCATCCTCTTAAAAGCTACTGGGCTGCACTCATGTATGCTTTTATCTTTCAGCCAGGATATGTTCTTAAAGCACGGTCTGTCAGATCCGCCTGCACTGTGGTGTGTAGAAGAACAAGAGCAGCCATCAAGACGACAGTTTTATTTTAATTGCTATCTCCCTTTCCTCCCGGTCCTTCATTTTCCCTTACCCCTGGAGCAAATCAACAGAAAAAATGTAAAAGGACTGACAGGAAAACAATTGCGTTTCAAATTGAACTCCCTGCAGAGTGTGTTCACTTCCTTAACCTGACATCCCTCCCTTCCCCACACATGGCAGAGGAGAAGGCAAGGCGAGCGGCAGCCACACTAAAGCCAGAGGAGGGGGGGGGCGGGTGGGGGTGGGGGCCGTCCTTTTGAATATGTGTTTTCTGTTTATCATTAGCTGACTGGGTGCTTCATCATTCGGCGAAAATCCCTATCTGCTGAACATAAGGCCGAGAGACAGCGGGGAATCAATCTTTTGTGCTTGGGCAGATAAACACAGGACGCAATCAGGGGGAGACGGAGCGACGGAGCAGGCCGCGGGACTCACGCCGCCGGTGATGGATGGCGGAAGTGAAAGTGTCAGGATGGCATTATGCAAATGGGGGAGGCATCCGAGCATCGCCCCGGTGATTATGGGAGATGGGAGAGCAGCCTGTGGTCCCCCTGGCACCAAGGCAGCCATTTTGGGGGCTCGTTGTCTCCTACTGGAGCTGGTGGAGGAAGAGGGGGAGGCGGGGGATGGATAGAGTGGTGGACGGGGGAGAGAAAGAAGGAGGAGATGAAGGAGGAGGAAGAGGGAGGGAAGAACGTGTCATGGTATCATTCCCTCACATGCGCCGCCACCCTCACCCCCACCCCTTACCCAAAAAAGGGGAGGAATAAGTCTATAAGCAGAGTGAGAGGCATCGGTGTCATTTACTGAAACAAATGATCAGCCTTCTCTTTCTGTGGGGTTTGAATGAGGAGGGTGAGGCTGGCGAATGATAGAGATAGAACACTGATGGAACAATCATGAATAATGAACTTGAACTGGACAGAAATAAAAGCTGGTTTGGGCGATTGCGACAGCCGCTATGTTTTTTTCGACAAGTAGAAGCGACTGTACGCTGCGCGCCTCTCAGAGGCCAACGTGACCCCTGGGTACAATGGTATCCATCCCGACTGTGTCACTTTCACAGCCTTATAGACTATCACACGCACGCACGCACACATGCACACCTATCTCAATGACAAGCAAGCAGGACATACACTCTCACTGTAATGACCAAGGATGCTACTTGTATTCAAATGAGGGTTGAAGTGAGAGCAAGGCAGATACTTCAGGGAGCAGCCAGGCCCAGAGGGGAGATCCAGCCGCAGTCCCTGCTGTACCATTACAGTAAGATTGGATGAAGATGGAAACATGGAAAATATGATGGTGTGTGCGAGCGGATGGGGACGGCACAAGGAGAATGTCGCCTTGATGATCTATGCATGTGAGCCTGTGCACGTTTCTGTGCGTCTGAGACGTGATGTGAAATTAGCACCTAAAGTCAGATGAATCTATTTTTCTCCTGTTTACACAAGAGGAGAGGGAGAACGGCATGTGTTTGTGCTATCAAGGAACAGAGGGGGAAAGTCAGGGATCACGCGCCTCACAGTGTAATTGTTCGAAATCGACGTCCGCCGCGTTCACAGCCTCGCCGCTCCTCTACCGCCGCTCCAGCCGAAATCTTTTGAATGCGAAACTGTCGCCCTGTCGCCCCCCCCCCCCCCCCCGCCATTTTTAGACCCTGTCCTAGCGAGTCCTCCACCTCTAACTTTACCACTCGCCACAACACACAGACAATACCACTCCGTTCCGCCTGATTGGATCCATTTGCATCGGACACCTCCTCTGCATATTGATTGATGGGTTTAATCAGCGAATCAGGGGGAGCGCTCAGACATCAATCTCTGTCAGGCCCCTACCTTTTTTCCGAGCCTGTGATTCCCTGCTAGGACTCATCAAGGAAAGCAAGTTTAGACAGAAAGAAAAGAGGGAGGGAGAGGGAACGCGGAGAGAAAAAAAGAAGAAAGGCATGTGGGGAGTGGAAGGACGAAGTATTAGAAATAACTTCAGGTAGATTTTGTCTGACTGGCCCCCTGATAAAGTAGATCAGGTGTAGCATAAAGGAAGGCTGGCCAACTGTGAAGGCGTGTAGGAAATTTAGAAATGAAATAGCAGCCAGACAGAGCAGATTTATACAGGTTACACACGTACAGTAATGCAGAAAATGTATGCATCAAGCATGAAATAAATGACTTTGAGCTGTGCTCTTATGGTGTTTTACATATGTGCATTCACTGTTATCTCCGTTCACTGTTAACATTAATCATATAATGTGACACGTTTTAAAATCCAGTTATCCAGAGAGAGGAGAAATTAATTCACAGACAGATTTCCCTCTCTCTCCTTTCAAATCAAGCTTTAGTTCCCTTTCTCGCCACCTAAACTTTGGCGCATGAAGTAATAGGGCATGACAAAACAGTTAACTAATTGGCATCAACCAGCTCAAGTCTTAAGTCTTCTTCCTGTCTGATTTCACAGGTCCTACAACAGGTGTAGCTGTCAAAGTCACAGGATCAATAGAAAGGGTTGGAAAACAGCCTTTTCACTCCTCTCCCTGCTGTTTGCGTGTGGGTTCGTGTGTGTGTGTGTGTGCGTACGTGCACACGTGTTTCTGTGCATGCACAATTGTATATATAGAAAGTGTTAATTGAGTTGTGATTGCCATTGTGTGCCTCATCGGGGGATGTACAAGACCCCCCTCCACCCTTCCCATGTCAATGTGAGAGTGTACCTGTGACACGTCGAGCTGACAGATACTTCGTTTCCTTCTCACTCGATAATTACTGTAATACAAACTCAATTAAAAGTAAGCAGCTCAAAGAAGAAGGAGATGAGTTTGATTAAAATGTGAATTAAAAACACCATGGTCTGAAAACACATATTTTTTACAGATGTGTCCCGAAGATTATGTGCAGAAACGTATGCAGGTATCATGAATCTTCCGAATCACGTGAGACAGTCAGCAGTGTGTTTTTAAAGAAGCTTTAGCGTTTGAAGTATTTTACTGCCTCTGCCCAGATCGCAATCTAGCAAAATTAGCCACAATAAATAAATGAATGACAGAATTAAAGGCTCTGTCTTTGTCGTGAGCGACCACTCACGATCTATTAAGAGCGCAGCGCTGAGGATGGTTTAATAGCGACCAGATAATTGCCACGAAACAGCATCACACACAACTTGTAAAAATGGAAAATGAACTCTATTCTTCTGTATTTCAACATTTGTTCAGGAAAAGAGTGTTTTTTTTATATCTTCTATTAAACTCAATTACTTCCTGTATGAACCTGGCCTTGACGGAAAGGGCCCCATAATTCAGTTCTGGGAGTAAAAAAAAAAATAAAAAAACATTGCAACATGCTCGTTTTTGGAGGAAGAAACTTTTAATACCCACAGCTCTTAATGACGGCACTGCAATTAGAGTGGCTGCATTTTTGCTCTAGCCGCGAGTCAGAGGAAAACAAATAAAGCAGCTCGATTTAGAAACCTTATTAGACTTTGAGTCCCTGAGCAATTAAAGTATTACAGCTGAAGTGCTTCTGTGAACCCACCGATGGAAAGCATTTATAGGTGGTCTCTACTTTACTGGTGGTCTGTTACTGGGCTTTTTCTGCTCTCTCTTTCTCTTATTAGAGCCATTCAGAGCTGCAGACGCTTTCACTGTTTATATGTAAGCATGTTGTGAAAGCGTATTGGACAATGAAAGCTCTTGATATCACAGTGTCTGTCAAGGACAAATTATACACATTTATTGCCTCCGCTCGCTCCACACACGCAGATCGTGGCAACATTTCACGAGACATGATACAGATTTGCAGCTAAACGCAACGATTCGGGACTTAATCTCAACATGAAATGATTAACATTAAACGCAACTCATCTTTTTATCATTCATTCTTTAATCTTCTAGCTGCAGCATTCGCCCCACGCAGTGTCTAAATTGGCTTGGCTGTGATGATGCCCTTTGCAATGCAATCTCTCCAATTTGATGCCTTATCAAATTACTAACCCAGAGGAAATTAATGGTATCATCTATGTCAAGGCATTGATGTAGTTTCACTTAGCCTGAAACACTATGGTCCTAATTGAATGATTAGATTCCTTTAGATTTTCTATCCATCTTTATACTAATTACAATTGAAGAGGAAAAACCGAGTGCCTTACATGTCAATTTAGCCTAACAAATAAAACCAGGTAAAGATTAAACAAAAAAAAGATGTTTCAATCACGCGGAATTCAATAACGCATTATTATAATTGGCCATAATTGGAGAAGAAGTGTTCTGAAGACAGGCAGGATTTCATTTTCTTAGATATATTTCATTTTAATGAGTTGTGATGCGTTTTGGAGAGAGGAGAGCAGCAACAGACTAAAACCTGGTGTGCCACTAGGGGGGGTGATGATGCTTTTTGGGCAAGCACATGGGTAGGTATGTATCAAAAACAGAGTGTGTTCGAATCTCTCAGTCGCACACACGCAGAGAGGAGCTGGCTGAGTTTTGAGACAGAGAATGAAGAGAAAAAGGCAGGAGGAGGAGTGGTCACGTGACTTCTTGCGTTACTGCTCCAGCCCCGTCTCAACTAACTTTGGCATGTAGTTTCACCCTCCGCCTGCTAATACCATAATCCCCCTGCAATGACCTCCTCCTCTTGGACCACTTCTAACACCTCCTGCTCGGCCACCTCTGCCCCGGTTCCTCCCCTCCGATCACTCAGCGAGAGTCCCCACCATAATTGACTAATGACCCCATATCAATATTTGGCTGTGGTCACAGGCTTTCAGTACTGTTGTAATTTAAAGTGGATTAGTGTTCGCCTCAGCACGTTTCTTTTGGCAGCCAGCCAGTGGGACGAGCTTTCGATAACAGGTTCCTTCTTGCGTGAGTGTACGTGTGTGTGTGTGTATGTGGGTGTGTGCACACGTCTGCTTTGTGTGTGTTTGTGTGAACCACATAAGCTGCCCATTGCCCCACGGGACTAAGACACCAAAGCATTAAAAAAAAAACAAAAAAAAAAAACAAAAAAAAAAAACGCTGCAGTATTTCCTGATGAGGGGATGGGAAAACACACTCATGCTCGTTGACGAAGTTACTGCCTGAGCCTGTTCCTGTGAAATGCTGAGGTCCCAGTCCAAGTAGTTTTGTTGCTTGGCACCAAGCAAAACCAACAAGTTTGAATACTTGCCAAAAAACAGAGAGTCAGCTGCTTGCTATATGTGCAGGCTACTTGTACGGATGTGTCAACAGGCTTCTGAAAAGGCCCTAAGGTTGGGTGCAAAACATAATTCAACAAAAAAATAACTTAACTATGCTCTTACCTGATTTAGATTTATGGACGTTTCCCCTCTCCTTTTTTATGTCTGCACTGGTGTGGCTGATCAGACACGGCCAGGTCCGGACTTGTCAGGATACACTGTCTGCCTCTCTGCTCCACTCAACAGACCATACGGCTCGACTGTGGCAATTCTGAGACACAGACAGAAAGACAAACACAAAAAAATACTCTGACTGTGTCTTACCTTGTCCCTGCGCCTCTTTCTGTATGCAGAGTGCGCAGGCAGTGTTTATCTCGCTCACCGGCGGAATGTTTGTGTAACTGAACGCTACGCTGATCGAGTTCAAATCACGTCAGGATAATTAAAACATGTTGATCCCTTCAGTCATGGGAAAGGGGCAGATTTATTAATGATACACTTACCACAGCCGTGGACTGCGTGCGCAGCTGAGAAATGGTAATATTGCTTGAAATCATTGGCTGGATTGTCATTTACCTGCAGGCCCGTGCCAGTGCGAGTGGTCTTTCATGTAAATGAATTTGTCTAGAGAATGAGAGAAATGAGAGACAGAGGGAGGAGTGAAAGATCGAATTAATAGCTTCGGGTCATGGGGATAATGATTTCTTCATGGACCTAGTCGGAGTCAAGTGGCCCGGGTATCCTGTCTGTTATTTTTTTTTTGGTTTTTTTTGAAAGGAGGAAAGAATGTAAGGGTGAACATCACAATGAACAGGGGCATTTACTGAATATGTAAATGCATTTGGTTTTATGACAGGGTCTACATGCCAATAACGCTTCCAAATGACCCACTTTGTATTCACGCAATGCAAATTTGCCACCGCATCGTTAGATCGCGTTGATTGAGTGGTGCTCCCATATGTTGAACAAGAGAACATATAATTTGCTCATGATATCAAAATATTATGACACGCAGGGGTGGGGAAAAAAGTATTTTCACAAATCTAACAAGGCCTTTCTGGTCGAGTTCAGCTCAGTCAAACTGATTCAATTCAATTCAGACTCAATTTTAGGCTTAATTCCAAACTTCCATGTCACTCAGGACAGGCATTCCCCTCTGGCATTAAAACCCACATACATAAAGGTGCAGGTGTGTTTTTCCACACATGCTTATTCACCTCTCAGTGGGGGTGGCTGCGTCAAAAGCTGCTGGTCAATCTCTTTGCACGTCCATTGTGAAGGGGGCAAGTCTGACAGCATAAACCACCATGGACACATGTGAACATAAAGGGCGTACCTCACACCCCCACCACCCCATGCTGAAAGGACCCAGTGGGGGTGTGAGCATCAGGGGGAGAGAGGAGGAGACAGGGAAAAAAGGGCCCAGGCCGGGGCCTAATGGTGGGAACAGTGCGGAGGTGAAGCCTTCTTTTTGTTCGTCCCGGATAAAGGAGGCTTTTGAGAGGCAGCGTGCGTTTTTGTTCCACGGAGGGCCATCGAAGCTGCAGGCCATGCTTGTCCTGGGCTGTGTTGTTTAGGGGGCAGGAGTGTGGACATAGGCAGGGGACAGAGTTACTTGCTCCAGGGAGAGAAATATGCTACTGCAAGGGTGTTGGAAGGAGGACAGCGTATCATCTGTCTATGAAGAAAAAAAAGAACAGGGTGAGTGAGAGAGTAAGACAGGGTAATAGAAAGAGACAGATGGAGGGGGGTAGAAAGTGAGACAGAGAAAGAAAGAGAGGTGTGAAGGTTCTTTATGGGGTACTTAATGGCTCATGTATCCAAGCTGCTGTCATTTCAGGTCATCCATTGTACTGTGTGCAGCACCTGATTTTCAAAAACCTCCAAGATCAGCCACAAGATGTTTAATTCCTCAATCATGCAAATAACCAGCGATGATTTCTGGACCACGGCTGCCAATTAAATTGGGATAAGTGACTCTGCCTCCCCGTGACAATGACCTATTGTTCAGCGTGACGGAGAGACAGCTTCAGGCAGACAGCAGTGAACTCTGAGTGCTCTCTGACCCGTCTGACCTATCCAACAGTTCAACTTCCACAGACCAGCATTGATTGATCTGCCTCCAGGGCCCTTAAATTGCTCTTTTTCTCTTCTTCCAGACAGGGAACAAAAATCAGCGATTCCTTCACTGAAACCTGATCTACATATAAAATCTGAAGAAGAGAATGATGCATTCTCAGCGACCAAGCCATTGTGTCAGCTTACAAGGCATCCCACCTCCAGCCATAGAAAGAGTTTCACCTATCCTTATCAGTTTGCTTGTGCATTCAATTTAAAACACATGCATTTACATTCTTATTTTGCATATAAGGAAACCAGTTATGCAAAAGTGTGTCTTTTTTAATTTTTGTCTGTTCCCAACTAGATCATTTACTATAAGCATCAACGTTAATTATTATTTCCGAACTACCTTTTTTCAAAAAACTGATACAAAAAGAAATATTTGTATACAACATGAGCTCACAGTTCAGAGACAACCATGTAGCTTATTAAAAGAAGCACAGTGAGGATGAGCTGTTTTAGGTTTAACAAATTAATGATTCAATGACTCAGATAACGAATAAAACTGTTACCACTCCTCAGAGCATGTGTTTATTGTAATAGCTCTTGATCTGCATTGTACTTGGTTACGTGACACCGCTCCGCAGGAGCAAACATAGGACCTTTTACAGGTGTTTTTGCTGTTGAATCATTGCTCCCTTAAATGAGCCCAGGTGACTTTCCTCTGGTCTTTTAACCTGTCACCAATCGACTGTCACACCTCTAAGCTCCTGAAACACCCATTAAGGTGTGAGTTTGTGTAGAGGATATTATGACTGACGGGATCAGATGACATTTTAAAAACGGCGAGAGGAAGAGGAATCCCTTCATGAGCTGCACAACCGTGGAATTACAAGTCATCGTTTTCTACATGCATATATCCAGTATACTGTATATATAAAAAACATACAAGAATACAAAAAAATTACAAATGTAATACTTAAAATAACCCTAAATGTGCCTTTTAGGGCTGAAAAAACTCAATTGAGAAAACTAAGCTAACTAAGAAACCAAGACTACTAACTAAGAAATAGCAATGTAATGCGATACCGCATGTTTATGCTTTTGTTTACCAGATTTAAAATCTACTGATACAATAGCAATTAATTAAATGCACTTATTATATTTACTTCTCAACGCCTCGGTAATAAATAAGTACTAAAGTAAGTATAAGTAATAAAAATGTCACAATATACAAAAGTCTTCTTTTACCTTCTAATCTTTGGGGTATCACAACTCTGACCAGAGAGCACTGCAAATGAATTGAAAGGGATTGTTTGTGCAGATATCTTAAAAAAAAAGTGACCTTCTAGATGAAAGGTGAGCTCACCAGAGTAAGAATCTGCAACGCTAATTAGTCCACAATGTGTTTTTCCACATTTTACATGGCAGTATATCACAGTTTGATATATTGTTACATGGCCAATTAGCATCTCATAATGCTCAGTCAGCCACAGAGCCCGGGGTCAGAGGTCGCGTTCGCTTTAGTCCGACGGAGAAGGAGACAAAGGCAGCAAAGCAAAGAGGAAAAAAAAAAGGGGGAAATTAAATAGAATAGTTCAAGGCTCATTTTTATTGTGATGGATCAAAAATAACTTTCATTATTATATTATATATAGATAACACTGAAGCATGCAAATGTGTTAAGGAGCAGTTGATATCTCATCGAAAAGCACCATACTGTTGACATAGTGTGTAGATGAAACACTGACTTCCTCAAGTCGTCATTATCCTGCATTTGACAGTACGTTCATGCAGGTTGTGCTTGAAAGGACATTGCGATGCACACAGTCACCTGCAAAAAGCGAATCAGTGCTAATAACAGCCTTTATTTGAGTGCTAATTGCCCTAATCCATAAATCATCCTGAGAGATTACATCACCTAAGGGCTGTCAAGTATCATAGATGCGTGATAGAGCTTTAAAATCAGTTAATCACCTCTGACAAAGTATATAAAATGATTGAATGACTCCTCTTTAAACGAAGCTTTGTTTGGATAAGCTGGGACATGCAGGGAGTGGGGGGAGAAGGCCAAATAGGTTGGGGCCTCCGAGGGGATACAGAGCTAGTGTGTGCTGCATTGTCTGTTGCTTCGCTCATATGGCATTGCTAACACCAGATATGCTCCAAAAACATGGTGCAATAGTCCTGATTTCACACCGTCAAGCTCTCACTCTCGTACCTACCAGGACCCTCCATTAGCCTGCCCGTGTGTTTACATTCCAGGGGTCTGTTCACAAATGATTTGGATGTATTTTTTTCCGACTATGGTTATTTATCACATGCAAAATGGGCAGGGACACGGTGATGTATGCTATCAGCAGTGACAATGATAACCAGGACAATAATTACACAAAGCTCAGCTCATCCATCACAGTCACTTATCACTTAAACAATCAGGCGTTAAACGGAAAGAGGAGTGGAGAGGAGAGGAAGGATCCTGGACTGGGATTCTCTGTTCCGTATATCAGTGGAAGCAAATCCAGTCTGGGCCGCTCTTGAGCACACGGTGTCAAAGGTGTCGACGGAGTCATATGCAACAGCGTTTATTAGGATAGAGGTGTATTAAGGTGAGAATGGTTTCCATATTTGATATACTGTTGATCGATTCTTGAGAAAACAAACTCCACACTGTAGATCACAACTCTTGTTTTTGTTTGAGCACTTTACGGACTTTACGGAGCACTTCTTGTAAAGTTGCTTAAAAGTTAAAGGTTCAGGCCTCATTCTTGACCTTAGAAGCAGTTTTTCTGGAAAAAAAAAAAAATCAAGAAAATCAATGAACGGTTAATTTAAAAAGATATTTGTACCTCAGTCATCCTCAAAGAGATCCCAGGAGTGCACAAAAAGTGCTGATGAAGATCATGTAGCATGACTGAAACATGGTCTTTGTGGTGAGACTACTTTTTAAAATGGGTATTTTGAATATTGAACTTGATCTAATTTGTTTTATTTCAAAACACTTTAATTTGTAACATCTCTCCTTTGTTTTCTATTGTGATCAAGATTAATTTGCTTCTGAGACAAAATTGCCTGCAGGTACAAAAGTTTCAGTTAAACACAGTGCGTGGCTTTAGATGGAGTGCTGGATAGCCTCAACGTGTCTACACCGATGGTGAACTTGAACCCTGAAACCCATGGAGTAAACTGGAGAATGAATGGATTGGATGACAGAAAGAAGCAGCTTCCCCAGTAGCTGGAGGTCGCAGGTTACGTAAATACAGAGAAAGCCCTCTGGGTTGGGTTGACACACTCTGGGGTAATGAGGCTGACACCTCCTGGGACTTGTAACCTTTCAACCCTGAACCTGCGATGTATTGGCCTGTGGGGGTAACGGACAAATCTGTCGTTATGTGGGTGTAGCCTCATGCCGACAGTGGAGAGGAGATGCAAAGTAGAAAGTCCTGCATAACCCACTGCTGTGTGCTCTAGTAGTTCAGTTAAACACCATCAGTTAAACATATTTTTAACCAAAGACTGTGCAGTGTGACCTGTTTGAGAAAATGTGGAGGAGTGAAGAGCAAACATCTGCTGCATGCGAGCACCAAATGAAAAGCACTTTACACCAGTGTTTCATTCCCTTGTTTATTGCAGAAGGATTGTGAATAAGTTTCCTTTGAACATGATGGATCATTAAAGTAATGGTGTACCGTGGTTTTGTTCTTCTTCTTTTTTTCTCAGATGTTTCTTCTCTTTAATACAAATTTCTATCTGTGTCTGTGTCTCTCCTGAGAGCTGCCATTGCTCTACTTACAAGGAAATGCTTTCTAGATATGCAAATTTCTTACGAGAGAGAGGAAGCCAGTGTGCATGTGTGCGGGTGTGCAGGAGAGAAGAGAAAGAGAGACACATAGTTGGATATGCTGTAATGCCACCAAAGTAGGAGTATTTAAGTAACTCATAGCAGCGCATGTTGTGTGTTTATAAGTACATGTACTGTACAAACGAATGTGTGGGTGTGTCTTTGCACACATGCATACTGTACCTGTGTGGCTCTTTGAAAGGGAACTAAGTAACAAGTGCCCCCATATTATGTGTAATTACATTAGTCTATTTACAGCAAACAGTGCATACACCCAGTCTTGCTGCTGTTGGTGGGGGCATTGGGTCCCATTTAAACGCCAAAACATCTTGTAACATATAACGGTGTAGAAAAAAGTAGGATGAAGGATGTATAGATAATAGCTGTTTCATCAGAAGGCACTGACATTGTGTAAAGGTTTCATAACTCTTCATTTCTTCACTGCTGCACAGTTAGTGAACTATTTGTGTAGCGTCAAAGTAAACTGCACAGAGTTATCATCTACACTAGAGCTGGTTGCAAAAGAATATATATATATATATATATATATATATATATATATATATATATATAAACGACTTTTGACTGTAGATCAAATACATCTTTGCAAACAGACAGATGGACGCCACATGTTTGTGAGTGCCAACAGTCCCATAAGGACAATGATCAAAATTTGTGCATGAAATCAACTTGAATTTTGCGGCAGAATCTGAGTGAATTGGATGAAGATGTGGATTTTTCGATGACTATTTTTTGCCAAACACTGCCCACCACATGCCTGACTATCCTGAGCTAGTAAATACGTTTTTCACTACTGCTAAGGAGCTCGGTAGACTGAGCTCAACTCAAAAACAGAACCTTGACTTTTCTAAATATGTAATGCGCGATATTGGTGTTGACTGGTGAGCTGATACAGGCCCAAGTAATCTGCTACACCAATTACACTGATGCACACGTCAGAGCTCAGCTAACGGCTACCAAAATGGAGGAATCGGATGAAAGCATGTTCCTAGGATTGATGAAAGCCTTGATAAAAGCAGGATTTTGTGCAAATTGTGCAAAAAAAAGTTTGCATACCACCAGAGCACTTCAACCCTACAGTGCCATCTATATGCAAAGCATGCAGTGAGCACAGAAACCGCCAGAGGTGTTAGCACTAGCAGTCTCAGTCTGAGTACGCCCAAAACTTTAAAGTCAATACTGTTCTAAATGGCACTTTAACTTTAGGTCTGTTCAGTTTTGGCCGGGATATTTTCTTTCTTTTTTCTACTGTTTTTAATTGAAATGCAATTAAATGCATTTTTCTAGACATTAAAAGAGCTTGAGTTTACAATATTCATGTCAGTGTCTATTGTTTGATTCAGTCATCAACTGAAATCTATTTAAATTAAAAAATGTTGCTTTTTGGGGCAAATATTGTTATGCGATTAAAATGTGATTAATCGAGATTAATTAATTACAAAGCCTCTAATTAATTAGATTCGTTTTTTTTTAATCGAGTCCCACACCTAGTTGAAATACAGATTTTTTTCAAAGCTCACCCATTTGAATCATATAAAGGTTAAAGTTATGCTTTTAGTGACAGGAGGGTGGCTTCACAGGTTGCTAGCCGTCTGTCTCAGAGTCACCTGTCTCAGCTCCAAACTCCTCACCTTTTTGCCAATTTTTGATTTAGCCAGGCATTATGTGCAGTCCAACATGGCCAAGATGGTGGTGGCCAGTGAGACCCACACTGAGCTTCAAAAACTGCTCTTCAAGACATAACAGACATAACAGACATATATTTATATACACAGCATTAAATGTGTTTTTTTATGCAGCATCAGCCTCTTTGCTCTGACGTTTTGGGGAAATATTCTGATTAGCTTTTTTGCCAAAATATTAACCTCTTCCTGGTCTCTGGTCAACTTGGCGCTTCAGTGAAAACAAAAGTGCACATTTTAGAAAACCGATAACCCGATTAAAGAATCAAACAACAGGAATAGTATGTTTGTATGTCCTGTGGCCTTGTTTGCCAGCTCTTTGAGTGGTCCAGTGACGAAACAGCCTGTGGCACCCTTGACAGGAAGTCAATACCATGATAAACAGTGTCCTACACTTCAGCCCCGGTTCACCACTTTAGCAGCCAATTGCTTTGACAGTCATTACCTTACTAGTAAATCACCACAACCAGGATACAAGTAAATACCACAGCCAGCGACTGAACAACTTTAGAGGAAGCATGTTGCCGAGTATTGCTACACAAGCTCATACTAAGTGGAAAGTGAACATATGTTATAGAAAATGAGCCCATAAAATGTTTTTTTGTATTTCTTTTCCCCTGATGGCTCCAGCAGTGTCATTCAAGATGTGGCCTTTCCACACTCATAAAGAACACATAAAACACACATTGTGCTCTCGTTAAGTACTTACAGAGGTGAGATTTATGTGCCGGGGTCTGGGTTTCCAAATAG
Source organism: Chelon labrosus (assembly GCF_963514085.1). Taxonomy (NCBI): domain Eukaryota; kingdom Metazoa; phylum Chordata; class Actinopteri; order Mugiliformes; family Mugilidae; genus Chelon; species Chelon labrosus. The sequence continues at coordinate 21,057,787 of NC_140347.1, forward strand.
AAACCAATGCTGTCTTTAAAGTGTTTGTGATTTACGCTGCAAATGTATTGGCATGAACACCAATGCGAGTGCTTAAAAGCGGGATATGAAGTTTGATTTGAATTAGGTGGTCATATGTAAAATCTTATTGAGTGGAAGGCTGCCCGGTTCACCACATTTCCTTAAAACATGCAATGTTCATCACCCAGGTTTTCTCTACCCCACCTATCATTTTGGGAAACTCTGCTTGTCCCACAGGTAGGCTGTCAAACATATGGTCACCAAACACTTCTCCGATTGTACGAAACCACTTACTCAAATTTTTCACTACGATGAGCATAAGTGTCCGCCTCTGCTTTAGCTGAGTAAAGCATAAAGTTCCTCTTCAGCAGGAGTTGTCACTCGCTTTGCTATCGTGTCTTTAATGCGGCAGGTTAGACCTCTGGACGTGGATATCAAAACATTCAAATCGACCTGCTCACTGGAGGCAGAAGGGAGTCTTGTAGAATGAATTATTGATGCCATGCGAGGCACCTCTCTGACTGGGAACAATGTAACTTGCGCTGGAGAATACATTTGAGCTCTTTAAAATCAAGGTCTCTGCGCTCGCTTTCATGTTCTGACGAGGGCTCAGCCTCCAAGCCACAAGACGTTCCCTGATTGCCGTTGATGTCCAAGTCGTTCTCAGAGGCACCTCAGTCCTGTCGGGACAGAGCACGTTATTGTTGGGATACCTGCATAGTTGCATGATTGGTGTCAAATAAACACAGTGCTGAGCTACAGTGCTAGAGGTCTTTTTACCTGTAATTATGGCATGGCTAGCTTTCTACTGTGGGACGGCTGCCAGCTTGCTTTGGCTTTTATGGGGCTTCTGGTCCTTTCTTGTGGTTGTCATGCTGCAATTAAAACTGTCTCCAATCGCTGGGTGGCAAAAGGCGCTGAGACAGACTCTTGTCTCTCTCATACACAGACACACATATGCCTGTGTACTCGTATGCACACACACAAACACACTGTGTAGTCTCTGGCTGGAGGCAATGGGAAAGCGTATGATATAGGAAAAACATAGTTAATTACGTTTGACAGGTATCTATTAAAGTGCATTCTTAAACCTTAGAGGCCTTCACACATCTAATGGAAATACACACTCAACTGCTGCCCATGAATAATAGGGCTTCCCAGCCAAAAGCTTTGGCTTTTTTCCCCCTTATCTCGCCAACATCAAGCGTCTGTCAGCGAATAGACAAATCACCACTAATCAAATCCACAAAAGTATAAACCAAGGTCTTATACTGGTACTCCAATGCTTTTTAATTAGTTATTCAGGGATTCTTTTCACTTTTAAGTGAACAAGCACTTGAATCCCTCCCCCGAAGAAGCACAAGCTCGCCTGTTTATTACAGACAATGGTAGTATGATTGTAATCATGGCACTTTTCCTTGATTTTGCCATAAAAGAAAGGATATATGAATTGAAGATATACTTGAATCGTGACCTGCAGATTAAATGTCCAGATGTGTGTACGTATCTGTTCAATAAGGTAGGAGAGCGCACGGAAGGGATGGTTGTCCGTTTGGTCTGTGGGTCTTCCCTTTTCTCTGTTATCCTGTCTCTGTCTGTCTATGTGACTGTCTATCTTTCTGTCTGTCTCCCTGCTCTTTACTGGTCTTTCATGTAATCTGCCTGAAGACTCTGTCAGACCAGCTGTCTACAAAATCCAATTTAGGTGCTTGATACAAAATATTCCAAACAACTAGAAAGGAGACAGTCTCACTTTAGAACAACACACATGTTCCTTGAAAGAAACTAGACAATATGTGCATGTGTGTGCGTGACAGAAGACCACGCATGCCATCAGGAATCATCCACTACACCTTCACAATGATTATTCACTGACTGCTCCCAGTAAGGTTAAATCTTGCATTACCTCAGTTTGCAAACCACATTATCCTTTGTATTCTTTTCCCTGAAATGTGTAGGTAAGAACAAGTTTAGCACGTATTCACAAAAAAAGGAGACAAAGAAAATATTGTATTTCAACCAGTTAAAACGCTTCATGTGGAATATGAAAATTGTCAACTGTCCTGCTTTGTGATCTTTGAACATTTAAGGAATAACAACATATACACAAATGCGTTTTGAAATCTTGGATAATTCGGCTTTGTACGCCAAACTACAAGACCACCTAATGAAAACTAAAACCCTATCATTACAGGCAAAACCCCAGATTATATTCAATGGTTTTCAAAACGGGTGCACGGACAAGGTTGGGGAAAGATTTACAATGGGGCCATGCATCGTGATCACAGTTGCAGTGATCAAACGCTGACATGGATCAAAAGAAGCTTGGACAAAATCATCCCTTTACATCATTAATTTACTGTTTAAACAATCTGCTTACCATAGTCAAAGTGTTCATTTTGGTGTGCTGCCAGGTGGCCACCCGAGGCTGGTGCTCACAGAAACAGTGAGAGAAAAAGTAAAGAAACACATATCTGCTAAACTAAAAGAACACCTCTACATTTCTAGACTTGTGAGAGAAGCACCTATTCTCATATCCCTATGTTAAATATCAAACAAATATCATTAGCTTAGCATCTTAACTGACCTTCCTGGATTTTTTTTGTGTGTGCGTGTGTGCGTAGTATAGTGTTTACACCCTCTTTTATCTTTGCCCCTTTGTTTTTGCAGTTGTTTTATGGAGATAAGTTGCTAGTTGCTCTAGTGAGCTTTGGGGGTACATTTCCAAACTAAGTTCTTGCTAGGCAACAAACACATATCCTAATGGCAAGAAAATAATGAAAAGACAATGGTTAAATACCGATATATACCTATGTATAACTTAATCAGAAGTGGGGTTTATCTTGTGTCTCAGCAAGTATTAATGTAGTTATGCAGGATGCAATGGAAGCCTGTGCTTTATTTCGAACTTAGAAATTACTGAAAACTGTGGATGTCAGTGTCATTTTGACCCGCCCTTCCAAGAAGTGTTATCAGACAAACTGGTTATTGCTTTTGGACATAGGCATTTACTTGGGAAACCTGCAGGGAACATGCATGTAATGACTGTTTTCAGGTTGAACCCATTTTATTTTAGTTTTTTACTTTTCCTGGATAAGGAATTGTTTGTGTGCTCTACAGAGGGTAAGACCAACCACTGACTGACATGTTGATTCATGTGTTTGTTAATTTGCTTTAGATTTTTTAGACAAAAAACCACAAAGCTAACAAGTGAGGGCGCTAGTATTTTATGCCTGGCATCTCTTTACTGCTCACTGTGTTCTGCATTTTCACAAAACACCTCTCCCATGTTCCCCTCCTTCCAAGCCCCTATGTTTCCCCCTGTCCCTTCGACTCTCATTAGAAGTGCTCGAGGATCACACACAAAGCCAGGAAAAGATTATGATGATAGTTTTGTTGCCCGTCCCCCTTTGTCTCTGTCCACATTCCTCTAAAATGAAAGGCGGCAACAATTACCGTAGTGTCTCATGCCTCAAGTCTTTTGACATCTACCTGGAAGAGCAGGTCTGGTTCCCTTTTGGCTATAGGCACAGTTCTGTCTTTTACTGTCCATGTTAAATGGCTGACAAACTAGACGCGCCCATTTTGTCCTCAAAGTTGTGTTAAGAACCAGCGTTTCTTGGCAATGACGGCTCTTCATGTACCAGGGTAACCTTTTGTAGAACAACTGCCGTCACAAGTGCTTTACAGTTATGGACAGCTAGTCAGATTCACTCTAAATATTACCACAGGTCAGGGGAAAGGCAGCAAGTGCACATTTAAATAGACCATACATCAAAGCGTAGCAATTTGAGAGTGACATGTGAGTCTGGAAAGTGCTAATAGCCTTCCCGGGCTGATTCCATCCAACCTCCTGCCAATGTCAGAATCCAGCTGAATTTGCTTTCCAAGATGTTCTTCTGAGGTGAAAGCCAGCAGTCAGTTGTAGCTCCACTGGTAGCCGTTTCCGATGCTTTGGTAGCGTAGCATCAAAGTCACGGGGCACACATATATTCCGCAGGATTAGAGCAGCGTAAAAGGACAGCCCCAGCCCATTCACTGTTGGCACGGCCGCCACAGCCTCGGCACAAGTGAGTTTTTAATGCATTCCATTTAACTTTAATTACTCCAATCTCTGCGAGGGCACACAGGAAGAAAAGGCCCGGGCGTTTGTGCCGAGCAGATTACCCCACTGCCCTGCCAAGTCCGCGCCGCGCTGCATCCTAAGATAGAATTCAAATTCAAATGTGGGCTAAAGAAAGTGCAGCTGTCACCCCTCTGGCCTGCGAAGCCCCAACCGGATCAAAGATGAGCTGTCCTCCTCCCCTGCCCGTGTAAAAATGAGCTGTCCTGGCCGTGCCAGTGTCTCGTCCCCCTGGGGCACCTAATCCTCCTCTCCTGACTCCACACTGACAGTCTGAATAAAGGCATTAAACCCCGCAAAATAATTACCAATTAAAACGGATGGAGAAGTCATCAGGTAGTGACTGGGGGGGAGAAGCAGGCAGAGGCGGCAGAGAGGGATGGAGCTGTGGTGGGTTTCTCTCCTCCCTGCCAAGAACAACCTGTATTTTCTCCTTTATGGGTTATGGTTTTGCAGTTCTGGATGAGTGAGTGACCTTACAGAGTGGTATCAGACCGGGAACAGACTTCTCAAAGCTTCTAGGATGTCGAAGAAAGTTTATGTGAGGCATCCCAACTGTACCCACGCCAGAAATAAGTGTAGAAGTTTTATAGGCCACAGGAATTAAGAGTAGTTGTTTTTTCTGGGTTGGTGCTGCATAGGCGCTGCGTAGATATTGTGAAACTCCAGAGATAACAGGGCATTTGCTCGCTTGGTGTAGCGTATAGATGTGTGTTGACATGTCGGCAGGTTCACAAGCCCACATAGGTGAGTGTCAAAGTAGCCGTAGGTGTAAAATGAAACATTAAGTCTGTGTGTTTGCTGGCCACTGCGCTGTAAATGAGCATGTGTGTTTGTACCTGTTGTAGAGCGTTATGGGGTGTTTGCAGAATAGCGTGCCATGAGGCCCGGGGCACTAATCCACCAGCGCCACACTGCCGAATCCAGGTAAAGTGATCCTAAAGCCTTCTTACCCCTCTCCCTCCCCTGTTCTGCCGTCTCCCCTTTGAGCTCTGTCTATTAGCAGTGGCAGAGATCAGACTAGTGAATATCCACTCAACAGACCAGTCTGGACCAGGACCCACATTTTGACAACTTAATCTCCTCTTTGACGGCAGGCAGAAAAGGAGTGAATTGCCATGTGACAAAGGGGTTCTGACTTGACCATGTTCTTTAGAAATTCCTTCCTCTGGTGCAGGAGACTCGCTGTATTCCTGTCCTCTGCAGACTAGCAAAAACATGCGGTGCTCCCAGAAAACCGCGGCCCTTATTGTTTTGAACGCACTTGTTTAATATGATCTTTCTTTAAAATCACCAACTGACACTCAAATATTTTTCTCTTGACTACGTCTGTCAAAAGAGAACAGATAGGGACAAAAGATGAAATTATGTCTTCACTCTGGCGGCTAATTAAAGGAACATGCTATAAATCAAACTAATATTCAAATGCATGTTTATTAGTCCTCGTAACGATGATTGAGCAGGGTGGCTCATTCCTGTGTTTCAGCCTAGCTCCTCATTGCGGCATTTCACTGATCCCTTTTGACCCGAGGGATGGTTTGCATTGCTGATATGACTTGTCTTTTGGTTTTTGTATCTGTGCCAGTATCACCCTGGGCTAAGTACACTGGGCGTGTACACCACTTTGGACGTTGCAATGTGTATGATGCATACATGTCTACGTGTGAGTGTGTGAGAAAAGGAGAGGATTTTTTTTTTTGTCCATTCCTTAGAACCCCGTAATTATATCCTGACTTAGACTCCCAGTCAAACACATATTTGCTTTATGTGAGCATATAGTACACAGAAAACACGCTGGCTACACTACATTTACCTTCAGCAGAAATTTAAAGATGATCCCATGTGGGTGTTTTCATCTTTCTTTTACTCTCTGTGATTAAGCCCAGGATCAGTTTTAATCTGCCCTTGTTTCATCTTGGTAGCCCACAATTATCATGTTATGGTCAAATTATCATCTTGATTTACAAACTGATCTCTGCAGTCGGGGGGCCAAGTCAGCTTAAAGGTGCAACTTTAATTCCATTTATTGTTAAGTGCAGCCCCAGGCATTTTATGTCTAAAACCTTGAATCCCTTGAGATGACAACTGCTGTATCCAGACCTCATTTTCAATCCCTTTCTAAATTTCATTGAAGTAATGCCGGACTATAATTAAGGAAAATAAGTCTTCAAATACACAAGACATATATTTATATTTTATATTGATTTATAGTTATATTTTTGTATACTGAAACGCAGATTTTCTTTTTCCAACTAAGCAACATGCTGCACGGTTTTGGGTTTTCTATTCCTCTATGCATCTAAATGAAACACTTCCATAGATGTTAACAGTTAAAAAAAAAAAGACATATTCATAGTAGATTCTCTTTAAAGGGTTGGCTGTGTGTAATGCTAGGTGAACTGGTGGAGCAGCATTGTCGCCACTGGAAGGCAGATTCAACTGACATAAAACAAGAGAGATGTACTTATCAAGACAAAAATGTATTGTCAATTATCTTTATTTAACAATTATCTTATATATATACATATATATATTAAAGTGAAGATACCAATTGTATAAATGTATATGCATGCAGCTGATAAGAAATTAATATGTACTCATCACTTTGAAGTATATTAGTGCAAAAGGACTTACGCTGACGTATACAATGCCAATATGTGATCACCTGGAGACTGGCAGCATCAACTAAACAAGCATCAGCTAAGAACACTTTCCGTTTCTGTCATCCGTTAAGTTTCAAAAGAAAGAACTCCTAAATCAAATATGGCACTTAAGCAAACGCAACGTTTCAACGTGCTTGAAAGTGTCTCTAAAAGAAAGAAGAGGAACTTTGCAATATGCTAAGGTCGAAGGACAATTTGATAATTTAAGAAGGGCAAGGATTTCTCTTTTCATAAAGCGAAAGAGTTTCATATAAAAGAAAGGGAAGGCCTTCAGGCCTCGTCAACCATCTTCATTAGAAACCCCACTTTAGTCGTAATGTTTTTCTAGTCATTATCCAGGGCACAATATGTCACAGTCCCCTTCAAAAGAATATAAACACATTGTTCAAATAATTGCCCTGTGAAGGACAAACAAGCAGCATGTAAAAAGGCATCATTATTTAGGTGCAATCACTGGCAGGGACTTTCAGGCCTTCCCTCTGCTTTGCCATTGTTGCAGAAGGCCATTTGATGTCAGAGTGCCTGAGTGATTCGCCAAATAGCAACACGGGCGCCCGTGTGCATTTAAGTCTTTAATCAGAGCTGCTGCCGTGATCAACGCTTAAAGACATACTGCTATTGGAGTATAGCAATCCCTGTTCTAATGATATTGTTTCAAACAGGACGTGTTAATGTAAAGTTACACAAAACGCTGTAACTGTCAGTATTGTCGAAACGCGACACCCTTTAAAAACACCACCCCCCAGCTGTCACTCAAATGTTGTAGATCTTAGGTTTTTTAATTAATATGCATAGCTAATGAGGTTCTTTCTGTCAGACAGCAGTGAAATGGCAGCTTGCTGAACTAACCAACATCACCATGCATGGATGGCTGCCATATTGTGTTTTGTATTATCATTACTCTCACCTGATGTCAAATTTTCCAACCACCTATACAGGTTAAATACTTGAGGCCTCTCTCAGTCAGAGATGTACAGGCCTCTGGGTTGAAAGCTGAAATGTTATTAGACTACACAGCAAGTCCAGCTGCATAGACATGACTGATACCCATAGGCATAACGTAGAGTTTTTACCTTATGTAAGATAACCTTTACAGTCCCGAGTGCACACATGTTAGATTCTGTAGCACTGTATTGACAGTTGATTCGCCAGAACAAAACTTGCAATGAACAAATGGCCTTCAAATAAATAGCTTGACATTTCAGGAAACACTTATCTATGTGCTTCGTGAGAATTAGATAAGAGTGTTATCACTGATAAACTGTAAACTTCATAAATGGTTGTCTCCAGGCTAACAGTAGCCCCTCCAGTATTTTGTTAAGCTAATCTACATTTGTTAGAGTCAGTAGTTTATTTTAATAGGTGTATTAAAAAGAAAAAGGCAACATGTTACAAAATTCACAAATTCAGTAAAGCTAACAGACAAATTAGCTTCCCCATGGGGATGAGTAAAGTCCTTTCTTATCTTATCTTAAGTGACCTACAACAAGTAGAAAGCTACAGCCACAACAATCCCAGCTAGTGTGGCTCCACACCACACAGCTGCTGCTTTCGTCCAGCAATATCAAAAAGTGATCCATGCTGTGGAGTTAAAATTCTGGTGTCGGCGAAATTTAAGCAAGAGTACAGTTGATTCTACTCTAAATAGAGTTACGCCTAAGGTGTTAATTTATTAGCCCCATCCATTTATTACACCGACTGTTTTTCACCGATGAGAAAACGTTGTTTGGTGAGTAAATGTGCTTCACTGTGTATAATGTTATGTTTGATGTAAATATTGACTGTTAATCTTGCATGCCCCATACAGCACTGTATCCAGACACCAAGATAACACCATGCTATTTTAGCGGGCCCAGCACAATCGGTGCCATTATACACCAACGAAAAGCTGTTTCAAATATCCTACAGGGAAATATAGATGCGTTATTTGGAAGCGTTCTGTCTTCCTCAATAAAATAGTGGTAAAGTTGACAGAGACCAACAAGATAGCGAGTGGTAGTAAAGTATAGCTGTGCGTGTGTTAAATTTTAACTATAAGAAGAGTCAATAACACTTGGGAGTGTTAACATACCAACACTTCAAAAAGAGTAAATTTAACACTCTGTAGTGTGGACCCATATAGACACTTTAGAAGTGTTGAGATTAACTCTGATGGTGTTGATTTGGGTATGCTGAATTTGCTGTGTATAACTGCTAATATTTACATAGTGGGCACATGACCTCATGTCAGTTCACCTAAAATACCCTTACCTTCAAACCCAACACTGAGAGTAACAAAGTCCAGCAAATGCCACCACATGCCATATCTGATAAGAAAGTGACATTTATCACTAACCCTTATTTAAAAATTTATCTGGTCTCCTCTCTGCCTATGAGACTCAAATTCAAGCTTTGTCTAGTAGCTTGCCCAGCCACATGTTCAGCTTTCCTGGGCATGTGAGGGGCCACCCCTGGGTTGCTACACTAAACAGAAAGCGGTGATGGTCACATCCAGAGGCTTTCTTAACCAGGCAAGTTCTAAAAATGAAAAACCTAGCTCATGTGGCAACATATGCTTGAATTAACTCGGAATTGACGCAAAGAGTAAACTAGAGGTACAAATATCAATACCTACTGCAAACTAAGCAAAGTCTAAAAGAGATCCCCAAAAGACCAAGCTCCCATTTGTGTTACAGCCCAGCTCACAGGCCACAACATAAAGTGACAGACCACAGAGTTATAAAAACAAATCAAGTTTAAATGAACAGCTTGCATGCTATTTAAAATAAAAACAAAAAAAACAAAAAAAAAAACAGATGCAACATGGTGAGCTTGTGTAGCAGAGAATGGTGTCTCCAGCCTATCCAGCCATGCCTTTTATCCACACCACCTCAGGTGTGGCTTGTTAGGGTCCAAAAGAGTCAAATGTCAAGTCAGGATTTAGTCAGTGTCCACAGTTTATAACTGTTCAGTGTTTAGTTTTGTCCATCTACCCGGGTAGTGTGATTTTGTGTTTGACGTCTTATCTGTATGAAAAGGGTGTTCTTTCCCAATGCACAATGAAGCTCCTGCCGACGTCCACCCTCCACGTGTAAGCCTGCGTTCTGCTCCACGACACGTCAGTCTAGGCTCTGGCTCGCCATCGGAATCCAATCATGAAATAAAAACCAACCGGAGTTTCACTCAACAAAAACACAACACGGTGATGTTCGGCAACCAAAACTCCCTTCCGATGCATAAAGATTCCCAGAACAATAACTTGAACTGTTGTGTTAACAACTTTACATGTAGTCGTCCAATTTAGCAAAAAACTCTCTCTCTCGTCCGTAGCATGTGTGTGCTCTTGTCTGCATTCGGTGAATAAAAAAACCACACAGATAAACAAGGAACTAAAGCACTGCCGATACCTGTGTGCGCATCCTGCTGGTGGAAATAAGGAACTACTCCTGAACTTGGGGATTACATTAATGGGTGTTACATCCTCCCCCCTGAATCAGCGTGCGTCCCTGCATGCTTGACCTTTAGACATGTAACATCTCACCTACCTCAGGGGCTGGGGTAAGTTCAAGAGCTTGCATAACAACTTGGTCTAAACTGCTCAGAATGGAGTGCATAACAAAGGCTAAGGGGTTCCCTAGCGATTTATATGTCAACCTATCAGGTTGAGCTCTCTGTCTTGTTGACCTTCTGACCTCAGTAGCTTCAATTTCTTCCTGAGCAAGATTATCTTGGCTCACTCTCATCTCATCTCCACCGTTTTCCTCCACTCTGGATTCCTGTCTCATGATCAGGTCAGTTGTATCGTCATCTTTTTCCTTTCCCACATTTCCTTCACTTGTGTTATCTGTATTTCCTTCGACAGGTTCACCTTGGACAGATTCACTTTTGACCCCTGGATCATCCTCAACAGGTAAGTCTGCCTCAGTAGTTAACTCTCTTTCCACAGGTGAGTGATCCTCCTTTTCCTCAGGAGTATTTTCTTCCAGATTTCTCATGGGATGAAACACATCAGCTTCTGGATTGAGACTTGACCTTTCAGAGCTCAATTCCTCATTGCCACTTGCTCCAAATCAATTTGTGGATAAGGAATTTCATGGACAATGGTTATGGCTGGGAACATGACATCCTCTTTGGCAGTTTGTGGGTAATAGTAATCTATTTCTTCTTCACTTTCCTATGACTGCTCTGATTTAACAACCTCTTGGCGGATACATCTTTCACAGGTTCGGACTTTCCTCCCAAGAGCCGAAAACATTCTTGGCCAATATAAACGTGTGCGTACGAGATCCAAAGTCCTGTCCATTCCCATATGACCAACTGAATCATGGAGACCTTCGAGTGCCAGTTCTCTGAACTTCAAGGGTAGAACCAGCTGATAAAAAGGCTCACCTTGGTTCATGCGTTTCCTGTATAAGGTGCCATTGTCTAATACAAGTTGGTCAAACACTCGAAGCATGAGTTGAACTTCTCGATCTTCTTGTCTTCTTGCAGCTTTCCCCTGCTGACAATATCAATGACTAGGCTGATTTGGGGATCATTTCTCTGTTCCGCAGCCCAATCCTCCTGCGACATCCAAGGTAGAGTGCTAGATCCAGGCAGCAGGTCGGCCTGTGAAAATTCGGCTGGGATAGCGCTCACATCAATGGCAAGACACTCTTCTGAGACAGGTGAATGGCTGCCCTCTTCATCATCTGGAACACCATATATCTCGTGACTTTCGCAAATAGCTTTGAAAGCTTCTTTGGGGAAATTGAGCTCATCCCCTTCATGCACAAACTTTGAAATTAATTGTTTCACTCTGTCATCCTCAACTTGAGCACTATGATCAGTTCCAGTTGAATTGTGAGGTCGTCTGGATAATCCGTCTGCATCAACATTTCTTTTGCCAGCTCTGTACTGTACACTGAAGTTGAAATTAGACAAGGCAGCGAGCCACCTGTGTCCTGCAGCGTCGATCTTGGCTGATGTTAAGACGTAGGTCAGAGGATTGTTGTCCGTCATGACCATAAACTCTGCACCATAAAGGTAATCAAAAAAATTATCAGTGACAGCCCATTTAAGTGCTAAGAATTCGAGTTTATGGGTGGGGTAACGTCGCTCACAGTTTGACAAACCTCAACTTGCATAGGCAATTACCCTCATCTCCCCTTCTTGCTCCTGATAAAGAGCTGCTCCTAGCCCATGCAGGCTAGCATCGGTGTGCAAGACATATGGCTTACTGGGACTGGCGAAGCCAAGCACCGGGGCAGTTGTCAACTTTTCAATGAGTGCTTTGAATGCATCCTCACAATCTGAGGTCCATCGCTCACTGAAGGGTCATTTTAGGTCAGAGTTTGAGAAGCTCTTTGAACTTTTGGACTTCCTCCGAGAAGGAAGATAACCAGCAGTCAAGGCATTTAGAGGTTTCGCAATTTTTGCATAATCTTTGACGAACCTCCTGTAGTATCCAGTGAATCCTAAAAAGGATTTCAGCTCACTGATGTTGGTTGGACGGGGCCAGGTCGTCAGAGCGGAAATTTTTCCTGGGTCACTCTCTACTCCATTTTCCGAGACAACATGACCTAAATATTTAACTGACTTTTTGAAAAAATGGTACTTCTCAGGTGATAGCTTGAGACCAAACTCCTTCAACCTGTTTAAGACATGCATGAGACGGCGTTCGTGTTCCTCAAGTGTGTCGGAAGACACGATGAGGTCATCGAGAAACACTAAGACTTCCTTGAGGTTGAGAGAGCCCATGCATTTTTCCCTAACTTGCTGGAAAGTTGAGGGGGCGTTTGTGACCCCTTGTGGCATCCTGTTGAACTCCCAAAAGCCCATAGGTGTAACAAAAGCCGTCTTGTGTTTGTCCTCTTCGTCTACCTCCACCTGGTAGTAGCCCGATTTCAAGTCCATAACAGAGAACCATTTGGACCCTGTAAGGGCGGCAAAAGTTCCTCTATGTTCGGTAGACAATACGCATCCTTTATGGTCTGATTGTTCAGCTTCCTGCAGTCTACACATAAGCGGATGGTACCATTCTTTTTCTTCACAACTACTATCGGAGAAGCAAAAGGGATTTCCGATTGTCTCATGATGCCTGCGTCCAAAAGTTCCTTGAGGTGAAGCCTCACTGCTTCATAATCTGATGGGTAAATGGGTCTCGCTCTCTGTTTAAAGGGTGTTGGATCAGAGAGGCGAATCTTATGTTTGACTGCAGTAGTATGACCATAGTCAAGGTCACCTCTTGCAAAGATGTCAGGGATAGAGTTTAGGTTTTTCACGATACGCTCTTTCCATTCCTCGGGAAGTGGAGAATCAGTGAAGTCAAAAGTTATTTTGTTGCTGTGATTTGTAGAACCAATGGTTGTACTCTCAGCTGTACTGCTGGGGGGTTGTGACACCTGAGTCCCTTCAGCTTTGTCTGATGATGAGGACATGGGAGTGAGAGAATATGGAATGGTAAGCTCTGCTATGCTGTGGTTTGGGGAAACAGTTATGTTGTGTGCTGTCTCATTCTTAAGCAGAATGGGGACATGTTTGTTGGTGGCTTGACATGACATAGCTACAAAAAGACAAGCCACTGGGTAAATTGGGTTTAGTGGATGGCTCTACCAAAAGAGGGACTCCCTTGTTTGTGGGCACCCTTCTCACATAACCACTTAAAACCCTCTTCTCACCCGCTGGGATCACAATTCCCTTCTTACACTGTAGCTTCACCCTCCCCACCATGTCATTGGTTTGTTTGATCTGGCATGTGCTGTAAATGTTTCGAATCAGAGGTATATTGGTACCCAAAAGAGCAGGAAATTCTGCATTAGACCTGCAATCTGGTACAACAAGAGCTAATGTGGTAACACGCTCAGCTTTTCCTGTGATGTTCTCTGGGAACTGAATGTTAATCTCACCATAACCCAGGTAAGGCACATTTTGACCTCCTGCACCCTCTACTTCGAGAATGTCTCTAAGGGGCAAAATTGGTAGGGAAGACAGGTAAGTGTCATGGAAAGACTTGGAAATGGTAGTAACTTGTGAGCCAGGATCAATGATTGCTTGACATTGCACTGTTTCAATATTAACAACTGCAACAGACCTTGGGTCCACTAACCCACTGAGAAGCTCATCTTCAGAGGCTTTTATATGTTCACATTTAGCTTTCTTTGCTGTGTGTTTTATCTTGGAACACTCATCTCTTTCAGTGGCTCCAGTAGGTCCCTTTACTGGGAGCCTGTCCAGTTTAAAGGTGGGTCTTGTTTAGCTTTCCACTCATCTTGTTTTGCTTTTAACTCTTTGTACTTTCTGTCAAGAGCAGCTTTGTTAATTGGGTTCTCACAGACCTTGGCTATGTGGCCATCTTCACCACATCTGAAACAGAACCAAGCTCTAGGCTGTGGTTTGTATGTTGCTTGGTGAGCTTGTGCCTCAGCTCTAGGTGTGTGCAGGTTTGGTTTGTCTGTTGAGACTTTCTCACCTTTTCTGTGTTTTTTAGGTTTCTTTGAGCAGAGTTGTAGTTTCAGCTCAGCAAGCTGCTTCTTTAAACTTTCTGTATCAGAGATATATGCCTGAAGAACACCGGAATATGAATCTGGAGGTAGGTCAGGCACAGACTGCACATTTGCAGTGACTCTTGGCTTTGTGGCTCCAAAGTGATGGTGCATTCGATCAAACTTAGCTGCCCTTCTATCCTCTTCTGTTCGTAGCAGTAGTAGTAGCTCTGCAAAGTCAAGGTGTTTCTCAGACTTCAGCTCCAACTGCATGATGAGACTGTGGTCCCAGCAGCCATGTTTGAACTGTTTCAGCAGATGATGGCTTGCTGATGACTGGCTCACGCCATTTCTCTTTACAGCGGTGCTAAGCAGCACCTGAAGCCTCTGCAGATACTCTGATGCTCTTTCACCAGAGTTTTGATGGGTATTCAAGAACCTAGCGAAGATTTCATCGCCATCCTCGACGAGACCATAAGCTGAGTCCAACAGCTTCGCATATTCAGTAGGATGAGCAGAGGACCCCAGTTGTCTGACAACATCCGAGGCTGGAGGAAGCAGACTCTCCAATATTTTCCTACGCTGAACATCCACAGGGACTCCATCTTGGAACATCAAATATACATGGACACACCATGTTTCAAAGTCAGTTTCTCCAGGAGGTTTTGGCACCTTCCCAGAGAAAGGGCGTAACCACTTGGATGGGCTCTGAGAGGTGGAAGAGTCATTTTTAATCACGTGCTCAACCACAATGTGCCGCACATCGGATGGGTTTAACTCATCATCTTCCAGTTCCAGGGTTCTAGATTTTTTTATCGTTTTAGATACTACAGGTTGAACCACCTCTTTATCTGTGTTAATGTTAAGTGGAGAGGAGATAAACCTTTGCACGTCAGATTTCTTGGTCTTGGATTTGCGTATAAGAGGTGTGGTACTATGTACGGAGCGAACACTCTCATCAGAAGACTCACTGCTACTGCTTATGGCAAGGGAAATGCCTTTGAGAGGGACTGCAGTCTGGCTAGTAACGTGTGTAAGCGACTCAATACTGTCTACCTGCCATATCACTGTAGGATTGTTCACGTTTGGTATGTCAAGAGGAAGATTTAACTCAAACATTGCCATCAGAGAACCCCCAAGGCAAAAGAAAGAGAGGCAGACCAAAGAACACCTGGCGCCGGGACCTTGAGGCTGACATCAAGCAGTGTGGTACGACATGGAAACAACTGGAAAAGAAGGCCCAGGATAGAGGACTCTCGCGGACTGTGATCAATGGCCTATGCTCCACGAAGGAGCGCTCGGCAAAGAAGAAGAAGAAGATTGCCATCGGAATTTCTGAATCAAACTCTACAATAGCTGCATTCTCTTTTACTGCAGCTTGAAGCCTCACCACTTTAGTTACAGTCCCATGTGCTCTTAATGAAGCAGTGATATCAGCGTCAGTGTCTGTTTCGGTTAGTCCAATTACACAAATGGACTGTTCTGCATTAATGCCATACTTTTGTTCAATATCCATGTTTGTTTTGATGCTACACTCACAACAATGATATGAAATTAACCGCACAGTAAATGGACTCTAGAAGAAGATAAAATGTCCGTTCAAAATGTGTTAAAACCGTGTCCGTCTTATATTAATCCTCCTGGCTGGCTCGCCACAAAAAGTTGTAGCACCTGTAACACCGTCTAAGGTGACTATCATTTACTTCAACTTAGGCCAATCAGAAGAATTAGGAACGCTCAAGGAGGATAGAGAGAACACGGATGCAGTTTTGAAATTAAAAACATATTCTTTATTGGCAAAAGTGCCACCCTTGAAGTGGTATCAACTTAGAATATTGCACTTAATAACCCTTAGTTTAACACAAAAAAAAACAGTGCACAGTAATACTGAGGAAAATAGCAATAGTGATAACTGAAATAGCCCAAAATAATAAACAAGAGCAAAGAGTCCAAAAGAGTCTTATGTCAAGTCAGGATTTAGTCAGTGTCCACAGTTTATAACTGTTCAGTGTTTAGTTTTGGTCTACCCGGGTAGTGTAAGTTTGTGTTTGACGTCTTATCTGTATGAAAAAGGTGTTCTTTCCCAATGCACAATGAAGCTCCTGCCGACGTCCACCCTCCACGTGTAAGCCTGCGTTCTGCTCCATGACACGTCAGTCTAGGCTCTGGCTCGCCATCGGAATCCAATCATGAAATAAAAACCAACCGGAGTTTCACTCAACAAAAACACAACACGGTGATGTTCGGCTACCAAAACTCCCTTCCAGTGCATAAAGATTCCCAGAATGACAACTCGAACTGTTGTGTTAACAACTTTACATGTAGTCGTCCAATTTAGCAAAAAACTCTCTCTCTCTCGTCCGTAGCGTGTGTGTGCTCTCGTCTGCATTCGGTGAATAAATTCCATGCTACTGTGACAAGGAAATTTCCCATACGTGGGATTAACAAACATGTCTTATCTTATCTTATCTTATCTTATAAAAAAAAAACACAGATAAACAAGGATCTAAAGCACTGCCGATACCTGTGTGCGAACCCTGCTGGTGAAAATAAGGAACTACTCCTGAACTTGGGGATTACATTAATGGGTGTTACAGTTGTATCCTTGTGTAAAGATCTGAAGAGATCTCTAAGGCATCATCCAGAAAAAAAGGTTGAGGAAACAGATGAGTCTGGCAATATACAATCTCCAAATGATCTGAAATAAATCATTTTACTATGAGGAAAATCATTGAAAAGTGGAGTTGATTTATTTAATTTGCCCAGACCACTGACAGTTTGATCTAAAATGATTAATCTAAGAATCCCAAAATATGAATCCATTATCTGTAGTTAGGTCCTGTAACTGCTGTCAAGTTTGACCTGTATGGGAGGTGTGCCAAGTAAAAGTTGTTGCCGTCCCAAACTACACTACTCTAAGGCCAGGCCTTTTGCAGTAATGTAATCTGGGCAGATTAACCAAATATAGTTGTTTCACCATGGTAACTCACATTCAAAACTGTCGTTTCAGGGACTGGGCAGAAGGTCATCATAGGCTGAACTGTAATCTCTTACAAAACTGATATAATTTAGAGGGTTAAGGTTAAGGATATTGAATGTGAATCTCTCAAAAGGAGGTTTTCACGTGTTTTCACATGTTTGTGTTACGTTTTGAATGAGATTCTTAATATCTGGTTGAATTTATGACATAGAGTTACATGTTGTAATATATATTTTTTCAGTTCATATGCCTTATTTGTTCAAGGGTGGTGTTTGGCACTATTCTCAGGCCTACATAAACATAAACTGAGTCCGACACTGTCTTAAAATCTATTAAATAATTAGAGTTTAAGAATTGCACTGGGCCTTTAATTGACATCCTTTAAATAACAAAGTAACAGCATGAGGGCCAGGGTGACTATGCAGATGTAAACTTTAATACCCACACTCTGTCTGCCAAAACAGGAAAAGCAAAGCAAGGGTAGAAAAAGGACACATTTTTGGCAGCCCTTCATCAAAAGCATAAAGCAGTGGCCACAAGGGGAGAAGTAAACAGATTAGAAAAGCTATTGACATTTCCCCGTAGCAAGGAAGGGGTGTCGAATGGCAGCAAGGATGATAAGGTGTACAGGCATTCAGTCCCCCCTCTCATGTTTTATGTATCTGTGATCACAACTGATCGTGAGAGAAATTAATCAATAACAATGCCGCCAGGATGCAGGGGTGACACATGCCACTGCCCACCCCCTCCTCCACCTCGCGCACGCCCCCACCGCCTCAGCACCCCTTGCCTCACTCCTCCATCCTCCACCCTCCTTCATTCTCCTCACCCCATCCATTTTGATTCGGGGGCCTGTTGTTCGCCCACGTCTAGGTGAGGGATTTTTACATCCCCGGCGTGCTTGGAGGAACTCCATATGGCCGGGATCAAAGGTGTTGCTGGGTGCATGGTTCTGCTTGGTTGCCAGCCACCGCCGTTAATTAGAAAACAAGATCAGAGGCGGTATTAAAATCCAATTAAGCCCGTATGAACAGATTGCCAAGTGATGTTCACTAATGCATTACTGAGCACCATGCAAATTTTAGTGGCAGCATTTGGCTTTATGTTATGTGTTTGTGTCATTAAGAGTGTGTGTGTGTGTGTATTTGGGAGTGTGTCTGTGCACGTGTCACTTGCCGGCTATCCAAGGCTCTGTGACATTGCCTGATCTTTTTTCTTGATACACAGCACTAATCTCATATAAACAATCAGCTAAAGCTCTGCAGAGCAACAACACCTATCCACACAATAAGATTGGATGATATTGCTTCTTACAATTAAAGCATAATTGAGAATGCTGAATTATTGATCCATCATAATTGAGTTCTCTTCATTTGATTTGTATGAGAAACTAATATGATGCACAGAAAATCCAGCAGATTTAGATAAATTGCCTGGGAGTGTTTGAGTTTAATCCAAAGATCTATAGCCTTTCCATTTGGTCTCCACTGGCCACTAAAGACAGAAATTACAAGCGAGACAGGAGTTTTTCCATTTAAATCATTTAAAATTTTGAGATAGCTGTCAGCAGATAAAATTAAACCATGTTAAGGAATTGGATGAGGCACATTAAAAATGCGTACATAAAATCACTCTGAACAATAAGAGCCAATTTAGTCCATGAGTTTCATTCGCACAGCAGACAGACAGGGCATCTGTACCAAAGACTGACAAGTGGATGCAGCTGGTGGCCTATGGCCCGAAGCATCCACATTATCACAGACGAGGGCTGTTAATGTTGAGCTGAATGGAGCCCCTTTTGAGATACAAAATAGCATTCTGATTAGAAAGCCAGGAAATACACATCTGAAGAGCCGGAAATTGTCACAATGCAGTACCGCGGCACATTTGGCACAGTCTCAAGCTGGGTATAGAGGAGTAAGATCTTAATGAAGGGATGTGCTCTATCAAACACATTGAAATTTCTCATATAGTTGTGCCATTTATCAGTTTATCTGCACGACACGGTCTCCAGGGTCAAAGGCTTCATCCTATGTGATGAAACTAAAAGTTGTGTCATAAATGTTGCCATGTAGGATTTGTTTAAATATGTTTAAGAGAGCCAAGGCTGTCTAGTTGAGCCACGTGACAGGCCTCTTGGCTGGTTCTGCTACCTTTAGTTTTTGTTGTTAGTATTTAACCTGTAAAATTTTGGCCTTGAGTTTTTTTATTTTTTTTGAAACAAGCTAAACCTGAGACTGCTACACCAATGAAATAACAATAATACACAGAAACACAAAGAGGTCATGTAAAATGTACATAAATGTGCCTTCTATGGAACACTGTAAAAACATTTGTAAGCGTGAGGCAGCTCTGATACTTTTAAATATAGATTGGGGAACCCACCTCCGTCAGGACTAATGTGCTAGCAGCCGTGTATCGTCAGCTCATTAGGTTCTGATTGGTCAGGGCAGGTCACTTGCAGCATATAAACCTCTGACATGCTCACAGGAGTAGTAGAGTGACTCATTCAACATGGTGTCTGCTTTGTGTTTCTCGGGGTAAGTAGTGTGTTGCTGTTTGGGCTCTTGTTTGGTTCATGGCTTGTAGTTGTGACTTTTAATTGTTTCCTTTTTGTTAATAGAGCTTTGCTCCTTGTCATGCTGACTGGTGCCAGTTACAGCTACCCTGCAAAGAAAGGTAAGCTTTACTGGTCTCACAAATTCAACACTTCAACTTTTATCTTTTAAGTCATATTAATGGATTTACTTGCTATTTAGGTTCAAACACTGGCTCCTCAAAAGCACCTACTGCTTCTGGCTTGTGGGTAGCCTCAACTCCAGCTTATCAAGGCCCTTCATATGAAGAGCCTATATATGCTCAACCCGGTGTTCAGAGAGAACCAGCAGCTGCTTCTAGCACTAACAGTTTTGCTGCACCTGTGTATTCTGAAGATGATGGCCGCTCAACACAACCATATTATCAGCCTGCCCCAAACCGTGGTAAGTAATGTTGATGAGCTAGAATGTAACTTTAAAGCATTAAATATATTCCTAAATTGGTAAGACAATGGCAAGTCCATATTGCCTTAGCAATACACTCTCCTAGAGTAGATTTACTACTCAAAATCCCTCTAATTCATCATCCTAGATGTCACCTGGGCAGTTGCACCTAGTCTGTTTGTGGAGGCTCAGCCTGCTAGCGCTGAGGGCTTTGCCTTAAGTGAACCTGTAGGTCCTCCAGGCCCAACATACCAGGAAGGTGAACTGGCTCACATGGAGGAGATCTTGGAGCATGGCAACTCTGAGTCTGAATCTGAAGAACAAGGTTTTCCTTCCCAAGAAGTTAATTATGAAGCTGAGAATGCCGGAGGCTCGTTTGCTGTACCAGTGCCATTAGGCTACAACCTGGGATGGGTTCCCTATCCCTACTATGACTACATGTTTGTTACTGGCCAGTATCCTCCAGGCACGATCACGCACTTCAGCAGTAGTTTGGAGCAGGGGAGGGACAACTGGCATGACAGCCACTACCTGAGGTACTACTATCCTGCTAGCCCCAGCATTCAGCAAGGGGAGACCTTCCCAGTCCAGCATGTGAAGCAGCCCCGTCAACCTGTAAAGCACACTGTTCAAGGATATGGCTTTTAAAAGGGTCCACTCTTGTCAGCCAGGACACTTTGCAAGCCTAACATGTGTATGGCTCTAATATCAATTGATGTATTGTTCCTAAGCAAAATAAAGATCCATTTAAATATTCTCCCATGTTCAGTGTGTTTGTCAAGGACTTCTAAAGAGTTCCACTGGTCTTGTGATGCTCCAATTTACTTTTGTGCTAAAGGGTTTATGGCTCAAGTGTTGCACAAATGTGCTGAATGTTCTCATATGAAGTGATAACCCTATCTGACATTTGATCATGATGCCATTGCTCAAAGCAGAGGCAAATGTTAAACTTCACACTGGGCCACTCAAGCTCTACATTGATACCAGTAAGTCTTTAGTGTCCAACCTAAAAGGCACAGTGGCGGCTGCTGGTCTTTCAAATAGGGGAAGCCCAGTTTTCTAAAGTTGGCCAATTATTACATCATTAAATTGAACAGGGTTACTAATCCTCCTTACATTGTATAGGCCTATGTTTATAGTTATTAGTTAATTGATAACATAGGCACTTGCAGTCAGCCAGCTTACCTTTTCATACCAGGACTGTTGAAAAGGCCTGTTATGTTTCCCTTTGCTTTTAACTAAATCAATCTTGGGCATTGGTCTGCCTTGCTGTTTAATTCTGAGCTTCTCTTAAGGCAGAACATCAAATGGCCTTGCCAAAATCAAGTCAACAGCACTGTCTGCCATCATGCACAGCTGGCTAGTTTACCCCCTACAATTGCAAATACCGGTAAATGAACTTTTTAAAACTGAAATGAAAACAAGTAGCAAACTCTAACGCTATATATTCACGACTTTATTTTGACAGATGGAAATAGTGCGATAAATCGTAACAGATAATGAGCAGTAGCTTAGTATTAACCCTATGGTATTACTGTAACGTCACTTGCCAAATATCCGCATGGGACTGACCTAAAATCCTTCGATGCAGAAGTATAGTCTTAAAGCGCTGTCAATCACGACGAGTTCCAGCCACGTTAACAGTTGATCCAATCATCATACAGAAGCTCGGCGTCCTGGTACATCCCACTGCCCATTCACTCCCTGAGACGCCCGGCTTCCCTGGAAGTGACGATTTTGGAGCGTTTGTCCAATAAATGTCTAGCTTTTTTGCCCTGAGATCGGCCCATTCTGAAGCCCCATTGAAAGTCCATTGAAGCCGAGCCTCAATGGGTTTTTAAACGGACCGTGCCATTACAGCAATATGAGAAAAAAAATCACGATAGACGAACGGCTAAAACTTATTAACGATTGTGTTATAAGAAGTAGCCATGAAGTCGATCATGTTCCAGCACATTTTAGTTTGAGTAGTAATGTAAATTCGTAGTATTTGACGAAATTGCCAGTGATATTTTAGGGGAGGCTGAGCTTCCCCTGTAGTCTTAGAGCAATCGCCTCTGAAAAGGCAGTATCCTATTCAGAGGTAATTTCAGGGCTCTGTACTGGCAGACAATGGCCAAGAATTGGACCAACTTGGCTTTTGCTGGTCTTCAGTTCACATAATGGAGAACATGGTTTTAAATATTGAGTAAGGGTGAAACGGACTATACAACGGTTTCCTCACCCCCTCCCTGTGATGCATTGCTTGTCTTCATCTGATTACTGAATCAAATGTGGGAGAAATGCACTTCAGGTTTTTGAATGTCACTACTTCTACTCCTGCATCATTATAAAGATGTATTCCACTTATCCATCTTCTGATGTAATTTGTACATGGAAATGCCATACATTCTCAAGCACAATGGCAGGGGTAGGGGCTGCTGAGGGGGTTGGGCTCTTTAGTCAACTCTGAATAAAGGGGCATTCGTGACCAAATTCCAGTGTTGTAGGCAGTCATGATCTACAGTTTGGTTTGAGCTGTTTTTTTCAAACAAGGGTAAATCAATACCTACTCTGTTACGGTGACATTGCCTGATGTCATTAATGGACAGTAGGCATCCTAATTCATATAACAAATCACCTCAGAAAGACTCTCCATTGATCTTTAATTAGAAGCGGCTGTTAATCACCTTTATGACTCTCCTCAGTGGCACCATAATAGTTTCTGCAGTGAAGCCACAGCAGCCGGTTTGAGCTAAAGAACAGCATCAGCGGAGAGTGTTTACCGTCTGTGTTTATGTACAGCACATCCTGCGGCTAATGGATCTGTTCAGAAGATTCTCACAATTTTACTGCTGCGATTTGTATTCGAGCAGAAATAAGAGAATTACAGAGATTTCATCTCTGCCACGTGAACACTAGCAAATCCCCTTTTTTTTCTTTTTTCTAATGGTCTTTTCAGGCGTGGGGACAAACAATGACCCACAGGAGAAAAATGGCAATTACCTCTAGTAAGATGCCCACTTCACACACCTGTCACAACACAGATGAACCTATCATAAAAGGCCGGTGAAGAGGGGCGAAAGCGAGGGAGCTCTCCCTTGGTGACCCTTCAGCTTTCATAGTCTGCCCTCGTTTTCAGCTCAACTATTAAGACATAAAGGGGTCAGTCCCCAGACAGATCCATCCTTTATCCCTCCCTCACACACACCTCATCTTTAACATAAATCCTTCCTTGTGCTCTTCTTGGGAACCACTGACTTCAAGATTATACCTGCATCCTGATTTTGTGACTGTTTTGCAATTTTTTGTTAATTAAATGTTTGCATTATCTAACTTATAAGCTGTAGTTCCTTCGTGGTAATAAACCATACAAATTTTTTCTCAAATCACAGAAATGGGAGGTCAGTCTAAAATATTACAGAGTAAATCATTGAAGTGATTTGAAGCTGCGCTCTGAAACATAAAACATAAAGTACATCAAAAAAAACGAATATACATTTTGCCATATGTTGTGATTTGGCATCTGGCGTCCTCCTGCGCATTGATGTGGAATCTGGTTTGACTTAGCCATTTGGCAAATATAGGGCCTAAACAAACATGTATTTCAGAAGTCTGTCTGTAAAATGCAGATAAAAAGCCGAAGCTATATGAGGAAATAACTGGCTCATGAAATTCCTAGATCCGCATAATTATGCGGTGTTTCTTGAATGTTTTATGACCCCTCTTCCTTAAGATAATAAAACAGAAATATAAGAAAACACCTGACATTTATTTAGCATTCACATCAGTGTGTGCTTTTTTAATGAGATTCAGTCCTTTATTGTTAAATTTACTTATCTGTCTAACTTCATACGCTGCACAAAGTGCACAAAGAACAGCAAATCCTGTATTGTGCAGAGATTTAAATACCTCTGTGGTATGAAAACCATATCATTAAGTACACCACAGAAATAGAGAAGGTATCAGACTCCATTACTGCGTACAACTGAATAACTCTTGACTTTTTTTTATTTCCAGAATACGCAGGATGTGTACAGACCAGTGTTAAAATTTACCCCCAGCCGTTGCAAACGGTCCAATTGCCTTGTGATTAACGCACAATAAAAGAATGTGATGGCTTAAAGAAGCAGCAGGAAAAGCTGCCCAGTGAAAGATGGGTATATGGCGCACTCTGTAATTAAGCCAGTCTGCACTTGATGAAAGTAGATCACACTGGCGGGCCACGGCTTCACAGCCAGTTTGTTTTTACGACATAATTACAGTCCAAATCAAATGAGAAGATTTAATATTGCACCACGACGAGCATGTGTCCAATGTCAACAATGACACTGACCCCCCTGAGGCAAAGTGTTGATGTGTGAGAGAGTGCGTGGGGGGGCAGACCGGGCGTCAGGAAGCCGACAGCAGAGGAGCTTCCCCACTGCGGTAGCTATCTACCTGTGTCTGGGCCCACCTGGGAGGTCTGACACCAATGGAATTACATTGACAGTGGGACAGAAGGGAGGAGAGAAAGAAAGGATTTTGCCTGTGAAATGGAGGCAGGGAAGTAGAGGGAGAGCAACTTATGAGGAAAGAAAGTTTATCTGGAAGGAACCAATCAGCTTAAAGGAACTGAGAAAGAAAGAAGTGAGGTTATGACAGTCAGACCAAGAGAATGAAAGAAAAGAAGAAGAGGAGGAAGAGACTTAAATATGCAGACAGTGAGGGTGTGGCTGGAGCGCAAAGATAAATAAACGTTTTGCTTCACTGTGTCTCCATGGTGAGGTGACGGGCAGTGGTTAGGTGGGCTTGTGCAGTCACAACCCACTGAGTTGTCATAGCGCTAAAAACTGGAACACTTTTAAAATCACTGTTCAAAGGGGATCACATCAGGTGTCTGCACTGTCATGTAAGTTTGCTCTTCCAGAGAATTGTGCAATGAGGAGAGCTCGTGAAAATGAAGGAAATCACAGTGTCTAATTGTCAAACAATAGATTTTTTTTTGTTGTCCTATAGTTATGGAATTGTCTGAATATGAGGGAGGCAATTACAGCGAACCAAACTTGTCATTTCGCTTTGAGATGGGTGCATTTCTGATTCTTGACGACATGGTTATGCTGTAAAAGACCAAAACCTCCCACTGAGTGGCTTTAGTGTTTTCCTCGCTCTGAAAAAGTCTGCATTTCCTGTCCTTTAGTTACACGCTCAACACGACCGCAGAGCCTTTGTTCCTCAGGGTCAGATTCTCCCAGAAGAGAGAATCTTCCCAAGCCGCAGCTGTTGAATGACCACGCTCGACCACACTGGTCTCTGTCTCCTGACCACTCTTCTAAATTGCTCTCCTCCATCCATTCCTCCCACCACCATTCCCCCACTTCCCTGTCTCTTTCCACCCCCTTTTACCCCCCTGTTCCCAAGAGAAGCCAGCTGGGCTGGATTTACTCTGGTCGTTCTGTCGCAGGGCGAAGCCCAGTCTGCTCTTTGGGCGGGCAGCGTCATTTGACTGGGTACTGGTCAGGGCCGGTAGATTAGTAACTGGATATCTACAGAGAGGCCAGTGGGGCCTGAGCCCTGTGATCCAGTGGAAAGTTAGGTCTCTGCGGTGACCTTGTGGTTCTGTGTGGCCCAGGACGCGGACCGCAGTCCCTGCTGACACCCTGTTCCCCGAGGACGTGGTTTTACTCCAAATCATGATTTCCCATCTCCTACTCCGCGACTCTCTGTCTGTGACTGTGGGCCTCTGCCCAGTGCTTTCTGGTGAAGAGAATACAGCACCTCCTCACCAGTGGTGCTTGAGGCCACTTTTCTCCCATGGAGTCGGGCACACAGGAGGAGGCCCTTTTCTAAACAAGTTAAAAGAGAGCTTTTAAACCTCATGTCACATGTATACGGTGCAAAATGGGCTGGTGGCACAGAAGTGGCCGGAATGGGCCTGTGAGCACACATTTGTGTGGTCTCTGATTATATGGAGAGTAGCCCTTTAAAGAAAGAGACAGTTCGGTATTCGCCTAAATGTAATAAGATACTTGAGGCAGTAATATGATTTACAACTTTGGTTTTCCAACATCTCAATTTAATAAGAAAAAAAAATCTAAAAATAAAAACAAAACATAATATGCACCTTTTACGTATTTTAATTACACATGTAGTGCTAAATGAATTAAGCAACCAACAGCTGACATTATGAGATCAATCAGTTTTTTCACCTTTTTTCAATCATGAAAAACATCTGCAGCCCCTACACATCTGCAGTGTCATGCTATTCTGTGTCAATAGTTATGCCATTGCTGGGATAAGCATTGTGGGAATGTGACATCTTCTCAACATGCACATTTCTGCTGACCAGAATCATCAACATGGCATCCAGATGTCGGCCTGAAGGCACCCACACACACACATACGCAGAGAGAATAGAGAAAGTCAAAGCAGATCCTCCCAACATCTTCTGTGTGCGCAGTTCATAGTTGCTTGTTTGGTTCTTATTTTGAAATAATAATCATATTTTTGCGTTGAACTGTTTAGAATAGGTAGACACTTAGCGGATCGTTGTGTGTGGCGAGAGCTGGCAAGCATTAAGAATTCCTGCCGATTTTGACTCTCACACAAACCCACCCTGCACAAGCCTCCTTTCTTTTCTTCACTCCTCTATCTCCACCCTATTGTTGTGTCTCTACCCTCTCTTGAACTTTGTCTCTGAGCGAATGCACACGCATCCTGAACATGCACCATTTCTGTTATGCTATCCAATGGCCTGGAGGCTCAAGTGAGGACAGACCTGACTGCTGTTGGCCTCATATCAAGAAATACCTGATGGGTCCCTACACTCATGCCAAGACTCATTTATGAAGCGTGAGACCGTCAACAGTTGCTTTCGAAACCTATGAGTCACGTTTGTAGTGTTATTTTCTATAAGAACAAAGGAGTGGTACTAGCAGTTATTTCCAAAGCAAAATTTTGGAAGGGATTTCTTCTTCTTTGTTTTTTTTTTTGTTTCTTCCACGCACTAGTACAGTACCTCAATGTGAAATTTGATTTGTCAGATTCTGATCAAGATTCACTACTTACCATCCATCTGTGTCTTGTCTTGCCCAGAATTCCTCACCGACAACATGATAGGTATTTCTTGAATTTCACCATAAAAACATCAAAATAGAGACATCTGAAGAGATCCAACACACTGCAGCTTGTATTTTCTATGTCAAATGAAAACACAGTGGAGACTGTCCAGTGCGATGATTTCTATGGAATTTTGAGTATGTGTATATTTTGCTGCTGTTTAAAGCGGCATTACGTTACAAGGTGCTACACAATTTAATAAGGGCGGATTTCCATCTGTAAAAAATGTGTGTGTGTAAATGGGGGATTTTGAAGTTATCGTGGACACTGTTGTAACTCTTTCAGTTGGTTTTCTGTCTTTGATATACGGTGTGTTTCTGAGTCAATGTGCATTATTCCATCTGGTTTTCCCCTTTTCTAATGGTCCTACACAGTATAGGTGCGAGCAAAAACTTAATGACCATTAAATGACCATTATTTCATTAGATGTCAAGGTCCGGAGTGTG
Organism: Chelon labrosus; assembly: GCF_963514085.1. Lineage (NCBI taxonomy): Eukaryota > Metazoa > Chordata > Actinopteri > Mugiliformes > Mugilidae > Chelon > Chelon labrosus. The sequence continues at coordinate 21,085,499 of NC_140347.1, forward strand.
TTAGATAGTAAGAGAACAGTCGGTTCTCGCTGACAACATGTTGGCTGCAGGAGAAATGGGCAGACAAGAGCCAAATTTGTATGGTCAGACCCGGTGACAGGGTCTTGGAAGGTAAGCTGCAACAAATCTGATCCACGGTGGCTCCAACTCGCATCTTACAGTAATTAAAGAATCTGCCGCTAATATTATTGGGCCAGTTACCACAAGACACATTCTTGGTCAGGCCGTGCAAGCTGACGTCCGACATGGCTTTTTTGTCTGAATGGCAGACAGCATATAAGGCATGGGTGGTCATAATATTTTTTCATAGATGTAGATGTCACTTTTTGAATTTGAAGCTCCCACTCTGTACATTACATAATTCAAAGAGTGTTACTAGAGTAGTTTATGCTTGGTTTGTGGATGTAAGATCAAAATTAGTAATGGTGCTAAATTATTAGCATCAGTTTCCAGCGCATGTATGCTGGATGAAATTATATAAATTTTATTGAGTATTTTATAGAGATTGATTAAATATATTTCTTTTCATCAGATGTGGTACATTATGAGGATTAGATTGCTGTGGCGGTATGCCAGCAATAGAGTTTTGTTTATAGTTGACGCACTATGTAGATTTTATTTGTGGTGGTCGACGAAAAAGAAGAGGAAATAATGAGAATGAAATGTCGTTTCAATCATAGAGCAATTGCAACATTTATTGAAGTGTTGGCTTTCTTGTATTGATTTTTCAACACATTACAAAAATACATATATGTTCAAAACAGCAGATGTGTACTGTTCTGAAATCACTTTTTTTCCACAATGATGCACTCCCCCCTCCCAAAAGAAAGAACAAGGAAACTATTTTGTACAAAGAGTGTAAGTGAAAGGCGTGAAAAGTGAAATATGAAAATGTATTTCAAAATTACAGTTGCAAGTGCCGTCACAAGACCTTCAACCAACCATGAGGAAAAACAAAAAGAAAATCATAATAATAATGTCCATGAACGTCTCATAAAACTGATGTGGAAAAGAATTCCTGCGCAAACCATTGTATTCCCCTGCCGAAGGTTCTTCCTTTAAGCTCATTCTTCTCCTGTTTTTTTTTTTTTTGCTTTGTTTTTTTTTTTATTTATTTAGTTTTACATCCATAAAGGATGGCTTCAAAAACCAACAACATGAACCCCATTCAAAAAATAAAACTAAAAAAAAAGAAAGAAAATAAAACATATCAAAATTAAAAGATGAAGATACCAAAAGTCAAAAATGGCACCACTGTTGTTAGAAAAAAAAAAAAAAAAACTGGCATGAATCTGCAATATTACACTTAAAAAACTGTCCATACAGTGAACAAGTAATCATACAGAAACATATTTATGTAGATAAAATCCCTCCACCAGGATAATTATACAAAACTGCTATGGCATTCAAATCATTTGAAAGAACATTGGAGAAAACAATACTTTATTATCATTTTTAAACACTTACACAGAGTATTTCATCAATGGCATACTTCAACACTGTAAACATATTGTAAGACTGAATGTCCATGTGTGATTTGGCTCTCCGCGCGGCTTCCACTGTTCGTCGTTTGAGTGTGTTATATTTCATAGTCGTACGGCTCAATCTGGCCTGACGCTGAACTGAGTTTTCTGGGAATTAATACGCTGTGTGTTTACAACAGGACCTTGAGTTTCCCCACTCATGCATCAACATGTGTAAGCAAGCTGAATGTAGCTCTTGAGCCAATCTAGCTTTTTCATGTTAATTCATAGAAAATATATTGAACTACATGGTAACTGAATAGCTTATGGAGAGCTCTCCTGACCTCAACATCATTTTTAAAGATTGCAAAAACAAAAAGAATTTGCATTCAAGGTACAGTATATATATATATATATATATTTTTTTTTTTTTTTCTCAGAGAGGAGCAGATCAAAACTGACAATAGGCCAGAATAGCAGGTCAAACTTTCAAGTGACAATGATTTTGATGATTGAGAATTGCAGTACTAAAATGAAAGATGTAGTCTCAATCTCCTTTCATGTGGCTTTGCTGTCTCCCCTCCTCTCACGCTCACTCTGTCTCACTCTGATGGTCTGTTATAAGATGTGGCCAGTAGATGTGCATTTGGGTACAAAAAAAAATACACTTTTCATATGCTTCCAATTTCATTTGAATGACTATTCTCCCCGGTCAAGGTCTTGCTCTCTCTCCCTCCATTTCTTTCTCACATTTCTTCATTTCTCAGTTCCAATCTTTCATTTTTACTATAAGAATAGCCCCTACTCAAGGTCGCCCGGCCGTCCCCCAGTGCAGCTGCGCTCAAAATTATCATAACTCATATAACATTTTTTTGCGCTAGATTCATTTCAGGATGAACGATGCAGAAAATAAAAACCGTAATCCCCAAAAGACACGAACATGCACACTGTCTCAAAATCTGTTACTGGGAGTTAAACCCATATCGCTTTGTGAGGCGAATGAACAGGCTTCCTTTTAAAAGCCGCTCTAATGCATGAATCTGAGCTAGTGAACTGTGAAAAGACGCCGTCAGAGAGAGGCTTAGAGCATGGTGCAGAGAGAAGAACACACGCTAACACATTCTGATATGAATTTCATTTGAAACCATTTCGTGGATCCTAAGGCGACACAGGAAGTCAACCTGGGTCGGAGAGAGTTGCCACGCCACACATGAGAGGGAGATGAAGAATAATTTAGAAAAGTGTTACAATAGTTGAAGTAGCTTTTGTTTAACAAATTACCGTTGAATAAGCACACATGGGATGGGGTTGTGGGAGAGGTAATTAACTGGGTCTGATAAAAGCAATAATGTATGGTAGTTACATTTAGCATATACTGTGGATGATGCAAGCAGCTGGTCTTCTGATTGTTTAGTTTTAGGCCATCTTTCACGTACAGTAAGGGCTACTTTAACATATAAAAAAAAGAATATATTTACAAACCATAAACAGGACTGTTCTCCATCTCACATTAATCACAAGTAGTCTTAACTTATTCAACATATTAAATATGGTGGTTTAATCCTACATTGGGAATGTACTGAGCATCAGTTAAGGGTATCTCCAAGTGCAACCTTTATTTATGTCCTTACTGAAGCAAGGACAGCAATACAGTAACTGCATTTTGAAATTATTCACATGCCAATATTTAAAAGGACAAAGTTCCCTGAATAAATTAATAGTAACTCTTTCCAGGTCTCTACGATAATGTTGGATTTTTAAAATCCAGCATGATGTTTTCTTGTCAGGCTGACATTCAGTGCTTTAGGCCTGTATGAGGGAATGGATTGTAGTCCGCTGCTGCAGTTAATATAGAAAACAATTATTTTTACTTTTAAAAGCTTAACTGCTTCACACAAAGTTACTTTCACGTGATAATAAGCTTCCTTATAGGAACAAAAGAACATTTGTATTAAGGGTGACTTCTTTTCAGTTATCGCATTTTAGAAAAAAAAAAAAAAGTTTTTTTTTTTAGCACATTTCAAAACTAACTCCATATGAAATCCCACAAAGATGTACCTGCACATGCCAAATATCATTACAAAAATCCAATAAATACAGAAATTATTGCACAGTAGAAAGGCTCCATGGATTCCTAACTGATAAAATCCTCAGACAGTTTGCCAGGAAACACCAAGTTGGGCATTCCAGACAAGTTCTCATTAAAGTTTCCCTTTGTTTATATTCTCAGGTGGCAGTTTCTGTGACAAGAAAAAAAGATGAACATCAATCAATCTCATTTTTTTTTTTTTTAAGAGAGAGATTTTCCAGCCAGGCCCCATTGCTGAAGAAGTGGTTATAGGGATTACGTGTGTGCATGTACATGTGTGTTTGTGTGTATGTGTGGAAGAGAGAGTGTTTGTGTACACTGAATAACTAATGGTTGCTGGCTTAACCTCTGTCCGCTTGCTCTAATTTGACCTCACTGGCCATCAAATGTTCGCCATGCCATTTCTTCATGTGTTTCTCCAGCGTGCTGTACACACTGAAGGGCATGTGGCAGATGTCGCAGCGGTACACCTCTTTTCCAAATTGCCCGTGGGTCTTCATGTGACGTGTCAGCTTGGAGCTCTGGGCACAGGCGTAGCTGCACAGGTCGCATTTGTAGGGCCGTTCCCCTGTGTGGCTGCGTCGATGCACCGTCAGGTTGCTGCAGTTCTTGAACACCTTGCCGCAGTACTCACAGGTGTCATTCCTCCTCTCTTTGGAGCTTGGGGGCCTGCCGGGTCCAGGTCCCCGCAAGAGGTGAGGGGTGCTGCTGCCACTGCGCCCCGAGGCACTTCCACCCTCCATCAGTTCCCCAGGTGGGGTGGAGAAGCGAAGGCTTCCTGTCTCTGAAGATGAGTGCTCAGAGGAGGTTGCAAACGGTGACTGGCGGGAATCAGTGAATCCCAAGAAAGGTTCTCGGATGAAGTGGCGTGAAGCAGCATAGCCAGCCAGGAGCTGAGAGTAGACGTTTTCGGGAGAGATAAGGGGTATGGTCGGGGGAAGCTCCAGCTGTTCTTTCTCTATCTTGATCCTCTTGTTGTTGGAGGGGCTTGGGCTAGTGATAGGGGTGGGTCGACGCTGGAACAGCCCAGGGAAGGACTCTGCTTCAGATACACTGATCCTGCCATTCATCACAGGCCTCTGGTCTTCCTGCACATCTCGCTCTCTGTTATGTTCCCTCTCATTCTCTCTTTGTCTTTCTGCTTCACCCCTCTCTCCACCATCTCCATTAGGTTGTCTCTCCAAGCTTCGCTTGTTAGGGTTAAGTCTAAGGTGATTGTCCAGATGGTTGTATGGGTGCATGATGCCCACCCCACCACTATCATTTACTCTGTCCCCACTTAGGGATTTCTCCTCAGGAGACTGTCTTGGGCCATTTTCCCTATTCTGGTTGTACTCCTGGGAGTCCTCACTTAAGTTGGAGTCTGGCCGACTTCCATTTCTCAGTTCTTCCTCCTCTTCCTCTTCCTCCTCTTCCTCTTCCTCCTCTTCTTCCTCCTCTTCCTCATTGTCCATTCCCATTCCCCTTGCATCTCCTTCTCTATTCTTTTCTTCTCCCTCTCCTCCCTCTCCTCTACGTTCCTGTTCTGGGGAGCCAGGCATAGCCCCGGATTTGTGGTGCATATGTGTCTTCATGTGCCTTTTAAGCTTGCTGGCCTGAGAACAGGCGTGATCACATAGATGACACTTGTACGGCCTCTCTCCTGTGTGGCTGCGTCTGTGGACAATCAGATTGCTCTGGAACTTAAAAACCTTGCCGCAGAACTCACAGGATTTGGATTTCCCTGGGGCCTGGTTCTGACCTTGTGAGTCAGGAGGGCTGGAAGACCCGTGTCCCCCCTGCGAGGTGGGTGGTTGAGGGGCATAGGTGAGAAATGCTGGGGGCTTGGCACCAGGTTGAAAAAGCGTAGGACTCAGCAGGCGGTGCATGGGTGGAACACGGTTTGGGGAAAGAGGAGGTGTGGGCCCACCATTATTGGTTGTGTTGCCGGCCAGTTCCCTCAAGCGACGGGAGAAGTCCATGGAAGGAGGCTCCATGGGGGTCATTCTCATCACCCTCTCAAAGGCACTGGGGTGCTGTGACAGCAGCCCCATTTCCTCTGGGCCCAGCCGCTCTAGAGGTGGTCTAGGGGGAGGTGGAGGGCTGACAAAGGGTGGCGTTGCAGGCAACCGGGTCTCCATGTACCCTGGAGGAGGAGGGTGTTCCCTGAGCAGGGGCGCAGCCATGCGGAGGAGGTGGAATGGGTTGTTGGTGTCACCGAGGAAAGTGGGGAGAGGGGAGCGGGGCAATGCATCAGCTCCTGGGGGTGGAGGCAGAGCCATGCGGGGAGTGAGGGAGCAGTTGGCTAGGTGGTTGTCTAGGTAGATGCGGATGCCATGAGTGTGCTGGGCATGCTGAAGCAGGAACCAGGCACTGTTGAAGGTCTGCTTGCAGGTAGTACAGATGTAGCTGGATGGCTCATCTTTATCTGTGGACCAAGACAAAGAAAACACCATTATTGTAAAAGTTCAAATATGTCTTCTAACAACTTGTGAGAAAATTTGTGGGGTTAATCATTTTTCTTAAAACCTAAAGTACATTATCTTTCTTTTTGTGTCTGCGTTTGGGGGTCTTCCATAGGCTTTTGTGTTTCTCTGTGTGTTGACAAGGTGTGTGTGTACAGGCCTAACGTAGGTGGTAGTTATTGCCCTAAGGCCATGGCACATTATGCTAATTCTAATGTCAGCTAAGCTTTAATATACAGATCCATCTCTTCTACTCTGTCATTTCCATATAGAGACAAGGGAGGCAGCAGTGGGGGAAAAAAAAAACAAAGAAAAACAAAAACAAAAAATGAGAATATTGTGGTGGAGGTGGGGATGGGACTTGGGGGAAGGATGTGACATTAGAGAGAAAGAGAGACATTCAAAAGGAGAGGTGGGAGAGAGGATGCAGACAAGGTGTAAACAGTGAAGACACTTCCGGTCTTAACACAACTTCCACATTAAATTAAGCTCTACGTCAATGGTGTAATAAGGAGTACAGTAAAGTGAGTCCACACACAGAGAACTGTACGTCACACACTGACAAATTGCCCCTTTAAATAGTGTGACTTAATAATGCCAAATGAATCCATCAGTCACTGTGGCATGGCCTTGTCATCCTGCTTGTGACTCATAAAAAGAACCTTGGCAGGGATTCATCTAATTCAACACAGGCTTGTAGTGAAGACGCATTTCCACAGTCTTGTGTTTGCTTGCAAGGCATCTGTATCTACTTTATCATCAGTGGCTACCGCAAGTAGAGTCAAGTTGGTACGGTGGTCCCAGAGCTTGAAGCCCGGAGGGGCGAAACAAAGGCGGGGAAGTTACTCTTGCCCAAAGTTTTATGTGATCACGAAAAAAGTCCTTAAGATGGCTGACTGCCTCAAAGCCACCCTCTGTTATGGAATGTAAAGCACACATGCAGACACTGGTACACGTACAGGAGTGTTTTCTGTTCACTTTCCTCTCTCTGTCTCTTCTCAGTCTCACAGTGTACCTCCACACACTCACAAATTCACACACACACACACTTGTACTATGCAGAACAGATGAGCGAAAGCTGATGTTGGATCAGTGTCTAGTACAGGAAGCTGATTTGGCGGTGTGATTGGTTTGGCTTTCCCCAGGGGAGAAAGGGTCAGAAAAAGTTAATGAGGGGCTCATTTACTGATTCTGTCTGTTTTTCTCTGCTATTAGTGGGGCTCTGGTGCAGCCGTCACTCTCACTACTTGTGTGGGGTGGGACACGACCTGACTCTTCCTACTAATGTGTGTGTGAGCATGTTTTTGTGCACGTGTATGAACATGTATGTATTTTTGCACTTCGATGTGTATGTCTGCGTGCATGTGTGGGGCGAGTGGCGGGCTGCCTGCCCGTGTTTAGTTTGGCTAAGCTTCACACGGCCGCTTGGCAGCAGAGAGCTGGACAGCTTAACAGCTTGGACGGGGAGAAGAGAACGAGAGAGGGAAGAGGAGGAGGAGAGGGGGTAAGAAGAGAGGTGGAGGGACTTTAAGGGCCAGACGTGCTTGAGTACACACACACACACACACGCACTGACACACACCGAGGCTATTTACATGCCCCCAGGGACCAAGTTAGGTCTATAGACTTGGGAGCTGTATAATCTCATCAACACACACGGATCAATATTGAATAAAGACATGAGATTGGGAGTAGGATTGATGATCTCACTCAGTTTTTCAAAGTGTGTTTTTTTCCATCTTATCCACATTTTTGTCTGTACACATGGCCTCATCAATAGAAGCTACCCAATCAAACATAACCGTCCCCACAACCATGCACCCTCCCACCACCGCTACGGCAACACATTTGCATCTTGTCATATCTTACACAGCCGTGCCATATGCTGTTAAAGGAAGCGTGGCAGCTAATAGAGTGGCAGCTGATGGCTGCTGCCTAATGACGGCCAAAGACAAATTTCATCAACTTCCCAAACAAGCAAGCATCCAGGGGGAGGGGAAAGAAGAGAGTGGAGAGCAGAAAAGAAAAGACTTGGCAATAAAAGAATCAAAGACTACTGATAGATAGATAGATAGATAGATAGATAGATAGATAGACTGACTGACTGACTGACTCAAACTATCAAACTCTATTGCAAACAGTTCTAACCAACCGACAGGTAAGTGGTAAACCCAAACCTGCAGGTTGCAAGACTTCCTCTCCTTTGTAAGCATCATAGTCACTTCCCTCATGTTGCTTTCGTGCACACACAGATGCACCAACAAATACACACAATAGGTTGCAGACATACCCACTCCATTCTTTCCTCTCAAATGCAGACTTGCACACACGCTGAGAGAGTGTCGCTGCTCAGTGCTCCAGCCAATAAAAGCCTTCATTAAAGAATCACGATGGGCCGTGTCATGCTCCAGTTTGTGGTAATTACAGTCGTCTGCCTGACACACAGGCAGGGACCTCTCCACCGCTGACCGCCAAGGTCAACTACCAGTTAGAATAGTTACATTCTCCTCTTCACGCAGTCACTGATGCTGGACCTAATCGCCCAATTTACTCTGGCGCACCATATGCACATAGACACACGACATCCTAGCGCACACACACTCACTGAGATGAGAGGTTAAATGAAATGGAGTCACAGCGGGATTCAGTAATATGGTACACTGCATTTTGCTGCTTTTTGTCATTTTGCTAGCAATACTGCAATTTGTTAAAGCTATAGTGTAATGGGATTCACCTCAAAAAGACTATCAATTATTTTTCCGCCCAGGTGTTCGCTCGGGCAGCCTTTCCCATGAAACAGAGGAACGCAATACAGAACTGAGACCAGCTTAAGAGGGCAGCTCTTTGTCCTGTGTAACAAAACGAGGGCTAAGGGCCAGGAGGCCTGGAGGAAGTTATTAAAACATTGGCACATGCGTGGAGCTGAGGTAGGCCAGTAATAATGCTCTCCTTCTCTCCTGGGTTGGTTTTTTTACTAAACCACCAGGCCAATTAAGCCAGTCTTCAGGGAGTAAGATCTGAGCTTTACATCAGATTTTATTCTTTCCAGATTGCCTTTTATAGCCATTATTTTGCCTTAAAAAGTACAAACAAAATGCCAGTGAATGAAGGGGAGCCATGGTATTGACTGTTTGCATATGGCTAGTGTACAAAAGTTGGTGTGAGGTTGGTGGGGCTGACGTAGACACCAGGCGTATGGTGCAGACATGTGGATTTGTGTTTAATTTAGGAATTCACATGCCATCCTTTCAGCCTCCGGCCCGAGTCTGATTTATATTTTAAAGCATGAGGTCGCTCCATTTACGTTACACTTACATTTTGGGGCCTTTATCAGATGCGCTAATCCACGGGGACTTATATTAAGACCACAGAAGAATAACAAAATTCCACAGGCTCAGTCTTCAACAAGACAGTGAGCAGTGAGAGGCTGATGAAGCATGCTCACTGATGCCAGTTTAACCCTCACAGAGCTCAGGGAAAATAAATCATTATTGAAAACAAGGTGGAATCAAATGCTAACCCGCCAACTGCACTACTGTACCACCTTCAGGTTTTCCAGGTCAGCTCTAGAGTGATCAGCACGGTACATGTGGCACAGTGGAGTTGGTAGAATAAGAAGTGTAGAAACAGAAAAGGCCAGTAAAGGTTTTGGCTGTTAACAAGGAGAGGACTCGGGCAACAGAGGATGTGCTACAGTAGGTGTCAAGCATGTGTGTGTACACTGCAGCATTCCTGGAGTTCAGGTTTGCTGTACTGCTCAAACATTCCATCAAGGGCGACAGAACGCCACAGCGACAGATTTACATACAGAACAAAGCTGCCTGCAGGCTAGGCCACTGGGACACAAACCTGCCCCTGCAGCCCCTCCTTTCCTCTCACACACGCACACAAACACACACGCTCTCTGAACACACGCGCTCACACGCCGGCACAAGCCCTGGGAGTACGCGTGTGTGCACCTGTCAGGGGTTAGCTGACACCTCTGCTGCTGGCAAAGCAGCTCCTCATTAGCATGGCTGTGATCTAGGGGTCCCCAGGGGTCCCAGCCTCCTCACCTCACCCCCCGTCCCCCCCTTGCACCTCTGCTCCTCTCCTCCTCCACCTCACTGCTCCCATCCGTCCCTCTTGCTCTTCCCACTCCTCCTCCTTCTTCTTCCGTGCTCCACTCCCCTCCGCTCTGATGGCTTGTTTGTCATGAAGGGGGCTAATCAGGGCACACAGGGCCAAGCGGATCAACTGTGCGAGTCTGTGTGCTCTTCACAGGGGATAGGGAGCTCGGACTGGAAACTACAGTACGGCAAGCAGGGGCAGACTGTCACAAAAATGTAGTAAAGGAAAGAGGGAGATGTAGAGAAAGAAATAAGTAGAGAGACTGCGGAGGGTGGCAGTAGCAGGCAGGGGGTAAGGCTCTCACACAGTGTGACTGGCTCCATGCTAACTCAAACCAGCTTCAGCCTGCTAACCATATACATCTGTGTGTCTGTGCATGTGTGTGTGTGTGTGTGTGTGTGTGTGTCTGCAGCCAATATGACCAGCTGAAATGCCTGACAGCCCAAGAGAAGATTTAAAGAAACAGTGCTCGTTAATGCATTTGCAGAAAAGTGTGTGGGATCGAGAGCCATGCACAAAATTGTAAAGTTTCTCCTTTTTTTTAAATCCCTTATCTTCTCCTTTTCCCTCTTTCCCTGTCTTCCTTTTCTCTCACGTACACACTAAGCACCTGTACAAGGTATCTGGGTACTCCACCCTGACCCTCATGCCTCCTGGGATGTGGGTCAAATGAACAATAAAAGGGATCAGGTATCTCCAACAACTTGATCACACACACACACACTGAGTAAGTCCAGCTGTACAACAATGCATGAGCAGAGAAGGCTCTCATGTAGCACGACTGAGGGAGCACGTTACCGTCATGAGGCAAGCTATCCCAGCCAGGGCACGGGGGACATGCTGTGAAAAATAACTGGCAAGACCTCTCTGTCAGCAAAGAGCTATGACTTCTGGCTCGGGTTCCAGGACAAAGGGGGAGAAAGAGGGAGCAATACAGAGAGAAAAGAGAATGAAAAGAAAAAGGGAGCTCCATAAAGTGCATTAGCTGAGCTTTCTGTGGCATTTCTCAAAGCCTGACTCATCGCCATCAGCTCCTAACTGGCCCCAGTGCCTGCACACACACACACACTCGCACCCACACACACTGTGTGTTCGTTTTAGGGGTCTGTGCACACACTTGTGGGGTCTGCTGTCTATCATGTGACGCTGACAAATGGATGACACTCAATCGTGCTTGTGGTTGAAAGAAGATGTAAGAGAGAGGAGCAAGATGGAGGAGAGGATTAAACAAAGAAAGGGAGGATGGGAGGGGGGGAAAGTCAGTGAAAAAGTGGATTAAAAAAAATAGAATGGCAGGCGGTGTGGAAATAGAGGAAGAATTGTGTTTTCTTTATCACCTGCATCGCCATTTTCAGCAAAATTACATCCATTTTAATTTCCATCCCCTGAACATTTTACTATGACACAACAGGGAAAACAGAAACAGACAACGTGAAACTAAAAAAAAGAAAAGAAACAAGAGGCATCTTCATTCACTGTAAGAGGAGATGTGTGATTCACCTTTAATAAATAGAATAAATAAAGCAGATTATTTTGGTTGTTTTTTTTTTTTTTAGAATAAAGCTGACCACTGATGAAGCAGACGAGAAAAACCAAAAAAAAAAAAAGCAAAATGCCCGGTAAGGTGACAGCAAAAAAAAAAACCTTGAGCTGCTTTGACACTGAAATGGAGACTGACTTTGTGGACTCACACAATGTTTGTGTAAGGTTTTACATCCAAATGAGCTTCGGTTATACCCCTCAGGGCATCTCACTTTGTCCGGAAAGTCAATTTCCAATTCCCTAGCACTGAATAGGAAATTGACAGATGAGTGACACGTGAATTGCAGTTTGTGGGTTTATTAAATTTTTCATTGGATCGATCAGTTTATACAAACACATGTAGGCTACTGTATATATTAAAAGGGTGTGAAAATGCATTGTTCCAGCCCTGATAAATACATACATGAGGAGTATTGCTCATCTTAAGTGTCCTTTTGCGAACGTCTCCAAGGATTTTCCTTCTCGACTGACACTGCCATTACATCTAATCTCATACAGTAGTGCTTTTATGCTTCTGTTTGTGATGTGTGTGTGTGTGCGGCAACGCATGTGTACGTTAGCATGTGTGTCTCTCGGTCCACCCTTCTGTGAAAGGGTGCTATATTCTTTCAGCAGCAGTAATGGTTCCCAGCTGGCTTCTGCCCATTGGAGCCAGTCCCGCTTAACTAGCAGCCCACAGGAAGATACCACCACGGCCTTGAATGGCACACAAGCCTTTCCAGCCTAATCAACTCACTATAAAACTTGCCCCTCGCATGCTTCACACAAGCTGCAGAGTCCATTCCAGTGACTGGGGGAAAAACATGCGTGATCTAATTCACTATTAACTTGAAATTAATTCGGGCTGTGAGATTCACAGGAGGGAGAGAGAGAGAGAGAGAGAGAGAGAGAGAGAGAGAGAGAGAGCACGTGGAGCATTGCATCGTTTGGCACCAATTTGCAGGTTGTCTAATTATTATTAGCTAAACTAAACCGAAGCAACAAAAACTGAAGAGTGATAGAAAAAAAAATGGATAGTGGTATTTATAGTTTACTGTATTTATAGTACGGTTCTGCTTGGTCTAGAAGAAGGGGTTACGGAGCTCATTTTAAAAAGCAGGATATGGGTATGTGATATCCTTAGACCTCTTAAACTAATAGTTTGAGAAGACTCCCGTGTTTGTCTGGTAAAAAAAAAAAAAAAAAAAAAAAAAAAAAGGCTTCTGCCAGGAGAAACACAGCAAACAGTTACCCAGTCCATTCATTCATTTGCACTTCAGTGTTTTTATGGATTTAACAAACAACAAAAAAAAAACTTTAACAGCTTTAGAGCTGCTGGGCTTTTGTTAAGTTTGCACAGAGCCAGGCTGTTTCCGGCCTTTATGTTAATATAAGATAACCAGCTGGTGGCTGTAGAGTCGCGTTTACCTATCAAATTTGAGAATGGTATTGATTTTCTTGTGTAAGGACGTGCAACGGTCGTGTCTCCAGGGGAATTCTGTTCTCTCTCCCGATGCGTCCCGAAATACTCAGGTGTGTCAAACGGTCTCTTGTCTCGCACCGTCTCTAACACGCAGACTCAAATTCTCCCGTACGCACTCAAATGCAGGCATGAACATAGATTCATCACTCGACACCCAGCACATATTTATGAAGTGACATGATGGGGCTGAGTTTGGCCCCAGGCCTCCCCCTGTGGGTTCCATGTGGCCTCTCCCTCTGTCTCCCTCTCTTTCATTTCATTCTTTCTTTCTTTCTTTCTCGTTTTCTCTCTGTCTTTCTGGCTGTTATCACGCTGATACATTTCCTACTCCTGGCACAGCTCCTGCATAGCTTATGGTTAAAGAAAGCTTTCATCTATCCAGTGCCTCTAGGACACACACACACACACACACACACACACACACACACATAAACACACTCACACCCACACATATACAAGCACTGGTACGGGCCAGCACTGCCCCGCCAGACCACAGGCTCAGACAAGCTCCGCTGGCACCAATCACCCTGATAACATCTTAGGCTTTATTTCATTTTGGCTTGCTCTGTTCTGCTCTGGGAAAGACCGGCACAGAGAAGAGGGCTTTCTGGAAAAGTATGAATTACGCCAGCATGCAAGGAGAGTGTAGCCCCTTAACCTTGAGCAGTTAACTCCCCTGTCTGCAATGCCATCTATGGACATGACAGTGCAAGCCCTTTCAACAGACCGGAGCTGATGTTCCTTTCCCATTCCTGCAGATGGCACGTCAGTTTTTAAGAAGTAAAGTTAAAGGAGGAAAGAATCCAACATAATGATAATAATAAAATATAATGAATAAAACCAGGAACTACTTTACTCTAAAGGATCTATTTTCTCAAAAAAATAAAACATTAAACATTAGCATGTGATTCCAAACCAACTGTCTCTATAGGTATTTCATAAGCTATCACTATTTTATAGTCCTTAAATAACAATTCAAAGTGTGATCTGCGGATTATCCAGAGCGGCAGCGGAACTATTTCTAGAAAGACATGTTACTATTAATAATTCTTTTGAGCACAAGTGAAATACTTTCCATTTCTTTTGTATTCAAAGCACCAGAAACATCAAAAATGTTAGGCAAATTAACCTAAGTCTATCTAGGCGCCTTTGTAAGTTAAAAGGGCAAACTTAGATTAAAAACGAAAGTGAATATGACCTTTGCGCCCAAACTTCTGCTTTTTTTTTTCTTCTTTTTCCCTCCTTCAGAAAACTTTTACTGCTTACAGTAAATCGCTACTGTGTATGTGAGGGTTGCACAGTGTGTATGAAGGTGGCATGAATAATGTGTTGTTTGTATACTAGATACCGCTCTTGGCACACCAAGACAAACCAACATAAAGGCAGCTTACGTTCGTCATGTGTTTGTCTGGGTCTAGTGTTTTCTCTCGGAGTAATTGCTCAAGACAAATAAGTGGATGAAATAAGGGGAATCGTAAGCGTACCATGAAAGGCTTTCAATATATCTTGCGGCGAAGCAGCCTGTAAAAGGAAAAATACGGCATAAACGCTGTCTCCTTATTTTCTTCCGCCACAAGCCCACCCAATCAGAGCAGGACACTAATAAGATAAGAGGAAAGGAACAACAACAGTGTTGCAAGTAGGATTACCCCTGTCTGACTGGCTAACAAGCACCATCTCTTTTCCTTTTCACAAATACTAATGGTAGCCCTTTTCTTCCCAAAGGCAAACACATGCTACTTTTCAAAAGATAAATGGGAGCGAATGCCCTGGTCAGAAATTTCCCCCACTTACTCCTGAAAGGGACATATGATATGCTATATACTAGTTGTCTGCACTATAGCTGAACACAAGATTTCCAGAGTGGAGGAAGGTGTACATGTTGCCATGCAGGTTCTCGTCTGCAGGTGTACACACACAAAAATACTTACACTTGTACTCTATGTATGAACGCCACGTTCTTTAAAGAACTTTCCTCATTAGTCAGCACTGATAATAGTGCACCTGTTAACAAATGTCACCAGTAGAGAGGGAAAGCAAGGGGTAGCTGTCGGCGCAGCAGTCAAAATACCTTGATTACAGCTATTTACACAAAGAACATAAACACGTTCACAAATTCCCGTCGACACAAGACGACTTGTGGGCCATGGCGGCGAGACCATGAAGTTCACATCGGCACTTTACTCAAAAGCCCCACACAAAAAAGTGTTTGTGTTGAATACCGAGGCACCGTCATCGGTCGCCATGCGTAGCGGGGACAGGGTGTGAGGTTTCTAATGCCTCTTCAGCAAGGCTGTTAAGGAGCAAAGAGTCCACACATCTGGAAGACACAGTCAGTCGGCACATGCTGAAAGTTAGCGGTGGCGCTCGCAGTCCAAATTAGTGGCGAGTTTTATTCCCCCGCTGTGGTAGGAAAATATCAAATCTGCTGCCATATGAGTGCCATAAAGTTGGCTGTGGAGTGTTTGATGCCTTCATGTGGGAGCCTTTAAGCCGTGTGTGTACGTGCGTGTGCGTGAGTGTGTTTGGTGGGAGATGCAGGCCTTAATGGGAGATGAGAGCCATTGTATGCATTCTTGCATGTACATATTTTTTTTTTCTGCATGTGTGTGTGCGGCTCTTATCAGCATGTGTGTGTGTGTGTGCATACTGCTGCATGTATGTTTCTGCTTTCCCGCACACACATACCTTGCTGCGTATGAAACGGTTACAGCAGTGTGCGCATGCAGCTGTGCCATTTTAGCAGCTCCCTTATAGACCTAGCTGACCCTCCTGTATAGAGCAGGCAGACAGACACAAGCAGAGTCAGACGGCCCCTGGGGTGGTCCTGTCTGAGGTGCAGTGTTATGGGCCAGCAACACTAGGGGCCCATACACAGGCAGGAACACGTATGCTGTAATTGCACACACACACAGATGTGTTCCTGAACCCAAATGTTCATACAACAGATAAAAAGAAATGATCAATTAAGGATATCAATAATTTACGTTAATTAAAAAGCCAAGACAAAAACTTTCTTTTGTTGTGTTTCCAAGTGTGAAAACCCTAATTTCTTCTGTTAGTTTGTAAGGAGATAAAAATTCTGAAATTGCAATTGAGAAATTTTACATTCAGCCTATAGCTGGTTGCCAGTGGCTTCTAGTTGCTGTGACTCGCATGCGGCACTGTGCAAAAACACCAACAATTATACATACAAACGGTCCAAAGCAAAATGCATAAATTATGATTAATTGTTCCTGCAGCGTATGTACTGAATCTATTTTGTGTCACAATTTTCTTGAAATATTGTGTAAAAATATTTCAAAAATAAAATTTTGTGTATTGCATTGTTTCAGGAAGAAAAAATAAAAGCATTCATCAACACAATCAGTAATCTAAACCTAGATCCGTGAAACCAGGACCTAAAAGTGTGTGTTAAGGTTATTCAAAATATGTTGCGTATTCGACTGAAGACGGGAGCGCACACCTAGTATTTTTTTTTCCCTACACACAGAGGAATAGGGAAATATTTTCCACTCACAGAATCTGCAAAAAATGCACACACGCGCAAATTAGAACATGAAAATAGACACACATGCCTAACAGCAGACACGAGATAAATTCCCTGGCAAGCGTTCAAAACACTCATGTAAGAACACACAAACACACACAGAAAACACTCTCGCAGACACACACACACATGCAAGTGAACACGCACTAGCTACACAGCTCCCACCATGTGACCCCTAATCACAACCCCAGAGCTTGGACATCAAATGAAGCAAGTTTAAAAAAAAAAAAGAAAAAAAAAATCATCAGGAGTAATTAACGCATTTTCATATGCAAATGTGATTAATGCAAAACTACAAAGTCATTATGCAAATCGACTTTTCCTTGAGCCTCTGTACAAATATTCGCCGCTCAAATCAGGGATCAGTCTCGCCATCTTTCTTTTTTTATCTCTCACCCCTCTCCCTCTCCCTCTATCTCTCCCTCTCTCTTGGAGTAGAGATAATACGTAAGTAGCATGTGAAGTTATTTCTAACTCACGCAGTGTGTGTGTTTTCATGCGATGGGCCGGGGCTATGGCATTACGCCGCCTGCCTACTGATTACTAGCTGCTTGGCACTGGAGCGAGACAGGGAAGCCGGCGTACAGGGGAAGGTATGAATATGCAAAAGCCTGATTGCTTTTCATGATTAAAGCCTATTTAATATGGAAATGAGAGCAAGCCAGGTGATTAAAGGAGCATTGGGTGGTGGGGCAAAAAAAAAATTGGGGAGGGGGGGCAGAGAGAGAGAGAGAGAGGGAGAGAGAGAGAAAAGAAGAAGAGAGAGGAAAAGGGACACCTTCAAATCCAGTGCAGAGGTGTGGAAACTGGAATGTCACAGTTATTTAGTGAGAGCAGCAGTGAAGCAGTGAAACAAGTGTCAAACACCGCCGATTTGACCTCTTTGAGCACAAAGGTCATTATCACTTTTGATGCGTTTCATAAGCGACACCGCAGTTTTTTTTTCATCTAAAAACCACTGTGACTCATTTAACGTGAAAAACAAAATCCCTCGTTGCCCATTAGCTCAAGAATAAAAACTGATCCTATCACGTTAAAATGCCCCTGCGCACTTAACACACTTTCACACCCGCAGATTATTTTCCACATGGAGGTGTGACAGTTCTAAAGTGGCGGGTGTCTCATTTATATTCTTTGATCGTGGATCCAGTGTTAGGGTGGTTCACTTAAGAGCACCGGTGTCGGCCTCACACCGTGCTTGCAAGTTGTTTGTCAGGAAAAAAAAAAAAGAAAAAAAAAAAGGCAAAATCTTTAACGCAATGTAGAACTATGCCCACAAAAGTGACAACGGGGAGATGAGAGGTGGACGGAGAGAGATACAGAGAGAGATGTTTGAGGATGTTGCTGTCGTTCACATCACCTCATGAAATATTTACTGTGTGATCTCCATACGCTGTGTTTGTGAGCGGGAGAGAATGAGTCAGAAAGAGAGAAAGAGAGAGAGAGAGAGAGAGAGAGAGAGAGAGAGAGGTTGTCATGCTGTGACTTCGCCCGTATGGATGTCTTAAAGCGCTCTAAGGGGGATCGACAGCAGTCCTGGGAGGAGTTCAAAGCAGGGCCAGGGTCGTCTTAGTATGGTAACACTTCCCTAGCGACAACCTCTCGCTTGCCTGATGACACGCATCATTCTTCACAGACGCCACACTCGCACATATACAAATTCATACAGGACACACATGCACGTACACACATTAACATACGCCGACAAAGCCCGCACATATACACGCATAGTGCATGCATCAGCAAGAGAAACTCTGGGCAAAAAAATAAAAAATAAAATCAGGGCAGAGAAGGGCCATTTTTCATCTACGCCGTGTGTACAAAAGAGTACACATGTGCTTGCATGCGCGTTTGCGTTCATGTGAGCGCGTTTGCACCTTTCGGGGTTGAATCTGCTAGCCTTGCAGCATGTTTGCAGTTTAAGCAAGCAGGCTGACAGACAAAGAGGCCAGACAGGATGTTATAAAACACCGCCAGGAGAGAGAAAAAACAATCCAGGAGAGGATGGGGTTAAGCCTCATTATGTTATGCATACAGTGCACGGTATTTTGTGCATCATTAGCATGTGTACATGGAAATGTATGTGAGAAGTTTGACATGCACGTCTTATTTTCATCACATGTTTTGAAATAGCCGTGTATTAGCTTGTATGCCCCAAAGTTCCTCAATATGTGCAAGCAAATGAGATGCTTCCTTATGTGTGTGTCTCTCCGTGTGTGAGTGTGAGTACTTCTAACACATTGGACTTAATTAGACCTAATAATGTAATCTAATTTGGTTGAAACTTGAGACTGCCTTGAGTGGCAATCTAATGTGTCGAACAAAGCTCTCCTCTTCTCTTTCATTTGGCGCTTGGAGTGCTTTCATGTCCTGTTCTCTTAGTGATAAGACTGTCTGTCTGAATGACTAACTGACTGCCGCTCTAAAAGGCTGACTCACTCACAGACTGTGAGTGTTTTCCTTTGACCACCTAGCAGACAAAAATGCCATGTCAAATGAGTCTTTTTAATAACAAAGCTTCCAAAATGTTTTTTCCTCTGCGTCGCTGTTAAGCGCTCATTAAATTTCCATTAGACAATTAACAAAAACCACATTATTATTGATCGATGTTCAGTTACTATTTTTTAAACTCAAGCTGTTTTTCATCTGCGGGAAAATCTTCTGTACTCTGCGAAAAAGCATCCTTTTATTTTCCCCCTGAAATTACCAGTGACATCCAAAACTGCGCTGTCACATATTGTTTGTGATCCCCTACAATAGATTTCTCCCACCGTGCTCGATGGTGGCCACACACACAGCTGCCGGCCGCACGCAGAAACCATGCGCATGCACTGGTTTCTGCAGCGATGACAAAAGACGTCTTCATGAGCTTTGATGCCGAAATGATGTTCAGCTTCATAACGTGTTTGGTCTCCTAGGATCCTCAAGAAACAAATATTCAAGCCACGCGTAAAACCAAACCATAGGGCCTCCCTGTATTTTGACCGTGTGTAAGGTTTGTAATATGGTCACAGGTAAGCAGACTTATGATTAGAAATAGCTTGCGCCGTGAATTGTAACCACTCAAATGGGTTTAAAAAAAAAAAAATCAGCGCTCCTACGGTGAACCCAAGCAGCCGCGGCCTGTTATCGTGATTTCTACAAACTCACACCTTTTACATGTGTTAACACATGATAAACCAGTATAACCCCTTAGTTATGTCGGAGATGTAGAGGGAGTTGTATAAGAACCTAATTTGACAATTATATCAACTCAATCTATCTAAAGCGTGTCTCTGTGCATGTCTGCAGCGACAAAATCTAACGTTATTCAGTCTGCTCTCAGTCTAAAGCCTTCCTTAAACATATTTAAGTCTGACCATGACATAAGAGTGTAACACTGTGGTAGCCAGTTTCTGTGTTAACTGCATAATCTTGCATGAAATTCCCGGATGGTAACTTTTACAATGCAGCCATCCTCCCTCTTTAAACCAACTCCCTCTTAGTCTACTGGAGTCTGTGTAATCCTGGATGGCCTTCCCAGCTCCTGGGTGCGATGGTGACTGTCTCCTCTGATAACTTTGAATTGGCTTCCCTGCAGCGCTGGCAGTCTACAGTCCTTGCCATCCCCCCCCCCTACCCCCCGCCCACACCCTCCCCTTCCCATTCCCCTTCCCGTCCCCCTTCCCCTCATAGCCAGATGAACGGCCTTGCTGCTTTATTAATCCCCTTCTCCTCACCACGCACGCAGATGAATTTTAATCAGCTTTCTTAACCTCTTCATATGCTGCAGGATTTCTTTACAAACGCTCAGACACGTGACGTGCACTCACACGGGCAAAAAATAAATAAATAAATTAAAAAATCAAATACGCGCGCACGCTCATTCTGGGGGCGGCTCCTCTATCACCTTCTTCCTCGCCTTTCACAATTGGTTTCAGCTGAAGAAGTCCTTCAGGCCTGCGAGTGTGTGTGTGTGTTTGTGTGTCATTTCATGTGCATATGTGTGTGATGTTTTACTTAGAATGGAGCAGAATAGACGTACTGTGCAACTCTAATAAAATCATCTCAGGCTACATTAATCCCTCCTGAAGGCCACTGTCAAAATAACAAACAGCTGGGATTCTTTAAAGAGAGCTATCTGTGTTGGACAGGTGAGAGATGTGCGTATGCATGTGTGGGCATGTCTAAGTGCACCTATGTGTGTGCTTGAGACGTATGCTTCTATACCGACAGAGAGCTCCCTTCAAGACTATGTGTTTATTATTCAGATGCTTATTGGCTGTTTTAGAGGCAGTGCACACTTTGTTCTACATACCTCCTCTCTCCTGTTTGGGGCATATCCCCTTGGCCGGCGTCATCCTCCTCGCCTCATCCTCCTCTCCTCCAGGAGTCACCTGGATGCCCACTTCCACTGGAATGGACCCCCTGCCCAGCTCCAGTGACCTGGCCCTGGGAGAAATGGGAAGGCCCATGATGCCACCAGCCTCCCCTGGCTTGGAGAAGGACCCCGGGCCGCCAGCAGGCCCGCGGCACAGGCGGCGCTTGTGCTCGATGAAAACCAGGATATCACCCAGAGGGAAGTTGGTCTGGCACTGGCCGCAGGTCAGCAGATCATGCTCTCCGTGTCCCACCCTCCGAGGGCTGGGGGAGGACGACTCCAGAGATGGAGATCCGGCCCCTGAGTCATGATTGGCTTCTGCTGCAGAAATAGGAAGGTAAAAGATGTCAGTCACTGTTGTCGCTTCTTTTTTTTTTTAAGAGAGAAAGAAGAAAGGCAGGCAGGCGCACTAGCAGAAAGAAGGTTTAGTTATTCCTGAAGTCGTTACCTGATGAAAGCCATCCCTCTCTACCACACAAGATGATCATTACATTTACAACTGTGTCACTTTCATGCCATAAAACAACGCCACTGCAAAGCGGCTTCGCTTAGACAAACACCTGCGCAGCTTATCCGTGAGAGATCTGCGTGGGTGGGACCCAGTGCATACAGTGCATGTATGTGTGTGTGTGTACGTGTGTGTGCGTATCTGCCTGTGTTTTTGTGCGTGTGGCCAGGAAGCTATTCATCTCACAGTGCAGGCTGGGTTTCCGGTGAGGGCCTTTGCTGCACTAAGCTGTCATAACCAGACGGCTGCCTTCACCATGTGGGAGCCGAGGCTTGTGCAGAACAAAGTGTAGCGTAACGGAGGCCACATCCACCGCGCGTGTGTGTTCATGTTTGTGCGTATCGTATAATAAGACAGAGAAAAGAAAAAATGAGAAGGAGGGGAGGGAAAAAAAAACAGTAAGATGCCTAAGTATGTGTGTACATGAATGGATCAGGACTCAGGTGAGTTTGAACACTATATTCTCTACAGACAGAAAATCTATAAAGTCAAACCTGGGGTCCTGTTAAGAGAGTAAATCTCATTCTTCACAGATCTGACACGGTCATTAATAACCATTACACATTCTTCCTCCCTTCCTCCCCTATGGTGTCGACTCTGTCCCTCGGCTTAACATAAATCCCTCATGGACTGCCTCCATTTTTTTAAACTCTACCCTGATGTACCAGTATGAAAATGTGTCTTGTTCTAAAGAGCCCAGAGGAAACCTGAAGCTCCGGAGACTGTTGGGGTGTCTGAGTGAGCGGGTACCCGGGGAGGAGGTGTTGATGCCTGGGAGAGAAGCATAGCAGCGCTTGCCTGTCTCTGCTGCTTCTCCACTTCTAGAACCCGCATTCCCCCCTCCCTGCCTCCTCCTCTTTGCCTCTCTTTTCTCTCTTTCTCCAAACATGACACCCTAATAATTGCAAAGATTAGACAAAGAGGATGTGTGCTCATTTGTGCGCTTTTGGTGTGCAGCAGTTATCAGAGGAGAGATCCTAAAATCTCCTATCACCCATCTCCAACTGTCAGGGAGGCCCTGCCCCTCTAAACTCCCTGTCATAGTTGTTACACTCGGGCAGAATTGCGACTAAATATTACACATCTTTTTAACCCATTTTTATCTTTTTAGAAGTGTTTCTTTGCGACTGTGAATCTCCCCGCTAGCCAATCACCCATCCGCCCACATATGCACACACACACGCGCGCGCGTTCCAGTCGTCTCACTTCGCCCTGGAGTGATGATCCGATGCCAAATATCTTTTCTCTAAATGGCGATGGGCTCCTGGATGCCTGCCAAATAATTTCCATCTCATAATCTTTGGCGGCAAAGAAGGAACACAAATACATATTTACCTACAGTTCACAGCTTGTGACCATAATTCACATGAAGCAATGCTCCGGAGTGCTCAACCAAGCCATGTGAATGTGCAGACGCAGTATGTGGAATGCATATAGGTGGGACGATGCAGGAGATCTTTCTGCAAACAACAAGGCGTGCTCTCATTTCTTTGAAAACGAGACAGGTGGTATGAGACCCAGATCCTCATATGTCGTAAATGAGGAAAAGACAACATCAAGTCAACAAGCTGACAGACACCTGGGCATTTGAACTTGACTCTCTCCCTGTGAGAGACAGAGACAAATACAGTAAGGCCTGTTTGTTAACATATGGTTGAGTAACATGGCCTGCGGCAGAAGGCAGTAAATTAACAGGAGTTGGCACCGTGACTATGCCACTGGAATATCAGTCGGACACCTTCTAAAAACCGCACCCCTCTTTGAAACCCGTTCACTCATCTCTCCCGAGGCTCACCTGTGTGAGAAAAAAACGCGTGCAAGAACGGACCGAACATGGAATGCTTGCGGGGGGAACAAAAAAACTTGGGCACAAATACACTGAAATGGAAACATACACACGAAAGAATAACACGCTAATGTGGCCTATCACCGTGACAGACAGAGTCTAATTCCTCTGTATAAACTCCTATGTGAGAGGAACAAGCCTGATAGGTAAAGGAGCATGGCTGACGCATTGTCAAACATGCCATCACTGAGAAGGCGTGATGATAGCAATGAAACCCGGCTGTCTAACACGATACCACGCGTACTTTATTCCTCTCTTGGTCTCTGTCTTTCTTGCACACACATACGGGGAGCTGGATTCACCCAAAGACAGTCCTGCTGCTCTGCCTTATCAAGTGTGAGTTAAGTCAGGCAGCCTTAGAGCACCCCCTATCAGTTTGATGAGGAGAAAGTCAGTCAGTCAGTCGCTCTACTGCTGCTGCTGCTGCTGCTGCTGCTGCTGCTGCTGCCACTGCACAATACATACCAGATGGGAGACACAGCTGAAGACAATGGGCCTCTTTCACCAAAATTTCCATTTTAATTTCCAAAGGTTGAAAATATATTTAAACGACCGTCAAGAATGCGCTTAACAAAGAACTAGGGCTGATTCCTGAGTCTATTTTTTTTTTTATTGTAAATAAGAAAATCCCTCACATGCGTTGTTTGCTTACAGTTAAATTGCAATTAAACCGACAAAACTGGTATGTACACAGTAAATGTAAAGTTCTCACCTGTCTTTTTTTCACATTAGCTGCCAGCTAAAACAAGCAAGGTATGTGAAAGATGCCAAAGTACATACACGGCCTCCTGTCAAGTCCCCTGAGATTAATGACACGTCTGGCTAATTCAACTCTGTCCTTATATGCTCTTGTAAACCAGATGAGTCTTCTGTTGTTTCATTGTGATTGTGAAGGTGAAAGTAAAGAAAAATGTACAACTCAGTTTAACAAGCGATTGCCCCAAAGTCGAATGACGGCCGAGGGAAACGCATTTATTTTTTTATTTTTATTTGGCGAAACATTTCTTCATATTTAAATTCGATGAAAGGCTCCGAAGCAGCGTTAAACCGAAACCATAAAACTATTTTCCGTTGCCGCTAAAATCCTGACCTCACTCAACATTTTAATACCGGCTGCACACTCCGTTCTGCTGTTAAAAGCAGAGTAAGGCCATGGGCACTCATATGACAGTCGACCATGCTGTATGGGTTCAGACCTGTCTCCCTTTCTTTGTTTTCCATTTGCTGAGCTAAAGAACACATGCATACACACACACACACACATGCACACACGCACGATCTTATGTGTAAACCCCACAGGGAAAGTCGGATAAGATTCACACTGTCATTGAAAATAAATGACACCAGCAACGTTGCAGATGGTTGCAATCAAAAATTCAAACAACAAGCGGCCTCGCTTAGCCTATCCCTTTTTCTCAGCTGCGATTGCCAAGGAGAGCTGCAACAGTGTGCGTTGTGTAAGGCCAGGCCTGTGTGTTTCATTATCTTATCACCATTTAATCTGTAGCAGTCTCATTCCTTATCATAAATCTTAGATTATCAGCCTGAAAGTGAGCAAAATACAGCTCTGCAGCTGACTGTGACTTGTCACCAAATCGCTATAAATGACTTGCAACCTATGAGGCATGACATTTGGAGATATAAATCAAATTTGCCAAACAATTTTAGCGATATACTAATAAAAAGAAGCTTTATGGCATTGCAAAACTGATTAAATGTGTTCAATAACACTGAAATATAGAAAGAAAATCTGAGAACAAACTGCAGTGCCTCACAGTAAATCATAAATCGCTCACCAGTCATCTCCTGTGAGATTATCATCCGGTTACCACAAAGTGTGTGAATATTTACTGTGGTGTCGCAGCGCGTACCGTGGGTTTCTCCCCATCATTTGACAGCCATATGGTGCAAATAAAGAAGAAAACATTAACTGTTTCACAAGTAGCATGCCAATTCTTAGAGTAAACAGTTATCACGAGGCAATTCCATGGCTGGATCCAGAAAAGAATTCGCTATAATATTGCTGATATTAGACTGCACACACATGCACCAGTCTCAGAGCAGGGGAGACGTGTGGTGCTAAACAGCAGCCGCTGCGCATTAATTTGTGTGTGATTCATAAGGATATTTGTATGATAGGTCTCCCTTTGTCATGGATGTGACTCCAAGCTGAATCACTGAGGCTGTTTTGAGGATGTTTTCTCTACAGGAGTCTTAATAAAACAAAGAATGGATTGTAAACCGAAGGTCAGCTTTGACATGGGCTGAATAGCTTGTTACATGGGATTTGTTAGAATGTGAACGGTTTGTGTATGTATTCGTGCGTTCTGCTGAGTCTCTACGTCTGTCTTTTCTTCTGAGTGCATTCGCTGCAGGTACAGTCGCTTGTACGTCCCTCTAGACATCTGGCCTGGCAAGAACATTTCCAGCACAGTCTTCCAAGAACAGCCTTTACAGAAATATGCTGACATTCAGGTTCTGTCCTCTCCCAAGAAGTGCATGACCTATAGGCCTAGCATGGCTGCAGGGCACAAGCCTGTGTTCAGTTTCACTGGATAACCCCTGTCAGCATCCTGCAGTAACTTCATATTTTCACTTGTGAAACGAGACTCCCTGTGACTAGTCTTGGCAGCTGACACTAAACCGTGGAACCAAGCCAGCCTATTGATGAAGTGATATTAAAATATTAGACAAATATGATAAATAATCAGTCCAGTGTGTTTTTCTTTTCATCAGTTTACCTTCTCCTTCTACAGCATACATGTGAAAAAAAGAAAAAAGCTCTCGTTTTATGTTGACTCATTCAAATTACAGTTTGGTTTTCCCCCAGCGCTCCTCAGATCTTCCGCCTGAGGAGTGTTCCTGGTCCTCTCCTGACCCACCCGTCTTAAGGAAACAGCCCACAGCAGCCTGCAGCATCCAGACGCTGAATGATAGGTACATTAAAAGCCTTCCTGCCATAGCTTAGGTGCTTAATGCAAATAAGTGCATCTGTGCAAACACTCACTCACAGACACACATTGTTCTTGCAGAGGGAGAACAATTAAATGTTCTTTATTTATTTATTTCTTTATATATATATATATATTTTTTTTTTTTTTTTTTTTTTTTTGCTCGTCAAAGTCCATTTCTGTCTGTGCTTTTGACTTCAAACAAAACAAACACCTGCAAGAGCAGCTCTTCCTTAGTCTTGTAGTTTTGACTCTGAGGTCATTGCTACCGCTGGAGGCCACAGTTCAAAAGCGAGAGACAGCCTGCGTATCATGTGAAAGAACAGGTAGGACGAGATTCTGGCCCTACAGATTGCCCAGCTTTTCAGCATCCTACTTGCTCTAATAACTACTTTAAGACAACACTGACTGACTGCATGATTGAGCTGAAAATCAAACAGTTGTCAGCATTTACAGATTTGAGGTCGTTGAGCTGTGAGTGGTTAAGACAGATCGGGGATGATTAAAAAGATCTCTAAAAGCAGTTATTAAAAAATAAAATAATAATAATTAAAAAAAAAAGCTTCAGGCAAGAACACATGGATCCTGAGGACATTCAAACTCAGCTTCAGCTCCGACAAAGAATTGAAGAAATCTAAAGCTAATCTGTGACAACTAATTACCAGCCTAATTATGCAAGTATCTGCATTCAGCACCACAGGTTCACTTTTAAGAATCTGCTGACTGTACAGCAGGTGCTGTGTGAGGCTTTGTCTAACTATCATCCAAAGGATGTCAAACAAAGTGACCCATGGCTGGAAGGAGCACGAGCAAATATTTAACAGTTAGTCCAAATTTGTTCACTGAGGACAGGAAGGAATATGTGTGAGACGCTGCAATTATTTGCCATATTCATGCAGCCATATGTTAAACACACACACACAGACACATGCCTGAGGTAAAACTGTTCTCATGTTAGAGATTTAAGTTCAAAATCTCTCCACATCTCTCCCTCTCCAGCTTTAACTGACAGACAGCGACTGTGACAACAGAGAGAATAAACTGTCTGATTAATATTCACACAGGATCATTATTTGTCATCTGCCTAAAAGCTGCTGGAGATGCTCCACACTTCCTCGATTAGAAAAGGAGAAAAGAAAAACGACAACATTTGGATTTCAGGTTGATCTTTGCGTTTGAAATTTGCGCAATTATTTAAAGTGAGAAATCCAGAGTCGGTGAGAGGAGGGAGGCAGAGAGACAAAGTGAATGGGATAAATGATTAGTCTAAATGCTAAATGTGTCGGGTGGGACGGAATGCACCTAACCGTTTTCAGCACAAAGCAGATTGGCCAAAGATTACATCATGAACTTCTGCAATGAATTACCCAGATTAGGCCTGTATGAAATTGGATTTAGGCACAGCAGAGCGCTGGGAGATGAAGGTTAGATTGATATAATTGATTTGAAATTGGATTATACGACTTTTTAATCATATGCCCCCCTCCAAAAAATAAAAAATAAAAATCCTGGCACAGATTTCATCTGCGCAATTTAATTAATTTGTTCTGTTTTTTTTTGTTTGTTTTTTTTTTCGCTGCTCTGAAAAAGTAAACAAGTTGCGAGTCTCGGTTTTAAAATGTGGCATGAATAAAAGTTGAGATTGTTTTTAACTTGTGTGGCATGTTTTTCTTTCTTTGTGTGTGTGTGATTGCAAAAAGGAAAATATACA
Source organism: Chelon labrosus (assembly GCF_963514085.1). Taxonomy (NCBI): domain Eukaryota; kingdom Metazoa; phylum Chordata; class Actinopteri; order Mugiliformes; family Mugilidae; genus Chelon; species Chelon labrosus. The sequence continues at coordinate 21,113,535 of NC_140347.1, forward strand.
CATATATATACAGCTTGTTTTCGTGCGCAATTAAAATTTAATTCCGTTCTTAAAAGTACTTATGGGCCTTCATGTGTCAGGAAGAAAATATATTTTGACTTTGTGTATGAGTGTGAGAATGTGTGACACAGAGTGAGAGCGGAAGAGAAGTAAAGAGGTGGTTAAATAAAAAAAACAAAAAAAAACAACAACATTTGAATCTACATTATCTTGTGCAAAGTCACCGAATAAATAACTACATTTAGAAACATGTGAAATGTTTCGCAAAGTGCACATAAATATGCACATTTCCACGTGTTGCAATATGCTGGGGAATAAAACGAAATTGTACCGTGATGAAATGTTGGATTACACGCTAAACGCACGTGCGTGCATGCTTGCAGACACACACACACACACACACACACCCAGACACACACACTCTCACACACTCAACCAGACAGCCCCCATTGTAGTTGCCATAAGATCATCTATGGTAGTAAAGTCTTATGAAGCTGAAAAGGCGCATTTAAAACTGGAGCCGTAGTAAATACACAAAAAGATATTAGACTGTGAAGTGACTCGGATTGAGTCTAAGTTAAGAACGAACACAATGTGTTTTTTTTTTTGTGTGTTTGTGCACAAGTGTAATCGTATGGTCAATTAATTTTCACAAATCAGTTATAGTCGGCAATTATTTTAGCCTTGTAAAAACACTAAAAACAATCTATGGTCATTAATTTTATGTTTCACTAAAAAAAAATCAGCATTTACAGGCTATTTGGTTAAATTATAAAGAATTATAAATAATTAATACAAATGACAGACTACAAGACCAGTAAACAAATAACATAGGAAGTGAGGAGTGTGTAAAGAATTAAACTCACCTTGTATTGTCTCCCTGTGCGTCAACGATAAGTGCTGCGGGTTCACCTGCTTGCGGCGGGACATTGCCCCGGCATTTACTCTGGCATCGCCCGGTGAACGGCACTTGGAGTCGGCTTGGACCGTGGTGTCGGTCCTCTCTGGATCGCAGGTGACCAACTTTCCTTCCTTCTAATCCCTCCGCAATTCACAGTCTGCAGCGGCAACTTTGATGCGCGTGTGGGAGGTGAACGGCCGGACGGGAGCGCAACGAGGATGGAAGGATTTGTTTGTCCACAGTGTCCTGCAGCGTCTTCGGAGGAAGCAACACCTGGATTGAGGAAGCCAAAGTGTAGTTTTATGAAGCAGTTGGCTACAAGCGACCGTTGAGCTGATATGTGCGCGGTTAAGTAATAATTTTGCAAAGAGCTTTTTGCAGATAAAAAAATCCTGGACTGCCCACCTCTGCGGCGACCGTGGTGACAAGTAAGGAGCACTCCACCGGTGATGGATATTGGCTCTTATTTAGCTCCGTTCCCTTTTTCGCTTTTCTTAATTTTAATGATATAATTATATCATCTGGGGGTCAAATGGCTGCTGTTTTTCTTTAGGATTCCCTACAGTCCTTCCATTTCAGCAGTGGTGCGCTAAAATGACCCTTTGGCACTGACTCCTCCTGCGCGTTTTGGCATCGGTGCGCGGAACGGCAACTCTTGGCTCTGGTGGCAGTAGCCTCGTTGATTGAGAGAGAGCGAGAGAGAGAGAGAGAGAGAGAGAGAGAGAGAGAGAGAGAGAGAGCACAGGCGGGCAGACAAGCAGACAAGACACCTCCTCCTCCTTGTTCTTCCAACAAGCTGAGGTCCAATGTTTCCCAGTTTCTTTCCCAGTGTTGAGGCCACTTCTTGTTGACTTTCGCGACAAAATACGCTCTGTTTGGGGCGACCCCGCAATCGATGTGTGTGTGTGTGTGTGCAGACTGCGTGTGTGAGTGTGTGTAGATGAGCTTGCCTCCGTGGAAAGGATTCAAGTTCAAGTGCGTCCGCCACGTTTTGCGCGTCAGACACCACAGACATGTGAAAGCTGCGGACACTGGGGGCAACTAGCGGTGGCTCCCCGGAGCTGAGACACAGGCTCCGTGCAGCAAGTAATTATCACTCGTCAGCGGCTGCTTCCTTCAAAGACGGGGTCGTACTGTCCCGCTTCTGAAGCAGTGTCAAGTTACACCCAAAATCCACCATTGCACCTATGCATTGGTGGTCATTCTATCCAAAACAATAGAAATAAAAACATGCAGTCAATCATTTTAATTTTACACACTGTTGTTTATAGTTTTATCTCTTTCTATATATATTACTTTTTTTTAACTTTCCATGTAATTCCAGATTGATCCAGATTCCACAAATGGAAATAATGCCAAAAGGAAACAATTTGGAAATGACTCCCGCAGCTCTAGGAGCACAAACAAGATCAGATATAAGGTCAAGTTGGGTTCAAATGTCACATTTAATTTAGACAATTAATACTTTACTGGTATTCCAGGTTGTGTGATTGACCAGACAATGCTACTGTACATAATGAGCAGAAATTTAAAGCACACATATTTCCACACACTGAATCAGATGGAGGGGGGGGGGGGGGGGGGGGAAATCAGCATGCTGCAGCTTTGTTGTTGGGATAATTTAAGCATGTTGTGAGGCAACAGTACCCTCTGTTGGCACAGTCAGGAGGCATTATAAAACGGTTTGGGGGGTTAACACATTAACAGAGCACTACTACACTTGATTCTTATTTTTAGAATGAAGCCTCCTTAATTTGCCATTTATACAATTCAGAATCTAAGAGAGTCCTTGAAGAGCAGATCAGGTTCACTCAGAGGCAATTAATGGCACTAATCATTCTGCACATACTCCACTGTATCCATTCAGATCACAGAGAGGTGCTTTGTACAGACTGCAGCTCAGCAAGAACGCACTCAATTTTCTTTTTTTTTTTAAACTTTACCGTATAATGCAAACTTGTGCTGTGCAATAATTTGGTGGAAATACATTGTTCAATAAGAATAAAAGCCTTGTACGGCCATTTGAAGTTGACACCGTTTCTTCGTGGATCAGCAGAGAAGTGTGCAGCTATAGCAATACATTTTACAGCCCAGCCATTAATAAAACATGGTGGGCAATTTTAAGAGCATTAGAAGTTTGATTGCTTCAGGGCAGGCCTAGGGGACTTTCAGGACAGTAATTATTTATATAAATGAAATGTCATCTCAGATCTGGCTCAAGAAGACATAACCTCAGCAGACGCCACATGGAAACACTACAGCACAACAGCTATCTCTCACAGATAGGCCAAGCATGTTGTCGAGCATATTGCTTTGACTGGAGCGCATAAATTCCGCATGTGATATTACATGAAATGTCTTTTTCTTCCTCGCAATGGGCCAAGAGAGCAACAGCGGTCGTGGACGTTTGAATGCTGAAGGAAAACATTATCCTGAGTTCACACACACTCTCTCTTGCCATCCCTGCCGGCTGTGAGCAGCTCCTTGATCCTTACCCATGGGTTTCTCAATAATACATCAATGTCTCCATTATAGCTTGTATCTGCAGGCTCCGGGCAAAGGCAGTTTAAGCTGGGTTGCACGGGGCCAACATACCACAAATACCCCGCTTGTGGACACAGGAAAGGTTTTAAGTCCAAAGTGTTACCTCTAAGGAGACATGCAGCTCTTGTAGTAAGTGCCATCGCTGAATAGGAGATACCTGAACACACCGCGGGGCAACATCTACACAAGAGACGAGGATACGCTGAAAAGAAAGTTTTTGTCCAACTAACAAGAGACATTACGCTGACATCTGTCCAAAGTCTCCATGATTTAAGGAGATTCCAGACACTACGAATTTATGCTGAAACACAAAAGATGATCCCAGTGATGAAGTGCTCTTGCACACGGGTGGACGAAAGCACATGCAGCTTAACCCGCTCTGATTCTGGGTCACATCCTTCATTACATCCTTTTATCTTCCATTTTTCATATCTCTCCCATCTGTTTACTCCCCAAAGAATACAAAAATGACATTAATACAGCGTCTTAAAATAGACTAACATATATAATGGAAAGTGCACATAATACAATTTTTAAGGACAAGAGGAGAGGATTTTGTGTTGCCGAGGTTAAGTGTACAAACCTTTCAAAGCAGCCATGTTGATGTGTTTAACCGCAATGTGACAGGACTGACATAAACAATGAAAGGTCCACTCCAGGAGAGCTCATGGTAATATGAATATTGCTCTGGGATTTGCTTATAGTCGGTGCTTCATTATGCAGTGTTTAATATTAATAAAGAAAGTATAAGTATATATTATTCATAAGCTGATTTACTGTGGTTGCTGTGTGTGCGTGTGTGTGCGTGGGTGTGTCTGTGTGTCTGGGTGTGTGTGTGTGTGTGTGTGTGGATTTGAGTGGCAGATTGAGATGCTCCCTTGCTACAGGCAATACAACTAGACAAGGCTCTTACTTTACTACAGGACACATCCTGACAATTTCTCCCACAGTTAAGAGGATTTGTCCGAGCAGGGGTGAATATATAATGCATGCAGATTCCAAATTTTAATTTGGACCGAGTAAATGATTTAATGCTGGCTTTTTCTAAGAAGTGAGACCGGGAGGGGAATGAAAGGGGCACAAGATGTTACTTGCAGTCTACTCTTCTGCACTGCAAAACAAATGGTGATTCTCATGATTTTTTTATTTATTTTTTTGGTCATATTAGTACATTTCTATTAGCAGCCTATTTCTTATTCACCAAAAAGTTCTTGATGGTTAACGATTATTATGACTATTGTTCTGCAGAAGTTACTCCTCTGCATTTTGCAACCATACCCACATACCCACAACATTTTACACTGCATCATCAGAATGGGTGAAGATTGCACCAGTGAAATACCGGGTTACATTTATCATTTGTTCACTAATCAAATGTGATTCAATGTTTTTTGTGTGTTTTGACCCAGGATTACTATATAATGGTAGGTTGTTTAGTGAAACTGAAATGCAGTATATGGTTGCAAACTGTCAGAATTTCTCAGACTATCTCTTCTCGCCCTCAGATGCCATGATAAGTTAAACAAGTGGTGTCAAGGGCCAACATTTGACTTTGAAATTAACTGAATTATTTTCCTGTACACTCTATATCAGGGACTGTATGTATAGATGTATATTTAAGTATTCAAAGACTGTAGGCTCTGTTGAACTTTGTAATTTTTGAAGACCCTTTTCCTTTGTAGTGGTGAGGAAACCTTCAGTAGATCTTTGTGATATAAAGCTATTTTTGTTAAATATGTTTTGGCCTAATTTGGATTCTTGTAAATCCTGTGTAATATATAAGATCTCACATCCTCTTCTCATCTACCTATATACTCAAACCCTCTGGGTGTAGTACAGTTTTGCAGACAAGGCGCAAGCACTCTCTGGCATGTGGGGGAAAAAAAGATTATTCAAAATATTGTAAATGTTGTTTTGTGTTTGTTTGCAAGATATTTTGAATGTCCTTTGGGTTTGCTTTATTTCCTGTGATCTGCACAATCCTATTTTTCAAGTTAGTCATTTAGTCAAATCTACATGTGTCAAAAATCCAGTCCTGACTGTCAAAGCCCAGCAGTTATCATTTGTCTCCCTCTAGTGGTTATAATTGGAAATAACACATTTTAATTATTATCAAAAAGACGTTAATTATTCTTGCGGATATCATACAAGGGGTTTAGGGTTTAAAGACATTAATTCAGAGATTGGAGAACTTAATTTAATGAAGAAAATGTTTAAGTAAAAATATAACCACGTAGCACGTGCACCCGTTGTCCTCATGACGTCTGCCAACAGTCTCTGACGTACTGCAAAATGGCGGTGGTCTTGTCACAATGGGGACTGCTGTTGGTCACTTGTTAGCCAACTTATTGTGAATAACTACGAATTAATCTCACACCTGGCCGTTTTGGGTGATTTATTCCGACGCCTACATGTTAAAGGTAAGAGTATTGCTCCATTAGAAGCAGAATAGCGATGAACGGGGGAAATTTTACCTACTTTTGACAGCTTGGTGTCTTCTAGTCTCAGCGTTGTCGAGACCTCGAGCTGAGCAAGTTTGCTAGCCGAAGTTAGCTAGCCGAGGCTGGTGAAGAGACTCACCTGCCAGGATAGCAAAGTTAGCTTCGTTCTTATCGAAAGTTTAAGAAATGTTACCCTGTCTTTGTTTTTAAGCGAACACAACCGCTTACGTCTCCTCTCTTTATCCGCGCTCACCTAGCTAGTTAGCTAAGACATATGAAGCTACCTTTGTGTTATCCGGCACAGCTAATAGCAGTGAGTGTTAGCAAGCAGCTAGCTGTTTTGTGATGCTACTTTCTAGCAAATCTCTTTCGTTGTATTGGCATTAGTGATGTGTCGGTCGCGAACGAGACGGCTCTAAGAGCCGGCTCTTTGAAGTGAACGACGGGAGCCGGCTCTTCATTGGGAGCCGATTTAGTTTTTTTCTTTCGTTTTTTTTTTCCTCCGCTTGTTTTGGTGAAAGCCACACGGTGATTGGTCAAGATGTGTGGCGACAACTGCAGTGTCCACACAAAGAGCAGTAGGGGCGGGGGAAAGGGAGGGTCAGACACACACAGCAGTGAGCACGCACACACACACGGAGGAAGACAAGAGAGCGAGAGAGAGGAGGAAAGAGCGAACGAGAGAGAGAGAGAGAGAGAGAGAGAGAGGACGAAAGAGCGAGCGAGCGAGAGAGAGAGAGAGAGAGAGAGAGAGAGAGAGAGAGAACGACGAAGAAACGGTGAGAAAATGAGCGACAGCAGCAGGAAACGTAGTAAAATTTCAATGTTATAAGCAGCTCAAATGCTTCAATGTAAATAGTCCATCTTCTTGCACATGTGGAACCAGTGAATTTTCTGTTTTGTTTGTTTTGTTTTTTAAACTGGTGAAAAAAGGAGTCTTGAGCCCTGGATGGGTCTTTGTTTTTTATAGCATACTTTATAGTTTATTTATTTTTTTATTATTTATATATTTTTTTATTATTTATATATTTTTTTTATTCTCTGTTCAAGTTTGAGTGTGTTCGTTGCTAAATAAAGCCATATAAATGATAAATATTTGATATAGTTTATGTTTTTTACATTAGTAATTCATTTTACACATAGTTTTGCATTATTTTTGGTGATAAATATACTTTAAGCAACAGAAAATCTGAGGAGGCACTTGGGAGCCGAAAGAGCCGGCTCTTTTTAGTGAGCCGAGCCAAAAGAACTGGCTCTCCAAAAAGAGCCGGAATTCCCATCACTAATTGGCATTAAATCGTTTATTTTGCTTTCGTACTCTAACGAGGTAGTTGAGATTGACCGATGAATGAATGGGATATGAGGTGCCATACTTACAATTATACCTTTGTCAGAATCTATTTTCGCTTCTCTGTTCCCTCGTTAGGTTGTCAAACTGTTAACAGCTAGCTTAATATTCTTTATAGAAACAGGATGTAGGTTGATAATGGGACACATTCATCTGCATTCTACATAGTGTGGGCTGTAAGCTAACTGTATGGCATGTACATATGGAGGATGTGTATGAAAGTGAACTAAAAGTAGCAGCTTTGAAGCGCAGGTTAGGCTAGTAAACTATGAACGCATGACTTGCTCCCTGGGCGTCTTGCGTTGCTGCCCACTGCTCCATGTGGGCTTATTTGGGTAGGTTAAATGCAGACCAAATTCCCTGTTAATTTGTACATATGAACATAGAAAATAAAGCTGATTTGATCGGATTCTTTTTGATTGAACATTGGTGTTTTCGAGATTGATCTACACTGTATACTAATGGGTAAAGTGTTGAATCCCATAGTTTTCTACTGAACTGAGATCACATGTAGATTATTCCGAGAAGGGTTGCCTCACAGCAACTTCCCAATGTGAATAAAACATAAGACATTATAGACCTCAGTCATTATTTTTCACTTACCCAGCTGTCTAATAAAAAGCTGCCTAATTTAAAGGCTTCAAACTGGAACATAGACCTTTTAGTTTATTCTCCAGCCAGACTATACATAAGTCACATATAGCACCAGCATATTACAATTTGTGGGGCTCTTTTTTTTGTGTGAGTCACTGTAACGCACACTTTTGTTTTCAAATCTGCCTGTGTGCTGGATCCTGGTTAGTAAGAATATCTATGAATACAGTATTTCTGCCTTGTATTCTAACAGTCCAGTGCAGCGGGTCCATCCACCGCCTCACCTCAGTCAATGAAGGAATCGAAGGACAACTTATCAATGACTGGCCAAGCGTTTCTGGACCACATTAAGCCATGCTGGTACTGGGACAAGAAGGATTTAGCTCACACCCCCTCTCAGTCTGAGGGCCTGGACCCTGGAACAGAGGCCCGGTATCGACGAGAGGGAGCCCGCTTCATATTTGACGTGGGAACCCGACTTGGCTTGTATCCTTGATTTATTGATTTGAATAAGCCTTTGAAAAAGGTACAACTGCTTCAACATTTTCCCGTACAGAAAGCAAAAAAGACAAGACATGTTTTGAAGGACTTTCACTTCTGTAATGCTGCATTTTCATTTTATTTTTTTAACAATGATCAAATTGAATCCTATTTTTTTAGAATATAGTTTATATTGCGTCTGATATCTGATGAACTTGATGTTGAAATAATGACTGTAAATGGTGACTCCTTGACTGTCGTCAGACACTATGACACACTGGCAACTGGCATCATATATTTCCACCGCTTCTACATGTTTCACTCCTTCAAGCAGTTTCCCAGATATGTAAGTTCAGTTGATTGGTTTCATTAGTTCTTCTGGTTCCTGTAAGAGGACTGAATGTGTTGGATTAATGTTGTGAGTTTTGTCTCATCAGGTGACGGGAGCTTGCTGCCTTTTCCTGGCTGGAAAAGTAGAGGAAACGCCAAAGAAATGCAAAGACATCATCAAAACAGCTCGAAGCTTACTGAATGATGTGCAGTTTGCTCAGTTTGGAGATGATCCAAAGGTGCAGTTTCTTTCATTTACGCCCTATGTCTTTAGCCACCTTTGTAGAGCTGTGCACATACTGCAGTCTTATTTGCCATAACATTGTGTTAAAGGGTTCTGCCTCCCTGCGGTCTTCACACCTGAATTGTATTGTGTGGAGACTGCAGAGGGCCTCTGCGTCATGTAGACAGACCACCAACAAGCCAAGTTTTAATACTTACTACATTACTAGATGTTTTTCCATATTAACCCATTCAAGATCTTGAATCTTGAATCTTGAATCATTTATTTTTTATATTAGAATCCTGGATTCATATAATGGGATTTAGAGCAGACCTCATATACTAAACACTAAAGCTAAATTTGTCTTTAATTTTTAATTTATTTATTTTTTACAGTAACAGGTTAAATTGTGGTTAAAAAGGAACAGAAACGCAAACACATGTTTCCTGTAATTGAAACTATGACTACTGAGATGGCTAAGTCATATTTTTTCGCAAGTTACTTTCACGGATAGGTCTGAAGGTGATAAATTGTTCCATCCAGTGAAATGTCGCACCATGTGGCCTATTCACCCTGGTTTATTTTGATTTAGAAGGCCAGAATAAAGCTGTAAAAAGACTAGTTATGGCTCAAATGTTTCTAATACTAATTTCCATTATACAGTTGGCGACTGTAGTTGCTGATGCCTTCCAACACCTCTGGTGTTACAGGGAGAATTCCTCTGTATTATATTTTGTTACAAGAAAATTCTAGTTTGAAAACATTACATGAAAATATTTTATAATATGTATCTAGGTGGGAAATGGTGAATAAGTCTTAAGTAACCCTATTTGTTTCAACAGGAAGAGGTGATGGTGTTGGAGAGAATCTTGCTCCAGACTATAAAATTTGACCTGCAGGTGGAGCACCCCTACATGTTCTTGCTGCGTTATGTCAAGCAGCTCAAAGGTCAGACTGGATAATTATTACATCAAATCCACACAGTTTGACTAATTCTGGTGAATGGAACCAGTTAAGCACAGACTTTGTTTTGTTTTAATCTTCTAGGGGAGAAGAATAAAGTTTGCAAAGTGCTTCAAATGGCATGGACCTTTGTCAATGATAGGTGAGCATCTGGCAAGGAAACAGCTTCTCCTATTCATACCTGTTTTTATCATAGAGGATTTCTTATGCAAAGCAATATGTCATGTATAGAGTGATTTATATTTAAAGCTCTTTTGGGTAACCTGCTAGATAGTCAGTATATATACATTTTTTAAGACAGGCTTTACAGTTTGAGAAGTGTTTATAATGAATGAATCACATGGGGACATCACAGTGGCTGGTGGTTTAAGATGCATACCACATACAAGTGCAGTGTCCCCGATTCAAATCCGGCCACAGCCTTTGTAACGAGTCAGCATTTCTCTCCCCTCACATTTCCTGTCTGCCTTTCTATTTCGCAAAATAGCAAAAATGCTGCAAAATAACAATAACAATGGTTATTGTTAGAGTTACAGAACAATAATTAGGTATGTAATGGGGTAGTCTTTTAAGGTTCCAGATCTTCTTTTTTTCTCTTAGCAAACAAAGCTGCAATCAGACTTTAACCACATTGCTTGTGTCTCTGGCAGCCTGTGCACCATGTTGTCTCTGCAGTGGGAGCCAGAGATCATCGCAGTGGCTGTCATGTATCTGGCAGGCCGTCTGTGTAAGTTTGACATCCAGGAGTGGACTGCCAAGCAGTCATCACGCCGCTGGTGGGAGCAGTTTGTCCAGGATGTCCCAGTTGAGCTGCTCGAAGGTACTCATCATACAGACATGACAGTTCACACCTTTCGTACAATATTTGTTAACGTGCTGTCGCACTTGGCTCAAACAAAACATTTCTTGGTTTTCCAGACATTTGCCACCAGATCCTGGACCTGTACTCCCAGGGAAACAAGCCCATCCCTCAGCAAATGCAGGAGAAGGAGCGGACTCCTGCTCTCCCGAGCCCTGCCCCTCCTGCTCCACAGGGACAGCCCCCAGTCACCAACCCTCCTCCCCCACCACCAAAGAAGACTTCCCCTCAGGGTGGCAGCCCTGCACGCCAGCTCAAACGCTCACATGTTAGTATATGCTTACCCCATACAAAGTCCACTGCTTCTATATCTCAATTTAAAAATTCTGTATTTGAAATTGCCATCAGTGTGTGTGTACCCTGTCCCAAAGTGGGAACTGAGTATTTGCATTTATGTTTCAGACATCCCCAAAAGATGAACCAAAGGCTCCAGGTAAAATATTCTTTAAACATAAAGTTGAAAAAAGTTTTGTTTGGATTTAAAACTAGGGATGGCTCGATACAACTTTTTCATGTCCGATACCGCAACTTAGAGTATCTGCCGATACCGATATCAATCCGATACCTTCTTTTCTCCTATGTTAAGTTGTTAATAATATATAGTTTGTGTAGATGTACTTTGCTTAATATGGACATCTAAAAACACCATGGTCAAACTGTGCAACAAATATTCTGCTCCCCTCAGGGAAGAAATAAAATAGCCCACAATGTGCCTCAAGCCATAAGCTCTTTATTTAAACTTCAAATCAGTGCAAACTGCAAACTTGAATGTTTCTTCTTTCACATGTAACCTCTGGAGTTGAACTGTATGTAAAACACCCATATCAAACTAGATATAGAATGGACTTAGTTCCAATGTTCCATTGAAGACTATAGGACAGGGGTGCCCACACTTTTTTGGCTTGCGAGCTGCTTTTACAATGACCAAGTCAAAGTGATCTACCTATCCTAAGTCATATTAATTGTTGCTACAGTGTTAAAAGCTCTATCCATCTTTGTTTTTATTTTTATCAAGAAAAATTGGTGCACTACACCTTTAGAAAAATAGCGCTGTCTCTTTAAGAAAGACGGTAGTCTTGAGTTGTTGTGGTTGAAGTTGTGCGTGGCTGTGGATGTGTGCCGCTGAACTGAGGGTATGTTGCAAATATAAAGTAAAATAAAGATGAACGTTTGTCTTGCTGTTTGTTTTGGAGGTGCAACAGATAATTGTTAAGCCAGACTAACATCTAAAACATTTATTTTTTTTTCTCAATGGCACGCGATCTACCCGCACCGGTCGATCGCGATCGACGTAATGGGCACCCTGCTATAGGACATATAGCTGCTTTAACTGACTGCTAACTTTAAATAACTGTCACAAACACTTGCGTCCGGTGCTGCTGCCACCCCTTGAGACACTCGCGTTGCACAAGTTGTATTCGGCTGTTTTACTTTTCTCTTCCTTGCGTGCAAAGTAACTCCACACAGCTGACATGATAAGAGCGCTAGGCTAATTCACTGTCACAACGTTCTGTTTACACACGCTTGCAGCAGCTGCTCTCTGTTTACGGCATGTCGCGCAGTCAAGTTGAGCATTTGGGCTTAGGTATCGGATCGGACGGGCTATAGTTATTTTTTTCGATGTTCGATCCTGAAATTTTGCCCAATATCGGGCCGATACAGATCCTAAGTATCGGATCGAGCCATCCCTATTTAAAACATTTAACTTTTAAGTCTTTTTATCCACTGAAATACCTCCAAGAAAAGTTTACATATCAGTTTATATAAAGTTTGAGCAGAACTGCACCTACATGCTGTAGATTCAAAGTGGATTAGTAACTTCCTGATAGGTTTTAGGATTTTCTAAATATCCGAGCATACACCAGATTTCCCCAATGCCTTCACTGATTCTGCGTCTCACTCAGTGCTCTGTTTAATTAACAGAACAAGTTGGATCCAAGATTCCTCGACTGGAGAGCCCCATGCCTCCTCTGCCCACATCGCAACCTCCCCCAGGTAAGAGGGACTGTCTGTCGTGTACCTTCTTTGTCCTGTTAGCTAGAATGATCCAGAGCTGGGTTAGAGTATAGGTGCCTGCTGGTGTCCTCTCGACACCCTGCTGTCTGTTAGCGTGTGCCACCAAATAGGCCCATAATCACCAGCCAGGACTCCCCCTCCCTGCGACTCATGCTCAGAAAGCAACCCAAAGTCGTTAGTCCTCTCAGGCTGCTTACATAACCACAACTGGTCTGGACATTGTTTCCCAACACACGCATATTCCTAACCTGTCCCAGACCAATCTGATTAGTGCTTGAGCCCGATAATGAGACCTCCTGTGTGGCTGAAGCCTGGCAGTCTCAGCCTGGCTGTGTGTTCACTGTCTGGGAACTGAGAGGTTATTTGAGATCATGGTGGAGGGAGCAGCTTTAGTTACTGCCAAGATGATGAGAGATTTTAACATTTTGTTCTTTGCTCTGTCCCATCATGACAGCCCCTCCCACAGAAGCAGAGCCGAGTGAAACGGCTCCTCCGCCTCCACATGCTCCTCCACCGCACCAGCCTCCTCCCCTGCCTCACCGCCCTCCTCCGCCTCCACCCTCCAACTACATCATGTCCACCACCAGCTCCTACATGTCTGGAGAGGGTTACCAGAACCTGCAGTCCTTGATGAAGACAGAAGGTCCCTCCTACGCCCCCATGCCGCCCAGCTACGCTCCCCCGATACCACCGTATCATCCACATGTCTATCCACCACCTGCAGCACCACCTCCAGGACCACCTCCTCCTCCCTCCAGCTATCCACCACCCAGCTTGGCACCAACCTATCCGCCTCCTGGCTACAACAGCTACCCTCCACCACCTCCTCCACGCATGCCGCCAGGCCATGTACCCCCTCCAGGGATAGGCCTACCACCTACTGGGTACCCTCCACCTCCTGTGCCTCCAGGACAGTCACAGGTGCCCCTGCCCCCTCCACCTGGCATGCCCTTGAACCGCGGTGGGTGGATGAGATGAGAGTGTGATGACAGTGTATGAACTGAGGCTGTACAGAGCCAAAACTGGGAAGTGTATGTTTCAACCAGCAACTTGACAGGGGGAGCTGGTTCATCTCAAGCACAACAACTGATAAACAGGTGCTTGTGTTGTGGATGAAGGCCTGTTAGCAAATAGACTTGAAAGGAAAAGTGAGGTCTGGGCAGTATTGTTATGAGAACCAGTGGTGGTTAAATTTCCCTTGAGACATATTTTGAAATTCTGACCTTAACACGTGTGGGATGGATACTTAGAGTGCCCTATTCCAGGATCTTGCAACAACCGCTGTTCCCTCATTGTTCTGGGAATGTAACAGGTTTTTTTTGTGTGTGTGTTTTTCTTTTGTATTGTTGTCAAACATGGTTCCTCTTGCTAATTACTGTATAGGGTGATGAAGTGTTCCATTTTCACTTCACCACTGAGTGGATTAAGGGTTGAGTCTTTTATTCCCTTCTATGTTCTATCGCCCTTATCAAGTGTTTTGATTTTCTTGAATTTCCTGTCAGGCCCGTGTCATTTTTCCTGCAGTCTGCTTTTTTTTCCGCCTTTCTCTACATTCCCACTTTGTTTTGCTGAGTAAAACCTGAGTGTAATAAGATCTTGAGGTGGTTGAATAGCAGTAATGCAGTAGTTCAATCTAAAAAGGACTGTCGCTTTGAAAGGCTGAAAAATAAACATGCTCTATATACAGTAGCTCTTTTTTTCTCATTACATTTTACTGATGCCATGTTGAAAGATATTTTCTGCTATCATTAATGCTGTAATTAGAAAAATGTATATATCACGTTGTCATCTTATTTTCTGTGAATCTTCACTGGAGACAGTACTGAATGCTGTACAGAACAAACCTTGCAGTCATATCAACTATTTCTAACACTGGACAGTCCAAGGTAAATTTGTATGTATAAAAACTTAGGCCGATTTTTTTTTGGAGAGCTTTTGTGCCTTAGTCAGGCTTCTGCTTTCTGTATCCTGTACACAGCTTTGGTTCTTAAGACATTAAATACCTGCTTCTCCTACTTTGAGTACAGAGTAATGTTTTTCAGTCTTAATAAGGTCAAAAAGCTAATAAATTAATTATGTACACCAAGCATGTTCACATAATTCTATGTAATAGTTTGTAGTGGAGTGTACCAGCAGAGGGCAGTACAATTCATCCAGTGAAGAAAACAACTGCACAAATGGGTTCTTCGTCAAATCAAGACGACAGGTTCACAGCATCATTAAGCAACTTGTTTATTTTCTCCCAAATTTCTCATCTAAACGTGGCCTATTTCCTGTTTTCTTTTCACCTGCCAAATAGTCATCTCATCAGTGAAATTCATGAAAAGAAGAAAAGAAGTTACAGTCATGCTAGTTACTACAGGAATAGACACTTACGCTGTAGATTCTAGGACTCTGTACTGTGGTTTTAGCATATAGGCAGGAAAAAGGAAGTATAGATGTTTTAAAAAAAAAAAAAAAAAAAAAAGAATTACAGTTAGGTTCCAAATCAAAACACGACGAATAAAAAATGGCACATCTCAAATCAAATGCCATATATAAAGAATCCAAAATCGCATCATGGCTTCAAATCAGTTCCTAGAAAAAAGGACACTTTTTAAAAAAAACATTTAAAAAAAATCTGCTTTTGATTAGTATTATTTTTGACCCATTATTTTGAGAGATCAGAGGTGCACAGCCTCAGACATGTTCTAATTTGGAACAAATAACTCTAGAGATGGGAGAGCCTGAGCTGCCAGTCACTCGACAAATCAACCAGATAACTTTACGGTGCGAGTAAACCTGCTAAATTCAAAATGTGACTGCTCAGTTACTGACGGCGCTCCCATCTCTATCTTCCACCTGGCAATAAATACACTGATAAAAAAAAAAGTTGTTTGTTCATTCTGACATTAAGAAATACTCATTTTACAATGTTAGTGTTTTACGGTAATGGACACATCAAAGGGAAGACTTTTACTCTCATATTCTAAAAAGAAAAAGAATTAACATGCACTGCATAAACACACCTGCTGAATCCATGACAAGATAAAAAAAAAAAAAGATTTCTTTTTACCTTGTGAGATATAAAATGATAAACAAGGAATTTAGAGCAATTCAAAAAACCCATTTAAACTAACATGGGGTTTAGTATTTAACCTTAAAATTTTTGCCTGGATTCAGAAAATGTCTTCAGCAGTCTTCAACCGTCTTGTAACCAGGGTTCAATAGCTAAAAAGAGGATTCACAGGCAGATGCTACAGCTGCAAGAGAACCATTCACTCTCCTTCCACACACACAAACACGCAGTCACAAATGGGCAAAGGTAAAGCTGTAGCCCTCCCTACCTGAGAAAATGATTGTCGAGCATGCACACAGCACACAATTTTAGTTCGTTTTACAAAGTAAGAAATGTATCTGTCCACTAACAAAAGGAGAAAGATGCTAGGTCGAGAATGAACTTGATACTTTTTTCAGAGGTTACAGAGAAAAGAAGTAATTTATGTGGAAAAGGAGAAAAAAAAAAAGAAATCTATTCATCACCAAAAGCAAACCCTGTTTAGGTTCGGTTGTGTGTGCTTTCGAAACTGAATTATTGATCACATGGCCACGCTAGAATACAAAACAGATAAAGTCAAATCAACAGTAACAATGAAGTAGTGCTATGGTTTTTATACATAATATACACAAGTTAACAGTGATCTCTAGACTTTATTATCCATAGACTTGTCTTACGAGCAAAAAGGCGCTAGGTCACAGTGGATTTCACTTAGTTAACATTTTAGAACGCTAATGCTAGTTATACTCATTGACCACTAGGGGGGAAGGCGATACATGTGACAGGAGCTAAAGTCTCTATGGGAGGTACTATCAAAGACTATCTGAAGATACCACCACATTGTTGCCTTCACATCCCGGCAACATGCAAAGAGATTTCTGCCCCTGCGGCCTAGTCAGGTCTGTGCTTAAAACCATGTTCTATCGCTAGCTTATTATAGCACAGCTATGCTCTAGTAGGGCTAAAAGCAGAGTGGGTGTGTAGCTAGTGTACAGAGAGAGACCACTGTGTATCCGAAAGCCTCCGAATCAATGAAGAAAAGTGGTGAATCAGTGAAACTAGCTGCCAGTTGTCAACACAAGCTTTGAGAGATAAAACATACATGTAACACTGTACATGTGTATATCAGAGCAGAAGGTCCGTTCCATAAGTTTGTCAGTCTTAAGAGAGTGTTAGTTGAAGGAATGCTGGGTGCTGTAGGCAGCATGGAGCACGGCATGACGGGTCGTGTAGGCGCAAGTAGTAAGGTGGTGTTTTCAGGTGAGTGTAGGTTCAGTATATCCTGATGCCCCTCTCCATTTCTCGCTGGTTGCCATGCTACAGTGGCCCTTTGAACTGGTTCCCAGAGAGGTGCTGTCTGACGGACAGCTTTGATCCTGCTGCATCACCCAGTTTTCTCCACACCACCTGCAAACAGAAGCAGAGAGAGAAGCTGAGAGGGGAAGAGGAACAGCCAGACATACGGAAGGAGACAGGAAGACACAGAGAGCGAAAGTGAGAGAGTGACTGAAAAAAAATACTTTCTTCTACAGGAGTGGAAACTTCAAATGCTCTCAGTCTGACTTTGAACTGCAGAGACTGCACACGTTACAGTAGAGCTACCTCTGTCCTCTATCTCTGTTCTCTAGTGCCGAGAGCTCGCTATGAGTGAGTGAAAGGGGGCCCCTGGGGGGCCCCAGTGATATTACAGAGGTACTATTGTAGTGCTCCCCAGATTCCTGGCCTGTCACATACCTCTGCAGGGCCCAGATAGCCCGGCTCTCACTCTATCTCTAATCAGCCGACCTTTTATTCCCACACCAGGCCTTTTCAGCGCCAGCAGAGAAAGATGGAGGAAAATGAGCGGCAGGGGGAGAGGAAGAATGGAGGGGTGAGGCTTAGGCGAGGGGGGAGTGCTCTTTTCCCTGCCGCTCCAGTTTAATTGCTTTGACAGCTCAACTACGAGCCTCTACTTAGTTCTTCCAGCTCAGTGTTGGCTTTGGAGGAGGGACGTGGGAGAGGAGGGGGAGAAAGAGAGAGATAATGGGACAGAGAGAGAAAGGCGGAAAGCAAGAGGGAGCGCTGTGCCCGGGACTCTGCTGCCTGTGTCATTCCAAACCAAATGAGTCTAAATGAGTCCCTCATTAGCAAAAGCCGCTCAAAATCTGACCTGATTTGCACCGAGTGGAGAGAACTAAAAAAGTGATCAACAGAAAGCCGTAAGAATGCCTGCATGCAGCAGCATATACACCAACTCTAACTGCAAAATGCTGCCTTCAAATGGAACTGCGGGCGTGCGAACAGGACATGCATAGTCATGTACACAAGATGGTGGCGTCCCGACGGTCGTCTTGGGGCGAGGCGTTGCACTTACGTTGCACATCTCTCGCACAATGGCCTTCTCCTTCTCACTGAGATCGTCCTCATAGTCCTCGGGAAGCTGCTTGTCCAAGTTCTCATGGACCTCCAGCACCTGAAAGCGGGCGTACCAAAGAGTGTGACTACTTGCAAAACTAAGGATGGCCATATCTTTCAACCTCGCTAGCTATGTCACTGCACTAATTACACTGGCGACAAACATGTTTATGAGCATGAGATATCAACATATCTGTACAATTTGTAGTCAAGTCAATGAATTCAGTTTAAACAGAGTGATCAGAAAGCAGTATTCATTTCATTTCATGTCATTGAATTTATTGAAGTATAATATTACCTTCATGGCATGCACTACAGCTTCAGGCTTCTGGACGCAGGACAGGTAGCCTGTGGCAGGAGAAGACTCGCTGGTTGGTAGACGGCCAGTACCCTAAGAGGAGAAAAAGAAAATATTTTGAGGCATTTATGGTGTTTCTTTCAAAACAGGCTTAGCTACGATATAAGGTGAGGATAGGCCTAGGACAAAGGTTCATGTCCAGGCGTAAAACATGTGGAGGACATGTTCTGAAGCCTGTGGGTGTTTAAAGAGAGTATGCAAACTTCAGACTTCCATACTCGATAGTTCAGACTTGACAGGTTAGATTCTGAAGTAGAGACCAATTTCAAGTACAGAAATGAGCACCACCTTACAGAGATCTTCACTTTAGCCACAGCCAAGATATTTTACTTTGTAACAAAAAAAAAACAACTGTCTCTATCAGTGAATGTTCTGCTCTGACATAACAGCAATGAAAATGCCATCCCCTTCATAACAGCTCACATCACCTCTTGTGTTTTCATTCCCTTTTTTGGATTGACCAGGCATTCAACTCCCGGGTCAGCTACCTGCACCGTGTGATTTAACCTGGTGTGATGTGAGCATCCAGCCAGGAAGAGGTCCAGGGGGGTTTTTTGCTTGACTCATCACACACCCCCTGGTTAGTTCCAAACAGTGGCTCTCTGTTTGAGGGGCACACAGATCTCTGGGACACACAATGGCACCATTCACTGTAACCTGGCATCAAGGCCCTGCATTAGACACAGCTCTATGGCTCTGTTAGCCCAGGTTCAATTCCTCGCTCACCAGCGATGCGTTTGTCAGCTCCCACCGCGACCGCCGGCCCCATTTAGGGTCACGAACGAGTCCACAAACCCAATAGCATGGAGTTAAAATAATAATCCCCCTCCAGCTAAGAGATGATTCGTGCAAACTGCCCAACTGTCAATGCATATCACATCACCCACATGAAACATTGATTTATTTTTTTAGCCGGTCTCGAGGGTTACGGCCTGACACCTGCTCACCCAACAACCACCAAAACCAAGAAGTATTTTTATTAACCTTTGAACAGTAATATACCGACAATTCTGATGTATGTTTTTTTCTATTTCTTAAGTTCTTGTTAACCCCAAACACAAAGAGAACTGTTTGATGAAGACCATTATATTTATGAGCCTATAAAAATCCTAAATGTTAACGCGGATTTTGGCCATTTTCACTTTTAAAGATTTTACATGACTTAACAACAAACTGCTATTGCTTTAATTTTTATTCCTTTTGCAGACACAGTATTTTAGCTTACTGACTATATTGAAACTTATTTTGCCATTTTTATTTACACCAATTTTTCTAAAACAAAGGAAGTTAATCAAAGGTATTTTAATCCATATGCAAATTTGGAACATTTGCACAAATACATCCCATTAATGACAAACAGAAAGCTAAAGGCAGCCTGCAAGCTAGTTACAGTCCTATTTTATTTATTTATTTATTTTTAAACAGACTAGTCTGCAGAACATTTGTAGTTAAGATTTATTAATAAATGCTTCTCCAAGGCTAAGTCCACATTTGAGTAAAAATTATACACAACAACGTCATTAAATAAAAGCACATTGTGCTTTCCTTTTGTTTAAGGTCACACCAACAAGTGTAGCAGCTTACTGTCCATACGGCTCCTCCGCAGTGGACTTTGAAGTCAACTACAAAAAAGAATATGTAAATCGCTGTCACCCCTTTTTTGATGTTCTCGTCTTTGGGTTACAGCTATTATTAGAAATGTGTAAACAATTCCTTCTTGCGTCGCGGCCAGGTTTTCCAGTTTGTGACGGAGCTGCACGAGAAGAAAAGGATGGCGGAAAGACACAGTCGGCTCCGGGCAATGTTTACTGCTCATATAAGCGTGCATTTGGGGAAGGCTTCCCTGCATAAACAGGCATGATTTAGGCCTCCCAAGAGGAAGCAGGGGGTGGGGGGGCAAACACTGTCAGAATCAATGGTGTGGAGTTCAAGAATACTAAATCAGAGCAGACTGTTGAGTGTTTGTGAGAATCACGCAGACTGCCCGCTCTCTTTCTCTACACATCTTTTCTTTTCTTCTTTCCCCTCGTTTTCTCTTTGACAATCTCACGCACGCTCACTGACCTGAATCTGTGTCTGCGCTAGACAAAGAACTACATAGAAAGGACAAGCTGATAGACTGGGAGGGGTACACACAAACGAAGAGATGAGTTCTCTGAAGTCCTGCTGTTGTCATCCTCGAGCCCCACATCTCTCATCTTCTTTGCAACCCAGGCCAAATTAGAGACCAGCCACTTGATCACCCTACTGCTCAACATGAGCACGCTTATCCCAGCAAAGCCATAATCAGAAAAAGACATAAAACTCAAGACACAATAGTTTACTCTGCATTTTTTTGCATCATTATAAGGTTTATATGGGTAGCTCAAGTATTTTTCGTCTTTATGCTAAGCTAAGCTAATTGGCTACTGAATGTAGCTTCATATTTACCACAGACATGAGGTGGTTCAACCTTAACAATCTTTCTGACACCAGGCTTTCTTCTCCAACGCAACAAGAAAGAACATGAGCAATGCAATATTTTCTAAAAGGTGGATACTATTCCTTTAAACCTACCCAAAAATGCTCTAAAAATGTTGACATGACTTGACATGATTTTATTATTTATGCATATGTGTATGCATAGTAGTATTCACGTAGTTAGGGGCAAACATAGCCACTTAAATTTTTGAGGTATTTAGCCTAACATTAGCATTATAGTTTCAAGTACAGTATGTTGTTATCATTGTGAAATTTAACTGAAAATCCTTCATCAATAGACTGAATATCCACTATCAGTCTTAAACCAGCTTTTAATCGTCAATTTAAATCAGTGAACAAGCTAATGCTAGTTATGTCCGTTAGCTAGTTCACTTAGCTACAAAACAATTCCAGCTAGCTTCCAGCTTACTACAGTAGGTGTAAACATTTAGTAAAAACTATATATTTTTCATTTGTGTGGTGCCGCAGATTCTAATGTGTAAAAATCCACTTAACCACATGGAAACTTCCAGGGCTAAGTAAAAAAATTAAACCAATGCTGAAATATGAAAAAGTGCAGTTGCTCAAACTACCACTTGAGGCTGACCATAAGGGCGAGTCAATCCTATTTGATAGGTAGAACTGTTTTGGTCTCTATAGTTAATGTCTTCATTAATGACAACTGAAAAATGGGTAAAGTCTGTGTAACTCCCCGATCCAAAAGACATTCAAGGCTTAAATTTCTACATAATTAAGGTGTGGCAGCATTGAGTAACAGGTGGGTGCTGTCATAGGTTGCTAGTCATGTGAATTGGCATCATCCCAGCCGCTTCAGCTCCACTCACCTCGTCGCCTATTTTTGAATTAGTAGGGTGTTATGGTGAGGCACTGTCAAGATGGCGACAGTTGGGGCACCACTGAGCTTTAATACTGCTCTTCAGGAAAGCCATGGGCGATGTTGTTTATCCATCTTTATATACAGTCTTGTTTATAACACTAAGACTGCAAGGCTGAGTTTTATTGTATGAATCAAATCCTACATATGGCAGATCACTGGAATCCAAACTGTCCCTTGTTGCAGCTAGTTGGATAATAATTTACTGTAATATATGATATGTAAATGCATTTATCTCTATATTGTCGTGTCAGAATGGCGCGAGATGTCTTGTCTTTAAAGAGCCTAACTTCCCACTCCAAGTCAACAGCATGACCTTGTTTTGAATGAAACTGCACTGTGAAATTAAATGCGGACCATAAAGACAATTTGCAGTTTATCCTTCACCCTCTAGTGGAGTCAAAGATCATGGGCATTACTGAATGGCACGAAGCTCCAGAGGGAGACGAGTTTGACCCGTGCTTGAAATGTGCGAGCTGGCTATGAATGCAGTGACGTCCGTGCCTCACACTGAGCCTGTGATTAAACCATAATATTGATTTTTTTTACACGGGGAAGATTTAGTCTTCTGGGCAGCAGCGTAGCCTGACTCTGACCTTCCTTAAGCAGTCAGAAAACAATTATCAAGCCTCTTCTCCCTAGACACTGGCAGGGTCAGGGGTGGAGGTGGATTGTAGAGGATTATTACTTTCATAGTGGGATTCAGTTCAAACAGGCTCTGGGCAGGAAGAAATGAGCTGAAGAGCCAGGATATGGGAGGAAGAGGAGGGAAGGCTGACTCCTGGCAAATTTTATATCTTCATCTCTGCCTTAGTTTCTCTTCTCCCTTTCTTTTTCCAGTCCACCTCACCCCCCTTTAGCCCCTTTTCCTTTCATTCTTTCTTCCTGTATGTTTGAGCACCCTTCCTGTCATGTGTAAGAGAGAGTGAGGTCGCCTGCGAAATTTAATTAGAGAGTAAAGTGAATTAGAGCTGACTTTACTGTGGGGGCAAATAAGACGTAGTCTTCATCTATGGCTATGACTATAGTCTAGGTGCTTAGATGTTGAGTGGGCATCTCTGTGTGTGTGCGTGTGAGTCTTTATATGTGGTTACCCTTCTGCCAAGTGTGCATGTGAGTGTGTGTGTGTGGGTGTGTGGGTGTGTGTGTGTCAGTCTCCTGGGTACTGACCATGTGCATGGCTTCTTGGCGCTGTGGCAGTGAGGACAGCTGGGACTCTGAGTGGTACAGAGTCATTCCCTTCCTCAGGGCACGAAGGTCACCTGGGTTACACTGCTGGGCACAAGTGGGCACAAACAAACACCAAAAAAACAAAGACAAAAAAACAAAACAAAAAAAGGGTTACAAAACCTCAATGCCAATGTTACCTAAAAATACCCAAGTGTGGCTGCACTGCATGCTGATGAATCAATGTGATTAATTCAAAGTCACAAAGTACAAACCTACAGGTGGAAAGTCATGTACTTTTTTTACAAAGCACACTTTCTTATAAAAAATACTGTATCCTCCTGAAGAAGCTACTCGGATGGTGAAACGTCTTTTCAAAAAACTCTACAAGTCCAGTTGCCTTTTTTGAACCTCTGTTGGATATATCCTCCTTGTTAATAAAACTCAACCATACCGGATTTTTGGAGTTGGATACTAGCAATAACATCAATATTTGATTTTTTTTACATAAATGTACAACTTAGCCATGTCACTTAGCCATTATACTACTGTGACAAGTGAATGTACTGAGCGAGACAACTTTAATGTTTTACTTTATTTAATTAAAGCATAAACGTGTCTTTGGTGTATCTTTGCACTTACACTGTATTAATAATGCATTTGCAACAACTTTTTGGTAATATTGGCTCTACTTATTTACTGATGAAGATATTTTACTAAAACTATATCAAAACTGAACTGAGAAACTAATCAATCATGCTGCTAGTAAACAATTTGAAGCAGTTTACTCTCTTAGCATCTGTGCCATCAGACATACTGCCATATATATATTACGACTCTATATCAGCCTGATGAGATGTCCACATGGCTAATATACTAATGTATATTAGTTAGTGTTGGTTAAGGTCTCGTGTTCTGTCCTCATCCCACTTGCCCACTCATCGTCACTCTGACGCAACAGCTTGTGTGGCTGTCTGCATATATGACGGTGACACTTTCCAGCGCTGCGGATGTATCACGTTGTGCCACGAAGGCCATGATGACGCAGGGACGGCGTTCCTAAGATTTGTCCTCATTAGCAGCCAAAGACCACTGGTTCCTGGGGGCACTAGCCTGCCTAGCCTGCCTAGCCTCCCTCCGCGGGCAGGAACACGGCAGCACCACTGTTCCTTATGACATTTTTCATGTCACGCACTAGTGTTCACTCTGCGCGAGGAGCAGCGTGTAAAAACACTTGATGCCTTGGAGCTCTCGTGCTATAAATAACAAAATGAGCTGAGGGTGTGTGCGCCCATGAATACATGGACATTGTGCTGTGTTGTCTGCCGGTGTATTATTCGTCTTTGTGTCACATACTCAGGTGCACACTCACACATAGTTTGTTACCACAAAGCCACAATCAGCATTCCCCTTGTCTCCTCTGTCCTTTGATACCCAGCACATTCTCTCTCTCGCTCTCTCTCTCTCTCTCTCTCTCTGTGGTGTTCCTCTAACCTTTTCCAATCCTGCCCTTGGCACTTCTTGATCTATCCTTTGAGTTTCCATATTCATGCCCTCATCTCTGTACCTTTGTTAGCATCTGTAATTTCTTAAGGCTTTGTGTCTGGAGGTCCGAAACGTTAAATGAGGAGGAGTTAGATACAGTAAGATCAACCCATCAAGTGAATAAGAAGGCTTGGTAAGAACACTAAAATAGTTCTGACAGGATTAGTCTTGTTTATCAAACCAACACATCTCCAACTTTATTTCCGTCCCTGACTTGACCTTGACCACTGGGACCAACAAAGCTATTTGTTTGCCAGACAGATGAGGACAGTTGGCCCTCTGCAGACTTCCTGGCTAAAACCCAGGGCCTTCCATATACCACTCCATCACAGTGTTCTTGGTGGTGACAGGAAGAAGCTGTGGAATTCATGCATCGTTTCCTGTTTGAGTTATGAGGGGGCAGGGGTGATGCTACTTTGGCAAAAGGGTAGAAAGTGGTAGCAGTGGGCTCACTGAGAGCCATAGTTTGATTAAATTTCTTTGTTATCATTCTTAAAATACTAGGCATAACTGTCTCACCACTTCAGAACATCTTTTATATGAATCATAAACTAGCTGGGTAAAGGCGATACTTTTACCCTTAATCTTATATATAGGTAGGTAGAGTCATTTTTGAATGGCAGATCTGCAACCAACATCACTGACTGCATTATGAGACAAGTGAAGATGGAAGGCTTGGCAAGTGCAGCAGTAAGTGAGAAGTAGTGGTGCTCAGCAAATACTGAATTAGTCCGCACACGAACCATGTCCCAGATCCATCTTCTTTTAGCACAATCTGACTCCTCAGTCTATAAATCGGCCACTTTGTAAATTTGTCAACGAATAGGCCACAATTCATTAACCTCTGTCATCCTTCTAATCCACTGGATCGTACTGCGGTCCACTCTTGCAAAGTGAGATCAATTAGCTCGCAGTAAATGGATGGAGTGCCATCTGAATCTGTCATCTGAATCATTAAATTCTCACACTGAGCGCTTACTTATTAATGATAAGGCGGGAAAGTGTGAGTGCCTCACACTTTGGTGAGGTAACAGAGATAAGTACGGCCTAGAAGACGTGGGAGAGCCGAGTGGGAAAGGAGTTTAACGGCAAATTACTTACATGTATGTGACCGAGCATGTTGTTAATGTGTGTGTGTGTGAGCACACACCTGTTTTTCCTATTTTGCTTCCACCTGTGCAGCGTAGGCCCTTGCTTATATCCACGTGGGACCCTGTTGTTAACTCCCTCTCTACTCCCATTAGTACAGTTAAAATCCTTCAGGCAAGCTTGGTTTGGAGCATCAACATTCCTGCAATAAGAGTCTATTGCTTCCTTTCACTCAACTCTGGTTTCACTGGGCCAGTTTCATAACACAGGAAGTTAGGCAATACGTCCACTGAGGCTACTAATCCACCTGCTAGTATTCAGAAACATTATTGAACAGGATGTCAAATTAAATAGTAAACTGTAGAAATGTTTTTTTTTCTTTTCTAGTGTATCCTTTCACCTTTCAATTTAATAGTGACACAACCATAAAGATAACATGTCTTAACTTCAGACACTCCTACATTCTTCAGTTCACACACACCAGTTGTCAGCCATGCATAATGTACCTTGATCTACCTGTGGTGCCCCCGTGTATTCAATTATTCAGCCCACCAGACATCTCGAAAAGCCGGGACAAGCATGTGTCATTTATGCACCAAAGCACAATGTAGTATTCATTCACCTAAGGTGTACCTTGTACCAAACACTGTGGAGTGCAGCTCCAAGGACAGATAAAGGGTTTCTTTCCAAGAAAGGATACAATCAAGCACAGCCATCTGTGTTTATTAATCAGCATAGCATGCTAGCAGTTTATGAAGGGGCCTGGGCACAGAAGCAACACCTCTACAATGTAATGCAATCCAATCCTTTGTTTCGCATTTCTGTGGTAATGTCTGCTGCACTTTATTGTATAGGGAAGATGGGAAATCAATAGAGCTCTTATGTCTGGACTGTTAACATGAAGTCACTGCCAGAAGGTGATTAGCTTAGTTTCAGGAAAAGGACAAATGAAGTTGGATTTGGTGCTCTGCTTACCTGACAAACTGTAGTGCTGAACTGCAAAACAGCTGATTTAGTTGGACTAGGTTTGCTTGTCAGTGATAACATTTCAGTTTAATTTCAGGAATTAGGACTCTTGATATGTCATGTGTTTAAAAGATTACTGCTGGTCAGTTCTTGAATGCTTAGTTGGTCTATAGTTCAAGGACAACACATTTCATTGACCAGCATCAGTAAATCTTCCTTACCAATGGGTTTATTCATTTAAGTTATGTCATCTCTTTGAATTGACTGTACTTCGTCTCAGATTAAGTGTATCTGTCATGGTCAAAAAGTTGAGAGTGAAATACCTCCTTTCCTCAAAGGTTGTCATCTTGACTACATGGTGGGGAAGGACCACCAACTAATATCAAATTGTTAGAACGGTGTAAGTTCAGTTACAGTGGTTTTGGATAAAGGAGACTAGCGAGTTAAATGGATTCATTTAGCAGCCTGTGATGATCTGACACTGCAAAATGTGGCAGCTAGACCAGAAAATCACATGCTAAGATGTTGCTATTGTCATTGAAATAATACTACCCTATCACATAGTACATAGTACATAGTGTACTACACACTACAGATGAAACATGCAGCAGTTGAGTTGGGTTTAAACTTTGTTGTACGGAATAAAAAACCAAAAACATAATATGTTCATTAAAATGTGAAAGTAATGATAATATGTGGATTTTAACATTACCACAGAGTTAATTCAGGTGTCAACACAAACTGAACCTTTCACCATTCACATTCACTGAAAATGAGTTGCATTACATTGCATAACTGCTGCTTTGGCTGCATCCACCCTTTATATTAGAGAAAGCGAAAAGCTCAAAGCTGTGAAAAGTCCCATCACCAAACAGATAAAAGACTGAAAAGGGCAAAAGGGGCTGAAACTGATCGGCCAACAGAGGAGCCAAACAGTGACAATTCAGAAAGTTACCTTTTTCGTCTGTATTTGCGATAAGCTATACCGGCTATAAGCCTAGGGAGAGAAAAACATAACGATGGAATGGTTCAATACTTAATTTTGTGTCTACTGGAAGCCAACAGCAATGAAAAAAGCTTTTGATGAAAGCTCTCATGATTGACAATTTTCCTCTAGTTGCATATCACATATTGCAGTATTAAATGATCAAGTATTAAAATGATATTCCTGCAAATATATCCTCACCCTCAGATCTAAAGAAAGAAAGAGAAAACCCCATGTGATCAAGGACTATTAGTCGACTTCAAGAAGCAGGTTCCTATTGTGGGTCTTGACTGCTGTGAGACAATGTGTAGCACCTAAATATAACACTTAATTATGAGGATCATCTAGGTTTCCGTATCGGTGATTTCAGCCAACGCTCTGCCTACACGTGAATCAGTTGGGAGATAATTGGGGAGAGAGAAAGCTATTTAAAAATAAAAGAACACATGCTTCAAGTGACAAAAAAAGCCTTTTAAAAAGCCTCCCTTGCAATCATAGGAACGGATTCACATTCTACAACGTTATAATGAAACAAAAATGGTCAAATTAAATATAAAAGATATATGTTCATGTATGTTTATAGCAGTTTCTTTTAACAGTAATTACTAGCCAATAATTACAAGCCTCTTTGAGGTATGGGTTCACTATTTCTTGGTTGTGTTTCTGGCATGCGACCTCCCGTTGAACCACACTAGCATCCCACCCCCGTCCTTCTCAAACTCCCACCTCTACTCACTAAGGCCACCATCCTCCAAATGTGAGAGAAGTGCGAGCCAGGTCAACTTAGGGAGAAATCCTTTACTATGTCACTGTCACTTAATGCCCTTTTCTCCCCTTTTTTTGCCCCTACGCTCATCTCTCCTCCGCTCCCACAGTTCGCCTCGGGGGCTAACATCACTGCTCGCTACTGAAGCTTACAGACTCCCTATGAATTAAACATGATAAACATGTTCTCCAACTGACAGGCAGCCTGTTGTGAGGGGGCAGCTTCGCAGAGGTATCAGGAAAACGCTTCTGTGTCATCGCAGCTGACTATCACATGTTTTGGGCGAGTTAAAAAGTTGCGTAAGAGGAGTTCGGGAAGAAGTCAGGGTAGAAGTTCAGATGGCGCTGAAGTGGGCTACTAACGCTACACACATGCCTGGAAGTGACAGAAAGAGGGGAACTCAGCGGCGCAGTACTTGTGTGCACACGGCTCACCTGTGAGAGGAGCTTATTGTTGTCATCCTCCAGGATCCGCACTTTCGTCTCCAGCTGCCTGATGTAGTTGGAGGAGGAATCTGGAGGAGAGACGGAGAAGAAAAGGAGGGAGGAGAAGTAATTAGCATTTCAAAGACCTCAAGCGGAAAACAGGCAGGCAGGGCCACTGAGGCAGAAGGACCACATAGAGCTCAAAAGGTTGCTGTGTACTTTAAGAGACCTAGAAAACTCCTTCTGAACGTGCAACTTCCAAATGAGGACTTACAGGTCCTAGTTATATATAAAGCTTAAAATAAATGCAATAATGCATGCATTATTACTGAATAGCAATCATTTACTCTGAAGGAACCTTGCCTAAAAATAATTTCTCAGCAACCTAAATAAATACCAATATAAATATGTCTTAGTTTGCTGGTGGCTTCAAGAACTGCTAATATGATAAAAGAATCCAACCATTATTTAGCAATAAATGAAATGCTTTAGAGTAATAAAATATCCAAAGTCATCCTAAAGTCTAGTGTTGTTTTGACCCAAATAAATCAAAAATATTCAAAAAAGAAAATACTAAACCGAGATACTGTAAGCTTTTTGAAAGCTGCAAATCACAAATGTTTTGCTTTTGCCCACAATTCTTTCCCTTTAGTTAATTTTCTTCTGATGGAGCCATCAACAAATTGTTTAACACCAACATTTAAGAAAAACTGTTAACTAAATCTATCGGCCATGTGTCCTTGTCGTAAATAAACTCCTTGTAGCTTGATGTCAAGGGTCACGAACTGAGCGTCCTCACAGATATCAGCGGTGCTTTAGACCTATATTTTGAACCCATACTTGACCTGTTTCCTTTCCTTTCTCCTGTGCTACGTACTCTGTTTGAATCCAACACTACTGCCATATTTGAAGTGCATCACAGAACTATCTGTGTACTCTATACGCCCGTCAAACAGTGAAACCGCTTAAATACTCCGCAGAGATTCCAACAACCGCTGTTGATCCTGATGAAGCGGCATTCTTTCCAAACATAAATCAGCCTCACAGAGTTCAAACCAGGGACAGGAGCGAAGAGTGGAGGTGCAGCTTGACTCGGTAGGTGGCACAGGGCCTGTTATCTAAAAAGGCATGTTTAATTTACAGAGGGATCAAAGCCACGATCCGCACAGGAAGTGAGTCTCATCAGGAGCCCACCACTGAGCGCACAGCTTTGTTTTATTTTGTTTTGTAAGTGGAACTGCAGAGAGATTGGGGATGTTTGGGTTTGGGGGGATTGGGGGGGTTGCTGATAACAATGATGGTAGATGCATATGAGAAGTCAGTGCTGTAACAGTAATGCACACACACATCAAAATCAAAGTGACCTCAGGGCCAGTTAAGTTTAAACAAACCAATAAATCTAACTATCCTGTATTAATATAACTTAATCGATGAACAGTTTGCAACCGGGGGGACTACTGTACAGAAATAAACTATTAAAACACACTCGTATACCACCAGACTGGATTCAGGAGATTTGGATTCACAGAAAGAAAAGAAAAAGTCGCAGATCATAGCAATGCAATATTTCACACATAGGTGAACAGCTGTGTGTTGATCTATAGATGTCTGCAGATCTGTGACAAGAAACAGGATCTGGGATCAAGCTAATAAATTAGAAACACTAGGTTAGCATGTGGATTTTCACTCGTTTTCTAAGCTGAACAGTCAATCAAAGTTATCTCTATAAAAGGCTCCCTCCACTGTCGATTCAACATGCAGAATCTGCTGAAAAGCCACCGTCAGAGGTCCGACTAGTGCCAACGGTTCAGGACACACTGGAAAAACTAATAGGCAGTTTAGGCTCCTGCGTCAATTTCACGGCGTAGCTACGGCGCCAGCGCAGATCCTATGCAGGCCCTAAGCAGACCCTAATGCTGTAGCCTGACGTGCACCTCCCCAGAAACGTAACTACGTGTCGTGGCAACGCAAGAACTGTGACTGGTCCGCTTGGTAGGTTCCAGGTTTCGGTGGTGCAAAACGTTTTCTATTTTTCTCCTCCTTTTATTTCAGCTTGTGTGTAACTAATGTGCACACAAGCACTGTGCAGAGGCAGTTCTTTATGGCATCACAAAGTCTTAAATATATATAAATATTTCTAATCATTTCACATATACAACATATACCTTCCCCCAAAATTTTTGAGTCAACCAGCTGATCAACAGCAGCCCCTCCAGACCTATTTGTGCCCAGACTTTTTAGGAGAGCCACTGCAGACAGCAATGCTTAGTCAACGGTTGGATGGCTATGAGAGGAGGCTACCATGGCCAGAGCTGGTAATCCTCTCTTCCTGCCTTGTGACCCTCTAATCTGTATTCATCTGCTGGCCTGACCTGCAGCCAGATCTCAAGCCGATTAGGATGAAGGTTCCTCAGCCTTCAGTCATCACCATCACACTCAAACAAAGGAAACAGACTCTGACGACGGGCAGGGTGAAAAGCAAATGTCCACCGCTGCTTTTTTCCAGTATGTAATATGTTTAGATTATTTACTGAGATAAAAGATCAAACAATCATAGAACATTTTACCTCGATAAAACGGCTCAAATCAAAATTAAGCAATCAAAAGCTAAGCATTGACTGTTTTTTATTTGACTAAAGAAACCTAGAATCGGCCAAATGTGAGGAATTCCACAGCCATGAGAAGCCTCTTCACATAACACAGCTCAGTCTCTCCCTCCCACTCGCTGTATATAAGCCTTTGATGTGTAAAGGGGGCCTAAATCTCAAAGCGCATCAGTGCAGCATTACGTATGACATGATTAAGTGGTTCTTCTTAAATATGTGCAGATTTGCTTTGGGAACATTCACGGGAACACAAAACACGCACCGATGCCCCAAAACCTCCCCCTCCGCATACTACACATGCACAGACGGAGCCGTAGGGACGGGCTGGGGAGAATCCAGCAGTCACCCTCTCTTTAACACCCGGCTCCAGAGACTCATCCTGGTGGGAGAAGGGTCAGGCAATTAAACAGTTCCCTGACTCCCCAGCCACTCCTCCGTGCTTTTATCCCCTCCACCCCTCCGGCTTCACATCCTCTCCTCCTCTTCACCGCTCCTCCGCGGGGCTGCAGGAAAAGCTACAGATCATGCGGGGATCGCATAGCCGAGCCAAAATAATTACCCTGCAAAACTCAGCTCTGCGTCCACTCTTTCATACACAACAAGCGCCGAGGGAGAGGCCATTATTACTAATGCATAACCTGAATGCAGTCCTAAGCACTGATAAAGTGAGTACAAGATGCTGTGAAGAAGAAGGAAAGTAAAATGTGCCCAACTAAGCAGTAAAGAGAGGGGGGAAACCTTACAGTCACAATGCACAAGTAAGCAATTTTTTATTTTTCTGTGCTGGTGTTGTTTACCCAATGAATTGAGCTGATTTATCTGTATGTGAGAGTGTACATGTTTGCGAGTGCGCAGGACAAAAGGTGACGCAGACAGTGGCGCGAGTCCATCCCCCTCTCAGCATGTCGCTTTGTATCACGTCAGAGCCACTGTGACCCACTTCCCGCAGCCACTCCCTCCTTAACTCTGCTCCCAGTTCCCCTCTCTTTCTCCGTTTTATTGCATCCCCTTACTATACCCACTCTGTCCACCGTGGCCTCTTTGTGCTCTTAAAAACACGACTCTGGGTGACTGACCTGTTGGTCAACTTAGCTGCTTGGTGATGAGAGGAAAAAAAGGACAAATGAAAAAGTTAGCCTGAATGAGAGCCAAGCTGTAAAAACTTGTGTGAACCTTTAAAAGGTCCTGACCTCTCCTGGCTGGCCTTTGTTTTCCGCTTGGCTCCAAACATCCCATCCCCATCTGTTCAAAACAGTTCTCGCTTCCCAGCCTGCACCATGCCACAATTACTCTTAGTCCAGTTTTTTTTTTTTCAGACAGTGTTAGTGCCACTTGGAAGGGTGCATGATTCACCACCCAAAACACAAAAGAAACAACTGCATGAGAGGGTTTAGATGTTAAAGCATCAACTCGAGTCACGCAATGCATAAAATACCTACATTACGTGCATATCTGAAACTCAACGGATGTGTGTTGGATGCACCTCAGCCCTCATCAAACGAAAAGCAGATTAAAAAAATGTAACGTAAGTCGTCTGTGAATGTTCACAGTTATCCGCGTTGTGGTATATCTAAAGAAATTAAGATAAAACAAAAGCAACTGAACTGGTTGGGTTTTGTCGAAGACCTTTCACCACAGTAGTTTCTTCAGTTTTAAGGAACTAGCGGGAAGTTTAGGTTTTTTATTAGAAACATCTGTGGGTGGTGCCCACCCTGACACTCACATGACCAGGGTCTGCCAAAGAGCAGATGCTCACCCCGAGCTGGATGAATTTGTTTTGCCGCTCCTTGCCTTAAATCACGAGTCTTTGTGCATTATTGCTGCCAACTGTTGATTAATGGAATGATGTAAAACCAGTAGCAGATGTGAATTAGATATACAGTACTTGCATGCACGATATAAAAACAAATGAGGATCTTGTCATAAAAGCATTGCTCAATAGCACTACTAGTGGTCAAAACTCCACTGTGCTCCTTTAATTTTTGTCCCTGTTTAACTTCAACCAGATTTCTAAAGTATGCATTTAATTAATAATAACTAAGTGTCGTCCATAAGGAATTGCAAATATGATTGATTACACAACACAAGCAAATCTGCAACAGGATTTATATGTACAGAAATGACTGGTTATTTGGATTTGTCCATTAAATACTTTCCCAGCTTCACTTTTGTAGTATGATATGAAAGAAAACAAACTATTATAGACCTTAAAGGGCTTTGTCTTTGATATTGTAGGGTGTATTAGCATTCTCCTGTGTGAATTTGTTGTTTGCCTTTCCACCTCTGCATTAGTTTTTAGTCACACCCTTCTTACATATGCTTCAAATCCCCATATGGAACAGTGGGTGGATTTATAGGAGGTCAGGGCAGGTCATTCTTTAAAGAGCAAATTGTGCAGTACAGGCAGAGTGAATGGAGTCAGGCATGCTTGTAAAGGGGTGTTGCAAGAATAAGGTTGACTAGTTTTATAATCTGGCCGTACATTTACACTGGGCATTTAGATTATTCTGAGGGGAATGTTACTAAACCAGCCGCCACACTGTTGATTTCAAGGTCTTTACTACATCAAAGTAGCTTTGGTAAAATAGTCGGGTAAAAAAGAACCAAGCTTTGGAATCCCCTCATGTTTTCATGTCAGATCCCAAGGCTGTTTAGAAGCCCGCAGTACATTGAAATCACACTGCTTTTATTATTCCTGGCTCGGCTCTGGCTTTCATCTCCTATTCACAGCTGTAACTCAGTGTTTTAGCACAGAGACATGGATATTCTCTCAGTGATGTGTGTATGTGTGCAGAGTATGAATGAGTGCTTATGAGAAGCATTTGTAAGACAGGGAGTGCATGTGGGTTGCATGGGTGTTGAAGCCGACAGCGTTAGTTTGTGTGGGAGGGAGGGAGAATAAGCGACTGGGTCTGAGCAAAAACGGGGATTTTTAAACCCATCTGTGATTACACTGTATGTGTGTTCGTATGTGTGTTCAGGGCAGGAGGTTGGGTCAATTACCTCAAGATGTTGAAAGAAAGAGCAGAAACAGTCCAAACTTTCTCCCTCTCTTTTCTTTGCGCCAACACCCAACTGGAAGTACAGTGAATTCCATGAAACCAGACCTCACTGGTTACAGAAAGTCCCATTATCCTACTAAAACATCTCGATTTAACCAGCAACTTTCAAAGAAACAATATGGAACAGAGCGGATTCATGCTGGGAAAATGAGGCCTGCCCTAAAAATGGAAAACAGAGGGAAGGAAAAAAGACGAATAAAGGAAAAGTGAGAAGAGAGACACCACTGCCTCTAGTCAGAACTTGGTACTAGTCAACCAAGCAACAATCAACGGAAAGTAATAGTTTCACTGGGCTGTAAATAGTAATTACTTTCATTGTTGTTTAATCAGCTCAATTATTTTTGTGACTGGCTAAAATTGTAGGATTAGCTCAGTCCCAGCTATTGTTGCAAGCTTTTCATTCTAGTACTGCACATATACAGTTTATAGCGCTAACGGTCGCACATTCACAACTTCAAATTTAATGCAGTTTCCAAAACAGTGTTTGCGTTAATTTAGGTGACTGAAAGAACAATCGCAATTCAGTTTCATCAAATGTAGCTAGTTACTAAACACCTCTTAATTCTGCCACCTTGGAACACATTTTAAAATGACAACCATGAACAAAGGAGGTCTTAAATATGCATAGAGTGGGCATTGCACTTGTCATTATCCTACAAAACTGACACAAGAATTCTTGTTCGTCAAAGTTACATGCGAACATTTCTTTGTTCTGTGTCACTGCGAAGGAAGGAGCTATAAATAATCAACTGACTAGTGGACTAATTGTTTCGGTCAATTAACCTGACTCAAAGTGCAATATTCGGTGCCATGTCCGTATGCATTGGGATGCGCATGTATGGGTGCATGCACTTAGCAAGTTTGTGTGTGCTCGTCTGCTTGGCTGCGCAACGATCTGTCATGGTCAGGGCAAGCCAGCCAGAGGAACAGAGACGAACAAGTTAAGTGGGCACCCATGCTGCATTAATGAGGGGGATGGCAGAACCTGGCAACCCAAGCACATAAGCCACGGGACCCTGGAAGGCCTTCAAAGGTTCGGCTGGCTCATCAGCTGGCAGGGAGCTAACCCCATATGACAAGACATGGCACCCACTCTGAGAAAGAGGGAAAGAGCGCCTCACCTCCCGTCGCATATGTGGGTGTGTGCGCTCTGGGAGAAGCGAGACATGTTTTTTCATGTGTATGAGAATGTGTGCGAGTCGTTGCATTTGCGTGATAGCAGTACAGTATTACTTAATACTTGAATGGAGACGACCCATGCTGAGCGACTAGTGTGAAAGTTAATGTGGTGAAAGGATTACACTTCAAAAGGATGGCTTGTGTGTATCAGCAGCTCTTAAACACTGATCAGGTGAAATCAGCTTTTTAATCGGTCGTTGCTTGTCAACAGCAAAGCCTAGCAGGACTGACTGACAACAGGTGACAGCTCTGTGTGGTTTTCACTCCAGAGGACAGTATGCCTTGAGGAGTTTTTAGTGGCATAAATATTTCATACACTTTGGTGGAAAACATGAATATCATAAACCTGTGGAGCACTGTGTGGTCATGCAGTGAAAAGAAGACAGCTGATTGGTCATGAGTGCACCAGGGACCTCAACCAGATACTGATAACACAAGTGCTGTTCAAGAACCTTTTTGTTTACTTCTTCTTTAGGTAATCTTTAGAGAAACCACCTTCTTAATTGGCTCCTTGACAAAAATGAGATATCATATATTTATATGTTACTATAGTAACAGGTAGTTTAAGTATTGGCAACCTTTGGGACTGAAAAATGAATGAATGTTCCTCCAGTGACCACTTGAGGCCATCTCCAAGACTCAGCTTTGGCAGCATGATTTCCATCTCTCTGTAGTTAAGTGACAATGTACAACGGTGATTTCTTATATAATCCACGGATTGTAGATACAGCATCCCTTAAAGTTATGAATGATTTGGCGTGTATCGTGACTTGAGTGACAGGTCGAGTGCTATCACAGGTCACTAGCCGTCTGCCTATACATCGCGGAGACAACCCCTGCCAAGATGGAGACAGCTGCAGCCACCACGCTGAGCTACAAAACCTCACTGGAGGAATCCTATGTGTGACGTCAAAGAAGGTTAGTTCATCTTTATATACAGTCAGTGGTTTTGAACTTTTGGTTGGGCATCTTTCAGGCAGTTTCTGCAAATCAGTCTTCGGTTGGAAGTTGACAGAAAATCACTACTAACTTTAAGTAGTCACAGCATTCACATCTTAAGTGCATTGCCAAGACCATTGTATTCATTCAAGGTTGTGTAGAGGTCCGGGGGGGCTCTTTAAATGACCAGGGGTTGTTAATGTCTACTGAGTGGAAACTAAAGCTTAGTTTAAATCTCTCATGTCTAGCTGTTGATTGGTTTGTCAGCATCTCTGGTAGCATTTAAAAGAAAAAGAATGTTTATTTATAGGTGTTCCAGCTGACACTTTGCTTGTTCCTATCACGCATCCTGTCCAGCAAACTGATGGGTCCCTCTGCTGTCTCCTCCGCTCGTCGTCATCACCGTTGCAGGGTCAGCGGACGCCTTTTGCGCCCCTGCAGCTCCACACACACGCGCCAGCTGAAAACACGTTTACACCCGTGTGGCGTTGTGCGCGCGCCTGTGACTGCATTCATACAGCACAAGCCCGTGTGCTAATTTGTGGCTGGGATTTAGAAATAACAAGTTCCCTTATTATTGGTGGGAGATCTGCAGGATGACAGCAGACAAAGCTGTTAGCAAGTGTCTTATAAAATTAATGTCACGGTTTAGCGCTCCCCACTGCTTGGGTGCAGAACATTTACACAGTGGTGCTGCAGTCAGTTTATTTGTTTCCTCGATGATCATGCCACTGCCTACTGCCCCATGCCCTTAATCTTTTGATTAGGGTAGAAGAATGGCGATCAGGCAGCCATTGTAGTTTAATCCCATGAAATCAAAGCTTTGAGCTTATATTTGGTCACCACCTTTAATTACTATGCTTATGTGTGTGTGCATGTGTGTGTGTGCGTGCGTGTGAGTGTGTGTTTTGTGGCTATTCACTGCGAGACAAAATAGAAAAGCTTAGTGACATTTGGAGATGGATTAGCTATTATTTGTCTACAGAATGTTGTACCACAACTCTTCAACACACCCACATGTATGGTTTATGTTGTATAGCAGATTACTTTCCACATACTTTCCACATTTCTCACGTCTGTGTTAAAAAAGGTGAACAGGGTCAAGCCCCAAACTATTTAAAACATGTTTGTAATGAGTGCACATGAGTTTTCGGGTAAAAAACGTCTCTCCTTTGAGGTTACTAACACTTCCAGGAGAGTGCAATGTGTTCCATTCAGTATTTCTCATTCCAAGAAGACGGAAAAAGCTTCTTGCTATCTCACACTCAATGACACTCATGGCCCTTGACCTTCAGTGTCAAGGGCCGTAACTCTCGTCTGATTCAGGGATGGGATGCTACATTCCTCTAGATCAGTCAACCATTTTCTCCTTGCATAGACGAAGATGGTGGAATCGCTGCATTATGTGTCTGTTAAATAGCAGCGCACCCTTTGTCTGAATGTATATCGGTATCATCAGCTATTTAGATGGGATGATTTGTTGCGGGGATTACAAGTCCTTTGCTAGCGGCCTTTATGAATATTAACCTGGTGAGTTAACTAATTTCAACACATTTTGAAAGTGTCAGTATAAATAGAAATTTAACTTATGCCCTTTGATAACAAAAACACAGATATGTTGCCCAAAAACTAAACGTTTGGATATCACCAACAAGCTATCCCACGGTGCCCATGAAAGGCTTTGCAGAAGAGGCTTACGAGATGGCTGGCTTTACCCCACACAACCTACAGCCCACCGCACCGCACTGTGTAAACAAACACCAGAGGGCATTGCGGGTAGAGAACGTCCTACCAGAGCCCACAGCCCTATTTAACCTCATTCCTCTCCCCGTTACCACGGTTTTGCCACCACAAACCCCACAGCAGTCTCATTTGCATAAATCTGCATTCCTTTAAAAGCCTGCCTGTCTGACTGACTGCTGAGCTGGCAAAGGTTGTGCTTATGCAAGCAGAGTCTAGCAGCGAGCAGTTAGATGGTAAATACAGAGGACGTTCCTTCCATAAGTACAACCCTGAAACCCCTTTATTATGAAAATCCCATCTCCCCGTGTGGGTACTGATGCAATGTGCAACTGGCGGTTCTTCTTCAAATCCTGTGGAAATAGCCTTTTCTTTCCAGTGACATCATGTAGTGGTTGCATTACTGTTTACACCACTAATAACCAGTATGATTTCATTTTAATGCAAATCACAGAGAAAAGGAAGGCAGGCAAGATCCAACTTGTGGCTCTGCTGTTCTATCCAAGTGCTGACGAAATCTAACTTGCTTTGACTATATCTCTAACCATGGCATTACCTGTGGCAACATGTAGGAAATCCCATGAGTTACTCTGCAAAGGAATAACGTCAAGAAAGCTCTCTAATGTATAGAACAAAAGTAATTAATAGAGAGGACAAGGGTGGATCTCTCAAATTGGGCAACTTGGATAAACAAAACTGTCCATTCAACTTGTGTCATATGAAAATTTACCAACTTACAACTAAGGGTTGCACAACGTCAGATTTTTTAAAGTCATGTCAAGACAAATCGGCACCGACTAGTCACTGTTGACGTCACTAATAAATACACAGCAGAAGGTAATGCTTTGCAACAATTAAATCTATATTCTTGACCTGAATACATATGCTGAGAACAGACAGCTCAGGCGCTATATACTGTGCACTGCAGATATGTATAGCCTGTATAAAAACAGGCTGCAACTCAGCACCATCAACAGCATTTAATAGTACTCTACAGCGTGTTGTAAGACTGTACAGTGTAGCCGGGTATAAAAAAATATAAAAATAAATAAAAAAAACTGCAGTGTTTCTCTAAAGCCTTCTATGTGTACTGCAGTTAAAGGCCTAATAACTTTGACAATGAAATTCGCCAGCAAATTGTTCATTTGCAACTGCTGTCGAGAGGATTTGGATAATTCCTCTGCTAACATTAGCGTATGCCTTTTCAGATGAGTGTGCATTGCATAAGTACATTTGTTGTATTTCAGGACTGATTTACATATTTTGCATGTCACGGTAGTATGGGCTTCATCTTCAGTAAAGTATTTCCACACACTTGATGAACCGCTGCTAGTTTGCTGCAATGACCCACTGGGCTCTTCACCTGTCTTCTAGGAGTTGTCCGTGTTGTTATAGCTGCGTGATCCGTGACTAGTTGACATGATGCTTAAAGCATCACGGCACAGCAGTAAGGTCAACAAACTGACTAGTCGACTAGTCTGTACAACCCCTACTTATAACTGACCACTGCGGGATAAAAATGGATTTTTGAAGGCTATTAGCAAAGTGATGGCCACAAAGGGAAAAATAGCTTATGTAAGGGCTGTCGAGGTAGTTCGTTATCTCATCCAAACCACAGCTAAAGTTGGATTGATGTTGGACCAGAGTTCCGTAGCCTTTTGTAGCCCAGTGTTTTGAGACAGAGTGAAACTAAGGGAAAGCGACGGCATTTATACTCTGCAGTTGTCAGGAACAAAGGCCATTAGAAAGGAAACAGGAGAACGACGGCAAGACGTTCAGTAGGCAGACAAGAGATGCTGTGCAGACATGACATAAACAGGCTTAATAAGTAAGGGAATTCTATTACATCCCATTATGACTGGTTAGACCTGGCTGCGTCCACAATGGAAGAAAACAAGGTTAGCCAGGACTTATTATCCCTGAGTCATTTTTTACTCAAAATCACTTTGGTCTATAATAGAAAATTAAGATAAGATTCTTGTAAGATGCAGCAGCAGCAAAATAACATTTTAATCTTCAAGTGTCAAGTGTCTGAACACACACTTCCACTCCTTCGCCAATGGCAAGAAGACTTCTAGGAGCTTCAGTGAAAAGGTTTATGCGCTTCATGTATATTTGTGCAATGTTAAAGATGATGTCAAAGGTGTGGAACATCAGGGAGAGAAAGAGTCAAGGGAGCGTAAATGCCAGCGACCCTTGAAGAAGAAAATTTTACGAGCCCTGACAAGCCTACATAAGGCTAGACTGCTGGTTATTTCTGTCGCCTGACAGGCTGACAGATCGAAAACATGTTTTCCTCACACGTCTTCTGTATATTTAAAACTGCCAAGCATTCCCAAGGTGTCTGATCTTGTCTAATTGTTTCCAGTTTAAATTGACCTGGGGCACAGACTTCAGTCTGCCCTTCAGACACAAATGTACCAACGGATTAGCAGACGATGTCAGAATTTTACAGCTTTCCTTGAGAACCACTGCACTGATCTACTAATTGAAAACAGGAAACACAATAATGCAAAGTCTGAGCTGACGGAAACACACATATTGTGTTCTGGTAGTGTGTGTTTGCCTGCTCTATACGGTATACAATCAATAAAACACGCAGCAACCCAACGAAACATGGCTCTAATCACACATGACACTGATTCATTTTGCCAGTAAGCACTTAATTAGAGCTAATGAATGGCTTCATCAAGCAGCGTCATTACAAACAACATGGATATACACCCTAAAGGCAAGTATGGCATTTACGGCTACTGCCACCCGGCCAACTTTCAAATTTAGGCCATTACATCTGATCGGATGATGGAGGAGATTATGGCATTACATATATTTATGCATATTCTGTAGCCCAGCGCATACTGTAGGAACAATTCAAAATGTCATCATACACTATGCAGTGGTATATCATAAGAGTTCCAATTCCATAAGTGCCACTACAGCACTCCATCCTTTTAATAGGCCTAAATCCCGCCTCTGACTGTGCAGCCATTAGGTTTATTAGTGTCGCTTGTATAGGGGGTAAAAGCCCGCACACACAACGAGGGCAGAATCACAGGAACAAATTCCATTAGCAAGTAAGACTAAAGGTTTATAGCCAGATGGCTAACCTGGCCTGAATCAATCTGATTAAGACTATAGCAGGACTCCGTCTCACACATAGGCACACGCATATATATATATATATATATATATAACTACCTCATAAAGATTGATGGAAACTCATTAACTGGTAATTTTATTACGTAAGACCTCTCTGGCACACCATCATCTGGTCATCAAGTCACGCTTTCTCACTTTGTGATGTATGGCGATCATTTGCCCAGCGGGATGGTTACAGAGGCAGTTTAGATTGATGCTTCCTCTGACGGGGCAGAATCAGTAGCCTGCCTATCAATCTCACCGCTGCAGTCTTTAATGACTTTTTTTTTTTTGGTCTGGTTGCCATAATTGCAATGCAAAGCATCGTTTTTCACCGTTCGGCGGAATCTGAAGCTGTAGAACCGTAGAAGGTGGTTGAGGAGAATATGAAGCCTACTGAGGAAATGTTAACAGTCAAAAGCAGTTTTATTTGATAAATTCTTCAAAAGTTCAAACGAAATTTTATGAAAGAACCATTTCAATACGTACAAAATAAACAATTTGCTTATATACTTGGAGCCAGCAGCTGGTTGACTTAATTAGTTTAGCAAAAATGGATTCAAATGGAATCAAACCATTTCTTTAATTGTGCTTTAACAAGCCAAAGTATGATTCAGCAACAAAAAACAGATGTCTTGCAATTTCTTTTTTCTTTAAATTCACATTGTTATGTTAAGTGACGGGGCCAGAGACTTATCGTACTATTTTTGACTGGTCATTTTTTCAAACACCCAGGCCTTACAGGCTTTTTACTCATTTAACTTAACAGAAAACCTGCCAGTATTACCTCTATCAGCACAAGGACCTCTACAACTGAAGAAAAAAAAAAGCACCAGACATGAGTCAACAACAGAAGCTAGACTAACTTTATCTTGGACAGCACAGTTGG
Organism: Chelon labrosus; assembly: GCF_963514085.1. NCBI lineage: Eukaryota > Metazoa > Chordata > Actinopteri > Mugiliformes > Mugilidae > Chelon > Chelon labrosus. Next base: position 21,155,874 of record NC_140347.1, read on the forward strand.
GTCAGACGCTACTTGGCCTCCATTGTCGTTAGTGTAACCAGCTGTCCTCTGGGAGCCACTGCGTCAGCTCACATTAAAAGTGAGTGACACTGATCAGAAGGAGACAGCGGCGACCAGGTGTTCACTCTGACTCAGTGGCTCTTACTAACAGACCTACAGCGAAAACTGAGGGGGTCAACAGTAAATCATTAACAGACTCTAGTAGAAGAAAAAGCCAAAGATGACGACTTGGTGTAACAAAGGGGAAATGGAAGAAGAGGCGGATCACACACAGATTCCAAATAAGGATAAGAATTACAATACAGTTTAATAAGCTATGCTTCGAAAAAGGAGGTAAATCAGCTCTAAATGGCTCTAAACGAGCCTTCAGCCTTTTTGTGCCCCTTTTCAAATGGAGGGTTATCAAACCTCTAATCATCTTACTGCAAAAGCTCCGGATTAGCAAACAGGAACATATGCTCGCTTTTTGTCCCAGACAAAATTTTCCTGCTCCTCTGTCTCAGCTTAAAAATTCAGCTGATTCAATGTTTTCAGGAGGAGCAGGCCCTTGAGTTCGGATGGCCAAGCAGCTACGGCTGTTCCACCGTGCTCCATGTGACTCCTCCAACAATATAAAGACAAGCAGGTTTGGCTAACTGACAGCTGTAAATTGCCGGTAGGGGTGTGAATGTGTCAGTTTGTGTATCACCCCTGGGGTAGACTGGCGACTTGGCCAAGGTGGACAGCCTTAAACTCAGTAGGAGCTGGGAAGGGTTCCAGCTCCCTGCAACACTGTACAGGACAAAAGTGCGTATAGGAAGGATTGTACGGATTATAGATTTTTTTGGAACTGTGTGGTGTCACCACAGTGGCCAAAAAAAAAATGCACTGCTTTTATGTACACTTATGTGATCAATTCTTGAGATCTGCTCATCCCCAAAAAATACAGCAAAAGATTGAATAAGCAGCAGTGTGTGAGCTGGGTCCCACTCACGATGTAACTGTATATGATCAGAAAATGCAATGTCCGTTGAAACCGTGCCAGCTCTGATCGCAGCTACGGTAATTGTAAACTGTTGTGAACCTGCTCTCCACAACCTGAAGACCAACATGTCCTGCTGTGGTCATGTGATTTTCCACCAGCTGCCATTGTGTCTGCAGCTTGGCCGATCGCGAAGGGCAGCAAACAGCACAAATACAACAACCGCCCCGAACTTCAAACTTTACACTTTGTTTACATCTCCAGAAATACAACCAATCACCTGAGAGGTTGTCAAGAAAGGCCAACAGACAGACAAACACACAGACAAAGAGACATTCCTTGCTTTTATGGGTGGATTAACTATATTTTTCCATACTGCTACAACACACTAATGAGTAACAAACTATAAGCCTGATTTTACTTTCTGCCCTGTGGAATTTGACCCTCCTGTCTCAGGTTTCTTTCCACATGTGGTATCCCATGAGGGAGTTCAGCAAAAGGGAATGCTCACAGACAAAGACTTACGTAACCGGCTCAGTGTTTTTATTACAACATAATGTCAATACGCTGCACCCCCTCCTCCTTCCATCCAAGTTCCTGTCAGCACACCATTCATATTGACATTCCTCAGAAATGTAAAGGTGCAGCGAGGTCCCACCCAAGATCTAGCAACGTCTACACTCTTGCAATAGTCGGAATTCTACGTTCAATATTTCACACCGAAGGTCGTAACTCACAGAAAACACTGTAAATAAGTCAACTTCAGACCACCGGCGAGATATTTGATGATTGCAAAGCATTTAAGCAGCTGGAAACACTTGAAGTTGTGAAACCAACTGATGGTAATGCGCAAGTCTAGAGAACTTTGGATAGTACAGAGTGTCTCAATTACAAAGAAAGTTAAAATTGTTAATACTAACACTACTATACTACAATACTATACTACTTTCTATACACTGTTGTTTCTGCAGCCAAACGATTTGCAAGATTTTTTTTTGTAGAAATGTAAAGCTCAAGTATATGAGTTGAGTGGATGCAAGGTGAAATATTTACTCAGTCACGTCAGTTTGCTTTCAGTGCTGGGCAGTGTGTCTTTTTGTTTCAGTTGTCTGTAGGTGCTTGCAGGATTTTTGAGAGTGTATTTTTATTTCTCCGTGCTAAACTCTAAGCAGCAGAAGGTGAAGGTCCGGGTATGGTCAATTTCCAGCTGTGACACCTTCCTCATCCTCTCCTCTTTCATATGCCCTCTTTTTTCCTGTCCTTAGCTTCTCCTTCTTCTCCTCCTTCTCATCTGCTCTTCCCGTACTTTATCTTCTTCTCGTGGCCCCATCTCGGCTTAATGTACCCCGTTCATGTTTTTGGTCCACACTCCTGCTCCGTTCATGTTTTTCCTCCATCCAGCCTCATGCACTCCTCGCCTGACCCTCCACAACCCCTAAGCCCACCTCCCCTCTTCCACATTTTCCCTAAGCTTTCATAATTTCTCAGATTTCCCTTTTTCTTCCGTCCTCAGCTGACAACCACTGATGTGGGCTCCATGAAAACCTCCTCCGTCAGCCTTTCCACCCTTTTGGTGAACCGCACCGCGCATGACTGTGGTCAATACAACATCAACACAATGTCAACTGACTTCATAACTCTGCTTTCTTTCTGCTTTGCAGGCTTTCGTGGCACTGTTATCTCATCCAGTATTTTCACAGTTATTTATTAACTTCTGCATGGAAACTGCTTACACTGTAGCTTTCATCTTCTTTCATGTTCCATAAATACTCCACCATGTGTAGAACCTGGGCCTGGAGAGTTACTAAACCACTAGCACATGGCACCGCCTCCCTCTTCATCCGTTAATGCCAACTGCTATTGTTTGCCGTACATGTGCTGACTGCAAGGAGGATCTGTAGGTAGAGAGCAAACATTCCTCCTTGAGGGAACACAGATTTAAAGCCACCAGAGGTTCGAAAATCCCTCTGTCTGGATGCATTCCTCTGCAACAAGATTGTACATGTTTACAGGTAACAATAAAAGTTGAAAGTTGACAAGAAAAATGTGTCCAAGCCCTGGGTAAGTGATGTACAGCAGGAAAGCTTAAGGAAGTGCCACTCTGTGGAGAAAGCGCAGTAAAGCACACCCCATAATACTGAATGAAAGGGCATAGTATCCTAGCAACAAGCAAAAAGGGAACACTGCTTGCTCGGCAGTGTCCTCCGTTGCTTGTGGATCTTCAACCTGGCATCCTCCTTACAGTGGTTCTCCTCAGCAACCCCCTCAGAGACGCTCTCTTCCTTTCCCCCATCCTTTGTTATTCTACTTTCTGTTGGAACACAGCGTTGCACAATACTAAGGATGTTTTCATCAAGTGCACAAGTCACTTAAACCTGTTTAAGAGGGGGCCTCGGTTTATAAACTGCCTAGCATACGCAGGGCTACGTGCCATGTATTTAAAAAAGTGGTGGGTAGAGATGAAGCGCTGGATCCCACTCTTCACATCCATTTAATAGTAAAGGCATCCCCTCTGCCAGGTTTCAAAGATCAGTCAGTAGTTTAATCATCTTTAACATCTTTTGTTGGTTTAGATAGAAAGAGATGATAAATAGGAGATAACACAGAGAGAATTTCTCCTGAAATTCCTTGTAGTTTGTTTTGTTACTCAATCTAGCTCAGGCTGTGATTAGCAAGGTATGGTGATGGGTACATACAGAGACAGCTGGAGGTCAAAGGTGGATTCATCAAAGAAATGGGTGGAATTTCAGAGCGTGAGCTTTCTATGCGGCGGCGTCTGTGCGTGAGGAAACAAACTAGTGTGTGGGTCCGCTGAGTTCACTGATCAGTTCAACCTGCCATCAGAGCATATGTCAGAGCTGCAGCTGCATTTTCACCATTTTCAAGTATATGATGCTATATTGCATTTTACAGGTCCTGGCTTGTGTTTTTACTGATTTGTAAAGTTTTTCTGTGATTAAGTACATAAAGGCCTGAATCTGAGGGAATACAATATATTAGCTAAATATAAATATGATGTGCTCATAGTACCCTGTGAGAGACACTCCAAATAAAGTGTTAACCAACCTCTGTTGCCTTGCAAACTAATGCCTGACTCAAAATGTGCTGATGCTGAACTCTCACTAAAAACAGCAGCAGCAGTGGAGGAGTGGAGATCAGAACCAAAGAGGCCACGGTGCCAGTGAGGAGAAATAGACTGGCTATAATTGGCTGTCGTAACTGTCATTTCCTCTCAGCGTGTGAGCGAGAGGAGTTTGAAATATGCTGCGCGATGCCCCTCTGAGGATGAATTACTGGCTCCGCTTGCCTCCTCCGACACCCACCAATTCTATCCGAAACTCTAGAAGCACGTCCCGACAGAAACTGGCTGTAAAAGAAAGAAGAGAGGGTACCGTCTCTTTTCTCACTATCTAACATCGTAACACTCGCAAACCTAATTCTCTCAGGCCTTGTTCACCCAGACGTTAAAAAGCGCCTTGGATGATCCAGCCACAAGTGGTCAGCTGTGAAAATTGGCCATGAGTACTTAGGTATTTTTGTACCATTTTCATTTTCAAGTATGAACAGGGCCTCATTTCACTTCCCATCCATCTGCCTCTATTACGTCCTCTTTAAAGATGTGTAATCAGACATAAATGGGCTCTAAAAGAAACAAGAGAGGGTACCATCTGATTTAATCACGACTGGCCAGCTATAAGTACAGGTATGAGAGCATCCATGATGCATTGAAATCTGATCACTCTGACCACATTCTGAGGTTGCATGCCAACTCAGTGTTTTTTATTCATCATTAGGGACAGCAAATGTTAATCTAAACAAGAAAGAGGATCAGTCAGAAACCCAGGAACATCTCTAGATTTTAAGATAATCTCATCCCTGATACTTGTTTCATGAACATTAATACCAGCACAAATATCCTCCAATGCCAGCAATGCCACATACATGCAACCAAACATGCATTTATGCTTGTATCCCTCTCCCTCTGCTGCCAATCATCGATTTAGCCAGACAAACTCCTTTTCTGTGAGGTTGTATTTTCACATGATTATCAGCTTTCACCTAAGCGTTTTACGACTGTCACAATCTGTGGTATCGAACACCCTACACTTGGCTCACTTCAGACCAATAATGATTTTGATCAGCCCTTATAATCGGAGGCCAAGCTCAGTTAAATGGGGTGCTGTAATACGTTTTTGATGGAATTTCAGCCGCCATCAGGTCGTCACTATGCGTTTCTCAAGAGCCGCACAATTGGAACGCAGGGAGAGGAAGATAGATCTTTTTTGAATTAATATTTTATGTGTTGGGACCACCAATGATATATTCACAGTATTACTAGTTACTGGTTTAAAGCTGACCCCTGACCCTGCCCATTATGATTCACCTGCCTTTCAGCTGTCAAGTTTCCTCTTTACATATTTTATCTAAGGTCAAAGGTTTTGAGCCCAATAGGTGAGATGGGACTGAGGGTTATAATATTTCTCAGTACACTAGGAATAATTCATGTGGCCTGTGTGGCTGCTCTGCTGTTTGCTTCATTGTCTATTTTGATAAGATCACCACCACAGGTCCAATAAAAACATCATCAATTCTCAACGTACAAACTAATTTTTCTGAGTTTTTCAGTTCAGGAGGAAATTACTTTCCTTACCATCTGTGTAACCCCATGATGACAATAGACTACACTAACAATTGGCAACAGTACCTT